>NC_060142.1:585552993-587010307 GCF_021461385.2 Schistocerca piceifrons | reverse complement strand
TAGGAGACAATATGAGTAGCCCTCTTTGAATGTTTGCAGATGATTCTGTCATTTACCGTCTTTTAAAGTCATCAGATGACCAAAACGACTTGCAAAATGATTTAGATAAGATATCTATATGGTGCGAAAAGGGGCAATTGGCCGTGCATAAAAAAGTGTGATGTAAATTCAACTAAATACTTGGGGATTACAATTACAAATAACCTAAATTGGAACGATCACATAGATAATGTTGTGGGTAGAGAAAACCAAAGGCTGCGATTCATTGGCATAACACTTAGAAGGTGCAACATATTTGCTAAAGAGACTGCTTACTCCATGTTTGTTCGCCCTAACCTGGAGTACGGTTGTGCATCAGGTGGGACTGACGGATGAAAAAGTTCAAAGAAGAGCAGCTCTTTTTGTATTATCGCGAAATAGGGGAGACAGTGCCACAGACATGATACGTAAGTTGGAATAGCAATCATTAAAACAAAGGCGTTTTTCGTTGTGAATGGATCTTCTCGTGAAACTTCAATCACGAGTTTTCTCCTCCGATTGCGAAAACATTCTGCTGGCACCCACCTACCTAGCGAGAAATGATCATCACGTTAGTATAAGAGAAGTCAGCTCTCGCACACAAAAATTTAAGTGATCGTTTTTCCCGCGCGCCGTTCGAGAGTGGAATGCTAGAGAGACAGCATGAA
The DNA here is from genome assembly GCF_021461385.2 of Schistocerca piceifrons. Taxonomy (NCBI): domain Eukaryota; kingdom Metazoa; phylum Arthropoda; class Insecta; order Orthoptera; family Acrididae; genus Schistocerca; species Schistocerca piceifrons. Next base: position 587,009,621 of record NC_060142.1, on the reverse strand, counting down.
GGCGATTCATTGAACCCTCTGACAGGCACTTTGTTGTGAGTAGCAGAGTAATCACGTAGGTGTAGGTGCCACTGTGCAAGTTGGTGGTGGCTTCATACTGTTGTGGGCTGTGTTTACATGGAATGGATTGGGTCCTCTGGACCAGCTGAACCAACCATTGACAGGAAATGGTTTTATGTTCGGCTACTTTGAGACCCTTTTCAGCCATTCATGGACTTCATGTTTCCAAACGACACTGGATTTTTTTATGGGTGACAATGCGCCATGTTATCGTTCCACAATTACTCGCGATTGGTTTAGAGGACATTGTGGACAATTTGAGTGAATGATTTCCTCGCCTATCGTTTATTTAGAGGATATAATCCAGAGATTATTTCGTGTACAAAATCCCCCACGGCAACACGTCCGCAATTATGGAGGGTTACAGAGGCAGCATGGCTGAGTATCTTTGCAGTTAACTAAAAAAGATTTGCTGAGTCTATGCCATGTCGAGCCGCTGCAATACGCCGGCAAAAGGTCGTTCATCATGATATTAAGAGGCATCCGGTGGCTTTTTTCACATCAGTGTACACAGATAATCTAGTACATTACGACCACTGCCCAAAGCGAGATCTAAGGCCGACTGGTATCGTTAGGGTCACATAACGAGGTAAGGAAAGCATAAAAGCGGAGCAGAAACCAATACAGACACAAGTTCAGTGTTCTGCAGCTGACGGCCCCAGCCAGTCGGCGTGGCCGAGCGTTTCTGGGCGCGACAGTCTGGAACCGCGCGACCGCTACGGTCGAAGGTTCGAATCCTGCCTCGGGCATGGATGTGTGTGATGTCCTTAGGTTATTTACGTTTAAGCAGTTCTAAGTTCTAGGGGACTGATGACCTCAGATGTTAAGTCCTATAGTGCTTAGAGCTATTTGAACCATTTTGACGGCCCCAGCGTGTTTCAGTGCTAACTCAGTAACATCGTCAATTACGATTGCAGTGACCACATTATCGAGACTGAACCTTAAGTCAATAGAAACTTCTCGCCTGGTCGATATATAATGTTTCCTATGACAGCTGTAGACTACGTGAAAGTAACTACGGACAACCGCATCCCTTCGTGTTTCATGTCTTCCCCAACGGCGATGGAATCTTCCAGCCGTAAAACTGTCCGTATTACAAAGTCAGGATCGTGCTACAGCGGTTTGAGGAGCATTGATGGTGAACTAACGTTGATATCTTGGCCACGAAATTCTCCTGATCTGGATCGGATGAACCACATCTGGGACGTTACCTATCACCAGCTCCGGGCCCACAAACCATCAGCCCCGTAATTTACGGGAATTGCTTGACCTGTGCTTAGACATATGGTGTTTCCGGAAACCTACCAAGGACTTGTGAAATCCACGCCACTCAGAATCTCTCCAGTACTGCGTTCCAGAGGCAGATGGACACGGTAATTAACACGTGGACACATCGGTTTAGCTCTAACATCAATGGCATTGAGAGAAAGTTGAAATCGCTAAAACTGAACAAGGTCACAAGGCCCGACGCCATTCCTTTCACGTTTTACACCGAATTTGTGGCTGAGTAAAAAGAAAAAAAAAGAAAGAAAAAAATTACGATTTGATTGGAAGATACCACGGTACCAGCGTTTACACCCTTCGCAGAAATGGTAACGGAAGTAATCGAAGAAAGCACTACATCTTATCATCGAAATTCGTACAGTGCGTTGTAGCCTAGAATATCAGAACAGAATGACTTCGTACAACATAGATTCTGCAGACATACTGTAACGATAATTTTAATTCAAGACATTAACGTACCTTTAAGTCATACACTTTCTAAACATAAAGTCGCAACATAATTTTAGTTCTATTTTGGATAAGTTAGATTTGATAATTTGGTTTGAGGTATTTCGATGTACACGCGAATGTTCTGCAAATGAAGCAAGTATTGTCATCTGTAATGTCCGCGAAAAACAACTTATGTGAAGGTTTTCATATGTCTGGTCTGTGCAAAGATATGTTTCTGTTCACTGCTGCTTGTGTGAATGATTTGATTAGAAGCTCAAGCTGAAGTAACTTGCAAGAAATAGAGTGTGCATTGTGAAATGACATATATTACAAACATTTCTGTGAATACATGAAAGAGAACTGAATTTGTTAGGGCAAAGAGTTTATTATTGTTACGAGTATCAGTACGTAATCTGTGGCTGACAGTCGTCTCGCAAGCCACTGCGAGTAAATACGGATGCACATTATAGTGTTTGGAGGAAAGCGCGTGGGTTAACACATTTTAGTTGTTTTTTCTTGTGATGTCAGAAGAACACGGTTGGAGCATGAATTATTTAACATGACACCACCACGGAAAGACTGAGGGAGAAAATGTGACATCTGTCTGCGGCTAAAATCACGACGTCCACGGCAAGTTAATTTCGACATCTCGTTGTAAAGCGTAAGTTTTCATTAACTATTTTCATACCTCTTTCTACATAATACCGTTAAAAATCATTTAACGGTCTCGGGATTTTATTAATAATTGTACAACCTACGAGTATAAAGCAGTGTTGAAGTTTGGGGCTTAAAGTCATATAAAATCGCTTCACGAAAATCTTTTAACCATTGCAGTAATACGGTACTTTTCATTAGCTTAACGGTATCAGTTGTATTAATGTCATTGTAGCTTGTTGTGTGATAAACGTGTGGTTTGTGTGAATGTGACTGTGAGTGATTTCTGTTACTATTATGACACAATGTTGTTGTTACGAGATTCATTGCGAGAGTTTATTAGATCATTATAAATGCTCAGATCAACCTTCCAGTCACCGTCAATGTTTTCTTTCGTTCTGATTTCAGTTTCTCATTTTTGTGCACGAAAAATAAAATATTTTATCTATTGTATTTCAAAATCTCGGTTGTAACACGTTTTTTATGTTCAACACTCCTGGTCATTTTCCGGATTAAAGAGGGTAATTGAATAGGAAATCTCGACGTCCGCGTCACAGTACGTCATGTGAAACTCAACCCCTTTTTTGAGACATGATGTTCGCAAAGGCAAGTATCACGACAGGTAGATTCAAATGGCTCTGAGCACTATGCGACTCAACTTCTGAGGTCATCAGTCGCCTAGAACTTAGAACTAATTAAACCAAACTAACCTAAGGACATCACACACATCCATGCCCGAGGCAGGATTCGAACCTGCGACCGTAGCGGTCACGCGGTTCCAGACTGAAGCGCCTTTAACCGCACGGCCACACCGGCCGGCAGGTAGATTCAGTATTTACTGGCTTCCGAAAAGCGCTTGATTCACACCACACCACTGCTTATTGACGAAAGTACAGTCCTATCAGATATGAAGTGATACTTCTCACTGGATTATTTCTTGGCAGGGAGGAAGCACATGTTACCCCGGACAGAGTCACCGACAAATATAGAAGTAACTTGAGAAATGCCACAGGGTAAGGTGTTGGGACCCAACAAACAATATTAATAACAATTTCACACGTGAAGTAGTTATCCATAACGCAGTTCTATCAGAAAAAAAGGTGCAAAAATATGGATTGAAATTTTGATAACGTTTCAAAGAGGTGCAAAGTCAGGCAACTTGCTTTATATATGTATACAACAGTGTGGAGTTGTGTAATTTGTAAACCTTTGACTACAATAAAGAGTCACAAGTGGACTCAGTCAACTCATACAAATACTTTACAACATATGGGAAAATGTAATGAAACAATAACATAGCCGTACAAGTGGCTGACTGCGGTTCATTTTCAGGATGCTGCGAAAATGCAAGCAGTTTACAAAGGAGATCGCTTAAAAAACACACCTGCGAGGCACCCCAGAATACTGCTCGAGCTTATAGGATTCATACCATATAGGAATAGCAGGAAATATTGAACGTATATAGTGGAGGGCAGTAGGCTACATATGCTCAAAGGTTTGTTTTACTCGGGGGATAACATCATCAAAATGGTTAAAAATACGGAAATCGTACTTACAGAGATTCAAGAATCAGTATTGAGTGAGGAATCTAGGAATATACTACAGCCCCCCACGTATTGCTCCCGGAGGTTCCGCGGAGACAAGATTACACTAATTGCAGCGTGCGCAGAGGCACTTAGGCAGTTATTATTCCCTCGCTCCTTACTCGAATGCAACAGCAAGTACCATCCGCGAGGCACTTCACAGTGGCTAACACAGTGTAGAAATTGACTGATTGTGAGATAAATAGAGCCGGCCGAAGTGGCCGTGCGGTTAAAGGTGCTGCAGTCTGGAACCGCAAGACCGCTACGGTCGCAGATTCGAATCCTGCGTCGGGCATGGATGTTTGTGGTGTCCTTAGGTTAGTTAGGTTTAACTAGTTCTAAGTTCTAGGGGACTAATGACCTCAGCAGATGAGTCCCATAGTGCTCAGAGCCATTTGAACCATTTTGAGATAAATAGTTCATGATCAGGAAGTTGATGTTACGCGTGAGTTATATCTTCTAGGAAATGTTGTGTTTGTCAGTCCTTGGATTATTTTTATCAGTATGTAGTAGATGCGTACTCTGCCTTACGTTCCATGCATTGAAGTTTTTCTGCACTAGAGGCAAACAGTACAGTGCCATCAACAAAGCGAATGAGGTTCAGATATACAGGGTGATTATAATTAAAGTTAAACGTTCAAAACGCTGTAAAAATAACATCACTGGTCAGAATGACGTCATTAACTATACACTAATTTAAAAAATCAATTCTATAAAATATACTAAGCCAAAAAACAATAAAATTATTTATATTAAATAATTAAATAAACAAAAAACCAATAAAATACAATTGATAATCAAGATATCATGATTTGCACGGAAAAATTTTCAGTGTAAGTGAAACACTTTACTATTAAGTTATATCTTGAACCTCTTCCTAGATACACTTTCCAGTACATCTATTATGGTACGACTTATCTCATATAAATTGAAGCTACCATAAAATAATCTTAATAGGATAATCAATAACGAAGGGACGGGCGATGTGTACATACCTCAGAGCCAATATCAGTTAAAAATGAAATTGGTATAAACACGCCGTGTACACGGCTTTTCCTCCTTTCGCGTCTGCGACGTTCGCCACGACCGTCTCAATGCAGGATCGTGCTCTGCTTGTAAAGCTGTATTACAAGAATGATGACTGTGCACATGTCGCTCTGCAGAAGTTCCGGACACTGAAGGGCTTGAAAAAAGCCGTTAGTCCAACGACTGCCGTGGGTCTGGAGAAAATGATTCGGAAATTCTAAAAGACGAGTTCTTTTGGTGTGCAACCCTGTAGAGGGAGGAAACGAATTGGTTCGACGTCAGTGAAAGCAGTGGCCACAGCAGTGCAGGAGGAGACAAGTAGTGGTGTGCAAACGTGTAGTGCGTGGAGAATTGCCCGAACATTGGACATACCCGTGAGCACGGAGCACAAAATCCTACGAAACATCCTTCTTTGCTATCCACTCAAAATTACCCACGTGCACGAGCTGCTACCTGTTGACCTGACAACAAGCGAGACCTTTGCTTTAGAATTGGTTCAAATGGCTCTGAGCACTATGGGACTTAACTTCTAAGGTCATCAGTCCCCTAGAACTTAGAACTACTTAAAGCTAACTAACCTAAGGACATCACACACATCTATGCCCGAGGCAGGATTCGAACCTGCGGCCGTAGCGGTCACGCGGTTCCAGACTGTAGCGCCTAGAACCGCATGGCCACCCCGGCCGGCTGCTTTAGAATTTCTTGCTCCCATGGAAGTGGTCAATGATTGGCCGTGGAAGATTTCGTGGACAGACGAAGCTCACTTCCATTTGACAGGATACGCCAATACACAGAATTGTCGAATATGGGCAACGGAAAAACCAAACACAAATCAACCAGTACCACTGCATCCTGGAAGGGTCACTTTATGGTACGGGTTTACGGCATCATTTATCATAGGGCCATAATTTTTCGAAGAGACAGGTGCTTCAGTTCCTGTTACCTGTACCGCCACTGGTAAGCGCTAAGAGTGTCTTTTGCGCAACCACGTCATTCCAGCTCTCCAACAGCGTGGATGTGTGGATGTGATCAGTTTTATGCAAGATTGCGCACCTCCACGCATTGTAAATCCAGTTAAGCAGCAGCTGAAGCTGCATTTCGAAAATTCTAGAATTATCAGCCGCAATTTCCCTGCAACGTAGCCGTCCCGATCACCTGATCTTAAACCGTGTGACTTCTGGCTGTGGGGCTGTCTGAAAGATGTTATGTTTAGTGTTCCGACTGCAAACCTAGATGCATTGAAGGCACGGATTGCGCAACACATTCTGACCGTGACTCCTGAAACACTTCGAACAGTTGTGGAACATGCTGTTTCTCCATTTCAACTTGTTGCAGTAAACGGTGGACAGCATATTGAACATGTTTTGCACCAGTCACACGGAAATTAATAATCCGATTTCATTTTGATTGGTGTTTTTTATGCGGTTTTTGGCCTCAGGACTGTTACAAACAGATTTGAGTGATGCTTTTTATGCGGTTTTGGCCACTGGACAATTAAAAACAAATTTTTCCCATCCAGTGTGATATGACAATGCTGTGGTGGATGAGCTTTACGTAACTAACAGTATCACACCTGTTCACCTATACACACTGAGTAGTACAGTTTGTTTAACGTCAAGCGTTCACCTTAGGCATTGTTGTATGATTCATTTGCATTCGACCCCCTATTAAATTATGATGCTTACAGTGCCATGCATTGCTACATTTTGTAACTTTTTATTTTTCTTCTACCATACGTTTTCCCCCTTCACCGATGATATTCCGTTGCAATTTGACGTCATGCTGACCAGTGGTGTTACATCTACAGCGGTTTGAAAGTTTAATTATAATCACCCTGTATTTCAGTAAACCGTAACCCTTCTCAGTTTCTCCAGTTTATCTTTCTTTGAACCTCTTAAAGGACTAGTGAGAATAGTTTTGATGGCATGGCGTCTCTTTGCCTGGCTGCTGTTCTGATGAAGTGTATTGGAAGCTATACCACCGACATAATTTGCTGTTTGGTAAACGAATATAACTGAAATCAGCGGCTTTTTTTCTAATGGGTTGTTAGTGGATATTTTGCTGAAAATGAGCCAAAAGATTTCTCAGAACGTATGACTACAGAAAAAGTGGTAGTTGTCCCGTTCTGTATGTTCGTTTACGTTTTGAAAAGGATGGATTATATTATATCTACTGCCAAGGTCAGCTTTTCCTTTTGGTCCATTAAAATTTAATGGTTTTCTATGTCATCGATAACAGTATGTAGATTGATGTACATTGCACAATGAAGACTGACAAGTTTATAGATTTTTATCAGTCTTTTCCCTTTCGCATGATGTTATCGTCGAAATTAATACTTACATGAGTGAGGTAGTCCACATGTTTGCAGATGGCTCGTGTTTCATAAGAAACAACTGGCTGCTAACATAAACATCAATAAAGGAAGGGAAAGTAAAATTGGAAGGAAAGAGGAAGAGTAAAGATAGAGCGTCTGAAGTAGAATTTAATAACTTATTAAGGAAAGAAGTAAAAGAATGGCTTTCCCATTCAAGAATTCCATGAGAGCCGTGAGGATTGTACAGTCGCCCAATAGAAAAGGTTTTTTTTCTGTTTTCCCGCTGCGCTCACAGTGGCCCTTTTGCTTGAGGTATCTAACAAAGGGAGGCAACGACGCTGGCATCAGAAATTTACTTCAAACTTTGCACACCTTTAGTAGACCATTAAAACAATATACTGTGCAACCAGTAAGGTGTACTACTTTGGCAATTCCAAGAAACTTGCAAGAGAAGTTTTACGCATCTATTACGTGGCTTACGCATCTGAGTAGGTGCCTCCCTTTGGGCGCTGGGAAGGTTAAAAAAAAAAGTCTGCGAAGTGTGTTTTCCCTTAAAAACTCTGAACATTCCTTGTAAATGCCGGAAAACTGCGTTCATTCGATGTATCCTGCAACGTACCATGTCGAGAGCACATCCGATGAGCAGTTATACAGTAGGCCTACTCTTGTGGTCTGGAACATTGTGACGTACTATATTACTGAATAACGTCGTTCGCATAATCATTTATGGACGTTTGACTTGGTTTTTATAAGCCTGTCACTCGTCCATGAAAACTTAATTAAAAATAGTAAACAGTCAAATATGAAAACCGCTACAACTTGATGAAAATGCGCATGGGTTTTCTCATTACATTACTTTTCAAATATCGTATAAACTACATAACGTGACCAGTGACGAAAAAAATATAGAAGCAGGATTCGAACCATTGCTTCGTCCACGAGCCTCTTTCTATGAGCGGACGCTGGCCACTTGACTACAAAGACTTCTTACGTACAGCCCCTTGGTACAGATGCATCTGTTAGATAATAGACGCCTAAGTCTTCTCTTAACATTTTCTCCGAGTAGCCAGAGTAGTGCACCTTACTGTTTTCACGTTATGTTGTTTTAATGGCCTACTAAAAGTGAACAAAGTTTGAACTAAATCCATGATCCCAACGTCGCGGCCTCCTAGTGTAAGTCTATCTGTGTAGATGACTATAATGATGTATGCAATGTGGTAGCATATTTGTATCATCTGATGAACAGATAAAGGAAGTGGTAAAATTTGGTGTTGGCACACAGCTACTCCTTTCAGATGGGGCGCAGCGTCTGCATCCTACTGACGGGTCAGCATCAACAGCGTCACGTGCCTCACATACTGAGGACGGGAGTGCAATTGAATCCGGGACATTGACGCAGTGTCTCGTGATCAGGAACTTCACGCCACCACCAGTGCTTGCCTTGACAGCGAAATACTGGCAGTGAAAATTTTATTCTCCATCAGGGCTCCAACAGGCATACCTCCGAGTCAAGTGCCACCGCACAGATGTGTGAAAGCGCTCTTCGCAACGGACGTGGGTATTAAGAAAGGAAATCTCTCTCTTTAGTAAGAGAGGGACACGCCTGTATCCAGAAGATACGCTTGGTGCCGCTTCACATTCCCAAGTTGATACACTGCAGACCACAGTGGCCTGAAAATGTATTGGATGATACGGGTTAACTTCTTGATGTCTCGTCTGTTTTACCATTTGTTCTTGATAGCTGGCACTTGACGGGATGAGACATACCTGATTATATTGCTGTTACAGCTCATACCATACTTTCTGGCACCTACATTCTTCTTCCTCGTTGCGAAGTTCTACAGATTGGGAAGGGGGTGGCTGTCAGTATCTCTTCCTGGTCCTCACCCAGGCCCATCACCACGCTGCTTCCGGAAGAATGTCGCCGTTGGATGTCTTGCCTTGGTGTGTTGCTTTTTCCAGTCCGTCTGTGCGCCTGTTAGGCTTGCTGTTCGAAGTGAGATATTCCTCCTGTCAGCACGATTAGTTGGTATCACCGATACTTATTTCTTACTACGAAAGACGCACCAAAAAAATGGTTCAAATGGCTCTGAGCACTATGGGACTCAATTGCTGTGGTCATTAGTCCCCTAGAACTTAGAACTACTTAAACCTAACGAACCTAAGGACATCACACACACCCATGCCCGAGGCAGGATTCGAACCTGCGACCGTAGCAGCAGCGCGGCTCCGGACTGGAGCGCCTAGAACCGCACGGCCACCGCGGCCGGCAAAGACGCACCAATTCTGGTCTGGGACTTCTGGTTTATTCGCACTCTCCAACACAATGTCGTCCAGTGTACCGGTTCCTCCACCTTAAGTGTCCGTGTTGTGTTGGCGTCTTTTTAGTAAGTTCGTGGAATGGCCCTCGGCCATCCAGGAAGTGCACTGCGCACTTTGTCGGCGAAATGTGTGTTTTTTTTGGATTGGAAATCTGTCTGAGCCAATACAGCGAGCAATTCCCACTCCTGTTTCTAGTGGTCGCGTACACACTTTCACGAAGAACATCTCAGTCGGTGTGTTCTATAAGAGAATCGACATTCAGCTTCAGTAAATGTGCAGAAACACGTCACATTTTCGGAATTAATTTTCAGTCTTTGACTGTGCGATGTGTCGAAACTTCATGGCATGTTAAAAATATACAGGGTGAAAAGTATTTAAGCCGACAAACTCTGGGAGGTTGTAGGGGACATCAAAACAAACATTTTTCCCTAATATGAGTTTTTCCAATGAGGAGTATTTAAACCGGTAGAGGAAGATTTCTCTGGTGGCAACTTGATGAAATTAAGAAACATTTTTCCATTTTTTTATGACCAAGAGACAACACATTAACACAACCCAATTCCAATTACAGTAGATTTTCAAAACTGCCTCCATTGACACGCAAACAAAGGTTACACCGTCGGATCATGTTCTGTCTGACACGGGAAAAAACCCCAGGAGTATCCTGAATGGTTCCTGCTGGTGCTATTATCCGGGCAACCAGATCCTCTTCTGATGCAACAGGAGTTGCGTAAACAAGGTTGCGCATATCTCCCCCCACAAAAAAGTCCAGAGGGGACATATCTGCGGATCGAGCAGGCCATGGTACAGGACCACCTCTCCCATTCCACGTTTCTGCGAACCGTCGGTCCAGGAATCGACGCACACGACGACTGAAGTGTACCGGAGCCCCGTCATGTTGGAACCACATGCGTTGTCTTGTAGGGAGCGGGACGTCTTCCAGCAATTCTGGCAATGCTCTGGGTGGATAATCAACTGGTTCCAAGTTGTGGACACGCTGTAAGTGAAATGGACCTAAAAATTGTTCTCCAAGGACTGTTCTTACATTCGTCTGATTCGTCCCCATGTTACTTGCAATTGCACGAGTGCTGATTGAAGGATCCCGCTCCACATGCTGCAAGACACCTTCCTCAAATTGCAGCGTTCTTACCGTGCGACGGCGTCCCTGTCCAGGTAATCTGCTAAATGACCCGGTCTCACGCAGACGTTGGTACACAGCAGCAAAGGTCGTATGATGCGGGATGCGGCGATTAGGATATTGTTCTTGATAAACCCGCTGTGGAGCTCGTCCGTTGTGGTGCGCTACGTAGTACGCACTAACCATATCAGTGTATTCACTCCAAGTGTATCGCTCCATTAGTAAACAGAGACAATGCGCTACTACACTGGTGGACAGCAGTTGCCTACAACTGAAGAGCGTAATACGCACTATAACAACTGAAGATCTTAATACGGCCTCTAACAACTGAAGAGCGTAATACGACCTCCACCGGTTTAAATAATCCTCATAGGAAAAAATGACATTAGTGAAAAATATTTGTTTTGATGTCCCCTACAACCTCACAGAGTTTGTTGGTTTAAATACTTTTCACCCTGTATATGGGAATAAGTAATCGAATGATATTATGTCTGGTTACCGATCTGGTAAGATATCAGGCCCTGCGCGACGGATCCCCTGCTGTCCAATCTCAATGTGATGTCAACAGCGAGTGCGAAGTGTGCCAGTGCCCCACCGTGTTGAAACCACGAAACATGAATTCTCAGCAGTCCATCTTCTAGGAGTTGTTGTACGACATGCTGCAGAAACGTTTTGTACACGACTCCATTCAGTTTATCGAGAAGTACGTTAGATCTAATCACGAAGTCGTTGACAGTACCACCCCACATTGCGTGCTTACGTTCATAGGACTGAAACACCAATCAGTGTGGATTTTCATCTTTCCATACATGGCTATTCTTGCTATTGAACAGACCCCCTCTTGTAAACATAGTCTCGTCTGCTATTGTTGTCACTAATGACATCGTTCTCCAGAGGGCGTGAAATTCTAATCTTTCTCCAGGCCTTCGTCTGTAAACAACAAGAAAGCAGGAAAATGGTGGTCTCACGTAAGATTATCAAAACAGTTTGGTCTGTATTCAGAGCTATTGCAAAGCGCCGGCTGCTGGTGAAAGCATTAATAGTGTGGAACACTTTCACTTCGAGATCGCGTGTTCTGGATTACCTCCAACGGCCAGTATCTCCCGTTACCACACGGAGGAATTTGATATCTTGTAGGGACACAATTAAAGATGCAAAAGGGTTGGGATGAGGTTGTCGTCGCTGTGGGAAGAATTCAGCATAGCACCGTTGTGTAGCTCTCCCACGTAATTCAGACGAGGTGCCAAATCTTCATTATCAAACCTATTCATGCAACTGTGTGTTACTGATTACGTATATTTTTTTAATGTCTTTCGGGGCGTGCCCACACAATCATCCAAACACAGGAATGTTATAGAACAATTGGTTTTGACAATTAATGGTAGACATTATTATATGTCGTACCCTCGTACGATTAAACATGTGATTAACAAGCGACTAATTAGATGTAAAACAACATTTACAATCGGGGTATACGGAAGCGAATAAAAAAGACCAAAATTGAACACAGGATACACAGTACTAGTATAAAAATCCTTCTGGTAACACAATAAGAAATGATAATTCGCCGTAGATACACGTTTGGGATATTCCCAATTCAGTCCACATTAAAGACTACATGTTGTTGTTTTTGTCTTCAGCCCTAAGACTGGTTTGATGCAGCTCTCCATGCTACTATATCCTGAGCAAGCTTCTTCATTCCCAGTACCTACTGCAACCTACGTCCTTCTGAATCTGCTTAGTGTATTCTTCTCTTGGTCTCCCTCTAAGATTTTTAGCCTCCACGATGCCCTCCAGTACCAAATTGGTGATCCCTTGATGCCTCTGAACATGTCCTACCAATCGATCCCTTCTTCTAGTCAAGTTGTGCCACAAACTCCTCCCCAATTCTATTTAATACCTCCTCATTAGTTATGTGATCTACCCATCTAATCTTCAGCATTCTTCTGTAGCACCACGTTTCAAAAGCTTCTATGCTCTTCTTGTCTAAAATTTTTATCGTCCATGTTTCTCCTCCATACATGGCTATACTCCACACAAATACTTTCAGAAACGACTTCCTGACACTTAAATCTATACTCGATGTTAATAAATTTCTCTTCTTCAGAAACGCTTTCCTTGCCATTGCTAATCTACATTTTATGTTCTTTCTACTTCGACCATCATGTTATTTTGCTCCCCAAATAGCAAAACACATTTACTACTTTAAGCGTGTCATTTCCTAATCTAATACCCTCAGCATCACCCGACTTAATTCGACTACATTCCATTATACTTGTTTTGCTTTTGTTGATGTTCATCTTATATCCTCCTTTCAAGACACTGTCCATTCCGTTCAACTGCTCTCCCAAGTCCTTTGCTGTCTCTGACAGAATTACAATGTCACCAGCGAACCTCAAAGTTTTTGTTTGTTGTCCATGGATTTTAATTTCTACTCCAAATTTTTCTTTTGTTTCCTTTACTGCTTGCTCAATTATACAGATTGAATAACATCGGGGCTAGGCTACAACCCTGTCTCTCTCCCTTCCCAACCACTGCATCCCTTTCATGTCCCTCGACTCTTATAACTGCCATCTGGTTTCTGTACAAACTGTAAATAGCCTTTCGCTCCCAGTATTTTACCGCTGCCACCTTCAGAATTTGAAAGAGAGTATTCCAGTCAAAAATATTATACATCTAAAGACTATATATCTAAATTAAAAATAAAATGTTCTTTGTATGTCCTGCGAACATTGTTTCAAAAGCTGCTGATAGGGAACTGAATATTGGTGCAGGTCTGTAAGTACCATCTAGACAGAACAGAAGACAGTTTATAAGAACCAGAGTTGTCTTACGGCCACAGGTATAGATCCACCAGCATTCGAAATCGTGCACATAGAAGGTATAAAGTGAGAAACATTTAGAGGGTGAGCGTCGCATATTCTGCAGGAGGAACGTGGAGATGGAGCCAGTTAATTGAGCTTTGGTTTTCTCACGCCATTCTAGGTACCAGCAGCATTATCAGCGCAGATAGCTAATCGTATATCTTGATGTTAGCACTGTTGACGAAGTCGTACAGTAGCTTCGTCGCTACATAGTTAACGCACAACTATCAATGTGGATAAAGCAATATTTTCTCTGCCTCGTGATGACTGGGTGTTGTGTGATGTCCTTAGGTTAGTTAGGTTTAAGTAGTTCTAAGTTCTAGGGGACTGATGACCATAGATATTGAGTTCCATAGTGCTCAGAGCCATTTGACCCATTATTTTTGATAAAACAATCCCGAGTCGAAACCGAGCAGTACTGAACGCAAGGTTGAGGAGTGAAGATTGAAATGGATATTACTTTTGACAACATCTAGTACTGAGAGTGAATGGAGCAACTTTGTTTCCCAACAAGACTTTTGAACTGGCGTGCTCAAATGTTCATTGCAATACAGATACAGAGGTAAATGGGAGATAAGACATCAAACGAAAGGTAGTTAGTCTGTGACGTGTTAGCAGATACAACGGGCCTCTTACACCAAAATGGAACATTTCTCTGAAACCCGTCAAAGTTTCGTCGGTGAAATTCGGGGTCACCTTGTGCGATATAATTTAATGGAAAGACATGGCAGAGTAATCTTAATGCCATATGGAAGATGAAATGCTCGTGTAATCTCTCAGGTAGCTTACAAGCCGAGCCGTGGCTGCCGGTGAATTTTTGGCGGGTATCCCCCCATTCACGTCCGCTTTGGAATATCTGTTCATTGATCTCAGTTTATTCCAGATACCCGGGAGGGCCATTAGTTGTCGCAGGGGATCCCCAGGCACCTGCTAATGACGTCCGACGCGGACTTCTGGGAAGAAGACGTCGCCTTCTGGGCAGTCGGAAGCTGCCAGGGGCGTGACTAACGCGTCGAAGCGATTCTCCGGAAACTGGGCTTTCCCGTCAGGAATAGCTCAGTGACGTACGCACTGCTGCCGTAAGCCGCGCTTCTCAATGGTTAACACCGTAAAAAAACGAGCCTCGTTTGCTCGGCAGCTGCAGCCAAGGTCAACTGATTCCGTGAATGAGAGATGAGCACGTACTACAAAGACTCTCCATGTGCGACTCTGTGACGCCATCAGTGAGGTCTGTACCCAGTTACCTGGTGCTTTTTTCAGGGAACAGGCTTTGTCTACGTAAATGAGAAAAATGCTGAATAATCATTTCTTTTCTCTACGTGCTGTGCGGTCTCTAGAGAAGGCAGATTGATCTCTGGGCTCACTTAAATACTGTACGACAATCTAAATGTCGCAGTCTGCAGGTACAAGGTTTTTCTGCAGCTCGTTCCACAGTAAACATCGGGGTGTCAAGCCACAGTTTCATGGTCCTTACTAGGGATGACGGTTATCGCTGAAACAACCGGTTTTCGTTGTATAATTTGTTTTCACGCCAGTTTAAATTAACTGTTAAAACCGCTCGAAACAACTCTTTGTTGAAATAATCCTTTTTTGGCTTTTTTCCTTGTTAGTTCCTCTAATAAACACAAAAATCGAAAAAAGACTGAAAGTCTTGAATCTCCCTCAGTTTCAAGATACAAAGAATTAAAAAATTAAATTCAATAAGCAAATAATAGAAAATTGTCCGTCTATCGTTCGCTACTTTTCTCTAAAAGTGATACGTGGTTCAATTCTACAAAAAAAAAAAAAAAAAAAAAAAAAAAAAAAAAAAAAAAAAAGCCACCAATATTCTCTATTGACTCAAATTTTTTTAAAACTGCACAAAAATCATGTTATAATCGGGGATCGTGCCACTATTTGGGTATTGCGAATAGTCAGCGCTACGGGGTGAAAACTGAGGTGGAAGAACGTTATTTTTAGTGTTAATTTGTCCTTTTATAAGAACTACAAGCAGATAAAGGCATGTTACGTAGACATAGGCAGCAAATCAACTACATTCTGTTTTTATTGTATATTATGAATGAATTAGTGTTTTAAGTTTTTAATTTATTACTGTTGTCGTAATGTCCTTCCTCTTATATTATTTCATAGATATGGCAGACAAATCATTAACACTTCAAAGCAAATGAAGCACTGTTTCCAGACTAGGATTAGTTCAATTCTGGGATACAGTGGACGTCGATGACGTACTACCCATCCAAGAAGAATGGAACTGTGTTTTATTTTCAGCTTTTATTATGATAACCAGTCAGAGGAGAAGATTCCATTTGGCCGTGACAGATGTCCAAGACACAACCGTGCTGTGAGTTTTATCATCCAAATATTCACTACATCCTGTTCTACATAAAACCATCTTTGATGGACGCTTAAATGTATATACGCCATTTTCATGTGATTCGGATTTATTCATTGCGTCTGAGGTCGTTAGAAGCAGAAAGCGTATTTTCTCAACTAAGTGAACTAGTACTGGAAGATAATATGTCAGCAATATTTAACTACAAAAGGAAAGAATAATTGTAGCGTACATTAACTGTGAACAACTGTTCAGCTTGAAACTGCGGGCTTCTCTGTAGTGGCCAGTGGAGCACTGCTGACTCATTCATTGGACAGCAACGTTACTGGGAAGCTCATCCGATGGGTTTGCAGTGGAGCAGTTGATGTGTTATTGTATCGATTCTTCCACACTATGATAAGCTCATCTATACCCTCTCTCACAGAGCATTACAGTTTACAAGCATTCACCAGATTCATCGTCAATACAGAGGTGAAAATTTAGCACATTGTTATTGATCGAAGGTTGTTGTTGTTGTTGTTGTTGTTGATGTTGTGGTCTTCAGTCCTGAGACTGGTTTGATGCAGCTATCCGTGCTACTCTATCCTGTGCAAGCTTCTAGAGAGCACTAAACCGCTTTTACTTTCATCTTACAGAGAAAGCACAGCGTTATTTTCTTATGGTTATACGTCCTTCCAAGTTTGGTTGTTTTTACTTCGCGTTAATGCTGACAATACTGACATTTTCTTTTTAAGACATTTAATATCATAACTTACTCATTTTACTATTTACTTACTGATCAAGGTTCTCCGATATTATCTGATATTTTGATTTGGTACACATCTCGCTGAGGCCCTACTGTGTCTTCTGCTTCCCGTATTTCAGTCTCTACCAGTTCTTAGCCTTCCAATCAGCATCCATTAAACCTCTCCTTTCGGTTCCCTCTTTTATGACGTCGGTGGTCGTTCTGTGTTTCATCTTTGTACTGGAAGATACATTAGACATCCTTTCAGTCAAAGATATTCCTCTCTTCTATTCATATGTCCGTACATGCTTTGTACATGTTGAGTTTTAATTTCGCTGCTCAATGTCGTGTGATACAATCGAGAGTCGCAGGTGATCCAGATGCACCAAGAACGGCCCGTGTGTGAATGATACCAATTCGTCGAACATTTATGGAGATACCATTTAACATCACACGGCAGCGAATAATGTTCCATCTCACCGACGGTGCCGTTGAAATACACAGGTACATGCACCTGAGCCACAAAACTACTCATAGGTATCGATAACACAATCGTCTGCCTACTGCAGAAGCCTCTAGCACATTACAAAATACGTACTCTGCTGTAATTAGCACGTATCCTGAACATAAAGCACTTGGAAAATGCCTATTTCAGACACAGTGTATTGGCAAATTAAAACAAATGTGTAAGATTGGATTCTGATTATTCGACACGGCGTCCGAAACCTTCGGGACTAAAATTGCGCAAATGTTACAGGATCTAGACATAGCACTTTGAGATAAGCTAGTACTGGTTGGCAATGTATATTTATTCTTTTACTGACTTAGGCAGCTTACACCTTCACAACTTAGAGACAACTCAGCTGTTTAAGGTAACGGTCGCGTAAAACAATGCATGCGGTACAACGGCGAATAAAATCTTGCCGCGCTCTCTTAAAATCCATGTTGTGTGTTCTGCAATGAGACCGAATGACCACTAACCAGTTACTCTGTACTTTCTACCGTGGTCTTACAGACACGCGAACGATTTCGTGTAACCTCACAGGAAAAAGACGATGAGTGATATGACACCGAAGTGGTACAGTGCACCGTCGTGTTGAGACCACATTCTCTCAGGAACAAGAACAGCTTAAATCTGCAATATCTATGGAATTATCGAATGATCACCACATAACGTGTGACGTTCTGACGGGATGTTGATCTTTCGTAATAACAATGACAATCTGCAAGCTGACACAGAATGGATGCTGATGACGTGAGACAAGTATGACGTATGGATTTCGCATCACTCCAGGCACGACTGATGCAGCAGTGGCAAACTCCATCACTACTGAAAAGAACCCATCGGTCAACTGTACAAGCTATAGGAAGACATACACCAACGAAGTACCTTGGTCAATCCATTACCACAACTGAACTCTACATTCAAAATAATTTGTCTCTGTTGTTTATGATAGAATGATATAATTCTACTGAACTCCCCGCTCTTTACATAAATACTTCATGGTATTGCAACTACTCGATCTATTCCAAACAGATCGCTTTCGTTCAAAACTGCTTTGTAAGCTAGGCCTAAAATTCAACGTATCAGAATCTGGTTCAGATGTAACATAGCAGATACTTTCAGCCACTACACGAAGTTACTTAAAATTATCCCTTCTTTCTATATCTATCTTCTTACTTATATTTATTTTATTATCTTTATTTGTGTGATCAGGTTTTCATATTTGCTTTCTCTTTTAGAAATTATCCTCAACTTTACTGATATGTGCTGAAAATCAGAAGCACCTCTTATTCGCAGTGATGTAATAGGTTTTGTAGGTATTGGCTTCTATGAACTAAACCCCTCTCCTCTTTCAACCCAATTCAGCCAACATATTATAAACACAATTTGCAGGTGAACGGAATTGGCAGTTTGTGGGGGACTCACAATGTCATTTGGATGCACTGAATTATCTTTATGAATGGCCATTTGCACTGACTAAAATTATTTTAATCCACATTTGGTTAGTGAGATGCATCGTGATTCAGACGAAAGGTTTGTTTGAAGCCATGGGAAGGGAGCCGCAACCCAGCACAGTAAAAGAGAGGCTTCAGCAGAAAGTGGACCGCTGTGGTGAGAGTCTCGGGACGCTGTCGTCGGGTGTAGCAAGCAGAGCGCTTTGATAGCTGCAGATCTGCGTAATCTTTAAGTTGGCATTGTATTGATTTTGTCTAGCGTGAAGATAGCAACATTGACGCAGCTCAATAGCTGAGCGAAAATCACTAGTCTTGCTTCTATTTTAGGAGCCAGATAAATAAACATTCCTTAAAGTTGTTTCCTACTTGTAAAGGCAAGATCACATCTCTGATAAACTGCATGTAAGGACCTGCAACCCTGGACAAACCAACGACCACAAGATAAGTATATCCACGTGAGTTGAGGATCGTTTACATTTTTATTTTTGTAAACGTAACAATTAAGTACAGGTAGAGTTGAATTGAGCATTAGCTGCTGCATAGTCGGTATTCTCCACTCCGAATTTTTCAAAGTGTGTATTTTGCGTACAAGTTGACACTTACTTATTGCGGAATTTTCTCCTCTCCCGCACGGCACTACGCTGTCTCCTCAGACTCAGTAGTGCAAAAAAAATTTGTCCAGTTGTCTGATCTGAAGCGCCCAGTTTCTCGTACGTTTCTATCCACTACATTAAGTTTCTTTCAATTAAAGTTTTTCTCGGCTCTGATGCGGCTTAGGGGGCAATACAACCTGCTACATCATTCATTAAATCATGTGTCACTAGTAATGCTGATTCTTCAGCAACCAGCCGAGAATTGTAAGCAACGACAACCACAACAATGAGCACATAACAGATAACTGCGTATTGTTTCGCAAGGTAGTGTCACCGACGTCGATTGTGTGTTATGATACGTGAGCACTCTATACATACAAGTGCTTAAAATCACTTACAGGTTCAAATATTTCAAATATTAATATCTGAGCATTACCGTACAAAATACTCAGATTAGGAATCTCTACTGTGTAGCTTTGACGCAGTAAGATATACGACACATTGCGTAAACGAGCATTGGAATGAGAATCGATATTTGCCCATCGCGAATCCGAGGTTTATCGATCGTCGATCCAAGGGGAGGGACATGCAGGGGCTTGAACTCCCCACCCCCCCTCCCGCACACACCTTGCAACATTTTATCTAATCTTTATATTTTCACAGATTCTAATTTCTGTATTTTTTCAGCTAACGTTCGAAGAATACCACCTCGTAATGACTTATAGTCTCTAAAATGTCAAGAAATTCTAAGTACGAGGGTTGTTCAGTAAGGTTCAAATGGTTCAAATGGCTCTGAGCACTATGGGACTTAACATCTTAGGTCATCAGTCCCCTAGAACTTAGAACTACTTAAACCTAACCAACCTAAGGACACCACACACATCCATGCCCGAGGCAGGATTCGAACCTGCGACCGTAGCGGTCGCGCGGTTCCAGACTGAAGCGGCTAGAAGCGCTAGGCCACTCCGGCCGGCTGTTTAGTAAGGAATTCAACACATTGGTGTTATCCAGGATTCCAATACACCACATTATTCCCAACTCTTTTGGCTACAAACAGTTTTTTTCCAACATACTCTCCGTTCAGTGTGACACCCTTATGCCGCATTACTGGGAGGACATATACGCCCGGGTAGCATCACTCTACTGGTTGACGTCACAGCCAAGGTCTTGGTGCGTCAATAAACTCCACATCATCCATGTACTGCTTCCCGCGTAGTGCACCCTTCATTGGCCCACACGGAAATCAGGAGGTACAAGATCCAGTCTGTGGGTTGAATAAGGAAGAGCAGTCCAACGCCTTTTTGTGATCTCCTCTCGGGTGCACAGACTTGTACGAGGCCTTGGGTTGTCGTGCAAAAGGAGTTCCCTTGAAATTTTGTGGTGGTGGACACGTTCCAACATTGCAGGAGTCACGTCTGTGTGCGGTCGGGCGGCACGCAGAAGATTGGACGGGCTTGTGGACCAAGTTGGAATGACGACAGACACGACGCCCAACGACTCGCCGTGCTTTTGTTCTCCACCAGGTCTCCGTGGACATTCTGCAAGCGCCTATGAATATCTGTGGTGCTCTGGTTTTTCACCAAAAGAAACTCAATGATAACTTTCTGCTTGGAACGCACCCCCGTTGCAGACGACAGTTTGAAGCCTGTGTCGGAACTTCATGAAACCATAGGGGCTGAAGCGAAAATTCCACAATGAACCGCAACAAATTCCACATTTGTCAACCAAACCAGCCGAGAAAAAAATGTTACTTACTGAACGCCCGTCGTAATTAAGTGTTTGATTTACCACAAGACGCATTTCAGTTGTTTTCCTGAGAATAACAACAACTGGATTGATTTGCGACCTGACTTTCTGCGCAAAACATTCCAGCCAGGAGAATGCGGTAGTTCACATGCTGACGATAGCTGCTGGTGACAGCAACCAACCTGACACGGTTCGCGTGTCCACAGGTGGAACCGGCAAACTGCAATGAGACAGTGGACAAAGGGAAAGAAAGCTCCGCTTAAAAAAGAAACGTAAAGGCTGCCTTTCGAAGACGTAGGCGGAATCGACAGAAAGATACAGCATCTACCCCGTTTCTATTCTGAGATAGCCGTAGCCTGCAAATTTGTATTCTTAGTCTTAGAGCTAAATGTAATACTGATAATGGTGACTGCTCACTTCGATTATATACAGCGTATATTATTTGTTAGAATTGTGAAAGTTTGTTGCTATTGTACGGGAGTCCTTAGAACAAATGCGTGACATAGGTTATTCTCAACTGCTTGACGAAATGCTTTTCCGATGTAGTTATCTGAACTGCAATTTCCTGGAAGTTATGGTGAGGCGACATATTAAGCACTTACGTAAATAAATTATATAATGTATCTTAGTATAACAATAATGCTGTGTTACAATTTTAAAAATTTAGACATGTACTTGTAAATGTATGGCTCCAGGGAGCCTATAAACGAGGCATATTCCGAAAATAAGGTCCGATCGGTCGCGAAATGGAAACCACAGTGAAAAAAAGTGTTTTATTTGCAATAGTTAGCCACACCTACCAGCATTTTCTCTATGTAGTCGCCGCTCTGTCTGAGACATTTGTTGCAGCGTTATACCAACTTTCAAACACCCTCGTCATAGAAGGCAGTCGCCTGCACTTTTCGCCGATTTTCTACGCTGATCTACAGTGCGTTGTCTGTGTCAAAACGTTGACTTCATAGCCAGCGGTTCATGCCAGCAGAGGTGAAAATCAGAGGGAGCAAAGTCCGGGCTTTATGGAGGATGATCAAACACTCCCCATCGAAAACGCTGCAGTGGCATCCTCATTGCTCCAGTAGAATGCGGCCGATATCTGTCATGAAGAAAGAAATGCATGACAGTTATGTTGTGTGGGCTGCATCAAATCAGGCGAAATCTCTCTCAGGCACTCATACATGGCGGGAGACGATGTTTTCTAGGCTCACTCTGCACTCAGAACCGAAAAGAGACGTGACTCGATCAATGGGCATACTAGAGTCCTGCCCAACACACCCTTGCAAAGCTTTATCGGATTTTCACTGTGGTTTGCATTTCGAGACCGATTGGACCTTACTTTCGGAATACTTCTTGTAAATATTTTTCCCTCTGTTGTCGTTATGTTTTATTCATCATATTTAGTAGTAAATATCAATACATTCAAATAAGACGTCTATCAGAATGTAAATTTGTAAACGTGTTTGCATACATCTCTGTTACAAAAGGGTCTATTTGCGACTATCAAAACTGATGACTAACAGAACGCTGATTGTTGACTTGGCGGCGTGTCTCGTGTGGTTTGTTTCCGTACGCAAGGACACGGAAAAAGTATATATTGATACGTGCACCGTATCAATGTGAACTACAGAAAGATAGTGATTATTACTTATTTACTGTGAACTGTGAAATTTGCGCTCCGCTTTTGTGCGTGAATGAACTCTGACGATTTTCGCATGTGTAGGGACGCAAATCGGTGGGTTAGTCGGTAAACAATGTGTGCGCACGATATCACTTTTGAATATTTCGAGGAAAGTGCTTCGACGTGAATAGGGCTGAACCAGTGTCGTATCAGTCACTGAACTGGCAGCGTTTCTCGGATGCCACAGAATTTTATGCTGTATGGATGCATATAAATAAGTCAGTGCCACATATTTCAAATTATGCTCACTCTAGAACTACAGTACCACGACATCAAACTCGTGACGACGGCAGCGATAGAATAAAAGTATTATCGTCATCTGCAGGAGTTGCATAATCGATCTGAGATATGGTCTTCAACACAGAACTGTCAGGCATCAGTATTGCACGTCATTTTCACCATCCCATCTTAACAGTAGCTGTAAATACCTTTGGGAACTATGTCTAATATCAGCTACTGACGTTTCTCCAATTTTCTTGATCATGCGTTCTGCGTGTTTGAGTAAAGAGACAGGGCGACTAGATGAGTACTTAAGTTTAATTTCATTCTTTTCAGCTCAGAATTCTAATTCTGATACACTTAAGTTCGTTCTGTGTAACATAACGAGATTACGTCACCATTTGATTACATACCATTTACGCTATTTAACATCAGTTTTATCATCCCGTTTGGCTCATTAAAAGTGAGTGACGGAGACGATAAATTATATTCGGAATGGGGTGATAATAAACCGTGGACGCCCTCCCTCCAGAACCGAACCCTAGATCCGAACCTGCACTGCTTATCATTGAGCATAGCGCAACCTGAAATATAGAACTTGGCATCACAAACGCCAAGAGGATAGCTTGTGCCACATTGCGATTTAGAAAATGCAGAAAATTACAGCTTGCATTTTTTCTCTTTTTCAAATAAGGTCGTAGTGGACCTTCTCTTGGAAAATGACGTCAAAATTACGTGCGTTTTCACCTCAGGACATCTGAATTCTTTTCAGCTTGACTGACTGGTCTTTAGCGTCGTACAAACATTAATAATATATGGTGAACTTACACTTAAAGTACTTTTTCACAGGTTATGAGTGGAACGCGGGACAACACATTAATACTTGTGAGGCTTAGCTTCGGTGTGGCCTGCGTGAATCTGCATACCTGTGTTCAGTGGCAAAGTACTACGAGAGCGTAGCTGATCTGCCTTAAGAAACTCTCCAAAAACGTCACTGCGAAGCAATGTATGTATCAAACTCGTGTGAGGTTCGAGCAATAAATAACGGAAAATGTATTAAGAATAAAACACGAGCCGGCCGCAGTGGCCGTGCGGTTAAAGGCGCTGCAGTCTGGAACCGCAAGACCGCTACGGTCGCAGGTTCGAATCCTGCCTCGGGCATGGATGTTTCTGATGTCCTTAGGTTACTTAGGTTTAAGTAGTTCTAAGTTCTAGGGGACTAATGACCTCAGCAGTTGAGTCCCATAGTGCTCAGAGCCATTTGAACCAAATAAAACACGAATGGATGTCTTTTTTCTGAAGAAAGGAATGGGATAGAGCCGGAACTGCAGGAACCAGAAGAAAGAACGCCAGTTTTCTCACGAGAATTTACTTTTGAAATTTCAGGAACTTTTTACATTATAGAGCTTTCAAATTATCAATTCGGCAAGAGCCGCGAGACGATAGTTTAATTACACAAGCTATGGAACTGAATGAAAATAAGCCTCAAGACGTATGATTCTTGAGTACTGTGAAGACCAATCTTCGTAAGATGACACAGTGAAAAATACTCCCAGGCGTTAACTTCAGTCTGTTCGTATACACTGAGTGTTGGTGAAATATGACTACCCTGGTCAAATTTCACCCAGAGACGCTTTATGAAACCCAGTACTATGTTATAGCTTGTGAAATCGCAAGATAGACACGGATTTAATTGAGAGAGATATTACATAAGAATCAGAGGTTGCATAACGTGCAAGACACGGCCAGTAAATCACCAGTATAGTTCCAGCTTGTTGATGATGCGTCAGCACGAAATCTAATAGACAATGTTTTGCTTTAATTGTACCTGTTTCAATTTTCGAAAGTTATCACTAGCGACGTGAAAGTACTGTGTTCTTGAGTCCTTTACACAGTCTCGTTTTATTTCTCGTGTATTTCGCAAGTGCAAATCACTTGCAGCATGAACTCAATTGATTATAATAAATAGGTTTTAGCAGGGGTTAAACGAATTTACATTCACTCGATATGAAATGTACAGATACAACCAAAGAGGTGTTACGCTTTGGCACTTCTAAGAGGAAAGTTAGTCGTAAACCAGCACAGAAGCAAAAATTAAATCAGCTTTGGTAACTTCATTGTGAAAACTGTTGACCGTAATTTTCCTGTAGTAATCAGCAAAAGCTGACATCGTGTTAGTTCTAGCCACAAGAGAACCATTGAAAATAAAGTTTACGCTTAGCAAATGATTTATCTTATGTGAAAAGAATTAACTAATTACAAACAATTAATTTCCTAAATGTTGTTTTCGATTTCTCTGATTCTCAGTTGCTACATCTGTAGCATGATATGTATGGAACTGATTACGTATGAGTCATTTCGGACTTTTCGTCTGTCGTTCACTGGTTTTTGTTTATAATGAAAATGTATCTTTTGTTGTGATTCTTGAGTTCCTCCCGGCGTATTTGACCAGTGCAGTTATTTTTATGGAATAATACTACTGTAATCGGTGAAATCCTCAAACACTCAGGACAGCTCAGAAAGTGGGATAATGCACATCAAGCTAACTTAAGACAACAAAAATGCCCAGAAACGGAAACTTACACTGTGTTTCCGGAAACTACTCTAAAACCACATCATCAACAGGTGAAGTGCGACACGTTAGTACAAACATTGAAAAGCGTATAAGCTATATTTTATACTTGCAAAGCACAAGTAGTGTCAAAAGAGATAACAAAAGATACTCAAAATATCCACGGGTGTACTACCGGTCTACAGTGACCAACGGGCACAATATTTCGGCGATCATACATGTCGCCATCATCAGGTGAACTGACGGACTGAGCTCCTGTAAACGTGCCGGCACGGAGATCCGTACGCTATGGCTGCTCAGAGGGAACTGGGTTCGGTCGCGGCGGCGGCCGATTTAAATACCCTCCGCCCACGGCGCGCTCCCTCCGCTGTCCGCTCCCCGCGCCACGGTCGCGCGGTGGAACAGATTGCGACGGCGTCTGAGATGACGTCGATGTGATGGCTCTGTCCGCCGTGGTCGTCACAACTATACGTTTGCTCGATTTATTCTTGATTAACCCAATCGCTGGTTCCCAAGCCTTGCTAAGATTGTAGCCACAGTCACGGTTTATGAGGTCGTCATTGGTGCGAATTTCGATGGCCTCTCTAACAACGCTGTCCCAGTATCTCGACGTCTGTACCAGAATCCTCGTGCGTTCATACTCCACAGCGTGATTTTCCGACAATGTTCAGCGACCGCCGACTTGCTCGGGTACATCAGTCGAGTGTGCCTCTGGTGTTCACAGCATCGATCCTCGACGGTACGTATCGTCTGACCAATATACGACTTGCCACATTGACACGGAATCTGGTACACGCCCGCCTTCCTCAAACCGAGGTCATCTTTGGCGCTCCCCACCAGTGCACGAGTTTTATTCGGAGGACAAAACACAGTTCCGACCCGGTGTTTCTTCAAAATGCGGGCGATTTTCCCCGAGAGTGCGCCTGTATATGGAATAACCGCAGTGCCTACCTCCTCCCTCGTGATTTCAACCATCTCCACAGGTTGTGCCGTAGTGGTTGGGCGGAGAGCACGTTGAATCTGCCACCATGAGTACCCATTTTTTCGAAATACAGTTCTCAGATGTTCCAATTCCTGGGGTAGACTCTCTGCGTCGGACATAGTGCGCGCTCTATGTACTAGAGTTTTAAGTACCCCATTCCTCTGTGAAGGGTGGTGGCAGCTGTCTGCGTACAAATACAGATCAGTGTGCGTTGTCTTCCGATACACCCTATGACCTAGGGTGCCGTCAGCCCTTCTCTTGACCAAGACGTCAAGGAAAGGTAATTTACCCACCGTTGCAGTCTCCATAGTGAATTTGATGTTGAGGTGTATGGAGTTCAGATGTGTAAGGAAGCCAAGGAGTTTATCCATATCATGTGGCCAGATGACGAACGTGTCGTCCGCGTAACGGAAAAAGCAAGTAGGTTTCCATTCGGATGACGACAGGGCTTCCTCCTCGAAGTTCTCCATGTACAAATTCGCTACCACCGGTGAGAGTGGGCTACCCATGGCGACTCCCTCCTTTTGTTCGTAGTATTCTCCGTGCCGGCACGTTCACAGGAGCTCAGTCTGTCAGTTCACCTGATGATGGCGACATGTATGATCGCCGAAATATTGTG
This sequence comes from Schistocerca piceifrons, assembly GCF_021461385.2. Taxonomy (NCBI): domain Eukaryota; kingdom Metazoa; phylum Arthropoda; class Insecta; order Orthoptera; family Acrididae; genus Schistocerca; species Schistocerca piceifrons. The sequence continues at coordinate 586,982,526 of NC_060142.1, read as the reverse complement.
CCCGTTGGACACTGTAGACCGGTAGTACACCCGTGGATATTTTGAGTGTCTTTTGTTATCTCTTTTGACACTACTTGTGCTTTGCAAGTATAAAATATAGCTTATACGCTTTTTTATTCAGTAAACACCTTGTCACCTTCGATGTTTGTACTAACGTGTCGCACTTCACAGGTTGATGGTGTGGTTTTAGAGTAGTTTCCGGAAACATAGTGTAAGTTTCCGTTTCTGGGCATTTTTGTTGTCTTAAGTTAGCTTGATATGCATTATACCACTTTCTGAGCTGTCCTGGGTGTTTGAGTATTTCACCGATTACAGTAGTATTAATCCATTAAAAATGACTGCACTGGTATAGCTTGTATTATGAGACCGCCCAGAAATTACGTCATTTATTTCTTCTGACACAAAAACGGATCTTTAATTTAGCGCGTGCAGGTTTGTCTGCAGGAGGAACAACGACTGTTAGAAATTAAAATTGTTGATGAGTCACAGGTCGCACGTGACTTTCCTGTATTGACAGTTTCACTTGACAGACACGAGCAACTGTGAAAATACAATGTGTTACACTACCATACAATGAAATAAAATCGCAGACTCAATTTACAAAGTGATAACAAGTTCCTTTACGTGTTAGGATAAACAATAAAAGAATAAGAAAATTAAAACATATAAAAACCACAGCAAGAAAGAAAACCCTGTGGAATGATAAAGTATATAACGAGTGGTTATAATTAAACTTTCCCTATTTAACACGTTATAACACGGAAAATAACTATCGCACGCGTACCAGAATTGGTAGCATCAGTGTCCAGAGTACGGGGTCCATGATTTCCATGCGTCACAGCGCCATCGTCCGATCCAGCTATGGTCTCGTGATTCATACTTTCACACACGTGACCAGTCGCAGTTCACTTGCTGACGTGCTAACATGAGCTTTGACAAAAGGAGTGGGACATTATTGGTGAAGCTCTGTTATCAAAACAACAGTAACGCTGCAGCTGCACTTCCAGAATATCGTCGGCTGCAAGGATTACGGAAGTGTTCTCTTTCTCCACCTGCTGTGCGAAGCATGATGAAGTGCGAATCAACTGAAGAACTGAGCGTTGCTCCATGAAGAGGCCGACGACCGGTTGCACCACGGGTGGTTGGTGAAATCGCTGCTGCTATGGCAGACAACGTAACACAGCGCGGGCAGTGCACATACTGTGTCACGACAGTTGACCATCCCGTGATCCACGACTTGTTGACTTCGCTCTCCACTTTCTCGCAAGGAGTGGAGTTGACGAGGGCTGACTATGGAAGCTCATTTCTCTCTGTCAGGTGAGATGAACACACAGAAGTGTCGAGTGCGGGGATCTTCACCTCCAGTCACTGTACATGAAGTTCCTCTGTATGGTGAACGCGTCACCGTCTGGTGTGGCTTGACGGCTACGTTCATCACTGGCCCATTCCTTTTTGAACAGGTTGAACCAAAGACGTGCAGTGTGGCTGGCCAGCGCTACTGCGATATGCTTCGACAGCATTTCATACCCGCCCTATAGAAGAGAGACGCATTGAACACAGTTGTTTTCGTGAAAGATGGGGCCCCACCGCTCGTGGAGTTCATCTGCTTCTCCGAAACACATTTGGAAACGATGGAATTATCAGCCGATCGTTTCAAAATGCTTGGCCAGCACAATCACCCTCTCACTCCCTGTGATTTCTGGTTGTGGGGCTATCTGAAGAACAGGATTTACCAGGGAAACATTCACACATGTGCTGATTTGAAGGGCAGCTATCAAGAGAGGTAGCCAGCATACATACGGACATGCTTCGGTCTACTGGGCAGAATGCAATCGTGCGCTTTCAGAGTCTTCTGGACACAGATGGGCGCCATATTGAGCCCCTCTTCTATCAGTAGCGTTATGTATTGGTATGATGTATCGTAGCAGCACATTAAAAGTGTTTCAACTGAATTTATTCTGCATCATTTCTCTTCCCCATGTCGTTGACATTGTTACCAAGTTTGGTCCTCGTACGGCAATTAGTTTCCGTGTTATAACATGTTAAACAGGGAAAGTTTAATTATAACCACCTGGTATAACAAACAACTCACTGTTTTAATTAATGGATGAAATAGTACAGTAACAGTCCAACAGATGATTATCATAATAGTACCACCCACGGCCATTCCCCTCACTATGCCATGAACTCGTTCACAGAACAGCTAAGCCAAAACTCAGATCAGCTGAACACCATACTGTCAACTCTCCCACAGCTATTACATTCACCTTTAACTTTCTACAACTCGCGCTGACTACGTCCGCCCCCCCCCCCCCCCCTCCCATACGCACACACACACACACACACACACACACACACACACACACACACACACACACACACAGATATAAAGAGAACGGAAGAAAAATAAAAAAGGATGGAAGATTGGATTTGGTCTTCTCGTCGACATTGAGGTCTATAGAGATGACGCCCAAGGATGGAGTGTGTCCAGAATGGGAAAGGAAATCCTTGGTGCCCTGTGAAAGGAACCATCCGGACACTTGCCGGAGTGATTTAGGGAAATCACTGGACAGCCGGATGCAGCTTTGAACCATTGTCCTCCAGAATGAGAGTTCATTGAGGGCACACATTTACAACTTGCCAAAATGTCAGTTACATTTTAAAGAAATTGTCCGTTGTCCTTCCGCACAGTCCATGACTGCTGCACTTTAGACCGCTCGGCTAATCCCGCGCGGCGCCGTCACCGTCTTCAGCGGATTCAGTAACCATCGCAACAACTGCAGAATCGGTCACTTCAAACTGTTCATCCATTCTGAAAAATCACTCGTATTCGCATTTTCACATTCAGCAAGCTTTTTCATCAGTTCTGCCAACGGCAGGTCATCCTCGTCTGTCCTGTAGGTATCCGTTTCATTCCGTTAAATCTAGTTCCAAGACAATTTTAGAGACTCCGTCTTTATTTCAGACCATGAATCGACTATCCAGTAAACTACGTCTTTTTTCGTTGCTTTTTTTTTTTTTTTTTTTAGAAATTCTTTGATGGTTCCTTCACCTTCTGTTGTTTGTTGAATCGCCTGAAGCAAACGACGACATTCCTTTTTTTCAAGCGCTGGAAATCACCTTGGCCCATAGATTGCATTAAACTGCATTTCGTCTTTGCTGAGTGAACCAAACGAACAATGCTTTACTCGCTTTTCGATACTCAGATTTCTTCACTGACTTCATTCAAATGACGAAATCGAACTCAGTTTTGTCTGTTTCTTCGCCACTCTCCAGGTATCATTCACCGACTCTATACTCAGCCGCAAGGTTTTTTAATGTTTCTCCTTTGTCTAGTCTTCTCGAAGTCTCCAGTTTAACAATCAACGGCACGAACTTTCTCTTACTCTTACCAGTCATTGTAATGTATGAACTAACACTTCAAAAACACAGTTACATCATACAGTACACTGCACATACACATAACACTTCGAAATTAACACGGCAGTACAGATGTTGCTACAAATACAACAGTGGTCTGGCACAGTTGTAGAATGTGTATTGTTACTTAGGCGTAATGCATTTTAATGACCACTGTTGCTCATTAGGCACAACACTGGGGGTAACAATGAGGATGGTATGCACTGTACAACTGATTGTCAGGCGATCCCAGTTAGTGAAGGGCCGTCATAGAAAGAGCAAGCGCACTCTTGGAAACCTAATGGTACCTGTCCATCTCTAATAGAAATGCGTTAGCAGTCTTAGGCCAAGATTATTTCTGTGCATTATGAACGAAAACGGTAAGTGGGATAGTTTCGTCTGTATTGTACATCAAAAACTGAAAGAAAGTTCAAAATGTAGCACATTAGAAAGTTCGTAAAACGTATATGCGGAGATCGAAAGAAAACGGGTTTTTACTTCAGTTTTATGTAGAATTGTAATTTTCTTAAGATCAGCTCGAATTACGCGGAACCTCGAAAATACTGGAGCTGTAGTGTATTGCGTGGAACACGTTGCGCATCCATAAAACATAATTTTAATGACAGCACTATTAATTCAGTCATAACATGCGCAGATGAAGCAGTGTCAGTTTATTGTAGTAAATTTTTTATCACCTTTAAGTTTTATGTAGTGGCTGTTAACAGGTGGAACTCGCATTCAGGAGGATAATCTCTAACATTCTGCGTGGTGTCTGTTTGTTCTATATCGTGTCTCCCTACCACTTTCGCGCAACGACGCTCTGAGCGTGTTTTTTAGGGAATTGACTGGTTTGAACCTGGGACCTGTTGCTGGTAAGGAGACGCCAGACCACACATGACATGTAGAATTCAGAAGAGTTCAGCGAGACTAGCGATGATATAACCAAATACTTAATGATTTCAGCGTCAGCTCCACTGCACTCCCTGTAAAAGACTCTTAATACTAACTAAATTTAGTGGAAGTGGTTCAAGGCTTTCCTATTTGTAGTTAGCTGGTAAAATAACGTCGAAAAAACAGTTAAGTTTACCACTGAAATTTTTATTCTACTCACAAAACATTTTTTATAAATTGCACTATTGATAAAAGGAAATATTTTAATACAGGAAGATAAAAACCAACTGCGTTCAACAAAAATGTGAACGAATATTCCCTGAATGGGTTTCCAAGTTCTATAATGGATCGAAGGATGACCTAAGCCATATCACATCTATAATATAGGTTTAAATTAAGTTTCATAAAAGAGAAAACTGTCAAAAATGATCTACAGTGACTCTCAATTATCTTTAATTACTCATTTAACTTGTCGTAAATTACAGTGGCTGATGTGGCTTCTCAATAATTATATAACAGAAAAACCATCGCATTTCAGATTTTAACTTCAAGTAGCAAATGTGAATACCACGAAGTTTAATTGACGATCGACACTGGTATTATGTAAAAAGGGGAGGCAACAGATGAGACTTCTGCAGTTCTGAGTGAAGCCTTATGCGCTCTTATGCGGCATCGCGTGCGTTCATTACGTTGTCGGTGGTTAGGCAGCGTCAGGGGCATGGTCAGCGCAGCTCCACACACCTAGCCATCTTGGTAGCAACTCTCTCGAACTTCTCCTTACTACTGTTTACCGAATTTGGTTTAAGAAAAAGGTATCTGGCTGTGTTTTCAACTGACCAATCAGTGTCTCAATGTTAACCTTAAGCTTCGGCTACAATAATTCTGTCTATCCAATGAGAAACGTCATACTTTTCGTGGTGGGGCAATGTTTTTAATGTTTGCTACGTAACAGAGACGCGAGAAAGTCTCACGCTAAAACTTGCAGCTGGTGTGGTCCTTTTAGTGTTATCGTAAGATCTATACTGTTCTTCCGGAGGGCTCTATCTTTTAACATGGGCTGGGGTGGTGGTCCTAGCGGTTAGCTGGCGACGTGGGTGTCCGTATCTTATCGTAGGGCCTTCCAGCTTAACACGGTTCTGCTCTCGGCTTCTGTTCTCGTTTCTCCCCTCGGAACTGTGTCTGTCTCACGGTGGGAAGGTATGACATGCATTTAGGCATTCTTGTGTTAGTCTGTGGTATTCCATTTGCTCACTTGTTACTCATATTACTTTGGTTAATTTAATGTCACGATTTATTCGGAGCTATGTGACACACTACTGGATTTGCTTATCATGTCAGGGTTTTCATGGAAGGTGTTAGATTTGCCTGACACCTTACAAATCTTCATTCAGGTTCCCTGCGATTTACCTAAATTTTGTACGGAAAATGTCGGTTTGGTGCCTTTGCAAAATGACACTGCCAATTTCCGACCCCATTCCAACCAGTGGCTCAGTCGCTACTGATCTCGATGTCGACACGACAGTAAAACCTAACATCGGAGGTTTAGAATCATAATGACGGATCGGAAAAATTAGCCATTTTGACATGTCTGCTTTGCCACTGTTTTAATGTGAATCTGGGAAATTGTTGAATGACTGTAAACACACTCTAAGTATTATGAGGTATCTCGATTATCAGCAACTTGAACTTAGTTGATAACAGTGAGACTGTTTCCATTTTTGCAAAACTTCTTTTTCCTTTAAGCCTTAACACGCATTTTGTAGATACACTATGTGATCAAAAGTACCCGGACACCCACAAAAATTACGTTTTTCAAATTAGGTAAATTGTGCTGCCACCTACTGCCAGGCACTCCATATCAGCGACCGCTCGTGAGAGAGCGGAATGTGACGCCCGCGGAGCTCACGGACTTCGAACGTGGTCAAGTGCTTGGGTATCAATTGTGTCATACGTCTGTACGCGAGATCTCTAACTCCTAAACATCTTTAGGTCTACTGTTTTCGAAGTGATAGTGAAGTTAAAACTTGAAGGGACACGTATAGCACAAAAGCGTACAGGTGGACCTCGTCTGTTGACTGATAGTGACCGCCGACAGTTGAAGAGGGTCGTAATGTATAATAGGTAGACATCTATCCAGACTACCACACGCGAATTCCAAACTGCATCAGGATCCACTGCAGGTACTATGACAGTTAGGCGGGAGGCGAGAAAACTAGGATTTCATTGCCGAGCGGCTGCTCATAAATCACATATCACGCCGGTAAATGCCAGAAGTCACATCGCTTGCTGTAAGGAGCGAAAACATTGGACGATTGAACTGTGGAAAAACGAAGTGTAGAGTTACGAATCAGGATACACAATGTGGCGATCCGATGGGTTAGCGAATGCCCGGTATACGTAGTCTACCAGCATGTGTAGTGCCAACAGTAAAATTCGGAGACTTTGGTGTTATGGTGTGGTCGTATTTATGATGGAGGGGGCTTGCATCCCTAATTGTTTTGCTTGGCACTATCACAGCACAGGCCTACATTGATGTTTTAAGCACCTTCTTGCTTTCCACTGTTGAAGAGCAATTTGGCGATGGCGATTCCGTCTTTCAACACGATCCAGCACCTGTTCGTAATGCACGGAGTGTGGCGGAGTGGTTACACGACAATAACATGCCTGTAATGGATTTACCTGCACAGAGTCCTGACCTAAATCCTACAGAATACCTTTGGGATGTTTTGGAACGCCGACTTCATGCCAGGCCTCACCGACCGACATCAATACCTTTCCTCAGTGCAGCACTCCGTGAAGAATGGGCTGCCATTCCCCAAGAAACCGTACAGCACCTGATCTAACGTATGCCTGCGAGAGTGGAAGCGGTCATCAATGCAAAGGGTGGACCAACACCATACCGAATTCCAGCATTACCGATGGAGGGCGCCACAAACTTGTAAGTCATTTTCAGCAAGGTGTCCGGATACTTTTGATCACATAGTGTACGTCGTTATGACTCTAAATCCTCGATATACGTTCCTACCTACAAGGCTTACCTTGCTACTAATTACAGGATATGCCAGATTTACGTATGTTAGTTGAAGAAATAGCTGCTTCGGCTTTGTGGATACACTGACGAGCCAAAACATTATGACAGCCGCCAACCGCGAAACTCAATCACGTTTGGTGTTGTTGTGGGCACCTGGCGCACGAAAGAAAGTACATACGCGGAGGAAAGGCGAATGGGAAGTCATTTAAGCGACGGGACGAATTACAAATGGGAAATCCACTAACAGTTGAGACAGGGTTGATTGTTATGACCCAGCGCAGGGGAACGAGCATCTCGGAAACTGCGAAGTTAGTCGGTTGTTCGGTTGCTGCTATTGTTAACGTTTATGGAAGGTGGCTGAAGGATCGAGAAACCTCGAGTGGGTAACAAAGTGTTGGATGTAAACATTTCGTCACACGATGTGGAGGTCGGAGGTTAGGCTGCTCTGTAAGGCGGGACAGGCGACCATCTGTGACGGATCTGAGGCCAGGGTCTACGGTGCTGGAGTACAGCGTCCAGCGCAGAGTGTCGAACATCGGGCTCCTCAGTATGTGTTCCCATGTCGATCCAACGACATTATCCACATTTACATCGATAATCTGCAAATCACAATTAAGTGCCTGGCAGGGTGTTCATCGAAGCACCTTCACAATAATTCTCTGCTATTTCTCTCTCGAAGAGCGCGCGGAAGAAACGACCATCTGTATCTTACCGCGCGAGCTTATTTTATTGTGATGCTCATTTCTTCCTATGTAGGTCGGCCTCAACAAAATATTTTCACATTCGGAGGAGAAAGTTGGTGACTGAAAAGTCATGAGAAGATTCTCCCGCAACGAAAAACGCCTTTGTTTTAATTATATCCACCCCAATTCCTGTATGATGTCCGTGACACTCTCTCCCCTATTTCTCGATAATGCTGAACATCCTGCTGTTCTTTGAACTCTCTTGATGTACTACGTTAATCCTATCTGATAAGGATCCCACTCCGCGCAGCAGTACTCCAAAAGAGGATGGACATGCGTAGTGTAGGCCGTCTCCTTAGTAGATTGTGGCATCAAAGTGTTCTGCCAATAAATCCCAGTCTTTGGTTCTCCTTCCTCACAACATTTTCTATACGTTCTTTCCAATTTCGGTTGTTCGTAATTGTAGTTTCTATGTATTTTGTTGCACTTACGGCATTTAGATTTGATTGATTTGTCGTGTAACCGAAGTTCATCAGATTCCTTGGAGGACACCTGTAGATGATCTCACACTTCATTATTCAGGGTCAATCGCCAATTTTCGCACCATACTGATATCTTTTCTAAATTGTTTTGCGATTTTTCCGCATGTTCTTGTGACTTTAATAGAAGATAAACAATAGCATCATCTGCAAACAACCTAAGACAGCTGCTCAGATTGTCCACTAAATCGTTCATATAGAATAGGAACAGCATGGGGAAAGGTAACACTACCTTGGGCAACGCCAGAAATCGCTTCTGTTTTACTTGATGCTCTGCATCATTTACTACGAACTGTGACCTCTTTGACAGGGAATCACCAATTCAGTCGCATAACTGAGACGTAATTTGATTTCAATCTGCTTGAGAGGTACGGTGCCAGAAGCCTTCCAAAAATCTAGTAATACAGAATAAATTTGAAGTCCCTTGTCGATAGCACTCAGCACTTCGTGTGAGTAAAGAGTTAGTCGTGGTTCACAAGAACGATATTTTCTAAATCCGTGTTGACTGTACGTCAGAAGACCGTTCGCTTCGAGGTAATTCAGTCTGCAGCTCATGGTCTAGTGGCTAGCGTTGCTACCTCTGTATCACGGGGTTGTGGGTTCGATTCTCGGCCGGGTTTGGGATTTTTCTCTACCCGAGGACTGGGTGTTTGTGTAGTCCTCATCATTCCATCATCATTTGCGAATGTGGCTCGATTGGATTGTGTGCAGATTGGGAATTTGTACGGGCGCTGATGACCGCGCAGTTGAGCGCCCCACAAACTAAATATCATCGTCTTCATCATCATCGTCATCATCATCATCATCATCATCATCATCGAGGTAATTCACAATGTTCGAACACAATATATGTTCTAAAATCCTGCTGCATATCGACGTTATCGATATGCGCCTGTAATTTAGTGGAAACTCCTACTACCTTTATTGAATATTGGTGTGAACTGTGCAACTTTCCAGTCTTTGCGTACGGATCTTTCTTCGAACGAGCGATTGTATATGATTGTTAAGTATGGAGCTACTACATAAGTGTACTCTGACAGGAGTTCAGTCTGGACCGGAAGACTTGCTTTTATTAATTGATTTAAGTTGTTTCACTACTCCGAGGATATCTACTGCTAAGTTATGTTGGCAGCTGTTCTTGGTTTCAATTCTGGAATATTTACTTCGTCTTCTTTCGTGAAGGTATTTTCGACGGTTGGTTGTGTGGTTGATTTGGGGAAGGGGACCAGACAGCGAGAGTATGGGCTCATCGGATTAGGGAAGGGTGGGGAAGGAAGTCGGCCGTGCTCTTTCAAAGGAACTATCCTGGCTTCTATTCTCTTCTTGTCCAAACTAGTTATCGTCCATGTTTCACTTCCATACATGGCTACGCTCCATACATATGCTTGCAGAAACGACTTCCTGACACTTAAATCTATACTCGATGTTAACAAATTTCTCTTCTTCAGAAACGCTTTCCTTGCCATTGCCAGTCTACATTAGATATCCTCTCTACTTCCACCATCATCAGTTATTTTGCTACCCAAATAGCAAAACTTCTTTACTACTTTAAGTGTCTCATTTCCTAATCTAATTCCCTCAGCATCACCCGAGTTAATTCGACTACATTCCATTATCCTCGTTTTGCTTTTGTTGATGTTCATCTTACAGCCTCCTTTCATGACACTGTCCATTCCGTTCAACTGCTCTTCCAAGTCCTTTGCTGTCTCTGACAGAATTACAATGTCATCAGCGAACCTCAAAGTTTTTATTTCTTCTCCATAGATTTTAATACCTACTCCGAATTTTTCTTTCGTTTCCTTCACTGCTTGCTCATTATACAGATTGAAAAACATCGGGGATAGGCTAAAACCCCGTCACACTCCTTTCTCAACCACTGCTTCTCTTTCATGCCCCTCCACTCTTATAACTGCCATCTGGTTTCTGTACATATTGTAAATAGCCTTTCGCTCCCTGTATTTTACCCCTGCCACCTTCAGAATTTGAAAGAGAGTATTCCAGTCAACATTGTCAAAAGCTTTCTCTAAGTCAACAAATGCTAGAAACGTAGGTTTGACTTTCCTTAATCTAGCTTCCAAGATAAGTCGTAGGGTCAGTATTGCCTCACGTGTTCCCATAGTTCTACGGAATCCAAACTGTTCTTCCCCGAGGTCGGCTTCTACTAGTTTTTCCATTCGTCTGTAAAGAATTCGCGTTAGTATTTTGCAGCCGTGACTTATTAAACTGATAGTTCGGTAATTTTTATATCTGTCAACACCTGCTTTCTTTGGGATTGGAATTATTATATTCTTCTTGAAGTCTGAGGGTATTTCGCCTGTCTCATACATCTTGCTCACCAGATGGTAGAATTTTGTCAGGACTGGCTCTCCCAAGGCCGTCAGTAGTTCTAATGGAATGTTGTCTACTCCCGGGGCCTTGTTTCGACTTAGGTCTTTCAGTGCTCTGTCGTACTCTTCACACAGTATCGTATCTCCCATTTCATCTTCATCTACATCCTCTTCCATTTCCATAATATTGTCCTCAAGTACATTGCCCTTGTATAGACCCTCTATATACTCCCTCCACCTTTCTGCTTTCCCTACTTTGCTTAGAACTGGGTTTCCATCTGAGCTCTTGATATTCATGCAAGTGGTTCTCTTTTCTCCAAAGGTCTCTTTAATTTTCCTGTAGGCAGTATCTATCTTACCCCTAGTGAGATAAGCCTCTACATCCTTACATTTGTCCTCTAGCCATCCCTGCTTAGCCATTTTGCACTTCCTGTCGATCTCATTTTTGAGACGTTTGTATTCCTTTTTGCCTGCTTCATTTAGTGCATGTTTATATTTTCTCCTTTCATCAATTAAATTCAATATTTCTTCTGTTAACCAAGGATTTCTACTAGCCCTCGTCTTTTTACCTACTAGATCCTCTACTGCCTTCACTATTTCATCTCTCAAAGCTACCCATTCTTCTTCTACTGTATTTCTTTCCCTCATTCCAGTCAATTGTTCCCTTATGCTCTCCCTGAAACTCTGTACAACCTCTGGTTTAGTCAGTTTATCCAGGTCCCATCTCCTTAAATTCCCACCTTTTTGCAGTTTCTTCAGTTTTAATCTACAGTTCATAACCAGTAGATCGTGATCAGAGTGCACATCTGCCCCTGGGAATGTCTTACAATTTAAAACCTGGTTCCTAAATCTCTGTCTTACCATTACGTAATCTATCTGAAACCTGTCAGTATCTCCAGGCTTCTTCCATGTATACAACCTTCTTTTATGATTCTGGAACCAAGTGTTAGCTGTGATTAAGTTGTGCTATGTGCAAAATTCTATCAGGCGGCTTCCTCTTTCATTTCTTAGCCCCAATCCATATTCACCTACTACGTTTCCTTCTCTCCCTTTTCCTACTACCGAATTCCAATCGCGCATGGCTATTAAATTTTTGTCTCCCTTCACTACCTGAATAATTTCTTTTATTTCATCATACATTTCTTCAATTTCTTCATCTGCAGAGCTAGTTGGCATATAAACTTGTACTACTGTAGTAGGCGTGGGCTTCGTGTCTATCTTGGCCACAATAATGCGTTCACTATGCTGTTTGTAGTAGCTTACCAGCACTTTTATTTTTTTATTCATTATTAAACCGACACCTGCATTACCCCTATTTGCTTTTGTATTTATAACCCTGTATTCGCCTGACCAAAAGTCTTGTTCCTCCTGCCAGCGAACTTCACTAGTTCCTACTATATCTAACTTTAACCTATCCATTTCTCTTTTTAAATTTTCTAACGTACCTGCTCGATTATGGGATCTGACATTCCACGCTCCGATCTGTAAAACGCCAGTTTTCTTTCTCGTGATAACGACGTCCACCCGAGTAGTCCCCGCCCGGAGATCCGAATGGGGGACTATTCTACCTCCGGAATATCATTGCCAACTTCGTTGTCGTCTCTTCCTTGTGGCATCAATAGCTGGACTCTGTTTCTTTTTGCATCGTTTGTAATGAGTCATTGTTCGCTTGGAGAAAAACGTTAAGTAAATTTTCTGTTTGCTATGTTAACTTGTTCGCTATCATTTCTGTTCCTGTCCAGCTCTTATGACGAGAGTTGCCGCACCGTTGTGTAGCCCACCACTCCTTACCGTAGTGTACGAAGAGGTACACACCAAGAGGGACATTCACCTGTACTCCCATGGAGCCTGCAGCTAGTAATCGACACTGTACCAGCTGTGGACTGCGTGAACATTATTGTGAACCACCCACTTCTCATCATGTTTGGTGTCATGGCCAACGCATCATCCAGTGGGATACCAGTGAGTGTTACAAGGCCAGAATCGTTGAACATTGGTTCGAGTAGCATGACACTGTATTCACGTTCATGTCTGTGTCGGGAACCGCGCTACTGCTACGGTCGCAGTTTCGAATTCTGCCTCGGGCATGGATGTGTGTGGTGTCCTTAGGCTAGTTAGGTGTAAGTAGTTCTAAGTCTAGGGGATTGATGACCTCATGTGTTAAGTCCCCCAGTGCTTAGAGCCATTTGAACCATTTTTCCATGTCTGTTTGTCAGCAAAGTCGTCTGGTTCCAACCAGATTGAACACATTTAGGACGCTATCGGGCACCAACTACACACCCACAAACTACCGGCCGGTAATTTACTGGAATTTCTTGACCTGTGCGTAAACAAGTCTTGCTACATACCTTGGATCTGTCGAATTTAAGCCCATAGAACCTCTGGGTTACTGCGTTCTAAAAACATGACCAACATGCTATTAACCAGGTTGAGTTAATGTTTTGGTTTACCAGTGTGTACGTGGGAGACGGATGACTGCCAGTGTGGAGCGTGGAAAACAGAGCACCAGTGGGACCCCACGCCGTGACGACGTGAGCGAAGAAAGCGAAACGCGTCAGAGAAGCTGGACGGACGCCTCGGCTCCGCGAGCCCGGCATTAGGCTCGATCAGGCGGCTGTGTTCCCACGAGGCAGCGGCCCCCCTGGACCATAAAGTCCTGATTTACGGCGCTCCTCCCGGTCCCGGAGAAAGTCGCCGCGCCTCACCTCAAACCGCACTTACTGGTCGCCCGCAAACTCTTAGCGAGTGGCGGGTTCTGGTGACGTCTGTGTCAAATCTACGCAGCCAGCCGCTGCTGTGAAAAACGAGGACTCCTTGGATGTTGTATTTTTATTTAATCTTTGTATTTTACAGTGCGAAGTAGTAGTATTCCTGTCCCTATTGCTTCTCGTGATATCAAAGAGCGATCTATAATAATGAATTGGATGATGAAGATCTCATCAGAAAAGTGATATTTACGATCACGACCGTCGTTTCATTTGTTCGTTTTCATCCAGGATTTCGCAGACATTCACAGTAAAGGCACAATATATGGAGTGGGCCAAAAGTCACTACCCACTGTAGCTCAGTGACAACATTAAGGTAATCTTGTCATAATTATAGATAGAAACACCAGATCTCAGTTGTATATTTTTTCATACAATTATTGATACAAAACCATAGTGTACTGCAATTAAATCAAACATCTCTGAAGTTTTTAAAATAGGTTAAAAACAGTCTTGGCCGTAATAAAATATTTACGATGGTTAACTGTCGGAATGTGTCCCTTAATGTAATCTGATGATCGTACTCTAGGTCTACTGAAGTACGCTATTTCCATTCTGCTCGTTTTCATTCCTCTTTTCATTTTTCCAAATGAAAATTATAACTTCATATCCCTTGCTATTTTATGGATTTTTTTATGAACTTAAACGGCTATATTCACAGTTGCGGTTGGATAGAAAGTTTTCTAACAGACAGGGAGCAGTATGTCGTCCTGAACGGGATAACTTCAACAGAAACAAGAGTAACTTCAGGTGTGCCCCAGTGCAGCGTAATAGTTCCTCTGCTTTTTACAATTTACATAAACGATCTGGTTGATGGTATTAACAGTAGCCTTAGACTGTTTGCCGATGATGCTGTAGTCTACAGGAAAGTAGCATCATACGAAAATTGTGAACAAATCAATCAGGACTTCCAGAAAATAAACGCGTGGTGTAATGACTGGCAGTTATCTCTCAATATTAGTAAGTGTAGCCTACTGCGTATAACAAGGCGAGAATCCCTATTAATGTATGAGTGCAAAATAAATGATCAGTCTTTGGAAGCGGTAACATCAGTCAAGTATCTGGGTGTGACTATTCGAAATGACCTCAAATTGAATGATCAGATTACACAAGTAACGGTTATGGCGAACTCTAGATTGCGGTTTATTGGTAGAATCCTGAAGCGATGCAGTCCTTCAACAAAGGAAATAGCTTACAATCGTTAGTTCGTCCAGTCTTAGAGTACTGGTCGTCTGTATGGGACCCTTACCAGTTGGGTCTCATTCAAGAGATTGAGAAGGTCCAAAGAAAAGCGGCAAGATTCGTGACTGGTACATTTAGCCATCGCGAGAGCGTTACAAATCTCATAGAAAGTTTGAAGTGGCGCACACTTGCAGATAGACGACGCGCTGGACAGAAGGGGCTACTCACTAAATTCCGAAATCCTATCTTCGCCGAGGATGAAGAGCATATATTTTTACCACCAACTTTCAAATCGCGCAATGATCACCGATAAGGGAAATCAGAGCTCGTACTGAGGCGTTCAGACAGTCGTTTTTCCCTCGAACGATCCGCTAGTGGAACAGGGGGGGGGGGGGGGGGGAATATGACTTTGGCGCTAATTGTGCCCTCCACCACACACCGCATGGTGGCTAGCGGTGTATATATGTAGATGTATCTACTAACTTTTGACTGCTTATGCGTTTGTTTTACATTTATGACTACTTAGAAGGGTCTATGACGTATTGTATCATAGTGATGTAGCTTGTATTTCTCACATCTGAAATTATATACTCCTATTTTACGGAATTTCATGGGCCATGAAACAACTGTGTTGGAAGTATCTTTCAAACTTCCATTGCTTATGCTCTTTGCTTTATAATTTTGACTATCTCGATGGTTAATGATCTTTTGTACCATAGTTTCCTTTGAAGTAACCTATTTTTCCATGCTTTAAACGTTATGTATCCTATTTTACTTGTTATGTTATTGGTGCTTGGTCACTGTGATCTGAGGGACATGACATACGACAGTTGTCTTACTTGGATAACAGTGTCCTGTGACAGCTAGTCCTTGTGGCAACTATGAAATCTTCTTCTACTGAAACGTGCCATCGACATTTCCACGCCGCTCCCATAACGGGGTCATTCAGCAGTATTTTCACTGGCACTACAATCTAGGAGCAGTCTACAATATCTGGCAAGCATTTCTACATGTCTACCTGCATGCCAGTACATATTTATCATCCAGTCACTGTCGCAGTTCTGAAATCGTCTTCCGCTGGATGGCGCACATCGGTAAGTCGACGTCGTTTCCGTGAGAACCACTGCCATCGCTTAACTACTGTCTTCGCTGGAATACAGTCTATGAGTTTTCGACAAATCCGCACAGTGACTGTCAGTGTTCTCACAACCGTTTATTATTGCTTCTTTCTCCTATATATCTTTTAATAATATATTGACGAAATGGTTTTTATGGCATTTATTTGATGTAATGTAATGTACCTCTTCATTTGTTATTAGCTTCCGTATGATTATTCTGTCTATACCATATTGTAACAACTGTTTTACGTCCTGTGTGCCTGATTAGCTTTCGCTAATTTAATTCGGGGGGCAGTGGGCGGAGCATCGCTTATTTAAGCAACAACTACGTTTCTCTGCTTAGTAGTTGACGTTCGTGAAGTCCGTCTGCTCCGTTCACCGCCGCCGCCTACCTTCATGGGTATAGCTTCTTCTTTTACTTTTTGTTATATATCATTATTTTATACGTTTCTTCTATTACCAGACGTCCCTGTAAATGCATTCTGTGTTCGAGTCTCGGTCAGGCATGAAAGTTTCATTTAATTGTCACTGATTATACAGGTGGATTTGAATCCGTATACAGAACAAAAAAGTTCCGCATGTCATTTGAATCTCAAACAGGAGCACGATTTCAGCTGTACATAAACTTCTTAGATATTTAATGTCACTTTAGGCTAGCTAACAGGGACAGTAGGGGACTTCGGAATTGCATATGGATCCACGCGCAATCATGACTACAGTCAAATTACTAGTGATGCGCTGTAGACGTTGAGGTTTCCGTATAGCTTTTGACGCAGTAAATCGCTGTTTTGAAACTAATTAGTTCATTAACCAGTTGATGTGACAAAACTCTCAAGCGAACTACGGGTAATTAGCGCTTGAAAATCTTTTAGAGACAAAGGTACTGTGAATCATCATAGGGCCGGCCGCGGTGGTCTAGCGGTTCTAGGCGCGCAGTCCGGAACCGCGCGACTGCTACGGTCGCAGGTTCGAATCCTGCCTCGGGCATGGATGTGTGTGATGTCCTTAGGTTAGTTAGGTTTAAGTAGTTCTAAGTTCTAGGGGACTGATGACCACAGTAGTTAAGTCCCATAGTGCTCAGAGCCATTTGAACCATTTGAATCATCATAGGAATTTGTAAGTTCATGGATTATCACAAAATCTCTCATTCCACAAAACAAAGAACCAGTCTGGATAATGATTACTGAATGATTTATCTAACAGAATTACGAGCCCTAGCTGTTTCAGATGCTAATGACACTGGTAACATTTCTGAAATGTCACTAACTCACATAAATCTGAGTTTATAAACGTTAAAGACATCTTCGTCTCTAATAACGTGCTTCTTCATAGTTGCAATGTCGTAGTATTAATTTGCGTTTGGACTGGTTGTCACAAAGAGCAGTGTTCTCTATGGATCTCTCGTGCTCCCCTTTGTATGTCGTCAAACGGCTACACCGAAACGAGATTAGGTAACATGAAAGGAAGTCATGATGGGTGCATGGAAATCAGACTGTACGCAATTCCAGGTCATTCGGATACTTTAGAGTATAAAACACTGGTGTACAGAATTTGAGGACGAGCGTACCGCGTGATGTGTCACTGACAAGTAACACATCTTGATGAAACCTGAACCCACAGAGAAATATCTGCTACAGTACAGCATAGCACAGAAGGTGACGGAAAGAAATGAGAAGAACTAAAATTACATTTTATTCGAATACAATAATTACGTTGAAGTCACCGTGAATTATGATGGTCCCTTGTACATTACAAACGGTGAGACATGAATTTTAAGAGGACGTGTGATGACCACGGGAGGAAAAACATGCTATCAACGTGTTGCCATCCCGGCCACAAGGCTGGCAAGAAGTTCTCTCGGTAGGGCAGTCCATTGCTTCATCACTGCAGTTGACAGCTGCTGCATTTGGAATCCCTGCAATACGTCTCCCTAACGCACCCCCACGTGCTCGATAGGATTTAAGTCGGGGGAAGGACAGGCCAGTCCATTCGCCGAATATCTAGTTCCAAGAACTCTACCTGTGCAGTTCGATGTGGTCGCGCATTTTCACCCATAAAAATGAAGTCATGTCCGAGTGCACCCCTGAATAGACGCACACGGGGGAGGCATAGTGTCACAATAGCCTGGACCGGTGAGAGTACGGTGTTCAAAGATTTGGAGCTCAATATGACCATGCAATATTATGCCTCCCCACACCGTAGCACCTGGAACATCTAAGCGAGCATGTTCGACAGTGTTCCTGGGTGTATTACGTGTTCCCAACTGTTGCCATGTGAGTGTACGTCAAGAATCACTACTAAGCTTGAACCTGCTCTCATCCAAGAAGAGCACGGCAGACTCCCCGCCCTCGATGGTCCAGGGTCGAGTCCCTGTGCTCACGGGACCACACAAAAAGTGCAGCTGATGTGCGGCCGTCAGCGTAACACAATGTACTAGTCTTCGGGCAGACAGGCCATTCCCATGCCGTCGACGTGCCACTGTGGAGTGCGAAACCGCGTTCTATGCAGTCCAGTTAAATGTGGCTTCAGTTGCACCAGCTGCTTGACCTGGGTCCTGTTGCACAGTGTAACGGTCATATGGCGACCGCCTCCTGTCCTTCGGGCAGCAGTGTCTGTGGTTCGGTACGCGTCCAACGCACGGGAAATAATGATGTGAACAATACGAAACTCCTGGGCCAGACTCGTCACACTTTATCCCTCTTTCAGTTTCCCGACGATTCTTCCTCGCGTGTAATCATCCACAGGTTGTCCTGACGAGCACCTCCACAGTGAGCCGTAACCGGTTGCAGATTGACAAACGCCGTGTTTTTCCCGTTCCTTAAACTGCTTCGTGATGGGACAACAGTCCCACTTGGCTCTATAGTCACATTGACATCACTCTATATGACGTCCACCTTTCTGTGCACGACTGGGAGAGCTGTGGCAACATACTCCTGTAATTTCATTCATTTCCACGAAGTTTTTAATTTGTTATATCACTTTATCTGTCTAGTCCTTAAGTTTTGAAGAGCAATTAATTTTTCTCCCAGTTGTTAGCATTCCATATTTATTTCCTTATGTGGTCTTGGAAACCTGTGCTTGTTCTTTGTGTTACACTGGTTTGTACATGGCCTGCTTCACTCTACGTCAGATAAGCACTACTTCCTATTGCAGAATCGTTGTTAAGGTTCATTTGGTGGGTTCGAGGGGGGGAGGGGGGGGGGAGGGCGGCGGCACCTGTCCAGGATACAATGGTTTACATCCCATCCTTTTTTGCAGTTTATGGAATACTTTGTGGCGATTTTGTTGTCCTGCTTTTCTTTTAAGACAAGGGCATGGATTTCTCTTCTCAGTTTCTTCGTTGCTTGCCTCGTCTGTTTTCAATAATATGTTGTTGGTTTGTATTGTTGTGTAGAAGATTTTGAAGATTGACGCACTGTAGAAGAGGGTTTCTTACTGAGTTCATTTCCCACCAATTTTTCCAGCATGATGCCTTCATCGGTCATAGCCTCGTCGCAGCATCTGTTTTCTGCGTGTACACAACAGCTATTTTCACCATTTTTCAGTTGTTCTTCGCTTTCAGTAACGCTGCCATCTCCGTGTTCTCTTCTACTCCCGTTAGAGCATTCTGATGTTCCTCATCCCGGGAGTTGCCAGTGACGCTCATAGTATCTTTGTCAACCGATTTACTTTTCTTTTCTTCTATGCCACTCTGCATTTCGTTCCCTTGCTTTGCAGCTGTAATTTCGGTAACGCTTTCTGTCATCTACACGTGTTGTTCCGCTTCCATAGGTGCATTCTGGTGTGTTATCAGTGACGCCGTTATCACCCTGATCGATCGATTTGCTTTCACTGTCTATTTCATCGTTCTCTCCTCAGTTCACTTGCTCTTCGGTGATAGTTGTTGTAGCTTCTTCATTTATATGTCTCTCATTTCCTGGTCACGATGCATTTATAGAGGCCACCCCACTGTAAGAGAACAATTGAACAAATAACTCCTGGTTGATCGTTACCAATAATCCATTGTGCAGGGCATCTATAGTCACGATTTTCCTTAGCTGTTAAGTTGAATGCATACGGAACACATGCAAAGTTTGTTTTTATACACGATGTAAAATGCGCCAGAAGTGAGGAGCCATATATGAATTCCTTACATTGCTCGCCTAGATGAAACTTTTCCTGTTGGTTTGTCTCTATTAAGCATTTTCAAAAACTGAAAAGCTTGTAAGGTGGTCAGATTCGCACCTTACACGAGACCTTTATACATTGCAATGAGAAGGTGAAGATACCTACCGTAATTCGGCGGTTATGAGAATATTTGCCTATGAGTATGAAATGCAAAAAGGGATGACAGCCAATCGACGGTAATTAATACGCTGTTCCTATATAATGCACGTATTTGAGTGGAAGGTGGAACAGGCAATGTGAGTCGCTTTTAGTTTTGAAAAGCCAGCTGTACAACGGCGTAGCGAAGGTATGCTGTGGGGGTTTCAACGGAAATCACTTAAAGGGGTGGCAGGAGGAAGGTCAGCGACCCTGGGCCGGAGGATCGCGTGTAGCGGCACATCTGCACAAGGGACAGAGAAAAAGCTTTAGAAAGCTGCATTTTGGAATTACAACGGGACACGAACAAAAGCCAGTGACGCATTTCGTCCAGCGAGTGCAACACACGGAAAGGTCAATGTACTTTAGGCGCCTAGAACGGGCACGAAACGTCTGATTGGGGGAAACGCACTAGGAAGGAGAAAAATACTGAAGTTTTGATGCAGTTTGATAGAAGGAACATTGCGATTCGTAGAGTGAGTTCCTACAAAATAGGGGAAACGCTCCTATTGGTCGAAAAAACTGTGACATGAAGATGGAACCCAAGTGGAGGGAGGCAGTTCTGCCATGAGCAGGACAAGAGAGAAATTTTCAGGAACTCTTCTCTAAACTGCCGTCAAGTGCACTTAATGCTCTGTACGACGCAGAGAAGAAATAGGTGTCGACACTGAGTTCACAGCGGATGCACTCCAGCTAGAAATTAGCTGTAGCAACGTTTAGCTCCGACTGTGGAGAAACGATCCAGCTAAATTAGTTAATCGTTCTTACGAGAACTGAGAGGGCACTAAAATATGCACGCTGCTAAGACTAGGGCTCAGTACATGTTGCTTCGCATAACGAGAAAAATAGGGAAAGTTTAGGCTGGAAAGTTCAACGGAGGACAGATCAGTTTTTTAAGAATTTCAGCGGGAGAGAGCAGTCTTGCAGTCAGCAGCGCATCGCAGCTTAAGATAAATACCGAGTGCAGAGGCGTAAACTTTGTTGGTTCACCAGCTTGCGTCCACTGTAAACTCGAGCGGCCTTGGGAAATCTTGCACTCAAATTTGTCACTTTAATCATCCACCGTAGACTTGATTGTCATCCTAAATAGTACCGAACTTTGAACCGGAATCGGACGATTTTCATAGTATTGACCAACATCACAACGTATGTGCAGGAGCAATTTTGTAAAGAAACTTCCAATTAAACTTTCATAATATTGTGCTTAGGATTAACGTCCTTTCAGAGTTAATATTTAACATTGTTGTGTATAAGATTATTTCACTTTTTGATGTTGGCAAGATGCGTTATCCTATGCGCTGTTTTTATGTTGGCGAGTTGAAAACTGTCTAAAAGCTGTAATTTTGTGCTAAATATTGCGACATTAAACTTGTCATTTCAACTTACACAGTTGTTCTCAATTCAAGAATAAGCGAAACCACACCTTATAAGCTCATACACCACTTTTGTTGAGAAAGCAACACCAGCAGTTATATTGTAATCATTACAAGTAGGTGGTACTTTCCTTTGATTTTTATAGCCTACTTGAGGATGACATATTGGAGACATTAATCAGCGTTTTGTGTTCCTCGCTGCATGTTTTGATCACAACTGCTTCTCTTTTCATGTTGCAGAAGATGGAATCTAACTTGAACTGCACTCATTCGCTTGTTTCAGATTCTTCATGGCTTTTTGTATCACTGCCGTTATTACACGGTTTGCTTTCCTAATTTTAACTTTTATGTTTTAAAATGAGTTTGTAGATGTTCACATTTTGTAATTCGTAGTATGTTTTCTTCTCCTTTGTGTTCTATTTCATCTAGTGACAATGAAAGCATTATTAAGTCTGTAGTTTTCGAAAGAACGTAAAATGTTATTAACTCAAAATATTCAGTGCATCTGGCGATGCTAAAGAAAAGCAAATCACTTTAGCGAATGAATAGCGAATGAGCTTTCCAGTTTGCAGTACACTTTAGTCAAAAACAAAAAGTAGCTGAAACAACTACTGCAAAGGAAGGCCGCCCAAATAATTGCTCATGCTCCTTATTTATGATGTTTAGGTTGCAGTCGTCAAATCAGGGCCATTTATAACTAATCTTTGGATCAAAATCCTCATTTAAAAATGGAAATAAAACTCAATGTCCTGTAGTTTACGTATTTCTGTGTCCAGTCATGCGGTAACATCCGGCTGCTGTGTCTCTGAAGCTTGAGCTACCCAAGAAAAATATCAGCTATGGAAATGTTTTCTTCTTGCTGCTTATGAAATGGAGAATTGGTAACAGTGGAGAAGGCGTTTGGCAACTACGTGACCATCGACTTGTGGCCTGGGGTGGTTCAGAATTATCCTGCTAAGTTCACTTGACATTTTTTTCATCAAGTGATTTGATTGATTCTCGCTTAAAGTGTAACACTGTGTCATCAAATTCATAATTTGATTCAAGGAAAGTCATTCCATGCAGACTGTACAGCTAACCTCATATTTTAGAATTCGAACTACCTACGTTAACAATCACCATAGGAATAGTGGCATGCCGCCAGCTCTAGGTCACTGACTAAGAGCTAACCTTCTCAGTTTGTCAAGCGGAGGTCCCATTGCAGTCACGCTGGAGACATAGTTTGTCAGCTTTTTACCTCTTCTCTTACGAAGCAACAAACTACCGTATCGAAAAACGGGAAGAAATATTAACTTCTCCATCTTACACCGTCTCGGAAACTCGATTTAGTACCCAAAGTTTCAAAGCTAGCGAAATTAATAAATTGCAACTTTGCATTTTTGTTGAAACTTGCAATTTGTGCTTGTACCGATACAATTTTTAATTTTCCGTGAAAACACAGTTTCACTGATTTATGCATGACATTAATTAATTTGTTAATTGGATTTCTTCACGCGTTTACTTAACTGCTACATTTCCATAATTATGCGATCGTACTCTTATGCTACTTGAATATGTCACAGGACTACACAGACCGTTTAGAGGTCAGAAGTACATATTATCTTACTAACATAACGGTTTGGACATGCGTGTGATAAGAATACTTTATGTTTCATTAATGTAGTAATTCATTGTAATGTCATCATAGAAAGTTGTAATTAATGTATAGCAGTAAAGTGCATTCAGTCACGAAAACTGACATACGGTCGGGAGAGCGGTGTGCTGACCACATACCCCTCCACATTCGCATCTAGAGACGCCTGTCGGCTGAGGATGACAGGGCGCGGCTAGAGATGACACGGCGGTCAGTCGGTACCGTTGGACCTTCCACAACCTGGTCGGACAGAGTGTATCGTACACATTTTATATCATTTCTCCGTTTATTTATTGAACAAATGAGACAAGAACAAAAGAGGAATTAACTTTACATTTTGTGGACTCACACTGGCCTTTGCTGAGATATATTTGTTAGGGATTTTGTGTGAGGTTAACAATATTTCAAACTATCATCCAGAGATCCTGACTTACGTTTTATGTGCAAGGTTTCCTCTTCAAGGGCACAGCCTACACGATCCGAGTTTCTATTTCGTCTCTAATAACGTCATCGAAAGGACGTTCATCCCTAATTACGCTTCCTTTCTTTTTTCCCTAATATGGACCATTGACTGCAAGTGTCACATAAATCTAAAGTTCATAACTTTTGCCAGTTATTGGGAACATAAACGTGGAACATAGTCGTAAACCGTAAAAATGTCCTCATCAAAGCAGTTTGTTTGTTGAAAGTGGCGAATAGTTCACGTGAAAACGATCCTCTTTGAAACAACTATAGTGAGTCTAAGGAAAAGAAAAGTTAGAAAATTTTTACTTTTATCGTTCGCTGATCCGTTTTCTAACGCAAAACAATAAGCCTAGTATTCTTAAAATATGAAACATTCGATAAGTCACCACAGGAGCAATACTAGAACTACAAATAAACGGATACCAGTGTAACTTCATACATGTACTCACGATTGGGGGGTACGTGAATGATGAGAGATGTAATTCTCTTTGACAGGCAAAAGTCATCAGAGTGTATTATTGTCGTTCGTGTTCAGTGTCGTTACCCAGTCCTAGTAAGGTATATAAGGGACGTGAAGGGCGTCAGATATTGATGAGTATTCACTGAAGGACAAGGATATTGCACGTACACGTGTGAGACAGCATTATCGGCACCGTAGAGATGTGACGTAATTCTAGGCCACCATTGGACCGGATGGTCGAATCGTGCAGTACCCCGATTTTGGTGGCATTCGAATGTGACAGTGGCCCGATGTTGGACTGGATGGGAATATGGGAGCAGGTGTACTGTTCATCAAGGTTCTGGTCGAACACTTCTGACCACCACGTGGCAGTACCACCCTATTGTGCACCAACCACATTGTAAACCCTCTACATATGCCCATATTATCCGCGAACAAGTAATGAACTCCCTGCAACATTCTATATTATCCCAAATCATTGGTCGGAGACGTCCAGCAGCCAGACTAGTGAATTATCCTCCCATTCTTGGGCCGTCGTTAACATCACAACACAGTAAGCTGTGTTTGGAATGGTGCCGTGACCGGGAAACATGGTCTGCTGATGAATGCCGTTTCATTACGTCCAGCGATGAATTGTAGTTCTGTACTCCGTCAATTGACCATTGTCCGCTTGAGTATGGCGGTGACCTTGAGGAGATCCTATTCTTCCAATGTTTTAAAGAGGTACAGTTGTTACTCCTGGCATTGTGCTATGGGGAGACATCAGATACGACATCAGGTCATGGCTGGTAGTGACTGAGGGAACTCTGACGGCACATCGATAGCTCACGGGACATCCTGAGCTCTCATGCGACGGTCTCGTGATGTTCGTCCACATGTGGCACCTGTCCCTATGAACTATCTGCATGATGTTGAGATATTCTTGTGGCCACCAAGATGCCCACATACGTCCCCAGTGGCTTGGACGTCAGCTCCGCCCTAGTGCCAGTGTCCAGGGTATCAACGATCATTTACAACAGTTTTTGCACCATCTTGCATCGGGAGATGATGCATCTGCTGTATGGCACCATTCCCAACAGAAACAGTCCGTGCATCCAGGCCACAGGAGGTGCAGCGTCATACTGATAAGTGGGTTGATACTGCCAAGTGTTCTTGTAAATCTGAATAGGTATTGTAAACACTAAAATAAAACCACATAGTCCCTCAGTACGTGGAATTTCATTTCTCTTTCCTCCTTCCCTTTTTGGTGCTTCCCTTTTTTGTCAGACGATTTGAAAACGGCTATACTTATAGCGGCCTGCGTGACAATGTATCAAACAAAGTGTCCACCAGCATGTGTGCCAAACTAGTATTTTGAAGTAAAATTCGGCTGCGCTGATAGACTATATGCATCAATATTCCTCATATCATATACTGCATGGGTAATCGCTGCAACACTGTTGTATAAATAATTGTATCAGACGAAAAGCGGTTTAAGAAATGAAGGAAGGGGTTCACTTGATATCGCGACTTTGCGTTTACACTGTGTGACGTTCTCACTAGACCACGAACAGATACATCACCAGGACAGCTCAAGAAGAAAGCAACATCTCTTCTATGAACTTCACCAACTACAGTGTTGCTACATGGTGCAGATGGCCGTTATATGATTTTATGTAAATCATTACAAAAAAAAGTACGAACTGGGTAACCAAGGCTGGTGGTAAATGCTGACAGTGATGAGCAAAGAAGTGAATGTGTTGAAGAGGCTGTAATTCACCACCAGCAGGTCAGAATTCTGTTCCAGTTTGGTGCGTCGTCCTTCATGACAAAACTGGAGCCACGACCAGGAAGAGTTCAATGGTCTATGGAAAGGATGAGGTTTGTGTTATATTCCCACGCCAGGTGACCATTCGTAACAAGCCCGATAAGAATCTCTCCATCTCCAGCAATCCAATCGAATAGCGTAGGGTTGCATCATGGTTCAGAATCTTCATTAAATAAGATTTCCATTCGCTATCAAGATGAAGCAGAGTAAACTTATATGAACCTGAGATATTAAAAATATTGGTTACGGTTTGCGATTCGAAATCTGATCTCTCCTTTCGAGCGATCTGACTCTTGCAGGACGACACGGATCTAATATTACTTTACTTCCTCAAGATTTCAAACTCCTCAAGGTCACGAAAACCTCTGGATTCCAAACCCTAAAGCACAAAACTTTTCAATGTGTCTTCTCTAGCTCTAGCATGCGAGAGCCCATTAGTGAAAAACAATTTTGATTTTTAATGCCTCTTCGCGCATTGTTAACAATAACGATACGGGACGGTTTTGACTCCCATTCGCACACACAACTTTTCGTCACATCGTCCTAGCTGCTGGTGAAAAATAATTCGACAGATAACGTCTCTTAATGTACAATTAAGAACGACGATATCGGCAGTGTTCGATTCCCAGCCAGCACATGACTTTTCGTCAAGTTGTTTCTAGATAAAACATGCGCACATCTCATTAATGGTGAAAGAACCCGAAATTTAATTTACATTCGTGGCTAGAAAATAACTAAGACACTCGCCGGGTTCGAATCCCGGTAAGTAAAAAATATTTCATCTCGTCATTTCAAGTTCGAACATCTCACTGCTGTTGTAAACGTCTGGCTGTGCTTGGTTGTAAAACCATTGAAATTCTAGGCTCGAATCCTCGTCAGATGTAAAAACTCTTGCGTTATGTAATTGCAAATATACAAATGCACACGCTTTGATACTAGTGAATGAGACCATATTTGGCATCTTTTGAAGATTACTTAACAGGGGTAGTGGTTTCTGGATAGGAATGCAGTAACGTGACTCGTGATGCGCTGTTGACATTGGCGTCCTTAGAGCGCTTGACACTGTCAATCGTTTTCTTTTATCTGATTATTCATTAAACAATTTATACAAAATCACTTGCCTAGGGAACGGCCGTAAATCTTTCAGAGAACAGGAAAACTTCGAATTAGCGTAGAACTTTGGAAGTCCATATATTCTTGCAAAATTTCTTATCCACAGAAAAGGCTAAGGTTTAGCGAATAATTTATGTTATAGAGTAACGAATATTAAGTGTCTCATATGCTAATGGCTGGTAAAATTTTTGAGATGTCACTAATCGAAATAAATTTGAATTTATAAACGTTAAGGACTGTTACAACTCTAATAAAGTGTTTCCTGATATTTGCACTATCATGGTATTAATATACATCTGGATTGATCGCCATACAGAGCAGTGTTCTCTAAGTGTCTCGTTTGGTAACCATTTTATGTAGCCAAACGATTGTACCGAAAATATATTAGAGGACTTGCAAGAAGGTTTCCCTACGTGGGCTGAACGCAAATCAAGCAAAACGCAATGCAGGTTCTTCGGATACATCTGAGCATGGCAGTATGTCTGACATCTTGACGAAAGCCAATTGTGTCATCTTCATTCGTTACTTCCTATCTGCGTTGACAATGGAGGCATGTCAGCTTTCTACGTGTACACAGTGAAAATTCTCTTTCAGACACCTAGATAAAATTAGTATAAATATTTATTTAGTGTGTTTATGTTGGTACACAAAGATACTGACTATCATATCGGGCAAAAGTTCCCTCCAGAGAACTCGATGAGAGGCTGGTTTTCAGATCCCTCCCAGTTCATGTTCACGAGACACGCGTTGAAGATTCTTTGCGTAAGTTCGTTTCCAGGTGTTCCGACTTCTTCCTCTACTTACGCATCCATCCGCTGGCTTTCCACAGTCGTGCTGATCTGGGAATTCTTCCATCTTTCACGAGTAGAACATACCCCGAAAGCTCCTGTTTTCTTCCAGCAATGGTTTTATGCAGGTTGTGTAGACCACTTCTCAGCACTCGCATCGTTTGAAACGTGGTCGTGATAACTGATATTCAAAACTCACCTTAAGCATTGTTGACGAAAAGCGTTCACCTTTCTTGCTGATTTCACTGGTAGTTTCCTAATCTTACATGAGGATAAGGCCCCCTGTAGGATTATAGAGTAGTGCAGATACTTATAGAGTCCAATTGAAATATACATCGTATTATTATCCCAGTTCCGCTGCTGACGCCTGCATGTACCTGCTCTTATTAATTATAAGGTTGTCGAGATATGAAAATCTGTCAACATCTTGTAGTACCTTGTGTCCCATTATAGTTTGAGAAGATACATTTCCACTTTTTGTGCACATTGTGTTCTTCGATAGCTTAACAATCTTATCTAACTTGCCTTCTTCACCAACAGGTATAGCACATTGTCGTAAAGTGATGAATTCAGTCAGGACCTCCAGATTTCAGAATTTCGGGTCAGATTTCTTCCAAACCAGCTTTATTGGATTTCAGTGTTGTGACTGCTGCGCACACCTCTGCTTCTGTGATGTCACCTGTTTTTGTCATTAGCTCTTGCATTTTGGCTCATTCTCGAAGTTGTCAGCGTTAAGTGGTTTGGGCTGGTATAAAGTTTCGTTGAGGCCCTCAACCGAAGGATCAGCTTGATCTTCATTCGTAATCAGAGGTTTGCCACTTTTATTCTTTATGGCGCCGTTTAAAAAACTGTAGGTCCCAGTAATCTCTAACGATTCTATATATTGTGTTGGTATCAAGACAGCATTTTGTGTCTCTCTATATTTCCCTTAAAACAATTTTTTTAATCGGCTCTACAACTGCGTGTGGCTCAGTGTTCTACCTCGGCATATTTTCGTCTAGTGGCGTGAAGCTCTCTACGTGACCTTTAGTTTGTTGATGCTGTTGCTTTAAAATCTTTCTTTCATCATTCAGATGCCAATTTCGGTCTTGAATCCATCGCTCTTTCTGTGTTGCTCTCCGCAGTCCAACTGCCTCTTCAACGTAGGTACTCACAGAATCTTTGAATTTAAATCATTGCGTCTGAAGATCACCGAGAGGATTTCGAGGTGCCTAGAATCAATTTTTAAGGTTGGTTCAAAATTAATTTTCTACTTCTCTGTCTTTTAGCTTTGCCCCACCAAACGGTCACTTGTGTTGTTGGGTTGTTGCGATGCTTCACTCTCAAGTCTGCTCAAACCAAGAGACGATCCGACCCAACATCCACAGCACCATAGGTTCGTGTATCGCACAAAGATGATTTCCATCGGCCATTTATACATATGGAAGCGATGTCATTTGGAGTGTTTTCATCAGATGAACGCCAGGTCTTCTTATGTGTCATTTTATGATGAAAGAAAGTATTGCCTATACAGAGTCCGTGAAGTCTACGGAATGATCTGAAACGTTCACCGTAATCAGTTCTGTGTTGTGCAGTCGCAAAGGCTGCAACAAGATCCTGTAAATCAGTACAGTCAATGTTAAGTAAGCAGTCATATCACCCATGAGAACCATAAGATCATGAATGGATATTTCATCTAGAACATCGCGTAATTGCTCATAAAAAGAGTACTAGTCTTCATCCTTTGACTCTTCCGTTGGTGCTCGAACTTGCACCATGGTGTGAGTACGATCAAAGCGTGCAGTGACATTTCGATCGTTAACTTGATTCCGATAAGTAAGACGTTAGCTGCTTTTTGATTAAGCCCTAGTCCATCACCACGCAGACGTTGATCACTAGGAACTGAATAAAGGACTTTTTACCATCGCCGATAGTTTGATAGCTACCCGTCCAATGTACATCACGAAGGCGCAGTTTCGAATTCACGGAGTAATTGTGCAAGGCTGCCTGTTTGATTTACATATCACGCTTTACACGTTTAAACTCGAGTGATATATTTTGCACTAAAGATTGAATTCCGTTTCGTCCGTGATTGGATACCTAGTCCCGTCGTTTTCGAATTATGAGATGAGTCAGATTTCAAGTTGAATAGTGAAATACTTCGGTTTATAAGTTTTTTGCTGAAGTATTAGTGTTGCGCGTGGTTAACTGAAATGTTTATATTTGAATTTCATTCCGTCACAAAATTCTTTGCTTCAGAAGGAAGCTCATGCAAAGATGCTTCTTCATTTTCAACTGTTAGGAAAATGACATCCGATCCACAAGTGACCGTGCTTTATTTGAGGATGATTTAAGTGAAGGGCGTCCCAAAACTATTATCTTTGCTGAAAACATCAAGAATGTGTGGGATATGGTGGACGATCGGCGGTGGAAGGTACACATGGTGAAAGTGTGATGTAAAAAGAAAGTAACATTATATTTCACGTACCGTCTAGATGAGGTCTTGGTGAGCGCACGATTGGATGCATTTTGAATCGATTTACGGTAACCACGGAAAACATGAGTTTTGGATCGTCTGTCTGTTATCACAGTTGCGCTGCAGCTTTCTCAGTAAATACAAAATAATCCGTAAAAGGGTAAAAACTAAAGTGTATCGGTATAAAGCTAAGGAAGTGAAGTGAAATGATATCAAAAAGTTCAAAGTCAGCTTTAGGAAACAAAATTGCAAATGACCGTTTTCGCTGAGTAGCACTCATGTGAAGCTGAAGTAAGTACTCTTGCCAATCGGTTAAAATGGCGAAAGACAAAACCCAATAACAGTCCAATCCTTGTGAAATCTTGGGAAACGAGTGAACTCGTGAAAACTTGTCCATTACAGACGTAATGCGAAAAAACTAAACGGATGATTCTGTTAGAAACATGTAGAGCCCTTGAGTGTGAAGAAGCAGCGGTAACATTAGTCATCTCATCACAACCTACGCAGTGATTATGAGATACGAGACTGGTTATCACACGTGTGTCCCCATCCACTTTGTTAAGTAAGCGTTTAGTTCTGTTGGTGTATCATAGATTGCAGAGACGATGAGACACTGGAACAACACGGTATGACGTTCCGCGGTCTGCTGCTGCAACGCTACAGACTTTAATTATCTCTATGACAGCGTTTCTAACAACCCTACATATCATTTCTCGTCGCTTCATTGTAACACAAATTACTTGTTTTTCATAATTCTTGAAACATGTTTTTGTCGCATGGAAGCTATATCAGAGAAACAAGCAAGTACGTCACTTAAACATAAGAACGGTCTCTGTCTGTATGACGCTTGCACCTTCTGTTTTCCGTGACTCAGTCACTAACCGGACGTCATGCTCTCACAGGGACCTCACTTGAGTTCTCAAACTTACCCGCTTCAACAGCTCAACCTAATGGTAGAGAACGAGCAGAAGTTATAACTAAAGAAAGAAATCGTTTCCTCTTTCTAATGCATTTACAATATGGCAGGTATTCAATGGTGTTGGTATGACTGGTACTTGATAGCATGGTGTAACGGTACCCACACTGCTCCGTTCAGTAGCTATGATGTAACACATACACATCATCATTACTTAAACGATAATCGAGGAACACATTTTCTCTAACTCAGTTTCTGTTACAGTTGCTGGTGTTTGAAAATTTCCAATAGAGTTTGCAACTGAGCTACGTTTTCAAAAATATTTCCCCATTTCGATCCTAAATTTTATCTGTTCAGTAGTCGCCTCTGCATTTTGCAGCACCACACAAGTCTTTACGATTTTCTGTTGTTGTACGAAATCGGGACAGCATGTCCCCTGTAGTTTTAATAGCAAGACAGATGTTTTAGTTTATGTAATTAGTCTAACACTGTATCAGTTTCACCCGTTGCTGCAACATGCTTCTAACTCCACTTCTGTTTCTTTCCTTTCATCAGTTCGTGCTTTTCTTCTGTATCACCAGTCATTCTTGATGGTTTCATACTATTCCAGTATGTGTCGAGTCAGACCTTCGTACGTCCGGGTCGTTACGTGCTCTCCACTCGCTACAGTGGTCACGGCGTCAGTTTCTTAGTTATACTGTAACGTTCGCGTCACATTAGGCTTCAAAATCCGAAGATTCGTGTACTGTCAATACTTTTTTCATTACTCGTATACTGCATGTTCCCATGAATGCTAATCACGAAGCATGTTAATGATACTTGTTATGTACAACTATTCATACGACTGGTGTTGGTAAGAGAGAACTGTTTTCGTCAAAATGACGAGGCACTGAAATAAAAACGAGTTTATTTTATTTATTGATACCTTACTGCAGACATCGATCCTCTTAAACTGGACTTTTTGATTTAAAAAAAATAAACTTTCACACCGGAAGAGCCATTTTTCTAATGCTTATATCTCGATTTCTGTTTGTATTTAGTTCATAATTTTGCATTTGCACATGAACCAACATTCATGGCTTCGGCCAGCACTCGTCTGAGCCAGTACCACCGTGGTAACCGGTTTTTCCATTTGGTACTCGCCAAAGGCAGAGTCTCACAATTTAGCATGTGGAGATACCACTGTTCATTAATATTCTGCCATTTGGATCGCGCGAATCTTTAGAATCAGCGACGTATTCTGTAAATTACCAATGACGTAGCGCTCCACCCAATGGTATATTCATATTTGCTGAATTTCTTGTGAGATAGCACGATACTGAAACGCATGAAGTGTATTTTCCCATACGAATTTTTTTCTAGTGGGAAACGTGCAGTCCGGTCACGTCGTCACAGATGCGAC
Organism: Schistocerca piceifrons; assembly: GCF_021461385.2. Classification (NCBI taxonomy): domain Eukaryota; kingdom Metazoa; phylum Arthropoda; class Insecta; order Orthoptera; family Acrididae; genus Schistocerca; species Schistocerca piceifrons. The sequence continues at coordinate 586,949,877 of NC_060142.1, read as the reverse complement.
GGTCCCGAAAAGTTAACAAGAGTTTTTTTTTATCGACCAGATGTGGTTTTGTCAGAACCTTGTACACGTTATCAACCAGAACATTATGACCACCACCTGCTGTCGACATAAACCCTTCCAGGCGATAGCAGCGTCACCTGGCGACGAATCACCGCTAGTCAGACACATACACGGTGCGTGTGGTATCGGTGAGCATGCCGTCCATGTGTAGAATAGGGTTGGCGCGCGATCTATCAGAGTTTGACAGCCGGCCGGGGTGGCTGGGCGGTTCTAGGCGCTTCAGTCCGGAACCGCGCGACTGCTACGGTCGTAGGTTCGAATCCTGCCTCGGACATGGATGTGTGTGATGTCCTTAGGCTAGTTAGGTTTAAGTAGTTCTAAGTTCTGGGGACTGATGACCTCAGATGTTAACTCCCATAGTGCTCGGAGCCATTTGAACCATTTGAGTTTGACAGAGGGCAGACTGTGCTGGCCCGGAGACTCGGCACGAGCACTTCGGAAACTGCACGACTTGCCGGATGTTGAGGAGTGCTGTTGTGAGTGTCTTTAACACGTGGCGAAACCAAAGTGAAACCACATCATGACGTCGTGGGGTTGCGCGGCCACCCCTTATCACAGATGTCGGATGTCGTAGGGTATGTAAGTAGGCTGTTTAGGTTTTTATGTTGGTAACGCCACGTAGCGCTCTGGATGAAAATCGCTGACAGTGCTGTGTGCAGTCTGTGCCTGGTTTGCATTGTTGAAATTTGCTATTGTAGTGTTGGGCAGTTGGCTGTTAACAGCACGTAGCGTTCCGCAGTTGGAGGTGAGCCGCCAGCAGTGGTGGATGTGGGGAGAGAGATGGCGGAGTTTTGAGAGCGTATGATCTGGACATGTGTCCATCAGAGACAGTAAATTTGTAAGACTGGCTGTCATGAACTATATAATGACTTTTGAACACTATTAAGTTAAATACATTGTTTGTTCTTTATCAAAATCTTTCATTTGCTAACTATGCCTATCAGCAGTTAGTCGTACCAGTAGTTAGAATCTTTTATTTATCTGGCAGTAGTGGCGCTCGCTGTATTGCAGTAGTTCGAGTAACGAAGATTTTTGTGAGGTAATTGATTCATGAAAGGTATAGGTTATTGTTAGTCAGGGTCATTCTTTTGTAGGGAATTTTGAAAGTCAGATTGCGTTGTGCTAAAAATATGGTGTGTCAGTTTACTGATGATCAGAATAAGTAAAGAGACTACTGTGAGTACGTTCAGTTTTGAAACTTCCTGGCAGATTAAAACTGTGTGCCGGACCGAGACTCGAACTCGGGACCTTTGCATTTCGCGGGCAAGTGCTCTACCAACTGAGCTACCCAAGCACGACTCACGCCCCGTCCTCACAGCTTTTCTTCTGCCAGTATCTTGTCTCCCACCTTCCAAACTTTACAGAAGCTCTCCTGCTAACCTTGCAGAACTAGCACTCCTGAAAGAAAGGATATTGCTGAGACATGAGACATTCTGGAGACGTTCAGTTTTGCTCAGCTGTTTGAAAAGCAAATAACGTAAGGGGGTGTACCAGCACAGTAATTCAATAATTTTTCTAAGGGGACGTCACAACGTGACGATCGGCACTGAACGTTGGCACAGGGGCAGAGCGTTGCGTGGTCTACCTTCATCAGGCGATGGGAGGGCGTGAATACGTCATCTTCCAGAGGAACAGCTCCTTGGCGCCTGTACTGAGGGACGGAAACAAGCTGGCGGCGGCTCCATTATGCTCAGGGAAAACCTCAAGTGGGCATCTATTGGTCCAGGGGAGTCGTACAAGGAACAAAGACGGCCAAGGAGTATCGTACACTGGTTGGAGACCACGTACACCTCTTCATGACGATCGTGTATCCCGACTGCAGTGGCATTTTTCAACAAGATAATGCGCCACGTCACAAGGCCAACAGTGTGCTGGCCTCCCAGCTGACCAGACCTGAGCCCGATCGAACACATCTGAGATGTGGTTAAACGTGGCGTCGGAGCTCATCGCTCCTCTCCCCGAAATTTATGGGGATTAGGTGACTTTTCTGTGCAGATGTGGTTCCAAATACCTCCAGCGACCTAGAAAAGCCTCATTGCTTCCATGTGACGACGCATCGTTGCTGTTATGCGTTATCCATGCCAAAAATGTGTGTGAAATCTTACGGGACTTAACTGAAAAGGTCATCAGTCCCTTAGCTTACACACTACAGGGCTATTACAAATGATTGAAGCGATTTCGTAAATTCACTGTAGCTCCATTCATTGACATATGGTCACGACACACTACAAATACGTAGAAAAACCCATAAAGTTTTTTTCGGCTGAAGCCGCACTTCAGGTTTCTGCCGCCAGAGCGCTCGAGAGCGCAGTGAGACAAAATGGCGACAGGAGCCGAGAAAGCGTATGTCGTGCTTGAAATACACTCACATCAGTCAGTCATAACAGTGCAACGACACTTCAGGACGAAGTTCAACAAAGATCCACCAACTGCAAACTCCATTCGGCGATGGTATGCGCAGTTTAAAGCTTCTGGATGCCTCTGTAATCAACGGGTCGGCCTGCAGTGAGCGAAGAAACGATTGAACGCGTGCGGGCAAGTTTCACGCGTAGTCCGCGGAAGTCGACGAATAAAGCAAGCAGGGAGCTAAACGTACCACAGCCGACGGTTTGGAAAATCTTACGAAAAAGGCTAAGGCAGAAGCCTTACTGTTTACAATTGCTACAAGCCCTGACACCCGATGACAAAGTCAAACGCTTTGAATTTTCGGCGCGGTTGCAACAGCTCATGGAAGAGGATGCGTTCAGTGCGAAACTTGTTTTCAGTGATGAAGCAACATTTTTTCTTAATGGTGAAGTGAACAGACACAATGTGCGAATCTGGGTGGTAGAGAATCCTCACGCATTCATGCAGCAAATTCGCAATTCACCAAAAGTTAACGTGTTTTGTGCAATCTCACGGTTTAAAGTTTACGACCGCTTTTTCGTCTGCGAAAAAAACGTTACAGGACACGTGTATCTGGACATGCTGGAAAATTGGCTCATGCCACAACTGGAGACCGACAGCGCCGACTTCATCTTTCAACAGGATGGTGCTCCACCGCACTTCCATCATGATGTTTGGCATTTCTTAAACAGGAGATTGGAAAACCGAAGGATCGGTCGTGGTGAAGATCATGATCAGCACTTCATGTCATGGCCTCCACGCTCTCCCGACTTAACCCCATGCGATTTCTTTCTGTGGGGTTATGTGAAAGATTCAGTGTTTAAACCTCCTCTACCAAGAAACGTTCCAGAACTGCGAGCTCGCATCAACGATGCTTTCGAACTCATTGATGGGGCCATGCTGCGCCGAATGTGGGAGAAACTTGATTATCGGCTTGATGTCTGCCGAATCACTAAAGGGGCACATATCGAACATTTGTGAATGCCTAAAGAAAATTTTTGAGTTTTTGTATGTGTGTGCAAAGCATTGTGAAAATATCTCAAATAATAAAGTTATTGTAGAGCTGTGAAATCGCTTCAATCATTTGTAATAACCCTGTACTTAACCTAAATTATCCTCAGGACAAACACACACACCCATGCCCGAGGGAGGACTCGAACCTCCGCCGGGACCAGCTGCACAGTCCATGACTGCAGCGTCTCAGACCGCTCGGCTAATCCCGCGCGGCTCCATGCCAAAGGTTGACTTACCGGCTATTGGGTAGGTGGTCAGGATGTTCAGTGTATGTAGTAGTATCATACCATCTAAAATCTTGCCAGACCTCCTTTTGCGCAGCGTACTGCAGCAACTCGACTTAGCATGGACTCAACATGTCCTTGGCAGTCCCCTGCAGAAATATTGAGCCATGCTGCCTCTATAGCCGGCCATAATTGCGAAAGTGTCGCAGGTGGAAGATTTTGTGCACGAGCTGAACTTTCGATTATGTACCATAAATATTCGATGGGATTCATATCAGGCGATCTGGGTGGCCAAATCATTCTCTCGAATTCTCCAGATTGTTCTTAACACCAGTCGCGAACAATTGTGGCACGGTGGCATGACGTGTTGTCATCCCTAAAAATGCCATTGTTGTTTGGGAACATGAAATCCTTGAATGGCTGAAAATGGCCTCCGAATAGCCGAACGTGACCATTTCCAGTCAATGACCGTGTCCATTCCATGCAAACACGGCGCACACCATTACGGAGCCACAGCCAGCTTGTAGGGTCTGCGCCACATTCGAGCCCTGCCGTCAGCTCCTACCAACAGAAATCGAGATCGCCTGACCAGGCCCCGGTTCTCCAGTCGTCTAGGGACCAACCGATATGGTAACGAGGAGAGCCGCTGCAGGTGATGCCGTGATGTTAGCAAAGGCACTCGCGTCGTTCGTCTACTGGCATAGCCCATTAACGGCAGATATCGTTGAACTGTCGTGACTGATACATTCGTCGTATACAGGGTGAGTCACCTAACATTACCGCTAGATATATTTCGTAAACCACATCAATTACTGACGAATCGATTCCACAGACCGAACGTGAGGAGAGGGGCTAGCTAGTGTAATTGGTTAATACAAACCATAAAAAAATGCACGGAAGTATGTTTTTTAACACAAACCTACGTTTTTTTTAAATGGAACCCCGTTAGTTTTGTTAGCACATCTGAACATATAAGTTTGTTGCATTGTAAAATGTTAATTACATCCGGAGATATTGTAGCCTAAAGTTGACGCTTGAGTACCACTCCTCCGCTGTTCGATCGTGTGTATCGGAGAGCACCGAATTACGTAGGGATCCAAAGGGAACTGTGATGGACCTTAGGTACAGAAGAGACTGGGACAGCACATTACGTCCACATACTAACACCTTTTTATTGGTCTTTTTCACTGGCGCACATGTACATTACCATGAGGGGTGAGGTACACGTATACACGTGGTTTCCGTTTTCAATTACGGAGTGGAATAGAGTGTGTCCCGACATGTCAGGCCAATAGATGTCCAATGCGGTGACCATCATTTGCTGCACACAATTACAATCTCTGGCGTAATGAATATCGTACACGCCGCAGTACATCTGGTGTAATGTCGCCGCAGGCTGCCCAAATACGTTGTTTCATATCAAATGGCTCGGAGCACTATGGGACTTAACATCTATGGTCATCAGTCCCCTAGAACTTAGAACTACTTAAACCTAACTAACCTAAGGACATCACACAACACCCAGCCATCACGAGGCAGAGAAAATCCCTGACCCCGCCGGGAATCGAACCCGGGATCCCGGGCGTGGGAAGCGAGAACGCTACCGCACTGTTTCATATCCTCTGGGGTTCTAGGCACATCACGGTACACATTCTCCTTTAACGTACCCCACAGAAAGAAGTCCAGAGGTGTAAGATCAGGAGAACGGGCTGGCCAATTTATGCGTCCTCCACGTCCTATGAAACGCCCGTCGAACATCCTGTCAAGGGTCAGTTTAGTGTTAATTGCGGAATGTGCAGGTACACCATCATGCTGATACCACATACGTCGACGCGTTTCCAGTGGGACATTTTCGAGCAACGTTGGCAGATCATTCTGTAGAAACGCGATGTATGTTGCAGCTGTTTGGGTCCCTGCAATGAAGTGAGGAACAATGAGGTGGTCGCCAATGATTCCGCACCATACATTTACAGTCCATGCTCGCTGTCGCTCTACCTGTCTGAGCCAGCGAGGATTGTCCACGGACCAGTAATGCATGTTCCGTAGATTCACTGCCCCGTGGTTTGTGAAACCCGCTTCATCGGTAAACAGGTAGAACTGCAACGCATTCTCTGTTAATGCTCATTGACAGAATTGCACTCGATGATTAAAGTCATCACCATGTCATTGCTGATGTAGCGACACATGAAACGGTGAAAGCGGTGACGATGCAGTATGCGCATGACACTACTTTGACTCAGTCCACCGGCTCTTGCAATGTCCCGTGTACTCATGTGTGGGTTCATGGCAACAGCAGCTAACACACCAACTGCACCCGCTTCTCCTGTGAAGGGCCTCTTACGGACCCGTTTGCGTGCTACGACCATACCTGTTGCATACAGTTGGCGGTAGATGTTTTGCAATGTGCGGCACGTTGGATGCTCTCTGTCCGGGTACCGTTCTGCATACACCCTGCAGGCTTCAGCTGCATTTCGTCGACACTCGCCATAGATGAGTATCATCTCCGCCTTTTCAGAGTTCGAATACACCATGGTCACATTCCCTACAACACTACACTATCACAGACGTCTGGTAACACGGTGTACTACAGTTGGTCTGTGTGCGGAGACAATAGCAGCAAGCGCTACATGCGGACACTGCGACAGCTAGACCAAACCACTACAGTGCACTACAGCCACACTCGTAAACACGGTCGTCATCGTAAACATGTCCCTGCAGATGCTGCTCGCCGACCGTGGCCCGTGTTTGTTACAACATGCAACTGAACGATTCAAATGGCTCTGAGCACTATGGGACTCAACTGCGGAGGTCATTAGTCCCCTAGAACTTAGAACTAGTTAAACCTAACTAACCTAAGGACATCACATACATCCATGCCCGAGGCAGGATTCGAACCTGCGACCGTAGCGGTCTCGCGGTTCCAGACTGCAGCGCCAGAACCGCGCGGCCACTTCGGCCGGCTGCAACTGAACGTCGGAGCTTTCAAGCGTCAACTTTAGGTTACAATATCTCCGGATGTAATTAACATTTTACAATGCAACAAACGGCACTGACTACGTATTTGTTTATATGTTCAGATGTTCTAACAAAACTAACGTGGTTCCATTTAAAAAAAACGTAGGTTTGTGTTAAAAAACATACTTCCGTGCATTTTTGTATGGTTTGTATTAAACAGTTACACTAGCCCCTCTCCTCACGTTCGGTCTGTGCAATCGGTTCGTCAGTATTTGATGTGGTTTACGAAATATATCCAGCGGTAATGTTAGGTGACTCACTCTGTATACCACATTGATTTCTGCGGTTATTTCACTCAGTGGTGAAGGCAACGCCTGAAATCTGGCAGTCTCGGCACGCCCTTGACACTGTGAATCTGGGAATACTGAATTACCGAACGATTTCCGAAATGGAATGTCCCGTGCGTCTCGTTCCGACTACTTTTCCGCGTTCAAAGTTTGGTAATTGCCTTTGTGCGGCCATAATTTAAGTCGGAAACCTTTTCACAAGAATCAAGTGAGTGCAAATGACAGTTACGCTAATGCACTGGCTTTTTATACCTTGCGTACGCGATATTACGGCGTTCTGTAATATGCGCAAATCGCTATGTCACCTCCGTGTAAATTTACGTACCGAAGAGAAAGAAATTTGACTCATTGTTGGAAAGTTGACCTTTATTCGCATTGATTAGAAATTTTAGGATGTGGTGGATGAGAATTAGTTTTAAACTGCGTAGAAAGAACTTCAGTATTCCTAATTTCCGACAGTTCCAGTAGCAGAGAAGAAACTCTAGCTCAAATGGCTCTGAGCACTATGGGACTTAACATCTGAGGTCATCAGTCCCCTAGAACTCAGAACTACTTAAACCGGACCAATGTAAGGACATCACACACATCCATGCCTGAGGCATGATTCGAACCTGCGACCGTAGCGGTTCCAGAGTGAAGCGCCTAGAACCGCTCGGTCACACTGGCCAGCAGAAACTCTAGTATTCCTGATTTCCGACAACACCTTCAATCTAAAAGAATTAATTTTTGTACGACGCTAATCCCAAAGTAAGTTCTATTTTTTTATAAGTACATAGATCTGTTTATTTCTACAATGGTTTACATCACTTTACAGCTTGAACATTTAGGTATTTTTCGACACTATTATTGTCGATGCATTTTTGTAGACGCTGTGGCAGTTTTTGTATGACCATGTCATACCAGCTCGCCGCCATGCTGTTCAGAAAGTTATGCACCTCTTCTTTCACTTCGTCGTCGGAGCTGAATCGCTGGGACCACAATTAACACTGACAGGTACGGTGAGACTCTGAAAAAACTAAAACTGGCAATTCAGAAACTGAGAAGAGGAATGTTGAGCAAGGGCGTACACATTCCTGCTCGCTCACACGTCACTCGGCAAACCGTTGCTCTCGTGCAACAATTTCGGTGGAACATAGTCACCCACCCACCCTATAGTCCTGACTTGGCGCCCAGTGACCATCACCTGTTCCCTAGGTTAAAAGAATATTTGGCCGGAAAGCAATTCAGCTCCGATGATGAGGTGAAAGAAGAGGTTCATAACTTTCTGAACAGCATGGCGGCGAGCTGATATGTCATGGGCATACAAAAATTGCCACAGCGTCTGCAAAAATGCATCGACAGAAATGGTGATCATGTCGAAAAATAGCTGTAAACTGTGTAAGTAGGCTGTTTATGTTTTCTCTATGTAAGTAGGCTGTTTATGTTTTCTTGTTGGCAACGTTACGTAGCGCTCAATATGAAAATCACTGGCTGTGCTGTGTGCAGTCTGTGGCTGCTTTGCATTGTTGTAATACTCGCCATTGTAGTGTTAGGCAGCTGGCTGTGAACAGCGCGTAGCGTTGCGCAGTTGGAGGTGAGCCGCCAGCAGTGGTGGATGTGGAGAGAGAGATGGCGGAGTTTTGAAATTTGTCATGAACTGCTATATTTATATATGATGATATCAAGGTAAATACATTGTTTGTTCTCTATTAATATCTTTCATTTGATAACTATCCCTATCAGTAGTTAGTGCCTTCCATAGTTTGAATCTTTTATTTAGCTGGCAGTAGTGGCGCTCGCTGTATTGCAGTAGCTTGAGCAGCGAAGATTTTTGTGAGGTAAGTGATTTGTGAAAGGTATAGTTTAATGTTAGTCAGGGCCATTCTTTTGTAGGGAATTTTGAAAGTCAGATTGCGTTGCGCTAACAAAATATTGTGTGTCAGTTTAAGCACAGTCGTGTATAAATTGTTCAAAGGGGACGTTTCAACTGATGTAAACCATTGTAGAAATAAACAGGTCTATGTACTTATAAAAAATAGACCTTACTTTTGAGATTACCCACGTATATGATGTGTAAGCTTCTTGTACAGCGTATACTGCGTCTGGTGGTTCGGCCACAACTACCCGCTACTCCATTACCCCTAGTTAGCGCACACTCTGCTTGATGTCGGCCCCCAGTAGCTGAATGGTCAGCGTGACTGGTTATCAATATTCTGGGCCCGGGTTCGATTCCCGGCTGGGGCGGGGAATTTTCTCCGCCCAGGGACTGGGTGTTGTGCTGTCCTCATGATCATCTTATCATCCTCATCGATTGCAGGTGGCCGAAGTGGCGTCAAAAAAAATGGTTCAAATGGCTTTGAGCTCTATGGGACTTAACATCTGAGGTCATCAGTCCCCTAGAACTTAGAACTACGCAAACCTAACTAACCTAAGGACATCACACACATACATGCCCGAGGCAGGATTCGAACCTGTGACCGTAGCAGTCGCGCGGTTCTAGACTGAAGCGTCTAGAACCGCTCGGCCACACCGGCCGGGAAGTGGCGTCTAATTGAAGCACCAGCACCCAGCGAACCGCCTGCGTGACTGGGGGTCCTAGCCATACGATTAAATAAATAAATTAACTAAAACTGTGCTTGATTTCGCCCTCTGACGAGCTTTGGTGCATTGCGTGATAGTGAGCAGCAAAAGACATAGGGCAGTAGCTACGGAGGCAGGTTGGCATCCTACCGCTGTCCCGGCGGTCTCCAGACATATCTTTGGAATGGACCTTCATTGACTTTAGCGGAATTGTCTTCGGTGATGAGTCCCCCTTCGAAATGAGCCTCGGTGACCAGCGAACACGTGTGTGGATACTCCCCGGGCAGCAGTGTAGACCTCCATACGGCCCGACAACCAGGAGTGATGGTCTGCCGGTACCATTTCATTTCGTAGGCGGGCCCTTCTGTGTCATCCGCGGTACCGTTACAGTACTGTGGAACGGCGACGATTTTCTACGCCCTGTTTTGTTGCGCTTCATGACAAGACATCCTGTGCTTGTATTTCATCAAGATAACGTCCGCCTGCGCACTGCTATAATTTCTGTTGCTTACCTTGCTTGCCGATTCCTACCTTGGCTAGCATGGTTGCTGGATCTCTCCCCAAATGAGAACGTTAGGAGCATAATGGACTGGTGTCTCCAACAAGCTCGGTATTTTGGCAGTCTACCATCCCAGTTGGACAGAACTTGCCACGATACCCCTCAGGAGGACATCTAACAACTCAGTCAATGCCAATCCTAATAACGGCCTGGATAAGTGCCACAGGTAGGCCAACCCGTTATTGACTTGCTCAATTTGTGTAGCTCTTTCTCTCCAATAAATAATTTTATTTTCAAATTGTACTTATTTTTTGCCTCTGTATTTAAGTCGCGCATAACAAATCCCGTCCCTATCGGACAATTACTTCGTAGTGCGTAATTTTTCCTCTTAGACGGAAAGAAAATCTCAACGGCAAGAGGGAGTTGCGTGATATAAACGAAAGTTGTTAGGCGTGTTTCTACGTCTGAAAGATGATGCCAATTCAAGTTTCGTACCAGTCACGTAAGAGTAGCGCTAGCAGGGCGACCATGAGGACGCAAATCGAGTTTGATTAAATACGCGCTTTAACAGTCACGAGCGTTAGTTACCTTTGAGATTAGACCTGGTGAGTTGATGTTAATGAAGAATGACTTTAAGGTGACAAAGACGTCAGTATGAACACCTCACTGAATTTGAACGAGGTCGTATAATAGTGCTCCGAGGAGCTGGATATTCCTTCTACGATAGTGCAGAAAAACTTGGTAGGAATGTACGTAACTGCTGGCAGCTGTGATCACGAGAGAGAGGACTCTGGCGCATAGTACTGCGTCTGCAGCAGCCATTTGAGCAACAGTTGGCACTACTATGACACACCGAACCGTTACAAATCGGTTACTTCAAGGACAGCTCGCAGCCAGACGGCTTGTAGCGTACATTCCATTGAAACAAAAACGCCGCCATTTTCTGACTTCAGTGGTACCAAGCGAGAGTTCATTGCAGTACAGGGTGGACGTCTGTTGCGCTTTCTGATGAAAGCCTCGGTGCCATTGATAGCCGTGTATTGGTTAGAAGGGAGCCAGTTGAGAGCCTGCAGCCAACCTGTTTGCGTGCTAGACACATTGGACCTACATCTGGAGTTATGGTCTGGGGTGCGATTTCGTATCTGGTGATTCGACCTGTTCTCCTGCCATTCACGAACAGCATTCAAGGTGTTTTCCAACAGGATAACGCTCGCCCACTTACTGCTGTTGTAAAGCAACATGCTCTACAGATTGTCGACATGTTGCCTTGGCCTGCTCAATCACCATAGCTGTCTCCAGTCGACCACATATGGGGCATCATCGGATGACAACTCCAGCATCATCTACAAACAGCATTAACTGTTCGTGTACTTACCGACCAAGTGCAAAAGATAAAGAGCTCCATTCCAGCAACTGACGTTCGGCACCTGCAAAACCCAATTCACGCACGTCTGCATGCTTGCGTTCAAAATTCTGCTGATTACACGGGTTGTGAATGTGCCAGAATTTCACATTTGCAATGGCTTATCTCGCGCTTAATTAACCTAGCAAATGTACAACGTGCTCCCCAAATTTCATTGCCCTACATTATTTTCTCGATGACGTGATTTTTCCGTCTGTGTGTGAACATTAAATATACCGAACAAAACTTCAGAGTTAACTGCTGCCTTATTTCTGTTTTAATGTGAACATAGTCTGAAATTATTGAATCGTGGTAAACACAGATTAGGTTAATTGCAGTCAATATGATAATATGTACATGTGTATTAAGTTATTTTAACACTACATATTTAGGTATATAGTATAAGATTTATTCTCTGGTAGTTTATTGCCTTATATACAAAATGTATTTAAAATGCGATGGGAAATGTTGATGGGTGACGTAAATGGCGCGGGGAGGGGGGGGGGGTTAGTTTGATGATTAGCTGTTTGGAGCTACTAAGTCCTCGAAGGAAAAATCTGTTTCTCAGTCCAGTCTGGTCACTGTGATGGTTTTTTGGTGCTTTGTCTGTGTTGACAGAGATTTCAGTTTTTATGCCGTTTTTTAGCAAAGGTACTATTCCGTGACGTTTATGTAGAATGACTGTGTTGGGGAAGATGTGCGGGAAAGCTGCATTTATTCGGTTGTTAAGGAGTTAATCCATGTGCTCTTTGAATATTGTTGTGAAGATTCTACCAGTTTCTCCTGTGTAGAAACTTGGATATGAGTCTCAAATGATTTTTAAAACACATCTGGCGTCTGATATTGTTACATAGTAATTTGGAAGTTGATCTTCCCTTGGAAAGGTAGGTTTACAAATATGCTTTCTTGTTCGTGGGTGGTTGTTGAGAAATAATTTGTTTTGTTGGTTAGTTTATCTATTATAGCAGGATTATATCTATTACTGAAAGATGTTAGATTTCGGTTTTATCTACTAATATATTTCCATTTTTGACACAAGTTTACAGCCACAATGAAAACATAGTTAACGCCTTCAGCGATTTCATAACACCCGTGGAACATAACGGATAGAAGACGATAATCAAAAGACAGTTTGAGACTAGATACGGAGATATTAGAGTAGCTGTAGGGCGATCCTGAAGGACACGATATGTGAAATATCGCGTGAACGTGATGAACGATTTTGCGTGTTTGAATATATGTTAGTTGTCGGCTAAAGGGCAGCTTCAGACAGGTGTACAAAATCGGTTCAGACCAGCTGATGTTAAAAGATTTCAAAATGGTTATTAAAATACTTGCAGCTCCATGGAAGTTGAAGATACGATTGACAGATAAGTTCATGATTAAGTACGTCATATTCAGGAATGAACCATTAAGAGTTCTGGCAATGGACGATACATGAACAGAATTAATTCTACCAACTTAAACTGAGGTAGAGTATCTTCTAAGATGAGTATACTTGAACTTTGTCTATTGTCAGGCATAAAATGAACGTGAAGTGTTTAACATTACAAGAAGAAGAATACCTATTACAGAGTTTCTTCTCTAGCAGCGAGATGGACTACGCTTTTTATAGTGGAATGGAAGCGTAGTTTACTGGATCTCAAACTGAAGTGAATTTGCCCCAGAGTCAGGTCTTAGGATGTGAGAAATTTCTCGCTCTTGCATGGAGTAGCAAAGCATTTGGGAACTGTATAGGCACTGAATGTAAACACATAAGTAAGATTTCAGCACTTTTCAATACAGCCATCGAAGCTGTGGAGCAACAACTTGTAAGTTGTCTCTGACCATATTGTGACTTAGGCTGTCATCATCCATCACGTCACTATATGTTTAAAGAGGGTAGCTAATTTCAAATTTCATTGATATACCTTCATCTTTTTAAAGAATCTGTACAAATTTGTTTCTACTGTAACGAACCTCCACCCATGTCGAACCGCTGGTGCATAAAGAGGACTGCGACAGGGCAAAAATATCGTGCAGAGGTCGGAAGCTATTTGTTTTGGTTCTGCAACGCTGATCGTTAAGCACCTACAGCCAGTAAAGAGAGCGTCGTTCCAGAAAGACTCATTTACAAAGCCGGCGCAATTCGTGCAAAAGACAGGACACACGCCGAGATTAATAGTCGGAGGAAAATCGGCTATTAAAAAGCCAGTCACGTGGAGTAACGGAAAGCGGACTTGCAGCGGCTGTAATCGCTGGATTACGCAATGGAGGTATCAATTAAGAGGGGAGCGAGTCAAGGCATAGACAACTTCAGCCGCGAGGCCATGTCGCAACGGCACGCTTTGCTTCACATGTCTAACGCTTCCTCAAATTACACGGCCTGTCAGCGCGCTTGCAAGATGCATCTAGGAGAAAGTTGACTGGAACACACGTCAGAAGACGCAAAAATAAAGTTCTGCTGTTCAGTTTAAATTAACACCAATAGCTGGTTGATAATGCTGTAGCAACTACGGGTGTCCTCACACGTAGTCTACGCGCATACAAGCAACTTGCAGTGAAATTGCGTGCTTACGGAATATCGATCGCCTCGGTTATGTGACTGGATTTAAGATTCCCTGTCAGTGATGTCACAGTTCATAGTAATTGAAGGAAAGTCGTCGAGTAAAACAGAAGTGATTTCTGGCGTTCCCGAAGGTAGTGATGTAGCCCTCCTGCTGTTCCTTATCTATATAATCTATATCTATATAAACATAACAATCTGAGCAGCCGTCTCTGGTTGTTTGCAGATGATACAGTTTAGCAAACTCATTAGAAGAGCAAATCAAATTGCGAAACGTTTTAGAAAAGATATCTGCATGGCGCGAAAATTGGAAGTTGACCCTAAATAACTAAAACAGTCGGGTCATCTACATGAGTGCTAAAAGGAATCCGTTAAACTTCAGTTACACGATCAATCAGTCAAATGTAAAGTCCGTAAATTAAACTAAATGCATAGGAACTACATTTACGAACAACTTGAAACTGGGAAGGACACACAGAATATGTTGTGGAGAAGGCAAACCAAAGACTGCATCTTATAGGCAGAACACTTAAAAAATGTAACAGATCTACTAAAGAGACTGCCTAGACTACGTTCGTCCGCCTCTCTTGATGTACTGCTGCACGGTGTGCGATCCTTACCAGATAGGATTAACGGAATACATCTAGAAAGTACAAAGAAGAGCAGCACGTTTTCTATTATCGCAAAAAAGGGGAGAAAGTGTCACTGACATGTTGCAGGATTTTGGGTGTACATAATTGAAACAAAGGCATTTTTCTTTGCGGCGGAATCTTCTCATGAAATTTCAATCACCAATTTCCTCCTCCGAATGCGAAAATATTTTGTTGACGCTTATCTACATGGGGAGAGACGATCATCATAACAAAATAAGGGAAATTAGAACTTGTACGGAAAGATATTGGTGTTCGTCTTTTTCCACGCGCTTTTTCAGACTGGAGTAATGGGGAATTATTGTGAAGGTGGTTCGTCGAACCCTCTGCCAGGAACTTATGTGTGATTTGCAGAGTATCGAGGTAGATGTAGATGTCGATGTAGATGTATGCTGTCCACTGTTTCTCACGACCATCTCAAGGGGATAGGAAATTCAGTAATTTTTGGATACTACACACATCAAAAAAATTTTGCGCCACCTCGGTTCCGAGAGTTTCGGATCCTTTACTGAAAGTTTGAATAGAGATCAACATAAACATCATTTCCGCCCTTTTTATTGCTCATGAAAACCACACATTGCATGATGTACCACCGTACAGCGAGACCTTCAGAGGTGGTGGTCCAGATTGCTATACACACCGGTACCTCTAATACCCAGTATCACGTTCTCTTACCTTGGTGCATGCTTGTATTCGTCGTGGCATACTATCCACAAGTTCATCAGGGCACTGTTGGTCCAGATTGTCCCACTCCTCAACGGCGATTCGGCGTCGATCCAGATTGTCCCACTCCTCAACGGCGATTCGGCGTAGATCCCTCAGATAGGTTGGTGGGTCACGTCGTCCATAAACAACCTTTTTCACTCTATCCCAGGCATGTCGATAGGGTTCATGTCTGGAGAACATGCTGGCCACTCTAGTCGAGCGATGTCGTTATCTTAAAGGAAGCCCTTCTCAAGATGTGCACGATGGGGGCACGAATTGTAATCCATGGAGACGAATGCCTCCCCAATATGCTGCCAATATGATTGTTCTATCGGTCGGAGGATGGCATTCCGTATCGTAAAGCCGTTACAGCGCATTCCATGACCACCAGCGACGTACGTCGGCCCCACATAATGCCACCGCAAAACATAAGGGAACCTCAACCTTGCTGCACTCGCTGGACAGTGTCTAAAGCGATCAGCCTGACCCGGTTGCATCCAAACACGTCTCCGACGATTTTCCGGTTGAAGGCATATGCGACAAATGGTTCGAATGGCTCTGAGCGCTATGGGACTTAACATCTGAGGTCATCAGTCCCCTAGAACTTAGAACTACTTAAACCTAACTAACCTAAGGACATCACACACATCCATGCCCGAGGCAGGATTCGAACCTGCGACCGTAGCAGTCGCGCGCGGTTCCGGACTGAAGCGTCTAGAACCACTCGGCCACCGCGGCCGGCTGCATATGCGACACTCATCGGTGAAAAGAATCTGATGCCAGTACTGAGCGGTCCATTCGGGGTGTCGTGGTTGCAAAGATGGACCTCGCCATGGACGCCGGGTGTGAAGTTGCCCATAATGCAGCCTATTGTGCACTGTTGGAGTCGTTGCACGACGTCCTGTGGCTGCACGAAAAGCATTATTCAGCTTGGCGGCGTTGCTGTCAGGGTTCCTCCTAGTCATAATCCGTAGGTAGCGGTGATCCACTGCAGTAGCAGCCCTTGGGCGGCCTGAGCGAGGCATGTCATCGACAGTTCCTGTCTCTGTGTATCTCCTCCATGTCCGAACAACGTCACTTTATTTCACTCCGAACCACCTGGACACTTCCTTTAATGAGAGCCCTTCCTGGCACAAAGTAACAATGTGGACGCTATCGAACCGCGGTATTGACCGTGTAGGAATGGTTGAACTACGGACAACACGAGCCGTGTACATCGTTCCTGGTGGAATGGCTGGAACAGATCGACTGTCGGACCCCTCCGTCTAATAGACGCTGCTCATGCGTGGTTGCTTACATCTTTGGGCGGGTTTAGTGACATCTCTGAACGGTCAGTGAGGCTGTGTCTGTGATACAATATCCACAGTCAACGTCTATCTTCAGGAGTTCTGGGAACCGGGGTGATGCAAAACTATTTTTGATGTGTGTGCAATTAGACGAGGTCTATACGCTTCAGCATCTACAGGGAATGCGATAGACTTATAACTGCCATCTGAACGATTATAGACGATTTATTGACCCACAGACACAATATTTCGCTCTGATATACTAGTTACGTATAAATTATCCCTCTTTTCCGGTGAGGCAACTTTGATCGAATTGGTAATGGGGTGAATGCTGTGAGGGGAGGGTGTGTAGTTGGAGACACATGGTTGTAGATGTAAGCATCTCACAATCTCACACTCCAGAACAACAGTGGTAGGACAATATGTACGCGTTGAAGAGGTCGGTAACAGAGTCCTCATACCCTCAGATGGGCCTGAAACTGAGGGACACGTGTAATAACATCTAAATACCTCCTCATGCCTCTCAGCGACGGGAGTCATGATCCTAGAAACATAGTAATCTGGTGTAATAATAATAGATCACAGATTTACATATCATTACAAAATCATGAAGTTGAATTACGTTTAAAACGTAGCAGTGTAGGTTATAGCTTGTATCATAACTCTAATTTAGCTATAATACGATAACACATTGCCATAAGACATATCTGTAATGTACTAACTCGTTGATATGATGTAACTAGATGATATCGTCACCTTGTTAAGCCTAGGATATGTGCACAACCGGCTACAAATTATAATGGTAGATGAAACACAACAGGCTGTAGTGTCTAGGCTTCAGGTCGAAAGCCAAGCACCAGTAAATAAAAAAATTAAGAAAGTGAAGTAGGATCTTACCTTTGTTGGTTGTGATATATCGTACCTACTATTGACGGCGCAGAAATATTGCTTAATATTTAGCAATTGCTTCAGCACAGTGTTCGTCAAGATACATTGGTGGTATATATAGACAGCGATTCAGCGTACTATGATAATTCTTACGAAAACACTTGTGTAAAAACTATCTCGCAATTAATATTACAACCTTACTCGGTTTTGAATGGGATCATCTGTTCGGAAGCTGCCTAGTCCGGGTGAAAAGGGAAAAAATATAGACTCACGCGTTCAACTCTCCTGATAATTGATGATTCTTGCAGAAATCTCTTCAGGCACTGATCCATGTGATAATCATATTGTTCCTTGTAATAAAAATATAATTACATCTGTTTAATAAATTACAGTACGTTTGGTCAAGGATGATCAGTATACGAATAATCGTAACTGCCATATTCCTAAACTATGTAACCAGGTACCGCTGCTTGTGCAACATTCTCGTGAAAAAACTCTTCATCAAGATCGAGAAACAAAAATCTAATGGGGTTAAAGTCGATGCCATGTCTCGACCTATCCAGTTTTTCTCAAATGTCGTATCGAGATGATCTCAGACATCAGGTGATCGAACCATATCATCAATCAATCTGGGTAACGAAGAAAACAGGAAAAGGGCGCTAGGAAAGTAAATATCATCACCAGAGGTAAAAAATGAGTTTGTTTCCTATCCCTTACAGACACCTGTTTGTATTTGAAACGTCCTTTCTACAATCTCTAAAAGTGCTCAGTAGGAATTAGGGAAAACTCTGCACATAAATAACGCAATTAGAAGGTACAATGAGGTTGCAAAACGTTGTTCATAGGTGATGGTCAGCTATATCTGCGTACAAGTTTTGTCAGCCAGAGCCTTAAGTCTTTGGTTACAGTACATACGCCTTATACTGAAACAATCAGATTTGTCAGACCGCTCGAAGAAAGCATTACAGGTAGCACTTTGAGACGTGACAGTGTTATGCTGTTTCACTGACCACGCTCAATTCAAAAGGAACGAGTATACATAAATCTACTAAGTAGTCTGAGAGAATAAGTTTTGGTGGAACATGTCCTAGCTATGATCTTCGGTTAATCTGCTTATGCTTGGTGCAGACCACATCAAAGTTGGTCAAGTAGCGCACAAAGATTCATGGAGGTGTGTGGCGGGAAGATTTGGCCATTGTAACACAAGTTGGGGTGATGCGGTTACCAAGGACGCGAGACCTCCAGGTGGATCGGAAACGACAGCATCAGTAATGTTCTCCATGACTGGCGCAAGAATTCTTCGCTGAAAAACTAAATGTAAGACGCAGTTTTTATGGGGAAACAACTCTTAACAACAGTGCTTGGACTCGTCCCTTAACCTTGAAGGGTGGGAGGAACAAAAGTAGTCCATCCACAAAAATACGTTTCATAGCGGACAGAGCGAGCGCAAAACAATTACTAGGAAATTTCAGAGTGAATTTATGTGGAGGGAACACGCCATAGTATCAAAATTTTATATTGTCAGAAAAGTGATGTGTCTGACATTGGTCTTAGCTAGAAAGTTATGACACCTCACTGACGCTATAATCTCTTTGCTAGTTCAAAGTCGAAATGTGAGAAGTCGCGTAGGAAGTGACTATAATTGTTGTTTAGAAGTTATATTTTTGTCTATGACAGTAGATACAGGTTTAGACATGGTGAGCTCATGTAAACAAACCGGGTGTTGCACTATTACGTCATGTCTCACAGTGATGCTGATAGCAAACAATGCTTCTTGTCTTGCTGTGTATTTTCTCTGTGTTGGGTTGAATAAAAATAATCGTAAATGACTTTTTCTTCGCGATTGTGGATGTCAGTTTTTATCGCCTTGGAGAATATTGCGTGTTTCGGTGTCAGCCAGTTTCAAAACTACCCTGGCGTTTCATTTATGAAGCCCCGTGTCGAAGCAGTATAATTTTTGGTGATCTTGGATTCACAAAAAATTCTCTCTCTTCCTTTTCTTTATCCCTGTCTTTATTGGAAACTTCCTTTTTCATCTCAGATGCTTAACAATTCCTATCTGTAACGAAAAACCTGTAATTGGCAATAAAACAGTCAAACATTTTTATTAGCTGACCTAATTGCTGGTTCAAGTAGGCTGAATCGCTTGTGAGAAGATAATGTAGACTGATTCACGCTTTTCTAGTACGGCAAGGAGACATATGGCTTGAGAAATGCGTACAGAAAAAATTATTTATACCGACGAAACTGCCTGGCACGTAGCAAAGGAAAGCCGGACCGAACGTTCATTCAATGCATGTCATAATTCACGCTCTGTCGCTCTCATGAGTCGGTCGCTCTGGAGGGTTGCGTCCGCAGACTTCTTGCCCTTACTGGACTGGCAAATCCATAGCTTGCATTTTAAGAATGATTATAGTTCTAATCAAATAGTGACATCAAAAATATCGTCAATGACAGTGAGATTAATTACATGCTGAGGTTACATTTTCCATGACTTAAATGGGGTAGTTAATCAGTACTTGTTGTATAAACTAAGAGTCCCGGGAAGGGAACTGTGACACTTCGTTGGCTGAGCACTATGGCTTGGCCTCGTACAAGGTGGTAATGCAACAATATGACTGGGCCACACTTTTTGAACGACGCGTTGACAGTTTAGAATTTTTAAACAACATGTCTCGTTACGAGTACATGATGGTTTTTTAGCATATAGCCTTTCCTTTCGGGATCAGGTTAATTTATTTGTGAGTTTAGTATACACATTTATGGCGAATATAATGACTTTGGAAGTAAGAACAATATGTTCTGATTCACTGTTTCTTTCATGCTCGCTCCGAAAGAGCCACCTTCCGTGGATGTGAATCAGGGGGAAATCATTTTGCCCCGTCGGTCGCAGCAGCATTGAGTGCAGGCACCGAGCGCTTCTAATTATCTGCCATACAAGATCGTAAGCCTGCAAGAACCGGGCGCGCCGGCGGGTGATATAAACGCTCGGTAAGACGACGAACCTGGGTGGTCCGGCGCCCAGCCGCAGCGATACAGCAGCGCCGCTGGCGGAAGCTCGTAAAGCACCCACCGTCTGCTGTCCGCTGCCGCTTGCTTGCGGTGTCCCTCCTGTAACAGCAAGGGAGGCACTTGGCTGCCTCTTCGTGCAGCAGAAGCTAGAAGCCGCCGACGTCGCGAACTTAACAAGAAGCGGAAGATGTCTAGGTTTCCATGAGCAATAAACGTTCTGAACCAAGCCCAAAGGCCGTAAGCAGTACGGGATGAGTCATCTGTGGATGCAAATTTTACACAATTACACCTTGCGGTTGTAGTCTCATGAGCAATCAAATCAGAGACAGCTGCTGGTTTGTGAAGTGACCGCTCATGTGTTGTCATAACGTGTTACGTGAAGAACGATAGTACGTAGAAACAATTTTAATGTCTAACGTGCACTCGTATTAATGGTGCTAGTGGTTTTGGTTTTATGACAACGACATTTGTACTCACAATCACAACGACAGTGGATGCCTTTCGGATGCAACATGTGCAGAGTCCAATATGTCACAACGTGCCACCGCTGAATATTTGTATAGATACTTGAAAATTGTCTAAGATCGTCGTTATTCAGTATTACGCAAATAAAGAAAACATGACAGCTGCAGGCGGTGTCATATCATTCAAAACATTTGTCGCAACTGTGGACCCAATCTCAATGAAGATCGTGTATTCATGAGTACTACACAGTAAAAAAATGGTTCAAATGGCTCTGAGCACTATGGGACTCAACTGCTGAGGTCATTAGTCCCCTAGAACTTAGAACTAGTTAAACCTAACTAACCTAAGGACATCACTAACATCCATGCCCGTGGCAGGATTCGAACCTGCGACCGTAGCGGTCTCGCGGTTCCAGACTGCAGCGCCTTTAACCGCACGGCCACTTCGGCCGGCACTACACAGTAACCTATGTGGCTGCATCGTGTATTATTTTCATGACTGCCTGTTTAATACTTTTTCTGAACACTTGTTTTCGGTTCTATAGGTCTGATGATGACTCTGTGACATTCGAAACAGTAAAATTCATTGTATAATCAAGACAGAAAGTGAGTCCAGTTTCGTAAAAGACATAAACCAAATCTATTTAGTATAGATAAGCTTAAGTTGTGACGTCAGTTCTTTACACCCATTAACAACTAGAGCTTCAATTTAGAATGGATAGGAGAAAACAAGTAAAAGAATCCTGCAACGTATTTTAGAACGATCTGTCTGCAGCTGTGAGATACCAGAAACCGGTCAGTTGATTCGTTTCACTTGTTGCGGCACAGCACAGCTTCAATTTGTTAAAATCTATTTGCCCTTACCTGGTCTGAATGCGTTCTCACAGTGTACTCCAACAGGGGTGGAATACCTACACTCTGCATTACCAAAACCAACTCATCCAGAATTTTAGACCATCGAATAAGTAACACACAAATCTGCTAAGAACACGCTATATTGTCGAGGGGCTGCCTTCTCCTATAATGGTGGTGTACCCTAGCGACGATATGCGAGGGCGTGGTGAAAAGTAATGCTACCAAATTTTTCATGTGGAAATTCTTAAAGCTTTGTAGATTAAACAAACGTGATTAACTTTCCACATATTTATTCTTCATATCTACATATTTATATCTCAAAGTTGTCATCCTGGCGACGAATGCATTTCTCCCAACGAGAAAACTGTTTGGTGATACCGTCACTGTAGAATATTTGGCTTTGTTGACGGAGCCTTACCCTCACCTCTGCTTACACTTTTGACC
Organism: Schistocerca piceifrons; assembly: GCF_021461385.2. Taxonomy (NCBI): domain Eukaryota; kingdom Metazoa; phylum Arthropoda; class Insecta; order Orthoptera; family Acrididae; genus Schistocerca; species Schistocerca piceifrons. Next base: position 586,927,583 of record NC_060142.1, on the reverse strand, counting down.
ACTATCAAAGTGAAATTCTCAAACGTGTTCTTTAAGTTTTGGAAACAAATGAAAATCGGATGGGGAGTGTGTGGAGGATGATCGCTGACAGTGAACCCGAGGCGTCGGACTGCTACAGAAAATGCAGCGTCCTTGTGCGGTCTGGCAATTTCCTGCTGAAGTGCGGGGTGCTACAAGTGTGGTCGAAATCTTCGAAATCGACACTCCATTAGAGCACGCTGTTTCGCACTCACAGATACAGTTACGTTACACGCTCCCATGATACATGCTACAGAGAAGACTGCCAATTTGTTGACATCAAGAACACATATCTAGAATGTTAATAACGTTTGTTTTATTTAAAATTCTTTAAGGGTTTTCACATAATAATTTTTAGGCATTACTTTTCACCACGCCCTCGTAAACAAAAACATAAGTCACCAACCAGCCTCACCAGCCGCTAATCCCTAGTAATACTATCTCTGGTATATCCCCGATGATCTGTATTTCATATTTCCATCTTCTTATTACCGAAAAACCCATGTGCTTACTCTGTATTTTGAGTGAAATGCGTTGCCGCTCTTGACTGACGTGTATACACATTAAATTTCCGAAGTTCGGATGGTGACAGCAAGCTTCTGTCGAAATAAATGATATGTATCAATCTGGGCTTTAGAAAAAATTTCTTTCCATTACACTGCATCGACAGATCGCTGTTATCACACAAGAATGTATAGCTTGTACGAGGAAAAGGAGCTTGCAAAGCTCGTGGGCCGAGGAGGAGGGGTGGATAGGATCAGTAGGACGTGATGAGCTGTGTGCAGTAAAATGGAACTGCAGTTATCGTAAGCTATCTAGGAAGGCGGAAAGGAAATGTGAGCACTTTTTGGAATGTATAGTGAGAATGATTGTCGGGCATGAACTTAAGGTTTCCTGTTTGATAGTTTCTCCTTCGTGTTTCTCCAATATATTAGGAGCGAATTGTGAGTGGGTGGAAGAGGGGTCGTATTCTCGTTCTTTAAATGTAGATACATGCATTATAATGCCCGGAACAATGAGAAATAGCGCAATAGTATTCATTTAAAAGAACAGTTGTGAAAGCGTCTGTCACATACATAAAATATTTAGCTGTATGAAATGACGAGCAAACAGTAGACTTAAACGTATTGCTATGGTTGCTGGATAGTGGAGTGCGTTCGCAAAGGGAGCCAAATACACGACGCAACTGCGAACAATTTCAGAAAACTGATCCCTTACTGGCAGCTCTTAACAAGTGGCCATGATAGCAGGCATCGTATCCAGCGAGAGCGATAGACCAGTGCAACCAATAAGGAAGTGTAACAGAGGTGCACAGGACTTGTTGTGACGAAGACGACCTTACTCTCATAAAACTCTTTTGGGTAAATAGGAGGTAATGTGGCGCGACAGTTGAGTTACCTCCATCGTGTATCTCATGTAGAGTCTACGAGAGTAAGGTAGGAGTTCGGTCACGTTCTGAAATGCACAGATGGTAGGTAATTTTTCTCTCTCGTGAGGAACACAGATTTTTTTATTCATGCACTCCATCAACAAATAGATGCAGGTGAAATGGTACATTCCGTCTACCTAGACTGCCGACAACGCGCCACATCATCGACTATCTGTGATAAGATGGAGTATCTACGCATATGCGGGTCTTCGATAACAGTTAAATAATAGAATCCAGTACGATGTACTGCACGGCGAGTGTTCTGCATGAATGAAAGGAACATCAGGTGTACCCCAAGGAAGCGTAATAGAACCTTTATGTTCTCAATATACGTAACTGATTTATCAGACAGGATTAGCATGATTATGAAATTCTTCGTCGACGGTGCTGTTATTTGCGGAAAATATCGTCGTTGGCCAATAGCAGCGAGCTGCCGAAAACCTGGTAAAATTCCTTCTTGGTGTAACGAATGGCAGCTCTCATTAAATGTGAATCAATCTAAGATAATGCCCATAACAGAGAGGAAGAACTTGACAGTGACTTTTTACGGCATTGGAGGTGAAAGTACGGCGGTCAGGCAAAACATATGCTTAATTACATCTTGCTGTGGCTGTGAAACGCAATTCAATAGCGATTCTGCGTGGAATGGAAGCTGAAAGTCCTTGGTGGGTTTCAGAAAATGTTTGACACCATAGGCGCAGGTCACACAATTCCAGTAAACCATGGGCCGAAAACTTGTGGGCACGGATATGGCCCTCTATTGCGTCTCACATGTGTGCCATCGGGATCACATCAGCCGAGTCTGGTATCCAAAATGTCAGCGTCGGCTCACTGCCATGCTCCGGAAACCACCGTGGCACAGTGCTGGCTTTGTGACACCAGGAGATATACTGCTGGAAGATGCCATCACCGTGGGACAAGACATCAAGCAGGAATGGCTACGGGTGCCACGCAGTAATATTCACATAGTCCGCAGCAGTCGCGACGCTTTCTATTGCCACCACAGGCTCCAGGAAGCCCAGATGGTTGTCCCCTACGGCATAATACTACCTCCACAGGCACGCGCCAGTGTGCGGAGTGTGTTTAGAGCAGCCGTTCGCTTGGATGACGGCTTATCCGGATACAGCCATCGACATATTGTAACATCCGACCAGTGATAAGTTTCCATTGCTCCAAGGTGAAATTTCGATGATCTCGCACGCACTGCAATCGCAGTTTGCAACATAGTTGGGTCAATATGGGAACAGCAAGAGGTAGGCTGCTACAGAGTTTCGTGTACAACGAAGTGCACTGAATGGCGTGGACCGAAACACTCTGGCCTGCACCGGCGCTGTACTCTGTCGTTAGCTGAGCTACGGATCGCCACCTACTCTGCTTTAAGGAGCGGCCAAGCGTCTGACAACCGCGTTCTGTGACGTGGACGTTTAACACCTTGTTACCTACCTGTGGTTTTGCCATCGTTCAACGACTTACCATAGATGTTCACGACGTAGTACGAGAGCAGCCGGGCATCTTCGCCGTCTTCGAAAACAATCAGTCCTTTCCAAAGACGCTTATGTCAATATATTTCCCTATTTGCAATGATACGGATCGCTAGTATGAGTCGCAGTTCATCTCTGCTCCTGTTATATGCTTTCCTTACCACGTTACGTGCCATCAGCAACGGCAGCAATAGCAGGCGGAGTCTCACTGCATCGCGGTAGGCAGTGGGCATACTGTCTGACACGTAAGCGTACTAAGAGTTGCATCTATAAAGGGAATTGCACACATGACACTAGCGTGATCAGTTATAGAGTACTGCTCCGATACTTGGAATTCATATCAATTAGCAATGACAAAAAAGACAAATTACAAATTCGGAGACGCACTGCTGGTATCTTAACAGGGCCGTGCATCCCATTTAAGGAAATGCTTGCGAAATGAAATAGGACCCTTTGGAAGAAGAACTACGTGCTTCTCGCAAAATTCTTACTGATAAATTTAGGGAAGATGTATTCGACGAACATTGTGCAAACATTATGCCACCACGATGATACAGGGGGTGGACGAAGATATGGAAACGCCAAAAACGCAACACATTGCCATGCCTAATACGGCGTATAAAAACCGTTACCATTTGAAACAGCTTCCAGCGTTCTCGGAATGGATAAATACAAGTCATATATGGTTTTCAAGGGAATCTTACACCATTCTTCCTGCAAAGCAGTGGTACGTTGAGCTAAGGACGATGGAGGTGGATAGCTATAACGCACTCTCCTCTTCAAGGTAGACCACAAAGGCTACACATAGTGAGAGTGGTGAATGTGGTGGAAGATACAATTCAACTTCATGCTCACAAAACCAGTCCTGGACGATGCGGGCAGTGTGAACAGGGGCGGTGTCTTTTCGGTACACAGCTATATCACTGGAGAACAAACATGGTAGCATGAGACGGACTTGAACAGCCAAAATTGTCCCTTAATCTTTGGCAACAATACGACGTTGCAGAGTAGCCACAGGACGCATGGAATACTACGATGTGGTTGGCAGAATGATCACCGAGCCCCCGACATGTCTCATTTTTGAGACGAGAACTCGGCCAGAAGTTGGAAAAGTCTAAGACTCATTCCACCAAATGACTTTCTTTCCGTAATCCATGTTTTATGGCTTCGGCAGCACGTTTTTACGTTAGGGGCAGTTGCATCATTGATTAATTCTTTTGTAATTCCCGCTCGCCATGAAATTCTCTCCCTATGGAGCTAGCTCCCTTCGCGTTGTTTTGGTGCTGACGGGGTCCGCGAGGGTGACATTCAGTTTTTCAGTTACTTATGCAGCCGTCATCCTCTTACTTTTCGTAGTAATCTTCGCCAATGAGAGTCCTTGACAATGACTCAACACGCAGTTTCGTCAGCATTGTGACTTAGCGGATGATGTTTTTCCTCTTTCCCTGCATGCTGTATAATTCTTCGATACGGAGCCTCTTTAAACACCAAACACTTCGGCTATTTTGGTTGTGGAGGCACCCACCATGCGAGCACCAACAATTCGTTCATTTCCGAATTCGCTTAGCTCCAGCATAAAACACACAAAGCTGTACAGAACTCTGTTCTGACCACGACTGACGCTTACAGCTCATCGAGGACATTGCACAGGTGCCGCTCGTGGTCAGACATAACAGCCCAACCTGCAGGCTTGGCCAGCATTCGCATTTATATTCAAGCATGTATTGAGTGTTTCCTTATTTTGATCCAACCTCTGTGTATCTCGTGAGAGCATAATAAGAGAGAGAAAATAGGGCACATACAGTGATCAGCCAGAACTTTATTATTACCTACCTAATAGCCGGCATGTCTGTTTTTGTCACGGATAAAAGCGGCGACGTGTCGTGGCAAGAAAACTACGCGGGTGAGTGAAATGAAAACCTTAATTATTTTTTTAAAAATTATTTATCATGCAGATGTGGTACAAAGCTGTATCAATTTTCAACATAATCTCCCCCACGCTCAATGAAAGTCCTCCAGTGCTTACAAAGTGCATACATTCCTTTAGAAAAAAAAATTCTTTCGGTAGTCCACGCAACCACTCATGCACCGCGTGGCGTACCTCTTCATCAGAACGGAACTTCTTTCCTCCCATTGCGTCTGTCAGTGGTCCAAACATATGGAAATCACTTGGGGCAAGGTCTGGTGAGTAACGTGGATGAGGAAGACACTCAAAATGCAGGTCTGTGATTGTTGCAACTGTTGTACGGGCAGTGTGGGGCCTTGCAATGTCATGTCGCAAAAGGACACCTGCTGACAACAATCGACGTCGCTTTGATTTGATTGCAGACCGCAGATGATTTTTTTAGGAGATCTGTGTATGACGCACTGGTGCCAGTGGTCCCTCTAGGCATGTAATGCACCAAAATGACGCCTTTTTCGTCCCAAAAGAGAATCAGCATAAGCTTTCCTGCTGATGGTTCTGTTAGAAACTTCTTTGGTTTTGGTGATGAGGAATGGCGCCATTCCTTGCTCGCTGTCTTCGTTTCCGGTTGGTGGAAGTGATTCCAGGTTTCGTCCCCAGTAACTATTGTTGCAGGGAAGTCATCACCTCGTTCAAAGCGCGAAGAAGTTCTTCACAAGCATCAACACGTCGTTCTCTTACTTCAGGAGTCAGCTGGCGTGGCACCCATCTTTTACACACTTTGTGAAACTGGAGCACATCATGCACAATGTGTTGTACTGACCCTTGACTAATCTGTAAACATGCTGCAATGTCATTTAGTGTCAGTCGGCGTTTTTCCTTCACTATGGCTTCAACTGCTGCAATGTTCTGTGGTCACAACTCCTTGTGCCTGGCCTGGACGAGGAGCATGTGAAGTCACAGCATTTGCGAACTTCCTACACCATTCGTAGACCTGCTGCTGTGAAAAACATGCATCACCGTTCTGAACCTTCATTCGTCGATGAATTTCAATAGGTTTCACACCTTCACTACGCAAAAACCGAATAACAGAACGCTGTTCTTCCATGGTGCAAGTCGCAAGTGGGGCGGCCATCTTTATACTGATACTGCGACGGTGTGTGTGCATCTGCACTATGCTGCCACCTACGGGCCATTCTGCACGCTGTTTGTAGCACGCATATCAGCTTGCAGGATAACGGCGCGAAATTTCGATTTGTTATTACAAATTTAAGGTTTTAATTTGACTCACCCTCGTATGAGGCCTGGTACGTCGTTGGAGAGAGTTGGCACCAGATCTGCATACACATGGCACCAAATCCCCGTAAATTCCTCTGATACCACGTTCAATCACATCCTAGATGTATTCGATTGGTTTCCGATCTGGCGAGTTAGGAGCCCAGCACATCAACTGGAACTTGCCACTGTGTTCCTCGAACCACTCCATCACACTCCTGGGCCTGTGACATGGCGCGTTATCTTCTTGAAAAATGCCACTGGCGTCTGGAAACGTGACCGTCATGAAGGCGTTTACGTGGTCTGCAACCACTGTACGATACTCCTTGACCGCCATGGTGCCTTGCACGGGGTCCACAAGACCCGTGGGTGCCCAGTGAATGATATTCAGAGCATAATGAAGTCGCCGCTAGCTTGTATCCGCACCATAGGACCGGTGTCAAGGACCTGTTTCCGTGGAAGACGATGGTTATCATTCATCAGACCATGCAACGCTCTGCCACCGTGCTAACGTTCAGTGCCGACGGTCACGTGCCTATTTCAGTCGCAGTTGCCGATGTCTTAGTGTTAACATTGGCACATGCATGGGTCGTCGGCTGCGAATGCTCATCGTTAGGAGTGTTCAGTACACCGTGTGTTCAGACACACTTGTACTCTGTTCAGCATTACATTCTGATGCTAGCTCCGCCACAGTTCGTCACTTGTTCTCTTTTACCAGTCGGTCCGGCAAACGACGTCCGACATCTGTAATGAGGGGTGGCCGCCCAACCACATGACATCTGGACGTGGTTTCACCTTCACCTTGGTTTCTACGCACTGTTGGAACACCCGACAAGTAGTGCAGTTTCGGAAATGCTTGTGCCGAGCCTCAGGGGCCATCACAATCTGCTCTCGATAAAACTGAGATGGTTCCCCTTTCTACAGACGGACAGCCCGCTCACTGATGTTGCGTGCACTGTCCCTGTGTCTGATTAGTAGTCGTTCCTCGTCAGGTGACGCTGCTATCACCTGGACGCGTAGTCATCGTGTTCTCACTGATCAGTGTACACAACCATACAGACTGTCTCTTTCCCCTCACTCATTAGACGAATGGAACAGGGCAGAAATCAAACGTACTGCTACGAAATAATCTCCACTGTGTGACGGACATTTGTTTACGAAGGAAATGCAGGAAAATCGACAGACGACGTGGAGAGTACCTCGCTGAAGCCCAGAACGGCACTGCTCGGTGTTTGTGTGGATGCGCTCGGCCCCTTTCTCTTCTCCTCTCCTCTCGGGGTGCGGGTATTTTTGGAGAGCGGCGCTGCGCGGCAGTGCCAGCCAGGCAGACGGGCGGCCGTCGGACCGGTCCTGCGGCTCGGTGACAGCGCAGCGACAATGTTGGCAGGGATGCTTGCAACACGGCGAGCCGAGGCGAGCGAGGCGCGCGCGGCCCAGATACGCCCTGCAGCCGCCTAGGCGCGCCCAGGGCTGGCCAGCAACCGATTTTGACCGCGGCTGTCAGCCCGCCAAATGGTGAGGACGTCTCTTATAACGACAAGATTAGTCAACATCCCTGATATTCAAAATGCAGACTAAGAGAGAGTGCGGTAATTGTGCTCTGCGGACAGTCTTACGCTATCAGTATTTGAAGCGTGCGATAAACATGACGACTTACGATTACCGCTCCCTTTTTCCGATTGCCTCAAATAACGAACGGGAGCATCAAGACAGGCGCCGTTTCAGCTGTAGAGTGAGTGGCCGTGAGGCCAGTTTCTCGTTATTTTCAGCAGACAGATAAGAAGATAAGCCTACAATTGTTAATGATTTACTTTCTTCTTAACATTTTACTAAAACCTGTGATTCATTTATTCCCTATAGTTACAAAAAGCTGCAGCAGATGCCGAATAATCCTTCATTAGTGCAACCGGTTTCACAGCCTAAAGTAGCATCATATGGTACATATTCTCATTTGCGGTGAAATACAGAGATTATTGTACGGCCCCATCGGTCTCAGTCATGCTTTTTTGCAACGTTCTTAAAAAGAACGGTAGTCGGAATACGGGAGGCGGGAGTGTGGACTTAAGTGTTAGGGTTTTCTGAAGGTATTTGTTTGGTGTGTAGCCGAGTATAGAAGTGAAACAGGGGCGATAAACGGTTTAGACAACAAGAGATTTGAGGTTGGTTCAAATGGCTCTAAGCACTATGGGACTTAACACCTGAGGTCGTCAGTCCCTTAGACTTAGAACTACATAAACCTAACTAACCTAAGGACATCACACACATCCATGCCCGAGGCAGGATTCGAACCTGCGACGGTAGCAGCAGCGCGGTACCAGAAAGCGCCTAGAACCGCTCGGCCATTCCGGCCGGCGAGACTTGAGGTTTTTGCAACATGGTCCTATAATAGAATTATGAAGATTAGGTGGGTAGATCACGTAACTAATGAGGCAGCACTGAATACAATTGGGGAGACAAGAAATTTATGGCACAACTTGACTAAAAGCAGGGGTCAGTTGATAACACACATTCTGAGACATCAAGGGATCACCAATTTACTGGAGGGAAGCGTTGGGGGTAACCATCGTAGAGGGAGACCAAGAGATGAGAACCGTAACCATATTCAGAAGAATGTAAGTTGCTGCAGTTATTCGGAGACGAAGAGGCCTGCACAGGTTACAGTGGTACGGAGAGCAGTGTCAAACCAGTCTGTGGACTGAGGACAGCAACAGCAACAACAACAACAACAACAACAACATCATGTGCTGGGTACATTTGCTGAGTAGTTTGCAGAACCCTAAGAGAGGAGAGTGTGATCAGAGAAGAAACTTCCCTCGACCAAGGTATCTCACCTGCTTCATTGCTTTTGTGATCGCCCATATTTCTGCACAGAACACTGGGAAGTACTTTGGTAAGCGGTTTTGACGACTCTGAGGGTGACATGTACGGCGCACTGCTTTAGTACGCTTCCTCTGCCGTCCTCTGACCTTCGGACTGTCTAGTTAAAGGGAAACTTCGAGTTAAACAGTGAAAACCGGTATTTTTCAAATAAACAAACCATTCCCAGAAGGGAAAGAAGCAATGAATGACTGAAAAAAATACAACATCGGACCCCGAAATGCTCGAGTTGTAGTCTTGGCATCCGCTTCTTTCGTTCTTAGTTTCTTCAGTTTTTCCTTCACTTGCCTTTTTTTTACGGATTTGAAAATTCGGTACCTTCGGAATTAAACTTCTACCCGCAAAAAGTTTCTCCTCTTTTCCAACACCAGCTTTCATTGTTTCTAAGAAAAAGCAAAATTTAATTGAAATCCACAGACGTAAATTCTTGTAGAAAGGCTCTTTCACTGTGCAGCGCTGTGTGTGATGCTTTGAAGCTTTCTGGCAATTTAAAGCTGAGTGCTGAATCGAGATTAGAACAAGGAATCTTTCCTCCCGTGGGCAGAACTCTTCCGACTCAGCTACCCTACTCCCCTCCTTCTTCGCAATATCCTTTCTTCCAGAAGGTACGCCGGAAAAGTTCTGTGAAGTTAAAGAAGTAGGATAGAAGTACTCACGGGAGTAAAGCTGTGACGCAGGTCACATGTCGTGCCTGGATAGCTCAGTTGGTAAGACAATTGCTCACGAAAGGGAAGGACCCTGGTTTGAGTCTCGGACTGGTACACGGTTTATATCTGTCAAGTAGTTTAAGAAATCCTTCTCGTTAAAAATGATAAGCAAGCATCAATGCGAAAAGGAATACGGGAAAGGACAGGAATGGGTATTTCACTAATCAGATCATGAAACAAAACGATATGGCCCAAGTCTATGGTTGGAAATGTATTCCAAAATTGTTCATCTTAGGAGGAAGAGGAATTCGTGGGCCGAACATAACTGTTTCTTGCCGCCGCCGACGGCACTTCACGTCGGTCTCTGCCGTGGACCTTGAGAAAAATAGTCCCTCGTACGAAAACGTGCCATTTAAGAGGGGATCATCAGCCAACTGAAAAGCTTAAATAGGTGAGGAATAATACAAAGGGTGCGGTGTTGTAGAAGATAGGAGGAAATCGACACAGAGGCAGGTACGCAACAGCAGAAATGATGTGTCAGCCGCCTGACTTCTGTTTAGAGAAGCGCCAAGACGAAATGGCACATCAGTGCGCTCGAACAACTTACTTTGTGACGTACCACTACTTTTCTCAACTACCTATACATGGTTGATCGTTTCGTTGCACATTAATACTAACCCTCCCAACACTGTTAACTGTAAATAATTGGATCGGCAGCCTCACTACATAGCATTGAAACAGTGACACAAGTGTAGTCATCGGACCCTTGTGAATACTCATTTTCGCAGGATCCAGCTTTCGTACAAAGGATCGACGAACTGTAGGGATATCGTCACCGGAAAATGCACATCAATTAATGGAGTGAAATGAACAGCTTTTTCGTTCACTTGCATCTGCCGCACACAGCTACTACAGAAGTAACTGGAATGCATCCACAAGAAAAAATATCTGAAAGAATTTTAAAGAAATAAAAACACTAATACAAAAAACACTGCATTATAAACCTAGAGTGAAGATGTTTCATTAAATTTAAATTCAAAATTAACTATTGGTTGATGTCCGGTAAATATTGCCTTCGTAGCTTAGATGGATTAGTTGCTAAAACTTCTAAGTCTTAAAAACTCCATTAGTAACTCAGTTTATCCTGAAAGCTAGTCAGCGTAAGAGAAAATAACGAATCTTGCAGTCCTGTAACGAACAGAGTTCCCTCCTACCACCCGTGAACTAACAACTAAGAGTTCTCTTCAGCATGGTACCTTGAAATACGCAGACTGCGTGTCTTGCCTATGTCCCACTTCAGTTAAAACTCCGCCGGTCGTTGTGGCCGAGCGGTTCTAGGCGGTTCAGTCTGGAACCGCGTGACTGCTACGGTAGCAGGTTCGAATCCTGCCTCGGGCATGGATGTGTGTGATGTCCTTAGGTTGGTTAGGTTTAAGTAGTTCTAAGCTCTAGGGGACTGATGACCTCAGATCTTATGTCCCATAGTGCTCACAGCCATTTGAACCAAGTTAAAACTCCCAGCCTCTTCCTTCGTGCAGCGCACCAATTATTACCTTAATCTTTCTCTTCGAACTCTAGACTCACCAGTCCACCAACTGGCGGCCAGCATCAGCCTAACACCGACTGTATTCTCTTCTATCTCCCGTACTCCGACACACATTTTTGGTCTCTCCACTGTTTTGACTGACTGTCTCCTAAACATCCATAAGACGTTCTCACGCCAGTCACTCAGCTCGCTACTACGCCTTGTACCAAACGTTTGCTGTGTGCACCTTCCCCCAGGCACTTGTACCTAAGTACGTAGGTAAGCCTCCCTTCCTGCTTCCCAGGGTCGTGGCACAATATGCACAGTCGATCCTCTTTCGCCAGAAGTCACTGAGCCGGGAAATATTCTCCTTGCAATCAAGGTAGCAGGTTTCCCGTATTCCCTCTTCAACCAAAGAATGACCGGTAAGGAGATTACCGATATCTTCAGATTAAAGCCTCACTAAACGAGAAATCACAACCTTCCTACTAACAGCCTCACTCAGCCATCGAGCCACATGGATCAAATTATGGATACTTCCTCTAACAACACATCAAATGCCAAATTTACGAGAACCGTGATACCGCAGCAGTAAGATATTCTTCGCAAAGAAGCATATCAGAAGGATTATAGATATGGATAGTGATACTTCAAAGGACTACCATGACGACTGTTTACCAGAACACATTTCAATTTCCACGATTTGCACATAATCAACTGGCTGTGTGCCCCTCACTTACATGTAGATTTTCCCGCGCCAGAGACGTATGCACAGCTTTGCTTGGATCTCGAGCCCATTGTGTAGTGTAGCTTTAAAAGCATAGGATATATATGTTTGTGAAATTAATCCTACTTTATGGGCGAAGCATGCTGGAAACTACAGAGGCATTAGGTTGTTGAATGTTACCTACAGAACCCACCAAAAAATCTGAACTGTGGAATAAAATCTCTTGTTGAAACACTTCTCTAACTATGACAGGACTCCCGCATAGTGATAGCATTTTCATAATAAAAATACTTATGCAAAAAATACTCATACTTGAAACTCGCAGTGCTTGTGTAGACTCTGTAAAAATGTTTCTATTAAGTGGATCAGAATACATTGTGGGTAATAATGAATGAAAATCTTATTCCTCTACGGCTGGTGGGAGTGTTCTCTGAGAATGTAGACAGACAGTAAATTATTGTCATTAAATGCTGGAACTGTGAACGTTCGTACAATGTTCTGCGCACGATTATGGGGTGCTGCTTTGCCTAACGGCTTTTGAAAAAGACATTATGTATTCATAAACTGGTCAGTAAAAATTAATCGCTTTAATTAGCTTTGGCTACACTGCTCTGCGTTCCTCATTTAGTCGTTACCTGAATGTCGTGTCCCTTCCATATTAAGAATAATTCGTAAAAAAAGTAGCATCTGTTTGTACCCTGCTTGTTGCCACACGACTCTGGACATTAATTTTTATAACTTATGGTTAGCTTCGAATGTAAGAGACAACGTTCGCTGGTTAAGCGGTGAGCCCGCGGTACCTGTTATTTATATCAGAACAGGTTGTCTCCCTTCTGTAAATACGATCGCACTGTTTGGTGTTGGAGAAAAATAGCCACCGACCAGAAGTCCAAGTAGAAAATTACATGGAACGGCATTCAGTAGGAAGGGGATGGCGATGTCTCCGTGGCAGCTACGAGTCCGTCACGTTGGTTGGAGTTCGAACGTTCTATGCTGCTGTGTTACTTAAACGCCCAGCTCCACAGCTGTTTACTTACATAACGTGTAGTAGTCGCCACAACCGCACGCACTACCCCAGAACGTCTTCCGCCAGATCCAGATTTTGAATTTACCCCATCACCGCTGACTTAGTGCCCATGCTCGTTACCCTCGTGACTCGCAGCATATCGCCGACTCCCGTAACAGTTCGAACTTGGCGTGCATCTGCAGTGAAGGGATCATTGATCGTCATCACCTAAACTGCATATGTAAATAAATAACATTTTTATTCTTATTGGTGCTACTGTCTCATTGCATTTATCAACTAACAAAATTTTTCGTTACGTGACTGGAAGTGTCATTTAAAGTTTATTTCACAAACGACTGCAAAATCATTTGAGGAGGGCAAACTTGACAAAACTGATCGCTCAATAAGGTTGACATCGTACCCCTAAAATCGTCTAGCGCAAATGGCGTCGTTTCATATGATAAATTTAACAATTTTACAGTCCTATAATTCGTGAAGTGACAACTAAGCCGCCCTATTCGCGCATCTCGCCTCGCCATACTTCGCTTGTATTGAGAGGCGTCTATGTTTTTATTGCTGCAGGTATCCGGCAGCTTGCTGCTACGGACCGCTTTTTCCTCGCAAGGTGCATGTTGCGACGCAGCTGTTTCTGCTCGCATGTAGTCCGTTAGGCTTCGTTGCGGATGATGTAGGAGTTCTCCTGTACGATGCGGATAACTGGTCCGGACTGAGAACGTGTTTCCAGATTTAGAACGCGCCTGTGTGATTTCGCACCAGCGAGGAAAATTACGTTAGCGAAACTTGGTGGAAATTCGTCGACTATATCTTACCTGCTAATCTGACAAATCTGTTGACAAACGATTGCCATTAGGCCGAATGCAAAGTTACGATGCAGCCTGAAGGAGTAGTATAATTTCGGTTTGGAGTTATCGAACTTTACCGCCTTTCACCTGTTAGATGCAGCTTTTGATAAGCCTGTGACTTCACACTAGATAGCAATTAAATCTCTCTTTTCCTCTCAGTTTGTTCGCAGGAATCGGTTTCATTTGTTCGTCGCGATATTCGTAGGAGTGACCGACAACATGCGTGCGTGGGTTTATTGATATACGGAAATTGAGTGTCAATACTCTGCAAACCATTGGGAAGTACATGATAAAGGTTATTTCTTATGGAACCAAGTTTGAGAGTTTCTTCGCATATGCAGTGCGGGAAGAATGAATGATTGTTTAAGTGCCTCTGTGGCCTCTGTAATTAATATACTCTTGTCTTCGCGGTCTCTGCGGGGGTACATACGTATCGGTCTGCAGCATATTCCTAGACTGCTCACTTAATACTGATTCTTGGAACTTTATAAGTATGCTTTCGAGAGTGGCTGAGTCTGTCTTCAAGCATCTGTCAATCAGTTTTTCAGCATGTCGTAGGTCAATAAAATCTGACATGACACGTGCTGCTCTTCATTTTACACGTTAAATATCCTCTGTTAGTCTTATTTGCTAAGGATCGCAAAATTTTGGCCAGTTTTCTACGAAAGGTCGTATGTAAACTTTATAAACAATGTTTTTCAAGACTGGTTGCAATTTCCCAGTATCCTGCGTTTGAACCACAAGTTTTATTCTGACACATCCACGCATAATATCCATATATCGATTTCGGCTAATTGTAGCCGTCTTTCGGCACGACAGGATTACCCTAACTTTGAAGAAGTGCTTCGTCAGTGGATTACGTGGTGACAATTAGTGTGGTACTACAGAAAAGTCTATATCCAACACTGAGTAAAAAAATAAATAAACTGCAACAATAAAAACGCTATTTCATCATTAAACAATGTTTGTTTACATAGCCGCTTGACGAAAGACAGTGGACAGAAACTTGTGTCACCGCCAGACACCACACTTGCTAGCAGCTAGGTGGTAGCCTTTAAATCGGCCGCGGTCCGTTAGTATACGTCGGACCCGCGTGTCGCCACTCTCAGTGATTGCAGACCGAGCGCCGCCACACGGCAGGTCTAGTCTAGAGAGACTCCCTAGCACTCGCCCAAGTTGTACAGCCGACTTTGCTATCGATGGTTCACTGACTACTTGCGCTCTCATTTGCAGAGACAACAGTTTAGCATAGCCTTCAGCTACGTCATTTGCTACGACCTAGCAAGGCGCCATATTCAGTTACTGCAACTAATTACTTCAAGACTGTATTCTGAACAAATAATATTGTGAATCATGTACCGTCAAGAGCGACGTTCATCATTAATGGATTAAAGTTAAGTATGAAACTAATTCCGTCCGCTTTCTGAATTCTAATTCCTTGTCATGTTCCAGACCTCACGTCAGTATAGTCCTTCCCTCCTCACGCCAGCCTGCGTGAGCGAAAACACGTGCATTTCGGCCTCCTCTCGTAACACGGTGTTGCCTCTTCTGCCAACACAACAAAACTACACCGCGTGTTCTGGTATACTTTACGTGCAATGCTGAGAGAAACAATCAGCAAGTAAGGAGGAGAGCTTCTGAGTCCCTTACTATGAGAAATAGTTTTGGTAATGCAAAGTAAACCTTACTTGCCACGATATGAAGAAAATAGACCTTATATATAATAATAAACTCAATATGACCTAACGAAATAATTGAAAATTAATTGAGCAAAACACACAACATTCGCGCAACGTAAAAATAGCACGCATAGTGTCTTTAACTGAACTTAAGTGATCTTTAAAATTTTTGTATAAGATCATATCAAGGTTGAATATCCATGGTTCATGAAGATGTGCTAGAAAGCAGTGGAAAAAACACTTTTTACATCATAGGTTTTGAAGCTCTGAATTCACACACTTCTTTAGAAACACGTATAGCCCGTCAGCGACCAGCATCTCTTTCGAACCATAACCTTATTGGCTGTAAGATCCATGCAAATATCGACAATACACCACGCACACACACACACACACACACACACACACACACACACACACACACACACACACACACAGGTGCCAAATAAACCAGATACTCACACAACACCACTACTGCTCCGCTCCTTATACTGAGATGCAGTTTACCTAGTGACGACAAGGTTCATTTTTGTCGCAAGGCAGCCACGTATAACAATACAGCGGTAGTAAATTTGCCAAATACGGCCTAAACTTGCAGTAAATGTTATCCTCTGAGAGGAATTTATTAATTTGACCGAGTTTACCTAACAGAGAATAGGAATCGATCCTTAATTTCGTAAGAATAGCTGTAGCGAGATGACAGAAAGTAATAATTTTGCAATGAGTAATAGTAACTGATTACTGTTAAATGAAATTGTTATACGGTCGTCGGCCTAAAGAGGCATAATAACGTAAAAGCATTATTCATCAAGAACCTTTTTTACTACTGCAAAGCCAAATTTCATGAAATACTGTTCTATGAAGTGCAATGAACACACCCAAATGGATAAATTACACAGTGGGTAGCAATAGTTGTCACTTTAGTAGTTAAGTAGTCACTAGATTTGCAAATGAGCCCTTCTCTTGTTTACTTTAATCATTACTTTTGTCTTTAACTAATGTTGCTTAAACCTGTCCTTCACTAACCACACAAGACCAGATAGCACATAATAATAGTCAAGTACAATTAATACACACATTCACTATACAGAAGCGAATAGGACACGCAGTATACAAACCTATCTTTGTTTCTCAGTGATTACTTCAAGAATCATTACCTAGAAACCTACTAAGCTGATTTATTCTTTTTCTTATGATGGAAAAGAAATGTGGTCCCACAAACTAGCCCTTTCATTGTAACTACGAAATTGTATACACTTTCAAATTTATGTATCATTAAGGTAGGATTGGATTACTCTTTCAATTTGAGATCATTAAGTTTGTACTATTTTAACACTCTTTACCCAGACAATAACCTCTACAAAAACAGAAACAATTTCCAGTAACAATTTACTTCAAACAACCTCTGGACAAAATGTTTATAGTACCACTTGTGAAGCAAATTAAGTTTTGAAAACAATTTTAAATCAGTAAACATTAGTAGTCTCTTTTTCCAAGTAATAGTCTTTCCTAAACTGATTTTCAAGTTCATTTTCTAGTTAAGTTTCAAAACATTCAAACCTGGACAGTCACAGTTATATGAATGAGAAACAAGAAATTCTTGCCCAGCACTCGACACATCGAAAAAATGCACCATAGAAATGTTAATGCTTTTTATGCAAAGGACATTCTCGGATTTCATTACTTAACAGAGAGGATCCGACTTGTAAACGTGCATAAGATGGACACTTTGTTCAAACAAACTTTTGGTCATTGGGATTATATTTCCGTAGAACCAAACACAACATTACTGGTTCACACATTAATACATTTCTGACCTTTCGTGAGTGTGACGAAGTGGTTGCGCAATCGAGGTGTCGAGTATGTGACGGCCAGGTGGTCTTTCAATTGGCAATAATAAGCTCTACCTCTTCATGGCGTTGTTAATAATAATTTTAGAGCTTTTCCCAAATCGAGAGCACTATTTTACAGCCGCATATTAAATCTGAGGCCATTCCATTCCACTTGTAGTACTATAAGCCTTGCTCGGCACCTGCGCTGTTTATTCGTCAGTTGCTTGCTGTCCACTGCCTACTGTGCTCTCTCGTTTGTTGCCCAGACGAGCGCCACATCCAACTTTCCCTAGCGCGCCAACTCGCTTCCGTTGCAGAGGGGAACTACATTGGGTTTTTATTTATATAATGCAAAGTCCCTGTGTATGAACTAGTTACAATTTAGTTACCAACAAACATATTTTAAAAACTCTCATCATTTAAGCATATTAAGAAGTCAACACAAATAAATGCACTCTCCTCCTAGTAATACAAAGAACTTGACTTGCAAAGAGTAAACATGTCACAAAACGGTTACATTTCTTTTAAAGTCGACCAAAGACATTACATAATAAACAATATATGCATTACATTACTCATAATAAATCATCACAAATTATTTACAGTATTAAACTGTGGTGTTACAAACCAAAGTTTATACGTGTTTTGTGTGTGTGTGTGTGTGTGTGTGTGTGTGTGTGTGTGTGTGTGTGTGTGTGTGTGTGGTGTGTTTAGTTTAAGTTAGTTTAAGTAGTGTGTAAGTCTAGGGCCCCATTACCTCAGCAGTTTTGCCCTTTAGGAATTCACACACGTTTGAACATTTGAACATCTAGTGTCTGTCTTCCTCTACAGTTTGTACCCTGTACAGCTCATTCTAGTAGTACGGACGTTGTTCACTGATACCGTAACACATGTACTGTCATGCTGCCCTTCTTCTAGTCGGTGTTTTCCTTTCCTCGTCGATTCTGCGGTGAACTTCCTTATTCCTTACCTTATTAGTCCACACAGTTTTCAACATTCTCCTTAGTAGCCTACCACATTTCGTATGCTTTGATTTCCTTGTGTTTCAGTTTTCCTACCACCCATGTTTCACTAACATACAATAATGTACTCCAAAACTACATTCTCATAAGTTTTTTTTCCACAAATTAAGGAGTGTGTTTGTAATAGATTTCTCTTGACCAGTAATACTGTCTTTGTCAGTGCTAGTCTGGTTTTATTGTCCTCCTTGCTCCGTCCATCATTGGTTATTTTGCTGCCTAGGAAGCAGACTTCTTTGTCCTCATCTACTTCGAGATCCCAATTCTGACGTCAAGGTTCTCGTTATTCTCATTTCTGCTTCTTCTGATTACTTTCTTCTTCCTTCGATCTACGCACAGCCCATATCCTGATTCGTTAGACGGTTCATTTCATTCAATTTCTCCTGTAATTCGTCTTCGATTTCACTGAGAAAAGCAACGTCCTCAGCGAATCTCCCCAATGATGTACTTTCATCTGGAATTTTAATCCTTCTCGTGGACCTTCCTTTTAGTTCCGCCATTGTTTCTTCGATGCACAGATTGAACAATAGAGGCGAAAGACTATAGCCCTATCTTACACCCTTTGCAGTTCTATACGCAATACAAAAGATTTAATAAATTAAATGGAATGCAAGAATAATTGAATTCACTGAGTTATTCTTCTGTTGACTGACTGAATTCGGATCCTGAGCCAATGATCGTAACTACAGACTACCGAAGACAATGAACTAGTAACGACGTGCGGAGAATGTTTCCGCTCGTGGCACATATGGTGACCTAGGTTCTTAAATAAGTGAAAATCTGACAATGTAATATAAATACTTGGCGTAAACCTACCGAAATTACTTTGGGAATAGACAGTGCCTCTAGAACCAAAATAATTCGAACCGTCTAACCAAACTTATACCGTGCGACGCTGCATTCATGAGCCAACCGCATGCCGCCGAGAAAACATGCTACACACTCTCGAGCCGACGACACGGGACGAAACGCGCTGCTCTTCGTTGGATCTTTTATATCTCTTCTATTAATTCAACCCAACAGGCGTCCTGTACTGATGAGCAACATTCAAAATCGATCGAACAAGTGTTTTGTAGGCCACTTCTTTACTGGATAAATTACATTTTCTTAAGATTCTTCCAATGATTTTCATTCCGGCAACCGCTTCTATGGAAGTTGGGTTTATGTAGTCATTCCACTGTAAGTCTCTCCGAGTTGCTTTTTCCAGTGATTTGTCACCAATAGTGTAATCGTGCAAGAGTGGATTTCTTCACTTAATTGCGTGCAGTAAGTTACATTTATTCACATTCACGACCAACTGCTAGTTCCTGTGCCAGTAATCGGTCTTCTGGAGGTCTTCTAGCATATATATCATACATACTTTGTTAATGTTTCAGAAGCAGCTTATTCGCCTGTCTCTATAATTAAACAAACAGCCAGTAGTCTCTCTCTCTCTCTCTCTCTCTCTCTCTCTCTCTGTCACACACACACACACACACACACACACACACACACACTATTGTCATAAATGCTTATTCGTAAATTTTCATTGCAAACAGCTTACCCATAAAATTTTTATGGTTACAGATGACAAACTTTGAAAGAAAAACAATTGTAATGCAAAATACATGACATCACAAAACTAGTGAAGCTTGTGGAAACACAGTATGCATAGAAAATATTGTCTGTTTTCAAATTTGTGAATACTTTCTTATAAACTAATATTTATACATGTACAGAAAATAAAGAGCATTTTTCTCCCCGTTTACAATAAAGAAAATAAAAAACCCAATGATGATACTATTGCTAACTTCAGCGAAATATGTCTGGGTAAAAGAAGAAAATACTGAACTTGCTCAAAGCGCATCTCCTCTAACAACAAAGTTAGGACAAAGTATGTCTTTAGGGAAGATCGGGCCAGTACAGTAAAGAATTCCTATCGAAAAGAACTTAGTATTTAGTCCTTAACCGAGAGTCGATGTCAGAAGAGACAATTGTATCGGACTTTTGGATGTTTTAAATAAAACCTGTGTAATTTTTAATGGTATGTTTTATCTGGCGTAACCTCGAGGGGCATTCAGTAAGTAATGCAACTCTTTTTTTTTCTCTCGGATAGTTTCGACTGGAAAATGCGGAATTTATTGTGGGACATCGTGAAATAGCTCCGCTTCATTACCTATAGTTTCATGACGTTTCTATAGGTGGTGGCCATACATAGCATTCAAATTGGCCTCTGTAAAGGAGATGCGTGCCAGGCAGAAAACTGGCATCGAGTTCCTTTTGGCGGATAACCAGAGCATAGCAGATACTCATAGGCACTTAGAGTGTCTATGGAGACTTGTCAGCGAACAAAAGCACTGGGAGTAGTTGGGTGAGGCGTCTGTCATCATTGCAACAAGGCCGTAAAAATTTCTTCCATGTCCCGTGCGGTAGCCGGCCTCACAAAAAAAATCAAATGGCTCCGACCACTATGGGACTTAACTTCTGAGGTAATCAGTCCCCTAGAACTTAGAACTACTTAAACCTAACTAACCTAAGGACATCACACACACTCATGCCCGAGGCAGGATTCGAACCTGCGACCTTAGCGGTCGAGCGGTTCCAGATTGTAGTGCCTAAACCGCTCGGTCACTACGGCCGGCGGCCTCACACAGCTATGACCTGCAATGTACAAACGTGCGGACGCTCTCATTCGAGATGATCAACGGATCACAGTCACACCTCGCTGCTCAACTGTTCTTCTGTTTGTAGTGCTCACACAATCTTCCTCTAGTTCCTCGTCGCCTAACAGTAAACCATAAAGAGCAACCGAAGAACCATCTGTGCGGAACTGCCTGCGCCTTACAGGGGTGTCATGAATGTTATTAACATTGTCACAGGCGATGAAACATTGATTCATCAGTTCTAGCTTGATACGAAACGCCAGTCCATGGACTGACGCCCCACCGCCTCTCCTCACAAGGGAACCTCCCCATCGCACCCCCCTCAGATTTAGTCACAAGTTGGCACAGTGGATAGGCCTTGAAAAACTGAACACAGATCAATCGAGAAAACGGGAAGAAGTTGTGTAGAACTATGAAAAAACAAGCAAAATACACAAACTGAGTAGTCCATGCGCAAGATAGGCAACAACAAGGAAGATATAAGCACCGGAGCGCCGTGGTCCCGTGGATAGTGTGAGCAGCTGCAGAGCAAGAGGTCCTTGGTTCAAGTCTTCCCTCGAGCGAAAAGTTTGCTTACTTTATTTTGGCAAAGTTATGATCTGTACGTTCGTTCATTGACGTCTCTGTTCACTGTAATAAGTTTAGTGTCTGTGTTTTGCGACCGCACCGCAAAACCGTGCGATTAGTAGACGAAAGGACGTGCCTCTCCAATGGGAACCGAAAACATTTGGTCGCAACGTCACAGGTCAACCGATTCCTACACAGGCAAACACGTCTGATATATTCTATACGAAACTGATGACGGCATGTGCGTCACATTACAGGAATATGTTGTCGACCCACCTAACTTGCACACTTGGCGAATGGGTAAAAAGATTCTTCTACCTTGCCCGATTTAGGTTTTCTTGTGGATGTGATAATCACTTCCAAAAAAGTGATGAAAACATAAGAGTGTGTCACATAAACTGCAACAAATGAATGCAACAGTTTCACAGTCGCACAGTTTTCTCTGTGCTCTTTCAAAACATATGTTTTTAACGTTTTCAAATTTTTCCATGTGTAGACCATCAAATCCTGCATATGTCCAAGCAAATCTGAACATGTCCTGGAATTTTGGACAGCGAAGCTGATTATGTGTGAGTGCCTGAACTCTGATAATTGTCTGAAAATAAAAAATTAAACTTTTCACTCGAGGGAAGACTTGAACCAAGGACCTCTCGTTCCGCAGCTGCTCCCGCTAACCACGGGACCACGGCGTTCCTGAGCTCATATTATCGTAAATATTGCCTATGTTGCGCTTCGACTACTCAGTTTGTATATTTTGCTTATTTTTTCATAGTTCCACACAACTTCTTCCTGTTTTCTCGATTCATCTGTGTTCAGTTTTTCAAGGCCTATCCACTGTGCCAACTTGTAACTAAATCTGAGGGGGGTGCGATGGGGAGGTTTCCTTGACAGAAGCAAATGTTCAAAGTTGCATCCTCAGCCGATAAAGACATGGCGAGAGTACTGTGTGACTCTGAAGGAGTTATTCTGTTTGATGTCCTCTCTCACGGTGCAACGCTCGACTCTCAGGAAATCGAAGAAGCAACTTCAACGTGTACTTTGCCACAAAAATGCAGGCGAACTTCTCCTTCTCCATGACAACACAAGGCCTCTAAATGGTTCAAATGGCTCTGAGCACTATGGGACAACATCTGAGGCCATCAGTCCCCAAGAACTTGGACCTACTTAAACCCAACTAACCTAAGGACATCACACACACTCATGCCCGAGGCAGGATTCGAACCTGCGACCGTAGCGGTCGCGCGGTTCCGGACTGAAGCGCCTACAACCGCTCGGCCACAGCGGCCGGCCGCAAGGCTTCTCACAAACCTGCGCACCCGAGGGAAGCTGACAAAACTTCATTGCTCCGCTCCTCCTCATCCACTCTACGGCCCGGATCTCGCAGCTTCAGACTTCCATCTGTTTCGCCCAGTGCACTCCTCGGAAAGCAGTATATGGATGATGGGGAGGTTATTGATGCTATAAGACGTTTGCTCTGACGCCAACCAGTAGAATGGTACCAAGCGGGCTTACAGGCTCTCTCCGGTAAAGATTACGCATTGAAAAAACAGGGTTTTGTAGCCAACAGAGTGGGGAATAATATGGTGTATTGGAATCGCGAATAAAACCAACCTACTTTCGGAAAAACAATGTGTCGCATTATTTATTGAACGTCCCTCGTAATACGTGAGTTCGATCACTTTATCATCCCATTTGTATAAGAGTCGGAAAAATTTATTTGGCTTTTTTATATACTGAAACAGTAGATTCCTCTTTCTAGAATAATGTACACGTTGTATTTAGCTTAATTCTTAGTATTTATAAATTACTCTCTAAAAATGTTTGCAATGGGAAGTCCACATACAACGTAGCTACGTAACATGTCCTTACAGGTGTGTATGTGTGTGAATGTTCAAATGTTTATGAATTCCTATGGGACCAAACTGCTGAGGTCATCGATCCCTAGACTTACACTCTACCTAAACTAACTTATGATAAGAACAACACACACCCATGCCCGAGAGAGGACTCAACCCTCCGGCGGGAGGGGCGCGCAATCCGTGACATGGTGCCCTAGACCACGCGGCCACTCTGCGCGGCTACAGTTGGGTGTCACGGTAAAACGAGGCAATCGTTTCTCTTTGAGATTGCAAGTGTCGAGAACAGAGTAGTAATATCTTTGTTGCTGCTCTGTGAACTACATTGCGTGTTGAGTGACAGTACTCAGTAATCGAGTTTTTAAAAATTAGAAATTTCCGGGAAAGTACTCAAGTAACAGAATTATAGTTCTGAGTGCCAGAATTCTGATCCGAATCACATTATCCACATGCCCATTCTGAATGAGCGTTCGACTATGAAGGTTTCTTCAGTAACTTAGTGTCAGGGAGGGCTCTGAGATCTGGCTGTACCATGCTCGTGTCAGTTTTTGGTTGATTGGTTGATTGTGGGAATGTAAACTTGCTTTGATCCTTGGTATCTATCGTATTTACACGAAGTCTCTGGTCCCTTTAAACGTAATCAGTGTAAAGGTTAAAGATCTGTACACCGTCTATATTATACTCTGTACTTTGCAGTATAATTATCATGTTATTGCCACGTACAACAAAGGAAATGATGTTATACGCCTTGGAGAACACGAAATCAGTGTTATGTCAATCACAGATAACTGGAAGAAAGTGGCTTGGCGCAACATTACATTGGTGTCGCAACTCCAAACACCATTTCCTGCAAATGTTAGTTTTAGTAATACATGGAACATTTACAATGAAACTATTAGAGATAAAGGTCTATAATTTTCTGTGTTTCTATAGCATATCAGCTTACACATTCTTACATTCTTTTCAAAATATATTAAAAATAAAGGCCAATATCTACAGAAATAGGTGAAAACGTTGTTTGAATTTTTAGAGCCATAAAATTATTACCCAGTGGATAATTACCGATGTATCGAAATTCGTATGATTAAAGTTGCTACACCTAAAACATTAACATGGCAGTTGTAGAAGGGTTTGCGTCCTCTTAAAGCAAATAGTGGGGTAGTTCCTTCAATAACGATTCGACCTGTCCTCTCCTGCGTCCCTCCCCAATCCGAGCTTGTGTACTGACTCTAATGACATCGTGGATGAGACGTTAAACCCAAATCTTGGATTCTTCCGTTTTGGGATCGAGTTAATACGGAAGAATCTGAATATTCGGGATTATTTGCATGTCTTACGCAAGCCACTAACATGGTAGTAAGATGGAGTCAAAGCTCATTGATTCATTCAGGACGACTCCAGTCATTCATTATTAATAAATCTTACCAGTAGCCTCCTCTCGGCTTCAGTATCAATTATACTACCAAACAACCGGTATTGTTAAATGTATAAGCAACAAAAATGTCGTGTGTTAACAGCTATTGAGCTTATGAAGGATTTCCATTCGAAATTCACATATTCAGTGATATTTGCCGTAACTAAACACAACAAGCCAAATGAGTAATCGCTCGAAGTACTGTGGCCACTTAACCACGTCTTATTCTACAGTTTTCTAGAATCTTTCTTTCTATTTAATGATTATTAAAATGGTTCAAATGGCTCTGAGCACTACGGGACTTGACTTCTGAGGTCATCAGTCCCCTAGAACCGAGAACTAGTCAAACCTAACTAACCTAAGGACATCACATACATCCATGCCCGAGGCAGGATTCGAACCTGCGACCATATCGGTCGCGCGGTTCCAGACTGTAGCGACTAGAACCGTTCGACCACCCCAATGATTATTATCCCTCAAGGATAGGCCATAGTAACTCGTCTTCTGCTAATATTGTTTTTTATTTTAAATTCTATTTTAATGTAGTAGAAAGCTAAATAATGTTTATGTATGGTACTACAATAATAGTAAAGTTATGTACATGCATGACCTTCAATTTGCTTAGGAACCTATTTTGTAGTATAATAGTTGCAATTAAATAAATGTTGCCATCACAATCCAATTCTCTTATTTATTTACTTAATTGTCTTTCAGAATTCTGGAACATTGCCACCTTCATATTGCTTTTGCTATTCTGCAGTTTAATTTTAACATTTCTAACATTCCTAACGTAAATGGAGATTGCTACGTACGATACTTAGACGCATATCACAGTAACCTTATTGGCAAGATTGTTCAACTATCTTCAGGAAATCCTCTATTTCATGCACATTGATCGTTCTATCTCAGTCTGCAATAAATACCAATAATAGCACTGTATACAACTATAAAAATGGATATTTTTGATCTCTAAAGTTTCGCTGGCGTAGCACACTTTCGTCAAGTCATAGAGGTCAATGTATGAAAACTGTCTGCAGATATATTGAACAACTCTTTAACTTGCTGGTAAACTCTGGTAATTATTAATATAGGGAGATGTTTCGCGATGAATACGCCGTCAGCTATTTCTATTAGCAAAACTGTTGCACCCTAATGGTGTTTTAATATTTTGCATTTTTTTAAACTTCTTAGTGTCAACATATAAATCAGAAAGTCGATAATGCGAATCCAAAGCTTTTTGTTCCATACGAGCACCTCGCAACAGTCGCGATTCAGTCGTATGGGCAGGTGTTTTCTGCGTATTGGTAAATATGCAAGCAGAGAGTTTTCTATCGCCTTAGAATAACTGCTACTGCCGTCAGAAGTTCCAGTAATAATAATGACAGGATTTGAAATAAATTTTTGAGGTCTATTCAGACAACCAAAAAGGCAAGTCTCTACTAGCGCCTGCAAATCAAGTTCTGTTTATTTCATTAGGTTTAGCACTGTGATCAGCGCGAACCTATGTACTGGCAATGTAATTACTGTTTTGAAAGGAAAATCTGCTTGCGCTGACGCAGAAGTGATGTGTGTGTGAAAGTGGCTCGTATTATTCACATCTTCGCGAGTGATTTATTCCTCTTGCAGCTCCCGAAGTTGCAAATCATGTCGCTCCGTTACTTCAAGGCGGACTGCCGGATTGCCTGGCCGCGTGCCACCCACTCGGGTAATTCTGCTCAAGAAGACCTGTTCTCCCTGGACAGCCTGTAAGTAATTCACACGTCTAGCAAAATGCCAGCTTTCTGCCAACTTAGGCGCGCATTTGCCTTTTAAAGCAGTCTGCCCGCTCGTCTCTGCTATGCTAATACTTTTAGCTTTCCTCATGGTAATCTCATGTCCCCCATAGTGGCTCCCTGCAGGCCTTTGTTTGCTATCCAGCTTCTAAGCCGTGCCATTTGGCTTAATAGACTCGCTACCGCGAACGGCAATCGCTGCAAAATAATTAAAAGAACGAAGACCGGATCTTGTTCCCAATCCAGATGTGGGTGTTACCAAAAGAGGCGTAACGTTCAACGTAAGCTTACTGAATAATAATACTGCTGAAATCTTCCCCGAGTGTGTCATTAGAAAACATTAGATGATTTTCTACTGGATGTAACAAAATGGTATGGCCAAAATGCAGGAAACATTACTACACGCAGAGCAATAAAATGTGTTATATGGACTGCTTCAATAAAGGCAACAGATGATCTGACACTAAAATCATTTTAATGCAATTTGTCATATTAAAATTGTTATTTCTTAATGTTAAAAAATATATCGGCTCAACCACTTGTTTACAGTGTAAAACACTAAGATTGGCGCGTTTCGGAAGTCAAGCTTCCATCATCAGAATAATAAAAAGTAAAAGAACCTGTTAAAACTCGCTAAAATGGAACATGCACCAGGCACAATAAAATTGATAATAAAATGAAAACATCGTGGCTACTTCCCTTGTTGCAGCCGTTTCTTCCAAGGTGCATCTCCACATAGTCGTCAAAATATAAAAAACTCTAAAATGGTGTCGCCTATGGTGTTCAACATCTAACCACATGGCTCTCTCCTCCATCGTCGTAAACCACCCGTGCGTCTTCGTTAATACCACACACCACGTAGCCAAACACGACACTGAAACGCGAGTGAGCTCACGCGCAAGTAAACAAGGAAGTCACAGAGATGTCTATACAAACAGATAACGTATACATGTTCCAAGGACCTCATGAATGATGGTATCCTGCCAATTACTAAAAATTTAGTTACTAAAAGAAGTCAGTGAAATGTTTGAAAAAGTTATTTGTATCACCAGTTAGCTGTTCATTCAGTGTGTTCTGATTATCCACTCTATGTATCGTGATTTCCAGCTGTTATAGTAGATCCAGCTTTTTGCCTTTGTCCTGTCTATGTAAAATAACGAGGTCCTGATCTATTCCCGACATGGGGTGTCCCGTTTCTCAAATATACGTGGCTACAGCTGACTTTTCGAAATTATGAAGCCGGAAAGCATCGCTAAGTTCTTTGTAAAGTACTTTATAGGACCTACCAGTTTGGCCGACATAGCTTGCCTTTCACGTGTTACACTGAATTTTATAGACCCCAGATCTCTGATATTTATCGCTTTCCTGCTGAAAATTATTTCTTAGTTTAAACCGCAGCGTATTATTGGTCTGAAAAGTCAGCTGTAGCCACGCATATTTGGGAAACGGGACACCCCATGTTGGAAATAGCTCAGGATCTCGTTATTTTACATAGACAGGACAAAGGCAAAAAGCTGGATCTACTATAACAGCTGGAAATCACGATACATAGAGTGGATAATCAGAACACACTGAATGAACAGCTAACTGGTGATACAAATAACTTTTTCAAACATTTCACTGACTTCTTTTAGTAACTAAATTTTTAGTAATTGGCAGGATACCATCATTCATGAGGTCCTTGGAACATGTATACGTTATCTGTTTGTATAGACATCTCTGTGACTTCCTTGTTTACTTGCGCGTGAGCTCACTCGCGTTTCAGTGTCGTGTTTGGCTACGTGGTGTGTGGTATTAACGAAGACGCACGGGTGGTTTACGACGATGGAGGAGAGAGCCATGTGGTTAGATGTTGAACACCATAGGCGACACCATTTTAGAGTTTTTTATATTTTGACGACTATGTGGAGATGCACCTTGGAAGAAACGGCTGCAACAAGGGAAGTAGCCACGATGTTTCAATTTTATTATCAATTTTATTGTGCCTGGTGCATGTTCCATTTTAGCGAGTTTTAACAGGTTCTTTTATTTTTTATTATTCTGATGATGGAAGCTTGACTTCCGAAACGCGTCAGTCTTAGTGTTTTACACTATAAACAAGTGGTTGAGCCGATCTATTTTTAACATTGACATTCACAACCACGACCTCTCATCCAGTATGGATAAAATCAATGTTATTTCTTAGGTAGCTATGATGTAAAAAAGATACTGTATGTGTGAAACCTCCGCCCAGTGTAAGAGAGGGCTTGATGGCCGATATCAGACCAGATTAAATAAAAAAAATAGAAATTAATCATGTGAAACAGACAGACACGGAACGTAGCAACGTTACATGAAACATTTTCTTACATAGACTTTTCAAACTCTTGGTTACGTTTGATTAAAATGCACACTAAGTTGTAATTCTTAGGTTTGTCGCCAGTGTTTGTTGTTCCACGGGAACGTAGGTAATCTTAAGATGGGTCTCATGTCACTGCTTGTGTAGACATGAGACTAACCTCATGGCTCTAGTAGCATTAGACATGTAGCGTCAACAGTTTACTGCTCATTATGGCCTGTGCAAGCACCTGGCATCAACTGTTTTGGCCTCACCATTAAATTGTTTTCTTGTACGGTGCAATGGAATTGTTCTCAAATGCGAAGTTAGCAAACTCCCATTTGCTGTACGGATTAGCAGATGGTAATAGCCAAGGCGCTAAACGTTTGTATCGGGAGAGATTACCAGAACGACAGTGGCTCAACAGGAGGAAGTTTGAGGCAACTAAGCTTCGTTTTAGGGAGGATGGGACGTTCAAGCGGACTACTCGCGACAGGGGGCGGCCTAGAAGGACGAAGACACCTCAACTGGAGGAGGGACTTCTCCGTGCAGTTGATAACAGCCCTAATGTCAGAGTCTCTGGAGAGTGCTATGTGAGAATCCTCAGTATCCGGACCATGTACAGACCGTGCAGTCATTATCAGCAGGTGACTTTTCTGCACCAGTGCACATTTGCGAATGGTTCATTCAGCAACTTGTCAGGCCTCACTTTAGTGTGAACGTGATATTCATGGATGAGGACTCGTTTCAACGTGACCAGATTGTAAATTTTCACATTCAGCACGAATGGGCTGCCGAGAATCCTCACGAGATTGTGGAATCACGTCATCGATAAAGATTTTCTGTCACCGTTTGAGTCGGTACTGCTAGTGACTGGTAGTTAGGGCCTCATGGTATCCCACCGTGGCTCAACGGAGAACTTATCATATTTCTTAGAGAACAGTCTACCTGTTCTGCTACAATATGAGGCTTCACGGGTGACACAAAACATGTACTTCATGCACTATGAAGCGCTTCATCCTTTCAATGTCACTGTTTATAGGCTTTTAAATAAAGTTTTCCTGACAGATGGGTATGAAGAGGTGGAGCAAGTCCTGAGCCTTCAGGCTCTCTGGACCTAAACCCACTAGACTTTTATTTGTGGGAGAATTTGTACATCTTGTACTGGGGTTCCGTAGATAAGAAATTTCAGAGCCTTCGTGCCCGTATTGTGGAAGGCTGTGAAACAATATAAAAATGTAACTGGGTAACGTCTTTTGATGGTAGTCAATTGTCAGGATGAGCATTACTGCAAAGCGCATTTGATTCTAAAGCATTATGTCAGGGTGAAAAACACTAAATAAATTACTTTTTCTCTCTTAACAGCATGTGGGCAAGGTGGGTTCCTCCTTGGCTCGGGTATGAGGTAGAATGAAACAGAATTTTTACATCAGATAACTTTTATTGAAAGATTTGTACAATGGTTTCCTTACTGGATTGTTCTGGTTGGGAGAGCGGCAGCTGTGTCGTTTGCGAAGCCTTCTGCTGCGTGAGCGGCGGCGTCTGATTACGCCTGGCAGTGTGTATAACGTGTTGCTGTTTCGCCCAGTTGACTGGAGACGCGCATCGTGAGGTGGCCCGTTTAATTATTGAGAACGAAGTCGTGAATCGGATGGTGATACCTTGGATGTGGCGTCCCAGTGTTTCTCTTCTCTATGCAGCCGCAGGTGTCAGTGTTGTGCACCGGCCAGCGGAGTGGCGCGGCGGGGGAAGGCCAGTGTCCCGGACTCGAACAACGGACTCCAGCTTGCCAGTCTTCAGCTGTCAGATCTTCATCACCAGCTCACAGGTGACTGCTGACGTGAGGCCGTCTCCTTCCCATCCTCACAAGCCACCCGGATACATAAAAATCAGTCTTCAAATACCTTCTAACTTCTGTCTTCTGGAGGGCGAGGGTGTTGCTTGCTATTCCATTACAGCGGCGGACTTGGTGCTTCTGTGTAGGATGTAGTCTCTTCCTGCATGATGGTCTTCAGAACCGACTGAACTGTACTGGAACTGAACCCGAACCGAAAGTGAACTGAAAACTACTGTCAGGCCCACTGCGTCTTGTGTATTTATTTACTTCAGTTCACTGGAGGTGAACGGCTTCACGGTCATTGCCTCTTCCGTCACGTTGAAAAGCTTCTCGAAGAATCTTCTTAACGTCGGTCATTGGCTTTTGGGATGCAGGCGAGGGCGTTAGACCACATGTGACAATTGAGAAACACGTGAGCCAGTAGGGCGATGCCCTGACGGCTGAATATACAGCTTCCGCTTATGTGGGGAGGGCGATGGCTTCTCCTGAACATGCTCACTTGCACGCGCCAGCTGTTTCCACTGCTGCTCTGCCCACTGTTTGCCAGTGTGTAACTCTTCTAAACTAAACTAAGTTTTTCATTTATTTTCTAGTTTCTACTTCACTTCACATTGATTTCACTAATTTATTTATCTATCTTAAGTACCACTCAACACCAGGTATACATCAATGCATCAGAGTGTCTTTGCGACCATCCTTGCTAGTGGAGGTAATTATGAACATTGAACTTAGGAAACTGTTTCGTACTGTTTGATACGTTCTTTTCCTGTGTGTTTCCCAAGATTAATTCTCTGAAGCGTCGTAGAATAAGAACAAAATAGGGCATTTCTGGAACTATGACCATATCATTTGTCCTTCCCTTACGTGTGAGGAATGAGTTTTGAAAGTTTGACCATAGTACTTAGATACGCATTTAAGACGTGATCATCATCTTCATTGGATTTCAAACCAGTAACAGAAAAAGTTAAAACGTTTTTTGCACTCATTGTATTGCATGGAACCGGAGACCCAGAAATGACGGAGACGCTTCGTCCCCGCCGTCCATCGTAGCCCTCAGTGACACACAACCCCACAACAGTCTACAGCACCTCACCGCCCCCTCACTCCGAACGCAGGGTTATTATACGGTTCAGTTCCCAGTACCCCCCCCCCCTCTTCCCCCTCCCCGAGAACGTCTCACACCAGCAGAGCGTGACCCCAATGTTTGCGTGGTAGAGTAATTAGAGTAATTAGGGTGTACGCGTATGTGGAGATAGTGTTTGCACAGCAATCGCAGACACAGTGTAGCAGGTGGAATAAGCGGAACCAGCCCGCATTCGCCAAGGCAGATGGAAAACCGCCTTAAAAACCATCCACAGGCTGGCCGGCACACCGGACCTCGACACTAATCCGCTGGGAGGATTCCTGCCGGGGACCGGCACGCCTTCCCGCCTGCTATGTAGTGCGTTAGACCGCACGGCTAACCGGGCGGGCTTTTGTAATCATACTATTCCTTATAGTATTTAGTACGGTTTTTTTCTGCGTTATAGTTTTCAAAACTCACTCTTTTGACTGGTTTGGCGTATTTCCTTCTGTCCTCCTGTTACATACAATTTAAAAAAAAAAAATCTGCTAAAAATTTCTTCGGTAACACAAGTAGTGTCAGAGCATGTTGTAGGATGATAAAGTGTTGCACGTGGTTTTCAGTGCATAACTCGTTGGCTGCCACATATGCTAATTCTTTTCCCTGAATTCCCATGATCCCTGATATCCAATAGGGTGACACATACATCGCATTTCGAGGGAGAAGTGAGCCGTGGGTATTTCGAACTTGTTTGTCTGTTGGGTACAGGAAACGCGTGGATTGAAGTGTACAAGAATAAAGTGCGGAGAGGAATTTCACAGTACGAATTCGGTTCAGCTCGCTACAATGCTCTTATGCTCCCACGTTATTCAGCATCAAACCCAGTAAATTATTAAATTCGTTTAGTAAATAAATTCGAGGACTCGCTAAAGGAAAAGCAGAAAGCAGGACTTCTCCTTGGCCACATTTGTGAATACTAGAACAATTGCAGTGTCAGTTCAAAATTTCATAAGACAACCTCTCTTATGTATCTACATTAATCTAAAACAACTGTTCGTTTTATCATTAACCAGGCCAGCTGTTGGCTGCAGTCCAAGGCTATGTTTGGTATTCATCCCCCACTTCCCCCCTCAAATGCTACCACTTCTTTCTTGACGCGAAGCCTTGTTGATTACGGGGATATACGTGAAAATCGAATCAATAATAAGGCGAGCAACGGCTTGGTAAGCAGACTACAGGAACGAGGAAGCTATGGAAATGAGGCACCATGAGGAGCTGTGGCCAGATGACAAGGGGAGGCTCACCAACTCACGACGATGGGTGTGGGGATGATCCTCCTTAAACCCCTCAGGTGGATAGCATCGATAATCGTGATGTCACTGGATCTCGCTGATCCAATATTCAGTGCCTCCATGGATCTTGCTTTTGGGTCATTGAGATTTTATAAAAATGGCTCTGAGCACTATGGGACTTAACTACTGTGGTCATCAGTCCCCTAGAACTTAGAACTACTTAAACCTAACTAACCTAATGACACCACACACATCCATGCCCGAGGCAGAATTCGAACGTGCGGCCGTAGCAGTCGCGCGGTTCCAGACTGTAGCGCCTAGAACGGGAGATTTTATAACCATGACAGCTTCTAATCGTACATTGTGACTAAAAACCTAAAAGAATCTTTGAAACGTGGATGAGTATCCCACAATTGGAAAAGAATTAAATTAAAAGTACGTCTGTGGGCTGAGGAAGACACGGCGGCCAGTCGACACATTCGGGTCTTCCAAGGCCTGTTCGAACGCAATTAAATAAATAATGGCACTCACCTAGGACATGCTTCCAGACAGGGTGGGGTGCTGGTTGTCAAAAGGATGACCGGACTGCTAATAAAGGGCGCTAAAGGGGTCAGTTCACTGCAGCCATATTACATCGCCGTAGAAGACATCGTTTTGAACTGAGACCACGGGCATGAGTCTGTCTACCATCAGAATTGTCAAGTTTCCACAACAGAATTTTTCTGTTCCCTCCATGCTGCCATTGAGATCATCAACTTCCGCCAGAGATTCATTCAAGGAATACCTCTAAAGCCCTATCCGAGTGCCAATGCCCTTGCCGAGTGCCAATGCCCTTGCCAAACAGTTCCGCAAACCGTGTGACAAATACAGGTAACTTCCTCTCACTCAATAGGAAACTAAAAAATAGCTGCGTGAGATCCCCTGCTATATCCGCAGGACAGGAAAGATAGTTTAATTTGTGGAAAGGAGCCAAAATGATTGTCTGACAGTTGCACTCTAATATACTACTTTACACGTTTGACAACATTCCATGGGTAAAGAAAACATTAAAAACAGAGCAGACCAAAGATTAATTTTAGATCTTAATTCCCGGCTAAATGCGCCATTCAGTCTTACACCTCAAGGGCAAAACAACTAATTTAAAACCGGCTGAAGGCCAATAACTTAAGGCTCAAAACAGGAATTTGAATTTTAAAATGAAGAAGGTCTTATCCTAAAATTTCTTTAAATCAGGTTAAAGGCCCAAACAATCTCACGCCTTCAGGGCAAAACAACTTCAATTTAAAATCGGCTAGAAACCATACATAAAGAACAAAGACAAATAAGAAAAGGCAGTACATAAAACAGCGCTCATAAGTTTCCACGGGTCGGCCTGGAATTCAAACACTGACGCTCGCTTACGTGAGACAGGCAGTCGGCCCAACAATTCTCAATCCGACGGCAACCCAACCGACAGACAGTCAGCGGAACAAGCGACAGGATAACTTCCGCTCCACCCGACCAGCACACAACAGGGAGTTCAGTGGAACAACGCCGACGGTATCGGTGCCCACAACGATTTACACATTCAGCTGTCAAACTACACGCCGAGCTGGACAGCCACAACACGGCACTGAAAATACACTGCCTGAATTTACGTCAACGGCCATGGCAGGTAGCCGGAACGTTAATGGTCAGAAGGCAGAAGGTTACGCTGGTGCACTTCAATTCAGAAATAATCGAGTTAAGTTAAACTCCACTGGAGGGTGGCTAGAACATCGCCAACTTGAAGACCCACGTTATTGCTCGTGGGAATGTCCCAACAGCCCACAACGAAATTCAAAAGACACAATGTGAACAGTTGGGGCTGGCTGGTAGAATAAGGGGGGTAGGACGTCAAACGGGCCGACTGGGAGCAGGAGAGGCACCACAGGACATCTTAATTTCCACTGTCTATACTTTTACAAATAAATTCATAAAACTTTAACAGCATGACCAGGAAGGATTCAGGATTCATACTCATAGCAGTGGAAGCTCAAAAACGTAACAAAACACTTTTTTTTTTACATGTGAAATTTCATCATCTTTTCACTTACTACTGGCTGCATTTGTTGCTATAGGTACACTTTTCTTCCTAAGTAAGAGAGATATTTCGATGACTTTTGCACAGCATACAAACCATAGTTACAGGTGTATGAAACTCTATAAATTATTTAATTTATGAAAAAATGAATGAAGTGTTACATTTTAAACTTCATGGTCGGAAAAAATTCAAGTTTTATACTTAATCATCTCAACTTTCTCCACAGTTCAATAGATTTGGAAAATTCTAGAGTTTCATACACCTGTAACTACTGTTTGTATGCTATGAAAAATTCATCGAAGAATCTCTCTTACTTAGGAAGAAAAGTGCACCGATACCAACAAATCCAGCCAGTAGGAAGTGAAAAATGATGAAATTTCACATGTAAAAAAAGGTATTTTTCTACGTTTTTGAACTTCCACTGCGATGAGTGTGAGTCCTCAATACTTCCTGGTCATGGTGACAAAGTTTCATGAATTTATTTGTAAAATTATAGATAGTAGAAATTAAAATGTCCTGTGGTGACTCTCCTGCTCCAAGTCGGCCCGTTTGACGTCCTACCCCCCATAAGTAAAGACTCAACTCTCGTGTCCTGGATTGGTGAGCCACGGACCTCGTAGCAATGGGAACAGCCCCTCACACTCAGATCGCGCGTGGACGCCGCCAGCGGCCCTGGCCAGACACTCGCCATGGAGACTTCCTCGCTGCTCCACCCCAACCGACCAACTGCCCGCACACGGCACAGCCGGAAACTGTAAGCGCGAGGCCAAAGATAGTACAAGGGTGCGAATATCGATACATACTGCTGCTGCCACTCGCGGAGAGAGAGGATAACAGCATAATCGCGATAACCGCGGGAGACTAATTACAGAATAGCAACCAAGTTTTAATGGAAAAGCATAACACGAGCCAGCCACAGTTCACAGCGAGTGTATTAGATCATGAAGGATTCATCCCAATTTATTGACCTGTTGTTGTAAGTGTTTATTTACATACGCTTGCTATTTTATTACACACTGTACACAGAAAATAGCATTTCTGCGCAAATGGACTAAACATAACCTAAAGACACCAGTAAAATGCAGCACCTCACACATAGTAAACATCACGAATAAATTGCGTAATTCGCAGAAAACGTACTGGAAAATGGCAACAATTTCGCGAAACGTGTCGCGCAATATGCGTTGTTGTTGTGGTCTTCAGTCCTGAGACTGGTTTGATACAGCTCTCCATGCTACTCTATCCTGTGCAAGCTTCTTCATTTCCCAGTACCTACCGCAGCCTACATCCTTCTGAATCTGCTTAGTGTATTTATCTCTTGGTCTCCCTCTACGATTTTTACCCTCCACGCTGCCCTCCAGTACTAAATTGGTGATCCCTTGATGCCTCAGAACATGTCCTACCAACCGATCCCTTCTTCTAGTCAAGTTGTGCCACAAACTCCTCTTCTCCCCAATTCTATTCAACACCTCCTCATTAGTTATGTGATCTACCCATCTGATCTTCAGCACTCTTCTGTAGCACCACATTTCGAAAGCTTCTATTCTCTTCTTGTCTAAATTATCTATCGTCCATGTTTCACTTCCATACATGGCTACACTCCACACAAATACTTTCAGAAACGACTTCCTGACACTTAAATCAATACTCGATGTTAACAATGTATCTGCTTCAGAAACGCTGTCCTTGCCATTGCCAGTCTACATTTTATATCCTCTCTACTTCGACCATCATCAGCTATTTTACTCCCCAAATAGCAAAACTCCTTTACTACTTTACGTGTCTCATTTCCTAATCTAATTCCATCAGCATCACCCGACTTAATTCGACTACATTCCATTATCCTCGTTTTGCTTTTGTTGATGTTCATCTTATACCTTCCTTTCAAGACACTGTGCGTACAGTACAGCTGCAGGTCCTCGGGAAAAATTACGGCCGTAGTTTCCCCTTGCTTTCAGCCGTTCGCAGTACCACAACAGCAAGGCCGTTTTGGTTAGTCATCCAGACTGTGGCCCCTGCAACTACTGAAAAGGCTGCTGCCCCTCTTCAGGAACCACACGTTTGTCTGGCCTCTCAACAGATACCCCTCCTTTGTGGTTGCACCTACGGTACGGCTATCTTATCGCTGAGGCGCGCAAGCCTCCCCACCAACGGCAAGGTCCATGGTTCATGGGAGGGGGGTGGGGGGGGGGGGGGCGCAATATGTATACAAAAGAAAATCATGAGTGGTAGCAGAGCGGTACTTTGTACGTGAATCCGTGCTACGTTTTGCTAAGTTTGTAGCCTCACTGGTCTCAAACATTTTTTCCAATATTTGCGTAATGTAACGCGTATGTAGGCGAGTTATCGTCCACCTGGAACTGGTACGTGGTGAATTGAGTTTGTCTGTGAGGCTGATCACTGGAGGACAACCCCAGGGCAGGGAGAGCTGCGCAGCGGTGCCAGCAGAGGCGACCGTTGTTGGTGAGCCTGGGTACCAAGGTGTGACAGGAAGCGGGTACACCCCAAAGCTGGGAAACTGGAGAGACGATGCACCGGAAATGGAGGAGTATCAGGCAAGCTGAAAGATGACTTCTTACAGCACTCATAAATTCGACAATAAACCGTAGTTACGTAATGAAGCAAATCCGAATACAACTGCAATCTCAGGAAAGTGAGTCACATCCAGTGGCACAACAGTACTTTCAATATCTTTAAAGCCGCCGAAGTTAATATTTTGCAGTGTCTGACCATTTTCACAGTCAACATCTGAATTAACAGCTTTTAAATGCTTCATACATCAACAGACGATGTCTCAGGCGGTAGCACTGCACTATAGCAATTATCTCTGAAAGCTACATACCTGTATTTATTTTGTTTCTTGATTTATGACGCCTTTTATATATATACAGGGTGGTCCATTGATCGTGACCGGGCCAAATATCTCACGAAATAAGTGTCAAACGAAAAAACTACAAAGAACGAAACAGGGAAAAGGGGGAAACAGATAGTGCTATGGTTGGCCCGCTAGATGACGCTGCCATAGGTCAAACGGATATCAACTGCGTTTTTGAAAAAAATAGGAACCCCCCTTTTTATTACATATTCGTGTAGTACGTAAAGAAATATGAATATTTTAGTTTGACAACTTTTTTCGCTTTGTGATAGATGGCGCTGTAATAGTCACAAACATACGACTCACAATTTTAGACGAACAGTTGGTAACAGGTATGTTTAATAAATTAAAATACAGAACATAGGTACATTTGAACATTATATTCTGCTTGTTCCACTGTGATACATGTGCCTTTGTGAACGTATCATTTCTGAGAACACATGCTGTTACAGCGTGATTACCTGTAAATACGACAGTAATGCAGTAAATGCTCAAAATGATGTCCGTCAACCTCAGTGCATTTGGCAATACGTGTAACGACATTCCTCTCAACAGCGAGTAGTTCGCCTTCCGTAATGTTTGCACATGCGTTGACAATGCGCTGACGCGTGTTGTCAGGCGTTGTCGGTGGATCACGATAGCAAATATCCTTCAACTTTCCCCACAGAAAGAAATCCGGGGACGTCGGATCCGGGTAACGTGCGGGCCATGGTATGGTGCTTCGACGACCAATCCACCTGTCATGAAATATGCTATTCAATACCGCTTCAACCGCACGCGAGCTATGTGCCGGTCATCCACCATTTTGGAAGTACATCGCCATTCTGTCATGCAGTGAAACATCTTGTAGTAATATCGGTAGAACATTACATAGGAAATCAGTACACATTGCACCATTTAGACTGCCATCGGTAAAATGGGGGCCAATTACCCTTCCTCTCATAATGCCACACCATAAATTAACCCGCCAAGGTCGCTGCTGTTCCACTTGTCGTAGCCATTGTGGATTTTCCGTTGCCCAACAGTGCATATTATGCCGGTTTACGTTACCGCTGTTGGTGAATGACGCTTCGTCGCTAAATAGAACGCGTGCAAAAAATCTGTCATCGTCCCGTAATTTCTCTTGTGCCCAGTGGCAGAACTGTACACGACGTTCAAAGTCGTCGCCATGCAATTCCTGGCGCATAGAAATATGGTACAGGTGCAATCGATGTTGATGTAGCACTCTCAACACCGACATTTTTGAGATTCCCGATTCTCGCGCAGTTTGTCTGCTACTGATGTGCGGATCAGCCGCGACAGCAGCTAAAACACCTACTTGGGCATCATCATTTGTTGCAGGTCGTGGTTAACGTTTCGCATGTGGCTGAACACTTCCTGTTTCCTTAAATAAAGTAACTATACGGCGAACGGTGCGGACGGTTGGATGATGTCGTCCAGGATACCGAGCAGCATACAAGCACACGCCCGTTGGGCATTTTGATCACAATAGCCATACATCAGCACGATATCGACCTTTTCCGCAATTGGTAAACGGTTCATTTTAACACGTCTAATGTATCACGAAGCAGATACCGCCCCACTGGCGGAATGTTACGTGATACCACGTACTTATACGTTTGTGACTATTACAGCGCCATCTACCACAAAGCGAAAAAAGTGGTCCAACTAAAACATTCATATTTCAATACGCACTACACGAATATGTAATAAAAATGGGGGTTCCTATTTTTAAAAAACGCAGTTGAAATCCGTTTGACCTGTGGCAGCACTATCTAGTGGGCCAACCATAGCGCCTTCTGGTTTCGTTCTTTGTAGTTTTTTCGTTTGATGCTTATTTCGTGAGATATTTGGCCCGATCACTATCAATGGACCACCCTGTATTATTATGCAAATATTTGTCAGAACATTCTATTCCCAACCATAACATAGTAAATGAATGCAGGACAAATATCTCATAACTTCTCACACTTGTGTAGTTATTTAATGGATATTTTACTATTTTGCCAGTAACGTTATTTAAATATTCATTACAACTGCTAAGAAAAAGATCATGGTAATTGGAGAAGTGGTCAATCGCTTGTGTTAGCTGTAGCCACTAGTGCCGAAAGATGCTACTATCAAGCAGACATAAATAATTGTTTAAACAGTATTTAAAGACAGTCTGTGCTCATTTAACACGAGTGCACTAACTCAAGAAAACTAGCTTCTTTGTTTATGAACAAACCCTTATTTGTAATTATTGTAAATAGTCTGTGACCGAATTTTTATAACTGTTGTAATATATTTGTTTAGCCTGTGGTCTAGTAGCATTCTCGTAACGCTCTCAAATCAACTTTACTGGCTTTTATAAGGTTATTTTCTGTCTGTATTTTAACTGGATATCGTAGGACCACTTTCCATTTAGTTAAGATATGCCTTCATGAATAAACATTATTTAACATAATTTTCTGTCATCTTCATCAGTTACAGAAGTTAGAATAGAATCTCTTTTATTTTTTTATTCATAGATATTTTATTTAATATTCGTGTATGTTTTGTTAATTCGCTATTCTAGTCAGTGCATAGAGCATTTGACTGGAGGATCACAGCTACAGATTGCTTTTAGCAGCAATTTAGCTGCTGGGTATGAAAGCAGAGTTGTGTGGCCTGATCCTATGAGTATTCCTTTTAAACAGAGCCGTACATAGCCTAATTACCTAAGGTTTTAGCAGCGTCAGGTAAAGTGGCAACTGGGTTTCCTCGTATGCGATGCTGTTTAGAGAACAACTACTCAGAAGAAAACCGTTAGGCAAAGTCGTAAGTGCATCCACTTGACACACTTTGTGTGCAAATTGTAGCCTCACTTGTATCGATTATCGTGTTAGGTGACGATCAGTTTGGGTTTAGGAGAAGCAGAAGCACGAGGGAGGAATTTTTGATGTTGTGCTTGATAATGAAAGAAAAGCTTAAGTAAAATCAAGACACCTTTATATGATTTGGAGACCTGGACAAGAAAATAGTGCAAGGTGTTCGAAATACCGGTAGGCATAAACTACAGGGAGTGACAGGTGCTATACGGTGTGCATAAAACCAAGGAGGACAATAAGAATGGAAAGCCAGGAATGAAGTGTACGGATTAAAAAGGGTGTAAGACAGAGACGCAGCCTTTCATGCCTACTGAAGGCACGTTCAGAATGGGATTAAAAGTCAGGGTGTCAGAATATCAACGATAAGATTCGCTGATGACGTCGCTGTCCTCAGTGACAGCGAGTGAGAGCTACAGGACACACTGAATAGTACGGACAGTTTGCTGATCACAGGATATGGATTGACAGTAGCAAATTTAACATCAGAAGTGGGAATCGCGAACCAGAAGTAGTGAAGGCATTCTGATGTCTTGTAAGCAAAGTATTGTATTACCGACGAAGATAAAAGGACGTCAGAAAGCAGACAGCATAGGCTAAGAGGGCATTCTTGACTAAAAGATGTCTATTAGTGTCAACCATTGGCCTTAATTTCAGGAAAATATTTCTGAGAATGTCTAGGTCATATCATTGTCCCGTAGTAAAACATAGACTTTAGGTGAATCTGAGGAGGAGAGAATAGAATTGTGTGGGTGCGATACTGCAGAGGAGTGATGAAAATTAGGTGAACTGATAAGACTTGAGGAAGTTCTCCACTGAATCACCGAAGATGGAGATATGAGAAAAAATTGACAAGAAGAGGGAACAGGATGATAGGACACTTGTTATAACTCAGGAAGTAACTTCCATGGTGCCAGGGGAAACTGCAGAGGGCAAGAACTGTAAGGGGGAACAAGTAATTGATGACGTAGGGTGTAAGTAATACTCCGAGATGAAGTTGGAAGAGGAGAGGGAGTCGTCACTGGCCGTATCAGACGAGTCAGAAAACTGATGACCCACGACCCAAGAAAACAATCAAGACAAGAGGCGATGTTACACAGAGTCAGAGTGGCATCTCCATGGGGTGTCAACTTGTTATTCTGTGTGTTTATACCGCGCGATTCCAAAAAGTTTCGAGACTAGATTGTTAATAAATAGAAAACAGTTAAGATGGTGGTTTTAATGCTTCAGGTGTTCTGCATAGTCCCCCTCACTTGAATAAAACGCACATAACGTTCTTACGCCCATTCAGAATTGCCAGAAATGTCTTTCTTTGGGATGTTGTTCACCTTGCATGTTACATTGGTATGAATGTGAATTTGTGCACTTTGGCGTTTTGTGGTAGCTTCAAAGCCTCGTCACCTGTGGAAAAAAAAAAATCTGTCAACGGTTTGCATTTAACCGTGGTATGGCAGAGATCCACGCGTCGTTATCAGGTGTCAGGATGCGCGGGACAAACTTTGCACACTATCACATCTTCCTCAAACATTCTGGAGATGTTACACCATTTAAATTTCTGACAGAACAACGTTGACACATTACGGCGGCAAGTCCACTGCGTAACACTGCCTGCTCATAACTGCTTGGTCGAATGCACGTTGTTGTTCAGCTGTTAGTTCAAGCTGATACCGAATTTACTGCAATGACGTCGCTTGTGTACCAGGAATAAAATCAGTCTCGGAACTTTTGGGACGGATGATGTCTCCATCTTATGAGTTAGAACATTAGACTTCAGCAAGCACCAATATCGGCACTGAATTGCTATGAAGTTGAAACTCGTTGAAGCATTAAAGAAAACCAGCGGTGCATTATGTTACGCGATAGCAACTTGTATTGCTACATATCAGTATAGTAGTTGTTATTATTTGTTTCACATCTACACTTTCCCTGCTTCATCAATGTTCGTGTATTAGTCACGTGTTATTTGTTTACATATACATTTTTGCCGCTTGATCGTAAATAAAATTTACTGCTCACTTGATCACGTTTTGTAATATGAACTGAAAATGTCGAGAATATCAAAATGGAGTTAGTGAACGGGTAACAGAGGAAGTAATGAAATATTATGAATTAACGCTAAGACAAAATTATCGTTGGTTTTGAACATTAGAATTCTCTACTTGCTGTTCCAATGGAGTAGTCTTTCAGAACGATGTCCGTAGTTTCCAGATAGAGTACTGAAGCACGATACTGGACATAGAACGTTCGTAGCACCTTGGGAGCTTTTAACGTTGTTCTTGTAGTCAGATCCACCGAAATTAACGTGAACCGCACTGGCATACTTGTTCTATTGAACAAGAAGACCATCTGGCTTCCTATTTTAGAAAGGAAAGAACTTTCATTGGTCGGTGTACCAAACGTCCGCCCAAAAATATTGAAGGAAACATAAAATCGCAATGCTTTGAGCGGAAAAGCACATCGGGAGTAGTGTGTCTAAAGCTGAAGATTCCGTAGAAATCCTGAGAAGAGCGCAGAGGGAAATAATTTTAGACTCACGGTTGCGTCCAAAACAACAACACAGTCTCTACTAGTAATCTTGGGAATATACCGCGTAGACCTAAAGAGTGGAACAAGAGGTGACATTTACTGGCTACGAAGAGATAGATAGAGAGGTATTGGATAGCAGACATGCAGTACAGAGAGAGGTTGTGAAGGAATGTCGACAAATAAACAGGGTATGTTAATAGAGCAAAGCAGTCCAGACTACTTAATTACAACAAAAGTGCATGTTCACATCATCTTGAGCTCTGTTTCCACGCCTTTAATACAGATTTAAGTGCAAATTAGGTAACTGCGTGTATGGTTCATTTTCGGAACACGGTTACTCGTTGAATGCTCGTGAATGCTACAAATGTGTTTTCCATGCATTGTAGACGTACGAAATGCAGCGACCCACGGAAGAGTGTAAAGCTTTGTGGTATCTTGCAGATGTTCACGTGCAAAATGAACTGCAGACACACGTCAATGCAGTCGGTGCAACGCGACACTCTGAGAGCAAGGATGTGCGACGGCGGCGTGAAATTCCAATGCTTGTGGCACAGCCAGCGCGGAACATGACAGTGAGGCTCT
The DNA here is from genome assembly GCF_021461385.2 of Schistocerca piceifrons. Lineage (NCBI taxonomy): Eukaryota > Metazoa > Arthropoda > Insecta > Orthoptera > Acrididae > Schistocerca > Schistocerca piceifrons. The sequence continues at coordinate 586,883,651 of NC_060142.1, read as the reverse complement.
CGTAGAGTCATTAACAACCAAAAACGAAACATGCTTTTTCTGGGCAGTCTTGAGCACCAACATGTAATCTGCCGAATGGTGATTCCGAGGATTGCGTTCCCGAATCCTAAGAGATGGAGACCGTGGTGCACAGGTAGGTTGCTCGGGGCGGTCTGGCAGTGAATAGGGGGGCTGCTAGGGGAGAAGGCGTGGGTGGAGATTCTCGCAACAGAGCACATGAACACATCCTTGTTTGATCACCTCACAAATCAGTGCAATACAACAACATACACTGGCTCCAGTGGTTAGAGACCAAGTTGAAGTCTCCCTGATAGAGCATAAAACTAACCGATAGTTGCAAAAACTTTTTCACGTCGATTGCATGTAGGAAGCACCGTCGTATAAATAACGAAATTTGATATAATACCAGACAGTACATGTTAAAAAATTGTTGTTTTTGTGGTCTTCAGTCTGAATTCTGGTCTGATGCAGCTCTTCACCTCTGCACAAATACTGCAACATACAGCCATTTGAACTTCTACAATTTTTACCACCCACACTTCTCTGCATCACCAGACTGACGATTCTTTGATGCCTCAGGATGTGTCATACGAATTGAACCCTGATTTTAGTGAAGTTGTGACATAAATTTCATTTTTCTCCAATTCGGTTCAGTACTGCATCATAAATTACGTAATCTACCCATCTAATCATCAGCATTTTTCTTTATCATAACATTTCAAAAGCTTCTGTCTTCTTCTTGTTGAAAGGTTATCGTTCACGTTTCACTTCAGTACAAGGATACGCCCTAGACAAATACCTTGAGAAACGACTTCCTAAGACTTAAATATATATTTAAATGTTAACAAATTCCTTAAAAGTGCTTTTGCGCTATACGAATTGTGCATTATATATTCTCTCTATGTCAGCCACCAGCCCTTTTTTTGTCATCAAATATTTAAATTCATTTAGCACCTTTAGTGTCTCGTTTCCTAGTCTAATTCCTAGAGATAGCTCGATTTTATTAGAGAGCATTTCATTAGCTTTGTTTTGCTTTTATTGACGTTTATCTTTTAACCTCTTTTCAAGACACCATTTCCTTTATCTGCTTTTTCATGTCCTTTGCAATCTCTGACAGAATTACGATGACGTTGGAAGCCATCTGCTTTCCCTTGTTGTCACCGAATTCCCTTTCTAAATTTCTCCTTAACTTCGGCGATAGCCTACAACACTGTCTCACTCTTTTCCGAACTGTAGCTTTCCTTTCATGTCCTTCCACTCTTATAATTGCAATCTGGTTTCTGTAAAAGTTGTAGATAACCTTTCCCTCCCTGTATTTTATCCTTCCTACCCTCAGCATTTTAAAGAGTGTGATTCAGTAAACATTCCCAAAAGATGTCTATAAATGACATAAAAGTAGCTATGCCTTTCTTCGGCCAATCTTCCAAGATGGGTCATAGAATCAGTAGTGCCCTGCGTGTCCCTACGATTCTCCGGAACCCAAACATCTTCCCTGAGATCAGCCTCTACGTTTTTCTTTTCATCTGTAAATACTACGTCCTACTATTTTCCAAGAACGACTTATCAAACTGATAAGTCACGCCTGTCAGCACCTGCCGTTTTAGAAACTGGAATTATTACAATCTTCTGTAAGTAAGAATACTACGCCTGCCTCGTACTGTATGTCTCAGACACCAGGTGGAATACGTTTATCATGGTTAGATGTCCCAAGGATATCAATAATTCTTAAGTAATGTCGTGTACTCGAGGGGTCCTGTTTCGACATAGGTCTTTCAGTGCTTTGTCAAATTCTTTTCGCAGTCTCGTGTCTCCCATCTCATCTTCACTTTCTCATTGGTTTCTGTCATGTTGTTTTCAAGCTCATTTTCCTTGTATAGCCGTTCTATACAGGATGTTTGAGGAGGAAAGGTCAATATTTTAAACAATGATAGTGTAAGTAATTCTGGACAAAAAATGTTATATGAACCTGTATCCATTTCACATACAGCGTGTCCAAGATCTCCACGTTGGCGACAATGCCCAACGACTTCAATTCTGTCACTGGGTAATTGAGTATAGTCATTTCCTTCCGTACATACTAGTCACTGACGAAGCCCAGTTTTCACGACATGGAATAAACAACACACGCAATAATCATCGATGGTCACTGGAAAATACACACGCTTCGGTGGATAGCAATTTCCAAGTTCGTTTTGACATAAATGTTAGGTGCGGCATAATCGGTAACCTTTTGATAGGTCCATTTATTATCCATCAGCGATTGACGGGAGATAGATTCCTGCATTTTTTACAAAATTCATTTGTTGAACTATTGCAAGATGTTCGTTTAGCCAAGCAACATGGCGCTGCCCCTCCACCTGTTACCTTACATATGAGGGACCATCTCAACCGCGCCTACCCTAATCACTGGATTGGCCGTGGCAGCGCTATTAACTGGCCTCGCAAGATCACCTGACCTTACACCTTTAGATTTCTGTTTAGGGGGTTGTATGAAATCAGGTGCACAAAGTGAAAGTAAATACACGAGATGGACTGCTTCGTCACATCATGGATGCTGCTGAATTGATTTGGAACCAACCACAGGCAACTGAACAAGCAGCACAACATGTTATCGCCAGAGCGCAAAAGTGCATTGACGTTCATGGTGGGATATTCGAACCTGTTCTGTGAACTGTACAACATCGGTACGATAACTGTTAAAGCAGTTTTAAAAGACGTGATACGTCTTTTTCAACTGAATACGTGTAACCTCGCTCGATACAAGTGGGAGGTCAAACTTCAGTGATAGCATAAAAACAAATAAAAATTGTCATTGATTTTCCTTTATTTTAGAGAAAAATGAACATTTCACACTATGTGATACGCTAAGTGCAAACGAAAAGTAAAAATTTGTTAGAGTTCCATTTCAAACAAAGTTAGTGACCAACGTGGTGCCGACAAGGATGACAACAAACGAGACGGAACACTCGCCTGGAATGTAACATCACTGGAGAAGGAAGGAAATTCAGGGATGTTTCTGTTAAAGGGTACGGCCAATTTCCTTCCTCATTCTTCCTTAATCGGCCGGCCGTGGTGGCCGAGCTGTTCTAGGCGCTAGAGTCTGGAACCGCGCGACCGCTACGGTTGCAGGTTCGAATCCTGCCTCGGGCATGGATGTGTGTGATGTCCTTAGGTTAGTTAGGTTTAAGTAGTTCTAAGTTCTAGAGGACTGATGACCACAGCAGTTAAGTCTCATAGTGCTCAGAGCAATTTGAGCCATCTTCCTTAATCCGAGCTTCTGTTCCGTCATTAACGACCTCACTGTCGACAGCACGTTAAACTCTCAGCTTCTTTCTTCGGAAAAGGAAGTGGCTCCGGGCTCGTCATAGGAAGCGTCCCGATGTTTCGCCTGAAATAGTTCAGGAAAATCATGGAAAGTCTGGTACCCAACTGCTACGTTTGTACGGAGCGAAAGGCGTAATAAGTACTGGTCGTCGATCACATTGCGAAATTTTTATGAGTAGTACAAACAGTACGCCAATGTTGCCCGAAAAACCCAAATTGAAATGTTTTCTTTCTCCGTACGACTTTACGGGTATTAGTGATGTTTTTGTATGTGAACGACTGTGATGAATGCAGTGTGGCGAATGGATTGTTGATGTCGGTTTGAGAGATGGTAGAGGTTGACACTTAGTCCTTTCTAGTAGCCCAAGTGGTGACTGCTGAGCTTATAATGTCCCCGTCAGACGAATGGCTCTTCATTAAAGGTTCCTTCCACTCGACGAAAAACTACGAGGAGATGTGTAATTTATCGTTGTTCGATAGTAGGAAATCTTGGGAGGAAGGACTACAGCACTATCTGCCCCCTCCTTGCTGATGAAATATGACGAACATTGGTTCCATCTTTGGGATTCGAGTTATCTTCCGGTGAAGCGCTCCTGCTCTTGGCCACGGATCTCGGGATTATAGCGTATTAATGGTCTTTTCTTCTTCTTGAATAAAGAGCAATGATGCATCCATTTTACTTACTAAACGCTGATGAAATGGAATTTAGGCTGTTGTGACAGAGCAAAAGAAAGTAACGAAAAAGTCTAAAGAAGAAGAAGAAAACAGGAACTGAACAAGTTACATGTATGAAAATTATGGTCAAGAGTCACAAGTAGTGAAACAAAAATTGTTTTCTTTTTTTCAGTTACATGCGTTTTACGATACTGCATCATTGACGAAGATGTCTAGCTGAATAACAGCAAAATTAATAGGCAGTTTCATATTGGATATTGTAAAAATAGATCAACAATAAAGGAGCAGTATTGGGGAGCATTAAATGGGTAATATTCTTCAGATCTAGAAGACACCATTGGTTGATGTAGAAATCAGGACGGAAATGTGGAAAGAAACTTTTCTCCTTCTTCAAGTAAATTAAAAATTGTTGAATTATATGAAATGTTGTAAGCAATTCAAAGACAGGTTCTCATTTGACACGAGCATTGTACTGATGGTGTCCAGCTCAGAAAGCAATTTTTTTGTTCCTTCAGCTAGACAGCTCTAACAGGATGATTAATATGCGGCCATAACTTTCCGCCGCTTCGGAAACAAGGTCGTCATGTTTAGCCGACGCGCGGAATGCTGCAGTCACCGAAATTAAATTAATCGGCGTAATCAGCGGCTGGCGAGGCTTCATATCTCATCCCAGAAGCACCCATTAGGCCAGACTGCTGGCCGCAGCGGTCTCTCTGAAGCCCGGATCGCGAGTCGCAGCAGCGAGGAATACTGCTCAGGGACTCGCAACGATTCTTGCTCAGGGGTTGTCTCTCTGTTGCTAGGCAACGCTCCGGAGCTACTGGTCCTACAGTCTCACGACCTACAGTATGGGTCGTCCTAGATCAGCTCTCAACGGTATTAACGTGACTAAAAACAGGTAGATTTTATGGTACTGTGTTAAGTCAGTAAGTCTATAGCTATTAGCGTCCCACATGTGTTCGATCGGGTTCGGATCAAGCTAATTTGGTGACCAAGACATAAACTTGAATTCAATATTATGCACCTCAAACAACTATTGAACTAATCTGGCCTTGTGACACCGACAGGTGTCCTACTGGAAGATGATCTTACCGTCGGGGAAGAGATCAAACATAAGGAGATGCGATTATTCCCAATAATGTTTACGTAGTCCAGAGCCTTACGATGCCTTAGACTACTACCATATGCGATGGTCCTTAATGGTAATTGCCGAGTGCAGTTGCTCTTCGAAACAGCATCCCATTCGAGCAAAGCAGTTACTTCTTATACCTGTGCTTACTTATGCTTTACGTACTTGGGCTATGCACGGCTCTGTTTCAAAAGAAAAGTTCGATGTAGTCATAAGGTCAAGCCGCACACGTCTGCTTTCATTCCCCGCAGCTAACTCACCGCACATCATAACCAGTAGCTGCGATCCTGCAGTCAAGCAATCTATGCATTAGGTAAAACTGAGAGTTAATAAAATGCACAGAAATAAAAATAAAAGTGAATAATTTAATAACAAGGGTTCTATTCTAACGTCTGTAATTGATATAGAGCTCCTTGAGCTCTTCAGTCGAAATGTCCCAGTCGCCACTTCACTGCCGTAGTATTCCGATACTGTCTGCTTTTCCGTTGGCTGAAAGCCGTCCCCACCAAAAATACATCGTTCATAAGCTCTACAGAGATGATCTGACTCAACATTACCACTTACTGGACTAAACGTATATATTACAACAATATTTAAGTAAAGAAATGTCAGAAACATTCGCTACACACACATCATCTACAATAGATATAAGTAATAGTTGGTTCATAAGTAAATAAGCCAGCATCCTTCCTCAAGTGTGCTCACGATAAATGACAACGGACTGTTGTTAAATATTGTTCAAACAATTAGTCGTGCCTTCTTGACAGAAGCGTCTTCATTTGTGGTGCCCGCTATTATGCGATTGACCGCTTTTAGATTAGAACAATGTTTTAGTAGCACCTGCAGTCAACATTTAAATAAAGTTACAGCCAAAACAGTAAACTGTTCATTAAATAAAAACACAAGAGAAATAATATATGAGGTGCTGATGCCATGTTCATTTGCTGTGTAATAGTTGAGCACACGATGTTCGGACAAACATTTGTATTTTCTTAGGAGAAAGAAAAACTTCTTAGCCAAGATCGCAATAAAACACTGTGTTGTGGATAACCGGTTTAGGCGAACTTCGTTACCATCATCAGATCTTCGCACAGGTTATTATAAACATCTTGTGCCAGGTGACACAAAATCTTTCCAATAAATCTTCATATGCTCAACATATAAAATGAATGATGTATTGCCCGCATCTCGTGGTCGTGCGGTAGCGTTCTCGCTTCCCACGCCCGGGTTCCCGGGTTCGATTCCCGGCGGGGTCAGGGATTTTCTCTGCCTCGTGATGGCTGGGTGTTGTGTGATGTCCTTAGGTTAGTTAGGTTTAAGTAGTTCTAAGTTCTAGGGGACTGATGACCATAGCTGTTAAGTCCCATAGTGCTCAGAGCCATTTTTTGAATGATGTATTGGCACGTCAAAAGTAAAAGTTATAATTGCTATATACACAAACCGCCTAAACATTACATCCATGTAATCACACGTCATGCCTGCTAGGGCACCACAAGACTGACTGTCAACAGCCCATGCATATTTTTTTAATTTTTTTTTTTTTTTTTTATTGCGCTGGCTGTTGAAAGTCGCTCCTGTGGCGCCCTAGCAGGCATGACGTGTGATTACATGGATGCAGTGTTTAGGCGGTTTTGTGTATATAGCAATTATAACATTTTCTTTTGACAAACCAATACATGATTCATGTTATATGTTGTGCATCTGAAGATTTAATGGAAAGATTTTGTGTGCTTCTGGCACAAGATGTTTATAATAACCTGTACGAAGAACTGATGAAAGTAACATACTTTACCTAAACCGGTTATCCACAACACAGTGTTTTATTGCGATCTTGACTAAGATTTTTTTTCTTCTCCTAAGAAAGTAAATACAGATCGACCCTTCGTACACAGTATGAGTAAACTAATAAACATTTGTACAGTGAAAAATATTTAAAAGACGTCGTAAACCAACAGACAAAACAGATACAGATACGTAGGTTTCAGGGATGATAGCTATAGTCCAGTGAAATCATCTGAAATAGTGTATGTCGATATCACATACAGCATTTAAAAGTTGTTAATTCAGAGGTTCATTGTGAAAATATTTATCCTCTTCATCTCGGAGCAGCACTTGTACTCAACGTCATCAGTTACCTGCTGAATGTATTCCAATCTCTGTCTTCCTCTACAGTTTTTACCCTCTAATACCATGGAAGTTATTCCCTGATGTCTCAACAGCTGTCCTATCATCCTGTCCCTTCTTCTTGTCAGTATTTTCCATATTGACTTCATAAGTCCATATTGACTTCTTAAGTAATAGAACCCAGTACATTGTGCTCGATGGTGAGTTTTCATCGGAGGTGAGGGTATCATCTGGAGTGCCCAGGGAAGTGCGGTAGGTCCGCTGTTTTCAATAGGGTGGATAGTAATGTGCGGCTGTTTGCTGATGATGCTGTGGTGTACGGGAAGGTGTCGTTGTTGAGTGACTGTAGGAGGATACAAGATGACTTGGACAGGATTTGGGATTGGTGTAAAAATGGCACCTAACTCTAAATATAGATAAATGTTAATTAATCCAGATGAATAGGAAAAAGAATCCCGTAATGTTTGAATGCTCCATTAGTAGTGTAGCGCTTGACACAGTCACGTAGATTAAATATTTGGGCGTAACATTGCAGAGCAATATGAAATGGGACAAGCATGTAATGGCAGTTGTGGTTGTGGGAAAGGCGGATAGTCGTCTTCGGTTCATTGGTAGAATTTTGGGAAGATGTGGCTCATCTGTAGAGGAGACCGCTTATAAAACACTAATACGACCAATTCTTGAGTACTGCTCGAGCGTTTGGGACCCCTATCAGGTCGGATTGAGGGAGGACATAGAAGTAATTCGGAGGCGGGCTGCTAGATTTGTTACTGGTAGGTTTGATCATCACGCGAGTGTTACGGAAATGCTTCAGGAACTCGGGTTGGAGTCTCTGGAGGAAAGGAGGCGTTCTTTTCGTGAATCGCTACTGAGGAAATTTAGAGAACCAGATTTTGAGGTTGACTGCAGTACAATTTTACTGCCGCCAACTTATATTTTGTGGAAAGACCACAAAGATAAGATAAGAGAGATTAGGGCTCGTACAGAGGCATACTGGCAGTCATTTTTCCCTCGTTCTGTTTGGGAGTGGAACAGGGAGAGAAGATGCTAGTTGTGGTACGAGGTATCCTCCGCCACTCACCGTATGGTGGACTCCGGAGTATGTATGTAGATGTAGATATATTCCTTTCCTCTCCGATTCTGCGCAGATCATCCTCATTCCTTATCTTGTCAGTCCAACTAATTTTCAACTCTCTTCTGTAGCACCATATCTCAAGTACCTCGTTTCTCTTTCGTATCGGCTTTCCCACAGTTTCACTAACGTGCAATGATGTGCTCCAAACCTACGTCCTCAGAAATTTCTTCGACATATTAAGGCCTATATTTGACTAATAGACTTCTCTTGGCCAGGAATGCCCTTTTTGCCAGTGTTGGTCTGCTAGTAATGTTCTCCTCGCTGCGTCCCTCATGGGGTAGTTTGCTGCCTGCGTAGCAGAATACATTACCTTCCTCTACTTCGTGACCATCAATCCTGATGTTAGCTTTGTCGCTGTCCTCATATCTTTTCCTTCTCATTCATTTCGTCTTTGTTCGATTTGCTCTCAATCCATGTTCCGTACTCAGTAGACTGTGCATTTCATTCAGCAGATCATGCAATTCTTGTTCACTGCTATGTCATCAGCAGATCTTATCATTGATATCCTTCCACCTTGAATTTGAACTTCTCTCTTAAACCTTTGCGTTATTTCCACCAGTGCTTCCTCGACCTATGAAATGAACAGTAGGGGCGAGAGACTACATCCCTCTCTCACATCCTTTTTAATCTGGCACTTCCTTCTTGGTCTTCTATTCTTATTATCCCTCTTGACTCTTGCACGTGTTGTATATTACCCGTCTCTCCCTATAGCTTATCCCTGGTTTCCTCAGAATTTCGAACATCTTGCACAATTTTACATTCTTGAATACTTTTTTTCAGGCCGAAAAATCCTATGGTCGTGTCTTGTTTGTCTTTAGTCTTGCTTCCATTAGCAACCGCAATGTCAAAACTGTCTCTCTGGTGGCTTTACCTTTTCTACAAGTTAAACTAATCGTCATCTAACACATCTCAAATTTTCTTCTCCATTCTTCTGTATGTAACCTTATCAGCAACTCGGCTGTATGAGCTGTTAAGCTTATTGCGCGGTAATTATCGCACTTGTCAGCTGTTGCAGTCTTCGGAATTGTATAGATGATACTTTTCCGAAAACCAGTCAGATGGTATATTGCCATAATCATACATCCTGCACACCAACGTGAATAGTCATTTTGTTGCTACTTCCCCCCTGATGTATTGTTATATTTTCCTTTTGCCTTACTTGATCTTAAGTCTTCCAAAGCTTTCATAAATTCTCATTCTAAAACTCAATTCCCTGTATCTTCTACATCGTCTCCTGTTCTTCTTCTGTCACGTCGTCAGACAAGCCTTCACCCTCATAGAGGCCTTCAGTGTACTCTTTCCGTCTATCCGCTCTCTCGTCTGCATTTAACAGTGAACTTACCATTGGACTCTTAATATTATCAGCTTTGCTTTTAATTTCGCCGTATGTCATTTTGACTTTTCTATATGCTGAGTCAGTCCTTCTGACAGTCATGTCTTTTTCGATTTCTTCACGTTTTTAATGCAGCCATTTCATCTTAGCTTCCCTGACTTCCTATTTATTTCATTCCTAAGCGACTTGTATTTCTGTATCCCTGAATTTCCCTGAACATTTTTGCGCTTCGTTCTTTCTTCGATCAACTAAAGTATTTCTTCTGTTACCCATTGTCTCTTCGCAATTACCTTCTTTGTACCCGCATTTTTCTTTCCAACTTCTGTGATTGTCCTTTTTAGAGATGTCCGGTCCTCTTCAACTGTACTGCCTGATGAGCTATTCCTTATCGCACTATCTACAGCCCTAGAGAACTTTTAGCGTATCTCTTCATTCCTTAGTCTTTCGTAGCCCACTTTCTTAAACTTCAGTCTACTCTTCATTACTAGTAAATTGCAATCTGAGTTCATATCTGCTCCTGAGTTCGCCTTACAATCCATTGAATATCTAATTTCGGAGTCTCTGTCCGACTACGATGTAACCTAAATGAAACCTTTCTGTATCTCCCTGTATTCTCCAAGTATATCTCTTTTTTTTGTGATTCTTGAACAAACTCTTCGCTATTGCTAGCTGAAGTTTACTGCAGAACTCAATTGGTCGTTCTCCTCTCTCATTCCTAGTACCAAGCCTATCTTATCCAGTGATTATTTCTTCTACTCCCTCCCCTATACCTGCATTCCATTCCCCCGTGACTATTAGATCATGTTTCCAGGTTGTTTTCGATTTAAACCCTCCCCGATGCTTCTTACTTGTCCAAGCCAAAACAGAAACGCCGTTCGTTCGTACTTCATACTGATAAACAGCCAGTTTCGCTGAAAGGAAAAAGCTACGTCATTAACATTTTGTATTTGAAAAAAAATGTCTGAACTATCTTTGCCTCGAGGTGCCTAACTACTTCCTAAAGGTAAAACACATCCTGTTGGACAAATATGACTGTAGATAGTACTCGAAATTTTTATCACATGGAATACAGTTATTCGGAATAACTGAATAACTGATACCCTCAAAATAAATACTTTTCTTCACGAAACGTAGTTTTACGCTTTACTTAAGCATATGCTCAAATAGTTTACTACCGACTACAAGGCACATTTGCAGTCACCGCTCGAGAGATAGATAAACCGATGAAGTTTCGTTGCTCGTCTCCCAGGCGCTGCTGTGCAAACCGATAAAATTTTATACTACGTCCGAAACCACGTCCTCCGAGTGTCTGATGTAGAAGCAGATGATAAGGGAGGAATTTATGTCTGTTGAAGATGCGAAAGACACTCGTTTGGCTGATCCCACATTCCTTGGCAATACGTATCGTGCCACTATGCTGACTGACGAGCCTCCTTCCAAAACAGGTTCTTCATGTGCCCTGTCAGTTGCATTCTTTGTCTTAGTCCTCTGTCTGACGTTGAAGCTGCCGGTTCGCACCTATGATCTAATAATCCGTGCAAATGCCTTGCGCGACGAACAGTGACGATCAAGATAGACACCTTGTACCGCCATACCGTTTCGAGAGCATTTCTTTGACATTCTCCGTGTAAAAGTAGTGTGTCTAGGTTCTTATTGGTGTAGATGTCTGCATGCAAGAACTGTTGATGCAGAAACGACCTGCCCGCAGGCGAGACAGTCCCTGCTAGTTCAACAGTGCAGAAAAGTAAACAGCCGAAAGGCTTCGTACAATGACGTAGCCTGGCATAGGCGTGTTTACAATGCAATAGCCGATTCCGGCCGACTTGCATTTCAGTTTCAGAATTATTCTGGGATTTTTTTGAAGACGTTTCAACCTCAAAATTAACAAGTAACTATTCAGTAGGTATTATTTTCAAAGACTACCAACAGCACTGCAGTCGTCTCTTCATGCTCTTTCGGATGCTATTAAAAAGTATGCTATTATGTTTAAAAATCATAATTGCTACAATATCTCGATCAGTACAAGAGTTAAGTGAAGCCACTTTACCGTAACAACGGAAGTACGTGCAGTTTAGTATACTAGCATTGCTGAAAAAGTCGTTCGGATACCTGGAAGCATTCACGCAATAATAGGGGATTACGTTTTACGTGACTAACCCTCTATACAGGGTGTTACAAAAAGGTACGGCCAAACTTTCAGGAAACATTCCTCACACACAAAGACAGAAAATATGTTATCTGGACATGTGTCCGGAAACGCTTACTTTCCATGTTAGAGCTCATTTTATTACTTCTCTTCAAATCACATTAATCATGGAACGGAAACACACAGCAATAGAACTTTCCAGCGTGACTTCAAACACGTTGTTACACGAAATGTTCGAACTGTCCTCCGTTAGCGAGGATACATGCATCCACCCTCCGTCGCATGGAATCCCTGATGCGCTGATGCAGCCCTGGAGAATGGTGTATTGTATCACAGCCGTCCATAATAGGAGCACGAAGAGTCTCTACATTTGGTACCGGGGTTGCGTAGACAAGAGCTTTCAAATGCCCCCATAAATGAAAGTGAAGAGGGTTGAGGTCAGGAGAGCGTGGAGGCCACGGAATTGGTCCACCTCTACCAATCCATCGGTCACCGAATCTGCTGTTGAGAAGCGTACGAACAGTTCGACTGAAATGTACAGGAGCTCCATCGCGCATGAACCACATGTTGTGTCGTACTTGTAAAGGAACATGTTCTAGCAGCGCAGGTAGAGTATCCCGTACGAAATCATGATAACGTGCTCCATTGAGCGTTGGTGGAAGAACATACTGACGAAACTAAAATGAGCTCTAACATGAAAATTAAGCGTTTCCGGACACATATCCATATAACATCTTTTCTTTATTTGTGTGTGAGGAATGTTTCCTGAAAGTTTGGCCGTACCTTTTTGTAACACCCTGTATAGAGGGTGATTCAGATGCCCTTGCCGGCCGCGGTGGTCTAGCGGTTCTAGGCGCTCAGTCCGGAGCCGCGCGACTGCTACGGTCGCAGGTTCGAATCCTGCCTCAGGCATGGATGTGTGTGATGTCCTTAGGTTAGTTAGGTTTAAGTAGTTCTAAGTTCTAGGGGACTGATGACCATAGATGTTAAGTCCCATAGTGCTCGGAGCCATTTGAACCATTTTCAGATGCCCTTACTGATGACGTTCTATGCAACCCGCACTACGTCTGTATCAAGAACGGTGTCCCGACAGGCGACAGCCACGTAATCGATGTAAGTTCTTTCTCAGAGCTTTGAGTGGCTGTTAGCAAGCAGTATCATACTGAAAAAATGAAAGTGATGATTAGCCATGCGTTACACGGCATTTTTGGACGAAGATATACCTTACTTCTGCAGTACTTATCCAAGTGTCTCCAATCTTTCTTTGCATTATAACCGGCGTAGTCATACAGGTTTGGGACGTCTCTGTAAGTTTACTTCGTTTGTATAGTACTAAATCTTTCGTAAAGGGTTCAGAAACTGTGCCTTATATAAACTGTGTTTCACCATCGGCATCGACGAGATTAACAGCGTGGAAGTAGCAATGACTCAATGTCCAAAATTAAAGCAATGAACCGCTATTTCTCCGTCTTGTGTCTAATTAACTGGCAACATATGCCCCTAGAATCGTCTTCTGCACGGAAAATGGCATTCCGATTAACGGACAACCACGTCATGGGTAACGTCAGGGAACCTATCAAGTAGTGTTTTTCGGGTAGTACCACATCCACAATAGCTGTGTATACAGTCACAGACTGTGTATAGCACAACCAAGACACCTACCAGAAGCTCTGTGGTGGAGGGCCATAAGAATAATGGAACCAGGACAGTCTGAAACTGATGAGATACGATGGCTTAATGTGAATCGTTCTGTCGTTTCTTGGATGCGGCAACAATTTAGAGAGACCGAAACAGTACCCCAAAGACGAGGGCAGAACCGACTACGTGTGATATCAGAAAGAGAGGTCCGTTATTTGGATGAAAGGGCACGACGGTGCCGCCTCAGCCCTGCACAGCAACTGGCATCTGGCCTTGCAGAATCCACTGGACGTGTTGTATCGAGACAAATGTTGCCCAGAAGATTCGGCAAAGTGGCCTTTGTTGCTGGAGATCTGCTATGTGTGTACTTCTAGTGTGTCTTCACAGAGGGGAACATCTAGAGGGGAGTCGTCAACATGCCACCTGGGCGGTTGAACAGTGGGCCAATTTTCGTTTCACAGATGAGTCCCGATTTGGTCTGGAGATGCATTCGCATTTGGAGGGAACGTGAAACATGATTTTGGGATTCAAACATTATGGAAAGAGACCGATATCGAGTAGGTTCAGATGGTTCAAATGGCTCTGAGCACTATGGGACTTAATTTCCGAGGTCGTCAGTCCCCTAGAACTTAGAACTACTTAAACCTAAAGACATCACACGCATCCATGCCCTAGGTAGGATTCGAACCTGTGACCGTAGCGGTCGCGCGTTTCCAGACTGTAGCACCTAGAACGGCTCGGCCACCCCGGCTGGAAATATCGAGTAGGATTCCTAATGTTGTGGGCAGGAGTTATGTTGACCATATGAACACCTCTTCATGACATTGTATGGGTGAATCGGCAAGGTCTAATTGCTGTCAGGTATTGTGACGAGATCTTTAGAACTGATGTGCGGTTGTTGCGAGGTGGTGAACACCCAGACTTCAAATTGATGGACGATAGTGATCGACCTCATAGAGAAAGAGCAGTTTATGTTTTCTTGGAAACGGAAGATACTGCACGCAGGGCGTGGCCTGCTCGCTCTCCCGAACTGAATCCCATAGAGCACTAGGAAGACTGGTTGGATCACTTCAGAATCCGACAATTACTTTCCAAGACTTGCGAGCAGCTCTCCACGAAGAATTGGCGTTATTGCCTCAACATGAGACTGATGACATCATTCACAGCATGCTCCGTCGTTGTCAGGCCTGTATTGCTGCCAGACGTGGTCACACGTCTTACTGAGCACATTAGCTATTTGTCGAAATGTGTGTGCAAATCCATTAAGTTGGAAAAAAAGGAAGAACATTTTTGTCTACCGTTATGCATACTGCGGCTGTTTACGTTGTGATCTCTTTACATTGTTTCTACTTTACTATCACCTGTGGTAAAATAAACAAAACCTTCCAAAAGTTTTTGTTTGTGCTTTAATTTTGGACACCAGTGTCATCACCCTGTGGTCATAACGTTTTGATAATTACCTCGAAACAATGAAGTTGCGACCGTGGTGATGTTAGTCTTTCTCTAAATACCCAACTTTCAATACGACACATTTTCGCAATGGTTGATGACATTGCCAAGACGCTAGTTATAGCAGTAGAGAAGTCTGCTTTCTACTTTTCTCGTGTTCGCTGTTGTTCAGGTATCATCAGACTTCTTCTTTATCCTCGCACATATATTCCACGAAGAGGTTTGTTGTTGACAATATCGATTCATTCAGGAGAAGCTGCAACAATCACTCAAGGAAGACCAGGCGAAAAAATTTTTATTAATTAGTATAACATATCTTTAAGCACTGTAGAGGAAAGTGCGCACTATTCGGTAGGTATTATTTTCATCAGCCTACCAACAGCACTGTGCGAACTGAATGACAAACTGTGAGTTTACAGATCCGAAGTGATGGATTCCTTGAGGAACACTCCTTCTGTTCCGTATAGGAGTTCTTAGTGCTTCAGAACTTTTTAGCACGATGTATTGTTTATTCGTGTTTTTTGTCACAGTTTTTCTCGTGTTTTATTGACGCTTTAGTTCTTTTATTTATAAATTTTATTATCATCATTCTGCAAACTATGTACTCACTTGTTCCATGACAAAGTAGCTTTGGCTTTCACTGTACCACACCGCCTGATGAACATATAAATAAATAAATGTTCCTGTTTTAACCATATCTTCGCCGTTCTGGAATTACCTGCCACGCAGTGGTCTGTTCATCCGACGAAGGAGGAAGAATTCACTGGGTGCTACGTCGGCTGAAAACAGAGGAAGAGGCAAAATTTGATGGCCCAAACAATGAGGTGGGGTGTTGTTCTGGAGTAAACACACTCTTGCTTGGACAGCTTGCCAGAACGCTTCGTCTCGACGGCCTCCCTTCATCTTGGTTGGAGATATCAGTAGTAAGCTCCTATAAAGTTTTACCCTTTACGAGCAAAACCTTTTTGCATCACACCATGGCAGTCCCAAGAAACATTCAGCACCACCCTGCTGTTGACGATTGCGCCTTCATTTTTTTTGGGCGTTGGCGAATTTACGTGTTTCTACTGCTTGCTTTGCTCTTCCTCCTCGCTGTAATACTCACGTACCCAGCACTAGTCCATGGTGATGAGGCGGCTGAAGTATTCACCTGGCTTTGCCTGACACATCTGCAACAATTTCTCTGCTGTGCCCTTTCTTGAGTGGGTTTGGGCAGTCGGGGAACCCAGCGTGTGACGACTTTTGTCGTGTTCAAAATGAGGCGCAGGACGTTGAAAACTCACTAGTGACTTGTATTCACATTTTACACTATGTTCTCATCTGTAATACGCCAGTCTTCGGTCATCACAGGCCGCACTTCTTTTGCGATTCCCTCCTCTTCACGGATGGGTGGTCTGACGTTAGTTCTGCGTCATTCAGACTAGTGTGACTACTGCGCCACGTAACCAATGTGTCGTAGGATGGTGCAATATTGCCGCACACGTCCACCAGCTCAGAATGGATTTATGAAGTTCCAGCATACTGATGGAGGATAGGACCAGCAACTTGAGTATCAAATATCTTTAGTTCGTTCTAATATACGTCACCATTGTGATAATAATAATTTCTTTGTCGTGACTAGTTTCGGACCATCACATCCATTTACAACCCACAGCCTTAGACGTAAGAGCAATCGTACTGTCCACCAATGTACATGTGAGCAAGCAAATGTTCATTATTCGTCCTAGAAATCATTACTTGAATGAAACATGTTAAACTTCATGTGAGTATATAATGCGATTTCTTTCCAGTACAACGCAGTGAACTGCATGGTTATACTTACGTCTAAGGCTATGGTTTGAAAACGAGTGTGATGCGCCGAAACTAGCCACGACAAAGAAATAACTATTATCACCACTGTGACGGATATTAGAAGTTAGTGAACATATCAAAATCGATTGCTGCAGCGTTGTTCCCCTTCAAATGCAGAAGAAGAATTACCGCACGATGCTCCAATTTGTAAATGTGCTCCACTTTTCAGTGTTCGCTCTTCTAACGATGTGGTACAGTACTGAGGCGCGGGCAGTTTAATTTCTACTGTTCTGCAACTCGGTTTACGCTCAGCTCCTAGATAAGTCTAAACAAATGTACAGGCTATCCATAAAGCCCCGCTGTCATTTCAAAAAGTTTCGGAAACTATTACAGAGAGCGAGTCGTCGTTTGTTTTAAAGCATTTGGCAGCTCTTGAAATTTTTTAGCATTTTGCTTTGTCGCAAATTTGACCTGGAGTGCACCAAAATGCTAGCAGACGAGGAGAAGGCGCAATATGTCATCTGGTATGCAGAATCCAGATCTGTGTTAGTGGTACTGCGGAATTAACGACGCAAGTATGAAAACGGACACAAAACACGTGAAGACATTCGTTATAGTCCGAAGCTTCACATTCGATCTGGCCAAATGTGCGATAGGGTGATAGGGCAAAACTATAACGCTCCTGGATGTGCTCGAGCAATTCCTGCTACCAGACAGCGAAGAGCTACAGACGTCATCATCTTCCAGCGTGATGGTGCACCCACACTGAAGTGCCGAATGACTTGTTTCCTGAGAGGTAGATTGGTCGTGATGGTGGCATCACATGGCCCTGCGTGCTCCCTTTATCACGCCATTAGACTTCTTTTTGTGGGTTACGTCAAGGATCGCCCCTTGTAGACAACCAAAGTCAGTGAGACAACCAATAAAGAAATCAAAACTGTTGACGCTGCAATGCTGACACATGTGGTACTAGAACATAATCTTGATGTTCTGCGAGCCGGCAAATCAGCTCTGACAGCTACCAAGCATTCTACAACTAATCACTATGCTGTGTCAAGAGACAGAGCATATTTTCCAAGTTACGATTTTTTGAAACGATAGCGGGACGTTTTGGACATAATGTATAGTAACTGCAGCTATGGAAAAATGGTGACAATATAAACGGAATGTTTTTCAATTAAACAAGTAACTATACAACTAGATGAGTACCGTGGATCTTCATCGGTGGACTCACCGCCCACGGCCCTCCCCCTCCTATTGCGTGCAGAAGAAAGGCTGCACTCTCAATACGACCTGTATGCGCTATCAAAAGGGTTAAAGCTCAACCCATCCAAAACTCAAGCGGTACTGGTTCGTCATTCAAGACTCATTAGCCAGAAATGTGGGGAATCCGTATCATGTATAATGTTAAATGGGACAAATATCAACATCTCCCTTCAGCAAAGAGTCTAAGACTAATAATAGAGGGAAATCTAAATTGGACTGAGAACGCAACTGCAGTGTGCAAAAAGGCAAGGAGGCATAAGCGTGTCTCCATGCCATACAAAAATATAAAAGCACTTCCCTTTTCCCAGGAGGTTATTGGATATAGGTTCCGCCTGGAACTGTTTATGAATGTCTGTGTTCCTTATACCTGTGATGTTGGGATCTTTGATCATATTTCACGATTACACACACGGTTATGTCTTATCAGTATACGAGTACACTGTCCCCATCTCTCTCCTCGACCTGAACACTCTTGTCTGAACAAAGTGGCAGGAACACCCGTTTCCATGAAAGCAAAGTCCTTTCTGTCCCACTCTATCGTTCAGCTACCGCCTCGAAGTCCTTCTCCGTGGCAGGAACCCGACTCTAGAATAACCTCCCACATTATTATTACATAAATGAATAACATCTCCAGCTTCAGCCACTGATGCAACAATAATGATTATCATTATCCCTGTAGGCCCCTTGCACTTATTACCCTTGTACACACTTCTCCTCAACCAGATTTTACTCATTTACCAGTATTCTTAGCTGGTATAGTCTCATTAAATTTTGATTCGCCAAAACTCGGTATATCAGAAAACATTTATGTTGTACACCTGTAAATCCTTTTTATATCTGCCACTAGCCTCATTGTTATTACTGTCATTATTTTGTCATTATTATTATTTCTTTCTTGTCTCAGACGTTATGTCTGGTTAAAAATGGAAAGTGACGTGGACCTTGATCAAGCGTGACTTCCTTTTAACTGTACGGTATATGATACATTGCATTTAGGAACTTTCGGGTAATTGAACAAGTGTCAATAATTACAGATTTCTGTAGTTGTATATATAAGTTTGGATGTAGCTGTATTGCATTGATGTACTGGTGGATATTGTGTGGTATGACTCCTGTAGTTGATAGTATAATTGGTATAATGTCAACTTTATCCTGATGCCACATGTCCTTGAATTCCTCAGCCAGTTGGATGTATTTTTCAATTTTTTCTCCTGTTTTCTTTTGTATATTTGTTGTATTGGGTATGGATATTTCGATTAGTTGTGTTAATTTCTTCTTTTTATTGGTGAGTATGATGTCAGGTTTGTTATGTGGTGTTGTTTTATCTGTTATAATGGTTCTGTTCCAGTATAATTTGTATTCATCGTTCTCCAGTACATTTTGTGGTGCATACTTGTATGTGGGAACATGTTGTTTTGTAAGTTTATGTTGTAAGGCAAGCTGTTGATGTATTATTTTTGCTACATTGTCATGTCTTCTGGGGTATTCTGTATTTGCTAGTATTGTACACCCGCTTGTGATGTGATCTACTGTTTCTATTTGTTGTTTGCAAAGTCTGCATTTATCTGTTGTGGTATTGGGATCTTTAATAATATGCTTGCTGTAATATCTGGTGTTTATTGTTTGATCCTGTATTGCAATCTTGAATCCTTCCGTCTCACTGTATATATTGCCTTTTCTTAGCCATGTGTTGGATGCGTCTTGATCGATGTGTGGCTGTGTTGGATGATACGGGTGCTTGCCATGTAGTGTTTTCTTTTTCCAATTTACTTTCTTCGTATATGTTGATGTTATGTGATCTAAAGGGTTGTAGAAGTGGTTATGAAGTTGCAGTGGTGTAGCCGATGTATTTATATGAGTGATTGCTTTGTGTATTTTGCTATTTTCTGCTCGTTCTATAAAGAATTTTCTTAAATTGTCTACCTGTCCATAATTTAGGTTTTTTATGTCGACAAATCCCCTTCCTCCTTCCTTTCTGCTTAATGTGAATCTTTCAGTTGCTGAATGTATGTGATGTATTCTGTATTTGTGGCATTGTGATCGTGTAAGTGTATTGAGTGCTTCTAGGTCTGTGTTACTCCATTTCACTACTCCAAATGAGTAGGTCAATATTGGTACAGCATAAGTAATTATAGCTTTTGTCTTGTTTCTTGCTGTCAATTCTGTTTTCAGTATTTTTGTTAGTCTTTGTCTATATTTTTCTTTTAGTTCTTCTTCAATATTTGTATTATCTACTCCTATTTTTTGTCTGTATCCTAGATATTTATAGGCATCTGCTTTTTCCATCGCTTCTATGCAGTCGCTGTGGTTATCCAATATGTAATCTTTTTGTTTAGTGTGTTTTCCCTTGACTATGCTATTTTTCTTACATTTGTCTGTTCCAAAAGCCAGATTTATATCATTGCTGAATGCTTCTTTTATCTTTAGTAATTGGTTGAGTTGTTGATTTGTTGCTGCCAGTAGTTTTAGATCATCCATGTATAGCAGATGTGTGATTTTGTGTAGGTATGTTCCAGTAATATTGTATCCATAATTTGTATTATTTAGCATGTTGGATAGTGGGTTCAGAGCAAGGCAGAACCAGAAAGGACTTAATGAGTCTCCTTGGTATATTCCACGCTTAATCTGTATTAGCTGTGATGTGATATTATTTGAATTTGTTTGGATATTAAATGTGGTTTTCCAATGTTTCATTACTGTGTTTAGGAACTGTATCAATTTAGGATCTACTTTGTATATTTCCAATATTTGTAGTAACCATGAGTGGGGTACACTATCAAAAGCTTTTTGGTAATCAATGTATGCACAGTGTAGCGACCTTTGTTTTGTTTTAGCTTGATATGTCACCTCTGCATCTATTATCAGTTGCTCTTTACATCCTCGTGCTCCTTTGCAACAGCCTTTTTGTTCTTCATTTATAATTTTGTTCTGTGTTGTATGTGTCATTAATTTATGTGTAATGACTGAAGTTAATATTTTGTATATTGTTGGTAGGCATGTAATGGGGCGATATTTAGCTGGGTTTGCTGTGTCTGCTTGATCTTTAGGTTTCAGATAAGTTACTCCGTGTGTAAGTGTATCAGGGAATGTGTATGGGTCTGCAATGTAACTGTTAAATAATTTAGTTAGATGTGAATGTGTTGAGGTGAATTTCTTTAGCCAGAAATTTGCTATTTCATCTTTTCCAGGGGCTTTCCAATAGTGAGTAGAAGTAAGTACTTGGGTGACTTCATGTTGCAAAATTATCATTTCAGGCATTTGTGGTATCATCTTGTATCTATCTGTTTCTGCTTGTATCCACCGTTCATGCCTGTTATGTTGTACTGGGTTTGACCATATGTTGCTCCAGAAGTGTTCCATGTCTGTTATGTTTGGTGGAGTGTCTATTTTAATGTGTGTGTTATCTATTGTCTGGTAAAATTTCTTTTGGTTTGTGTTGAATGTTTGGTTTTGTTTCCTTCTATTTTCACTTTTTTTGTATCTTATAAGTCGTTTGGCCAATGCTTGTAATTTCTGCTTCTTTTCATCTAATTGCTCTATCACTTCTTGTTGTGAGATTTTACCTAACCTTTTTCGTTTTTTTCTGACATTTCATTTCTTATAAATTGTGTTAGCTGTCCGATGTCTTTTCTCAGTTTTTCTATTCTGATCTGTAGCCTGTGTTGCCATGCTGGTTTTGGGGGTTTCTTCTGTGTGTTGGTTGGTTCTGATCTCTGCGTAGTGTGTATGTTTAGTGTAATGAGTGCTCCTATATAAACCAGTAGTTGTAACTCTTCCATAGTTGTGTTTTCATTTACTTTGTTGTGTATGATTGTGTTGATAGTTTTTATTGTTGTTTCGACTTGTGGATTATTTGGCGGTCTATGCAAGAATGGTCTAATGTCTGTATTTGTGTCTTTGTATTCTATATATGTCAGCTGAAATTTTTCTTCTATATCTAACATGTGTGTCACTTCGTGTTCTATTTGTGCTTGTTCTGGTGGCTGTCTTAAGATTTCGTTTTCCTCCGAATATTTAATTGATGCGTGTTGTTCTTTGTTTGTTTGCTCTGGGATGTTTGAGTCCATTACTGTATTTTCTTCTTCATCTTCTGATTGCACACTATTTTGTTCCAGTATTTGTTGTACTTGTTGTTGGATGTTTTCTACTTCTGACTGGGGTATCCTGTTATTTTTGATTATTACACGGATCTGATCAGCTAGTCGTTGTTCTGTTAAAAATTTTAATTCTGGGTATCTGGTAATAAATGTTGTGTATACTTGTGATCTGTATCCAGTTGTGTTGGTTCCTAGGTTTGTTACTTGGTAATAACAGAACATGAGGTGTCGATTAACTTCATCTGACCATCTCATCCTCTGTCTTTGTTTTCCTTCTAGGGTGGTTGCAGGAAGCATATCCTGCAAAACACCTCTATTTGGATTTGAATCATTTTCCAGTTGGCTAGCAGTGTCGTTACCATTGTGGGCGGGCATAGGGTTCAAGTGTCGTCCCCGACCATGACGGCGCTTGTCCGAGGCTTCTTTAGTTCTGTCCTGAACCAACTAATCACACTAAAAGGGGGTTAGCCCTATTAGTGGTTTGTTCTTTTCGTCGCCTTTTACGACTGGCAGAACATACCGGAGGCCTATTCTTTTCCCGGGCCTCCACGGGAAGTTATTATTATTATTATTATTATCACTGTTCGTGGCAACAGCAGTAGCACAAGTGCAGCCATTATTAACTTCATTAGTTCATAGTCAATGTTATGTACACATGTTGTCGACATGGACACTCGAATCGTTTTAATACCGTTTGTCAAATCAAAATTGTTATTTCTTAGGAATTTATGATGTAAAAAGTTACTGTATGTGTGAAACCCTGGACCGATGTGAGAGAGGGCGTTATAACCTAATCGGGTAAGATTAAATAAATAAATAAGGAAGGGTGCGCTCCAACTGCAGTCAGCCTGTAGACCGATCACTGGCTTGCGCCACAAGCTACCTGTCCACAAATGAAGTATTACGCAGTAACGGCAGTGATTATAGTGCGGTTGTGAGAATTGAACAACTGAGACACTCAAACAGCGAAACTGAAATTCCTAAAAAAATACCCAGCTATATATAGCCTTAAAGATGGAATAAGAAACGGATACATCTGTCGGAAATTAAAAACATTTAATATAAATGAGAAGATGGGTGAATAGAGAAGGAACTAGTGGTACTACCTCTTTCAAAAGGGAGACGATGGACATACGATAAAGTCGTCGCTGTGTAAATCGATTCACCGGAGACACGTTGGCCTTTTGAGGAAGAAATAATCGGTAGATGACCTGGGTATTCTTATGTGACCGTAACGAACCGCATGCTTCGCCATGAAAATGATAACGAATAGAAATCATAGGATAAATAAGCTGAAGAGGAACTATGTAAACTGCCATCGCCATTTACGTTCATACTCGTTTACGCAGTATTTTTGTTTCTAGTGTTTGCTGAGATCACACAGGAAAACGATGATACATCTCAAGAGTAACGAAATCACTGTAGTGTTAGCATGTTCACACTTCAGACAGTCGTTTTTTACTGACGAGAGATAACATTTTTCGGGGCGATAATCCGAGCCCCACAGCATTTCCACTGCTGGAATTTTCCAAGTTTGGCTCGGTGTGCGTGAGAATAACACGTAGTTCATGGGTCCCTGTGTTGGCAGAATTTTATACTACGGAGCTA
The DNA here is from genome assembly GCF_021461385.2 of Schistocerca piceifrons. NCBI lineage: Eukaryota > Metazoa > Arthropoda > Insecta > Orthoptera > Acrididae > Schistocerca > Schistocerca piceifrons. The sequence continues at coordinate 586,859,936 of NC_060142.1, read as the reverse complement.
TTTTCCGGTATAGTCCTTTCCTCCAACGTCCTTCGGAGAATCAGAGTAACTTCCTTCCGAGGAGTGGTTTGAAAATACCACTGAACTGCATTCGAGGAAGGTATGTTGAAAGGTGCCTGTTGGATTCATTTCATGTTAATTTCTTAAATATGTTGTCATTTACGGCATAAATTCCTCTTCTAACTTTACTGTGGTGTTTCTGACAATCTGGGAGGAGACTCAGCAGTGGAACGTGTTACTTTTACACATAAACAAGAACGATCTGTCACACTACTACACTTTAAAACACAGTTTATACGTAATTCATGTCACACAATCTCATACGGAACCTACATCTGCTTTCTTTTATATACTCTATATGATAAGATACTGTCATCCCCCTTCCCTTCTGTGTGAGAGGATGAATGAGCAAATGTATTTCTAGTTGCATGCTTGATGGTAGCAGACAAGCCTGTCTGCTAGAGAACAGTAGGACCAACGTCGGAACAGGTAGCTATGCTTTCTAGAAGCAAAGAGGATTCTATTCTTAGTATGGTCCTGTCCGTCCCTTGTCATGTTGGTATAGGGAGCTGCCTCTCTGGTCACTTCCGTTTGTATCTGTTAAGCACGCTCGGTAGGGGCCCAGGTCAGTCTGTCCGCGGCGAGAGACTGAAGTGGTAAGATCTCCGGCTAAGCGCGTCTCTGCTAAGTCCGTAGGACAATGGATTTCTTAAGATCAGCCTAACTGAAAATTTAATCACCTTTATTTCAGGTTTGGCTCTAAAATATCTAATGTTATCTTAAATTGCAACGCAGTGTAATTCGAGTGTGAAGTTCAGAATATCTTCCGGTAGTTGCTTTGTCACTACTTTGTGAGTAAAGTGGAACCACGTGTTGATGATCCGTAACCATAACTAAGATCATCAATCTTAAATGCGAATGTGCGTGAGATTATAACGTCTCGTCTTGACAATATTTTCCAATACAGCAACTTTTCTTTATGTTCAACCCACGTGGGGTGTACTTTGTGAGACCAGTACCACGAGCGTATACAATTTTTTGACCTATCTGGTTAATAGTAAGACGATAGTAACCAGTTCGAGGTTTTTCTTTTGTAAATTGCGTTTCGATGTAATTTATTTTAATTATCAAAATTGTTGTGGAGTTACACTCTTTGTGTAAACCAAGTTGACCACGTGAGGCATGTGGTGTAAGCATCAAAGTAGCCCTCAGCTATTCTTTTCGGGAAGATTTCACAGAGAGTTAGTATGAATTTAGTATACCACTGCGGTAATTTCACGACGGGCAGGATTGCGCTACGAACGTAACTTCTTTGGGTGAAAAATGAATCGGTTGGTTGTGGTTAATTTCCTCTTGGATATGTTTCAACGTTCATCGTGTGTTATTTTATGAATGCAGTGTTGTATGTAGTCTCCCAATCTTGGCTCCCTATTTGATATGTTCCGTAAGATTACAAACTCACATTTTCACAATCCTAAATAAGGCACAAGTTTAGTTATGAACCAAGTTTAATATGCTGAAATTTTAACGGAGCAATGATCAATGTTAAAATAAATGTCCAAATATAAACTGATTTACTTCTTTTTATTTAAATTGTGTTTTTATATATATATCACCCGTTATCGTAAGATGAGTACTAAAAGATTGTAATTAATGTTAGCCTGGTTGGGAATTTGGCAAGCTAGACTGGATATCTGGTGAAACAGTTGCGCAGTAATGAAAGGTTAACTTCCTCAGATAGCTCACAGCTTTTAACCCACTTTTATGGTCTTGAGTATCAGCACCGCTTTCAGAACAAATTAATGCAACAACATCACAATGTGTCGACTGACAGATTTAGTTTTTTTTTTTGGATGCGGCAGGCAGCCTGCACCTTAGGACATGGGGGACTGCTGTGTTGTGCTAAAGAAAAAAAAATCCAAAAAACAGGACGCAGCGTGTGGCGAGGAAGAGGCAAGGCGCTCAGCTCCGGCCCTCACTGTTCGTAGCTTCTGCAGTCCTCAATTGCGGCTGCGGCCGCTTCGGGCAGTCAACCCCATTTCCGCCGTCGGACGCAACACCTTGCATTTAATGTCATTCCTGCTTTGCCTAGTTCCAAGTTATCATACGGCGGCCGGTTTGTTCTATAATTATTCAATCATCCGCGCAGTTTATTAGCGGTAATTTGCGCAATGTATGGCATCAGCGAGAGCTGCTGAACACAAGTTTGCGCTAATGACCGGTTTCTGGGTGGGTAAAAGCGGGCAGACCGCAGAAGGGACCGGGCCCTGGGGGTCACCAATTATCCCCACTGGTATTACACGCGCGCACCTCTCCAAGGCTTTCTTTTTTTTATCGGCTGTGTGTCCTCCGTCGCTCTACTCGCAACTGATTCTTCACTCATTCAGGACATGGCTTTCCAGTCGGTAGCGGGTGTATTAATTAAAATTCGTTGAAGTTGTAGTGGAGATCTAAAGTTTGATAATCTGTTTACAGAGAAGCACTAAGCCAACGTCGGCTGATTCACGCATGAGTTGGCGCAAGCTTTCATCTGTAGCGCCTCTAGGCTTTAAGGACAGATATTGATCACAAGAAAAATGAGTTTGAATGTAGAGAGATAGCAAAAAGCAGATTCGCATCCATCTTGAGTGTCTTAATGCCGTGCAGCACGTCAAATCAAACAGGCATATTAAACTCGTTTTACATGTTGATCTCTGCTTACATGGACATCTCCATACTTGCGATCTACACGCACAGACGCACACACACACACACACACACACACACACACACACACACATGTATCTTTGAAAAACCTGTTTCAAAGCTTCATCTTGTCACTCTCCAGAACTCCAGAAGAGTTCTTCCACGTACGTAGCTGGCCTGCAACTCCTTGAAGAAAAAATTTCGTGAACAGTTTCAAAGCTAAAGTCAGAAAGCCGTTTCTGTTAAGAATGTTTCGTTCTGGAGTGTAGTAAGCGTTGTTATGATACTTAACGAATATGAAATCTCTATGCTGGACTGAGACCCGACCCATAACTTTCTCCTTCACAGGCAGCACTTTTACCAAACGAGCTATCCGAGCAGGCCTCAAAGTTCAAGTAAGAAATGTGTGACAACTCGCAAATGTTTGAGACAATTACTATTTCTCTGTAGTTTAAGAAATCGCATTCACTTCAAGTAGTACTGCCTAATCACTTAAGTTTAAGCTTAATTTCGTTCATCACAATGGGTGGTTTTGGAAAGTCTGCAGTTGTGTTATTCATGATTCAAATAAATTCAAATAATAAAAAACTGCACCAGTTACGTATTTTTTCACGCTTAACGCAATTCGTTCTGAGAATTTATTATCATTCTTCAAGTGCATTTGTTTACCTAAATATTTTTTGTGCCATCGCATGCCTCTCTTGCATTGTAGTGGTCTTTTTGAGGTTACACTGCAATCGAAAAATGGGACAAAATGAATCTTGGAATGTTTTTATATGTTAACGTTGAAGATGGTATTTTTGTTTGTATACTTACAAGTACTGTGCCTGCTCCATTACACAGAATAACATGCACAGGCAAATCATCACTTACACTATTTGTTTTTGTAATCAAAACCTGCTACAGACATATTACGACACTATGATTTCACAAAGAACTTGCACACAGTCAGGGGTGTTACATTTTTTTGTGGATTACATTGAAATTTCAAAATTGCCAATTATAAAATTGTATAATGATCGATTACATTCATTCTCTCTCTCTCTCCTTCTCTCTCCCTCTCTCCCCCTCTCTCTCTTTCTCTCTCCCTCTCTCTATAGGAGAAAATGTACATATTTATGAAACTTACTACAGTTACAATATGCAAGAGGAAGATTTGAAACAATTAATTGATTCGCTATCTAGTCTGTCATTGACAAGATTTTCTCCTTTTGTGCTGTACAAAAATTTCAAGCTCTTCCACAAAATCCATTGTATGTGATTTTGCGTAGTGATGGAATAGCTTAAGATCTCCTATGTTTTCAAATGGGTCTCCAGTGTTTGTGTGCTGCTATTGCTGATTTTGTAAATTGGTTATGTGTGTAACAGCTGCTGTGTTCAGTGTATCTAATTCGAAAGTTCCTGCCAGTTTTTCCAATGCAGGAGCTTGAGCAAGCTATACACCTGATTATGCGTATTCCTGAGTCTGAGAATTTATGTTTTTTATTGTTTAAGTGTGTACTAATTTGTGTTGCAGTTTTCTGTTTGTAGAAAAAAGCTACTTCATTGTATGTGACCAAAGTAGGTTTGTTATTTTTTGTGAAATGTTACCTACGTAAGGTATGTTGGTTCTATTATTGGTTCCTTCTAGAGAAACAAGCATTTTTTTTCTTTTTTGTTACTTTTTTTGCGTTTTGTCTATTGCTGATTGAGGACGTTGTCAGCTACTGCAGTCTACTAAGTGATGTCTGCTTCTTCCTCCCTGTCTTCTTTGTTCATTGGGTTTCTGTTTGCTGTGTGTACCACCGTTTTGTATGCAGCTTTCTTGTGTACGTCTGGGTGACATGATGTGGCAGGTATTGTGTTGCTGGAAGTTGGCTTTTTTCTGTATGTCTTGAAATTGTGCCTGTTGTTCCGATTTTCTATGAAAAAATTCAGAAAATTAGAGTTATTATTTTTTTTAGTCTTCAGCTGTGATATTTATTTTCTTCTGTACATTATTAATCAAATTTATGATGATATTGATGTCCTTCGTGTCACCTTTGAGTAAAATTAAGCTGTCTGCTACAACTTTTTTTAGTATTTTTTAAGCAGGGTTCCTGACTGCTGAATATTTTCTGTTCTAGGTGGTATATGAAAATATCTGCTATTGTGTGTAGGCCTATATTCTCTGTAGCAGTTTTCGATTATAAAAACAAACAGCGTAAGTGATGATATGCGTGTGTGTAATATTCTGTGTAGTGGAGGAAGCACAATACTTGTTAGCAGACAAGCAAAATTACTATCTGTAACATTAGCAAATGAAAACATTTCAAGAACCGTTTTATCCGATTTTCCGATTGCAGTATAACCTCACAAAGATGAATACCACTCAAGAGTGGCAGGAAATCACACATGGAAACGCCATGAAACATTTTATGTAAACAAATGCATTTGAAAATGAGAGCAAATTCTCACAAAGCTTTGTTCTCAGCAGCTTTCCATTATTCGAATCATAATTGTAATATACTTCACAACAACAATAATCTATTATTATCTCCACCAGTAGAGCAAATGAGCCTTTGGTTCACATTACCAAAGAAACCAGAAACACGGATTGTTTTTCCCGCTTCAGAAACTGTGTTGTGGCTGTGCTGGTGGTTCAGGTGGTAGAGTGTGGCTACAGAATATGCCGATACCCTTTTCTTTTCTTTTTTTTCAGTGCGACCGTGGCAAATTGCTTTCGGCACAAGAACAACGTTACAAGAAAAAATCGTGCCGTATGACTAAGAGAAGTTGTTATTGATGACATTTTCTTTTTGTTAAATTGGTATAGGCTGCACAATCCCTTAAATGAGGTGTCAGCTTGATTTAAGAAATGGAAAACCGAGATGTCATAAAAGACTGGTTTTTGAATGGCTCATCTCGAACTCAAATTTATCAAATATAAATAAGCAATCTAATGGTTCATTTGTAACAGTTTAAAAATGCACGGCCAAATTCAAATGTGACTGTATTTCTCTCGACGATACTCCACATCAAGTGTATCGCAAAATTGCTGCCACAGATGCAAACATAAAGAATGTGCAAAATATACAATTCGAAGATCGGCCGTTAAAGGTGTATGGAATTCCTGGCGCCATCCACGTTTCAGGAACAAGGCAAAGGTAATATCTTGGTTCAAGAGACCGTAACGCAAAGACTGTAACATTTGCAGAGGTAAATTTCTCCTAAATCTGATACATAAATAAGATGAAAGTATGTTAAACAATAAATTTCAGAGGAACGTAAATACTTCACTGGAGAGGAAAGAAGTGGATTCGTAAGAGAAATGTCAGTTACAAATAAGATGTTCATTTCGAAGTAATTAGTAACTTAACGAGGGAAACTTACACGCATACTGTTTTAATCTGTTTCAATGACAATGCTGATGGGACTAAACCCTGTTCAGAACGAACGGCTCTGTTGTCGACTAAAAAACTTTAACCTCATCGATTACCTCTTAATTTCAGGATTTATTGTGTTACAGGGACTGAAAGTTTTTTTTCCCTCTTCAGTCAAGGATTGCTCTTCTCGATAACAAGACGAGTTAGTCTTTCGTGTTGTTATTGTTGTGGTCTTCAGTCCTGAGACTGGTTTGATGCGGGTCTCCATGATACTCTATCCTGTGCAAGCTTCTTTATCTCCCAGTACCTACTGCAACCTACATCCTTCTGAATCTGCTTAGTGTATTCATCTCTTGGTCTCCCTCTACGATTTTTACCCTCCACGCTGCCCTCCAATACTAAATTGGTGATCCCTCGATGTCTCAGAACATGTCCTACCAACCGATCCCTTCTTCTAGTCAAGTTGTGCCACAAGCTCCTCTTCTCCCCAATTCTACTCAATACCTCCTCATTAGTTATGTGATCAACCCATCTAATCTTCAGCATTCTTCTGTAGCATCACATTTCGAAAGCTTCTATTCCCTTATTGTCTAAGCTATTTATCGTCCACGTTTCACTTCCATACATGGCTACACTCCACACAAATACTTTCAGAAACGACTTCCTGACATTTAAATCTATACTCGATGTTAACAAATTTCTCTTCTTAAGAAACGCTTTCCTTGCCGTTGCCAGTCTACATTTTATATCCCCTCTACTTCGACCATCATCAGTTAATTTGCTCCCCAAATAGCAAAACTCCTTTACTACTTTAAGTGTGTCATTTCCTAATCTAATTCCCTCACCATCACCCGACTTAATTCGACTACATTCCATTATCCTCGTTTAGCTTTTGTAGATGTTCATCTTATACCCTCCTTTCAAGACACTGTCCATTCCGATCAACTGCTCTTCCAAGTCCTTTGCTGTCTCTGACAGAATTACAATGTCATCGGCGAACCTCAACGTTTTTATTTCTTCTCCATGGATTTTAATATCTACTCCGAATTTTTCTTTTGTTTCCTTCCCTGCTTGCTCAATATACAGATTGAATAACATCGGGGAGAGGCTACAACTCTGTCTCACTCCCTTCCCAACCACTGCTTCCCTTTCATACCCCTCGACTCTTATAACTGTCATCTGGTTTCTGCATAAATTGTAAATAGCGTTTCGCTCTCTGTGTTTTACCCCTGCCACCTTCAGAATTTTAAAGAGAGTGTTCCAATCAACATTGTCAAAAGCTTTCTCTAAGTCTACAAATGCTAGAAACGTAGGTTTGCCTTTCCTTAATCTTTCTTCTAAGATAAGGCGTAGGGTCAGCATTGCCTCACGTGTTCCAACATTTCTACGGAATCCAAACTGATCTTCCCAGAGGTCGGCTTCTATCAGTTTTTCCATTCGTCTGTAAAGAATTTGCGTTAGTATTTTGCAGCTGTGACTTATTAAACCGATAGTTCGGTAATTTTCACATCTGTCAACACCTGCTTTCTTTGGGATTGTGATTATTATATTCTTCTTGAAGTCTAAGGGTATTTCGCCTGTCTCATACATCTTGCTCACCAGATGGTAGAGTATTATCAGGGCTGGCTCTCCAAAGGCTGTCAGTAGTTCTAATGGAATGTTATCTACTCCCGGAGCCTTGTTTCGACTAGCGTCTTTGAGTGCTCTGTCAAACTCTTCACGCAGTATCATATCTCCCATTTCATCTTCATCTACATCCTCTTCCATTTGCATAATATTGTCCTCAAGTACATCGCCCTTGTATAGGCCCTCTATATACTCCTTCCACCTTTCTGCTTTCCCTTCTTTGCTTAGAACTGGGTTTCCATCTGAGCTCTTGATATTCATACAAGTGGTTCTCTTTTCTCCAAAGGTCTCTTTAATTTTCCTGTAGGCAGTATCTATCTTACCCCTAGTGAGATAAGCCTCTACATCCTTACATTTGTCTTCTAGCCATCCCTGCTTAGCCATTTTGCGCTTCCTGTCGATATCATTTTTGAGACGTTTGTATTCGTGAGCGGTTGGAATCCACAATGGCTAGTGTCGTTGGTTTATGTGCATGTGAAATACTTTTTTTTTTTTTTTGATTGAAAAATAAGACGCCTGGGTGACCATCAAAAACTACACTTTGAAATGGCTGTGTTTAAAGCTACGAAAACAGTGTTCCCGAAACACCCTTTCTCTTTTCAATTTTCACTTTAACCAATGTTTGTGGAAGAAAGCAAGAACACGGGTTAATAGACGAATACAGGGATAGAGAACAAGTCCTGTTGTTCTGCCGCAAGTCCTGCAGTAGTTGCACATCTTCCGCCAAACCGCGCTGATGAAGTGGAGGAAATGTCCGTTGAAGAAAAGGTCATGAAATTCGCCGACTGTATGGTCAATCAGAAGATGGGAATCCTAATATACCAACGACAGAGAACGACAAATGGTGACGAAGGTTAGCATACGAAACTAAACCGCTCAGTAAATACACTCCTGGAAATTGAAATAAGAACACCGTGAATTCATTGTCCCAGGAAGGGGAAACTTTATTGACACATTTCTGGGGTCAGATACATCACATGATCACACTGACAGAACCACAGGCACATAGACACAGGCAACAGAGCATGCACAATGTCGGCACTAGTACAGTGTATATCCACCTTTCGCAGCAATGCAGGCTGCTATTCTCCCATGGAGACGATCGTAGAGATGCTGGATGTAGTCCTGTGGAACGGCTTGCCATGCCATTTCCACCTGGCGCCTCAGTTGGACCAGCGTTCGTGCTGGACGTGCAGACCGCGTGAGACGACGCTTCATCCAGTCCCAAACATGCTCAATGGGGGACAGATCCGGAGATCTTGCTGGCCAGGGTAGTTGACTTACACCTTCTAGAGCACGTTGGGTGGCACGGGATACATGCGGACGTGGATTGTCCTGTTGGAACAGCAAGTTCCCTTGCCGGTCTAGGAATGGTAGAACGATGGGTTCGATGACGGTTTGGATGTACCGTGCACTATTCAGTGTCCCCTCGACGATCACCAGTGGTGTACGGCCAGTGTAGGAGATCGCTCCCCACACCATGATGCCGGGTGTTGACCCTGTGTGCCTCGGTCGTATGCAGTCCTGATTGTGGCGCTCACCTGCACGGCGCCAAACACGCATACGACCATCATTGGCACCAAGGCAGAAGCGACTCTCATCGCTGAAGACGACACGTCTCCATTCGTCCCTCCATTCACGCCTGTCGCGACACCACTGGAGGCGGGCTGCACGATGTTGGGGCGTGAGCGGAAGACGGCGTAACGGTGTGCGGGACCGTAGCCCAGCTTCATGGAGACGGTTGCGAATGGTCCTCCCCGATACCCCAGGAGCAACAGTGTCCCTAATTTGCTGGGAAGTGGCGGTGCGGTCCCCTACGGCACTGCGTAGGATCCTACGGTCTTGGCGTGCATCCGTGCGTCGCTGCGGTCCGGTCCCAGGTCGACGGGCACGTGCACCTTCCGCCGACCACTGGCGACAACATCGATGTGCTGTGGAGACCTCACGCCCCACGTGTTGAGCAATTCGGCGGTACGTCCACCCGGCCTCCCGCATGCCCACTATACGCCCTCGCTCAAAGTCCGTCAACTGCACATACGGTTCACGTCCACGCTGTCGCGGCATGCTACCAGTGTTAAAGACTGCGATGGAGCTCCGTATGCCACGGCAAACTGGCTGACACTGACGGCGGCGGTGCCCAAATGCTGCGCAGCTAGCGCCATTCGACGGCCAACACCGCGGTTCCTGGTGTGTCCGCTGTGCCGTGCGTGTGATCATTGCTTGTACAGCCCTCTCGCAGTGTCCGGAGCAAGTATGGTGGGTCTGACACACCGGTGTCAATGTGTTCTTTTTTCCATTTCCAGGAGTGTAATATCTAGACGCCCATTTTCTGATAAATAAGTTAAAACAAACAGAAATATCTATATTCCCAGTAAAAAAAAAGAATAAAGAGGAAATTATGCCATATCTTAGTGGTGAAATCTAGATAGTTTGGTCTGGGAACAAGCATGTAGGGGGACTAGTCTTGGACAGGAATGAATTTAGTACAGTAGTTCATGATGGGACACACCTTACGTAGTCTACAGACTCTGTAAGAAAACGTCTAAAGAAACAGCGACTACTGCAGACTAGGTGGTAGAAACTTCACCTACTGGAACTGGTTTCCTCCAAACAGAGAGCTCAGCGTCATAACCGATCTCTTCGCCGTTGCCAACCTCTGCCTCAACAATAGGTCAGCTCACTTCAATTCCTTGTCTGTTTTCCTTCGATATTTTTGGGATTTTGGACCACGATTATTTCGCATTTAATCACACACACACACACACACACACACACACACACACTCTACTATGCTAACGAAAACTGCACCTTTCTTACACAACACTACCACTATTGAATTCTTTTGCCAAAGTTGGAATTCGGCGTCACGTATACAGTTATCAAAAAAATTTGCACTGTGGAACTTAACAGCTGAGGTCATCAGTTCCCTAGAACTTAGAACTACGTAAACCTAACTAACCCAAGGACATCACATACATCCATGCCCGAGGCAGGATTCGAACCTGCGACCGTAGCGGTCGCGCGGTTCCGGACTGTAGCGCCTAGAACCGCTCGACCACACCTGTCCGGCTGCAATTATCACCACAGAGACCGACCTACATTCGATAACCTTCGTATATGAGTATAATATAACAATATATTATAGAACGGTGGTGTAACGTAGTTGTTAAGGTATATCCCTGATGTGCGGAAAGCTGCATGTTCGAATCTCGTCACATGGTTAATTTTTTTTTAATATTATCAAAATACCTTTACTATTAAACTTCCTGGCAGATTAAAACTGTGTGCCCGACCGAGACTTGAACTCATTTTTATACAATACTTTGGTAGAAATGTATTCTTTTAAAACTAGTACTTTGCCGCCTCATTTTCGTCACCGTACTGACTGTTTTTGCTCTTATGTTTTCTTCCTGTCATTCTTTTTTCGTTTGGAATCTGCATGTGTCGTGTATAACCTCTAACGAGTAATGTTCATCGTTTGGTAAAGTGACAGCCCGTGTAGCCAACGTGAGAATAGTTTCAGATAACCAACGAAAACGAGAAATTACAGTTTCATTCCAACGTTCAAAGTGAAATATTTCTTTTGAGATAGGCCACAGAGGTTAGCTTTTACCGCCACGAAAAAAGCGAGTGTGATTAATAGTTTTGCCGCAGATTGTTGACTTCCGTTTCCTCGGATACATTTCACATCATGAGGTTGTGGTTAGATTTGTACATGAGTTTAAATTCAAGTCTGAAAAGTGCGTCGTCTTCGCAGTTCAGTCACAGGACACTTATAATCAACTGCTGACGAAGCATCTCGCATTCCCGCCATACATCACAGCGTCCACTCCCAACATAGCTCGGCGTTAGATGTTAAGTAACAGCACATGTGAAGTGACCCACCGTGTTTGTGTGTTGCCTGTAACCGAGCGATAGCCTGTAGCCGATGTGGCAACTCTGTAGCCGCAAGTGTCAGACATCAGCTAACAACCAATTTTAATCGGGCTATAACGTCAGAGTCAGCGACAAACAGCTCAAATCGACCAAGGTCCTGGACTCAATCGAATCCCTTTCAGATTTTAGTACAGGTTTTCCAGCTGTTACTCTTTCCCTACACCATAATATGCAATAGAGTTTTCAAAGAAAAAAAAACAATGTTTTCCAGTTCTTGGAAGCAGGCATAGTCCGCATCTACCTACAAAAAGGGCAGCAGAACAGACCCGGATACATTGTCGTCCAGTGTCGCGGATATCCGTCTGTTGTACAAATAGAAAACACATTCTGAGCTCAGTGATAATGAGGTGTCTCAAATAGCGTGACCTCCTCCGTGCCGAGCAGCATCGTTCGAAAAATATAGGTTATGTCAAACATAACTTGCGCTTTTCTCACACGTCATCCAGAAAGCCTTAGGTCAACGCATTCAGACAGATGTAGCACTTCAAAATGGTCAAATGGTTCAAATGGTTGAAATGGCTCTGAGCACTTTGGGTTTTAACAGCTGAGGTCATCAGTCCCCTAGAACTTAGAACTACTTAAACCTAACCAACCTAAGGACATTACACACATCCATGCCCGAAGCAGGATTAGAACTTGCGACCGTAGCAGTCGCGCGGTTCCGTACTGAAGCGCCTAGAACCGCTCCGCCACAGCGGCCGGCGATGCAGCACTTTTTGACTTCAAAAAAGCATTTAACTCAGCACTACATGAATGTATATAATTGAAAACACGGTCATGTGAGGTATATGACTGGAAGAATCAGCAAAGACCAACTGAATGAGGATGCATAAGACAATGGAAACCGTTACATTGAAGACACATAAGGCGTATCCACATAGGAATGTGACCTGCAGTTGAAAAAGTGACATGATGATCTCTCCATTGGAAGAAAGATTCCAGATTTGTCACCCATTTGGATCACTGGAAGGGGACTGCCAAATGAGAGGTGACGATGACAAAAAGGTGGAATAACCAACAAAAGGGTAGCACTGTACGAAATGTACCGTGAAACCCCAGAAATTTGAAAGTGATATGGAAGCTAGAAAATTTGGAAGGAAAAATGCAAAGGCTTAGTCTAGATATAGTGGAGGCCAGTGAAGTGAAGTCGAAAGAAAATAATGACTTCTGGGCTGCCGAACATACGATAATATCAACAGCAGAAGAAAATACTATAATGGGAGTGGTATGCATTATGAATAAAAACGTAGACTAGAAAGTGAGTTAATGTGAAAAGTTCAGTGATAGGATTGTTCTCAAGAGAGTCGACGGCAAACAAACACCGGCAACAATTGTTCAGGTGATAGACAAGCCGACTTCGCAAGCAGATAATTAAGTGATAAAGTATATAAAGATATTGAAATGGCAATTAGTATATAAAATCAGATAAAAATCTAATAATGTGGGCTTGGCAGTAGGAAGCCTAACTGAGTTCTGCAACAAATTACAGCAAATAATAGTGAATACTCTGATCAACAGTCACATAAGGTGGAGGTATCCTTGAAAAAGGGCTGGAGCCACAGGAAAATTCCAGTTGCATTACACTATGGTAAGACAGAGATTCCGAAATCAGATACTGGATTGCAATGCGTATCCAGGAGCAGATACAGACTCAGATCAAAATTTAGTATTGATGAAGAATAGACTGAAGTGTAAGAGAATCTTCCGGAAGAATCAGTGTGGAAGTAAGTGGGATGCCGAAATACTGAGGAATGGTAAGACGCGTTTGAAGTTTGCTTGAGATGTCGGAAGTGCGATGAGGAATACCACAGTAGGCAGTTCAGTAGCGCACATTTCTAAAAAGAGCAATCACAAATATTGGACAGACAAACACAGGTACAAGTAATGAAACTGCGAAGGAAGCTTGGGTAACACAAGAAATACTCCAGTTGATTGAAGGAAGAATGAAGTACAAAAATGTTTAGGAAAAGACAGGAATACACCAATATAAATCCTTCAGAAACGAAATAAATAGGAAGTGCAGGTACGGCAAGGCAAAATGGCTACAGGAAAAATATGAAGAAATCCAAAAACAAATGATAGTCGGAAGGACTGACTCAGCATACAGAAAAGTCAAAGCAGCCTTTGGTGAAATTAAAAGCAAGGGTGGTAACATTACGAGTGCACTGTGAATCCCACTGTTAAACGCAAAGGACAAGGCGTCTATGTGGAATGAGTCCACTGAAGGCCTCTAAGGGGGGGAAGAATTGTCTGATGACGTGAGAGAAGAGATAGGAATCAATACGGAAGACGCAGGGGAGCCAGCATTAGAAACAGAATTTAAATGAGCTTTGGATAACTTGCTATCAAATAAGGCAGAGTGGATACATAACGTTTCCATGGAATTTCTTAAACCATTGGAAAGAGAGCGGTAAACAAACGATATTCACGTTGGTCTGTAGACTCTACGAGGCAGAAGAAATACCATCAGATTTTCGAAATATATCATTCACAAAATCCAGAAGATAAAAAGAGAAGATAAGTATGAAAACTGCCGCACAATCAGCTTTACAGGCTATGTATCCAAGATATATATATATATAAGGATGTAAAAGAAAATTTAGGATCTGTTAGATGACGACGAGTTTGGCTTTAGGAAAGGTAGAGCCACCAGAGGGGCACCACTGAACAAAAATCAAGACACGTTCATAGGATTTATCGACCCGGAGAAAGCTTTCGACAATGTCAAATGATACAAGATGTTTGATAATCTGAGAAAAAAGGAGTAAACTGTAGGGAAAGACGGATAGTGTACAATATGCACCAGAACCAAGAGGGAACAGCAAGACTGGAATACCTAGAACGAAGTGCTCAAAAGAGAAAGACTGTAATACAGTGATGTAGATTTTCTCCCTCATTCTTCAGTATACAGGTATACATCTAAGAATCAATGACAGAAGTAAATGAAAGATTTAAGAGCAGAATTAAAGTTGAGAGTCAAAGAACATCAGTGACAAGATTTGCTGATGATTCTGAAATTTGAATGGAAATGAAGAAGCATTACAGGATCCACTGAATGTAATGAACAGTGTTATAAATATAGTATATGTCCCGAGTGTAAACCGAAGAAAAACGAAAGTAATGAGAAGCAGCAGAAACGAGAGTAGCGAGAAACTTAACATCAGAGTTGATTATCACGAAATCGACAAAGTTAAGGAATTCTGCTACCTTGGAAGCAAAGTATTCCTCGACGGACGAAACGAGGAGAATGAGAAAAGCAGACTAGCACAGACAAAGAGGGCGTTCCTGGCGAGAAGTCTAAAAGTTATAAAAATCTTAATATGAGGAAGAAATTTCTGAGAATTTACGTTTGGAACCCAGCATTGTATGGCAGTGAATCATGTACTGTGAGAAAACCGAAGTAGAAGAGGATTTAAGCGTTTGAGATGCGGTGCTACAAAAGAATGTTGAAAATTAGGTGGACTGGTAAGGTAAGAATGAGGAGATTCTCCGCAAAAACGGCGAAGAAAGTAATATATGGAATAAATCCAAAAAAATAGTTGAGGACGTAGGGTAAAAGAGTTACTTCAAGCGTGTCCTGGGTAGTCTGCCGGAACTGTTGCTAATCATATTGTATATAAATGACGTGGGAAACAACGTTAATAGTAGCTTCAGACTTCTTGCTGGTGAGGAAATAATCGGTAATGAAACACTGTCTGAAAGAAAGATACACAAATGTTCTTCCAGATCTTCATAATTTCTCAAAGTGGTGTTGTCAACTTCCTTTAGATGTTGACAACTCTAAAGCTGTACGCTAATGCAGAAACATATATCCTATAACTACAATATCAATGAGTCACAATGGGATACTTTAATTCATGCAGTTAGCTGAGTGTAACAATTCGTAAGGATACGAAATGGAACGAACGCATTGACTTAATCATAGGTAAGGCAGGTGCCAGACGTCGATGACTTAGGAAACACTCCATAGTCCCAGCTAAAAATACTTAACAGGTTTGCGGGACCTTTATCAAATAACACCAACATATGATGTTGAACATGACAAAGGACGAAAGCACAATTGGTAAAAAATTGATTTCAATGCTTCGTGAAGATAGTGAAAAGTATGGACTGACAGAAGCTTGAAGCTCGACATGAATTATGCTATGACAATCTATTTGCAAAATTTGAGGAACCATTTCTAAGATTTTAGAAACACGTGTCGCTCCCCTAGAGACGACTAGAAAACTGCAGTGCTCGCAGAGGCATTTAAGCGGCACTTTTTCCGCGCTGAATATGCAAATCTTATGACAATAAGCCCTAGTACGAGGTACAGTAGGAAGTAAGCACTACCACGCACTTCACAATGGTTTGCAGAATTAGATGTAGAACTACATTACAGAGTCGTAAATCAAACTTTGAGTACGATAACTTTTGGTTTTTTCCTAGTAATCAGCTCAGTATATTTGACGTCCGTTGCGCACTTTCCGTGGGTCTCTCAACAGGACAAGCAAGTCATGCTCAGTCACGTGTAGCGCCGCTATTACACGGCGTCTGGCTTTCGTTTAACAGCGGAATTGTCGTGGAACGTAGCTACGAAAAATTCGCTATGGGAACGGAAAGAAAATTAGGTTACAATAGGCAACTCTCGACTTAGAAAACATCACTCAGGTCATTGCGATCAAATTATAATGGTGTATACCATGGACGAGGATTGATAGTAGTAATTTTACAGACCTTTAGCTATTCGACATAGCCTAAACGGTTTTTAATATTTTCTACGATAGTTGTGAAATTTTATAAGATAATGGCAGCTCCAATACTTGTTTACGGAAGTGAATCATGGATGTAATTAAACGTCAAAAGTTCGCAAACAAACAACAGAGATGAGATTCCTAAGAGCAGTAAAGGGGTGCACAAGAGTCGACTGATTTGGAAATACGGAAATTAGGGAAAAACCGAATATATTTAACATCCTCAATAAAATACAAGAAAATAGGAGAAATTGAAATGAGCATATCGAAAGATTGAGTGGAGAAAGCTAACCTCTCCAAATACGATGATATAAGCCAGAAGGGAAAAGAAGTCAAGAAAAACCGAAGACGCGATGGGTACTTGTAACAGGCAAATAAAAAAAAAGCCTAATGCTTGAGCGAAGATTATGATGATTATGATGAGAGTTGTGACTTGAGCAGGACTAACAAAACAAATCCCCAATGATTACTTCAGCATTTACAAAATATTTGGTCCACCTCCATAGCTGAGAGATTACCGTATTTGACTGCCATGCAGAGGCCCCGGCTTCAACTCCAGGTTCAGTCAGGGACTTTGCTTCGTGGGAAGATTGAAACGGGGAGCACTCACTCTCGTGAGACCACTTGAGAAGTTGCGGCTGCATGGACTGGGAAGGGGATAGTGGCCAGAAGAGCGGTGTACTCACCCCATACCCCATGAAGCTATAATGCTATGGAAGAGGGTGGCAAGGTGGCCGGTAGGCAACACCTAGCCCTCTGGCCTGATCTCGGGGTTATTTTTTCATTACATTCTACTTAATGGTCACCAGTAGAGAGTAACATAGCATTGGTTATGTTTGTTGCACTCTTCCTGTAGAATGAGGAACAAGGAAGGACGGGGTGAGTTAAAATATTCCTGTTAGTATCTTTCTAAGGTCGCTATCAGGATACATACGAAAAGAAGGTTGTCAGAAAACAAACTTTATTATGCTGATGACAATTAAATAACTATTGGATACAATAAGTCACAGTGGAAACATTATTGATAAGTATATCAATGGAAAGACAGACAACGTACAAACGCTCCAGTTATGACTGCAGGCACGACTAAATCAGAGCCTATACATTATTCAATCTGAAACACGTCCTTCCCCCTCCAGACCAGCTTAGCTAAGTCATCTGTCCTCCTGTTGGAAACTCTTGTTTCCCAAGAAAGACGGTACAACCTGGCCGATCAGAAGGCATCGTTTCCCCTACAAAGGTGTCTTTCAATCATTATTTCTTTAATTATTGAGATTTTCGCGCTGAAACTAAGTTGCCTGCGGTAACTTCCAAGTTCATGTCCAGAACTACCTTCCATCGTCTTTTATCTAACTAATCAGTACTTTAGTTTTCGTTATAGACTTGTCCTCAAAGGCTGCTCACGTCGTTGGCTTCTACCGTTTCTCGCACCTGTGGATATCATTCGATAAGAGCACACCTCAGCCTCACTACGGTACCGTTAAGAACATCAAATCAGGTGCCTGTCTGGTCTCATCCCTTCTGTTGACCAGCGGCTCTCGGTTCCCAAGTGAAAGGCTCCGAATGTTTTCTCCACCTCGACATAAAAAAATCTCCAATGTCTCCAATATATCTTATTTTGTTATACCGTGTTGCGTCACCGACTACAGGAAGGAAATTGATAATATTCCTTGTCGTGCGCCAACCGCAAACGGAACAGGAAAGGTGGTAGGAGAGGAATCTAGTACACGATGTAACCTCTGCCACACACCATTATGTGGTTCTGGCAGTGACGAGTAGGAGGAGGAATGCTGGCTTCGAAACCTCCTCGGAGAGATACGATTTCATACAGGACGTAATGTTGTAACTCTGGTCATTAAATTGTCGTACAGCATTTTCTATCCAGTGAAAGACAAAAAATTTTTGACACTTTCGCATAGTGGACATATTTCCATTGATGTAAATTTTCTGTGTGCTCATTGTGAGAAACGAAACGCCCAGTTAAACTCATGTGAAGAAAAGGAGGACCGTGTGACAGCTTCATGGAAGTATACGAGGCTATTGCTTTATCTTCGTGACTGATCACTACCAGACACTTCCTTGGCTGTTTCAGTTGTTTCCACACGTCACACACAAATACAGGCGCGGTAAGAATCAGTCATACGACTGAAGCCTTACTATCTGTTAAACAACTGCGAGCAGCAAAACAGTCGAATACACGACAATGGAACTTGAAGCAGCAGCGCACAGTGACACAATAAACCTGTCACCGCTCCATTGAGACGCAGCTGGATCGTGGTGACGGGCGACGTCCATCAGGTGTTTTGCTTGTGACGCTCGCCAGCCGGCCGCCATAGTTTGGGTAGTAAATTGCGCGAGGCAATATTACCCAGCCGCGGCCGGCGGTGGACATGGCCGTCACGTAGCGTAGTTTGTCGTCGTATTTACGGGCCTTGCACGGCAGCTGGTTCACTGTGGTGAGGCCACACCGCTCCAGTTGTTCGCAAAGTGGCACGCGGTGGACACTCACGGTTTTTGTTTTTCCTTCTCTCTGTGTCCAGCGGGGCTGACGACCCCGATTTCGTCGCTGACGATAGCTCCGCCTCCATTATCATATCTGAATATTTATGCACTCCACCGTGGTATTAATATTTAATATGCCGTAAACACGAGGCAGCCTATATACTTACAAATTCGAGTAACTGTTATTAAAGTTTCTTGTATTACTAGCAGAGCACAGCCTGAAAATTGCCCTAGACAGGCTTTGGATAAGAGTGAATGTTCCACAAATCCACCTTGTTACAGAATGTCCAATACATAATTTTATTCATGACAATGACGGTCGAGTAACAAGGCACATCAATTAATTAATGAAATACACGGCACTCTGCGACTTTTTTTGAACTTAATTTTATTGTAACGAGTTCAAAGTTTTGAAATCTGTAGACAGAAGATCAAGTTAGTCATCATTGAAGAATATACAGCTCAGGACAAAAATAATGGGCACCCAGAAGAGGAGGTGGAAACGTAATGAAACTTCTCGGGTTGACAAAGTATGTTCTATTACTTCAGTGATTACAAAATCGGGCCAAATCTACAACTTGGCAGTATAAGCCCACTTACCAGTATGACAGTTTTTGCCTCTCGGCTGGAATCATGCACTAATTCGGATGGGAAGGGTGTAATAAAGCCGTTGTATCCTCGAACATTATGAATAACCGCCGGCCGGAGTGGGCGAGCGGTTCTAGGCGCTTCAGTCTGGAACCGCGCGACCGCTACGCTCGCAGGTTCGAATCCTGCCTCGGGCATGGATGTGTGTGATGTCCTTAGGTTAGTTAGGTTAAAGTAGTTCTCAGTTCTAGGGCACTGATGACCTCAGATGTTAAGTCCCATAGTGCTCAGAGCCATTTGAACCATTTTTGTGGCTTCCTGTCAGAGAGGTCACAGTTGGTAGTAATTGACGGAAAGTCATCGAGTAAACCAGAAGTGATTTCTGGCGTTCCGCAAGGTAATCTTATAGGCCCTTTGCTGTTCCTTATCTATATAAAGGATTTGGGAGACAAACTGAACAGCCGTCTTAGGTTGTTTGCATACGAGGCTGTCGTTTATCGACTAATAAAGTCACCAGAAAATCAAAACAAACTGTAAAACGATTTAGAAAATATATCTGAATGGTGCGAAAAATGGCAGTTGACCCTAAACAACGAAAAGTGTGAGGACATCCACATGAGTGCTAAAAGGAACTCGTTAAACTTCGGGTACACGATAAATCAGTCTAATTAAAAAACTGTAAATTCAGCTAAATACCTAGGTATTACAATTACGAACAACTTAAATTGGAAGGAACACATAAAAAATACTGTGTGGAGGGCTAACCAAAGACTGCATTTTATTGACAGGACACTTAGAAAATGTAACAGATCTGCTAAGGAGACTGCCCACACTACGCTTGTCCGTCCTCTTCTAGAATATTGCTACGCTGTGGGGGATCCTTACCAGATACGACTGACGGAGTACATCGAAAAAGTTCAAAGAAAGGCAGCACGTTTTGTATTATCGCGAAATATGGGAGAGAGTGTCACCGAAATGATACAGGATTTGCGTGGACATCATTAAAAGAAAGGCGTTTTCAGTTGCGACGGAATCTTCTCACGAAATTCCAATCACGAACTTTCTCCTCCGAATGCGAAAATATTTTGTTGTCACCGACCTACATAGGGAGGAACGATCACCACGATAAAATAAGGGAAATCCGAGCTCGTGCGAAAGATTCGTGCTCATTCTTGCCGCGCACTATACGAGATTGGAATTATAGAGAATTGTGAAGGTGGTTCGGTGACCATCTTGTGTTGTGTGTATAACATCGAAGCAAGTTGTACAGTGAATTACGTTGGAAAACAGTGATGTAATTACAATGTGCAATAGTGTAATGTCAATCAACAGCTCCGCCATTACACCAGTGATGCGAGTGAAGCAGCAAGATTATGAAATTGCTGTGATATACATAGTCAACCACAAAGAAGAAAACCAGCAGAAGACATCACTGATTTCGATTTCTAGCCATACACTGCCCCACTCCTTCCACCCAAATGCCACACCAGCAGCTGCAGTAAAAAACAACGGACCAAGTGTTCTATATTAATCTAGTTTAAGACTTTATTTTTAAGTAACATTTCTCTATGTATGTATGTATGTATGCATAAACACCTGAAGATGAACAAAACATGTTCGAAACGCGTTGAATTATATTAGATTAACCATAAAATAAAAAGTGACTGGTAGCAGAAACTTTAAATAAATAAAACTAAAGAAGCTGCAAAAAGGTGGTAAATTGAGGAGATGGGACCTGGATAAACTGAAAGAAACAGAGGTTGTAGAGAGCTTCAGGGAGAGCATTAGGGAACGATTGACAAGAATGGGGGAAAGAAATACATTCGAAGAAGAATGGGTAGCTTAGAGAGACGAATTAGTGAAGGTAGCAGAGGATTAAGTAGGTAAAAAGACGAGGGCTAATAGAAATCCTTGGGTAACAGAAGAGATATTGAATTTAATTGACGAAAGAAGAAAATACAAAAATGCAGTAAATGAATCAGGCAAAAAAGAATATAAATGTCTCAAAAATGAGATCTACAGGAAGTGCAAAATGGCTAAGCAGGGATGGCTAGAGGACAAATGTAAGGATGTATAGGCGCATATCACTAGGGGTGAGATAGATACTGCCTACAGGAAAATTAAAGAGACCTTTGGAGAAAAGAGAACCACTTGTGTGAATATCAAGAGCTCAGATGGAAACTCAGTACTAAGCAAAGGCCGGCCGGTGTGGCCGTGCGGTTAAAGGCGCTTCAGTCTGGAACCACGTGACCGCTACCGTCGCAGGTTCGAATCCTGCCTCGGGCATGGATGTGTGTGATGTCCTTAGGTTAGTTAGGTTTAAGTAGTTCTAAGTTCTAGGAGACTGATGACCACAGCAGTTAAGTCCCATAGTGCTCAGAGCCATTTGAACTAAGCAAAGAAGGGAAAGCAGAGTGGTGGAAGGAGTATATAGAGCGTCTATACAAGGGCGATGTACTTGAGGATAATATTATGGAAATGCAAGAGAATGTAGATGAAGATGAAATGGGAGATATAATAGTGCGTGAAGAGTTTGACAGAGCACTGAAAGACCTGAGTCGAAACAAGGCCCCGGGAGTAGACAACATTCCATTAGAACTACTGACAGCCTTGGGAGAGCCATTCCTGACAATACTCTACCATCTGGTGAGCAAGACGTATGAGACAGGCAAAATACTCTCAGACTTCAAGAAGAATGTAATAATTCCAATCCCAAAGAAAGCAGGTGTTGACAGATGTGAAAATTACTGAACTATCGGTTTATTAAGCCACGGCTGCAAAATACTAACACGCATTCTTTACAGACGAATGGAAAAGCTGGAAGAAGCCGACCTGGGGAAGATCAGTTTGGATTCCGTAGAAATGTTGGAACACGTGAGGCAATACTGACACCAACGACTTATCTTAGAAAATAGATTAAGGAAAGGCAAGCCTACGTATCTAGCATTTATAGACCTAATGAAAGCTTTTGATAATGTTGACTGGAATACTCTCTTTCAAATTATGAAGGTGGTAGGTGTAAATTACAGGGAGAGAAAGCCTGTTTACAATTTGTACAGAAACCAGATGGCAGTTGTAAGAGCCGAGGGACATGAAAGGGAGGCAATGATTGGGAAGGGAGTGAGACAGGGTTGTAGCTTATCCCTGATGTTATTCAATCTGTATAATGAGAAAGCAGTAAAGGAAACAAAAGAAAAATTCGGAGTAGGAATTAAAATCCATGGAGAAGAAATAAAAGCTTTGAGGTTCGCCGATGACATTCTAATTCTGTCAGAGACAGCAAAGGACCTGGAAGAGCAGCTGAACGGAATGGACAAGGTCTTGAAAGGAGGATATAAGTTGAACATCAACTGAAGCAAGACGAGGATAATAGAGTGCAGTCGAATTAAATCGGGCAGGCCGGAATGGCCTAGAGGTTCTAGGCGCTACAGTCTGGAACTGCGCGACCGCTACGGTCGCAGGTTCGAATCCTGCCTCGGGCATGGGTGTGTGTGATGTCCTTACGTTAGTTAGGTTTAAGTAGTTCTAAGTTCTAGGGGACTGATGACCTCAGAAGTTAAGTCCCATAGTGCCCAGAGCCATTTGAACCATTTGAACCAATTAAATCGGGTGATGCTGCGGGAATTAGATTAGGAAATGAGAGGCTTAAAGTAGTACATGAGTTTCGCTATTTGGGGAGCAAAATAACTGATGATGGCCGAAGCAGAGAGGATATAAAATGTAGACTGGCAATGGCAAGGAAAGCGATTCTGAAGAAGAGAAATTTGTTAACATCGAGTATAGGTTTAAGGGTCAGGAAGTCCTTTATGAAAGCATTTGTATGGAGTGTAGCCACGTATGGAAGTGAAAAGTGGACGATAAATAATTTAGACAAGAAGAGAATAGAAGCTTTCGAAATGTGGTGCTACAAAAGAATGCTGAAGATTAGATGGGTAGATCACATAACTAATGAGGTGTTGAATAGAATTGGAGAGAAGAGAAATTTGTGGCACAACTCGACTAGGAGAAGGGATCGGTTGGTAAGACATATTCTGAGGCATCAAGGGATCACCAATTTAGTATTGGAGGGCAGCGTGGAGGGTAAAAATCGTATAGGGAGACCAAGAGATGAATACATTAAGCAGATTCAGAAGGATGTAGGGTACAGTAGGTACTGGGAGATGAAGAAGTTTGCACAGGATTGAGTAGCATAGAGAGCTGCATCAAACCAGTCTCTGCACTGAAGACCACAACAACAACAACAACAAAATACATGTGAAGTAGGTTACTATGACGTGCTAGAACCACTATGGGCTGAAGTACGACACGGTTTCACTTGAACAGTTTCATTGGGCAGACCGAAAGTTAAGAGATTCCACAGCGTTTCCATGTCAAGAACACACTGCTCGTCTCTTCCAATGATCCACTCCTTGGGACGTCAGAGAGGTTTCGATCTTTCGAAGCTTTCGGCGTTTGAACACACACATTAAATATTCTTGATTAAATTCTATGGTTTAGTTGTCGAATATTCTCTCTGTGCTTAGCATTAACAATGAGATTTATTTATTTTCCTCGCCATAGCCGGATCTGTAGTGGAAACTACTCATTGCTTTCATATGGCATCATATTTTGGGGTAATTCATCACTGAGGAATAAAGTATTTATTGCACAAAAGCGTGTAATCAGAATAATAGCTGGAGACCACCCAAGATCATCCTGCAGACATTTATTTAAGGATCTAGGGATATTCACAGTAGCTTCTCAGTATATATACTCTCTTATGAAATTTGTTATTAACAACCAAACCCAATTCAAAAGTAATAGCAGTGTGCATAACTACAATACTAGGAGAAAGGACGATCTTCACTATTCAAGATTAAATCTAACTTTGGCACAGAAAGGGGTGAATTATACTGGCACTAAAGTCTTTGGTCACTTACCAAATAGTATCAAAAGTCTGACAGATAACCAACAAGTATTTAAGAAGAAATTAAAAGAATCTCTGAATGACAACTCCTTCTACTCCATAGAGGAATTTTTAGATATAAATTAAAAAAAAAAAGAAAAAAAAAACAAAATATTAAAAAATAAAAAAAATAAATAAAAATAAAAAATAAAGAAAAACAAAAAAACACAAAAAAATAAAGTTGTTATATTAACTTAAGTATGTTGTTAAATTAACCTAATTATGTCATGTATTGGAAAATTCGACTCCTTCCACATCATTACGAAATATCGTATTCATGATCCATGGAACTAGTATTAATCTAATCTAATCTAATCTAAGAATAATACAGGGTGATTCAAAAAGAATACCACAACTTTAGGAACTTAAAACTCTGCAACGACAAAAGGCAGAGCTAAGCACTATCTGTCGGCGAATTAAGGGATCTATTAAGTTTCATTTAGTTGTACATTTGTTCGCTTGAGGCGCTGTTGACTAGGCGTCAGCGTCAGTTGATGCTAAGATCGCGACCGCTCAACAGAAAGCTTTTTGTGTTATTGAGTACGGCAGAAGTGAATCGACGACAGTTGTTCAGCGTGCATTTCGAACGAAGTATGGTGTTAAACCTCCTGATAGGTGGTGTATTAAACGTTGGTATAAACAGCTTACAGAGGATGGGTGTTTGCGCAAAGGGAAAAGTTCTGGACGGCCGAAAACGAGTGATGAAAATGTAGCACGCATCCAGCAAGCATTTATTCGCAGCCCAGGAAAATCGACTCGCAGAGCTAGCAGAGAGCTGCAAATTCCACAATCAACTGTATTGAGAGTCCTACGAAAAAGGTTAGTTATGAAACCTTATCGTCTGAAATTGGTTCAAGCACTGTCTGCAGCTGATAAGATTAAAAGAATCGATTTCTGTGATATTATACTTGCTCAAATGATTGATATTGCTCGAGTGTCTGGAGGGGGCCATATTGAACATCTCTGAACTTGTTTTTGAGTGAAAAAAACCTTTTTAAATACTCTTTGTAATGATGTATAACAGAAGGTTATATTATGTTTCTTTCATTAAATACACATTTTTAAAGTTGTGGTATCTTTTTGAATCACCCTGTGTTTTTATGGGTTCTGGCGCTGCAGTTCTACGGTATTCAAATGACAATATTGTACAGGGTGGTCCATTGATAATCACCGGGCCAAATATCTCACGAAATAAGCATCAAACGAAAAAACTACAAAGAACGAAACTCGTCCAGCTTGAAGGGGGAAACCAGATGGCGCTATGGTTGGCCCGCTAGATGGCGATGCCATAGGTCAAACGTATATCAACAGCGTTTTTTAAAATAGGAACCCCCATTTTTTATTACATATTCGTGTAGTACGTAAAGAAATATGTATGTTTTAGTTGGACCACTTTTTTCGCTTTGTGATAGATGGCGCTGTAATAGTCACAAACGTGTAAGTACGTGGTATCACGTAACATTCCGCTAGTGCGGACGGTATGTGCTTGGTGCTTCATTACCCGTGTTAAGATGGACTGTTTACCAGTTGCGGAAAAGGTCGATATCGTGTTGATGTATGGCTATTGTGGTCAAAATGCCCAACGGGCGTGTGCTATTCATTCTGTTCGGTATCCTGGACGACACTATCGAAATGTACGTACCGTTCGCCGGATACTTAGGTTATTTAAGGAAACAGGAAGTGTTCAGCCACATGTGAAATATCAGTCACGACCTGCAACAAATGATGATGCCCAAGTAGGTGTTTTAGCTGCTGTCGTGGCTAATCCGCACATCAGTAGCAGACAAATTGCGCGAGAATCGGGAGTCTCAAAAACGTCGGTGTTGAGAATGCTACATCAACATCGATTGCACCTGTACCATATTTCTATGAACTAGGAATTGCATGGCGACGACTTTCAACGTTGTGTACAGTTCTGCCACTGCGCACAAGAGAAATTACGGGACGATGACAGATTTTTTGCACGCGTTCTATTTAGCGACGAAGCGTCATTCACCAACAGTGGTAACGTAAACCGGCATAATATGCACTATTGGGCAACGGAAAATCCACGATGGCTGCGGCAAGTAGAACATCAGCGACCTTGGCTGATTAATGTGTGGTGCAGCATTATGGGAGGAAGGATAATTGGCCCCCATTTTGTCGATGGCAATCTAAATGCTGCAATGTATGCTGATTTCCTACGTAATGTTCTACCGATGTTACTACAAGATGTTTCACTGCGTGACAGAATGGCGATGTACTTCCAACATGATGGATGTCCAGCACATAGCTCGAGTGCGGTTGAAGCGGTATTGAATAGCATATTTCATGACAGTGGATTTGTCGTCGAAGCACCATACCATGGCCCTCTCGTTCACCGGATCTGACGTCCACGGATTTTTTTCTGTGGGGAAAGCTGAAGGATATTTGCTATCGTGATCCACCGACAACGCCTGACAACATGCGTCAGCGCATTGTCAATGCATGTGCGAACAATACGGAAGGCGAACTACTCGCTGTTGAAAGGAATGTCGTTACACGTATTACCAAATGCATTGAGGTTGACGGACATAATTTTGAGCATTTATTGATTAATGTGGTATTTACAGGTAATCACGCTGTAACAGCATGCGTTCTCAGAAATGATAAGTTCACAAAGGTACATGTATCACATTGGAACAACCGAAATAAAATGTTCAAACGTACCTACTTTCTGTATTTTAATTTAAAAAACCTATCTGTTACCAACTGTTCGCCTAAAATTGTGAGCCATATGTTTGTGACTATTACGGCGCCATCTATCACAAAGTGAAAAAAGTGGTCCAACTAAAACATTCATATTTCTTTACGTACTACACGCATATGTAATAAAAAATGGGGCTTCCTATTTTTAAAAAACCCGCAATTGATATCCGTGTGGCCTATGGCAACGCCATCTAGCGGGCCAACAATAGCGCCATCTGGTTTCCCCCTTCAAGCTAGACAAGTTTCGTTCTTTGTAGTTTTTTCGTTTGACGTTTGTATCGTAAGGAATTTGGACCGGTCACGATCAGTGAACCACCCTGTATATGTAAGGTTGCTGAAATACCGTTAAATACACATGTGGATTGATAGGATGATAGGATGTGGTTTTCATGCTGACGATAATCACCTTGTACATGTTGTGAATTAATGGTTTTGGCAACCCTTTCCATGTTACTCACTAAATAATCTATTACAATTTGCTGATATGTTTAATAATAATAGAGATTTGTTGATTCGATAACTGCATATTGGGTGCCTGTATCATCAATTATGTACCGGGTGATCAAAAAGTCAGTATAAATTTGAAAACTGAATAAATCAAGGAATAATGTAGAGTGAGAGGTACAAATTGACACACATGCTTGGAATGACATGGGGTTTTATTAGAACCAAAAAAATACAAAAGTTTAAAAAATTTCCGACAGATGGCGCTTCATCTGATCAGAATAGCAATAATTAGCATAACAAAGTAAGACAAAGCAAAGATGATGTTCTTTACAGGAAATGCTCAATATGTCCAACATAATTCCTCAACAGTAGCTGTAGTCGAGGAATAATGTTGTGAACAGCACTGTAAAGCATGCCCGGGGTTATGGTGAGGCATTGGCGTCGGATGTTGTCTTTCAGCATCGATAGAGATGTCGGTCGATCACGATACACTTGCGACTTCAAGTAACCCCAAAGCCAATAATCGCACGGACTGAGGTCTGGGGACCTGGGAGGCCAAGCATGACGAAAGTGGCGGCTGAGCACACGATCATCACCAAACGACGCGCGCAAGAGATCTTTCACGCGTCTAGCAATATGAGGTGGTTCTAATAAAACCCCATGTCATTCCGAGCATGTGTGTCAATTTTTACCCCTCTATCTACATTATTCCGTGGTTTATTAAGATTTCAAATTTGTACTGACTTTTTGATCACCCGGTATTTTATATACAATTAATAATAGTGTTATAAACATGATAATAGCTTTAGTGAGTTCATATCTCTATGGCGAATCAGAGGCTTTCTTTAGACTTCTACGTAGCTTTTCTGGAAGCAGTTTTGGTGTATTCCGTGAATATTTCGTATTTTTATATTACACATTCGGTCAACTCGCCGCGTTACTCGCCCAGCGGACATGTCGCTGAATTTACACTTCCCTGTCATTTCTATGCAGCCGTCACGCTGTTACTTGTCTCCAAGCACCGGCCTGCTCCAGCGCTTGCCCTCGCCGTTCTCTCGCTGTGCCCAGTGTCCGGTGTGACTCATTTTGCTCGGTCACATTACGGCAACCTGCCAGCCACACTCGCTCAACCAAATATTCCACATACGCATACAACACTTAGCGCACTACACCGCTCAAAAATCACATACGTTTTTCCTTAAAAAAAGCAACATTCCTTTCAAGAAAACAGTAATTGACTTACTATAGAGGAAACTTCCTCGCAGATTAACTCGGGACCTTTGCTTTTCGCGAGTGAGTACTCTTCCGCCTGAACTTGAAGTTTCGCAGGAGAACTTCTGCAGAGTTTGGAAGTTTAGAGGCGATGTCCTGGAGGAAGTAAGTCTGTGAGTAGGAGTCGGCAACCGTGATAGGATAACTTAGGTGATTGAGCACTAGCCTGCGAAAGGCAAAGGTACCAAGTTCGAGTCTCTGTCCGATACGCAGTTCAGATCTGCCAGGAAGAGGAAGTTTCATATCAGCGCACACACGGCTGTAGAGTGAAATTTCCATTCTGGTTATTATAATTTTTTTTTAGTTTTTGACACTACCACATTTTAATGGCATAGTTATAACCAGTTTCGGCATACAAAGGCCACTTATGGCATCTACATCTACATAGATACTTCACAACCCACCGTAAGGTGTATGGCGGAGGGTACCTTGTACCACTACTAGTCGTTTCCTTTCCTGTTCCACTCACAATCCTCGAGATGACTGGGTGTTTTTTGTTGTCCTCATCATTTCATCATCATTCATGAAAGTGGCGAGATTGGACTGAGCAAACCAAACATCATCATTGTCATCCACTCATGAATAGAGCGATGGAAAAACGACTGTCTATATACCTTCCTATGAGCCCTAATTTCTCGTATCTTATCTTCGTGATCCTTAGGCGCAATGTATCTTGGCGCTAGTAGATTCCTTTAGCAATCAGCTTCAAATGCCGGTTCTATTTCTCAATAGCATTTCCCGAAAAGAATGTCGCCTTCCCTCCAAGGATTCCCATTTGAGATCCCGAAGCATCTCCGTAACACTTATGTGTTGTTCGAACCTAGCGGTAACAAATCTAGCAGACCCCTCTGAACTGCTTCGATGTCTTCCTTCAATCCGACCTTGTTTGGATCCCAAACACTCGAGGAGTACTCAGTAGGTCGCAACATCGTCCTGAACGCGGTCTCCTTTTCAGGTGTACGACACTTTCCTAAAATTCTCCCAATAAACACAAGTCGGCCATCCGCCTTCCCTAACGCAGTTCTCATATGCGTTTTCAATTTTATATCACTTGCAACGGGTATTTAAACGACTTAACTGTGTCAAGCAGGACACAATTAATTCGAACATTACAAGTTTGTACTTCCTGCTCGTCCTCATTAACTTGCTTTTTTCCACATTTAGAGCTAGCTGCCATTTATCACACCAACTAGAAATTTTGTCTAAGTCTTCTTGTATCTTCCTACATGTATCTGTAGGTACTATTGAGGCCGAAACGGTTATGATTGTGTCACAAAACAAACGGTTGTGTCAAAAATAAAATAAATAAAAACTTTATAATTTCACACACTTATCGAAATCTGAACGAACTCCATCGGAATTGGAATGGGTGTTGACCGGAAGAATTTTATCTTGAATGACAGGGGCCAGTTGGAAATAGCTCAACCACTATTTAAATTAGTGTGTAGAATGTAAGAGGCTTGAGGCATACCATCAGATTTCGAAAAAAGTATCGTCCACACTGTCTAGAAGAAACCAAGACCAGATATGTGTGACAACTGTCGCATAGTCATCTTTAAAGGTCATAGTTCCAAGCTGGTACGAGAATATTGTACAGGAGGATGGAAAATAAAATTGAGGGTCTCTTATGTGACGATCTGTTTGGCTATGGAGAAGCTAAAGCCACCACAAAAAAAAAAAAAAATAAATAAAATAAAATAAAAGTAAAACAAGGATGCAGTATTTCGCCCTTGGCGTTCGATCTATACGTCAAAGAAGTGACGAAGAAAATAAAGGAAAGGTTCAAGAATGGGATCAATATTCGGAGCGAATGGATGTCAGTTATAAGATTTTCTGATCACATGCCGTCAGGTGAAAGCGAAGAAGAACAGCACGACTTGTTGAATGGAATGAACAGTCTAATGAGCACACACTATAGATTGAGAGTACACTGAAGAAAGACTAAAGTAATGAGGAGCAGGAGAAATGAAAGAAACGATAAACTTAACATCAAAATTGTTGATCACTAAATAAGAATTTAAGATTTTCTTTTACCTTCGAAGCAAAATAGCACGTGGCAGACGAAGCAAGGAGGACGTAAAAAGCAAAATAGCGCAGGAAAAGAAAGCATTCCTGACTAAAGGAAGCCTACTAGTGTCAATCATTGGCTTTAATATAAAAAATAAATTTCTGACAGTATACATCTGCAACACTTCATTGTATGGTAGTAAATTACGGACTCTGGGAAAACCGGAAAAGGAGAATCGAAATCAGTGAGACATGTTGCAATAAAAGGAGGTTGAAAATTATATGGAATGATGAGGAAAGAAGAGGTCCTCTACAGAGTCAGTGCAGGAAGGAACGTACGGAAAACTCCATGATGAAAAGGGAATAAGATGACAGGACATGTATTAGCTGTAGATTGTAAAAAGAGAAGGGGAACACTGAGATTGGAATACAACCTGCAAATAGTTGAGGACATAGGTTGCTATCGCTACTCTGATATGAAAAGGGGGAGTTTGTGGCGGCCCACATCAAAACAGATAGAACACTGATAACCCAATACAAAAGAAGTCGCTGGCTGTGAACCACTCTTTCTGACAATATTATGAGAATTTGTCCCGCAGTGAACGGGGAACGATTTTTGTGGAGAACCGTAGCTTACCCTGTCACAGGGATTTGTATCATTGAAACAGATTTGTGGAAATAAAGTTAATGTATCTATAGAGTTGCAATCTGTGTAGAAGCAATTGCACCATATGATATCAGTAAAAAAGTCAGCAATACTGATTCCACATAGCAGTTAATATGTTGTTTGTAATGAAAATAGGTGGCAGATCGGGTCAACGATTCCAGTACCATTGTACTACAGACAAAAGAGGTATTTGAGAGACGAACAAAATTTATGGCCCCCTAGGATGCTTCCACGGAAATTGCAGTCGTTACTCTGAACAGCTATTACGAGATTAAATATTTGCTATAAGACTGTGAAGTCGCCACTACTTTTAAAATAACAATACAGTTTTATGAAACTGGTTTCTGCCATGAAATATATCCTACAGAG
Organism: Schistocerca piceifrons; assembly: GCF_021461385.2. Lineage (NCBI taxonomy): Eukaryota > Metazoa > Arthropoda > Insecta > Orthoptera > Acrididae > Schistocerca > Schistocerca piceifrons. The sequence continues at coordinate 586,828,088 of NC_060142.1, read as the reverse complement.
ACTAAACAAACACCATTAATTGAGATGTCAAAGCTTACGCAAAAACAGAGAGATTACTCAGACGTGAAGAATCGAGTTTTGAAGTCCAACATCTACTGCAAACATCGTACCACAACTCCTCAAAGTGTATGAAAATTACGTCATATAGTCTAAATTGTTGCTTACAGCCGGCCGCAGTAGCCGAGCGGTTCTAGGTGCTTCAGTCTGGAACCGCGCGACCGCTACGGTCGCAGGTTCGAGTCCTGTCTCAAGCATGGATGTGTGTAATGTCCTTAGGTTAGTTAGGTTTAAATAGTTCTAAGTTCTAGGGGACTGATAACCTCAGTTGTTAAGTCCCATAGTGCTCAGAGCCATTTGAACCATTTTTTTCTGCTAACTTGAAACAGAGATATTGTTTGGTAGAAGCAATAATTTACGATGACTCAGTCTCTGCCGGCATACAGTTTGAAGAATTACATTAGCGTCATCTTGCGTGGGTTGCCGAATAGTTCTTACGGAAGATAAATGAAAGCACTGCAGACATATGAAGCCTGACCCTGTGTAAAGACAAGTATAAGTGAACGGTGCAATTTTTGTGTGAAACGAATATAAATTATTCTGATGTCGGTGGTAAAGTAGAGCTGGTAGAACATGTGAAAAAAGGGAAGGTCTAAGATAATAAATGCACTAAGCCTAAAATTTTGGAAATTCCAGTATAGTGCGTGAACAAATCTGATACGTAAGATCAGCACATATGGCTAAAGACAAACACTGAAATATAACGACATCCCCACAGAAACCATGCAAAAAAGTGCGTAAAAATCTACACTGAAAATAAATTTGTAAAACCGTCTTGTCCGTTTGTCTGTCTGTCTGTCTTTGAACACGCTAATATCTAAAGCCACTACACGCATTTTCACGCGGTTTTCGCAGGTTGTAGATAATTTGGGGCACCGTACAGGATGTTGTTGTTCATCAAAATCGGATCACGAAAAAAGAAACTACTGGTCTGATTTTTATGAGGTTTTCACTAGTAACTTATCACTCTCTCTCTGGAAAGAATCGCCGTGAGGGTAGTAACCACATACCTATCGAAGGGGTGGGTGTGGGAGTGAAAAAGGGGTGTAGGCAACGACGCGCGAATACCCAGATTTTATTCATCGAGTATTTGAGAACGAGAGCACTTTGTGACTTGCAACAAACTTTACATACAATTTCAAACCTTTAAGAAACTTTTCTCGCTGACGCTCTCCACAAGACGACAAAATGAAAAAAAAGTCTACCGCTACTACATTTTCTCTGTTCATTTTCCCCTCTGCCATGACAGGTTAATCTATTACTTCTTTACTATTAACTGTATTCGCGACACATTTAGCAAGCAGTCTTCGCATATACTACTGAATGTACCTGCAAAATTTTGCCTACGTACGATACGTAAACCAAAATATGACGTGATAAAAACTGAGATGCATGAAAAACTGCTGCATCATGCATGACGTTTAAATATGTTATTGCAAACTCGCTGATCGATTTCGATGAAGTTTGAGGCTACTTTAGAAAATGTTTATTACAAGGTACCGTCCGCCCCTGGAAGCTGAGTGGTCAGCGCGACGGAATGTCATACCTAACGGCCCGGGTTCGACTCCCGGCTGGGTCGGAGATTTTCTCCGCTCATGGACTGGGTGCTGTGTTGTCCTAATCACCATCTTTTCATCTCCATCGACACGCAAGTCGCCGAAGTGGCGTCAACCCCAAAGGCTTGCACCAGGCGACCGGTCTACCCGACGGGAGGCCCTAGTCACACGGCATTACAAGGTACTTACTGATTTGAAGAATATAACCCTAATTAGTAAAAGATATTTATCCTTTGAAAAAGCTATTGACTATTTGGGTTTTGAGCATTATCACATTTCTGAAAATGATTTCCTTGGTTGATATGTGCTGCTTGATACGATTCAAAGTAATTAATACAATGCTTATACAGTCTTCAGTGTCTTTATTCAGTATTTCCACACTATTTATTGCATAATGTACATGTTGCAGAATGTACGCTACCATGCACAACATACAGTATTTGAGAACGAGAGAACTTAGTAACTTGCAACCAACTTTACACATAATTTTAAACAATCATGCAAATTTTTCTCGCTGGCAACCTCACAAAATGAAGAAAGGAAGAACGTTTATCTCTTACATTTTCGCGGTTCACACGGTAAAACTGCCGTATCAGGAACTGCGTCTTCAGGTCCATGTTTACTGATTCTTTGCTACTAACTCTACTCGCAACACAGTTAGCAGGTAGTATCCACATATGCTGTTGAATGTACGAACACAATTATATCATCCTACGATACATGATTTAAGAGATATGAGGAAAGGAGGAGACGGAAGGGAGAGAAAGAGGAGGCCAGGGACAGAGAAAAGGAAGAGGAGATGGACAGGGGAACGGGAAGGAGGAGATTGGTGTAGAAAGGAAAGAAGAGGTGGAAAGGAAGTGGGGGGTGGCGAAGGTGGACAGGGGGAAAGGAAAGAAGGAAATTGCAGGGGTGGGGTGGGGGGGTGTTGGACAGAGTGGGTGCAGATGAGATGGAAAGAAAGAAGGGGGGGGGGGGGTGATGAAGAAGATGGACTAATGGAATTGAAATAACTATACACCTGGACAACGCCAGATACTCAGCCGACAAATTTACAAACTGTTGAGAAATGCAAGTAGAAAGTTGGTGGTCCAATGCGCCTGTATCAAATAAACAGGGCATGAGTGTGAACCATTTCTGCTCCGGTGTGCCGCCCAGGACGAGAGAAGAGAGAATAGTACCTCACGCTTCAAACTACATGCGACGACCATCTGAAATGTATGTGCCTGGTGCTCTGATTGGCACGGCGCTGGCCAAAGCTCTGATATAGCTACAAGAGATACCTGCCCTTCCCTGTTTGCAAAGATACACTGTCTCCGCGGACAGGGACCGCTGGTTCTAGTTGTCTGAGTGTCAACAAGTGTCTTTTCGTAGCACGGAGGTGTGCGATGCGTGAAAGGAGCTCGCGAGAATATGACTATCGTCAAAAGTGTAAGTGGTTTATACCGCTAAAAGACTAAATATGTATTTGAATTGACTCCATATACCCACGAATAAGACTAAAATAATGATAGAAGATGAATTAAAGTAAATATTCTTTTCTACATCTAAATTCCGCAAGCGACCTTATAGTATGTGGTGGGAGGGAGGTGGGGGGGGGGGGGGGTAGTTTCTGTACCACTATCTTTTCCCACTTTTCCTGTTCCAGTGGCGTATGGTTCGCGGGAAAAAAGTTTGCTAGTTATCTTGTGTGTTCGGATCTAATCTCATCTTCGTGGTCTTATCTCGAGATACACGTAGGCGGAAGCAATGTAATGGTTGCCTCTTCTGGGATTGTATTCTCTCAGGAACTGAACAGTAGACCATAAAGTGATGCAGAGCGCGTCTGTACATCTACATCTACATTTATACTCCACAAGCCACCCAACGGTGTGTGGCGGAGGGCACTTTACGTGCCACTGTCATTACCTCCCTTTTCTGTTCCAGTCGCGTATGGTTCGCGGGAAGAACGACTGTCTCAAAGCCTCCGTGCGCGCTCGAATCTCTCTAATTTTACATTCGTGATCTCCTTGGGAGGTATAAGTAGGGGGAAGCAATATATTCCATACCTCATCCAGAAACGCACCCTCTCGAAACCTGGCGAGCAAGCTACACCGCGATGCAGAGCGCCTCTCTTGCAAAGTCTGCCACTTGAGTTTGCTAAACATCTCCGTAACGCTATCACGGTTACCAAATAACCCTGTGACGAAACGCGCCGCTCTTCTTTGGATCTTCTCTATCTCCTCCGTCAACCCGATCTGGTACGGATCCCACACTGATGAGCAATACTCAAGTATAGGTCGAACGAGTGTTTTGTAAGCCACCTCGTTTGTTGATGGACTACATTTTCTAAGGACTCTCCCAATGAATCTCAACCTGGTACCCGCCTTACCAACAATTAAGTTTATATGATCATTCCACTTCAAATCGTTCCGCACGCATACTCCCAGATATTTTACAGAAGTAACTGCTACCAGTGTTTGTTCCGCTATCATGTAATCATACAATAATGGATCCTTCTTTCTATGTATTCGCAATACGTTACATTTGTCTATGTTAAGGGTCAGTTGCCACTCCCTGCACAAAGTGCCTATCCACTGCAGATCTTCCTGCATTTCGCTATAATTTTCTAATGCTGCAACTTCTCTGTATACTACAGCATCATTCGCGAAAAGCCGCATGGAACTCCCGACACTATCTACTAGGTCAGCGTCTGCCACTGGAGTTAGCTGGTGGGCATCTCCGAGACGCTCCCGATAGCTGAGTGATCGGTGTGACTGACTGCCGTCCTACGGGCCCGGGTTCGATTCCCGGCTGGGTCGAGGATTTTCTCCGCTCAGGGACTGGTTGTTGTGCTGTCTTCATCATCATTTCATCCCCATCCAGCGCGCAGTTTGCCCAGTGCCGCGTCGAATGTAAGTAAGACCTGCACCAAGGCGGCCGGACCTGCTCCGCAAGGGGCCTCCCGGCCAATGACGCCAAACGCTCATTTCCATTTTCCGCGACGCTGTCGCGCTTACTGAATGAACATGTAGGGAAATTTGGTGCTCTTATTTGGATCTTCTTTATTTCCTCTATCTGTCCTACCTGGTACGGATGTCATACTGACGAGTAAGTATTTTCCGAATGGATATTTTATAAGCTTCTTCCTTTGTTGACGGACCTAGTTTCCTGAGGAATCTTCCAATGAATCTCAGTGTGGCGTGTGCCCTACTTGCGGTTAATTTTATGTGGTCAAATCGGTCTGTGCGCACACGCCTAGATATTTTATGGAAATCACTGATTCCAATGATTGTTCTGCAATTTTGTGATCATACAATAAAGTGTCTTTCTGTCTTTTTTTCCCAGTACGTTACTTTTTTTTATATTGAGGGTCACCTGTCGCTCCCTGCACCAAGCGTCTATTCTCTGCAGCTGTTCTTGCATTCTGGTACAGTTTTCTGCCGTCCCAACATCTCCGTACACAACAGCATTATCAGCGAAAAGCCTCATGGAACTTCCGAGGCTATGTACTAGGTCTATGATAGTTGGTTACATTTAGTAACTCAGATCCGCATCCTCCTATCAATAGTGCAATACAAACTTGTGAGATATGGTACTTCACAAAAATACGGAAGATTATATACACAGATCAGTAAACTAATAAAGAGGCACTGAATTCGAGATGGAGAGAAAAGAAATTTATTGTACAACATGGCTAGAAAAGGGAATATACAAGAGTCTCGAGATACCTCCTAATACCGTGCCGGACCTCCGTCTGTCCGGCACAGTGCACCATCTCTACTTGGCACGCATTCAGAAAGTCGCTGGAAGCCCCCGCAGAAATACTGAGCCGTGCTGCCCCTGTAGCCGTCCATAACCCGAAAGTGTTGCCAGTGCAGGAGTTTGTGCACGAACTGACCTCTCGTTTATGTCCCGTAAATGTTCGATGGGCGATCAGGGTGGCCAGATAATTCGGTCGAATTGTCCAGAACGTTCAACAAATCGCAAACATTTGTGGCGCGGTGACACGGAATATTGTCAGCAATAAAAATTGGAGAAAATGAAGAAGATGTGTACACATATGCATACGCTGACGACATAGCCGTAGGATCAACAGTTATACAGAAGCTGCAGGAAATCATTGAGAGAATAGATAAATGCTGCAGTGAACTCAAACTACACACAAACATAAGAAAGACCGAAATGGTGATTTTCAGAAAAGGAGACAAAACACTGAAGAATGCGGGAATCAACATAGAGGACAAAAAATAAAAATCTCATCCGACTTTAAATACCTAGGGGTGACATTGCAACGAACAGCCTAACGCTTCACAAAACATACAACAGAACGTGCAGCCCAAGCAATAATAGCAATACTGGACATCAGAAACATCCACCTACTCAGTCTAGAAACGACCATGAAATTATTCAGCGCAAAAATCTTGCCAATCCTGGCCTAATGGATGGAAGTTATATGGGACCACCTGACAGAAAGAAGTCTAGAAACACTAGAAAAGTTAAAATCGACTTGTCTTTGAGAGACCTAGTGCTCTTTTTAGATAACAAGATCTGGACTAGTGTACCTGCTAGCGAAAGAGACATTTCTAATCGAAGACATCAAACTTCGATATATGATGCCACACACCAAGGCTTCCAGAAATCAACTGAAGGTCATGGAGGATAAACGAGATAAAGTATGGCCGGAGTTCTATGGCACCGAAACAATGACGAACCGCTCATGGACAGCACCAAATTTCCAACTGCGACATGTCGTAACTGGATTATCTATTCACGGCTTTCATCATCTAATTTGCAAAAACAAAAATTATCACCACCCAACCACAACATGCGTGTGTGAACTCTGTAACGAAGCCTGTGAACGATATCACATAGAACTGTGCAGTAAAAGGGTGAAATCTCTAAAGGAATATGCAAAAATGTAAAATGTAAATGCCGAATGTTAATCGAAGTAACTGTATATGGCTATTTGGCTTCAGTTTTATTAAAATAAATAAATAAAAATTACCTCGCTTTTTGGTACATGAAGCCCACTAATGGCTGCAAATGGTGTGCAAGTAGCCGAACATAACCATTTAATGATTGGTTGAATTGGACTAGAGGACGCAGTCCATTCTATGTACGCACAGCCCACACCGGTATGGAGCCACCACCAGCTTGCACAGTGCTTTGTTGACAAGTTGGGTCCACGGCTTCGTGGAATCTGCGCCACGTTGGAACGCTACCATCAGCTCTTACCAACTGAAATCGGGACTCATCCGACCAGGTCACGGTTTTCCAGTCGCCAAGGGCCCAACCTATATGGTCGCGGGCCCAGCAGAGGCGTTGCAGGCGATGCCATTCTGTTAGCAGAGACACTCTCGCCGACCATCTGCTGCCACACCCATTAACGCCAAATTTCGCCGCACTGTCCTAAAGGATACGTTGATCGTATGTACTGAAACTTCCCCTTTGTATGTAAAGAATGACAGTGCTCGAAAAACTCTTACGTTATTTGATTTTCAAACAGCTGAGCAAAACTGAATGTACTCAGACAGTTCTCTCATTACTTATTCTGATCATCACTAAACTGACACACAATATTTTTAGCGAAACGCAATCTGACTTTCAATAATCCCTACAAAAGAATGACCCTGACTAACAATAACGTATACCTTTCATGAATCACTCACCTCACAAAAATCTTGTGGTGTCACCGCCAGACACCACACTTGCTAGGTGGTAGCCTTTAAATCGGCCGCGGTCCGGTAGTATACGTCGGACCCGCGTGTCGCCACTGTCAGTGATTGCAGACCGAGCGCCGCCACACGGCAGGTCTAGAGAGACGTCCTAGCACTCGCCCCAGTTGTGCAGCCGACTTTGCTAGCGATGGTTCACTGACAAATTACGCTCTCATTTGCCGAGACGATAGTTAGCATAGCCTTCAGCTACGTCATTTGCTACGACCTAGCAAGGCGCCATTATCAATTGCTATTTATCTTGTGATGCATGTACCGTCAGACCGATGTTCACCAATTATGAATTAAAGTTAAGTATTCCAGTAGTTACTTACGTTCTTTGCTGCTATAAATTCCCTTGCCTGTTCCAGGCCTCACGCCAGCCTGCGTGAGCTTAAACGCGTGCCTTTCGGCTTCCTCTCCTAGTGGCTTGGCTGTCTTGCCAAGTCACAACAAATGTTCGTTACTCGAACTACTGCAATACAGCGAGAGCCACTACTGCCAGCTAAATAAAAGATTCTAACTACTGAGCGGTTCCAGGCGCTACAGTCTGGAACCGCGCGACCGCTACGGTCTCAGGTTCGAATCCTGCCTCGGGCATGGATGTGTGTGATGTCCTTAGGTTAGTTAGGTTTAAGTAGTTCTAAGTTCTAGGGGACTGATGACCTTAGCAGTTAAATCCCATAGTACTCAGAGCCATTTGAACCATTTTCTAACTACTGACAGGCATAGTTAGCAAATGAAAGATTTTTATAGAGAACAAACAATGTATTTACCTTAATAGTGTTCAGAAGTCATAATATATATATCAGTTCATGGCATCCAGTCTTACAAATTTCCTTTTTCTGACGGACAAACGTCTAGACCGTCCGCTCATAGCAACCTCTCAAGACTCTGCCATCTCTCTCTCCACATCCACCATTACTGGCGGCTCACCTCCAACTGCGCAACGGTACACGCTGTTCACATCCAACTGCCCAACGCTACACTAGCGAATATTCCAACAATGAGTCCAACCAGCCACAGACTGCACACAGCGCCGTCAGCGATTTTCATACAGAGCCCTACGTGGCGTTATCAACATAAAAACCTAAACAGCCTACTTACAGTACCACGTTGATTTATGCTGTTATTTCACACAGCGTTGTTTGTTTGTTAGCACTGATACCTCTACGCAAACGCCGCTGCACTCGGTTGTTAAGTGAGGGCCATCGGCTACTGCGTTGTACGTGATGATAGATAATGCCTGAAATGTGCTGTTCTCGGCACACTCTTGTCACTGTGGGTCTCGGAATACCGAATTCCGTAACTATTTCCGAAATTCCATACCCACGCGTCTAACTCCAACTACCATTCCGCTTTCAGAGTCTGTTACATTTAGAGCGGCCGTCATCACATAGGAAATCTTTCCACATGAACCACCTGGGTACAAATGACTGCACCGTCAATGTCATGCCGTTTTATATCATGTGTACGCGATGCTACCGCAATCTGTACGTATGCGTATTGCTGTGCCCTGACTTTTGTCATCTTGATGTGACACGTCCTGTGGAACCACTGTACAGATCATTTATAAAAGGAGGGAAGAGCTTGGGTGTGGGTGGGAGAGGGGATAAAGATAGCTGAGAGAGAAAGAGAGAAAGAGAGAAGAGTTACCAGTATGGGAATACAGCATACCGTGAAACCAGTCTTCTGGTTAAAGAACGCAACAGCAAGGTTTTGTGGCCACGATGTATACCCATAGAATAGAGCTGCACCCGGACGATGCTCCAGAGTGGCTTCGATGTGACTGGAAGCAGGCGCTCACCGTGCTACATGAACTGCTCCTGTAGTAAATTTAGGTAATTGTCTGGCGAGCCGCTGTTTCCATGCAGCCTGCCGGCTGCCTCTCACGCTCGGCAGGAAATTACTTGGATTTAGCAGCGGCCGCCGAGCACAAACGGTGCTCGCCATACGTGCACTTGTACGCTTGTCCGCCTTACGGCGGGAATAAATCATAGTTTTAATAGCCGCAAACCCCGATAATTTACTTTGCGGCAGAACGCGGTTCGTTAGTGCCTCTTAGTTCGAGGCGGCGATGCCGCTCTCGCTATTTAACGGGCGTTTTATCTCGCTGATTTCAATGGCAGGAGGCGCTATAAAGCGCTGTTGTGTGTCTGCGCGGGAGATGCATGGCGCACCAAGGCGCTCAGTTAACACGCCGCCGTGGGCAGCCGAGTCGAACGTCGCGACGGCGCCCAGTGAACCCCGCCTGCCTGTCGGGAGCTTCCCGCACTCACCTGCCACGTCTGCTCTCCAACTCCACCCGCCGCTACCTAATTGTCGCACGCTTCCACTACACTCCCAGATTTCACAACACATTATTTGCACTGCCAATTATTATCAAGGAAATTTACAGTGTACAGCGCTGACTTTTCTTAAATAAACTCCTCCAATTCGACGTATATGACCAATTCCTTTTCTTTCAATGATAATGCGAAATGCTGAAGAAATATGGATGTGAGTTAAAGTGACGACTCCCCCCGTCGGAGGTACGAGTCTTCCCTCGGGTATGCGTGTGTGTGTTGTCCCTAGTGTAAGTTAGTTTAAGTTAGATTCAGTAGTGTGTAAGCTCAGGGACTGATGACCTCTGCAGTTTGGTCCCATAGGACCTTACCACAAATTTGCAAATTTAAAGTGACGTAGATTTCCAAGAAATTTCTTACTGGTTCCTCATATATTCCATCTGGGATTCCAGCGTCACCCTCTGACATGAAAAAAAAGTAAAAAATAAAATAATTGGTGTTACATGTGTGACACTATTAGTGCACTCCTATAATCAATATTTGCTTCATTCTTTCCAGCTGTGCCTGCTGCAATACTCTAAATTCACTCAATACGCAAATCACATTTCCTCGACTACCTCGCAAATTGCATATGTCATTCGTAGTAGTGGTTGCCATGACACTTACTCTCTGTTAACTCCTTAGGTTTCTTAGTCACTGGTGACCTCAGTAAATTTCCTCACATGTCAAAAACTTATCATCCTTCTGTAATTTCACTACCACATCGGATATGTCTAGCATTTTGGCTGTATCTTTTCATAATACTGTCTGTTCCCATTTCCTTCTAAATTTCAACCACAGTACAATGGAACAAATTACGTTGTAGCCCGAATCGTATCCAAGACCACTGTGAATTCACGAGGAGATTAAAGCTTTATCTTTTATCATTAGATTATCTTACCTTACGGGATATCCTGTGTGTTACCTCTTTCTAACCTCTTTCTAACCTCTTTCTAAAGTTCATTTCAAGACACATATATTTCTGGTAAGAACCTATAAAATATGTATATATGAAGGACGGTTACTGTTACTCCATGTGGAGCAGAGTATTTCAGAATATGTAAGATTTTACAAATACGATTAGGTAAATACTGCTTATCAGCACTGAAGTATTTTGTGAGTTACGTTATTATTTTCACACTGGTGTAAAATTCGTATTATGGGTATGTATTTTAAGGTATATTTGACGCAGCTATTGTACGGGTAACATGGTGCCTACTTCTTTGTCCCCTCTTCCACTACTCCCTATTTTTTCCGACCGCTCACTTCCAGCAACCAGCACCCCTCCCCTTTCTGTCTTCACTTCCTCCCTCTGCTTATTTTCAATGCCCTGCCTCATCTGCGTGCACCTCAATCCTCCCTAGCACTCCTATCTTCCCCTCCCCTTCCCTCCCCCAGTCCATTGGCCACATACTGCTTCACTGGCTATTTTAAATCTGTAGTACAACATTTCAAAGCTATGACATTAATATTTTCTTATTTCAATGTCCTGCTATTCACGCATCCATACGCTTGTTGTATTGCAAACGTCAATTTCATTGTAATGGTTTTTTCTCGCTTTATATTGCCGTATTGCCACAGAAAATTGTTAATGTTGGATTGATTTCGGCCGACAATAAATTATTACATTCTTTCGATTACTGATCAATGACTTAACTAAGTCTCTCGTCGCATATGACGAATCATCTGCTCTATATGTAATGTATTTTTAATTTTTCCGTTATTGTGTTAATAGAACAGTTCATTACATTGTATTGTTTCCATGTGCGTTGACGTACCACTTCTAATTTCGTCATGGTACGTAATTTATTGTCATAACACATATGAAACAATACCGCCACTTTTGCTTTGCCGGTACCTACTAGCAATGTTGTCTCCCTCTCCCGGTTCGTGGGAACTCGCTTAGCAGTCTGTCATCTTATGTACGCAACGTAACGCTCTTTTCCTTGTGCTACCTTTGCACTTGGGTAGGTAGGGATGGTTCATGTTTGTACTTTTGTTTAGTCTTTACTATTTAGAAAGTTATTGCAATGTATTTTTATACCAATTCATTTATTATAATTCTATTGTAGATTTCTGAAGATGCGAATAATTCCGAAACGCGTCACGTGCTTACCGATAACTTTATTCTCTTGTGATTTGACATATAAACGTGTTATATACCTTTACGATTTGAGCTCGAACAGTCAGCCACAATTGTCCTATCGTTGTCCACAATCACCCTGCGGTTCTGCGGTTTCCCTGGTAGTCTCTTATGTAGAAGACATAATTCGGTACTAGTTAGTCGCACATCACCATTTTATAAAAAAATTCTAGCAGAATCTTGCGTTATGTCCAAATCCAAAAGATAGTAGTCATCTACACATTGTTGCTGCAGTATTCCAGGCAGCTCTTCAATTAAAACATACACTTTGACATTGGCTAATTCCATTTTATATTCTATGGATAAAGGACTTCTACAATTTGAAGCCATTTTGACTATTTTTCGACCGTGACTGTATCAAGAAATATGTAAAGGTTTTTTTTAAATTACCGACACCAGTCACCAAATTTGTTAACTATTGTATTACTTATTTATTTAGCGACATGTTTCGAGGGAATATCTCATCTTCAGGCTAAATGGCATTACAAACCAAATTTTACAATAAGGTCATACTGATGTTCCATAGACTTTTCATTATTGCTGCGGTTATCCTGTGGAAGAAGAGAGAACTTAGTAAGAGGCGATTGTCACTTTGGAAGCTGGACTGATGTTCGCATGAAGATGTTTTGCAACGGTCACAACGAGACTGCCACTCCAGAAGAACAAAGTGAGTGACCGTTACAAAACATTTTCATGCAAACATCAGTCCAGCTTCCAAAGTGACATCGCCACTTACTAAGTTTTCTCTTCTTCCACACAATAACCACAGCAATAACATCAGTATGACCTTATCGTAAAATTGTTTTTGCAATGCCATTTAGCCTGAAGATGGGGTATTCCATCGAAACATGTCGCTAAATAAATAAGTAATACAATAGTTAACAAGTCTGTGACTGGTAGCGGTAATTTAAAAAACCTTTACATGAAGGACTTCTATACTTCTTTGAATTGGTATCCAGTTCTTCCTTCTCGATTATTTCCAATATCCTTCTTGCTGTTGCATTGTCATTCCCGTTCAGGCGAAATGGTAGTTTTTTCTTGACACCATTTCGCGCAATGACGAACTTGGCGATTTTTTTCTATGTAGATAATAGATAAATGACCCGTCACTTTGTTTACCATTTCATCACATATTTTGAGCAGCAGAATGTTATCGCAAAACTTACGTAATGGGCGTAAGCACATTTAAATTCTTCTCGCTAAGAAGCATACCATTTGAGGTGTAATTTATGTTGCCAGTATCAGCAACAAGACTGTCCAGATTCTCCAGTCATAACCACAAACCAAAATATTCATCGGCACGTCTTGTCTTTCTTCTTAGTGGCAGAAAGATGTTTAGCACTTTGGAGGGATTTATGTTTACTCTTTCGGCTACCACAGAAGACCGATCCGTTGCAGCTGTCAAGACGCGTTTTACACTCTGAACATCCAAGATGGTGGCACTCTGCAACCTACGGCAGGTGCTCCAGAATCGTCAATATGTTGCTGCTAATTGCGTTACTTAAAATATGAGTTTATTATAGCAGCACTGGCTACCATTTAACCATCTGTCTGGGTGTATGCTACCAGCTCTTCTGCTTCTCATTCGTGCAGAAATTCTATTTAAAACCTTAAGTTTACTATTTTTGCAAACGAATCACCGTTAAATGCTGTTATTCAATTGGTTCTAAGCTCTGCGAATGGTTGTTCTGTAGCTAGGTACATATCATCCAGTCCATTATATTTAAAAAGAACATAATGATCCTTTTTAAGTCGAACCTGACGGGAATGGAGCTTTATAAATAGATCTATCGTGTGTTGTTCCGATCTTTTCGACCATTGTATATGTACCCTTAACTGGTATTTTTACATTCTTGCACAGGGTCAAACATGCGATCCATTCTTCTCCCACCTATAAGATGCTATAGTGGCATTAATTAGTAGGCATCCATTCGTTTTGAGGAACTGCTACTTTTATACATCGACATATGGTGTTGGGGGGGGGGGGGGGGGGAGGGGAGGATCTCGCCGACATTCGGTATGTCTGTTTACCTCGAGATGTTTTATGACTAGCGTAGTGTGATTTGTAAGATACTTGTTATTTGGATTCCGAACGCTGTGGAATTCTCTCCCATCAGAGAGTTAAGAACTAAGCTGGATACTATTAAAACCACACCAAACAAACATAGTGGAAGGGTTATTTTCTGTGTGTAAATGTATATAGAAAAATGAATAAAGATTATAAACGAGAATGTTTGCTTGTTTCATGCACTAACCTATGAAAAAACCTAAGAATTTTGCTATTCTTGCTAATCTACGTGCATGGGAAATGGATAGTTGTGTGGAAAGTACCTGAAACTAGGTATCGTACTTATATGGTGATGTCGATGCAAATACATATCGCCATTGGCCACAGAATACGGCGTGGGATGGAGAAAGGGGAGGGTAGGGGGAGGGAATTTTGTAAATGCTGAAACTGATGTCAATGATTCCAGGAATGCTGATGCTGTTGTTAGCATTAGTAGAATAATCTTTAAGTCAGGGTTAGGTTCTGCTCGCCTTGATACCCTATTCATGGTTTACATGCTGTAATACCTTCATCAATTGTAATTGTCCTAATGGCACTGGTGATTGATTCACAGTTGGATTTTCACAAGGAGAATTGTGTTATTCCTTGCCTCAGTCACAAGTACTAACACAACATTTCTGAGAATAAAACATTCTATTGAAGTATAACAAATTAATAAGTAAAATTATCATTGTTTAAGTGCTTCATCATTTGCCGTGCAGTGAAGGTGATACATGTAAGTTCTCCAGGCGATGGTTAACTAATATGAAACTTGTTACTTAATGAGAACGTTATTTTCAATTTGTGTTTCGAGGGATACTGAAATGAAACTTAGCTTGTCATATTACGTAACAATAATTACTGTCCTGTCATATTTTAAAGTTAGCCTGACAGTTTTTGTTGTTGTGGTCCTGAGTCCAGACACTGGTTTCATGCAGCTCTCCATGCTACTCTATCCTGTGCAAGCCTCTTCATCTCCCAGTACCTACTGCAACCTACATCCTTCTGAATCTTTTTAGTGTATTCATTTCTTGGTCTCCCTCTACTATTTTCACCCTCCACGCTGCCCTCCAATACTAAATTGGTGATCCCTTGATGCCTCAGAATATGTCCTACCAACCGATCCCTTCTTCTAGTCAAGTTGTGCCACAAATTTCTCTTCTCCCCAATTCTATTCAATACCTCTTCATTAGTTATGTGATCTACCCATCGAATCTTCAGCATTCTTCTGTAGCACCACATTTCGAAAGCTTCTATTCTCTTTTTGCCTAAACTATTTATCGTCCACGTTTCAATTCCATACATGGCTACACTCCATACAAATACTTTCAGAAAAGACTTCCTGACACTTAAATCTTATTCGATATTAGCAAATTTCTCTTCTTCAGAAAAGATTTCCTTGCCATTGCAAGTCTAAATTTTATATCCTCTCTTCTTCGACCATCATCAGTTATTTTGCTCCCCAAATAGCAAAACTCATTTACTACTTTAAGTGTCTCATTTCCTAATCTAATTCCCTCAGCATCACCTGACTTAATTCGACTACATTTCACTATCCTCGTTTTGCTTTTGTTGATGTTCATCTTATATGTTTCTTTCAAGACACTGTCCATTCCGTTCAGCTGCTCTTCCAGGTCCTTTGCTGTCTCTGACAGAATTACAATGTCATCGGTGAACTTCAAAGTTTTTATTTCTTCTCCATGGATTTTAATACCTACTCCGAATTTTTCTTTTGTTTCCTTTACTGCTTGCTCAATATACAGAATGAATAACATCGGGGATAGGCTACAACCCTGTCTCACTCCCTTCCCAATCACTGCTTCCCTTTCATGCCCTTCGACTCTTATAACTGCCATCTGGTTTCTGTACAGATTGTAAATAGTCTCTCGCTCCCTGTATTTGACAGTATAAACGCTTATTCCGTTTGATGAAAAGTGGTTTTGAACTATTTATACGATTAACTTCAGGCAGTATATTTTATTTAACTGCTGTAACATATGTCAGTTTATAGTAACAGGCTAAAACGTTTTAGACCCCAAGGCTGTTCCTGGGGTTAGGTCACAGTAGATGTGACCCAGTTCAAAAAGAGCAATTTCAGTGAAATCCAATGGAGTTCCATTACACATAAACCATATGTAATCTTTTTTTTTTCAGGATGTAAGGGGCACCATACCGACCTGATTGCTAACTTATTTGGCAGATGGCCTCTTGCTGGGCTCCATTTTTTCAGAGACGATCGTGAATGAGTATTCCAGTGGCCAGTATGAGTCGCAGGATAGGAGTTGACGCTGTAGTACAGAAGTGTGGCAAAATGGAAGTTAAAAAATCGTAAGTGAAGGGAGTTACATTTAACATAATGGCTGTTCAGCTTTAGATAAATGTCGACGAAAGATAAGAAATGAAAGTATGTTAAAGAAAAATGCAGTAATTGAAGGATTTATGGGACAGTAATCTAATAAGCTGTTACGAATGAAATGTGGTGGAAGTTTAGTAGCTCAAGCTTTAAGGCATCAATCAAATAACACTTCTTACATTGAACTCCTGAAATAATTCCAGTTAACTCAATATGTCATGCAACACAATTATGTGAAACTAAATGAATGTTATTAAACTGTTGATGTAATAAAAAGCCGGCATTTTGTGAATATAAACCACTAACTCTCACACTGGTAACTGCACACAAGTAATTTCCCCAACCCTTGCTACGAGATGCAGTTCTTAGGGAAAGAGAATTTTGCGACGGCAACGGCCGTCCCATATAGGCCTACACCTTTCGCCATGGGGCATCTAGCGGACACAATGAGACGCCAGACGCCACTGCATAGGCCGTCAGCAAAAGCCGCCCCTTGTCCCTGCTTTTAAAAACGACCCTTCGGAATGCCTTTCTACAGGAACATAGCAGGAGATGCCAGAGAAAATGTCCGGAGATAAAAAAATTCAGAGAAACCCAACTCAAACCAAAGGTGACTCATTGTAGCCAACTACATTAAAAACTCGCAGGAAAAAAAAGCTGTCTATCTCAGTATTACGTAGCAAAAGTTAAACTCTACCCTAAAAAAGAAACGATGCCTGTGATAGGCTACAAAAACTGTAGTGGATGGAGTGATAAAGTACGAAAGCTCTGATTGGCCAGAAAGGAAACGCGTGGCCACCAGCTGGTCTGATTACGTCACTGCCTGTGCTGTTGCACTCTCCTGAGCTCTGCATGTGTGAGATGGTATCTTCCTACCTTGCAGGCCGTAGGGTCAACCCCAAATTTCTAAAACACTCAAAGAGCATCCTTCTGCAACTGTGGTACGAAGATAGATCAGAAGCAGTCACACACGTGTTGGAAAACGTTTAAGGTTAACAATCACTTGTACACGATGAGAAAATGGTACTTTTCCAAAACAGTATTCGATCTAAGAGTCAGTAAATGATGCGGAATACTGAGTGTTACGTTGATTAACTACAACTATGAATATCATATTAAGCAATTAATTTCAGTATAAAAATATTGTATCAAAAGATCGAAACACGGGTATATGGGACTGGAATTAGGTATACGGTCACTGCTCTTTAACTTTCTCTTGTTCCCCTGTATGTAGCATCACCTTTCCCAGCTAAATAATATCTTATTACCTAGATTAAAATTGTGACAGGCAACTTAACATTGGAAATAGAGCAACAGGGACAGAATTGTTCAAGGGTCACATTCTATAGTGTACCAGAGGAACACCCTGAAACAAATTTCTTATAGATAGTGTGAGATGCATTGGAAGAAGGTATAGGACTACCAGACATTCACCTGCAACTTTAGCCCATACATTTATATTATGAATTGGACATAGTCTTGATCACTTAATTTTATTACAATGACACTATTAATCTCAAGATGTTTCTGATATCTGTTCTAAAGTGTACTATGTGATCACTGGATTACTTAACAAAACAAATTGTAACCATTCATTACAAATTTAAGTTTCTGGTCTTTCCCTCGAACCGAGGTGAAAATAAACTATCGTTAATAAGGAATTATGGTAACACATTCAAATTTATCCTCACATGAATATTATTTTTTTTTCGTGTAATACCTTCATCAACTACCAACTCCAGGCAGTTGATGGTTGGAGTGCTGACCCATTATCTGCGTATCCAGTAATGCTCGCAACAGATGTGGTATGCGTGGGGATCATATCAACGTGTATCGCATCAAAACCAGTCTGAAGATGACGCAATGAAGCGTTGAAACTGGTAGCAACAAAAAAATGAAATAATAAGAACGGCTGTAGGTGTTTTCATTTCCTTGTCACGGAAGTAAACTTGTCTATCACTTTGTCTAGCATTATTGTTTTCCAGCTTGTTTACAACTAACAAGCATATAAGTTTACACGTACTGTGCTTTTTATTTACATGAACACTCTTTATCTTCTGCAAGGAGACAAGAAGGACGAGCCTGATTACTAGGAAGTCATGATGCACTTTTTGTTTACTTTACATGCCCATAAGGTGGCTCTGTTGTACCGTATTTACATTGTCCCATGACGGAACGTGCTATGAATCACCGACAGACCCATTCATTACTCAGTCCTATTCGGAGATGTACAGTACAGTAAGATGGAGCAGTACCGGTACAGTTTTCCAGAACTCACTGACATGCACCTTGTGTATGTCGAAGTACGTTGCAATGCTCTCGTCGCTGAAAGGCTGAACAGCGAACGATTTCCTAACAGGCATCATCCATCACGATGAGTGTTCATTTCTATCTATCGACGAGTGCGGAAGACTTCTATTGGAAAGAAGGAACGAGGAACACTCGCTCACCCGATTCTGAAGAGGAGGTGCTGGAACGTGCTGCACCGGACCCCACTACATGTGCCAGTCGTATTGCACGTGAAATGGGCGCAGCACATATTAGCGTGTGACGAGTACTCACCAACAGTAATCACACCCATATAACACACAACGAAGCCATGCAATGCTTTTGACTGACTTTGCACCAAGGGTCGCTTTGAGTCAGTGGTTGCTCCAACAATGGAATGATGGACCAGATTTTCCCCAAACTTGCTGTTTACTGAAGGGTTCTCACCAGGATTAGCCGTGTGTGGGACTAGGAGAACCCTCACGCTGTAATAGTCACACCATCAAGTACGTTTTGCTATGAATATCTGGGCCGGCATTGTAGGCGACAATCCCATTGGGCCATATGTTCTACCTGGCGGTCTGTACCTGTGGATGCGGAGATGGAATTAGTTGCAAGAGTTGTAGCTGCCTGCGATCTGATTCGAAACACGTCTGGGGTTCGAATTGGTTCAAATGGCTCTAAGCACTATGGGACGTAAGATCTGAGGTCATCAGTCCCCTAGACTTAGAACTACTTAAATCTAACTGACCTAAGGACATCACACACATCCATGCCCGAGGCAGGATTCGAAGCTGCGACCGTAGCAACAGCGCGGTTCCGGACTGAAGCGCCTAGAACCGCTCGGTCACAGCGGCCGGCCACGTCTGGGGTATTTGTAGGGCGCATCAAAATCTTGTTCGTCGATGTCATGGCCGTCAGTTTTAGCACATTTTGTAAGATACAGTATAAATGATACGTTCATTTTGTCAAGGATGGTATTTGCAATTAACTGTAACTAATGTAAATAAAATAGTACAGAGTAATGTGATTTTATTCCTATTATTTCCTTAAGATGGCTTCTCCGACCTCATGTTCCGAAAGAAGAGACATCACATATATATGAAAATTTGTTACTACATTCGGGCATGAGAACTCTGTATAAGGCTCTTTTACTGATAACTCACGTATGAATTCTTTTTTCTTGTTACGATGTCAGAAATTCACGTCTGCAGTATATCGGATGAACTATGTATACAGGAATTGGATGAACTTAGCTATTGAGGGTTTTTAAATCCATCGCAGAGTTACCTATCTGAATTACGCGAAGTGGTGCATTTCCTTGAAGAAACAGCTTTCATTAATTCATTGATATTACAGCCATGCTTAGGGAAGACACAGCGAAATATGCTTTCCAGTTTAACTTTTCTCAAGTAACTACTGCCCTCCCCATGTCGTGGAATTAAAAATACTTTCTCTTCACATTTTATGGAGAAATATCGCTACTTTCGCTGTGTAGTACAGGAAGATACACAGTGGAGCGAGGGTTTCTCGACATTTTGTTTACTCTCGCATTTTTTTCGGGTGTGGAAAGTCACGGAGTGGAAATTATGTGCTGACAAACCAGTACAGCCCAGAATGAGGAGTTAAGTCCGCTACTTGCCTCACCTGCGCTATACAAGCTCGTGCTTCTCCGCCACAGCGTGTGCCTGCAGAAAGTCTTGCGCTGCCACTGATTTACACCATTCTGTTCCTCAGATCCTGTTAGCGTGGGAGGACAGGCGAATGCGACAACCGACAGACATTCGTAGTCGCAGACGCATGAACATTTTTCAGTACAAAACCACTGATGTAGAGGCATATTATTTCACAAATAATCTTAATAATCATCACTACATTTATCGTACTAGAGTACAAGAAAAGAAACGAATTGTCAATAAAGAGTGAAGTTTTTAGCTTAAGGAACCGCAAATCAGCGGACAGCACACGTCGTTGTCGATTGAAACGGTGCCCACAATCTTTTCCTCTAGGTGACCACAAAGGGAGGGTTACGACGAGAAAATTTCCGGCGTAGGATGAATGTTGCTCCTCCATGCGTGTCTGGCTGCAAGAGGGAGTGTCTGGGTTCGACCCCTGATTCCATCACCTGAACATCTAAGTCATCATTTCTGCATACGTACTTGGCAGATCACCATACGCTGTGTGACGGAGGCTACCCTGTACTACTGCAATTCATTCACTTTCCCGTTACACTCGCAAATGAAACGAATAAAAATACGATGTCTATACGCTTCCGCACGAGCCCTGATTTCTCTTATCTTCGTGGTCCTTACGTCGGTGGCAATACGATTGTTCTGCAGTCTGTCGTAAATACCGATTTTCTAAATTTTCTCAGTAGTGTTTCACGAAAAGAACGACGTATTTCCTCCAGTGATTCTCGTCTAAGTTCACATGACAGTTCCGTAATAAGCGTGAATCGTACCTTCCGGTTACCAATCTAACAGCACACCCCTGATTTCTTTCGATACCTTCCTTTAATTCGATCTGGTGAAGATCCAAAGCAGTCTAGCAATATTCAAGAGTATGTCACGCAAGTGTTGTATAGGCTGTTCCCTTCATAGATCAGCTAAGCTTTTCTACAGTTTTCCCAACAAACCGAAGTCGACTACTAGCGTATCCTACAACCGGCCTTAGATGCTCGTTCCATTTCATGTCGCTTTGCTTTACTTGTCGTTATCGCTTGTATAGCAGATACGACAGCGTTACGCAAGCGACTGGTGTTTAAAACCAAATAATCACATTTTTTAACATGGGATTTGCTGTAACAATGGTGTAACTCATTAAGCAGGGGATATGCAGGTTGTGGCCAACGACTAACAACATCCATCATGTCCAGTAGCCTAGGATCCCACTTCTAGGCAATTTTTCACTAACATTCACACACAATGCAAAATATACGATATATAACACAGGGAACTTCTGTTCATGAAGAAAACAAATGTTCACACAAATTACTTGACCAACGTGATATGAAAATGGCATGCATTGCTTGTGATCAATAATTTACCAAAATCTTTAGTGACTTGTAAAAAGTCCAGGTTCCTTGTAATTTTGATTGCAAAAATATTTCCTTCAACCCAAAGATTGGTGTGAACATCACAGTATTTTACTATGATTGCTCCTGGAAGGGGAAGCTCTCGCATTCCTTTGACCTTTGAACTGACTTACCCAGCCAATTACAAGTGGACCTACAGTCTCATAGGACCTAGGAAAAGCGCGGCATCTTGCAGTTTTTCTAAATTGTAAGTCACTGCCAAAGGTGGAAGCAGTGATAAGATATTTGTAGTCTGTCACTTATCTATTTAGCCGTCGATAATTCCGAATCTGTTTATCACTTAACAGTTTAGATCATTATGTTGAATTGTTTGTTTAAAAATAACGTGTAGGAACAGAAGAAACACCTACAGTATCTCTTTAGAATTAGAGATGGGCAAAAGAGTTCTTTTCAGAGATCGAATCATAGCTGCTCACTCGCTCGAATCAACTAGTTGTCATGAGTCACCACACACTCACAAAAATAAATAAAAGTAAGTCACCTTGCCCTTTTTATTCAGGCCACTGTATCAATCACTAAATTCGTCCTTTTTTGAAAGATGATAGACGGAGAGGTACTAATTTTATGTTATGT
Source organism: Schistocerca piceifrons (assembly GCF_021461385.2). Lineage (NCBI taxonomy): Eukaryota > Metazoa > Arthropoda > Insecta > Orthoptera > Acrididae > Schistocerca > Schistocerca piceifrons. The sequence goes on along the minus strand of NC_060142.1, from coordinate 586,805,977 downwards.
TGTTAAAAGTTTTAAGATTTAACGTTCAATATTTTGTCTGCTATAAAAGTTAAGAATATTATAGCAAAATTTCAAATATTTTGTTATGAAATGGGAAAATTTTAAAAGTAAAACTAATTCTTGTGACTTCATAGGCCTTCATGGCCTAATGAGAACTGAAAGTCTCCTCGGGCTATTGTCGGATCCTAAAATCAGCTTCAGTCAGTATTTCGGCGATCGAGCAGTCCGCCATCTTCAGGAAAACGCTGTTGCTGCTGAGTCCCACTGAAAACTGATGTCAAGGCTGCACATAGTCGTCCTATACAGAGTTCCGTAACGGACGCGGTCCATGCGCCGCTCGCCGCAGTTGATGCCCTCCGAGACTACATCGTTATGTAGAAGTTAAGTAGAGTTCCATTTCTTATTTTACTTCTGAAGGTTCTATAGATTGTTTTGTTAAAGTAATTAGATCTTTCTAGTTTCTTTCGTGTCCATTTCTGGCATAAATGAGATAGTATTTCCTAACACGTTGATGGAGTTTACTCTTCCTATTTTCTGATCATTTGTTATTAATTTCCTTGCAACCGGTTTCTGGGCTCCGAAAGCCATAAAATCAGTGTTTTATTTATTTTTATTTTTTTGGGTGGCGGGGGGTGGGGGGAGGGGGGTTGAAGATACAAACGAATCATGTATCTTTAGCTGTTGTGGATCAAATACATTAACAGCTGTCTGCTGTGTGTTTTCTCATCTCCAAGGGAGTCACGTCTCGGGATGTGAGGCAACTGGCTCCAAATGATTGGAAAAGAGCACAGGTAGTTCCAGTTTTCCAGAAGGGTCGTCGAGCAGATGCGCAAAACTATAGGCCTGTATCTCTGAAATCGATCTGTTTTAGAATTTTAGAACATGTTTTTTGCTCGCGTATCATGTCATTTCTGGAAACTCAGAAGCTAATCTGTAGGAATCAACATGGATTCTGGAAACAGCGATCATGTGCAACCCAACTCGCTTTATTTGTTCATGAGACCCAGAAACTATTAGATACAGGCTCCCAGGTAGATGCCATTTTGCTTGACTTCCGGAAGGCGTTCGATACAGTTCCGCACTATAGCCTGATAAACAAAGTAAGAGCCTACGGAATATCGGACTAGCTGTGTGGCTGGATTGAAGAGTTTTTAGCAAACAGATCACAGCATGTTGTTCTCAATGGAGAGACGTCTACAGACGTTAAAGTAACCTCTGGCGTGCCACATGGGACTGTTATGGGACCATTGCTTTTCACAATATATATATAAATGTCCTAGTAGATAGTGTCGGAAGTTCCATGCGACTTTTCGCGGAAGATGCTATAGTATACAGAGAAGTTGCAGCATTAGAAAACTGCAACGAAATGCAGGAAGATCTGCAGCGGATAGGTACTTCGAGCAGGGAGTGGCAACTGACCCTTGACATAGACAAATGTAAAGTATTGCGAATACATAGAAAGAAAGATCCTTTTTTGTATGATTATATGATAGCGAAACAAACACTGGTAGCAGTTACTTCTGTAAAATATCTGGGAGTATGCGTACAGAACGATTTGAAGTGGAATGATCATATAAAATCAATTGTTGGTAAGGCGAGTGCCACGTTGAGATTGGCGACTACGGGAGATAAGACTGCCCATAGCCACTCTGTCATTCTGATCAAAAATATTGCCATTGAATGAAAAATACGTGGATGTCAGCACGTGACGACAAAGCTTCACCAACCCTTCATCCAGTTTTTCACTGATAAAACTCAGGGACTCTTCCAAAAGGACTAGTGTAAATAAAGATACCACATTAAAATTCACTAGTAAATCCGAAGGACCCAGCTCCAAGAATTTCAGTCGTCGTCGTCGTGCGATAGTTTTTATAAAAAGGCAATTGAAATTAGGTTGACAGATAATTTGATTAATGGAGACAATGGCCTTCCTCTTAGCATGACTTGGAACGCTGTATAGAGGACGCATTGGAACAGAACGTTCTTGGGCGCAGCCAGTCCGAGTGTGAAAATGGTCTCTGAGTGCGATATATCGTTGGTGCCAGTGTTCTACTAACCTATAGAACCTTCAGAAGTAAAGTAAGAAATTGAACTCTACCTGACTTCTACATAACGAAGTCAGTACCACCTATGATGTTGGAAGCGAGTCATGGTGTGTAACAAAAAGAAATAAACAACGAATCCAAGAAATAGAGACGCGATTCCTAATAAGAGTAGCTGTGTACAAACTGTCTGACAGGAAAATAAATACTGCCATCAGAGAATATCTGGGAGTGAGAAGCTTAAATGGGCAGATTAAGGAATGTAGGAACAGCTGAAAGAACTATTTCATAAGACTGGAAGATGACAGAATACCCGAATTAATTTCTACACAGTGGCCAGAAGGTCTTTAGGAAGACAGAGGAAGAGGTAGAAATATCAATTATTTCAACGAGGAGGACGTAGCAGGCAAATGGCTAATACGTGCCGAAAGAAGAAGCAGGTACTCATATGGAAAGATATTATGATTTTTTAAGTATCTATGATATTCTGACCGGCCGCAGGCCTGTACTTGTCGCTATAATGAGTTGAGTTTCGAATCCCTTCATGCAAGCCGGATCATTTAGAAATACTTGAGAAACAATGATAAGTCTCTGCTCCAGTTGCTCAACCGCGTTAGCGGGAGTGGCTTACACTACGACCCTTAAGATGGCCGCAAACACAAAAGTCAATCGGCTTCAAATCAAGTGATCCTAGAGGCCTTGGTACAAGTCCTCCTCGCCCAATCCATTTTTGATCATATTGCCGCGTTAGATGTGAATCATCCCCTTAGAAAAATTTATAAATGACTGTGCTGATAAACCCCTTACATTATTTGATTTTCAAACAGCTGAGCAGAACTGAACGTACTCAGACATTTCTCTCTTTACTTATTCTGATCACACTAAACTGACACACAATATTTTTAGCGCAACGCAATCTGACTTTCAATTCCTACAAAAGAACCCCTACAAAAGAATGGGCCTGACTAACAATAATGAATCACTTACCTCACAAAAATCATCATTACTCGAACTACTGCAATAGAACGAGCGCCAATACTGCCAGCTAAATAAAAGATTTTAACTACTGAAGGCACTAACTACTGATAGGCATAGTTAGCAAATGAAAGATTTTGATAGAGAACAAACAATGTATTTACCTTAATAGTGTTCAAAACTTATAATATATATATATATATCAGTTCATAGCATCCAGTCTCGCAAGTTTACTGTCTCTGGTAGACACACGTCGAGATCATCCGCTCTCAAAACTCCGCAATTTCTCTTCCCACATCCACTACTGCTGGCGGCTCACCTCCAATTGCGCAACGCTACGCGCTGTGATAATCCAACTGCCCAACACTACAGTGGCAAATATATCAACAGTGCCAACCAACCACAGACTGCACACAGCACAGTGATTTTCATACAGAGCGCTACGTGACGCTACCAACTTAAAAACCTAAACAGCCTACTTACAGATGTCGTCTCACCATAGCAGCAAAATCTGCTGGTCCTTCATTGTGCGTGTATCGCATCCTCTGGCGTCGCTCTGAGGGAACATCCTCATGCAACCCTGCAAGTTGATGCTGCAAAACCGAAGGTAATTCCGTCCATTGTCTTCGTCTTTTGGCAACATAAAAGGCCTGGTAGGACGATTACTTGGAGCCTCCAACAATAAGGACGTCGCTGAGACTCCACCTCACTCACAGAATGTGAGTTAGAGCCTAGATAACTCGAAAAGTGAGAATTATTTTCAAATATAGGATTGCCTACAGCTTGTTGCTGCATACACTGACAGAATATTGTTCTAGGACCAAAGTATCGTTATCAAATTGTTTCTTTTCGACTTCCTATACACCTCTGTTCAAATGGCTCTGAGCACTATGGGACTTAACATCTGAGGTCATCAGTCCCCTAGAACTCAGAACTACTTAAACCTTCCTAACCTAAGGACATCACATGCATCCATGCCCGAGGCAGGATTCGAACCTGCGACCGTAGTAGTCGCGCGATTCCGGACTGAAGCGCCTAGAACCGCTCGGCCACCACCGCGGCCGGCTATACACATCTCTGATACACTGTAAACAGTTACCGTTTACACGCAGTGCAGGGCCGCAAATTGTTTCTTGCTTTAATGCAGTGTTCTGAGGAACTTATCTTCATTTTCCATTCCTTCCAACATTGAGAAAAGCTGCACACATGAGCTAGATATACGAATCCATACATGTACATGGTCTACAACGCATGTTTTCCCCTGCTTGGGAAACGTTTCTTTCGGTATACGACGTGAGGTGCTGTTACAGCGGCCTACCGCATACTCTTCTTCCTGCTCAAAGAACAGAAATTTCAGACCAGACAGCTCACTCGTTAGAAGGATCTGTCTCTTTGCATCAGTTTAGGAGTTGATAGTCCATCTCTTTTTAGGACAGCTTCTTGAAGTGCTTCGGATTGGGACATAAAGATTTACTTGCTGATGGTGCTGCAACGCTGAAGATAATCAAGACACCATCAGCATTTTGGTGTCGATAATATTGACCTCTGTTATCAATATTTTCTGCAGCAGCATTTAAAACTTTTTAAAATACAGGAGGATTCATTTACTAGAGAATGGTTGATGAAAGGCAGCACAGAGATTGTGACTGAAGTCACATCCATCAAACAAAGAACGAGAATTATCCGCCAACCTAACTTCAGTTGCTTCTTTGTAGACACCGTTCTTCGGTACGGCCAGTCCGACTATTCGAATAACGTACCGCCATTGTTCTACTAAGGGCGGCGCCACCTGCTCAGTCTTGGAGGGCAGCAACCGTGATGGGCGGCGCATGCGCCGTGTACGGTACGGTGGCCTATATAGGACATAGACTTGCAGCCTGGCGTCAGTTCTCAGCGGGACTCATCAGCAGAAGCAGAATTCTCTTGAAGACGTCGACCAGTTGGATCGCCGATACATCGAATCGAGTTGATTTTAGGATCTGACAGCAAACCCGAAGAGACTTTTAACACTGTCGAATACAATACAAGTCCAATACACAGTGCTGTTTACTATTAATTACGCGAAGCAATGAAATAATGAGAGTCCGTGTAAAATAAAGAGATTCCGCGTACATTTATACTGAAACATTGTCGCGATTATAAAATAAATGATCGCTGCATAACATAGAATAAATTTGTAGAACTGAGAGCAACCTCATTCCCAAACTCGCAACTGTCAGTCGATAGGCCAGTTAGAAATAACTACCTCTTTAATCGCAGGCTACTTACATTACTCATCACCTTCACCTCACGCGAGGAACACTTTCCATCACGGGTTAAGACTGTGCACTCCGGCTTGGTCAGCGGCACAGCTTTTTAACTACATGATAGGTCGCCCTCACTCTCATGCCTCTCTGAAATGACAAATTAAAGTCATTGTCCTTACCTATTCTCACAAGTATACTGGCAACTTGATCCAATTGCCTTTGCATGTGAACATAATAATTTGAATAATATGAAGTTCACAATACATTCTGCTTTCACTATACACAACAGTATTACGTTTACAATAACACTACGTTTGCATTACGTTTCGTACGGAACGTCTGTATTAAAATACTATGAGGTTGACTGCTTTACATTCTCAAAATGCAAAAATAAGTTCAAGAACTTTATTACGAGTAAGATACCGTGCTGTTACCATTTGAAAAGCTAGCTAACGGTGAGTAGTAGCTCCGGCTTCAGAAGCACTGTATGTGACCCTCCAGCAGCATGTCCCTTGATTCCGTAGCCATGAGATAAAGAAGAGGCAACCGGTTTGAAGGCCAGTGTCCTGCAGGAATTAGCAGTCTTGGGTTTAGGGATCTGGGGGTGCTGAACTGGAGATGACGTGGAAAAGCTATACCGCTGTACCACTCATTTTCAAACTGACGTGTACATATAAATAACTTATTTGGACTTTCTTCTTTCTTTTCGTTACCCCTTATCCCGTCAGGGACGCAGGTGGCTGTATTCAGGACGTGGAAAAGAATTATTTAACTTCGCAGCTGGATGTCCTTTCTGACACCACAGGCTTCAGTTACCTAAGGGACAGAAGCCATGTGCTCCACCTATCTGTGAATTGTGTAAATTTTGTTCTCTTTTTTAACTGAAAGTAAACAAGTGTGTTGGTGTGTTGTTGGGCCTCATGTTGTATTTCTTCTTTACGACCGACGTTCTGGCACTGCTCTTACGATCTTCTTCAGGATCTTTCGGTGTCCAGGTTGACTGAACAGTTTTCAGTTAACCATGGACACAACAACACCCTGACGAAGATCCCTGCGGAGGGTTCGAAACATCCATTGCATAGAAGAAATATGATGTAGCCCAACTACCCAGAAGGTTTACCCTTTTGTGACAACAGCCAAGACAGCCTACAGACTTGCGTGTCAGTTGTTTGTCTACCGTATTTTCTGAGGCGGAAATTGGGGACTAGTCTAGCATTTGCCTAATCGAAAGTGAGAAACGGCCTAGAAACCACAGTCAGGCAGGCTGGAGCACCAGCCATGGCACTTAAACTGGCGTGCGGATTCGATCCAAGTCTGGTACACCATCCTGTCTCACAAGCTAAACTCTGCACTTTGCTTTGTACGAGCAGTGCAACTAACTTACCAGGACACGCCATATATGTGGTGGAATGAGTATAAGTGCAGACATTTTTATATGTGGTATAGTTTTTTCCTCTGCTATGAACAGTCTTCCCACAAACACGTCACAAACCTTATGACCTGATGTATGCTGCGTAGTCATAACTGCACCACTAAGTGGACTACGCCTGTCACCGTTTTGCGTCCACACGTCCACACTTCAACACATGACCTGCTGTCCAGGGGGAAATTAGCATTAATGCCTTGCTCTTTCGTACTAGCTATAATTATCAGTCTGCAAATGACGTAAATACTAATGTAATGTTTTTCAGTACACCTTCCTCAGTCACCAACAGAAATATCTGTACTTATACCCGTGAATCCTGTCTGCAGGCTTTCGTGGCTGTTGTCACATAAGTCAAAATCTTTAGGTTGTTAGGACGTGTCATATTTCCTCTAAAATAATCGCCATTATGACCCCTCTCCTGGGATCTTCTTCAGGATCTTCCGCTGTACACTACTTCTAGAACACTGTTCCTGAAGAAGATCCAACAGAGCGGTCGAAGCGTTTATTATTTTAGAGGAAATATTATGCGGCCTAACAATTCAGAAGATTTTAACTTTAGTTAACCCTGTATATGTTAATCTGTCCTTCCGTACGCCACACACATTAATTCATTTCTTGAAATTGTCTGCTATTCAAATATTTGCAGTACCTCTTGAAAAGCACTATACAGCCAATAGGCAATACTGGGAAAAACATTTGGAATATATATATATATATATATATATATATATATATATATATATATATATATATATATATAATTCTCTTTCCAAATCAACCAAATTACTTGTTCAAACTGAATACTTTTTATGTAAACGTGATGTCACCCTGTGATTCTGTGATGGTGATGACTGGAGCTCAACGATGTATAATTTTGCCAGACAGGTCCATGTTATAGATCCCTCGTATGTCTTGGGGGATACGATATTGCAAGCAATGGTCAACTTGTAATACAGGGTATTTTTGCAAAATTGTACATCTCAGATGTACATCTCATCAGCTGAAATGACCAGGGACCTACCAGGCACCTTGTGGGATTTCAAGTGCCTGTAGCCGCCGCAGGTCACGCACGCATCGGGCACTCTCGTGGTCTGAAGTCTATTTTTTCTACCTATGTAACGGGCGTATTTTCAGCCTCCTCTCTAATCACACATCATCACAACACCCTCACAACAGTTTCATATGTTGCAGGAATTCGTAGTAAAGTTGTATTCATTACTTTGCCTTTAAGGTTCTTTTCTTTATTTAATGGCTTGATATATATATATGCATGTAAAGGGAATTGTATAAATCGGTAATGTTATTATTTCAATGTAATTATATGTAACTTCTATGAATGTTCGGAAGCTTTGTTCCAATAGGAAATAGTTTATCTGCACAAAATAAAAATAAAATTCAGCTAGGAAGCAACAATTGATAAGCAGTAGTATACGGCGAGACGGCGTTCTGGAACGCGATTGTTTCAATATTGTTGCAACAATTTACTAATATTTCGAAAAGATGATTTTATTTTGAAAGTCTGCACAAAAGAGAATATCGCAAGAGTTGAAGAGCTTCGAAGAAAAGATAATTATGAGGGATAAGATTTTTCTCAAGGTCATTGCAAGAGATCTCGAACCCATTTGATAGCCGAGTGTATCAACACGCCGGTTCCAAGGTTTGGGCAGGTGTGCCGGCCCGAGATCAGATGCAGCCGGCGTATTGACGACAGGTGCCGGTGCGCATTTGATTAGGTGAATACCAGACTGGTATCCAAGTCCCGCCTCAGTTAAACGCTCCACAAATATTTAGAAAACGTTCGCACTCTTTCACGTGGATAACTCTACACGCAGAGAGCTGGAGTACACTTATCCCCTCCCGGACGGTAACGGGGTGGCAACAACAACGGCATTGGTCACCCCTTAAATTAACCATGCCAAATACATTATTAACAATGCTGACACCGCGTAGATAAGGGACAAAGGTACAGGAAAAAGAAAAAAAAAGAGTTTGCAGAAGATGTGGAGAAAAATCAGACAACGTCTAGAAAAACCTAGAACCAGTGACAATTACGTCACGAGAACGCTAATATATGATTCTTTGAGTAGACTAGTGGATTATTTACGTGTTTCATCGGTGAGAAAACGGACTGTATTTTGCTAGTCATATGGACTGTGTTACGAGTAGTTACTGACAGCTATTGTTTCGTGTGTTGAACCAAGAACTATTTTGCAGTTTACCTTTACCTGATGACCAGAGCTTCTGACTACTGAAATAGCATTTTCTATTAAAAATTACGGGTCGAAATTTAAAAATTTAATGGAGCAGTCGTCGCTGATGAAAGTACAAAATTTTATTTGCAGTATTTACCCGACATAATCCTGTCCTACATCCTACTTCGAAATAGTTTTCGAAATTTTACAGTCTGTTCAGCAACGGAAAGACGTGCCGAGACAGCCATAGATATTTATTTGAATCTTGGTAATTTATTTTCTAATTGACGATATATCAACCGACCGCCGTCTTTCTGTGGTCCAATGATCTTCAGAAAACAGCAGCATCACGACGGCAACAAAGAGTTTCCTTCGCTGTGATATGATCCAATATAAGCCATACCAGCAATTGACTCAGCCGCCATCTTTGTTTTACGTTGTGTGAAAAACAGAGTCTTAGCCAGCTATTAAAAAACCGCAAAAAAAAAAATCATGACAGTGCTGGAATTCCTTAAGAAAAATAATTACCGGTATTTCGTAGAATATGAAACATATAAGCAGCATAGAACTCTTCCTCATGGTTAGCATTTGCAAACATGTGATGTAATCAGAACCGTGTAAAAATTAGAGCTTGTGTATCAATTACCAAATATCACCCCTACAGTAGACCTGTAAGAGCCTGCTTCTTACTGAAAGAAGTATGCTAAATAAGTTGATAATAATGGTAATGGGAAAGGACTTACAGTGATTTTACTTAATGAAACTTAGGACATAAGGTGACGCATAAAAAGAGTACTGTGTTTTCCTTAGAGCCACTTTGATTCTCCGATATTATTCAGAAGCGCATTCGTCATTCACTACTTAACGTTTCATTCCATCCTACAACAGCTCAACTTTGGTTGATTTGCACACCCATACGCTAGCAATATTTCAAAAGTCAGCGGTCTGTTATTATTTTCGATCTGATTGTCGTACGGAATAATGAGCAGTCAAGAAAGGTCAGTAATGCGTATTTACTCTTTTTCTCCTCGCGTAATGCTACACTAAGGTCGGCCACTGTGACCGAGCGGTTCTAGGCGCTTCAGGCTGGAACCATGCAACCGCTACCGTCGCAGGTTCGAATCCTGCCTAGGGCATGGATGTATGTGATGTCCTTAAGTTAGTTAGGTTTAAGTAGTTTCCAAGTTCTAGGGACTGATGACCTCGGCTGTTAAGTCCCATAGTGCTCAGAGCCATTTGAACCAATGCTACACTAAACGAAGGTGATATACATGACCTCATAGCAGTTTCAGTAGCAAGCAGTTCAAATGGTTCAAATGGCTCTGAGCACTATGGGACTTAACATCTATGGTCAGCAGTCCCCTAGAACTTAGAACTACTTAAACCTAACTAACCTAAGGACATCACACAACACCGAGTCATCACGAGGCTACTCAATAATTATCATTACAATACACCTCCTGATGTAATATGGATGTATTTGTAGAGCTTTTAAAAAAGAAGGAACCGATTTCAGACATTTAGTGCTTCCAGACTACAAAAGACATAAACACAATTCCAACGTTCCTGGAAAGAGAAAGGTTCAAAATTATAAGAATTCACTATGAGCACCATATGTTTCACGACAAATTTCAAAACAGTGCTCATTTCCTGCCACACCTGGTCTCTCGTTATCGAACTCTCACCTTCAACAATGCGATGTTTCAGACTTTCAAGAGTGTCAGGCATATGCGGGATAAAAACGCGGTCTTTTATGTAACATCACAGATAAAAGTCACAAGGTGTGTGATCTGGAGACCTGGGAGGCTACTGGCGATGAAGTTCGTCTTCTGCTCCTCCTTTTCCAATCCAACCTCCTGGAATGGTGTCATTGAGGTAACGTCAGACGTGCTTAGAGAATCGGAAGAATCGGCCTGGAGGAGGGACTGTTATTGTATTGGTACTTTTTCGTGGTATTCCCCGTGTGATCTCCTCATTCTGGAAGGCACAACGGATCAACACAAATTTGCGTCTATCCTTGGGAACCTAGAGGCACCTCTTTTTTTCCTGAGCATGATGGCATCTACCAGCAGGACAATGCAACACGTCACACAACTCATAGTGTACGTACGTGGTATGAAGACCATCATGATGAGTTGTCTTTACCCCCTCGGCCACCTAATTCCCCGGATTTAAACTCAATCGAGAATCTGCGGGGCCACCTCGATCGGGCTGTCCGTGCCATGGATCCTTAGCCGAACACGTACCGCAGCCGGGCCCGGCATGGTTCCACGTACCTGTCGGTTCCTTCCAGAGCCTCATTGATTCTCTTCCTGGACGCCTCGTAGTGGTCCGCCATTCAAAAGGTGGCTATCCAGGCTTTTGACAGGTGGTCACATTAATGTGGCTGGACAGTGTAGTAGAAGATTACAGCTAATAGTTAGACCTTGACTTTCCCCGCCAAATTGAATGTTCAAATAACTTACGGGTTTGCTGCCGTGTGACGTCGTCGACCACTGCCGATATTTCTACTGGAACACACACTGCCATTCTCAAGGCACAACTGCAAGGAGGAAGAAATGTGCAAGGGAATTTAATACCTCGATTCACAGGGGAGAAACAAGGAAGATACCACACACAGAACAAGTAACCGCAGAGTCAACACACAACTAAAGATAACCAACATCACATATATTTATAGTGACTATTAATCAACAGGTGAGGTAGCACTAATTCTGTCCCTCTGTTTTTTGATGAGACAGAGCCGGATTCCAAGCAGCATTTAAACAAAATCCACCATCTCTGTTTAGAGGCTTGTTTGATCATCAGTCTGTTCGTAGTACTGACCATTGAATAAAAAGTAGGTGGAAGTCAGCACATGTCGAAACAAATTTGTTAACTCGACACCAAACCTAACCTCAATTAGCTGCAACGAATCAGAGAGAGGAACGCGAGTCACAAGAGAAACCGCATCAAAACTGACTAAAATATTAGTCATTCAAACGCAATCCCTGCAATCTACGTAAGATGGAGTTGCAATGGGAAGCCCGTTGTCACCTATTGTGGCCATTTTCTTTATGGAGGACTTTGAGGAACGTACATTGGAGTCAGCGACCTTGAAACCTGCGTGTTTTTTCAGATATGTAGACGATACTTTTGTTGTTTGGCCTCATGGTAGTGTGAATTTAAACCGGTTTTTGGAACACCTGAATTCAATCCACCCGAATATTAAGTTCACTATGGAGGTGGAAAAGAATTGATGCCTTCCCTTCCTTGATGTGTTGGTCAGAAAGAAGACTGATTGTACGTTGGGACATTCTGTTTATAGGAAGCCTACTCACACTGATTTGTGAGCTGATAGTTGTCACCATCCAGGTCAGCATGAAGGGGTACTTCTTACCTTGGTTCACAGGGTCCACGTTATCTCAGACCCTGAAAGTTTGACAGCTGCGTTATCACTCCTCGAAGTCACCTTTCGTCAGAAGGGTTATAGTGAGAGGCAGATGAAACATGCGTTGCGCTATCAGCCTTCTGTGCAACGGGTGAGTGACGATAGCAACGAAGTGGCACCTAAGTCTACGGCAATGTTCAAATGTGTGTGAAATCTTATGGGGCTTAACTGCTCAGGTAATCACCCCCTAAGCTTACACACCGCTTAACCTAAATTATCCTAAGGACAAACACACACACCCATGCCCGAGGCAGGACTCGAACCTCCTCCGGGACCAGCCGCACAGTCCATGATGGTTCAAATGGTTCAAATGGCTCTGAGCACTATGGGACTTAACATCTATGGTCATCAGTCCCCTATAACTTAGAACTACTTAAACCTAACTAACCTAAGGACATCACACAACACCCAGTCATCACGAGGCAGAGAAAATCCCTGACCCCGCCGGGAATCGAACCCGGGAACCCGGGCGTGGGAAGCGAGAACGCTACCGCACGACCACGAGCTGCGGACCACATCCATGACTGCAGCGCCTTAGGCCGCTCGGCTAAGTCTACGGCCTTTTTGCCTTACGCAGGAAGCATTTCCAGCAGGATTGGCCGTATTTTGCGGAAATATGATGTGAAATGTGTTTTTCGACCACCTTCTAAGGTTAAGGCCCTGTTCGCGTCCTCAAAAGATGATCTTGGTTTGCGTAAGGCTGGTGTCTATCGTATTCCTTGCAGTTGTGGCATGTCATATAATGGTCAGACAAACAGGACTGCTGAAGACCGATGTATTGAACATAAGCGTCACACACGCTTACCACAGGCGAGCAAATCCGCTATTGCAGAACACTGCCTTGACACCGGTCATCCTATGCAATACAACAACACGGAGATTCTGGCTTGCTCGTCCAGCTATTGGGATAGTGTTATTAAGGAAGCTGTTGAAAACAAACTATCAAGCAACCTTATAAACAGAGGTAGTGGACTCTGTTTAAATGCTGCTTGGAATCCGGCTCTGTCTCTCATCAAAAAACAGAGGGACAGAATTAATGCTACCTAACCTATTGATTAATAGTCACTATCGATATTTCTGATGTTGGTTATCTTTGGTTGTGTGTTTACTCTGCGGTTACTTGTTCTGTGTGTGGTATCTTCCTTGTTTCTCCTCTTTGAGCCGAGGTGTTAAATTCTCTTGCAGTTGTGCCTTGAGAATGGCAGCGTGTGCTCCTGTCGAAATACCGGCGGTGGTCGACGACGTCACCCGGCAGCAAATCCGTAAGTTGTTTGAACAGCTAATAGTTTCTTACACCTAGCACCCACTGGAGAAGGAGAAGAATCATTTGGCATTGTTGCCTGGAACAGTTAACGTTCGGTGTAGTCGCCTCATAGAGAAGAGTTTCTTTCTCCACGCACCACAGTCACTTTCTTCGCAGTGTGTACCTGTTGAGTGCATGTGACACTGTAAGGAGTGTGTACGGAGAATGCTATCATTCTTGTGTTGTGTGGTGGGATGAGAGAACGGAGAGGATGAAACCAGATTTCGACACACAGCATTTTCCTCTAATATACTACCGAGGGTACTGTACCACATGCCCTCATTTCGTGAGATAATGCGGATAGATTTTGAATTTAATCCAGGATATCGTCCCGAAGTCTGGTGACGAGGAACTTTGGCTGCCGATTGTCTTCTCCTTATCGGCAAAATACTAGCGCCGAAGATTGCTTCCAGCACCAGGGGTCGAGCGCCGCGACATACGCTCGAGCTATCTATCTCGGCAACGGAACCAGTTTCCACAAAGGAGACTAGGAGGGATTATAATAGTGCCGTAAGCTGTTCTGTCCGCCCCACGCCGCTCTCCGAACAGGAGGCTATAAATGAAGACGTTAGTGTGTGTTCAGCATTCCGAGACGCACATGCCGGCTCGCAACTCGTGGCCGCGTAACACGGTGAGCCGAGTGCTGGGCTCCGTTGCCGGTAATTGCACGTGTCGAGGTGACCGCGGCAGTCCCGGATGCAGCGGCGTTGCGCAAGAGGGGGCGGCCGGGCGAGGCGGCTGTCGGGTCGCGGAGACCTGCGCTGCCGCGGAGCAGCCCCGGGGTCAGCTGCCTGCCGGCTACACCCAGCCACCTGTCAGCAGCTTTCGCGTTAGTCGCTCCCGGCGGGGCGCGGGGCGCATCCCACACAGGTAACAGTGAATGTGGAGCAGTCGCCTGACCAGACCACACCGCCTGGGAACGTGTTACCAGACAAGGTTTTATAGACCAGTACAGGAACGTCCCTATTAATACACCAGCCCTTGGCATAGCATGGAATGAAGAGCTGCGGCACAACCTGACAGCTGAAATATCAGCTCAGGACATGGAAGCATGCATGACAGACTAGACAAAGGTTTCCATCATGTCTATATGCAACCACGAATAATACCTAACAACAATCATTTCGATGAGGGAAGGAGCCTTGGCAAGGACCACGGACGATTTCCTGAGCCTCTGACAGCAACCTGTCTCGCGTTTTCTACACCGAGGGTGAGATCCCACCACAGTCTTTATGAATTACCAGCTATGCCTCAGCGCGCCAGGGGCTAAGAATCAAGGAAAACTAACTTCGTTTCAGATAATTTAGTTTAATACGGTCCTGTGTAGCGTAGGGTTGTATAGTGTAGTATATTCTAATACATTTCCGCGCCGGCCGCTGTGCCCAAGCGGTTCTAGGCGCTTCAGTCCGGAATCGCGCTGCCGCTACAGTCGCAGGTTCGAATCCTGCCTCGGGCATGGATGTGTGTGATTTACTTAGGTTAGTTAGGTTTAAGTAGTTCCAAGTATAGGGGACTGATGACATCAGATGTTAAGTCCCATAGTGCTTAGAGCCATCATCTACAGTTCTGGAAAAACAAAGACTCCGGGACGTCTGCCGCGACTAGACTGAAATAAAAAGAAAATAAAAATACAGTGGACATCACGGGTGGCGAGACTAGATGTTATCAAAATGATAAAGTGCAGAAATTGACATTTAGGGCCGATGCTTTAACCATGTGACTCACATTCAAGCTAATATGACGCGCAAGATTAACAGTATTTCAAAGAAGGATTTTTTGATAGTTTCACTTAGTTTTCTCCACTTTTTTATTAATCGAGTAGCGGAGGTTTTTTGGACTGACTGGATTCGTACTGTGTTCTTTAATTTGTCTCAAAAATACACGGACCATAGGGGGACCTAAACTACTTCGAGATGCGAAACCATTAATCGGAAACAAATATCGTTGTTAGAAAAGAGAGAATTTTCTCACTTAATTACTGTCACGTGGATTTAGTAAATTTCACCATAAAACTGAAAACGCAGAGATTGAGCCTATGCTAGAGGTCACTCACTTAACACGTGCAGTTCAGAGCAGTTCTGTGATATGAAACACCAGCTGTCTATAAACAAGTGTTCACATGCGTTGCTCATTCAAGACCAAGTGCAGGTGAAATATTCGTTTCTGGCTTTTGGTTTTGTACCTGGAAATAGTTTACGTTGCTGTACCGTTTGCGTACTTCTGAACGTCCCGTATATTAATCATTCGTGTCCGTCATTATGGTTTCCTGAGTTGCTTACTCAACGATTGGTGTAATCAGTATGTATCATACTCCATAAAATAGCTCGAAGCAGCTGTGAATCAAATGCAGATACGCTACACATTGTAGAAATTTTACTTCTGTATTCAAATGATGAACGTAGCGCTCCTGAACGGGAGAAAACACACATGCAACTGAGATAGATTAATGTTCCTATGAGATCTGTTCCCATTCATTAGTTGATTGTTCTATCCAATTTTGGTCCTTCGGCAGTCAGAAGCTGGGAAGAAAGAGTTGCATAAGACGTCGTTTCTAAATAGTGCTTTTCAAAATGCAGCAGTGGTACGTACGTCTCGATCTTTGGGAGAGAAAAGTTTTTAATGCCCCCGAGAAGTGGAAAGAACGCTAGAATTGAACATCCGACCTAAAACACCCACCTAACGAAAAACTCAGTGCAGGATTTGATCATCCCCACTGCGAATGGTTTAGACTCAATCATACCCGAACACAGCAAGAGACATGTGACTAAGTCTTGTAAATATGAGGTTACTAATTAAATACCGCGTGTGACTCTGGTGCCGTGCAACAAACTACAGGGCATGTTGTGGATGACTCATTACTCCACTTTTAAAGGCGGTGTGAAAGACTTGCATGAAGTGACGCCAAGTGCTGAGATCTAGCTGTCAAATTGAAACGCTAACCTGTAATTACCTGAAGAAATATAGCAAGCAACCAGAGTTTTCAGTATTTCTTCAAGTAATTCAGTTCACGGATGCAGAGCTTAAACGTCTTTAACGTGGATAAACTGATAGTAAACTGCAAATTCACTGTACATATATATATCTGTGCAGTTAACTTATCAGTACATTCTGTGGATCATAATTGCGATCTCTCGCAATGAGAGCAAAAAATATTGTATCATGCGGGTCATTCACATAATATCTTTTCTTTTTTAAGTAAATAAATACAGTGACTGGTACTTAACTGTGCTAAATGCCTGTCTCTCTCTCTCTCAGATACACACACACACACACACACACACACACACACACACACACACACACTAGTATAGTTTCGTAAATACTCCTGTGGAGCACAAGCAGTTGATAAGCAGCTATGGTTTTAGTTTATGTCTGAAGTTTATTTTGTTATACCCAAAATTTTTGACATCATTCGGTTGGCTGAGAAAAACAGATCACACAACTAATGAGGAGGTACTGAATAGAATTAGGGAGAAGAGAAGTTTGTGGCACACGTTGACTAGAAGGGATCGATTGGTAGGACATGTTCTGAGGCATCAAGGGATCACAAATTTAGTATTGGAGGGCAGCGTGGAGGGTGGAAATCGTAGAGGGAGACCAAGGGATGAATACACTAACCAGATCCAGAAGGATGTAGGTCGCACGAGGTACTGGGAGATGAAGAAGCTACTAGGTACTGGCAGATAAAGAAGCTTGCACAGGATAGAGTAGCATGGAGAGCTGCATCGAACCAATCTCTGGACTAAAGACCACAACAACAACCACCTCACTCCTTTCTGTGCTATACTAAGGCTGCCTGATGAGCGGTGTAAGTCATGTGTTCTTGCAATATTATATTTATGTATGTTACTATTGTTTTCAAACAGTGATTTTGACAACAAACTTCACAATGGAGGAAGTGTCCTGCGAGGCTGTTGTCGGTGTTTATAGAGCTGTCTACAACAGGGTCCCTATCATACGCTTCTGTGAAACAAATACATTTTCAGGGTCCTGGTCTCTCGGTTCTTGGATTTTGAAGAGATAGGCTGCTCGTGCCAGGACCTTCGCAGCAGCGAGTATGATAACTAAGTATGTTAAGTTTCAGCCTAGTTGAAGTTATAACCCATTTCTTGTCTAGATTTAGACCTTTGTTAACATGCAGAATATTTCATTCGAAATGGGAAGTGGTAGAGTTTCTGTAACTGTTCGATTTTACTGCCAGTTAGTTTGTTCAATCAGAACTTAGAAATGTGGGAGCATGGTGTGCAAACTCTGCTTAGTCTAAATTAGGATTCATGTCTCCCAGTGTGGATGTGGATATTCTTTTATTTCTTATATTGTTTCTTCTTCTATTTCGTTAGTTTCTACGGTATCCCGTAATTTTCATCCCTTGGTGTGTGTGGCTTTGTTTGTTCAATCCCACGTGCTCGTCGATGTTTTGGAGAATCTTCAGTTCTCGTAATTTGTTTCATCTTGTAGTTCTTCCGTCATAATTTACTTATGTGGGCAATTCCTGGCACTGATTAGCCTTCTTTTCGGAATTTTTATATTTTTTCTTGGTCTGGTTTTGTGCGGCTACGGCCACTGAGTGGAAGTGGAGTTTTATATCCATTCATGTAGTGCATGTTTTAAACTTTATATCTGACTGACGCCTTTTGACTGTTTTTTAACGTATCTCTGTCACAACATGTATATTTTTTCTGAAGAAGAGACTTTCATAAAAGTTGAAACTATTGTAAAGGGGTTGTAATAAACCTTCCAATCTGCAACTGATTTGCTGTTTACTATTTTTACAAGATTTCAGCCTACGGTTGCTGCTCCAGCCATATTCAAAAATTTTCATACCTTGTTCTATATTTGTAGGGCTTAAACTATATTGTCTTCATGTGTGTGTGTTGCGTTTTCAGACATTCCCAATCCGATCTGCATTTCAGATCGTAATTCTCGTTCAATTCCACGGCTTAATTTTCGAATTTTGCGTCAGGCTGGTAGAGCAAACCTTTCACCGACTAAATGTATTTGTTGTGCATGTTGTAGTTGTTCTAGTTCCTTTTCTATCTCCTTTCTGATGTTAGTATGAATGTGAAGTGCGTCTATGATTCACTACCATTAAGAGATACCTATTTTGTGAGAGCCTATTGATTTTCAAGCCCATCACACAAACTATTTGATTATTTGTTGCAGTCAAGTGGTTATTTAAGGGAGGGACAAAAACCATTATATTCTCATATAAATGTGTAGTGCTTTCCTAACTTGATTACGCAAGATTAACGTTCAGTTCAGTTTAAATTAAATTTCGCTGTTACTGTTTCATCCCACACACCCTAATCTCTATTTCGTAGGGTACATTCAACAGCGTTTGTCCCTCATGCTATTCACGGAGGCCTATTTGTTTAATTGCTTGTTAAGAAAAATTTCGCTTTTGTAAGATATTTGGTCTATGAACAGATCGATTGCCTGGCAGAGTGGAATGCACGCTCCCATGTTATGAGAGAGTCTTATCCTCTTGTAACCTATTACTATGTTTACGACGTTTCTCATCGAGCCATATATGTTATCTCGCATTTCTACCTGCTTCTCTCACACCAGCCCAAGCCCTTCCTAAACATTTAGAAAAAAAACGGAGCTGGAAAATTATTAGTTTAATTACTTTAATAATTTAATTAAAAGTACGCAAATTTCTTTAAGTAGCCAGATAAATAGCACTCCATGTCATTCATGAAGCAACTTGATTAATTCAGGATTGGAAATCGGAGTAAGTGTGTAAGATCAATACCATAGACTTTATCTTTCACGTAAATTATTTATTGTAACTAAATATTTGGTTGCACATCCTAACTACACATAACTGGTGCCTGACTCGAAATACTTAAGTAAGAATTACGTGTGAATGAAACTGAGCACAATTTAACTACAGCAAGAAGAAACACAGATGACGGAGGTGGGAGATAATTATATTATCATCTACTTTGCATTAATACCATAAAAATATCTCAGTGCTATTTGCATTACGATTCTACACATGCGCTATTCTGGACAGAGGTTTAACCAATACACAAGGCTGTGCGATAATTATTTAACATACTAATTGCGTCTGCTGCTTGCAAACGGCCGAACTAGAGCACGTGGCGGTTTCCGAAACAAACGGTTGTGCTGCTTTGTAGAAAGCGCACGAAAGAACAGATATTCTTTCAGAAATTGTAGCTCATTAAACAAGCAAACTGTTAAAATTAAGCCTATTGCGGTGCCGTGGTGGCCCAGAAGGATCATTGATTGCCAAACACGTGGCACAAAATCGACACACAAAGACAAAAGCAATTTCCACAAAATATAAGATTAAAAATCATTAAAAAATAACTCGCTTCACACGCTTCAGTTAAGCTGAAGTTCTTAAGTATTTCACCAGTTAAACATAACGAAGTCCTAACTGAACCTGCTTCCTATCACCTGAAACCCCCCTTAAGAGCTACGATCCGTACTCACCAAGCGTTCACCGAAGAGTGTCCCTTCCTCTTTCGAGATTACCTAGCTCCCCGTGCAGCGGAAGCTACAAGAGGGGTAGCCCTCCGTCACCAACCTCACACACAAAAACAGCCGTCGACACAGCCCTCGAGTAAGATGGGTAAACCTCTCTGTTCAGGTATTGGAAACCTAAGTTGGTCATCCTGTACTCTCCTTCGAACGAGAAGCAACATCATCTGCTCCCAGCAGACGATGACGAATTTAGCGATTCCCACAAAACAAAACCGAAACCCCACATTAAAACGCACATATAATAATCAATAGGCCTTATTCAGTGCTCAGTATTTCTGGAAGAGTTCATGAATTGAGCTAAAATCAGGTAGTGAAGTGATGTGTTGGTAAATGTGCCAACACCTTGTAGATAGAGGCGGCCTAAATGCACGCTATCTAACGCAGACGGGCGTGAATTCTGGAACAGGATAAGTAGTGAATTCTAATAAGAAAAGTATGCAGCTCCTCGAATACTTAACTTTTATCTATCCTTGTTGTATACATCGTTCTTCTTGTTGAGACATTTCATGATAACTATCAAACTATGTAAGGCTAATGGCGCCTTGCTAGGTCGTAGCCATGGACTTAGCTGAAGGCTATTCTAACTGTCTCTCGGCAAATGAGAGAAAGGCTTCGTCAGTGTAGTCGCTAGCAAAGTCGTCGTACAACTGGGCGAGTGCTCTTCCGTATCTCGAGACCTGCCTTGTGGTGGCGCTCGGTCTGCGATCACACAGTGGCGACACGCGGGTCCGACATGTACTAAATGGACCGCGGCCGATTTAAGCTACCACCTAGCAAGTGTGGTGTCTGGCGGTGACACCACAGAAGTGAATAAGTTGTACCGAATTCGACAAGCGTCTTATGAAACTACTTCACAGAGACGTTTCACTCTGTGTGGTAAAGCAAAATAATTTACTGTTCGCGGAATTTTAATAGCTACTATTTATGATTTCTACAATTACAGGTCAAAGTATTTCAGAGGCCAGTTATTTAAAAACGTAGTCGCTAGTTCCGTATTCTACCAGTCTGAGGAACCATTCGCCTGAATGTGTAGCAACACTTCTGAGTCGCTCGTTTCAATGGAGTGTCTCTCAGCGGGTTGACACGGCTAGCGTGACGCAACGTCAGTGTTTGTGGACCGGTGCAGTGACTGCCGGCTCACGCAACCTCTGGCGGCGCGCAGACGGCGTGTGGCATCGAAGTGGAGGGTGAAGGGGTGGCGGGGAGGGGGGTTCGAGGAGCGGGTGCCGCAGCAGAGAAAGTGTCGCGCGCGACCGCAGGACCACTGGCAGGGCGCGGCCGGCTCGCCCACGCCCCCGCGGTGCATCTGCCGGACAACAGCACGCCTCCTCTGTATACGACTTCACTTCCAGTACTTGCCAAAACGAAAATCGTGACATTACAACTGCCCTGTGTACACTGCCATAAAACGTGGTCAACATTACACGTTCGTTAGGAAAGAGAGATGGTCGACTGTGAAAATCATTGTGGTGGCACACGTGTGTCACGAAAACGCAACCAGGTACATATTGTCATTTGAACTTACGGTTTTCAAAGTGATACTTTTGAATGTAAATTAAGACAGTAAATACAGAAGTAGACTCAACAGCCAAACAAACTGGAGGAGGAGGAGGAGGAGGTTAGTGTTTAACGTCCCGTCGACAACGATGTCATTAGAGACGGAGCGCAAGCTCGGGTTAGGGAAGGATGGGGAAGGAAATCGGCCGTGCCCTTTCAAAGGAACCATCCCGGCATTTGCCTGAAACAATTTAGGGAAATCACGGAAAACAAACTGGTACACCTGCCTAATATCTTGGAGGATCCCCGCGAGCACGCACGTGGCATCGACTCGACTAATGTCTGAAGTAGTGCTGGACGGAATTGACACCATGTATCCCGCAGGGCTGCCCATAAATCTGTAAGAGTACGAGGGGGTGGACATCTCTTCTGAACAGCACGATGCAAGGCATCCCAGATTTGCTCAATAATGTTCATGTCTGGGGAGTCTGGTGGGCAGCCGAAGGGTTTAAACTCAGAAGAGCGTTCCTGGAGCCAGTCTGTAGCGATCCTGTACTTGCGTCGTGTCGCATTGTCATGCTGGAATTGCACAAGGCAGACATGAATGGATGCAGGTGATCAGGCACGACGCTTACGTACGCGTTATTTGTCAGAGTCGGATCTGCCGTGCGCGATTAGCCATGCGGTCGAGGGCGCTGCAGCCATGGACTGTGCGGCTGATCCCGGCGGAGATTCGAGTCCGCCCTCGGGCATGGGTGTGTGTGTGTTTGTCCTTAGGATAATTTAGGTTAAGTAGTGTGTAAGCTTAGGGACTGATGACCTTAGCAGTTAAGTCCCATAAGATTTCATACACATTTGAACATTTGAGAGTCGTATCTAGACGTATCAGGGCGACAATGTCACTCCAACTGCACACGCCCCCCATCATTATAGAGCCTCCACCAGCTTGAACAGTCCCCTGCTGACATGCAGCGTCCGTGGTTCAAATGGCTCTGAGCACTATGGGACTTAACTTCTGAGGTCATCAGTCCCCTAGAACTTAGAACTACTTAAACCTAACTAACCTAAGGACAGCACACACATCCATGACCGAGGCAAGATTCGAACCTACGACCGTAGCAGTCACGCGATTCCAGACTGTAGCGCCTAGAACCACACGGCCACCCCGGCCGGCGCAGCGTCTGTGGATTCATCAGTTTGTCGCCATACCCGTACACGTCCATCCGCACGATACAATTTGAAACTAGACTCGTCCGACCAGGCAACATGTTCCAGTCATCAACACTCCAGTCGGTGTTGACGGGCCCAGGCGAGGCAAAAATATTTCGAAATTTGTGGTAAGGTCTTATGGGACCAAACTGCTGAGATCATCGGTCCCTAAGCTTACACATTACTTAATCTACCTTAAACTATCTTACGCTACGGACAACACACACACCCATGCCCAAGAGAGGACTCGAACTTCCGACGGGAGGGGCCGCACGGACCGTAACAAGACGCCTGAGACCGTGCGGCTACCCCGCGCGGCCCAGGCGGGGTGTAAAGCTGTGTGTCGTGCAATCATCAAAGTTACACCAGTGGGGCTTCAGCACCGAAAGCCTATACCGGTGGTGTTTCGTTGAATCGTTCGCATGCTGACACTTGTTAATGGCCCAGCATTGAAATCTTCAGTAATTTGCAGAAAGGTTGTACATCTGTCACGTTGAACTATTCTCTTCTGTCGTCGTTGGTCCCGTTCTTGCAGGATTTTTTTCCGGCTGCAACGATGTCGCAGGTTTGACATTTTGCTGGATTTCTGATATTCAGGGTAAACTCGTAAAATGGTCGTACGGGAAAATCCCCACCTCATCGCTACCTCGGGGATGCTGTGTTTCATCGCTCGTGCGTCGACTTTAACACCACGTTCGAACTCACTTAAATCTTGATAACCTGCTATTGTAGCAGCAGTAACCGATCTACCAACTGCGCCAGATACTTGTTGTCTTACGGAGGCGTTCCCGACCGCAGCGCCATATTCTCCCTGTTTAAATAACTCTGTAATTGAATACTCACACCTGTACCAGCTTTCCTTGGCGCTTCAGTGTATAATAACTAAGAAAACACTATTCTAGTGAAAAGAAATATCGGATACAGTATTTCAGCGTAAAATCAGAAGATGGCTTTAGCAAGTCGCACAGCAATGCTGCTTTATTATTATAACATTCTACAAAGTTTTCTGGGGCATACAAGTTCCACTAACTACAAATGATGTAGAAACCAGCAGAATTACAGAGTAGCGTAGCAGTGTTTCGAGACAACATCTACAATTTGTAGAAAAGGAAAAGATGGTGATTTGAATTGATTTACGTGAATCAGAAGCACTGTACCAGCTCCTCTTAACTGGTCACCGCCTTCTAGATATTGAGCCTATGGTACATGATATTTTTCTCTGAGTTCCGAAAGCTTCTCGCTGCATTGAAAAAAATGCCCACGAGAGTGTTCTCTCCTTTTATTTGTTGCCGCACTAGTGTCGGGCGTACATTCCCATCACAATCTGCAATTTATATTTATACTCGTTCCTTGCATATTCCAAACACTTTCAGTGAAATCATTCATTTCAGTATATAATAATATCACACTTTTAATAAGTATATGAACTGGGATATTAGATATCAAGTTACTCCCAATATTTATGTAGTTTGCATCCAGAAGGACTGTGATCACGTGATATTGGACATAATGTGTGATCTAACAAATTTTGAGCAGTTTTTAATTGCATTTATTAAACACTCAGGCCAGCTTTCGAGCTTTCCTTACGAACAATTATACAGCACATTAACCCTGTTTTGGACAGAATATGAAAGAGTCACACAAACGGCTGCTCTACAGTACTTTACAACAATATTAATCCTTGATTTAAAATAATTTAAGGTCAGTACTTGTCTGAACAAATAATAAAATTTAAGTATTTGCCTTGGGAAAGTTACCCGAAATCATTAATTCTGGTTTTAGTACAAACTGTTCAGAGACATCAGTACTTATCTAAACGAATTATTTGGGTTAGAGAGAATTTCTAGTAAACGGACATCTTAATAGGGGGGAAAGTATTCACACAAACAACAAACTTTGCCTATGAACAAGCCACTCATGCTACAAAGTCAACGGGAAATTTTGGACTCCTCACAAACGGGCGCTCCAAGTGTACAGGATCCGCCTCCCTGGAACATAGCCAAAGAATTTACGACACCCTTTTCAACCGAATCAGTACGTGTATCCTGGCCAGGGGATGTACAGCCTCATAGTCAGGGGGTGGGCTCATACTCCCAAGCTCTTTGTTATTTTAAATGATTTTGCAATGACTTAGTAATATCATAACACAACATACTCTTTCCACTTCAGTGTGCTTTACTTCCTTTGTCAGACAGCGTAATCATCATTATCAAGTTACATGTTACGATTTTACATTTTGTATGCAGTTGCTCTAACTGGGTAGACGAGGTGACTATATTAATACTGACTTGGTGGATCAAGATCAACCATGGGTATTTCACTCCAGTATGAAGACGCAGCATGGCCCCACGTTCTTTCGATAATCAATCAGCAGGAGGCATGGGAAACTGAAGCGAGTCTCTCTCTCTCTCTCTCTCTCTCTCTCTCTACAGCCAAGGGCAGAATGCTTTTTAGACTGCCTGCCTCTGTCTTTCTCGTATTTAGCCGACGGCGTTAGACAAATAGACTCGCCTTTGTCTTGTGCTTAGCCGTAAGCCGTCTGCCTCTGAACTCTGTCGTTACACATTCACTCTAAAAATTTCACGGTTTGTTTTCAGTTTTGCCATTCACCCCTAATTCCATGAAAATGGCAGTCGCGTAAGACCACCTTACTAGAAGGTACTTTCATAAACCGTATCAGTGTAGTGAAAGACTTCTTCAGTTATTTCGATCCATGGCCCCTGGCACAGTCAGCTACTCCATCAGCTGCATTTTGTTGCCTGTACGGTATCCAGACCACTAGCCTCAATCTGTTCCTCTAAATGTTTAAACTTTTCCACTCGTTCACCTTCCTCGTCGCTTTGACTAAACCTTATGTTGCTTATGTTCTGCGTATTCCGTTTCTGTAGTAAACTTTCAGATCAGCTTTCCCAAAATACCTTGCAGATTATTCTGCATATTTTCATCGTCCTCTCGGCTTGGAACCGATAAGCCAACGACCTCAGCATAGGTTAAATATTTAATTTCTAGGATTCTTTCTTTTTTCCAAGGTGCATTCCTTTTGCTCCCAGAACCGTTTCCAGGCTGTTATGATTTTCTTCAAGGCAACAGTGAGTCCTTCTCTGTCTTTATTCCGAATGGAAGGAAGAAGGAATATGGTGTTTAACGTCTAGTCGACATCGAGGTCATTAGAGGCGGAGCACATGCTCGGACTTTGCCAAGGATAGGGAAGGAAATCGGCTGTGTCCTTTCAAAGAAACCATCCCGGCATTTTCCTGGAGAGGTTTAGGGAAGTCACGGAAAATCCAAATCTGGACAGCCGGACGCGGGCTTGAACTGTCGTCCTCCCAAATGCGAGTTCAGTGTGCTGACCACTGCGCCACCTCGCTCGGTTTATTGCGGAAGGATTTGAGACTACTCCTAATAGCTTTACTTTCAAGATGGAGTCAGACAGGGTTTACCTCTCAATTCCGAACTACCCCAGACGTACTGAATACTATAAGTATCTGACATTGTCTGAACGACAGCAATCTCTATATCAATGTAAAAAAAATTCCAAAATAGAAGTTTTATTGTCCAGACCACAACTGACTAATTAAGTTTAACATATCATCGTATACGTGAACTACGTGGGGGAGTTGGAAAATAAGTTTCCCCTGTCGACTGGGTCAAAGTTGTGTGTGAAAGGAAAAAAAAAGAGAATGAGACATTAAAGATAAGACATATCTTTATTTTTATACATAATTTCCAAGTACGTTGAGACATTTGTCATACCGCCTTATAGGCTTCCAAAGGCCTTCCAGGAAAAAATCAGGGCGCAGCATACGGAAGAAGCGTTGATCAGCTTGTTTGACGTTAGCATTGCTGCCAAAGCGCCTGCCGCCTAGAGTCTTCTTCAAAGCAGGAAACAGATGGAAGTCACTAGGTGCGAGATCCGCTCTGTAAGGCGGATGGTGTAGGCGCTCCCAACCAAGAGTTGGAATATGGTATTGCGTTGCCGTCGCCGTGTGTGGTCTCGCATTGTCATCCAACAGCAGAACGCCAGATCTGAGAAGGCCAGGCCGCGTTTCCCAAATCACCTCTTTCAAATTAGACAGAGTGGCACAGTACCGCGCAGCACTGATGGTTGCATCCTCCAGAAAGTCCAGCAGCAAACTCCTTTGTCGTCCCAGAAAACGGTGAGTAGCACTTTACCTGCAGAAGGAGTGCTTTTAAACTTCTTTCGGACAGGTGATGACGGATGTTTCCACGCCATGGCTGCGGCCTTCGATTCGGACGTGTAATGGTGGACCCACGTTTCATCCCACGTCACAATCAGAAAGAGAAGGTCATTGCCAAATTCGTGGTAACGCAAGAGCTGTTCCAGGCTGAACGCCATGCGTTGTTTCGTGTGTGTCGGGGTCAGCTGGTGGGGCACCCATCGTGCTGACACCTTCCTGTATCGAAGAATGTCGTGGATGATCTTGTGAGCTCGCTCATGTCCGATTCCAAGTTCTGACGCTACTCCATCGATGGTGATACGCCGGTTTGCTTTAATCGTGTCATCTACCTTCCTGACATTTGCTTCTGTAGTGCTCGTGCGCGACCGTCCAGGTCTCGGTGTAACCTCCCCGCACGAAAAAATGTTAAATATTAATGAATTTGGAGCCAAGTGTAACCTCCCTACAAAATATAATAATTAAATGAATTTTAAATATTTTGACCTCTGAACAAAATTGGCTCCCATTTATTGTCTGTGTGCAGAAATGCATTCACATTTAATGTTACCACGGAATTCTTTTCTCATTTAATGTCAAGTTAGAAATAGAAAAATTCCTAAACACCAAAATAATAAAAAAGTTTAGTAACCTGATAAATTTTATGAGGACAGCAGCGCTGACCTTCGGCCCTGTATTCTGAATAAAAAAAGCAAAAATTCTTACCTCAATAAAACTGCAATTATATCTGCTCTTAATTAGTCATTTTTCGACACAGCTTCGTGCAATGCTGGCGTATACTTTTTTTGATTCTTGGAAGCAATGATAATGCATTGGAAAAATTCTTTAAATTGAAATGAATGCTTTTCTTTAAAAGAGTTACTTTATATTATAAAAATTATTATTGGTGCATTTTTGAACAAATTAAATTACAATTAACATACATTATTAAATATGCGCAAGGCTGCTTCTTTACCTTCTACAACAATACTCATCCTCCAGAGGCCTGACCAGAGTCGCGAGCAGAGCGCACAGCCGACGCATGCCGACTCCCGCCGACTCACGCAGCCTACACCAGACTACTACCGACTCGCTACTAAAGTCGACCGACTACTACTGTCGACTCGCGCAGTCAAGCGCAGATAGCGACAAGCAACAACTAACGATAAACTACTCTCTGGTCAGAGATTCTGTCATGCCTCCCCCATCGCCGGCAAAGCATACATCTTACATCGGTATGTCCTACACTTGCTGACGTCCATCACTGAAGTGCTCGCACCGTCTCCTCACCATTTGCCTCGACATCACATCTGACCCATACACCTCAACAAGACTGTTATGAATTTATGTGCCTGCTACTCCACGTGCCCATTCATAGCGGATAACAGCTGTCACTTCTGCCTTTGACCACGACTCCAAAACGCACCTTCTCTCCATGGCTCCGGGAAGAGACTGAGCTGCTGGCCTCCTCTTTGCGCAGCCACTGCGACAGCGCCATCTGCTTGATCGCGGTCGACATCTACCCGATGGTGTATCGGTGTCTTGCACGTGCGCGTTCACCTGCCGTGTCGTGTTTCGCCCATATCACACAACTCTGCTCACAGTCGACAGGGGAAACTTATTTTCCAACTCCCCCTCGTAAAAAGCCACTACATGTGGCACTTTGCCATCTGGCCATTCAAAACATGAAGATAAATAGTGAAATTGAAAATGGTTATTCAAAGAAGCACTAACAAATTTTTATGGAGACTCCGACGTCATAGACTAGAATAATATTTACCTCACAAAAAAGGCACTCCCAGCCAGCACTGTACACGGAAATAATAACCATAACTGTATCAACACGGCACAGGGGTGTCAAGTACATCAAATAGAGTACATTCACTGCTGTCAGGTGTGTGTATGTGGTTAGCCGGCTCCGTTTTCAAACGATCTACATAATACTACAGAGTTTCTCCAAAACATATAATGCAAGAATAACCTTAAGCACATATAAAGTGTATCAATTTGTTTAAATCAACGCCAACCTTCCAAAATTATTGCAACATTACATGAGTGTGTCTTCCTTGTGAAGAAAGCATTATTTAGTCTATTACGTTGGAGTCCCAATTAAATTTTTAGCGTTTTCCTTTATGTCACATTTTTAATTTCACAGTTTACCTCGAAGTTTTCAAAGATCAGATGGCAATGTGCAAGAAGTAGTGGCTCTATAATTAACTTTTCTGACGGTATGTAAAACTGAATAAACTTTTTTATCGAAATTACGTAAAATATTTGTTGTTGTTGCTGTGATCTTCAGTCCAAAGACTGGTTTGATGCAACTCCCCATGCTTCTCTATCCTGTGCAAGCTTCTTCATCTCCAAGTAACTACTGCAACCTACATCCTTCTGAATCTGCTCAGTGTATTCATCTCTTGGTCTGCCTCTACGATTTTTACCCTCCACGCTGCCCTCCAGTACTAAATTGGTCATCCCTTGCTGCCTCAGAATGTGTCCTACCAACCGATTCCTTCTCTAGTCAGTTTGTACCACAAATTTCTCTTCTCTCCAATTCTATTCAGTACCTCCTCATTAGTTACGTGATCTACCAATCTAATCTTCGGCATTCACCTGTAGCACCACATTTCGAAGTCTTCTGTACTCTTCTTCTCTAAACAGTTTATCATTCATGTTTCACTTCCGTACATGGCTACACGCCAAACAGTTACTTTCAGAAAGAACTTCCTGACACTTAAATCTATACTCGATGTTAACAAACGCCTCTTTTTCAGAAACGCTTTTCTTGCCATTGCCCTGTCTCACTCACTTCTCAACCACTGCTTCACTTTCGCGCTACTCGTCTCTTATAACTGCCATCTGGTTTCTGTACAAATTGTTAATAGCCTCTTGCTCCCTGTATTTTACAGCTACCAACTTTAGAATTTGAAAGAAAGTATTCCAATCAACATTGTCAAGAACTTTCTCTACGGCTACAAATGTTCTAAACGTAGGTTTGCCTTTTTTTAACCTATCTTCTATGAGAAGTCGTAGGGTCAGTATTGCCTTGCGTGTTCCTACATTTCTTCGGAATCCAAACTGATCTTCCCCGAAGTCGGTTTCTATCAGGTTTTCCATTCTCCTGCAAAGGATTCGTGTTAGTATTTTGCAGCCGCGACTTATTAATGTGATAGTTTGGTAATTTTCACACCTGTCAGAACCTGTCTTTTTTAGAATTGGGATTATTATATTCTTCTTGAAGTTTGAGGGTATTTCGCCTCTTACATACATCTTGTTCACCAGATGGATGGGGTTTTGTCATGGCTGGCTCTACCAAGGCTTCAATAGCTCTAATGGACTGTTGTCTACTCCTGGGGCCTCGTTCTGACTTAATGGTTTCAGTGTTTTGTCACATTCTTCAGGCAGTATTATATCTCCCTTTCATCTTCATCCACGTCCTCTTCCATTTCCATAATATTGCCCTGAAGTACGTCTCCGTGATAATTATAAACCTTGTAACGTAATTGTAACACTGACAGATCTGAAGACGTCAGTATAATTTTGCTAGAATTTGATAATTTTGAAGGAATCAGGATATTTATCAACTGCAATCTGTGCAGTAAAAGTTCTGTTTTGAAAGCTTTTTCACATGTTGAATACTGCTTCACGGTCACTGAATCCTACACCTTTTTAAAGTGACCAAAAATGACCACAGCATTTTGACTCTTTATTGCTCATGTCCATATACTACTCGTGTTCCTAGAATTTTGCTGAGTAATTACAATTACGCGAATTCATTTGGCACCACGTAAAGACAAGTGGCTGTGAAAGCACTATTGCACGCTCGATATCTACACTAGGGTTCAAAAGTTGTGCATAATTTCGAAAGGGAGTCAACAATCGGAAGAGAAAATTCAAACGGCCACTGTAGGTGACTAGAGAAATTTCACCACAAATATAATTGCGCTACGTTTGTAGAAAAGTAATTATCTCTGCTTCAAATAGCTATGTGGTTCATAGATATCAAAAAGCAGTTCATTATACTTATAATGTCGCACTCACGTTGTTCTTTCCTTGTAAGAGTTACTGTCAATGAGATGTTTTCATAGGAATGCCACAAAGTTCCTAGGGTACAGACCTGAATCCTTGGACGCCTTGTATAGCCTCATATACGGACCACAGCATCAGCTCTGCAGAGCTAAATCCCGCTATAGCTTCAGACTGAAGAGTAATTCTCTTCTTTCATTCGTGCGAGGGAAAGTAACAGGCGGTACAGTTTCAAGAGCACCGTGGAAACTGTCCAGTTCCGAAATGACGAGCTGCTGATAGGAGGAATCACTAAACATTTAGGGGTGCGGAATTTAACGCTTTCGTTAGTAGTCACTGAAATATTGTTTCTGACGTGATGAATTGATATGAGGTGCAGAAACCATACAAAAAAGTAATTTACAAGATAACATCGTATTTGTTGCTATCAGTCACCTCTGCCATCATTTTTATTAATATCTCCCTAATCAAGAGAGTGGCAGAGGTTACGAAAAACTGAAGGATACTTTGCCGAAGTAGATTTCTGTTTGCCGAACAAAGAACTCTAAAAGCTAAGATGGACAAGACCCTTCTGGTGCTCCCAGAAAGGTTATTTACTCTTGATCGAAGTGAATGCTTTCAGGAAACTCTCTGCCACACTTGGATCCGGACATCGACCTTCTTCTTTCGCGGGCTATGCTTCAATTATTGAATGAGCTATCTAGGTATGATTCAGCCTCAAATTTAAAGAAAACCTCTGGAGATCTTTCTCCGTAAACTTGATCAGCGTAGACCTTCTTATCGAGAATCCTCGCCCAACATGGATTTCTCCGCAACTCTACCAACAAATTCCATCTTTTCGTCACCTCTAAACATCCAAACGAAAGACATCTTCATCAAACTGTCATAAATAAATGCAGAAACCTTCCCTCCTAGAATTATAGTTATGACCACTCCGCAAATGGAAACTCTCCTAAACATCCTGCAACTCCACATATTGTAGAAAACCGGTGTCACTCACATCCAGCTCCCTTTTTAATTCTCGTACAAGAGTCACTCCAGGGATGTTCTACCCACCTAATTCCGCGTCTAATTCATCAACTATCTACACTTAACCAGAAGTAACTATCCGTCCATCAGCTGTGGACATGCATCAAAAAGCGATCACTAGCTTAAAATTTGGTAGCTTATATATGCTTCTTCACTTCATTTTTAATTTCAGTTCGGTACTTTTAAACAGATATATAGGTTTTAAGTAATGGGACGAGTGGTGTCTGAATGGCGCCTGTTCTGTGGTGGTGGAAGGAGAAGATTAATGATAATAATAAAAAAAGGAATCAAACTAAAGCTTCAGCCGCTAATCCACTGGCAACATTCTCAAAGCGTATAGTGGAGTAACCTGAAGCTATTACGGTTGCATGCTCTAAACCAACTGGATCACTTATGTTGACGTGCTAGACCACAGCATGCTTCCCGTACTGTGCCGAAAGGATAGGAATGGAATCGGAATTCTTTTGTGCCACCATGATAATGCTGCTGTTCACAACGAACTGTGTCGTTATTCTTTAATGCAGTTTTTCTGCGTGGTCTGCTCAGGTCCCCGAAATAAATGATATCGAAGATCTTTGAATGAATTAAAGAATTATATTCATAGACAACTACTGCAACATCTACTCAACATGTTCCAGGGAAAGCGGACATAATTAACACCTTAGAAAGATAAAACTTGCTTGGTGTTTCAAGAATGTAACAGTAACTAAAGAAGGCGCTGTAAGCTATTAGCAAGTTGTCTGCGACGTAGGAACCGGTTAACAGTGGATGGCCAGAAAAATTTGGTAACACAGCGGAGGTCTGAGAAACAAGTAAGCGTATGATGGTGTCTCTGTCAACGAGACAATGATGGAAATTTCAAAATGAACACACAATAAAAAAGAAGAAAAAAAGAGAGAACACCACTTCGAATTTGGATAACATTAATTCCGATAATTTGTTTTTGCAAAGAATGTTTTCTGAGTTATAGCGAGGACGGCTCCAAATTAACATATCTGGCTCACCTTTCCTTAAATGTACGTTTACGATTGCATCAGTCTCCTGACAAGGACTTCAAGCATAGTATTAATAACCCAATTTTCTTTTTTGATTTCGATTCGTAATGTCACTGTGGTTACACGATTTGCATAATTTGCCTATATTTTGTGTTTAGTGGTTCCACATGAGTGACACGACACAGATATCTGTAGAGGTTTCAGACATTTCTCGTTCTTGCTGCTTTCTTTCTGCTGAAAGAACTCGATCGTCCTTTCGACTTCTTTTCCACTCAATCGCTTTGTACACCTGCATGCTAATTTACGTACTAACGGAAGACAAAAGGCTGTAAGGCTGATTTTCGCACGTCGTTTTAGCACAGTGCTTTGTCATCGACAGTGCACCCATCCAAAATGTAACCACGCCGGCACTGTAGGATACCTCTTTTACACTGATGAACACTAAATATGCAAAAAAATCCTTAAATAAACCAGTGTACCGCTTCTTCAACAGATATCTTTCTTAGAAGTGGAATATATGTCCTTCCAACAGCCATACGCTCTCATCGGTATTATTACTGATTCGTGACTTAGGTCTTCTTTTTTTGATTTAGTTTTAAGAAGAAAGTTTTGTTGTCGATAGTCATCTTACCTGATAGGTATACATCGTTGTTGTTCAGTGGTCTATTTCTTTAATTGTTAGTGATATAGCGCTCTTTAAATGTGGTTCTTCCTGTTGTAGAACATTGGATAATTATGTATGCAGTTATTTTATTCCTTGGGCAGCCTTCCTCTCCGATGCGATGTGGACCAGGGACGTTCGATAATTATCGATGTTTACAAGATATTGATGCTGGGAGTCTAAAAATTAATGTTTCAATATTGAAACTGATGTTTTTGAACCATCGTAGCTTGGATGTTAAACACAACATATCGAACTCCGAAATTGGCAAGTAGGCTGTCTGTTAAATTCGTCAGTATTTTTTTCAAAATCTTCGTTAGTCATCAAAGTAGTAGAAATAGCATTTGGAAGAAAAAGTCAAATGTCGTGTTTTGCCTAATCGTTGCCAGTTCAGTTTTTGCAAATGCGTCCTGTGATCAATAAGATCATTATTAACTGCCATGCTACTACACCCCCCCCCCCCCCCCCCCCCCCGGGGGGGCGAGAAAAGTATTATCAGACCAGTATTACTATATGGGGCAGAGATATGGAGAACTGATAAATATACAGAGAGAAGGGAAAATATTATCGATAACAAAATCCTGCGGAACCAGAAAATTGTGAGCACAGTGACAGTGAAAGGCACTGGAAAGGCTCTCACAGAACAGATAGATCGTCAGTTATTCTTTTCCAAGGCCCCAAACAAGTAGCACGATGGGCAACTTGTCGGTGCTTCCTCTTCTCTGTCTCGTGGTTTATTTTCATTGGAACGTTATCCAGCCAATGGAGTGTGGCGTAACGTGCTCGTGGCTTGTATTACGTCTTTTTGGTTCCCGTCTGCCCATTTGCCAAACAAATTCTCTAGAGCCACATTGCGATCAGAATTTCTGTGTATGGTTGTGGCCATGGGAAAGTTCCCTCTAGAATGCCCTGTTTCCTTCGATCCGCTGTTTTGTAGCGGCGTCTCTGTTATATTTGTGACACCCTGTACAATCTGACCTATATACACAGAGACTCCCTGTGCCAACGTGTACTGTCTAGGTATCAGATGGCTACACCAATGCTACGGATGACAAATATCTAAAGGACCGTTTGCCGGAAACTACTTGTCATAGCGCAAAGCATTTATTTCCCACAAACGACTGTCGTGGGATGACATGACACGCAAATAGAATCATCCACATATCGAATCACTTTACTCCAACATTTGTCACGCGGAACAAAGCTTTTTGTAGTGGGGGCGTCGAATTGCTATGCCCTCAATTGCCGGATGGAGCTGGGAAAGAATCATTACTAGCAAACCTCTATAAGGACACTTTTTGCTCCATTTACATCCTCAATTATTTGATGCTGGATGATTTCCAACCACTGTCCTCCTCTACAGTTTTTTTCCCTCTACAGCTCCCTCTAGTACCATGGAAGTCATTCCCGCATGTCTTAACTGATGTCCTATCATACTATCCCTTCTCCTTATCAATGTTTTCCACATATTCCTTTCCTCTCCGACTCTGCGTAAAACCTCCTCATTCCTTACCTTATCAGTCCACCTAATTTTCAACATTCGTCTGTAGCACCACATCTCAGATGCTTTGATTGTCTTCTGTTCCGGTTTTCCCACAGTCCGTGTTTCACTACCATACAACGCTGTACTCCAGACGTACATTCTCAGAAATTTCTTCCTCAAATTAAAGTCGATATTTGGTATTAGCTGACTTCTCTCAGCTAGGAATGCCTTTTTTGCCATAGCTAGTCTGCTTTTGATGTCCTCCTTGCTACGTCCGTCATTGGTTATTTTACTGCCTAGGTAGCAGAATTCCTTAACTTCATCTACTTCGTGAACATCAATAGTGATGTTAAGTTTCTCGCTGTTCTCATTTCTACTACTTCTCATTATCTTAGCCTTTCTTCGATTTACTCTCAGTCCATACTCTGTACTCATTAGACTGTTCATTCCGTTCAGCAGATAATGTAATTCTTCTTCACTTTATTTGAGGATAGCAATATCATCAGCGATTAGTATCATTGACATCCTTTTACCATTAATTTTAATTCCACTCCTGAACCTTTCTTTTATTTTCATCACTGCTTCTTCTATGTACAGATTGAACAGTGGGGGCGGAAGGCTACATCTTTGTCTTACACCCTTTTTAATATGAGCACTTTGTTCTTTGTTGTCAACTCTTATTATTCTCTCTTGGCTGTTGTACGTATTATACATGACACGTCTCTCCCTACTTTTTTCAGAATTTCGAACATCTTGCACCATTTTACATTGTCGAACGTTTCTTTCACGTCGACAAATCCTATGAACATGTCTTGATTTTTCTTTAGTCTTGCCTCCATCAGTAACCGTAGAACCAGAATTGCCTCTCTCGTGCCTTTACCTTTCCTAGAGTCGAACTGATCGTCATCTAGTGGATCCTCAATTTTCTTTTCCATTCTTCTATATATTATTCTTGAAAGCAGCTTGGAAGCATGAGCTGTTTAGCTGACTGTGCGGTAATTCTCGCACTTGGTACCTCTTTCCCTCTTCGGAATTGTGTAGATGATGCTTTTCCGAAAGTTAGATGGTATGGTGCCAGACTCATACATTCTACACACCATCGTGAATAGTCGTTTTGTTGCCACTTACCCCAATGATTTTAGAATTTCCGATGGAATGTTATCTATCCCTTCTGCCTTATTTGACCTTAAATCTTCAAAGCTCTTTTAAATTCTGATTCTGATACCGGGTTCCCTATGTCTTCCTCCTGTTTCTTCTTCTATCAAATCAGACAAATCTTCCCCCTCTTAGAGGCTTTCAGTGTATTCTTTTCACCTATCCGCTCTTCCCTCTACATTTAACAGTGGAATTCTCATTGCACTCTTAATGTTATCACTCTTGTTTTTAATGTCACCGAAGGTCGCTTTGACTTTCCTGTATGCTGAGTCTGTCCTACCGACAACCATTTCTTTTTCGATGTCTTCACATATTTCCTAAGTTGTCCTTCCCAAATTCTCTGACGGCCTTTTTTTGGGATGTTCATTCTTCTTCAACGGTACTGCCTACTTAGCTATTCGTTATTACTGTGTCTATAGCCTTGGAGAACTTTAAGCGTATCTCGTCATTCCTTAGTAGTTCCGTATCCCACTTCTTTGCGTATTGATTCTTCCTAACTAATGTATTAAACTTCAGCTTACTCTTCATCACTACTATATTGTGATCTGAGTATATATCTGCTCCTGGGTATGTCTTACAATCCAGTATCTGATTTCGGAATCTCTGTCTGACCATGATGTAACCTAACTGAAATCTTCCCGTATCACCCGGCCTTTTCCAAGTATACCTCCACCTCTTGTGTTTCTTGAACAGTTTGTTCGCTATTACTAGCTGAAACTTGTTACAGAACTCAGTTTCTCTCCTCTCTCATTCCTTGTCCCAAACCCGTATTCTCCTGTAACCTTTTCTTCGACTCCTTCCCCTACAACTGCATTCCAGTCTCCCGTAACTACTAGATTTTCGTCTCCTTTTACGTACTGTATTACCCTTTTAATATCCTCATACACTTTCTCTATCTGTTCATCTTCAGCTTACGACGTCGGCATATACACCAGAACTATCGTTGACGGTGTTGGTTTGCTATCGATTCTGATAATATCAATCCTCTCACTGAACTGTTCACAGTAACACACTCTGTGCCCTACCTTCCTAGTCATAACGAATCCTATTCCTGTTATGCCATTCTCTACTGCTGTTGATATTACCCTATACTCATCTGACCAGAAATCCTTGTCTTCCATCCACTTCCCTTCACTGACCCCTACTGTATCTAGATTGAGCCTTTGCATTTCCATTTTCAGATTTTCTAGTTTCCCTACCACGTTCAAGCGTCTGACATTCCACGTCCAGACTCATAGAACGTCATTCTTCCGTTGATTATTCGGACTTTTTCGCATGGTAACCTTCTCCTTGGTAGTCCCCTACCGGAGATCCGAATGGGGGACTATTCAGAAATCTTTTGCTAATGGAGAGATCATCATGACGCTTCTTCAGTTACAGGCCACATGTCCTGTGGATACACGTTACGTGTCTTTAATGCAGTGGTTTCCATTGGCTTCTGGATCCTCATGCCGTTGATCATTGCTGATTCCTCCGCATTTGGGGCAGTTTCGCACCCCTAGGACAAGAGAGTACCCTGAATCCTTGTCCGCTCCCCCGCCCTCTTTGACAAGGCTGTTGGCAGAAATAGGGTGACTTCTTATGCCGGAAGTCTTCAGCTCCAATGCTGATTATTAATCAAAATTTAAGCAGTGGCGCAGTTCGAACACGGGACCGAAGACTTTTCTATTATGAATCAAAGATGTTACCGCTAGACCAAGAAATATAAAAAACATCTCTACGGGTAGAATATTCTTCCAGAAAACCATGTGGTAACACCTCTGCTGGTCAATGGATCATTTGTAAAACAATGTCTAATATACTCGGCAAGCGCGCACCTACAATGTATGTTAGTTTCTGTTACGTGAAAGCGTACGTCTGTTACGTTAGGGTAATTCACGCCCCACGAGAATCTCCGATTGATTGGTTGACTTGGGGGAGGGAACCAAGCAGTGAAGTCATCAGTCCCATCGGATGAGGGAAGGAAATTGGCCGTACCCTTGCAAAGGAACCATCCCAACATTTGCCTGAAGCGATTTATGGAAATCACGGTAAACCTAAATCAGGACGGCCGGACGCCGGTTTGAACCGTCGTTCACGCGAACGTGAGTTCAGTGTGCTAACCACTGCGCCACCTCACTCGGTCAAGTATCTCTGAACTGGGTGTGAACTTAACACACTGTAACTGCTGGCACAATGTTCCTTGCATTTTTACACTTGGGCCAGCATATTGTAAAGTGATTGTACAATAAGGATGTGGAGTGCCAGGTGCCGTAACGAAAAATAGCTTGACATGGCATGAATTCTGTTATTACGGCGTAATATAGCTTTGAATTTCTTCTACATACACTGCCTCGTTACTTTAAACAGGACTGCACAAAATCATATTTCTAATACGTCCGCCTCCGCAGCTGAGTGGTCAATGCGACTGACTGCCACGTGGGGGCCCATGGTTCGATTCCTGATGCGACCACGGATTTTTCCTTGGTGGGAGCACCATAAAGGGTGTAAAACGGGATGCAGTCTTTCGCAATCTATACAGCGAAAAATCAATGATGGAAATAAAGAAAAGGTTCAAGAGTGACATTAAAATTAGGGGTGAAAGGATATCAATGATAAGATTCGCTGATCCCATTGCTATCTTAAGTGAAAGTGAGCAAGAGTTATAGAATATGAGAAGGCAATAAATATTCTAATGAATAAAGAGTACGGACTGAGAGTAACCTCAAGAAAGACAGAAGTAATGAGAAGTAGCAGAAATGAGAATAGCGAGAAGCTTAACATCAAAATTGATGATAAAGAAGTTTAACAAATCTGGTACCCTGGAAGCAAAGTAGCCCATGACGGACGAAGCAAGGAGAACATAAAATGAAGACTATCACAGGAAAAGAATGCTTTTCTGGCCAAAAGAAATCGATTAGTGTCAAACATAAACCTTGATTTTAGGATGAAATTTTTGACAATGCACGTTTCGAACATAGTGTTACATGGTAGTGAATCATGGTCTTTGGAAAAAGCGGAACAGAAGAGAATCATGCGATTGTGATGTGATGTGACAGAAGAACGTTGAAAATTAGATGGACTGGTAAGGTAAAGAATGAGAAGGCTCTCTGTAGTATCGGCGAAGAAAGGAATATAGGGAAAACATTGACAAGAAGAAGGGACAGGATGATATCAAATGGATTAAGGCATCAGGGAATAACTTCCACGGTATTAGAGGGAACTGTAGAGTGAT
This sequence comes from Schistocerca piceifrons, assembly GCF_021461385.2. Lineage (NCBI taxonomy): Eukaryota > Metazoa > Arthropoda > Insecta > Orthoptera > Acrididae > Schistocerca > Schistocerca piceifrons. The sequence goes on along the minus strand of NC_060142.1, from coordinate 586,766,409 downwards.
AAACTGTGGGGGAAGACAGAAATTGGACTAAATCTAACAAATAATTCAGTACGCTCTGTGCAAGAGCTACTCTGAGATAACTGACCGAGTAGTAGTGGCTTTAGGTGACGAAAACTGACAACGAGCGGGAGAGCAGTGTGCTGATACCACGACCCTCCATATTCTATCCAATGACGTCATGGGCAGAAGGTGACGCACCGTTCGGTCGGTGCCGATGAGCCTGCCATGGCCTGTGGACGGACGTAACGCACATCTTTAATGCGTGTGGGGTAATCATTCCTAAAAACCAATAAAAATATGTCCAGTATGAGCGTAGGTGTCATAAACCGTTTTTGAAATTTTGCTTCCGTGGGATGTTACAGTTGTTTCTTTATTAGTCCAGTAGTCAAATAACAGAGTTGCTGCTGTGCCCTCCCGCGATGCCGAAATGTTTGTGGCCATTTATAAAAATTCTTGAAGTATGAGCCAAGCACCCTCCAAGTCCAGTTTGACGTTCAAGTCGAAACTGAACGTTACTAAAAAAGGCATCATCCGCGAACTTTTTAAGAACAAATACTGAGGAGCAGAAACGAGACGCTGGTTTCGGTATCATCTGCGACCCACGAACTGCCAACCTGGTGCTAACAGATATGTAACAGAGATAGGACCACAAAATGATCGGCTGCAGCCACTGGGGAAGCAGTCCCCACTAACAACAATGCTTCAGCTTGCCGCGGCTGACAGGTGGCATCCACGTGCATTTATTTACGCCGGACTGGGCCCGCCGTGCCGCGTTACGGTATCACGCGGGTGTGCGGTCGTGAGCAGCCCATTAGAAAGTGTCCTTGTTGCAGGCGTGCGGCATATTGCCTTTGCTCATGTCGTCCATCTTGCGGATTACCCAGCTTAATTTGCGTCCAGATGCCTATCTCCTGTCTGCATTCGCTAACAACGCAACGCGCAGCAGAAACCGAAACGGAGCTGCGTTGCTCTATGCACATACGTCTTGCGCTGTTGAATGTAAACGATACTTGATGGTTTAACTGCGCTCCCTGTTCATCCGTCATGCGAGTAAATGTAGCTCTCACGATCCCACTGAACCGCAGGCGCGCCAGTATTGTAAATTTCATTTACCCTACATGTCATGGCATTTGAGCGGGATGTAACTGTCAAGGTTACCCTACCAAAAATCTACGGTAAAACAGGTATATGTGGGATCTTTTTGACTTGATTTTATTTTTAGATTAATAGTGCTTAATGGACTGGACACAAAATCGTAATATGTTCTCTCCTGTTGTCTAGGTCTGCCGATCGGAGTGGTCAAGAACGCTTCTTTGAGCGAGACTTCAATTACGTACGCGCAATATTCCGAGCCAACGTGGCCAGAATCCATTAGTTGTAGTTAACGTGTTTCAACTGAATGATATATTTGTAGTAGGTCCACATGGAATTATAAAACGTAAGATTTGTTAGAACATCAAAACTCTATTCACTCTAGAAAAAAATTCACTGCCGTACTTGCGAAACAGCATCAACTACATTTCCTAGATGTCTTACTTAAGGGAACAGTAGGTGGATTACATGTTATTGGGTTAAAATGTTATTTACATATACTGCAGTTTTAATGAAAACTGTAACACCAAGGAGGCTGCATGAAACTGGTTTGATGTATCCACTGCCGTTTATGTTCTTGACAGTACTCAGATGATGAAAAAGAAATATTTTTCGTTTTATATGGCGAATATATCTGAAAAAGTTCGAATTGAGTGACGAACTGAGGTTCGTTTCTCGACCTCCACATCTCGCTGATTGCGTGCTACCAATTATATCATTTGAGCTGCCAACCGACCGACTTAAAACCTAATTCTCTCTCAAATTTCTCTCATTCCCATGTAAAGGCTACCGAGGCACCCACAAGGTCCTCTGAAGTTGTGGGATAAATCCGTTATACGCCACTTTGTTCCACCATCGTAGGTTCGAGGTCTCCCTCAGGCCTGGGTGTGTGTGGAGTCGTTAGCGTAAGTTAGTTTAAGTTAGAGTAAGTAGTGTGTAAGACTAGGAACCGGTGACCTTTAACGGTCTGGTCCCGTAGCAACTTACCACAGATTTCCAATTTTTCCCACTTCATTGATGTAGGTTGCATACATTCACGGGCAACCCCCACCCCTGATAGCATCATGGATTTTCCCCAGGTGGCACGTGGGTCCCTTCCCCCGCCCTCCCCACCCTCCCCACTCTTTTCCCCCATCCACCACTCCTGGAAATGGCGGGAAATTCAAAAAATGATGGGAAGTTCAAATTTATTGGTGGAGATATCAAATTTTGTGTGTTCACTTCGAGGTCTGGGGACCAGCTGACCTAGTTCACAATCCCCCACCAGAGGACACTGTTGCCCACCTCCATCAGCACCTCCCCTTCCTCATTACTGCACTTCCACCCCCCACCCCCACCCCCTCCTCCCTTCTCCACTCTTGGAGGAGCTTCGCTCTGTGCTGAGCCTCCTGAGAAGATCGATGAAAGTGTTTACTGCATACTGTGTATCCTATGAATGAGACGTCTGCGTCCATAAAGGAGGAGTTTAGCGGATATATTAGCTGTAATCATGTAGTTATTGACTGTATCCACTGCCACCTGCATGACGTTTGTAAAGCGGCGATATTTTGGTGAATATATGAGGAAGATGCATACACTTCATCAAATAATGAAGATGGAACAGAATGGGACTAAGTTTCATTTTGCAACTCATGTTAAGAAATGCGTGTGCTGGAACTGTGGATCATTTGATAAAAGTCTCGTCAGTCTTCCGAAGCACAAGAGGTGGGACACTTACCTGCTCTGATGCAAGTATCTGTGTGCAAAATTGAGGCAATGCTGCTGACGAGCAGGGATGAAGTTAATAAGTGTACTACATGCAAGCACACAGGTAAGGACTGTAATGGATGAATCTATGATGAATACTTTCCGACAAATAATGGCAGTGCAGCTGTATGGGGTGAAGCTACATTTCAGAACTGATACAGACAGATGCTTGTGCTGGAACTGCATACCTTCTTTGTAATTCCTTAACAGCCCACATCAAATTCGCTCTATTCCACAATGAACCATAGATGTTCACCTTGCAGATATATATCTTTTATATATATCTCTGGAACAAGGCAAAGATTGCATTGATACGCAAGAAAGGAAGTATTCACAATATCAAAAACTATCGTCCCATGAGCTTCCTCTCAATTTTGTACAAAATTTTCACAAAGATCCTGTTAAATCGAGTTATTTCCACCCTATACTCAGCCAAACCTATAGAAGTGGCAGGGTTCTGAAGCAATTTTAGCACTTATGGCCACCTTCTGATCCTTAGTGAAATGATAAACAGAGAAAGTGAATACCGGCTGCCTCTCTGCATTGCCTTTGTTGTTTCTGAGAAGGCCTTTGACTCCGTTAACCATATAACTGTCTCCACGCTTTGAGTGAACAAGATGTGGGAGCAGCGATGCTTGAAGTGCTCAGCAATATCTACGAGACTACTTCAGCTTGTGTTAATATGGGCGAATCAACTCAAGAATTCCGCATCTTGAGGGGTGTCAAGCAAGGCGATCCCATCTCCTCAAAACTGCTCTGGGCTGTACTGATAATGGCTATGTCAAAGCTGAGCTGGGAAGGTAAGAGAATTAGATTTAATGGAAGAAGGCTTACTAACTTGAGATTTGCTGATGATATTGCCTTACTGGCCAACGACTAACAGAGCTCCGAAACTTAGTTATAGTTCTTGCATCGGAATGTCAGTTGGTAGGCTTGAACATGAACCTTTCCAAAACAAAAGTAATGTCCAACAAATGGGTCCCAGCATGAGATGTGAAAGTCAAGCATAGTCCATTAGAAGAGGTCAGTGAATATACCTACCTTGGCCAGATTATAAATATGAAGGGAGATGTAAGGCCAGAAATCTATCAGCACATCAAGCTTGGGTGGCAAGCATTTGGGTGGAATTCAACAGTATTCAGATCAAAAATGCCAGTAATTCTGAAGAAAATAGTATTTGATCAGTGTATTCTTCCTGTGCTGGCGTATGGTTGTGAGACATGGACACTGAACTCATTTACAAAAGAGAGTAGTGGAAAGATCAATGCTGGGCTATACAAGAAACGACAGCAAAAGGGCAGATGACATTTGGTCTGTGACGAAGTTTAAGGACATCTTACAGAGAGTAGACTCCTTGAAATGGCAGTGGGGTGGCCACGTCACGAGAAGAAAAGACAGCAGATGGAAAACCTAGTACTGGAGTGGAGTCCGAGAGAGCATCGGAGGCCTAGAGGAAGACCGTCGAACAAATGGACAAAGATATCAAGAAGATCGCAGGTAGCACCTGGCAGGGAACTTCCCAAGACCGTTCCACTTGGAGAGGTCTGCTGAAAGCATACCTGAATCCACGACTCGAAGAGACCACATCATTCAATGATTGAATTGGGTGATGATACGCTGCCTGTTCATTGTATATATATACTGAACATATATACACTGAATAGGCAAAAAAACTGGTACACCAGCCCAACGTCGTGTAGCCTCCCCGCGAGCACGTCGAAGTACCGCAACATGACGTGGCATGGACTCGACTAATGCCTGAAATAGTGATGGAAGGAAATGACACCATGAATCCTGCAGGCCTGTCCATAATCCCGTAACAGTGCGAGGGAGTGGAGATCTCTTCTGAACAGCACGTTGCAAGGCATCACAGATATGCTCAATAATGTTCACGTCTGGGGAGTTTGGTGGCCAGCGGAAGTGTTTAACGCAGAAGAGTGTTCCTGGCGTTACTCTGTAGCAATTCTGGAGGTTCGGGGTGTCGCATTTTCCTTTTGGAATTGCCTATGTCCGTCGGGATGCACAATGGATATGAATGGATGCAGGTGACCAGACAGGATGCTTATGTACTTGTCACTTGTCGAGAGTCGTATCTAGACGTATCAGGTTTCCCATATCACTCCAACTGCACACTCCGCACGTCAGAGCCTCCACCAGCCTGAACATCCCGTACTGACGTCGTGGGCATTTTGATCACAATAACCATACATCAACACGATATCGACCTTTTCCGCAATTGGTAAACGGTCGATTTTAACACGGGTAATGTATCACGCAGCAAATACCGGCCGCACTGGCGGAATGTTGCGTGATACCACGTACTTATACGTTTGCGGCTATTACAGCTCCATCTATCGCAAAGCGAAAAAGTGGTCCAACTAAAACATTCATATTTCTTTACGTACTACACGAATATGTAGTAGAAATGGGGTTTCCTACTTTAAAAAACGCAGTTGATATCCGTTTGACCTATGGCAGCGCCATCTAGCGGGCATAGCGCTATCTGATTTCCCCCTTCAAGCTAGACGAGTTTCGTTCTTTGCAGTTTTTTCGTTTGATGCTTATTTCGTGAGATATTTGGCCCGCTCACTATCAGTGGGCCACCCTGTAAATACTACGACGATCCCAACCAGCAAATGGATCGACTGCGACTGCTCATGGTATCAGCAGCTGCGGGCAATACCACTCATTCGAATGAGGTTATCTCAGTAATTTCAGAGCTTAGAGGCAGAGGTATGATCGAATGAGTATGGAGGCAATAACTGGAGGGCTGCACAAACTACCTCGCGAAACGTACCCTCGTAGGTATGTTATGATCGAAGGTTTGGAAGACTTAGAGTAGGCCGATGTTGTAGTGATGAGAGTTCTGGGATTTGTAGCACAATAAAAACGGGACCAATCGATGCTCATGATAACAGACTGATGAATACGGTGTATTATCGTATTAAAACGCTGGATCCATGTAAACAGAAATATAATGTGATTTGGTACGTATTTCAAAATGCGAGACACCATTTGAGAAGTCATACCTCGCAAACTGGTCGAGTGAGATACTCATAGTGTCCAAAGTACAGAGAACAAATCCCAGAACTTAAGTCTTAAAGGACAGCAGTGGCAATGAAATTTCGGGATGCTTTTACACCGAGGAAATGCAGAAGAATTGAGAACCATATGTATGTCATAAGACGTCAAGTGTCTTGAGCACTAGTTAAATGGCTTGGTTTTCCCGCGACACAAAAGTCTGGATCGACGCTGACGATTTGGTATATAATGGGATGCACGGGGCACAACCACCTCGGTAGCCTAACATGCGTGATAGGAGGCGCATTATAGGAGTTGGTGGTATTCTCGCCAAACTTCCCGTCGAATTGCACTTTCCAGGGTATAATTACCGCGGGCCTGGTGCAAAAAAAAAATTGGCTCTTGGTGATAAGGGGATTAATCTGCTTGACGAGGCGTGTTTGGAACACAACATTCCATACTGTAATGTGCCCCTCCTTCCTTCAGCTATTGTCCTCAATAAGCAAATTCTATAATGAAGAATTTGAGAAGAGCGAAGATCACAATAAACTTTCTGGTTCACTTAGCTTTTTGTGTAGAGTTGGCTCCAGTTCTTCTTGCCTAGTTGTCTGATTCTCCAAGCTGAAATTCTCGCATTTCAAGTCTTCATAGTTCAATTGATCTAAATAAATTTGCAGATGGTTACTGCAGAATTTTTGTTGTTACGTAAATATGTTTGGTGACATTTTAGTATATCATACAGTCTTTAGAAATTGCACATTAACAAAGTCGAAATTACACTGTTCGCCCACAATCCAAAAATAATTCCGATCACCTCAGAGGCATGCTTACTGCTCCCCCATTCTGCAGTAATAAAAGTATTCCATAGGGTTTACAGTTTTTCTTGACAAATGAATTTCTATTAGTTTCGATTATTATTTCATAAATGAATCCAGAAATAAACATAACAAACAGTACTAGATTGTGTAATTACTAATAGCAATTTTAGGTGTGCCAAATAATTCTTAATTTCAAATGTTTCCAAAAAAATAATTTTAGCAATACATTCAGAACCACAATTTAATGATTAAAACATCCAAAATAAAGTAATTCCTTTTCATAAATTCTAGCTTGAAATATAACGTACTGTGTATAAAACTATATGAAAGTTTTAAGAACAGCAGCTGAGAGAAGACTGACCTGTCCAAAATTCGAAAAATGATACTGTTGAGGAAAAGTAATGGTAGAGGAGGATGTCCCGTTACAATACTCAGAACATAAAGATCTCCCAGGACGTCAAGCTGCAGATCGAATTTTAGCTGATGGGAATCAGAGTTTGGCGTCATTAGCCGGAAGGTCTTTGCGGGGCAGGTCCGGCCTCCATGGTGCAGGTCTTATTACATTCGACGCCACAGTCGGTGATCTGCACGCTGGATGGGGATGAAATGATGATCAAGACAACACAACACCCAGTCCCGGGCCCCTTAGGACGGCAGTCCGTCACGCTGACCACTCAGCTTCGTATCGAGGTGGACAATTTTAACTGATGAAGCAAAGGCAATACGTGCTACTCCCATACAGCTCCTGTTAGTCCTACCTGCTAAGGATCCCAGACTGGCAGACAATGTTCAAGGATTGGTTGCACGAGGGTTTCGTGAACTAGATCCTTCATGTGTGGGTTTTATTACATTAGTATTAGCGGTTTGATACAACATAATGGCGTTAGTGTCTTTTTCGAAACAGACGATAGAAATCAGCGAGTATTTATAAATCTTAATAGTCCATGTACAAATGTTTTCTAAGGCGATAGACACTTATTTTGGCAGCTTCTGGAGAAAAAGAGGCTTCCTAACGCATCTAATTGACCCTTTAACGCCCCCCCCCCCTTTACAAAGAGACAAAACTTATAATCGAAGAAGTAACAAGGCGTTAAAGAATGGGTCTTGTCTCCACGTTCATTGAACATCTACAAGGACGACCATGTTAGGGCTTGGAAACAAAATATCACCTAGGGCATAAAGATCAACAAACAGAAATGTTTTAATACTTTACTATATGCAGATGATCAAACAATAATTCAAAAAAATCAAACTAATCCTCAAAGAGCCATTTATCAAATTAATTTGTTGACTTGTAAATATATCTACTAATAAAAAAGGTAACGGTATTCGAGGGCAAATCGCCTACTTGATCTAAAATTACAATAAATAATGTAATACTGGAGCAAGTGACCCACTCTCAATGTCTCATCTGTGACACAGGACGAAATTTCGGCACTGGAACTGATAACAAGGTCCTAAAATTTAACGCAGTCTGAGGAAGAATTAGAAATACACCAAACACAGACGAAATTTTAGAAAGTCAAGGCAGTACATACTATTCTCTTTGGAACTGAAACCTGGGTTCCCAGCCAAAAGGATATGAGCGGGAACCAGGCTGCGGAAATCAAATTTCTTCACTATGGTAAAGGATACACTAGAGAAAATCGCTTAACAAATGACGACATTAGAAATGAATTAAAACTGATTCTGTGCACACAAAAAATAGATCCAAAAATAAACAGATCATGGGAACTTGTAGATGGAATGTACGAAGACAGACTTCCAAAATAAATTCTTGTCTACAAACCTAGAAGATCCAGACAGAGGAGAAGGCCACGGGTGAGATCTTGGGACTGTATTGACGAGAATAGATTAAATCACCTAATCCATGAACAGACAGGAAGGAAAAGAAAAAGAAGTTTATGTGATTGTAATTATAGCAGCATTTCTACCTGCGCTTGTGGGCTTGTCCTCTTGGCTGTTGAGCACACCATAAACAGTTTCCAGTATCTAGGTAAGGGGGCGTTGCTCGGTCTGAAGATGACGGGTCAGCGTCATTGGAATCCTTCCAAGTGGGTCGTGGTCGGAACCTATTAGAATGACATAATGATTAGTGACTTTCCGAGGACGGCTGTTGTTATCCAACACCTGTTTTGAAAAAAATACCGAGAAGACAACCTGGAAGAAAGCAGCACTTTGCAGATGTGTTATTAATGGGAGCAAGAAGTGGCCAGTGATACGGTCTGAATTACGCTCACGACACCGACTGGCTGAAAGTTAAAATAAGTTCGTGGCGCTTGTACTGGTACTTGAATTACGTAACCATTATGGTACCTCACCTGAACCTCTCGATACCAGTAATATTCTACTGTATTTCTGTTAACTACTTAACATATTTCTGAGACAACATTCAGATTTGATTTCACTTTTGATACATCGATATGTTTATATTGCAATGATATTATTCTTATGTGTATTCTTTCCTTTGTGACTATGATCTTTGACGTACTTGTAACTCTGATTTTTGGGCGCGTGAGCGATTATTAGTTAGTTGTTGAGTTGTTAGAGTCGGACCTTGAGAAAGTCAAGTCGTGGACGTCATGTTGGAAAGACGAATATTGTCGTCAGCTTATAAAATGTGAACTTTAACAGTGATTGTGAGAGAGATGTTTTCAAGTATGTTTTGTATTGTGAAGTGATGTTTAGTGTGTCGCGTGATATAGCAATAAAAGCAATTAAAAGAAGTGTAACTTAATTTTGGAGTGCTGATTATTTTTTTTACATCACCATTGTCCAGCCAAAGTGTAATCTTCAAGGATGGTTTGTGAAGCGCATCTACATAACTTTTGAATATAGCTGAATAAAATCTAAGCCTTTTTGCATCCGAGCTTGGAATCATAACCACCTAGATTTTTAACGATTGAGCCATGATTTTACGACGAGACCAGTGGGGGAAACACAAAAAGATGAGTGCCTAATTTTTTGATTATTACATGAAATGGCTTTATTATCTGTGCTCTAATGACACCTGCCACATAACATGACTTTTGTTGCCCGAAAATGCAGTATTTAGCAGCGTGAGCAACTCCACAATCGTTATTAAATGCCTACCTTTGTTGTGGTGCCCGCCCTTCGTGGTCTCGCGGTAGCGTTCTCGCTTCCCGAGCAAGGGGTCTCGGGTTCGATTCCCGGCGGGGTCAGAGATTTTTTCTGCCTCGAGATGACTGGGTGTTGTTGTGTCGTCTTCATCATCATCATTCATCCCGATTACGGTCGGAGGAAGGCAATGGCAAACCACCTCCATTAGGACCTTGCCTAGTAAGGCGGTGCGGGTCTCCCGCATCGTCCCCCTACGCTCTGTAAAGAAGCATGGGACTTCATTTCATTTCCATTTTGTTGTGGTAGGGTTGTTAGACGCTGCTAGGAGCTCGTAAAGTCGAGGAGTCGGCCAGGAGTCCAAGTGTATGAGACAACTCGCGCATTCTCTGGCGCAGAAAAAAATGGTTCTGAGCACTATGGGACTTACCATGTAAGGTCATCAGTCCCTTAGAACTACTTAAACCTAACTAACCTAAGGACATCACACACATCCATTCCACGAGGCAGGATTCGATCCTGCGACTGTAACGGTCGCGCGGTTCCAGACTGTAGCGCCTAGAACCGCTCGCCACTCCGGCCGGCTCTGGTGCAGAGAAAGTGCTTTAAAGTGGTTAACATTTCAGAGGTCGGAAATTAGTGATCATTCAGGATAAACAAACTTTCTGTACAAAATTCAGGTCCTGTAGGTAGATGAATGTCGCAGTTTAGTGAGCGGGTGTTTGCTCTGTAGAGAAACGGATTGTATCAAGGTATGGATGCGTTAGCTAGGTTATGAAGTTTAAGTAAAGAGGAAGACTTGGCAAAACGTTATTGAAAGAATTAAATTAGTCTGTTCCTGTGGAAACTTAATGTGTGGTGTTTTGGAGTGCTTTCCAATCCGTTGACTTTCAACTGTTATCCTGTTTTGTTTTTGAGAAGATCATAGGCGGATGCAACTAGAAAGCAGCTCAAGGCTGTGAATCAACAGTTAACAGCGCACATTTCCCAGTCGAGCGTTCGGTTCTTGGAATCTTTCTTGTATGAGTCAGTTACAGGGACGTAATACTTGTTTCGAAAAGAATGACCTGATTCAAACTCCATATTTATTGATAAAACATACAACACAACATAGGATGCATTGCAGAATAGTCATAAAATGTTGAAGTCTTAGCACGAACAGCATGTGGATGATAGCTAAATTCGACATAAACTTTACACAATGTATCTGCTTTTACAGAAGTTATGGCGACTGCAGATTTGACTTTTTCCACAACTTCAGAAGAACTCCAGTGACTTCATTTTCTAACAGGATAGAGTTAGACTGACGTATGTTGTGCCAGTGCGGAGTTCCACCACACTGGCACAACATATGTCAATTTCTTAAAGGCACTCTGCCTCAACGTTGGAAAAAGATGTACGGGTCGCCGAGGCACTGCCCTGCATTCTTGGTCTCCAAGATCGTTAGACGTGACCCAATTCGATTTTGTCTTGTAGTGGTATGTGAAAAAAAGTGTGTTCATCTCCCTTTACCTTCGTGACATAAAAGAAGTGAGGAGCAGAATAACAGCCGCCATCACTTCTATGGTCTAGATCTTGTTCGAGCTGCTGCTGATGAGCACATAGAGTATTTGTAATAGAGTAGCCACAAATGTAAGATTTTATGGGTATTTTGCAATTCATCTCGTGTTTGTAGTATGTTTTTAGCAATAAATATGGAGTTTTGAAATCAAGTCACTCGATTTGAAACACCCTGCAATTATAAGTTTAAGCTTGCGTCACGAGAAAATGCGAGGCTGGTGACTCTTATTCAGACTGCTCTTGAGAAGTGTAGAAAGTTAATCCGGGTCCACCAATAAAGTTTACTAGTAAATCTGCTGGGTTATTCGTCTCGTAATTAATCTGGCGCGCCGCTCACCGCCCAGAGTAAGCGAACTCTGCCCGCGGTCGCGACTGTGGCCTACAGCTTCGCCACGGGAGATCCCAGGAAGGACGTAAGGGCTCCCCATAATGTATTTATGCGACTGTTGTCGGTGTCACAGTCTTCCTACATTCAAAAAGCAAATGTAATCAAAAGAAAGGTGGACTGAAAAATAAAACTAGACGAAAAAAGATTCCTTAAAGATACATTTTATCTTACAGTATATTGTAAGGAAAGCTCAAACTATAGTTCCTTTCTATCGTTGATAGTGAACACACCATGTACAATCATGGAAAAAAGTATTCATACACCGTTGTTCACGTAGAATAACATAACCTATTAGAACTAAAGATCGCAATCAGAGATGTTATTTGATAAACTGACGGTATGGGTTTTCCTCCTAATCTGTTCGCGTAATACTGGTAACTAAATTATTCTTCTGGCCAAAGTAAATAAAAATTATGTAGCACTGGCTTCACACAGAGGGGAAAAATTGTTCATACTCACAAAGAAAATTATAGTGTACATAAATGTAATGACAATGTTAATGCTTGTAGGCATTTCTCTTCTATGTATCACGTTTGTTAACTTCTTTGACATGGAATGAACCACCGATAGTCTCTGAGGTAATATTTGCCATCCTTCCTGTAGAAATTGTTTCTGAGCAGTCTTAGTTCTTTTCTCATGTTTTATGGCTATTCTTTTAAGCATATTCTAAAGACGTTCAGTTGGATTGAGGTTTGCGCTCTGAGCTGGAAACTTAAGATCATGGGGAATATGATACAACAGTCACAGAGGAACGATTTCCGCTGTATGTTTAGTATCATCATTGTCTTGTTGAAAGTAGTAATCTGTGCCTAAACTCGAGCTGCTTTTTTTTATTTTTTAGATTTCACTTTGTGATATTTAAATACTGACATCTATCCATGTTGCCGTCAACAAACACAACAAACTGACCAAAATCCTCATTTCGTAATTCCTTTTCACTGCCATGCTTTACTGTGGGTTGAATATGTTTAGGATCCAGCTCAGTATTTGGTCGTCTCCACATCTAAATTTACACATATTTTAAATTTACATTCATCTGTGAACAGTGCGTTGTCCCAGAAACTTCAGTTCTTGTTTATATGCTCTATAGAAAATTCAAGTCTCTGTTCCTTGTTCTTCTTGCTGATGTATAGTTCTCTTCTTGGTACCTTAGCCGCAAAACCTGCTGTATTTAAAATACGGCGAACAAAACTTGGTGTGATTTTCTTCTCGAAATGGTCATTTACAAGTGTAGACAATGCAGAAGCTGTCAGTTTAGGATCTTTATCGACCATCTTATCAGAACCAAACTGCACGAAGTGGAGCTTTTCAGTGAAGAGTTCCTTGCTGCATGCGAATCGTTCTCGCAGAAGGTTAATTTAGTTCATTCTTCTATATGTCCAGATTAGAAAGGAAACCCTATGCTAAATAATTACAGGACGTATATATAGCCACAAAATTTTGTCAATTGACCACGGTTTCGATTGCGCTAGGACAATTTTTATTCTGATGAAGATTACCGCAGTGCAATCGAAACCGTGGTCAATTGACTAAATTTTTGCAACCTAAGTGGCTGTATATACGTGCTGTAATTAAATAGCGTACGGTTGCTGGATCACAACAAATCAAATGTTCAAAATTTCAAAACCCTATACTGTTAACTTTACGAAATAAAATCTTTGATTGTGATTTTTAGTTCTAACAAATAAATTCATTCTTCATGAACAACGGGGTATGAATACTTTTTGTCATGACTGTATACAAGAGCGGTTCAATAGACATTCGAAATATTTCGCCTGTTTCCAATAGCTATCGATAAATTTGTCCAGAGCCTGATAAATATGTTCCTATATTTTGCAACAGACATCTATATTCTGCAGTAGATATAAAACTTTTACCGTACATCTTTCCTCCATTAGCGAGTAATCCGTAATCGGCATCGTCTGTTGATGAAAGGGTACTCTATCTTGCCCTGAGCTATAGTGTATATAGCGCACATAGCTACACTTGAGATCTGTGCGGTATCACTTCCCGTCGGGTTCCCCATACAGGCTGAAACACCATCTATCACGCAGAGTGGATTGCACGTCTGAGAGCCATTAGTGCATTTGTCAAACACTTAAATAATATTGTGCCCCTCTCGTACCCAACCATTACTACTCGTATTTAATTCTGCAGCCATCCACCACTACATCTCTTTCAATTCACTGAAACGCGATTAGCATAGCCACTTGTTTTACGTTTGTTCCTCCTCGACTTTCACAAACCGAAAAGATTAATGTTTTACACTACATCTGTAATCTCTCACCAAGAAACATGTAAATGGTGCAGTTAATTAACGAGGCAAGAACTTGACTTGTGTGTTGTTGGTTATTTATACGGCACGCGAACCTGAACACATAAGCTCACAGATGTCGTGGTAAACCACCTGCCTTGGTCAGACTGCAGCACCAAAATGAGTACCACATCATCTCATGTGTTATTAGTCATTTATCATTATATAAAATTACACATTATACATATTTGGGTACCGCATGAAAAGAGTACAGGATCGTACGATGTGGTCCTGTCTGACTTGCAATTGTATCGCTTTTGTGACAGTCACCAGACGTTAACCCGTAGACGGACTTTTGTTTCTCGATGGTACTGTATGATATGTAGCGTAATTCTTTGATATTGGTGACAATGCATGGTTCTTCGTCCAGCAGCTGGGTGTGAGAATTTTATTATCCCATTATTTTACAATATTAAACGTATTTTACATGCGAAATGTCGAATGATATAGAAGTTTTAATTTTAATCTTAACTCAGAAGATGGCCATTTGAGATGGTCGAAACCCGTCATCTGCAAAGATAACTGCGACTGTGTTTTAAAATGGGAGGAAGGGAAAAGAAGTTGTGTTGTGAACCGACAGTGAAAGTAAACTGTTGACGGTTTTACTGCTTCCGTTTTTTATATAGTATAGTGCTCACTAGAATTAGACATCAGTGCGGTTTCCGACGCAAATAGACATTTTTCCCTCACTACATATGAAAATGCAGCAGAAAGCGGAGTGGATAGTTCTGTTACGTACTACCGTACGTTATGCACTATAATAGGTGTATATGCACATGGGCTGGCCGTTGTGGCCGAGCGGTTCTAGGCGCTACAGTCTGGAACCGCGCGATCGCTACGGTCGCAGGTTCGAATCCTGCCTCGGCCATGGATGTGTGTGATGTTTAAGTAGTTCTAAGTTCTAGGGGACTGATGACCCCGGATGTTAAGTCCCATAGTGCTCAGAGCCATTTGAACCATTCTTATATGTACATGGATGTATGTTTCCTCTAGAAAAATGATTTTTATGTGTTGTCTACGTGTCATTATACGATCACTTCCTTTGTTCCATGACATTTTACAGCTACCTATTGTAATGGTACTTGAATTACGTAACCATTACGGCACCTCACCTCAACCTCTCGATACCAGCAATATTCTACTGTTTCTGTAAAATAGTTAACATATTTCTGTGACAACATTCAGACTTGATTTCATTAATGTAGATGTACTTCGATACATCGATATGTATATATTGCAATGATATTATTGTTATGTGTATTCTTTCTTTTGTCACTATGATCATTGACGTACTTGTAACTCTGATTTTTGGGCGCGTAAGCAGTGATTAGAGAGTCAAGTCTTGGTCGTCATGTTGAAAAGACGCAAATTGCAGTCAGTTTATGAAATGTGAACTTTAACAGTGAGGAAGATATTTTCAAGTATGTTTTATATTGTGAAGTGATGTTGCAACAAAAGTAATAAAAAAGAAGTGTAACTTAAATTCGGAGTGCTAATTACTTTTTTACATCACCATTGACCTAACTTGCAAAAGTTTAATCTTCAAGAATGGTTTATGAAACACATCTATAAAACTTTTGAATATTGCAGAATAACACCTAGGACTCTTTGCATCCGAGCTTGGAATCATCACTACCTAGATCTTCGACGATTGAGTCATGAGTTCACAACGAGACCAGCTTGGGAAACACAAAAAGATGAGTGACTAGTTTATCCATTATTTCAAGAAATGCCTTTATTAACTGTGCTCTAATGACACCTGCCACATAATATAACTTTGTTGTTGCCCGAAAATGCAATATTTAGCAGCGTGAGCAACACTACAATCATAATTAATTTTTGACCTTTGTTATGGTAGGGTTGTTAGACTATATGCTTAGTTCTACCCTCAACAGGAAACTGCTAACCTACCTCCTACAGCCCTCATGTACCAGTCGTTAATCTATACACAGCCCGGATTGACGCGTAAATCTCCTCTCCTGCTTTATACTGAACGGTGACTAATAGCAGTACACAGTGAGATTTGTATGTGCGAGCGCAAGGCCTTTCGTCTGTCCTCGCAACTGTTGATGATAGCAGTCTGAAACGAGTTTTTAAACGCAGCGACATATAGTAATGAAAAAAAAATGGTCGCCATCTCGTAAATCGTGCGCCAACAGTGCTCTAGAACACTCTCTTCCACAATGTATCTGGATCTGCGGAAAGCATGCGCCTGCGTCCCTGTCGCGCGGTAATTAAGACTGCCGGAGATAAATTTGCGCCGGCTCTGAGGAGCAGCCGCCGGCTGCCAACCGGACATAATTTATCGCGCATTGTGCGGACCGCGCAGCGCTCACACGAGCCGCATGTCCCGCGGGACTTGGCATTGAGAGACGCGATACCAACGCGCGCGGCCGAGATTGATTCCCGGTCTAGCCGAGCTGTACACGCTCGCATTTCCCGTATGTGGACAGCCGCCTGTAGAAGGCTGCCAAAGGTGTGACTACACCGATCGAGCCTAAGATTTTCTCTGACACGCGGTCGGACTTGTACTGAAACACTACAACAGTTCGTTTTTCTTCCAATGTGGAACGGGTATGGTTTTTCGCCTCGTTTCATTACATTGCTGAGGTAATTCTGCGCAACGTCGACTTAAAATATGCGTGGATGTGTTCATCGATACATCATCCTGTAATAAGTATTCCGAGCTGACTCACGTTCGCGTAACAGGAATGTCTACAGAAGGATTTGGGCACTGTAGGATGGTAATAATATTGCCTGTGAAGGTCTTTGATGACGGCACCCAATAACAGCCTTGGCCGGGAGTGTTTGGTTTGATAACGTTTTCATATGATACTTGCTTGCTGCATAGTTTTCGTAGTAGTTGATGCAATCGAACGGATGCGGGGATGGACAAGGTGTTATGTGGCATTTGATGGTGAGGTCGCTACATGCTTTGGTGCGTAGGAAAATCGTTGGTTTTAGAATCTGTTTGGTAGATAACGTGTGGGTTTTTTGCTTAAAGCTGTGAGAAACTGGCCCCGTTTATCTGATGCCAATAAATCGTAGCCCTTTTAAATATTGAATGAAGAAGTCCTTATCTACGATAACACAGCTGGTGTTCCTGAGACATATTGAGCCTCTCCTTTATCTAGCATAAAAATCGTAGATAAAGGTGAGACTCAATATGACTCAGGAAAATCAGCTGTATATGAGGAAATCTTTAGCTACGAATTTAAAAAGAATCACAGTTAGTTCAGTTTATTACGTGAAAGTGCACATTAAATCTTGTGAGAAACATTGTCAGTATCAGCCTATTAACTTGTCAAATCTGGGTAAAGGACCGAGAAACTGATTCTGATAATTCCATCGTAGTATAAAACAATAATATTCGCGAAATCGAACCGTGATTGCTGAAATTTCAGTAGTAAAAGGTAGATACCGCTACAGAAGGGCATGCATTTGCGACTGTGGTTGAAATGGAAAGCATATTGATCTGCCAGCAAATCTTCAGAGTGAAGCTTGAAACTTAATTAAACTCAGTAGAAACGCTTTGACTGTCCCTACGGTTCGTCTCACTGTCGCGGCTAGATATCATCATGTTTATCTGCAGGTGGAGACTGAACCGCACCAATAAAATAGATTAAGCAAAGGCAAATCTACGTTTCTAGCATTTGTAGACTTAGAGAAAGGTGGCAGGGATAAAATATAGGGAGCGAAAGGCTATTTACAATTTGTACAGAAACCAGATGGCAGTTATAAGAGTCGAAGGACAGGAAAGGGAAGCAGTGGTTGGGAATGGAGTGAGACAGGATTGTAGACTATACCCCCATGTTACTCAGTCTGTATGTTGTTCAAGCAGTAAAGGAAACAAAAGAAAAATTCGGAGTAGGAATTAAAATCCATGGAGAAGAAATAAAAACTTTGAGGTTCTCCGATGACATTGTAATTCTGTCAGAGACAGCAAAGGACCTGGAAGAGCAGCTGAACGGAATGGACAGTGTCTTGAAAGTAAGATATAAGCTGAACATCAACAAAAGCAAAACGAGGATAGTGGAATGTAGTCGAATTAAATCGGGTGATGCTGAGGGTATTAGATTAGGAAATGAGACGCTTAAAGTAGTAAATGAGTTTGGCTATTTGGGGAGCAAAATAACTGATGATGGTCGAAGTAGGGAGGATATAAAATGTAGACTGGCAATGGCAAGGAAAGCATTTCTGAAGAAGAGAAATTTGTTAACATCGAGTATAGATTTAAGTGTCAGGAAGTCGTTTCTGAAAATACTTGTACGGAGTGTGGACATGTATGGAAGTGAAAAGTGTACGATAAATAGTTTGGACAAGAAGAGAATAGAAGCTTTCGAAATGTGGTGCTACACAAGAATGCTGAAGATTAGATGGGTAGATCACATAACTAATGAGGAGGTATTGAATAGAATTAGGGAAAATAGAAATTTGTCGCACACCTTGAGTAGAAGAAGGGATCGGTTGGTAGGACATGTTCTGAGGCATCAAGGGGTCACCAATTTAGTACTGGAGGGCAGCGTGGAGGGTAAAAATCGTAGAGGGAGACCAAGAGATGAATACACTAAGCAGATTCAGAAGGATGTAGGTTGCAGTAGGTACTGGGAGGTGAAGAAGCTTGCACAGGATAGAGTAGCATGGAGAGCTGCATCAAACCAGTCTCTGGACTGAAGACCACAACAACAACAACAATTCTGCTTCCTCATCAACGAAGACATTCTGCATTAAAAAGCTTTCTAGTTCTCTCTTTTTAACACAAACAATCGAGAAATCAAATTTTAAGACAATATTTTAATAGTACTAAAAACGATTGTCCATTTATTAATTTTTTCTAATATATCTGCCAAAGGGCTAGTTTGAACAACCAAGTCTCACCGCTCAAATGGTCTTTCAGTTTAAAAGAAACATCAGTCATAAATGCGTTAGAGCTTAGTACAGATAATTTTGTTAAGGTCTTGCTCCAAGATAACCACCTATCTCGGTTTTAGCAATAGTGTTTTATGTCTGCTTCCACAATCTTCAGATAATACTGTAAGCAATCAGCACTGAAGAGAGTGTGATTTAATACAATTGGTTATTTTTATTGCTCCACCAAGAACCAGGTTTAGATTTGGTGGCATCTTCTTTATTGCAAGTGCTTGTCTATGCAGAATGCTATGGCTCGAACTACAGTTTGCGCTTTACTTTTTATTAGTGACACCGCTCTTGCTATTGTACCAGTTATTGCCTCGGCCCCATCGGTGCAAATCCGATACCGTTGTTCCAATAGAGACAGTTTATTTCAAAACATTTGTTCATCCTGCTAAAAATTTCTTTTCTGGTAGTGTTAGTTGGCAGCAATGCACATATTAGAAGGTCTTCTTCGAAAGACTGTTTATATGAAAATTGTGCAGTTATCACGAAGATAGTCCAGCAGCTTCAATCGACTAATCCATTTGCAAGACGAATGTGTTGTATTGAAGGTGCCCAACTGGCTGCAAGTGAAAAAGTGTCGTTAGAAAGCTGCTCCGTAGAATCATACCTCGCAGATTTTTCATCGAGCATGTATTGTGTAATGTCTGTCACACATGGATTTATTAAATTCTCAGCGATAGTGTCTATATCTCCTCCTTGTGCAGTGCGTTAACTGACCAAAGACAATGCCTCAGTACCTTTTTCATTCAAAGTTTTGGTGGCAAACGACATAGTTTTTTGACTTCTTAATGATTGATACATCTTACGTATGTATATACATAGTTGTCTTTGCAATCGAAGTATATGGTTTCTAAATATCAGCGCATCTTAGCAGGTCCCATGGAATTATTCTCAAGCAGCTTGCTACCTTACACGCAGAGAGGTGAGCCGTTAGAATAATTCTAGATTGATATAAGAGCCGTTAAATATCTTACTGTTTGAAACTCTGAAACATGAAGTAGTTACATCACCTTCTCGTATTTATCAGAAACATCTGAGGTTGATGCCTCATCTTCTGTGTGAAACACCTTTGAACTTTCAACATGAGATTTTGATACCACACTTTTAAGTCAACACTGCATCCTATATTTTAAAATCAACAGTTTAATTTTACCTTATGACAAACATGATGGGTGGTAATTTCTCAGCTATATTAAAAAAACGTAAATTAGTTACAAACTATGGCGTGCACGCACTTTATTCAACATATAAACGTCACTATAGATATTCGGACTTAGGTTATGACATGTTCGATGTGTTTACCATCACTGGCGATGATGTGGCGCAGACGAATAGCGAAATTCTGCATGACCCGCTGAAGTGTCGGAACATCGATGCTGTCGATGACCTTCTGGATGGCTGTTTCCAGCTCAGGAATCGTTTGGGGTTATTGCTGTACACCATATGTCTTTGATATGCCCCCATAAAAAGGAGTCGAATGTGTTCAGATCCAGAGAATATGGCGGCCAATTTAGGCCCATGTTGGTGGTCTCTGGGTAACCCAAGAGGTAGATTGCGGTCCCGAAATTGCTGCTCCAGGACATCAAACACACTCCTCTTTCAATGGGGTCGAGCTTCGTCTCGCATGCACCACATCTTGTCAAAATCAGGGTCACTTTGGATAATGGGGATGAAATCATCTTCCAAAACCTTCACATATCGTTCAGTAGTCACCATGCCATCAAGGAATATCGCAGCGATTATTCCGTGACTGGACATTGCACACCACACAGTCACCCGTTGAAGGTGAAGAGACTTCTCGATCACGAAATGCTGATTCTCAGTCCCCGAAATACCCCAATTTTGCTTACTGATGAACCCATACAAATTAAAGTCGGGTTCGTCGTTAAATCAAACCATAGTGCGCAGTCTAATTCCCATGATGACGCTGAATTTTACAACTGCAGTTAATTGTTATCATGAATCGAATATTCTGAGTCGGAGACCGATGCGCAGATTCGATGTGGCGAAGTGGAAAGCAAGTTGCATTCACAAACTCGAGTAGGAACTGTTCACTGTGCTGCGTGCTGTGCGTTTATATATCCCCGCGTGATGAAGCTCAGATAGCCAAGCGACTAAATCCGTCGAGTTGGTTTGTGGTGTTTGTGGATGAGAGAGAGATGGAGACAGCGTAGTGGAATGTTCGCTGTGTCTGTAGATAAGACATTGAGCAGCGAGAGAGAGAGGAGAGAGAGAGAGAGAGAGAGAGAGGGAGCGTCAGCACTGCCGCTTCGTGCATGTGTAGTTACGAGTATCGAATTGCCACATACCTGCTCGTACAAGCTAAATTCTTTTGTTTATAGCTTTTTATCGTAGCATTTTTCTAGATTTTTTAATGCTGCTTATCACTTCACTTTCAGCTGTTAAGCACTAAGAGAAACAATAACTTTCATGAAACTAATATCGCTATGATTTTGTAAGAATTGTTTTCTCAGTGTGTCACAAGACTTGATGTTCCTCAGGGCTCTGCGGTGCACATTTTGAGTATAACTGCTCTATAAACATTTTGCATTCGCAGCTGAACCGTTAATTCTTTGATAACACACAGCTTTAAGTTCGACGTACAGTATATATACAGGGATCATTGGAGCACAATTCTTGAAAAACGATCTGACAGACTTTTTCGGAATTGTATATTGTATTGAGTGAAGTTTCTTCCCTCTGCACTCATTTTAAAAAGGCCTTACAGATTTTCAATCTATGGAAATTGAACCCACATGTGCAATTCACGAGTAAATCCTGTGAAGACAACTCTAGTTGCTTTAAATTTAACAGTTGCGCCTTATTCATTCACTGCAGGGCATAAAAAAACAGCTCTACATATTATTAATTTAAATCTTATTTGGCCCCTTGTGGACGATGTGTTCCGTTACGATCCTCATTGCGAAAGTTAACTATCGCGAAACCTTAATTCATCCGCTTAGTAACTGGGCCTCACCTTGCCTAGAAATGGCACCAGACAAGCTCAAATACTCCCCCATGTTACACAATACCTCTCTTGTAGCGTCTGCCGCTAGAGTTTATTGAGCATCTCCGTAACGCTATATCTAAACGACCCACCAACGAAGCGCGCAGCTGGACGTTGAATCTTTTCTGTCTCTTCTATTA
Source organism: Schistocerca piceifrons (assembly GCF_021461385.2). Taxonomy (NCBI): domain Eukaryota; kingdom Metazoa; phylum Arthropoda; class Insecta; order Orthoptera; family Acrididae; genus Schistocerca; species Schistocerca piceifrons. The sequence goes on along the minus strand of NC_060142.1, from coordinate 586,744,328 downwards.
ACTCAACCTGTTAAAGGTGCCAAACCGATAATCCATACAATATGTCGAACAAGTGCTTTCTAAGCGATTTCTTCCGATTAATCTCAGCCTAGCACCTGATTTGCTACAATTTGTTTTATGTGGTTATTCCACTGGTAGGGTGATCACATTCTCTGAGACCTCAGATGTCGCCTCATTGTTTTATTAATGCTGAGACGGTTAAAATTCTTCATATATAAATGAATATGTAAATTTACCTCTGAAGTCAGTGTCCCTTTGGTGTAGTTTGTAACACTGCCTCAATATTCTTGCAGCAAAGTTTCCGTCACGGCAACAGAACATATAAAGTAGTCCCGGTACGTACAGATCTGGTGGTTTGAGATACTGTATGCAAACACGCAGGAAACCTGTATAATTCTCACCGATACTGCACCTTATAGTTGAATAAGTAGGTGTTGCCGTTTTTACAGAACTAAAAGACCTTGATAGTGTATCTAAAGGGTTAAAGCATTAGGAATGTGAACTTGGTATCGTAACATAACATCGTATTAAAAAGAGAAAAAGAACCAGTAACGGGATTCGAACCTAGGTTCGTCAAGCATTATTAACAGCATGTAATAAAATAAACGAAAACTGTCGCCAGTCCAAATAAGACGAATAATTTCAGAATGTGTAGGGTTATTATTAATTTTCAAGCTTCAGAAATAAAATCTGTTTAACTTCCTTTAGATTCAGAACACAAAACAAAAATGGAAAAAGACAAGAACATATTTGCAGCATCAATCAACAACTACCATCATATACTTGCCTATCACTAAACATGAATAAAGGAACAGAGTCATACTAACTTTTACTTCTTAATGTGAATACGAATATGAATCAACTGATTACTGAGCAATTTAGTGCGTAGAATATGGCTACACTGAAGCTGGTGTGATAACTAACAAAACCTTAAGAATCGCTTTCCCTGTACACAAATATATAGAATGTAAACACAACAATGGTGATTGGAAGTGCTTTAATTAATGACGTACAGAATGTGTAGAACAAGGGCTGGGGCGCCTAAAACGTTTATGGCATAGGATACACTGTTTAAAGCAGTTATCATACACAAATTTTTGTGACACATGTAACACATTTTGTAGCATTTATTCAAGCAAACCATGCAGGTTTAACCAATATTTTTTGCAGTTGTTTAACTCTTATACCACTTGTAGCAGTTGAAGACAGCGTTATCTCTTAGAGTGAAAAACAGATTTCACTCAAGCTTTCAAACACTGTAACAATTTATGTACATATCTGTACAAATAACAGTTATTATTTTTGGGATCAGTTGGAAACGTTCATGGATTAGTATCCTAACATAGGTTATGTCATGTAGGTCAATGATGTACGCGTAACACAATTAATTTAACCTTATAATTCTGCTAAGCAAATGCAATGAAACAACTGATTCATGCACTAGCACAGTAGTAAAATACATAAGAAAATCCTTTACATTGCCTGGAGTCTTAGAGCATATGAGCTGTTGTGATGGTGGGACTGGCCAATAATGTGCAACTGCTATTCTTCAAGCAATTTGTTCGATGAAATCACTCCTTGGAGATGTGAAAATAATTTAGAGCATTCCAAAATACGCAGCGTTGCAATGTATCAACGTAATCTTCAGCTGCGTATTTTTCAGTAGGTTATTTAGTCTCGCATTCCATTCCAGGTTGTGAATGCTTCAGTGGTTGGCCACTGACTCACATTTAACACGCAAAAGAAAATAAATTTCATAACAGCGTTCAGTAAAATAAATTGACAAATACGTAAGCATAGAAAATTCATAATAGAGTGATATTTACATAACTAGTGTAAAGTGTTAGCGTTCTAATATCTGTTGTATAAAGCATTGCTGTTAAGAGCTGTTTGAATATCAAAGAACAGTAAAGAAAAGGGGATGTCGTACTGTACTTCTCTGACAACCATGCGAAAGGCGCATGCTTTGTTGCTGCCAACCCTCGTGTGCTGTTCACGTGATCATAGCGTGCTACGCAGTTAAGACACTCCCGTCGGAAGGGACGACAGCAGTGAAGGGAGCGACGGTGAATGACGTCCGAGTGCGTGCAAAGTACTGATGAAACTAACATTTCGGATAGAATGTTGACGCCCGAGGGTGCAATAAGGATGTGAGTACAGTACTAATGAAATAATGAGGAAGATACAAAAATGATATCATCGTTCGACAAAATGTGTAACTTGATTAATCCAGTTTGTGGAATCGATTGTAGTTTTGTATATTAACAGTTGGTGCTAGAAAAGTGAAGTGAACAATAATTATTTCCCACAAAACATCACCATGGAAGGAACAATGCACTCAACCAGGGCTCGCAGCCATTTTGTAGCTAAAACAAAGCACTTTGTAGGTGTGCTCTGGGAATCATGTCTTCGAGTGTAAAAGACAGATCAGAATGAAATTGCTGAAGAATAAATGTTACATGTCATATAATCTGTTGCTCATGTGCCCTTTTTCCCTTCACGGTGTTTCGATGTCAACTCGGAAGTTTTAAATAATCTCTTTGCCTGTGTGGCTAAGCAAATACGTCACTGGCGTCCCACCAAGGGGGATGCGTGCTCGCTGCTGCACCTAGTTTACGGCTATGAGCATGCGCTCACTCTCTGTCGTTTCCCATCGGTAACTCCAGGGTGCCGGCCGCTGTGACCGAGCGGTTCTTGGCGCATCAGTCCGGCACGCGCTGCTGCTACGGTCGCAGGTTCGAATCCTGCCTCGGGCATGGATGTGTGTGATGTCCTAAGGTTAGTTAGGTTTAAGTAGTTCTAAGTTCTAGAGGACTGATGACCTCAGAAGTTAAGTCCCATAGTGCTTAGAGCCATTTGAACCATTTTAAACTCCAGGGTGGCTATTCAAGGATAAGTCCTGCAACTCATTTTTGAGCAGCTTTGTGAACCACTAATAACCTCTGCCAAGTTTCATGCCGGGTTGCACTTCGGTCGCAGTTCGTGGGATATGGGCTGGGAATTTTATCTGCAATTTATGTTTACGGAATTCATTGACAAAGTGGGATTACTAAGCCATAGTCATGCGCTCTTGTTGGACTTGTTTGGTGAACATCCTTGTATGCAGACTGTACCAACAGTTATTCGGGGCCATCCACTGTAACCGTAGGTTTCTTTATACTATACGTGTTATAATGTTTTTGGTTTGGTGTAAACCCGACTACATTTACCAAGTTTACCAGTTCCAACATGGCTAACTTACATTCCCAGAATTGCTTATGCCACATTATTTCTGCCTATCCTGCTAGAGCCCCGTTAGTAATTTATGATTATTGGTATTATTTGTGATGGTTTTGTGTCATTCATTTTGTACATGGAGTGATGTAAGTTCAGTTTTACTAAATGCTGTTTTAGCTGAAACCACATGGTGGTTGTTGTCTAAAATTTATTCCTACATTCTTTTACATGACTAGCTTGAGTTATTGCAATTTAAAATTAAGCTACTTATGTTGCAGTCTGTCTTGGCTGTGATTTTCTTTCTACTAAATTCCGTTTGCCTATTTTAGTGAGTCCAAATAATATATCACTGATTTAAGTAAAGGTTATTTTTAAAACTGTTCATTGCCTCTTCTGAAATGCTCTGCTTACATTTGTTAATTGATGTATTAAGTAAACCCTTGTTGATGGTTGATGTATTTTTTTGGGATATGTGTCAATTAAAATGCTTTTGTCTGTTCTAGCAGCATTTGAACTCATACTGCGCTTTATGGAATTTACGTTGAGACAGAAGCTGTGCGCAGTGTTAGAGTCCCAAACTTCAGCTCAAAATTGCTCAAATTTTAAATATTAAATCTTTATTGACGATTCTCTTGCATCACTCTGGTTGTCAAATTTTATTTGCTAAAAGAAATTCATAATAGCAGTTTGCGTAAATAAATTTGTCTTTTCTAAGTAAAATGTTATGTTTTTTCGGACTGGTACTTTATCACTCTCACCTTCTGGCTTGCTAACGTATTTCACTTTTGTAGTCTTGTTAGAATACAAAAAAAAAAAAAAAAAAACAGTTGCGCAAATGAAAATTTTAAATGAAATATTTACAGGCCGTAATCATTAATCAGCGGTTCTTATACTGCAGAGTAAACATGCAGAAGTCAAAAAAAGAATGCAACTCTTACTGCCGTTAGCTACAGTCTCCTACCGAAGCTACCTCCTAACAGACACCTGCATCATCCAGAGACAGAATTGAGGAGCTTCCTACGTTTACTTATATTCATTGCAAATAGTAACACTCCTATCACACATACCACACATCCTTGCACTGCTCCCAGAATTGCTATCTGTTGATTTTGTCCGCTTAAGGGCGTCTGTTGAAATCAGCAAATCAGCCTGCAAGGAAATCTTGAATTCAATTGCAATCTGCCCTGGCGTTCGGTGAGTTCAATTTTTTTCTCATTAAATAGTAGTGCGTAATTGTGTCAGATGCCTTTCTGAGGCCAAAGTACGGCGTATCCATGTTGATTTTTGTAAGAAATATTTTCATTCTGCAAAAAATTTGGATCAGCGCCACGTAGAGCAGAGCAGAAGTTTGCACAGGTTCGAGCCGCTCTTATTTTAGTTTACTGATTTATATCGGAGCAATGTGAATGCTTGATATCAACTCTGTCAAGCTGTCTTTTGTTGTTGCCATTTCTGTAAAGTTGTTTGTTGTTGGTTCTTATTGGTAGTTAATTCTTCAAATTGAAAAACCGCGTTGCTTCGACCCGGAGTTAGTGGTGAGCTGATGTTCCTTTTTAATGATTTTAAGTGGTTTATTTTGCAATACACCAATTTAGATCTGTGTTACTTCAGATCTGCAGACTGCAATATTCATTTGCTTGTCATGTTGAGTCAACGTAAACATAATACGTGTACTTCTAGAATGTTACGTTTACGGTCACTTAAAGCGCTCATTGGACTTTCTGACTACATTCTTTATTGATTCACCCAATCTCACAGCTAACCCATGTGGGTTAAGATTAGATGAATGAACACCAAAAAGTACATATTCAACTGCACAAAACCCAACGATCATATAATAGCGTTACTTTAAATGTCAAAAATAACTGCAAAAATAAGCAACAGTTTACTTGCAGCGCACGTTTAGCGTTTTAAATATATTTTGCAATTTCTGGGGTCGTGATCCTTAGAATGTTACACAGATACCCCAGCAAGTTCTATCTATTGTGAACTGTTCAGTACTTGAGTAAATGATAGACCCTGCGGATCTGAGACATGCAGCTGCATTAATGACGCCGTTATGTAGCCCTGATGTCCTCATACAAGGGCAACTGAACTGAACACTATAATGAGATAACACAGTGGTCATACAGATACTATAAAAACCGAAGTTAATTCTGTACCAGGTTCGGTATATGATAAATACGGCAATAATCGGTACAGGAGCGCTTTTATACCAATAACATCACACATAGGCTTAAACAGCAAAGTTCCACATTGCTGTGAAGATACGGACAGAGCTTAACGCTCTATTCATAAAGTAGCTAAATCACAGAGCTTTGGAAGTGTAAATAACTATTTAATCACACATTCGAGTCACTACACACATAGGCACATACGCTGGTTAACCAAAAAGGTGAAGCACTTAGAAGACATGGTCGGATGTCAATGTAACTTCGTTCACACACACACACGTCATCGAGAGGTTTCTGAATGTTTAGCGTCGCGAAACTACGTGATTGGTTTACCAGGCCTGGTAGGCTACATAAGGGGCATGAACAGCATCATATGTTGAGTGATCACTGTGAAGGACGTGGAGATACCGTTTATTCGCGTGAGACAGTGTTATCCGGACATGGCATAGTTTGAGAGGGGCCTCAGTGTTGGTCTCTATTTGGCCGAATTGTCGAATCCTGTAACATAAAGCGTTGTGGAGCATTCGAATGTGACAGTGGCCCAGTGTTGAAAAGCATGCCAACGTGAGGGCAGACATATTTGTCATCAATGTTCCAGTCGACCACGACAACAGAGATTCGGCGAATTGTGCACGTAGCTCAACGTAAGCCCTCGACATCTGCATCTGCCATCTGGGAACAAGTAATGGACCCCCTGCAACGTTTTGCATCATCCTACACCATTGGTTGGAAACCAGCAGCAGCTGGATTAGAGGATTACTGTCTCATTGGTAGGCTGCCTTCAATGCCACAAAAGAAATGGCTACGTTTGGAGTGGTGCCAGGAATGGGAATCGTAGGCTGCTGATGAATGGCCTCGCATTGTGTTCAGCGAAAAATCGCAGTTCTGTGCTACCCCAGATGACCATTATTAGCTTAATTGGTGCTGGTCTTCGGAGTGGTGTTTTGCAGAGGCACAGCTATGTTACTCCTGGCGTCAAGGTGTGGGGTGTGGTGGGGGAGGGGGGAGCGTCGGGTGTGACGTCAGGTAACAGCTGACAGTGACTGAAGGAAATCTGACTGCACAGCGGCACTGCTCAGCCATCCTGTGTCCTCATGAGTCGGGTCTCTGGGGACAATATCGTGGTGCCATTTTTCAACAGACAACGCTCGTCCACAAAATGCATGTATCTCCGTGACACACCTACGTGCTTTTCAGAAACACCTGTGCCAGCAGCATTTCCAGATCTGTCCCGTACAGATGAAATGTGGGACCAGCTCGGACGTGAACTTCATCCGAGAATCAGTATGCAGAATATCAACGACCAGTTACAACAGTTGCGGGCCAGTTGCCCTCAAAAGAGGATGCAGCGGTAATAACGTGTAACTTACAGAATGCAGTCAGTTAAACAAAACAAAAATTATGCATGGTATAATTAATATGAATACACATGGCAAATATACTTCGTGGAGTCATATTAATCACCTGTCAAAAGCATGAGTAGCCACCTTACGTTGCGCAGGCCACAGTGAGATGTGCAGGAAGAGAGTAATTGAGATTGTGTAAGCTACCGACAGGGATGTGGAGCCATGGCGACTCTAGTGTCACAGCCACTGTGACAGGTTCTTGTTTGAGGATCCATGGCATGGACAGCCTACAGGTTATAAATTGGGTTTGAATATGGTGAGTTTGGTCGCGAGGGGAGGAGTCATCCAGATGCTCTTCGAACCACACACGTACACTGCGAGCTGTGTGTGGCATGCTGCATTGTCCTGCTGGTAGATGCTATTGTTCAGAATAAAAACGAATTTCATGTGGAGAGGACATGGACCCTAAGGATAAGTGCATAGTATTGTATTGTATGGAAACGGGGATCTAGACACGACGGAGAGGCTTCGTCCCCACTATAGCCCCAGTAGTTCAGAACCCCACAACAGGCTACAGCAGTCCACCTACCCCACCGCCGCCCCACACCGAACCCAGGGTTCTTGTCGGGTTGAGACACCAGTCGACCCCCCCCTCCCCCTCCCGGGAACGCCACACAACAGACGAGTGTAACCCCAATGTTTGTCTGGTAGAGTAATGATGGTGTACGCGTACTTGGAGAAAGTATTTGCGCAGCAATCGCCGACATAGTGTAGCTGAGGTGGAATAAGGGGAACCAGCCCGTATTCTGCGAGACAGATCGAAAATCGCCTTAAAAACCATCCACAGACTGGACAGCACACCAGACCTCGACACTAATCCGCCGGGCGGATTCGTGCCGGGGACTGTACGGTTAACCGGGCGGCCAAGGATAAGTGCATGCTCGTGTTGATCCACTGTGCCTTCCACAATCATGAGATCACCAACAGACTGCCACTAAAATATTCTCCAGACCACAACATTTGCTTTCAGGCATTTCACGCCGGCCATCTGCCCGATGAAGCATAACTCATGATTCATCTGAGAAGGCCACCTATCGCCGCAGTGGACGTCCAGTTACGGTACTGGTGTGCAAATTCTAGCCTTCGTCACCGACTAACAGCTGTCAGAAGGCGTGCGTGAAGCAGGCGCCTGCTGCAGAAGCCTATGTGCACCAACGTTCGCTGAACGCTTGTTGAGGAGACACTGTTGGTAGCCCCTCGGTTGACCTGGGCGGGCAGCTGCTCCACATATGCTCGTCTGTTCGCCCGTACACATCCCCGCTGCCCGTCGTTCACCGCTGTCGTATGGTCCGTGGTGTTCCGAAGTTGCTGCGGCGCCGGTTTTGGATAGCGCGATTTCACCATGGACGGTGCACTTTACCCACGGCCGCAAGCGAAGAGTTTACAGACGGCCATTTCGGAAATACGTCCATCCTTGGCCCGAAACCCAATGATCATGTCCTTTTTACGTCAGACAAATCATTTTTACGGCGTTCCTCTAACAAGCTTCACATTCCCTCTGTTGCTAGTGCTGCCACCTGCCGTTTGTGAGGCGTTACTGCACTCTGACGTCGAAAATACGTTGTGGGCATATTAAACTGACTGTACCTTGCATGTGCGTGTGCATCGTTGTTAAGTTATACTTCAACGTCATTCCTTTGCATCTTCTTTGATGCCTGCTGAAAAAACTGATACAGGTAGAACATATTCCTAGTAGATACGTGCTTTTTCAACCTGACCTGGAAGCCAGTGAGACCGTTAGACACGGTCTGGCGCAGAAAGAAGGGTGCAGAAGAACTTAATGCCACTGTCACGAGAGTGTAGCTCAAAGATGAGAGCATTGCGATCATTTATTGGGAGTTTCTGACTTGAGAATTGTGTATAATGTTCTTTTACAAATAATGCATGTATGGCTACCTTTGTCGTGTTACAGTGTCAGGAATTCGTCCGCTGTGTATATCTGATGTACCCTTTTTTATGTTGAAATTGAATAGCCTTGGCTGCTGAAGGTTTTTAAATCCATCGTATGGTTACCCTCCTAAATAAAGCGAAGTGCGCGAAGTGGAGTGTTTCCTCGCTGAAGCAGCTTTCATTAATTTGATTGATATTAAAGCCACACTCAGAGAAGATACAGTAAAATATGATTTCTAGCTCTGCTTTTGACAAATTAATACTTCCATTTCTGTATCGTGGAATTAAAATACCGCAGAATGCATGTAATCTTGCTGACGCACGGCATGTGAGGAAAACTACTGCACCGTGTATGTTGAAACTGAATAGCCTTGGCTTTGAAGACTTAAACTGGAACGTTTATTGGTTGACTGGGATGAATTTCTGCAGCTGCTACACACACAAAATTAGCATGAGTAAGGATCGCCAGCCTAGCGTTGAGCCACACTGTGTTATCAAAAGTATTCGGACACCCCCAAAAACAAACGTTTTTTCTTATTAGGTGCATTGTGTTGCCACTACTGCCAGGTACCCCATATCAGTGACCTCAGTAATCATTAGACATCGTGAGAGAGAAGAATGGAGCGCTCCGCGGAACTCACGGACTTCGAACGTGGTCAGGTGATTTCCACACTGCTGAACCTCCGTAGGTCCACTGTTTCCGATGTGATAGTGAAGTCTAACCGTGGAAGGACACCTGCAGCACAAAAGCGGACAAGCCGACCTCGTCTGTTGACTGACAGAGACCGCCGACAGTTGAAGAGGGTCGTGATGTACAACAGGCATACATCTATCCAGACCATCACACAGGAATTTCAAGCTGCATCAGGATCCACTACAAGTACTATGATAGTTAGACGGGAGTTGTGAAAACTTTGATTTCATGGTCGAGCGGCTGCTCATAAGCCACACATCACGCCCATAAATGCCAAATGACGCCTCGCTTGGTGTAAGGAGCGTGAACATTGGACGATTGAACAGTGGAAAAATGTTTTGTGGAGTGACGAATCACGGTACACCATGCGGCGATCCGATGGAAGGGTGTGGGTATGGCAAATGACCGGTGAACGTCATCTGTCAGCGTGTGTAGTGCCAACAGTAAAATTCGGAGGCGGTAATGTTATGGTGTGGTTATGTTTTTCATGGAGGGGGCTTGAACCCATTGTTGTTTTGGGTGGCATTATCACAGCACGTGCCGACATTGATGTTTCAAGCACATTCTTGTTTCCATCTGTTGAAGAACAATTCGGGGATGGCGATTGCATCTTTCAAGACGATCGAGCACCTGTTCATAATGCACGGCCTGTGGCGGAGTGGTTACACGACAATAACATCCCTGTAATGGACTGGCCTGCACAGAGTCCTGACCTGAATCCTATAGAACACCTTTGTGATGTTTTGGAAAGCCGACTTCTTACCAGGCCTCACCGACCGACATCGACACCTCTCCTCAGTGCAGCATTCCATGAAGAATGGGCTGCCATTCCCCAAGAAATCTTCCAGCACCTGATTGAACGTATGCCTGCGAAAGGCTAAGGGAGGGCCAACACTATATTAAATTCCAGCATTACCGATGGAGGGCGCCAGCAGCTTGTAAGTAATTTTGTGCCAGATGTCCGGATACTTTTGATTACATAGTGTATGAGGATGTGTTGAACTTGTCGACATTCAAAAGTCAATACTTATAAACCCTGTAGCTATCTAACAACTTTGGGAAATATTCCGTGATCCGGCCAGTGTACTGGAGTACGTCGAACGGTAATAATAGTCCTCTACACCACCTCCATCCGGGTAATACCAACTTCCGCCGATTATAACGACAACTACAAAACACGAATGCAAGTCAGTAGGGAAATAATTACATTGAAAATGTCAGTCTCTACTTTCCACGGAAACAAATACGATTTATCGGTTTCTACAAAACCTCGCCACGTCCGTCTCGTTCACTAAAACGCTACCATTTCGTGATATGGTATGATGGCCCTGCATACCAAATACGAGCTTGCTCACTTAGAGGGAGTTCGCTCATTTAGAGACAACATTTGCCCTTTTTTTGGGGGGGGGGGGGGGTCATCAGTCTTCTGAATACTTTGATGCGGCGCGCCACGAATTCCTCTCTTGTGCCAACCTCTTCATCTCAGAGTAAGACTTGCAGCTCATGTCTTCAATTATGTGTTGAATGTATTCCAATCTCTGTCTTTCTGTACAATTTTTACCCCTCTTCAGCTCCTTCTAGTGCCATTGAATTTATTCCGTGATGTCTTAACGCATGTCCTAGCACTCTGTCCTTTCTTCTTGTAACTGTTTCTCACATATTCCTTTCATTACGGTCTGCAAAGAACCTCCTCATTTCTTCTCTTTTCAGTCTACCTAATTTCAACATTCTTCTGTAGCACCACATCTCAAATGCTTCGATTTTCTTCTTTTCTTCCCACAGCCCATGATTCACTACAACACAATGCGGTCCCCCTAACGTACAGTCTCAGAAATTCCTTCCTCAATTTAAGGTCAACGTTCGATACTGGTGGACTTCTCTTGGACATGAATGCCCTTTCTGCAGTGCTAGTCAGCTTTTGATGTCCTCTTTGCCTCATCCGTCATTGATTGGTTTGTTGCCTAAGTAGCAGATTTCTTTGATTACGTTTACTTCGTGATCATCAGTTTTGGTATTAAGTTTCTCGATATTACGATTTCTGCTATGGCTCGTTACTTTCGTCTTTCTTTAATATACTCTCAGTTCATATTCTGTACTCATTACACTGTTCATTCCATTTAGCAGATCGTATAATTGTTCCTCACTTCACGGAGGATAGCAATGTCATCAGAGAATCTTATCACCTTGAATTTTAATTCCACTCTTGAACCTTTTATTTCCGTCATTGCTTCTTCGATATATAGATTGAACAATAGGGGTGAAAGACTACATCACTGTCTTACACAGACTTTTTAATCTGAGCAATTCGTTCTTGGTCGTCCACACTTATTATTCCTTCTTGACTCTTGTACATATTGTACATTACCCGTCTTCCACTATAGGTTTCCTCTATTTTCTCAGAACCTCGAACATCTTGCACCATTGACATTGTCGAACGCTTTTACCAGGTCGGCAAATCTTGATTTTTCTTTATTCTTGCTTCCATCACTATCCGCAACGTCAGAATTGCCTCTCTGGTGCATTTACTTTTCCTAAAGCCAAACTGATTGTCACTTAACGCATACTCAATTTTCTGTTCCATTCTTCTGTATATTATTGTTGTCGGGAACTTGGATGCAAGAGCTGTTAAGCTGATTGTGCGATAATTCTCGCACTTGTCAGCACCTGCAGTCTTCGGAATTGTATAGAGGATATTTTTCCGAAAGTGGGATGGTATGTCGCCAGACTCATGCATTCTACAGACGTGAACAGTCGTTTTGTTGCCACTTGTCCCAGTAATGTTAGAAATTGTGATGGAATGTTATCTATTCCTTTTGCTTTATTTGATGTTAAGTCTTAAATTTTGACTCTAATACTGGATCCGCTACCTCTTCTCTATCAACTCCTGTTTCAAGTTACTCTTTGCAACTATCGGCTCTCTCTTCTGCATTTACCACTGTAATTCCCATTACGCTGTTAATGTAATCACTCTTGCTTTCATTTTCACCGTCTGTTGTTTGGACTGTATGCTGAGTCAGTCCTTCCGACACTAAATTCTTTCTCGAGTTCTTGACATTTTTCATGTAGACAGAAATATCGCCTTGGCTTCCCCGCACTTACTGTTTATTTCATTCCTAAATGACTTGTGTTCCTTTATGCCTGATTTTTCCTGAAACTTTTTTTTACTTCCTTCTTTCATGGATCAGCTGAAGTATTTCTTCTATCACTTATGGTTTCTTCGCAGTTACCTTCTTTGTACCTGGGTTTTTCTTTCCTGCTTCCATGATTGTTCTCTTTAGAAGTGTCCATTCCTCTTCAACTAATCTGCCTACTAAGCTATTTCTTGTCGCAGTATCTATAGCCTTGAGAAACTTCTTTGCACATTGATTCTTCCTGATTAGTCTCGAAATCTTCACTACCAAATTGTGATCTGAGTCTGTATCTGCTCCTGGGTACGCCTTAAAGTCCAGTATCCGAGAAAGAATCTCTGCCCGGCAAAGATGCAATCGAACTGAAATCTTCCGTATCTTCCGGCCCTTTCCAAGTATATATCATCCTCTTGTGATTCTTGAACAGATTATTCGCTATTATTAGCTGAAATTTATTGCAGAATTCAATTAGTCTTTCTCCTCTCTCATTACTTGTCCCAAGCCCACATTCTCCTGCAACCTTTCCTTCTATTATTTCCCCTGCAGCTGCATTGTAGTCCCCCATGACTACAAGATTTCCATCTCCCTTTACGTCCTGTATTACCCTTTCATCATCCTCATATATTTTCTTATCCCTTCATTTTCAGCTTGCGATGTCGGCATATAGACCTGAACTATCGTCGTCGATGTTGGTTTGCTGTCGATTCTGATGAAAACAATCCGATCACTTAACTGTTCACTGTGACACACTATCTGCCCTAGCTTCCTATTCATTAAGAATCTATTCCCGTTATAGCATTTTCTACTGTTGTTGATAATACCCTATACTCATCTGACCGGAAATCCTTGGCTTCTTTAAATATTACTTCTCTAACCCCCACTATATCTAGACTGAACCTGTGCAATTCCCTTTTCAAATTTTCTAGATTCACTACCACTTTCAAACTCCTGACATTGCATATCCCAAGTGGTACAGAGTTATTATTTCGTTGGTTACTGAGTCTTTTGCTCATGGTCATCTCTCCCTTGGGAGTCCGCTCCCGGAGATCCGAAAGGGGATCTATACTGGAATCTATTACCAATGGAGAGATCATCACGACACTTTTCGTTACAGGCTGCACCCGCACATGTGCTGTCAGCCCATTCCCCGACTGCCCTGGATCCAGGTCGTCCCACAAAATTTTTTAAATTTCAGCCTCAGAAACAAAGTTAAAACGTTTAAGTTGGCCACTTCCAGTTCTCACTACCAGAACTAAGTAAAGAGTTGCTACCTGCCGGAGTTTTTCAATTTTATTTCGCACAGGTGCTGCAAATCACCGGCCATTCTGCAGAAATGACTCACTTTTGTTAACAGTCTAGTCCGCTTTGACCACCGCCATATAGGAGGATTAGGCAGACACTGGCCCTTCATTATCTTCTGGCTGAAGAAAAACCCCGCCACTTTTCACCTACAACCAGCAAGTGGCCGGGGTGATCACGATAACGAAGCAGGTTGGCGCACATGGGCGGCCGGGAAATTCATCACGTCCTAATTCATGCAAGGGGATTTCACGTGAGTTATGTTATCTTTCATCTAACGTTCCTCGTGTCCCTGTCGCACTTTCATATTTGGTTTGTCGACGTGATACGATATTAACAAGGCATCCCTGAATTAGTTCCATGCCCTTTTGTCATGCCTTCTTTGTAAGGACTTCAAATGTTGGAGCAACATTGTAGAACAGGTCTACAATTGGGCGCGTCTCGTAAGCGCGTTCGCCAACTGATGCACTATATGTTGTCACAAATGTTCCAACAAACAGAGTCTTGTCATTCGTCTTCCCTACTACAGATTATATATGTTCCGTACATTTCATACCTTAAATATTTAAACGATTTGACAAGTCCCAATATTTTGTTACATACCGAATAATCTTGAACTCTTGTTTTTTTCTCGCTGAAAATAATTTTAAAAAAGCAACCTCTGAGAGAGAAACTGTTTCCCCACAGAAGAAAAACGATGAAAAAACAAAAAGTTATATGCATCACTGCCTCTAGATCAGAGGCCGTCAAACTCTTGAAAAAAAGAGCAAGTACAGACATCGCAGGCCTGCACCTCGGGTCTCATATGTACGGATATTATTATTAACTAATAACCTGCTGACAGGTGTGAAAATTACCGAACTATCAGTTTAGTAAGTCACGGTTGCAAAATACTAAAACTAATTCTATACAGAGGAATGGAAAAGCTGGTAGAATCTGACTTCGGGGAGGATCAGTTTGCATCCGGATAAAGATAGGAACACTCGAGGCAATTCTGACCCTAAGACTTCTCATAGAAGATAAAAGGAATGGTACCCTACGTTTATAGCATTTGCAGACTTAGAGAACGCTTTTGACAATGTTGACGGGAATACTCTCTTTGAAATAATACAGGGAGCGAGAAGTTGTTTACAACTTGTACAGTTGTAAGAGTCGAGAGGCACGAAAGGAAGGCAGTGGTTGAGTAGGGAGTGAGACAGGGTTTCAGCCTATCCCCAATGTTATTCAATCTGTTTATTGGTAAGAAGTGAAGGATACAAAAAAAGAGTAGGTATTCAAGTACAGGGAGATGAAACAAAAACTTTGAGGTTTGCCTATGACATTTTAATTCTGTCAGTGACAGCAGAGGACTTGGAAGAGCAACTGAACGGAATTGACAGCGTCTTGAAAGGAGACTATAAGACGAACGTCACAAAAGCAAAGCAATGATAATGGAATGTAATCGAATTAAAACAATTGTGTTGAGGGAATTAGATTAGGAAATGTGACACTTAAAGTAGTAGATGAGTTTTGCTATTTGGGCAGTAAAATAACTGATGATGGTCGAAGTAGGGAGGATATAAAATTTAGACTGGCAATGGCAAGAAAAGCGTTTCTGAAAAAGAGAAATTCCCTAACGTCGAGTATAGATTTAAGTGTGAGGAAGTCTTTTCTTAAAGTGTTTGTATGGAGAGTAGCTATGTATGGAAGTTAAACATGAACGATAAACTGTTTAGACAAGAAGAGTACAAAAGCTTTTTAAATGTGGTGCTGCAGGAGAATGCTTAAGATTAGATTGGTAGATCACGTATCTAATGAGGAGATACTGAACAGGGAGAAAATAAATCTGTGGTACAACCTGACTAAGAGGGATCGTTTGGTGGAACACATTCTGAGACATCAAGGACTCACCAAATTAGTACTTCAGGGAAGCGTGGGGGGTAAAAATCGCAGAGGAGAACCAAGAGATGAATACATTGAACAGATTTTGAAGGATGTAGGCTGCAGTAGTTACTTGTTGGTGAAGAAGCTTGCACAGGATAGAGTAGCATGGAGAGCTGCGTCAAACCAGTCTTTGGACTGAAGACTACAACAACCTACGTAACTGGTATTTTGTGGGCCCCCAACAGATTAACTATAGTGAGGTCGCGGTATG
Organism: Schistocerca piceifrons; assembly: GCF_021461385.2. NCBI lineage: Eukaryota > Metazoa > Arthropoda > Insecta > Orthoptera > Acrididae > Schistocerca > Schistocerca piceifrons. The sequence continues at coordinate 586,728,387 of NC_060142.1, read as the reverse complement.
TACCGATTGTTATAAGTCGGCACCGATCGGAACAAATCATTTCGACCATTCTCTCCTTCACGTTTCTGGCATCCTCAGCGACCCCGAAGTTGTGACTCTGCCACTGCCTGATGAACTCTTGTTGTATTGTTGTCTCAGCAGATAATTAACTGACTTGTAACATTAATTGTATGTATATCCAAATACAATATGAAATGAGAGACTCAATTACAGATGTTTACTAACTATTTCGAGTATAATTTTTCTCTCATTGTGTTTCATTCCATCAGTATTGGATTGATTTCATATTCTTTGCTATAAATGTACGTACCGCATTTGAAGATGGCATCTGATCAGTAGTGTCACACACGAACATGGGTTGTCGGCACTGGAGGACAAAAAATTATTCCCCTCTCAGATCACGTCTGTAACGCCACAGTGTCCGTGCTAATTCCATATATGACGTAAGCAGCCAGCTATACCTCGCTCACGGCCGCATTCACCAACGTCAATTAAAATTAAGTACATCTGAAAATAGTATTATCTCTGTGCGTATTTTTGTTTGTTCCTGAGCAGGGAAACAGTTCTTGAGAAGCTCTTAACGTTATCTGACGTTTTTGGATTCGGCTGTTAGTTGCTTGATGCGAATTAGTCTATTATTATTATGAAAGGCTCTTATTATCCTTGAAATAGAGCTGAGAAACGCGGACCGCAATGTGACGACTATTGCTCTAGATGGTGAGCTCCCGGGTTCCCTGCTGGGTCGGGGATTTTGTTCGCTCACGGACTAGGTGTTTGTTTTGCCCTGATCATTTCATTTCATCATCGTCCCATAGACGTGAATTTCGCCGAAGTGGCGTCAAATAGAAAGACGTGGAGCAGGCCGCCGAACAACCCCACAAGGGGTCTCCCGGCCGATAACGCCATACCATCATTTCATTTAATCGTCAGGGAATAATCCGTATATCATTCACGAATACTGAGAACATTAGAAATTCTTCTGCTCTTGCTTCCATTGCTTTTATGAATAATGATAACGTTTGTAATTCTACTGTGCGTACTTCTATTTAGTTTATGAATAATGAGACGTTCACTCTTCAGTTATGCTTCCTTATGACGTATCACATGCTGCTTTCGTTTCTGTTCAGCGTTCACCGTGCAGCATAAAGCACTGGGTTCAGTTAGTCAAACATTGTTCGAGTTAGCCGCATATGTGTGAAGATACTCCGCGTGCCCGTACGTTGTTTATTAGTCTACAACGTGGCACAGTGTCTGGAAACAATGAATATACTTGTTCACCTTCTAACAACCCCTCCACAACAAAGGTCAAAATTTTAATAATTATTGTGGTGTTGCTCACGCTGCTAAATACTACATTTTCGGGCAACAACAAAGTTATTATGTGGCAGGTGCCATTAAAGCACAGTTAATAAAGTCATTTCATGTAATAATGAATAAACTAGGAACTCATCTTTTCGTGTTTCCCACGTTGGTCTCGTTGTAAAATCATGGCTCAATCGTCGAAAATCCAAGCTCGGATGCAAAGAGGCCTAGGTTTTATTCTGCTATATTCAAAAGCTTTGTAGATGCGCTTCACAAACTATTCTTGAAGATTAAACCTTTGAAAGTTAGCACAATGGTGATATAAAAAATAATCAGCACTCCGAATTTAAGTTACACTTCCTTTTTATTGCTTTTGTTGCAATATCACGCAACACACAAAACATCACTTCACAATATAAAACATAGTTGAAAACATCTTCCTCACTGTTAAAGTTCACACTTTATAAGCTGACTACAATATGCGTCTTTCCAACATGACGTCCAAGACTTGACTTTCTCAAGGTCCGACTCTCTAACAACCAACTAATAATCGCTTACGCGCCCAAAAATCGGTGTTACAAGTACATGAAAGATCATAGTGACAAAAGAAAGAATACACCTAAGAATAATATCATTGCAATATAAACATATCAATGCATCAAAATGCCTCTACATTAATGAAATCAGATCTGAATGTTGTCTCACAAATACGTTAACTACTTTACAGAAACACAGTAGAATATTGCTGGTCTCGAGAGGTTAAGTTGAGATGCCGTAATGGTTACGTAATTCAAGTTCCATTACAACCTGCATCTGCTATTCAGCATAACGTATATAAATAAAGCAACCTGTGGCACAAAGGCACTGCCTGCGAGTGAGCATTCATGTAAGTCAATGGAAAAAGTTGGAAATTCGTGCGAGAGCAGGATTCGTACCATGGTGTTCCGCTTGCTGGGCAGACACTCTGACAACTAAGCCATCCGGACACAGTGGGCACCACACCCGCACGGACGATGCTAGCACGCCTCCTGCCAGATCCAAATTCTCTACTTATACCACACTGCTCATTAGCCTCGTTACTCGCGGCATCTCTCCGATTCTCGTATGAGTTCATATACACTGTGTGATCAAAAGTAATCTGACATCCCCCCAAAAATACGTTTTTCATATTAAGTGCATTGTGCTGCTACATATCAGGAACCTCAGTAGTCATTAGACGTCGTGAGACTGCAGAATAGGGCTCACCGCGAAGCTCACGGACTTCGAACGTGGTTAGGTGATTCGGTGTCACTTCTGTCATACGTCGGCACGCGAGATTTCCACACTCCTAAACATATCTAGGTCCACTGTTTCCGATGTGATAGTGAAGTGGAAACGTGAAAGGACACGCACAGCACAATAGCGTACATGCTGACCTCGTCTGTTGACTGACAGAGATCGCCGACAGTTGAAGAGGGTCGTATTGTGTCATAAGCAGACATCTATCCAGACCATCACACAGGAATTCGAAACTGCATCAGGATCCACTACAAGTACTATGACAGTTAGGCGGAAGGTGAGAAAACTTCGATTTCATAGTCGAGCGGCTGCTCATGAGCCACACATCAAGCCCGTAAATGACAAACGACGCCTCGCTTGGTGTAGGCAGCGTAAAAATCGGACGATTGAACAGTGGAAAAATGTTGTGTGGTGTGACGAATCACGGTACACAATGTGGCGATCTGATGGCAGGGTTTGGGTATGGCGAATGCCCTGTGAAGTCATCTGCCAGCGTGTGTAGTGCCAACAGTAAAATTCGGAGGCGGCAGTGCTATGGTGTGGTCGTGTTTATCACGGAGGGGGCTTGCACCCCATGTTGTTTTGCGTGGCACTATCACAGTACAGGCCTACATTGAAGTTTTACGCACCTTCTTGCTTTCCATTGCTGAAGAGCAATTCGGGGATGGCGATTGCATCTTTCAACGCGATCGAGCAGCTGTTCATAATCCACGGTGTGTGGCGGAGTGGTTACACGATAGTAACATCCCTGTAATAGGCTGGCCTGCACAGAGTCCTTACCTGAATCCTGTAGAGGACTTTTGGGGTGTTCTAAAATTCCGATTTGGTGTCAGACCTCACCGACACCCATCGGTACCTCTCCTCAGGGCAGCACTCCTTGAAGAATGGGCTCCCAGTCCCCAAGAAACCTTCCAGCACCTGACTGAGCGTATACCTGCGAGAGTGGAAGCTGTCATCAAAGCTGCGGGTGGGCCTACACCATACTGAGTTCCAGCATTACCGATAGAGGGCGCCACGAACTTGTAAGTCATTTTGAGCCAAGTGTTCTCATACTTTTGATCACATAGCGTATATATACCGTTTGCTGTCCTCGCCTTATTATACGAGTATAAGGCGAGAACGACAAACGGTCTCTTCAGTGCGGATGCACAGCAGGCTCGAACTCTTACGGGAATCGGCGAAATGCAGCGAGTAATGAGGATAATGGGGTAGGGGTACTACATTAGTAGTGCGTGGATAAGTTTAGAAGTTAGGTTTGATAGGAGGCGCTATAGGGTATTCGTGCAGTTGCAATGACCACTGCGTCCGGATGGCTTAGTTGTCAGCGCATCCGGCTAGTAAGCAGGGGATCCTGGTTCGAATCCCGGTCCTGCACCTAGTTTCAGCTTTACCCATTGATCAAACTCGCAGCCAATGTCTGTAATGCCTTTGTGCCTCAATTCACAATGTAGGAGCGTGGGGTTGCTATTCTGAGATGTTATTCTGCGCAACGGATTAATCTGAGATTTACCCTTTACCCTGTGGCTCCTGCAAGATGTAATTTCCACCCCCACACTACTACAGAAGTCAGACAGGCGCTCCTAACGTTCTAAAGAGAAATGCCTGAAAAACTTTCAGCAATAAATGTCTTCTGGAGTCGCCCGCTGTAAGGAAACGACACAAAAATTTATAAAATTTATTATGAAACTAGTGGGATACTTGGATACTGGAGTAGTGCTAGTTAGTGTAAGAAGAATATGAAACTAACGAAAATTATTATTTATTTTGCAAAAATTCTTAGAAATCACAATGGCACTTTTAGTTATGAATTGAACAAGTTATATCCTGGTTCTTTTCGGAATGTGAAGTTAACCCTCAAGGATAGGATTCACTAATGAAATTTCTATACAAAGTTTAAGATTGTTATTGACTTGGCAGAATGGCTGAGAGCCGCGCCTACTCAACTTTAATAATTATCCATTAGAATGTTGCTAGGTACGGTCGAGGCTGTCGCGTTTGAAATGCAGTGAAGAGTACTGTTGTGGACGAAATATGGGGCTCGCAAGAGCTGTAGCACACAGTACCGTAAGCTGCGATGACTGCTGTCTGCGCCACTCGCTGCTGACAAATAAGATAACTCTCGTTCTATCTGGATTGACCTTCGCCAGTCAAACTTTCCCTACACCTTGATGAAGTCAGGGATTCCTATTCGCCCCTAGTCTAACTATTGGCGTGGTACACCGGTCAGATAACCAGTCCACCGCGATGCCACTAAAAAATTCGCTCGCAGGCGTTTAACTATTACTCTGTCCGTTCACACTGCACAGTAAGTGTGTCGGCTAACACAGTGAACAACACTTAATCGCAAGGTCTCAATATAGAGTCGCAATTCGATTCGCTCTCGACAGAGGTGCTCTCCCAGAGAAGTACTGAGGAGAGACTTGTTCCTCGCTCTTTGAGTACACGTACGGGCGCGCACGCTCTCGTTACGTGTTCTCGCTCCAAGAGCGACAACGGAACGGCCTCTCTCCACACCAGACGTGAAGGGGTATATCTTTCGGTCACGGTTCTGGCGCTGCAGTCTGGAACCGCGAGACCGCTACGGTCGCAGGTTCGAATCCTGCCTCGGGTATGGATGTGTGTGATGTCCTTAGGTTAGTTAGGTTTAAGTAGTTCTAAGTTCTAGGGGACTTATGACCACAGCAGTTGAGTCCCATAGTGCTCAGAGCCTTTCGGTCTCTTCCATTACTCCTTCAGCTCAAGGCGTCAGAAATATCGTCTGCCAATCAGCATTGCTCTTCTAAAACGGGAGAATGACGTTTCGTTTAAGGCGACCAATCCGTAAACCTGTAGTATCGGCGTTTGGCGTTTGCTGCCTCCCTGTGAAAATCTCTGAAACTGCGTGGTATGTGTAAAGAATCCGTAGGCTGGCCGCTCCCACACAATGTAGCGGAATCTGCTTTTAAGCCGAACACGGGGACGTTCCCCTTTTTCACTCAGGCCAATGCTGTCTGCTCTAAGGGCGGTCACCGGCTGACATAGATGGGCTGAGTTGTCCTCTGCAGGGACCGGCCCCCTGGCATGCGGTTAGCGTCTCCCAAACTAAAAGCAAGCCCCTGTGACCGTCGTGTCTTGAATGTGTGTGTGTATGCCAGCCTCGAGTATTTCAACCACGGTGCGCTTACTTGTTATTTGCATATCGTTTACATGAACTCATACAACACTGACTTTATCTTATCGCGTTTGGGGTCGAATGAAGCGTCTTGATGTGCGTAATATGATTGTGAGGGCAGATGGCATGTCCGAAAGAACAGACACCACACATATAAATAACAGCCACCTGTGTTTCTCCGGAGTCGCTTTATTCTGAACTGCTCAGATTCTTTGCGGAAAACTTCATTTTCTTCACAAATTTGACCTTCCTTCCTGCGAATGGATTACTACCTCGATTTTAGCAGTTACTGACCTCGGCTGTGGAGACGGGTGTTACTGCCAGTGACACCTCTAGGGCGGAAACAAGGTTAATGGGGTACCAGTCAGGCAGGCTGACAGTCGTTCTACAGGCCAGTAATTGCCGGTGGGAAACTAAACTGACAGTCACAGTGCGGGCAGTTACTGTCAGGGGCGTGTGTCGCACCGCGCGGCTGTGGGCGTGAAGTCGGCTGCATGGAGAGGGCGTGTCTGCCGGCGCTGAGGTAGCTCTCCGCGGGCACGTTTAATTACAGCGACCAGAGAGCCGGCCCGGACCCACAATGGCTGATCCCCCTCTCCCGCCGGCGACAAGTGAAGTTTTAATTATGATTAATGCCTGCTTTGTCGGCGGACGTGCTGTCGGAGTCACGGCTGGCCGCTAGTGAATACGTCAACGTCAGCGGCCGCAACGGCGGTACGCCACCTCGGGTCACGACGAGGGGTCCACTGGGATAACAACCCGCCGCCACTCTCCGCCGCGCCGCGCCACACGGGCCCGCAAAGGCGCAAATGCGAAATTACTCAGTAGCGGGTAACCTAGCGCAAGGGACTACTGCTCTGATCTCTGATACCAAGGCCCAGTTTCTGCATCTCACTTAAGGGCGGTGTTTGATGAACGACACCAGCACCATTTCATCCCTTCGTATTTCATTAGTTGAATGAACGATTGTCGTTGGGATCTCTTCCATGTAATCTCAAATCTACATCTACATGTAGACCTATATATATACTCCGCTAGCCACCAAGCGGTGTGTGGCGGAGGGCACAATTAGCGCCAAAATCTTATTTACCCCCCTCTGTTCCACTCGCGGATCGCGCCTGGGAAAAACGACTGTCTGAACGCCTCAGTACGAGCTCTTTATTTCCCTTCTCTTTGAATGGTGATTATTGCGCGATTTGAAAGTTGGTGGTAACAATATATGCTCTACATCCTCGGTGAAGATCGGATTTCGGAATTTAGTGAGCAACCCCTTCTGTTAAGCGCGCCGACTATCTGCAAGTGTGTCCCACTTCAAACTTTCTATGAGGTTTGTAACGCTCTCGCGATGGTTAATATGTACCAGTCACGAATCTTGCCGCTCTTCTTTCGACCGTCTCAATCTCTTGAATGAGACCGAACTGGTTAGGGTCCCATACAGACGAACAATACCCCAAGACTGGACGAATTAACGTATTGTAAGCTATTTCCTAAGTTGAAGGACTGCATCACTTCAGGAGTCTATCAATAAACCGCAATCTAGAGTTCGCCTTACCCGTTACTTGTGTAATCTGATCATTCAAAAATTGGTTCAAATGGCTCTGAGCACCATGGGACTTAACATCTGAGGTCATCAGCCCCCTAGAACTTAGAACTACTTAAACCTAACTAACCTAAGGACATCACACACATCCATGACCAAGGCATGATTCGAACCTGCGACCGTAGCGGTCGTGCGGTTCCAGACTGAAGCGCCTAGAACCACTCGGCCACTACGGTCGGCTCTGATCATTCCATCTGAGATCATTTTGAATAGTCACACCCAGATACTTGACGGACGTTACCGCTTCCAAAGACTGGGCATTTATTTTGTACTCGTACATTAATGGGGATTTTCACCTTGTTATACGCAGTAGGTTACACTTACTAATATTGAGAGATAACTGCCAGTCATTACACCAGGCATTTATTTTCTGCAAATCCTCATTGATTTGTTCCCAAATTTCGTGTGATTCTACTTTCCTGTAGACTACAGCATCATCGGCAAAGAGCTTAAGGCCGCTGTCAATACCATTAACCAGGTCGTTTATGTAAACCGTAAAAAGCAGAGGACCTATTACGCTGCCCTGGGGCACACCTGAAGTTACGCTTGCTTCTGTTGAAGTCACCCCGTGCAGGACGACATATTGCTCCCCGTCTGTTAGAAAGCTTTCTATCCAACCGCATATGTCATCCAATAGACCGTAAGCGTGCACTTTTTGTAGCAAGCGACAGTGCGGAACTGAGTCCAACGCCTTTCGAAAGTCGAGAAATATGACGTCAACCTGGGAGCCGGTATCTAGAACCAGTTGTAGCCTACATCATGCTCAAAGAGGGCCAGCTGTGTCTCGCATGATCGCTGCTTCCTAAAACCGTGCTGGTTTCTGCAGATGAGTTTCTCAGAGTCTAGAAAGGTGTCTGAACACAAAATATGTTCCATGATCCTACAACAAATCGATGTCAGTGAAATTGGCCGGTAGTTATGTGCATCCGATTTTCTCTTCTTATATGTTGCTATGACCTGTAATGTCACCTTCACTGAGATTGCGGAACATTCATTCGGTAAGAGGAAGTAAGCATATCATTTCTGCTCACGTATTATAACCTTTCTCGAGAGCGAAAATCTCCTCTATATGATCAACACTGATTTAGGGTAGATCGTGTGAAATATTGCTCGCTCTGTTCATCCAGTTGACCCACAAATACTGAATACCAGCTCGTAAGTTGATGCTATGTCCCTTCCATTCCAGTTTCGTAATGGATTTCAGATTCATAAGCTGGAACATTCCATTTCAGAAGTCGTTACGAAATTCAACATTCCGAGATCCACAGGGTCAAGAGGGTGCCGAGAATAGCAAATTTCAGGCATTGCCTGTCACCACGAACAACGCAAAGGCCGGCAGCCTTCGCTTGAGGATCAAGACCCAGTGGCATTTTCGTAGAGTTGTCTGTGCTGCAGAAATCAGTGTGGGACGTACGACGAACGTATCCGTTAGGGCAGTGCGGTGAAGTTTGGCCTTAATGGGCTATGCCGGCAGACGACAGACGCGAGTGCCTTTGTTAACAGTACATCGCCTGCAGCGCCTCCCCTGGGCTCGTGACCTCATCGCTTGTATCCCGGACAACTGGAAAACCGTTGCCTTTTCAGATGAGTCCCGATTTCAGTTCGTAAGAGCTGATGGTAGGGTCCGAGTGTGCCACAGACCCAATGAACCCAGGGCCCCAGATTGTCAACAAAACACTGTACAATATGGTGGTGTCCCCATAACGACGTGGGCTGTGTTAACATGGAATGGACTGGATCCTCTCATGCAACTAAACCGATCAGCGACTGGAAATGGAAATGTTCGGCTATTTGGAGACCATTTACAGTCATTCATGGACTTCATTTTCACAAATAACGCTGTTACGTCATCGGACCACAAGTGTTCACGATTGGTTTGAAAACATTCTGGACAATACTAGAGAATGATTCGACACATCCAGATCACCAGATATGAAACACGTAGAACATTTAGAGGACGCAGGCCGTTGTGGCCCAGTGGTTCTAGGCTCTTCAGTCCGGAACCGCGCTGCTGCTACGGTCGCAGGTTCTAATCCTGCCTCGGGCATAGATGTGTGTGATGTCCTTAGGTTAGTTAGGTTTAAGTAGTTCTAAGTTCTATGGGACTGATGACCTCAGATGTTAAGTACCATAGCGCTCAGATCCATTTGAACGATTTACAGGACGAAATAAAGACTTAATTTCGTGCACAACATCCTGCACCAGCAACATTTTTCCAATAATGGACGACTTTGGAGGTAGCAAGCCTCATTATGCCTCTAGGTGACTTACAAGGACTTAATGAGTCCTAGCCACATGATTTGCTGCAATACGATAGGTAGAAGGAGGCCTGGAATGAAGATTGGGAGGTATTCCTTAAGTTTTGTCACCTCAATGTAGAACACATATTACATTCTTAAAGGAGCGAAATTTGAAGTCCTCAAGGGGTATAGTAGTACAATTCCTATACACGATATACTTCTACTCGTATATGGTTGACCTTGCCGATAACACTGGAAGATCCATGTGGCTGTTTCCAGAAGGTGTTGTGTACAGAGAAGTCATGCTGCTAGCTGATGCAGGAAGAGATGCAAAGGATCGACGTTTGGTATGGGGATTGGCAATCGACACTTACCAGGAAGAAATAAAAGGTATTCCGCATTAAGAGATTGAAAGGTTCGTCATCGTATGATTACACGATTTTCGAACAAACACTGTAAGTAGTCACATGCAACAACTGTCTGTGGGACTGCGTAGGGAGGGATTTAAAGTGGAAGGCACACAAGAAACTAATCACAAAAGACAGAAGCTAGACTGGGATTAATTGGCAGGTCTTCTGTAGTGTGGTCCATCGACAAGTGAGGTACCTTATAAAACCCTCGTTTTGCTGAAACTTGAATTCTGATCGTCGGTTTCCGATTCACACCAGACAGAATTTATAGAGGAAATAGAGAGGAGCTAAAGAAGACCTTTGTTACAGGTTCATCTAGTGAGCGCGACAGCGTCACGGAGATACTCAGCCAACTCCATTAGAAGACACTGTAAGAGAGGCGTTTGCATCACGGTGTGATCCACTGTTAAAGTTTCGAGGGACTATCTTCCCATCGTCCTACGTCTCGTGAAAAGACCCCGAAGGGAAAATTAAATATATTGGAACCCACACGGAAGCTTACAAACAGTCGTTCTGCCCTCTTACCATACTCTACTTCTACGCACCATAAGATGAGCAATATGTATGTAGATGTATATGTAGATGTCATGGGATGTCGACTGCGGAGTTTAAGAAATATTATCTCCTTGTCTACCACTTTTTCAACATAGTGGGTTGAATCTGAGGGAAGGAAAGAACCATTTTGTAGCTCCCCTTTATGAATCTCGGCAATGACATTGGCACAGTGGTAGGAATGCTTCCCTTCAGATCACCGAAGTGAAAGCTGTTGGATGGATGACCGTCCGGTTCTCCCATGCGCTCTTGGTAAACGGGGTGCAGCCACCCCTTGTGAGGCCACTTGGGGACTTACTTGACTGAGACGTAACGGTCCCGGCACCCCTGACAACGGCCAGCAGAGGCGTAAGCTGACCACATGCCCCTCCATATCCTGTCGGCTCGATATAACACGGTGGTTGATGGGTACTGTTGGGCGTTCCAGGGTCCGTTCGGGCGGAGTGTATGAATCTCGGTAGCCCCCTGATTACCTGTTGGCGCCTTGGTTGGGCTCAGAAGCGACTGCAGAGTCACAGAAACACGTCGATTTTCTGAAACACTTCGCAGATTTGAAGGTCATACACCTGTAAATATACAGTCTTAACAACTGTTGCAGGAACACTCGAATGCAGGCTCGTTAATGGAGACAAGCTACATCAGAAGAATTACTGATTACCTCACACGGTGTAGTTGAAGCAAATATTGTCGAACCATAATCTATTTTTGAGACGCAAAGTCCGGGGGAACCTTGCGTGCCACCAGTAATTCAGCTGTGGGGGTTACTGTGCCTGCGCTCTTGTATGTGCAAGTGCTGAATAAACCTTCGTTAACTGAAGTTAATGTTCGTCATTCATATAATTACACCTTCTTCTACGTGACAATATGAATGCTGAGCCTAACACATGAATTTTACATTTTACGAACTTAAACTTTGCTATGCGTTCACAAACATCGAGGTAATTAACGATATTCACCACTAACACTGTAAAATGAGACGAAAAATGTAAACGTACACCTCTGGCGTACTTAGTCGTATGTCGGGAAATGCTGATGCTGAGCAAATGGTTCTGTTGTTCACGAGTTGAGATACTCGCAACAAAAATCCACAGCGGTGTAGGAAAGGCTCCAGTGTTCATTCACTTATCTATAGATGTATGGACTCTTTTATAGCGGCATTCTTCATAGGCTGTCGGTAGCTGTCTACCAGGCAGCTGGCACGGGTTCGATTCCCGGCCGGGTTGGGGGTTTTCTCCGCTCGTGTACTGGATGTTGTGTCGTCCTCATCATCCTTCATCATCCCTGTCACGCAAGTTGCCCAACGTGCCTTCGGCTGAAATAAGATGTGCAACTCGGCGACCGAACTTCCCCGAATGAGGCCTCGCGGCCAGCAACGCCTCACGATTATTTCATTTCCAACCACCAGCAGTTCCGTTCTCCGTGTCTGTCGGTAAGTGATCACCCTGAACAATCAGCCTGCTGTCTCTATAATTCTGTAACTTAAATCCAGCGTTGATACAGATTAAGGGCAGATATTATTTTACCTTCCACTACAAATTTAAAGTTACTGAACTCTTGGCTAGCAACAATCACTGTTTAAAAAACAGTTGGTACGAAATTTATTCTGAATTAATTTCTTCCCCTGTACACAACATTTTCGGTCAGTATATTTCGTTGACTTCATAAACCTGTTACTAATAGTACAGCTCTTCCGTCAATCGTCTCTACCTCTAACCCAAATTAGCAAGGATCACCTGCTAACAAACAGTGATCAGTAATAATCCAGGCGAAAGTTCTGTAAGTCAGACCCTTCGTGAATGAACTACGCTTCTTCGTCTAATTCTTCCGACGAATTATTCATCTCAAACGCTGAAGTCCAAAGTAACTGCTCTTCTTTCTTTACTTCTTTATCCGCATTAATCCCAACATTTTCAAATTAAAGGCACACCTGCTCATTTTGCCCCGAATATCTATCATGTACTGCACTCGCCACTGAATATTGTGTGGCGGAGAATACGTACGACTATTGTCTACATACAGTCCTATTCCATTAGCTTCTCTATATCCTCTTTTCTTGTTGTAATTACGGATCCACGAAGTGGACACTCGCATCTTAGTAACCTCTGCGGGCAGATGAGTGTTCCTGGGAGCGCTGCTTAACAAGGCCAAAAAATCAAAATGTCGCTGTGGAAACAGAAACTTTGCAGCAGCGTCATCTGATTCAATTCCTCCAACCCTCCGCCTCCTCATCCAAACAAACAGACAAACAAAAATTGACGGAAACATGAAATTCAGTATTACGATAAGTCGATATTCCTCATCGTGAAAGCTCAACTGAAGATGCTTATCGGGATGTGATACGAAATTGGTCAATAAAACACAAACACTCACTATATATTATATTACCGCAAATACGAGGGGCGTTCAGAAAGTAAGCTCCGATCGGTCGCGAAATGGAAACGACTATGAAAATCCGATAAAGCTTTGCACAGATGTGTTGGGTAGTGTCTCTAGTATAACCCCAGTTAGCATCACGTCGCTCTTCTCATTTCTGAGCTCGCAGTGAGTGCGTAAAGATGTCTAGAAAATAGTGTCTGCCGCCAAGTAAGAGGGCCTTGTGAGAAATTTCGCCTGAAGCTATGCAGCTAACATTACATAACTGTCGTGCTGTTTCGTCTTCACGACAATTCTCAGCCGCATTCTGCAGGGGCAATGAAGATGCTTCTGCATCGTTTTCAAATGGAAATGTTAGATTACCCACAATACAGTCCGCAATTGTCTCCCCCTGAGTTTCATCTCTGGTCACATGAACCGCTGTCTTTGAAGACAACATTTTAACACAGACAACGAGGTGTAGGCCAGCGTGGAGAATTGGCGGAAAGCACTGGCGGCTGCCTTCTATGATGAGGCTATTGAAAAGTTGGTACAACGCTATGACAAAAGTCTAAGTCAGAACGACGACTACGTAGAGAAGTAGCTGAAAGATGTAGCTAATTGTTACAAGTAAAACATTTCTGATGTTCACTGTGGTTTCAATTTGGCAATCAATCGGAGCTTACTTTCTGAACAGGCCTCGTAATATATAACCGCAACACTAAGAAATAATTTTGGAATACATTGGGTTTGGATAATACATTTAACTGACTAACCTTGAGAGATCATAGGTTTATGCAAGCGCGAGATAAGCCACTGAAAATGTGAATTGCTGGTAGGCCTACATTAATAACTGTTGTAAGCGCCAGAATGTTGAATGCAAGCCTATAGACGTGCATGCATTGTGTCGTACAGGTGAGAGATCTCAGTCTGTGTGACGAAGTTCCACGCCTGTAGCATTCAGTCGGTTATGTGTTTGTGGACGCTGGAGTTGTCATCCCACGATGTCCCATATGTGCTCTATTGGAGACAAATCTGATGATCGAGCAGGACAAGGCAACATGTCAGCACTCTGTAGAGCATGTTGGGTTACAACAGCGGTATGTGGGCGGGCGTAATGCTGTTGGCAAACACTCTTTGCTGTACAACAGGTCGAATCACCAGACTGACGACAGTTTTGCGATCAGGGTGCGTGGGATAATCGCAAAACTGCTCTTGCTATCATACAAAATCGCATCCCAAACCATAACTCCAGGTGTAGGTCCAGTGTGTCCAGCACACAGACATGTTGGTTGCAGGCCCTCAACTGCCCTCCTTATAACCAACACACATCCATCGTTGGACCGAGGCAGAACCAGCTTTCATCAGAGAAAAAACTGACCTCCACCATAGCCTCCAGTGAGCTCTCGATTGACATCACTGAAGTCGCAAATTGTGATTGTATGGGGTTGTGGAATGCACGCCGCAGGGCCTCTGGTTTAGAGCTGTCCTTGAGATAACCGATTTGTAACAGTTCGTTCTGTCTCGGAGGTGTCAACTATTGGTCAAACTGCAGTTATAGATGGAACGATGGGACAGAGCCATACACCGAACAACATGGTCTTCCCTCTCGGTATTGCCATTCGGCCTGTCTTCTTGCGATCGTACATTCTCTCGACCGCCACTGCCAGCGATCATGAACAGTGAATACATTCCTGCCTAGTCTTTCTGCAGTATCACAGAAGCAACATACAGCTTCTCGTCGCCGTACTACACGACCTCATTCAAACTCCATGAGTGGTTGTTAATGGCGTCTTTGTCGCCTTTAGGGGATCCTTGTCTAACATCAACTCATCACATCCGATTTCAAAGGTAACTAACGCTCACAACCGTTGCAGCGTCTATTTAAAGCAAACTTGATCTGCATCCTCATAGACGCTCTAATGTGATTGGCGCAGAATTTGAACAGACATCATCTTTCAGATGTAGAAATACGACAGCGTTCCTTCTTCCTGCTCTTTTTCCCGTCAGCATGTATAGGATGTCTTTCATAAGTCTTCGGGCGTATTTTCTCTGGTGTTTTGGCAGGTATTAGCAGTTTCGTTTTTCCAATGTGTAGCTGAAGCTAGCTCAAACAAGTACTCATCATCAAGTCTTCTATACGACGCACTGTGCTGATGGAAAGCGTCGGTTTGTTTCCCGTTACCAACAAAATGATTTTTGTAGTGGAAACTAACATGTCCATTCGATTCCGCGGCGCAAAATTAGTCTAATGCAATATTTATTTTATCGAAATGTATTGAAAAGGAGAGTAAAACAAGAAGAATAACCAGTACGCTAGCAGCGACTGAGCAGCGTTGCTGCTTGATGGTAGCAGTCAAGGCGATCCTGGGCGGTGCTGTCGCTGGTTCAGTATTGATTATTTTTCGTGTTTTACCGTCCCTGTTAACACAGATAGAATAAAAGGAATATCGCACTACAGTAATTTGGGATCGTTCAATCGAATGAGCACAGAGAATTCCGCTTTAAAAGTCATATTGCTCGAAATGAACAGTATTTGTCTGACTCCAGTCACACACTGCAAAAACTGTCAAAATCCCAAACAATCTTCCTCACAGCCATTACACAGGAATGATAATTCGAAGCAATAAACATGGGCTCTAAAAAGCATACGTTGAGAAGTATGAGCATTTGGTCAGTAGAAGAGATGTGTTTCACAGTAGCGAAAATGAACAAGTGCTTCTAGCTCTTATGGTGTGCACTTCAGAGTCCATGTTTAATAGACAATTTTTTATTGCTTTGGCCCATGCTGTCGCCTTGCGAGACATCCAAAACCGAGAGCTTACAGAAGAAGAAATTTGTTACGTGATACCGAAGGTGAAGAAGTCCTCATAGCTCTTAACGTATGCATTTTAAAGCCCATTTTTACTAGACATTTTTGCTTCGAATGACCGTTCCTGTCACACCCCTGAATATTTCAAAATGACGATTTTCGACTTGTCTTACACACACACACACACACACACACACACACACACACACGCAGAATATGGAAGTCACAATAACAAATTTCACGTTTCTCTCAACGTGGTTTAATTCTTTTTGTGATCCTAAATAACTGGATACTTAAACTTACACATTTTAAAAATGAGACATAGCAAAAAATACACCCATTATTGTGATTCACTGATTTACTATGATTGTGAAGTTCCCATGGACAATTTCGAGTACAACGTCGTATACGCAGGCTGTTTCTTAGAGCATCAAACCAATCTCAGGACTGAAGACCACAACAACAACAACAACAACAACAACGTTCCTTTGTGCATATTCAAGTGTGTAAGTGTCCTTGGAGGAACGATGTAAAGAATGGTTTCAGACATGCCCAAAGAAAATGTCAGGTACTAAATCGGGCAAGCGTGCCATCCCCGAAAGATCTCCCTGAATGAGATCAGGCGAGAGAACGACTTTCCCGCAAAACACGCGGTGCAGTATGCTCTGCGTGCGGCGTGGCCTCATCTCACTGAAACTACACATATACGACACCTGTTTGTTCAAGACTGGGCAGTTGCCGCGTAGATAACTTCCTGATAATCACTTTTACTTTATGCTAGTTTTCCTAAAATAAATAAATAAATTGTAGAAAAGTGCAAAGGAATAAAAATAGTTCCTACTCTCAGCAATGCACACCAAACAGTCAGCACTCCAGCAATACGTCTTTTGTTTATTCATACACCCGGATAACTGAATGTGTGCCTCTCCACAAAAGAAAACCAGCGGTTCACGAAAAGCCAACTTTTGAAGCAAATCTTCACATACACTTTCCTGAGCATCATTATCGTGATCGCTGATTTCTTGTATAAAAGGGTGAAATGGAGGTCCTCATGAAGAATCTGCAACAAAGAACGATCAAAAAGTCGAAGGGTGGCTGAATGTTTGCCGGTGACATTGCAAAAATGACTGTCCTACTGCTTCGATAGCCTTCTGGTGTCCCACGGCCCACGGTGGTCCCAGCCTTCTTTATTACATATTTTCAGCTACGCTGAAGGTGATCGCCCGCATGTCTATTGACTGCAGGCAAGGTGCAGGACTCCGGGTGGGAACATTTAAATGTGCACGATATGCACTTTGCGCGGCGTTAGAAATGTTTGTTTCCACAACCTAGTGTTGCTACTTGGGCTAGTGCACTGTTGCTACTGACCCACATGGTAAAAATTCTTGCTGATCCAACGCTTCGAATGAGTTCATCTCCTCCCTCGGCCAATCACCCGTCCCTTCACGGCACCCCGTTCAGATCAACAAGTTCAAATGGTTCTGAGCACTATGGGACTTAACTTCTGAGGTCATCAGTCCCCTAGAGCTTAGAACTACTTAAACCTAACTAACCTAAGGACATCACACACATCCATGCCCGTGGCAGGATTCGAACCTGCGACCGTAGCGGTCTCGCGGTTCCAGACTGTAGCGCCTAGAACCGCTCGGCCACCCCGGCCGGCTCAACAAGTTCCTTTTCAGATCAACAAGTTTCGATTTGCCTTTCCCGGTGTGAACCCTTCGACCGAAGTCTCTAACAACAATAAAGTAAACTGTAATAATGTAACAATAGGATAACCAGTCACCACGCAAAGCAAGTGTTACGTGTTCCAGGCAATCTGCTACGTATGCGCCGCTCACCACAAGTCGGGAAGTGTTCCACGGACAGGTCGACATGTGAACTGGAAATGAAGCCGAAACACTGATGGAGGGTGACCATAAGGATCGTTTGGGGACGTACCTTCTGGCATCTTACCAACTGAAGCTCTTTTAATGTTCGTAGACGATGGTGCCTACAACGTAGTGATAGGCTCCAGTGACTTTTCTCTTTCCTTATTTTTCCATACGATATGGCTCCATACAAGAAGGAGGAGGAGGAGGAAATTAGAGTCCCTCCGACAACGAGATCAGTAGAGACGGAGAACAAGCTCGGATTACAGCGGCGGTGGAGAAGGAATGCATACATACCTTCTCTGAGGAACCATCCGGCATTTGCCTGAAGCGGCTCAATACGACTTCCTTTCCCGTGCCAGCTTCTTCATCTCAGAGTGATACGTGCACGTCCTCAGTTATTTGTTGGATGTATTCCAATCTCTATCTTCCCCTACGGTTTTTTATCTCTGCGGCTTCATCTAGTACCAAGGAAGATATTCCCTGATGTGTTAACACGAACCCTAACACAGTTTCCCCTCTTATCAATGTGTATCACATATTCCTTTCCACGCCAATAATATTGAGAGCTTGCTCATTTATTGTTTTATAAGACGAGCAAATTTGCAACACACTTGCAGAACGTCACATCTCAAATCCATATTTTCAGAAATTTCTTTCACATTATATTACATGTAAATTTAAAAATTACAAATTAAGGCCTATATCCTTTACTAGTAATCCTATTTTAGCGTGGAATGCTTTTTTCCCCTGCAGTAGTATGCTTCTTACATTCTACATTCTTCGTCGGCCATGCGTTATTCTCCTTCCGAGGCAGCAGAATTCTTTACTTTGTCTACTTCGTGGTCGCCAATTTCTACATTCAGTTTACTGCTAGTCTCATTTCTGCTACGTTTCATTACTTTTGTCTTCCTCTGGTTTAATCTCAATCCATATTATGAGCCAATTAGACTGTTTTTACCATTCAGTAAATACTGTTTTTCACTCACACCGAGAATATAAATGACATGAGCCAATCTTATCATTGATATCTTTTCACGGTGAATTTTAATTATATACCTACAATTTTTAATGATGTTCGTCATTGCTTTTTCCATGTATAGATTGAAAAATATGGACGAGAGACTGCATTCGTGTCTTGCACCATTTTTTTCCGACCACTTCGCTCTTCATATTCCATTCTTATTATACCCTCTTGGTTCATGTAGGTATTGTGTATTACCGATTTTTCTCCTATAATTTATCCATGTTTTTCTGGAAATTTCAAACATACTACCAAATCTTCGAACATATTTTATAGGTCAACAAACCCTATGAGAGTGTCTTTGCTTCCCTTATCAAGCGCAACGCCAGTACAGCCTCCCTAACGCTTTTTCCTTACCTAAAGCCAATTGATCTAACAGAGCCACAGTTATTCTGTAGGTTATTCTTGTCAGCAACTTTGCTGCATGTGCTGTTAAACTGACTGTGCGATAGTTATCGCATTTATATGTCCTTACTACCTTTAGGAGTGTCTGGATGGTACTTTCAAAAAAGTCTTACGGTACGTCTCCAGTTCTCAGAGGCTCTACACACCATCTTGACTAGCCGTTTCGTTGCCACTTCCCCCAGTCATTTTGTAAATTCCGAAACAATATCCATCTCTTATGATTTATTTAATCACAAGTCTCCAAAAGCTGTCTCATACTCTGACACTGTTTCTCCTGTGTGGTTAAGCTCGATATGGTGGCCAGTGGACACAACCTGTGCAAGTATGTACAGGAAAACATGGCGCAATGAAGACAGACATCGAAGCGAACAATGGCAGCAGTTGCGGAACCCCGATGGAATCGGTGCGTATTTAACGGGCGAGTCTCGTGTTTTTGTCGAATCGACGGTTGAAAAGTTGTCCTCCCACAGCTGTGGCTGTGTTTTACAAACACTCGTGGAATCCACATGCGGAATATTTTTCTAGGAAAGCGTTTAGCGGAAACGCAGAGAGGGATTTTTTTGAGGAGGTGCATTTCTCGCGAGCCACGGCTAGCTCTATTTACACACAAAGCGCTCGGAATTGTAGATACGGACTCCAAGGCCGGCGCAATACGTCTCGTCTCGATTTCAGAAAACCTCTCGCATGGCGGCGCTTCCAAGGAGGCCATTAACAAAGCGGCAAAGCGGCGCCAGATGGGATCTGCCTCCGCCCGTATCGCAGGTCGCTCCCGGAACTCACGCGTTGCCCGACCGAGTTCTGCAGCGCGGCTCTGTTGCGATGCAGCCACACGTTGGTCCCACCACGGTTGCTCGTCCAAAGTGTCCGAGCGCTCGCTCGAAACTGGAGTCTAAAGCTGACTGTGACACACATCATGCTGCGACAAGGACTTCCGACGTCTGCTCTCTCACAGTTATGAGGGGCAGTCAAATCGAAAGGAGACGTACTGGAAAACTAAGCGAACTGATGCTTGTTTCAAAATTAATCACCATAACTGTGAGACAAGAGGGACAACGCCTTCGTCGGAAAATGTTGGCGGCTGTCTATGGAACCATGACTGTTCCCAGGCGTGCAACTCTTCTCACGAAGTGAATCGACAACCACGGATGTCTTTCGCCAGGGCTCTAAACATGTGGAAATCGCATGGGGAGAGAGCGGGAGGATGTGTAAGGGCTTCCCAGCGAAACGTATGCAGCGTAGTCGGAACAACCTTGGCCACATGGGGGCCTACGGAAGTTTCGCTGGGAAGGTGGTGCACAATCTCCATACATTCCCGATCTCTCCGCACGAGATTTCCACTTTTTGGAGCTCTGGAGAAAGGAATACGTGGCCGTCGGATGAAGAGGTGCACGGTTGGGTACAATCTTGGTTTCGTAGGCAGCCGCCAACACTTTTCCACGAAGGCATTGTCCCTTCTGTCTCACAGCGGCGTAAGTGTGATAACTTTTATTGCTACCACTTTTGAAATAATAGACAGTTCGCTAGCATTTTTTTCCATCTGTCTCATTTTCGTTTCACTGTCACTTACGCGGCGTGAATCACCTAAAAATTGCACCGCAAATTTGCGGTAAAGGTGAGTGCTATTGATGTGCGGTTTTCACAGAATGGATTACTAGTCAGGGGCTAGCATTTTTAGACAATAGCGCCTGTCTTAGCAATCATATGCAACCGCTCACTTGACGAAAGGTGTCTGTTCCTTAAGACTGGAAAGTAGCACAGGTCACACCAATATTCAAGAAATGAAATAGGAATAACCCATGGAATTACAGACCAATATCACTGACCTCAATTTGCAGTAGGATTCTGGAGCATATACTGTACTCTAACATTATGCATCACCTTGAAGAAAATGAATTATTGATACATATCCGACACGGATTCAGAAAATATCGTTCTTGTCTTTATTCCAATGAATTAATGAGTGCTGTCGACAAGAGATCTCAGCTTGGTTACATATTCCCAGATCTTCAGAAGGCTTTTCATACCGTTCCTCAAATGCGACTATTAACCAAATTAAGTGCGTATGGAACTATCGTGTCAGTTGGGTGACTGGTTTCGTGATTTCCTCTCAGAAAGGTCACAGTTATTATTGATAGACGTAAATCATCGAGTAGAACAGAAGCGATATCTGGCGTTCCGCAAGGTAGTGTCATAGGCCCTCTCTTGTTCCTTATTTACATAATTGATCTAGGTGATAATGTGAGCAGGACCGTTAGATTGTTTGCAGATGATGCTCTAATTTACAGTCTAGTAAAATCATCAGAAGATCAATTCCAATTACAAAATGATATAGAGAGAATTTCTGTATGGCGCGAAAAGTGGCAATTGGCACTAAACAAAGAAAAGCGCGAAGTCATCCACATGAGTACTAAAAGAAATCCGATAAATTTTGGGTATGTGATAAATCGCACAAGTCTAAGGGCTGTCAATTCGACTAAATATCTAGGAATTACAATTACGAGCAACTGAAATTGGAATGAGCACACAGATAATATTGTCGGGAAGGCGAAACAAAGACTGCGCATTGTTGGATGAACACTTAGAAGATGCGACAAACCCACTAAAGAGACAGCCTACATTACACTTGTCCGTCCTCTGCTGGAATATTGCTGCGCGGAGTGGTATCCTTACCAGGTAGGATTGACGGAAAACATCGAAAAAGTGCAAAGAAGGACAGTTCGTTTCGTGTTATTGCGCAATGGGGGTGAGAGTGTCACTGAGATGACATGCGAGTTCGGGCGGCAGTCACTGAAACAAAGGCGGTTTTCTTTGTGGCGAGATCTATTTACAAAATTTCAATCACCAACTTTCTCTTCCGAATGCGAAAATATTTTGTTGACACCCTCCTACATAGAGAGAAATGATCATCATAATAAAATAAGAGAAATCAGAGCTCGAACGGAAAGATTTAGGTGTTCCTTTTTCCCACGCGCCATTCGAGAGTGGAATCGTATAGAAGTAGTATGAAAATGGTTCGATGAACCCTCTGCCAGTCACTTAAGTGTGAATTGCAGAGTAACCATGAAGATGTAGATGTAGACAAGCAACAGATTGTAATAATACTTAGAAAGAGTATTTTTATGCATATATAAACTTTTTTAAATGGAACAATGTTTATTGACATTAAAAGACTGAAAATAGGGTAAATCAGAATGTTAGCGGTGTTTGTTGCAGGATTCTAGTGCGAGTTGTTTACGAGATATCGTATTTTGAAAAGTTTCTACGCCGACGAATGTTTGTGCCATTCAACCTGCGTAGTTGCTCAGAAGATGTTGTTTGCTTGCATTGAGCCTGTGCGTTGCTTGAGTGCACTTCGACTTGCTAGTCAGTCAGTGTGTGACAGTCTAAGCCATAGTTCATCAATGGACGGCGGAATTTACCAATGCAGAAAAAGACGACATGCTCACCGTGTATGGAGAGTGCAGGAAGAATGAATTTCTTTCTTGTACTGTGTACGCGGCAAGATACCCCAATACATGTCAGCAATCTTGGCAGTTATTTATGAGCCTCCTCAACCAGTTTCATGAAAGTGGTAGTAAAACACCTAGACAATGTAACAGAAGGAAACAAGTGGCAGCAGAAGAGGGGGGGGGGAAATTAATGTTATTGCTGCTGTTGCAGTTGATCCGCATGTTAGCTTCCGCGCCGGCCGCTGTGACCGAGCGGTTCTGTGCGCTTCAGTCCGGAACCGCGGTGCTTCTACGGTCGGAGGTTCGAATCCTGCCAAAGGCATGGATGTGTGTGATGCCCTTAGGTTAGTTAGGTTTAAGTAGTTCTAAGTCTAGGCGACAGATGACCTCAGATGTTAAGTACCATTGTGCTTAGGGCCATTTGAACCATTTGTTAGCTTCCGCGCAATTGCACGAGGAAATGGTACGCGTAATGCAAGTGTCCTATGCATTCCCCACCGATATAGATTCCATCACTATCACATCTCTTTGGCCGGCCGATGTGGCCGTGCGGTTCTAGGCGCTTCAGTCTGGAACCGCGTGACCGCTGCGGTCGCAGGTTCGAATCTTGCCTCGGGCATGGATGTGTGTGATGTCCTTAGGTTAGTTAGGTTTAAGTAGTTCTAAGTTTTAGGGGACTGATGACCACAGATGTTAAGTCCCATAGTGCTCAGAGCCATTTGAACCATTTCAGCCACATCTCTTTCCACCAAGAGCTGCATGTAAACGATTATAATAATCGTGTTAACTAATGCAAATGGGCATAAAGACAGGTTGGTCTGGATGTATCGTGTATCTTGTCCAGTGATGAAGCCACGCTTACCAATCATGCCCAAGTAAACCGTCGAAACGATTGATCTGTTGACAATCGCCGTTGGCTACATCAGCGTCCATTTAGTGTAAACATATGGTGTGGGATGCATAGCGAACATTGTTTCGATCAGCTCATATGACCGTTACTCATAAACGGAACATTGAACGCGTACAACTATCGCAGTCGCTTAACAGACCATCTACCGCGGATGCTAGAGGACGTTCCTCCATAGACTAGAAGGAACCTGTGGTACCAGCATGATGGCTGTCCAGCAGATAGTGCACGAAGTACCACAGCATGTCTTCAAGAATTGTTTCCAAATCTTTGCATCAGAGGCAGAGGACCTGTACACTGACCGACCTGTTCCTCGGTTTTTCCGCCTATAGGCTTTTTTTCTGTGGGGAAAGCTGGAAAAAACCGTCTACAGCCGAAGAGATGCAACGATGTATTGCTGCAGCTGGCTCGGACATATCCGCTGAAATGCTAGGTGGTGTGGAGCAGTAGTTCCACACCAGAATGGAAGCACATACTGCCGCTTCCGGTGGCCATTTTGAACGCAGGAGTATATCCACTTGTGTTGTTCTTCAATGTGTGCTAACACATGTACGTGGGAACTTTTTAAAATACTACATCTCGTAAACGATTTGCGCTGGAATCCTGCGCAAACACCACTGACATTCTAATTTACGCTAATTTTGGTTTGTTAATTTCAATAGGCTTTTTTCCATTTAAAAATTGTACGTTTGTGCAAAAAATACAGTTTCTGAGTATAACTGTAATCTGTTGATTCGCTAACATTTACGACTACCAATCCAGTTTGTGAAAATCGCACGTCAATAGCACTTTCCATTTCCGAAATATTTGTGGTGTAGGTTTAAGGTGATTCACCCTGTACACAATGGGTGTTTCACAATTCCCGTTTCAGGTTTATAGGCATTGTGGAGGCGACTTAGGAGATAAAGTTACGATATGGAACACCAGTCCGTAAATATACCGTTTGGATGTGAGTTAAGTTTGGGGAACGAATCGGTTAAAATCTCCCAGTTTACGGTAGGCACACAGTGGGGACAATGAACTCTGACCTGTGTGCTGTACAGGAGTCAAGGAATGTCCAGTGTTTCGACTATTCGACGTCCTGTTCTCGTCTACGTGACAAAGGACATGCTCTTCAAAGCCGGGAATGCGGTGTGTCCGTGGAGCACCGCAACTTGGCCGCCGTTGTCTGCCCCGAATGTCATAATCTAGAGAGGAAAACATCTTCCATAACTCTGTAACTGACTGACACAGGTCCATAGCCATGTGCATCTTTCTTACAACCCAACTTAAAAACAGGGAGCCGAGGGGGTTAGCCGCGCGGTCTGGGGCGCCTTGTCAAGGTCCGTGCGGCTCCCCTCGTAGGAGGTTCGAGTCCTCCCTCGGGCATGGGTGTGTGTATTGTCCATAGCGTAAATGAGTTTAAGTTAGATTAAGTAGTGTGTAGGCTTAGGGACCGATGACCTCAGGAGTTTGGTCCCATAAGATCTTACCACAAATTTCCAAAAACAGGGACTGACTTGTTCCTTTTTTTCTATTCTACATCTCCATCTACATCTAGAAAGATACTCCGAAAGCCACCGCAAGGTGTTTGGCGCAGGGTACCCTGTATCATTACTTGTCATTTGTCCTGTTCCACTCGCCAACAGAGCGAGAGAAAAATGACGGTTTGTACCCCTCCCTATGAGCCCTGATTTCTCGTCTTTTATCTTCGCAATCCTTACGCGCTATATATGTTGGTGGCAGTAAAATCGTTCGGCAGCCAGCTTCAAAGGCCACTTCCATAAATTTTCTTAATAGTGTTTTCCGAAAACGACGCAGCCTTCCCTCCAGGGATTCCCATTTGCGTTCCCGAAGCATTTGTTCGAACCTACCGGCAACAAATCTAGCAGCCCTCCTCTGTATTGCGTCGATGTTTCGTTTCAATCCGACCTGGTACGGATCCCAAACACTCGAGCAGTAGTCAAGAACAGGTGGCACTGACGGCCTATATACGGTCTCCTTCACAGGTTAACCAATATTTCCGAAAATTCTCACAATAAAGTGAAGTCGATCATTTGCCTTCCGTACCACAGTTTTCACATGCTCGTTTTAGCTCTTATCGCTTTGCATCATTACGCCCAGATATTTAAGCGACTTGACAGTGTCAAGCTGCACACTAGCAATACCGTATCCGAACATTACAGGTTTGTTCTTCCTACTCATTCGCATTAACTTACATTTCTCCACTTTTAGGTATCGCTACCATTCATCATACCAACTAGAAATTTTGTCTAAGTCGTCTTGTATTCTCCTACACTCGCTCAACTTCGACACCTTACCGTACACCACGGCATCATCAGCAAACAACCGCAGTCTGCTGCCCCCCCCTGTCCACCAAATATTTATTTATGTAGAGAACAACAGCGGGCCCATTACACTTCATTGGGACACTCCTGACGACACCCTTGTTTCTGATGAATACTCGCCGTCGAGGACCACATACTGGGTTCTATTATTTAAGAACTCTTCGAGCCCCTCACATACCTATGAAGTTATTCCATATGGTCTTGTCTTCGTTAACAGCCTGCAGTGGAGCTCCGTGTCAAATGCTTTCCGGAAATCTATTAGGTCTACAACTTTGTTTCCGCCGTTTTGCAATAGACGGCAGTGGCGCCAAGTGTGGTTCGGGTGGTTGGTCATAGGCGTAATACAATAAGCTTAGGCATCTGTAAAAATAATGCCGTAAAAATATTAGTCGATTTGTGATTGCACCATGAGCTTATTCTCGATTAAGAACGTCAACTTACGGAACCATTTCTCGCCATTTGCTGGACGTTTTAATTTTCTGCTTTAACATGAAGAAATCTGCGGCTATGGCTCGTAAAATGCTGGGTAAAACCAATGGTGAGGGAACTATTAGTGGAAGAACGTACAGAGAATGTTTTCAACGCCTTAAGAACGGTGATTCTGATGTCGAAGACCCGCATGGCGGTGAAAGACAGAAGGGTTTCGTAGCCACTAAAACAGGCGAAGACAGTCTTAGGACATCATTATGGGAAGCAATTGATGCGTTCGAGCCCAGCACTGAAACACAAACGGACACAATACAGCAATAGACACGTGAAGGTAATTTTGCAGCAGGTCAGTGCTTGACCCCATGTCGCAAAACCCGTCAAATTTACATGGAAACGTTGAAATGAGAAGTCCTATCCCTCCCGCCGTATTCTCCATACGTTACTCTCTCTGACTACCATCTTTTTCGATCAGTGGTATACAGTCTGGCTGACCAGCACTCCCGATCATACGAACAAGTGCAAAATCGAATCGATTCACGGATTCCCACAAAAGACGCCCAGTTTTTCCTTCATGGGATTCGTATGCTATCCTAAAGATGGGACAATGTAGTGGCCAGCGATGGGCAATACTATGAATCGTATATTTTTGTACATTTTTCACAATGAAGCCCCGAACTTTGCCAAAAGAACGGTGGAAACAAAGTTGTAGACCTAGTATAAATATGGAATCTGCCTGTTGCCCTTCATCCATAGTTCTCAGTGTATCATGTGAGCAAAGGGCAAGCTTAGTTTCGCACGAGCAATGTCTTCTAAAACCATGTTGATTCCTGGACACAAACTGCTTAGCGTCAAGGAGTCTGCAGCAAACAGAAATTAGGGGTATTGGTCTGTAATTTTGCGGGTGCGTTTTTTTTTATCTTTCTGGTACACTGGGGTCACCTGCGCTTTTTCCCAGTCGCTTGGGAGTTTGTGCTGGGAAAGAAATTCACTATAAATGCAAGCCAATGCCCCTTATCTAGCTTGCATTTATCGCGAATCTCGCTAGGTTCCCTTCCTTGCTCCAGTTGTCTACGATTAACTGACGCCAGAAGAGGAGTAAGTTGTTTAGCCTATTCTGTGTGATTAAACCCCATTGCTGTTTTTCTCTATGCGGTTTGTAGTAGCTTTAATGAACACCTTCTACATTATCGAGATACGTTCATGGTTGTACGTCTTACATGTCTACTTTCTTGTAAAGTGGAACACTTTCTGCGCTATTCCTATTTGGAGTAGTTAGTTCACAGACGTGCTGCAAATGATTATGACAATTCTTTTTGTATAATTTTTTTCCAGTTATTCTAAAGAAACCACAAAATACCAGGAGCCTGGTTAGTGGTTCGAGTAACTCTATACCTTATATCCGTCATAACTTTGCTATGGTCACTAATGCTACGTGTGTTTGTGATTGATCTCTAGGACTCT
Source organism: Schistocerca piceifrons (assembly GCF_021461385.2). Taxonomy (NCBI): domain Eukaryota; kingdom Metazoa; phylum Arthropoda; class Insecta; order Orthoptera; family Acrididae; genus Schistocerca; species Schistocerca piceifrons. The sequence goes on along the minus strand of NC_060142.1, from coordinate 586,700,817 downwards.
ACATTTGTTTAAAGAAATTTTAGAATGCCTGCACAATTTTGCCTCTATTCTTCGCTACTGTTTTGCAAGTCATGTTGACTGATGAAAAGTAATGTTAAACCAACATGAGTTTCCTTGACGCTCTACTTATTTTCAGTTGATTTATAAAATTTTCGTTTTACGCTCTCTCAGCTTCCCGGAGTTTGTTCAAGATGTTCTGTCTTGGTCACATTTCCCGAGGCTTGAATTGTTCTCATTCTCTTTGATAAATCTCTTGTACCATATGAGCCTTTCTTTTCATTTGTTTTCTTTACACCTGTTACAACACAGCTGTTTGCATATGTATCTTTACTAAATAATTGCCCTTTCATTGTCTCAATAATGGGTATTTCATTGACGTCAGTGACAAAACGGGCTTTCATGTTGTAGCGCCTTATTGTTTTACAGCTGTTGTTGAGTAGTAATATCCTGTTAATGTCAATGTCAGATCGGAGGTGCAGCGAGAACTAGCGCTTGCATGTGAAGCTTAAATCTCTTAAATCACTTTGTATTTTTTCTTTCGTTTTTTTATGTGAAGTGCCAGCCGTCCCGAGTCAATTTGTCAGGTGACTTACGGAACTTGTTGGCGAGTAATTACGTTCTTGGGTGTGAAAGCTGAGGCGCAGTACACGGAGGGAAGAGTGCTGCTCAGCCCGGCTGAGCACATTACTCGTTGCGCAGAGGCTGGCCGGGACGTAACGGAGAGGGATTTAGCGTCGGGAGAGAATATTTGCCGAGGCTTGACCTGCGAACCGCGATTCCTCTGCCGAGTCCCGCCGCGCTGCCGGTTTGTTCGTGACGCGGAGTCGGTCCGTTAATAGCGCCGGGCCGGCTGACCGATGAGGTTCTGCGTGATCTTTGGCTCCGCCGCCATAGAGAGCGCGCCTACTTCCGTCTTCCTCTGGCACTCCTTCCCCTTCCTCGTAATATCCTACACCGAGCAGATAAATTCTCGCAGGACTCCTAATGCGTTCCAACTACATGAGGAGATCTTTTGTAGCGACGTGTTCTCTGTGAGCTCTTTAATTGCTTTGCTGTTAGCCAAAAAAGTATTTTCGTGATTTTGATGGCATACGCTGAAGAATATTCGTAATTTCCGTGCTGAGAGTCAGCTTGTGCAATTTCACGAATACAATTTTGTGACTTACACGATACTTTCCATCGAGGAAACATTTTTAACAGTTATTATACGTGTGTCGATTAAACGCGTTTTTTTTCAATTTTTTATTTGTTTTTGTTTTATTTTATTTCATTTCATTTTTTACCGGTTATAATCCGCTCGGTCACGGAAATTTACATCTTCGGTACGACATAGAATTTCTGAGTATCTGACGTCGTATAAGTGTTTTGGATTATGTTCGAAACGTCTTCGTAGCGTATCCTGAGGCGAGAACACGTGACAGTTTATTTATTGGCTCTTTAGGTTCTTATATTGGTAACGCCACCGCCACCTAGCGCTCTGTATGAAAATCACTGGCTGTGCTGTGTGCAGTCTGTGGCTGGGTGGCGTTGTTGGGATTTGCTATTGTAGTGTTGGGCAGTTGGCTGTTAACAGCGCGTAGCGTTGCGCAGTTGGAGGTGAGCCGCCAGCAGTGGTGGATGTGGGGAGTGAGATGGCGGAGTTTTGAGAGCGGTTGATCTGGGCAGAGACAGTAAATTTGTAATATTGGATGTCATGGACTGATATAGATATTATGACTTTTGAACACTATTAAGGTAAATACATTGTTTGTTCTCTAACAAAATCTTTCATTTCCATATGAAACGTCCCCTTAGAAAAATTAATGAATTACTGTGCTGATAAACCTCTTACATTATTTGATTTTCTAACAGCTGAGCAAAACTGAACGTAGTCAGACATTTCGCACTTTCCCTATTCTGATCAGCACTAAACTGACACAATATTTTTAGCGCAACGCAACCTGACTTTTAATAATGCCTACAAAAGAATGGCCCTGACTAACATTAACCTATACCTTTCACAAATCATTTACCTCACAAAAATCTTCGTTAGTCAAACTACCGCAATACAACGAGCGCCAATACTGCCAGCTAAATAAAAGATTCAAACTACAGAAGGCACTAACTACTGATACACAGAGTTAGCAAATGAAAGATTTTGATAGAGAACAACAATGTATTTACCTTAATAGTGTTCAAAACTCATAATATCTATATCAGTCCATGATATCCAATATTACAAATTTACTGTCTCTGCCCAGATCATCCGCTCTCAAAACTCCGCCATTTCACTCGCGACATCCACCACCGCTGGCGGCTCACCTCCAACTGCTCAACACTACGCGCTGTTAACAGCCAACTGCCCAACACTACAATAGCAAATTCCAGCAATGCCACCCAGTCACAGACTGTACACAGCACAGCCAGTGATTTTTATACAGAGCGCTAGGTGGCGGTGGCGTTACCAATCTAAGGACCTAAAGAGCCTACTTACACAGTATTTTGGATTATGTTCGAAACGTCTTCGTAACGCATCCTGAGGAGAGAACACGTGACAGTTTATTTATTGGTGGCAACTAACGCTCTTCTAGGTTTACCGCCGCTGGTCACGTTCGTGCCATTCGAGAGGACAGGATAGCGTGTGTGTAGGCACCAGTTTCCACCTTATACCTCCTTATCGTCACCAGTAACGCAGACAGTACACTAAACTCTTCTCTTACTCATCCAGCATCTGGACGGATGCGCTTTGCACACGACACTGCTGACTTGCGAACGACAGGTGTTTTTATGGGTGAAGTAAGAAAAACTTCCGAATTAGATGACTCCCTCCCGGTGAGAGCACTACGTGACTGTTTTATCTACTAGCCGTCTTCTTTTGGTCCCATCTCCTACAATCTCAACCAGTCTCGCCAGAATGAATCATACAGGTCTTCTGCAAGCAAACTGTTCCGTAGGCAAGCTGCCACAATTACACCATTTTTGAGCTTCAAAGTCAGAGCAGGAATCTCAGTTCAAAGAAATTCGTCATGGACAGGCAGTATCAAAGTAACCCCCGATTGGTTCGACACAAGTGTCAATAATACTAGCGCCAGACAATCCTAATGAACTCCTGGCATATATCACATCCCCAAACACAAAGTAGATATGAATAAGTGGAGCAGCTCTCCATTTAAGGGCAATCTGCACGGAGAATTTGCTCCCAGTGTTAAAATATCCCAGCTGAACACCGAGTGCATTAGTAGTGCCAAATACCACACAAGATCCTAGACGAGAACGATATTTATTTAGTAGCCCTCCATGAAACACATGCAGAAAGTGGAGAGTAGGAATAAAATACATGGATTTGATTTGATTGACGCTACATACAAGGTGTATGATGTAACAACATGCATCTAAAAAGATGAAAAAAATACCCGCACTGGCTCTCCCAGTACCACGAATAACATCCACCACGAAGTCATTGTCTCATTTTGGTGAAATAACTCTCGTGAATATCTACAAGTCACCAATAATAAAATGGATTGCCCATACGCTGAAAACTCAACCAACGTATTTCAGGGGACTTCAACAGCCAACGCGGTCTCTTGAAATATCATGATGAAAAAGACCGTTTCAGTTGTATGATAAATATGTTTTTATGACCCAACTAATTTCATGGCTTTAGAGCCACATCTTCAGGAATACATCTGTATGTAAACAAGAGGTAAACGTATAAAGAACCTTTATATGAATGCATGGTGTCTGCTCTTTTGGAGATTTGGCGTTCATATATTTAAATCGCCTAGCTGAGCAATGAATCCACCTTCTTCTGTGCGGATGCACAAATGCGTCCGATCTCCTGTGGGAATCTCGGACTAGCGAGCTTGGGGATAATGGACGGGGATTGCGGATAGGTGAGGTGGCGCTCGATGGGAATGTGGATCAGCCGTGAGGCGTGCGGAGACAGTCCACACGGTTCTGATAACGGTGTGGCCCGGATGGTGCAGTGGTTAACGCATCTGCCTAATTAGTAGGAGATCGCCGGATTGAATCTCGGTCTGGAACAGATTTTCACTCGTCGCCTCTGATTCTGCATAGTGTTTCGATGCATCTGACAGCAGTGACACCCTCCTATTCCCTTCATTTCTCCCTCTCTCCACCATCAATGTGTATATGAGATAAAGATCCTGTTTCGGTTAAAATGTAGTTGAACTGTACATAAAACGATACAGGGTGAATAACAAAACTTGCACCTCAGATATTGCGAAAATGGAAAGTGCTACTCATGTAAATTCGTAGTCAGGGGCACGTGTTATTAGCCAATCAACAAACTTGTAAAGTGTATTTTTGTTCAGACATGCACTTTTTAAAATGTAGAATGCCTATTGACATTAACAGACTAGAAGTAGGTGAATTAGAACGTCAGTGGTGTTTATTGCAGAACTCTAGTGCAAGTCGTTTACGAGGTACAGTATTTTGAAAAGTCCCCACACCGACACATGTGGCAGCACACAGTAAAGAACAACTCAAATGCATACACTAGTTTTGTCTATTCTGATCAGTAATCAGACAACTGACTGTCAAAGTTTATGTTCAAAATGACCACGGGTAGCGGCAATATTCGCTTCCACGTTGATGTGGAACGACTGTTGCATTTCAGCGGAGATGTCCGAAAAGGCTGTAGTAATACGTCATAGCATGTCGTCGGGTGTAGTCGGTATATTCTTGTGGACAGCGTCCTTCAGGTTTCCTCACAGAAAAAAGTCTACATGCGTCAAATCTGGAGAACGGGTCGGCCAAGGTACAGGTCTTATGCATCAAATCCAACGATTTGGAAACAATTCTTGAAGACATGCTGAAGTACTTCGTGCACTATGAGCTGGGCAGTCATCATGCTGGTATCACAGATTACCCCTAGTCTGCAGAGGAACGTCTTCTAACATGTACGGAAGATGGTCTGTTAGGAGGCTGCAGCACTAGTGGGTGTTGGGGGTTTCGTCTATGGATAACGGGCCTATGGGCTGATGGTTCACTTCATGGATGCTGACGTTCCACCTAACGAAGCCAACGGGGATTGTCAACAGATCGGTTGTGCATGTTTCGGCGGTTTACTTGGCCATGACTGGTAAATGTAGCTTTATCACTAGACAAGATACATGAAACATCTGGAGTATCCTGTCTTTAATGCCAAAAGTACAGAAGTTAACACGATTATCATAATCTTTTCCATGCAGCTCTTAATGGAAAGATATGATAGAGATGGAAACTACGCCGATGGAGAACGCATAGGACACCTGCCTGACGCATGCCACTTCCTGGTGCGATTGCGTGGGAGTTAAGAGTACGTATCAACTGCAGCAGCAGCAAGAGCGTTAAATTTCCCCCTCTTCTGCCGTCATTTGTTTCATTCTGTTACATTGGCTAGGTGTTACACTACCACTTTCATGAAACTGGTTGAAGAAGCTGTTAAATGATCGCCGAGGTCGTTGACGTCTGTTGGAATATCTTGCCGCATACTCTGTACAAGAAAGCACTTCATTATTCCTACATTCTCTACACGCCATGAGCATGTCGACTTTTTCTGCATTTGTAAATCCCGTAGTCCACGCACGACGCACTGCTTGGACTGCCACACACTGACTGACAACTACCAGTGCGCTCATGAAACAGACAAGCACATTGTAAGGAAACATGAAAACATTGTACGTAGCAACTACGCAGACTGAATGGCACAAACAAGTGTCGGAGTAGAAACTTTACGAAGTACGATGTCTTGTAAACTATTTGCACTAGAGTCATTTAACAAACAAGACTGACATTCTAATTTATCCTACTTTTAGTTTGTTAATACCAATAAGCATTGTTCCATTCAAAATCACGACTGCACAAAAGATACGCTATCGACCTATTATTACAATCTGTTTATTCGCTATCAGTACTAGTCCCTGACTACCAATAGATTCTGTGGAAACCACACATCATTAGCACTTTCCATTTCCTCAGTATTTGCGGTGCGAGTTTTAGATAACTCAGCCTGTATATGAAAATTATGTACTCGCACTTATTTCATCACTAAGGTCAAGTGATAGCAGGTAGATCACCGGACATTCTCTTGTAATTAAAAGTTAAACCGTCAAGATATCGGTAGTCCAAGCTCAGACACGACAGAATAAAGCGAACATCCGGAAATCTAGAATAAAGATAAAGCGGTAAACTTGGTGGGTGTAAAAGTATGAAACAAAATGTGTAGGTGATGAAACCTTCTTTCACCTGGTAAGAGTTTGTGTGATTGTACGATAGCCAACGAAGGTCAGACCTAAATAATATGCTGTTTACAAAAATAGACCATCCTCTTGATAAAAGGAGGAATGGCCAAAGGGGAAATTAAAACATTATATAGTCAAACCAAAGGCGTAAAATCGTCATGAGAATATGATGCACCTTGTGACTTCCAAAACTGGAAATTAATGGAAACTGGAGTTCCAGTCTTAGCGTTCACACCATGCTACATGTTGTCACGACGATGTGACATGGTATGGTAATAGTAGATGATTACCGAAAAGGAAGTCTCACCGAAAAGGCGGGGGATGACAACAGTTACGTCCGGAGTGATGTGATGGCGGCAGCAGGTGAAGGCGGCGGCGGCGGTTGCACAGACGAAGGCGAAGGCGGAGAGTGGCCGCTGCGAGAGGGCTACGGCGAGAATGATGACGATCTACAGGGAAGATGACGAAGATGATGATGATGATTATGGTGATGATAATGATGATGATGATAATGAGCGCAGACGCACAAATAGAAGAAGACTCGAAGATACGATGTAGACAAACGAAACAGGTACGGATGCGAGGCAGTGGGACGTACACTTACCGGTCTGTGCAGGACAGGAAGAGGAATGAGCGCAAGCTATGGATATAGTACAGCCCAGTTCCCTACCCATTCTGTTCCACCAGCTGCTAGGGATGAGGTATTCCACTCCTATTGGAATCTAGCAACATCTAATAAACAGGTTATTAACGTGTGATTACTGTGCTTTCCTCTATTTTAAATGACTTTCCGTAGCCAATATTATTGTTTAGGAATCACTGTCTTTTCACACTGTTTTCATTCTGGTAGCATTACACCTACTACTTATTTATCAGCTATGATACAAAGTTGTTCTGTTGTCGTTTTCTTCGTCTTTTGCTAGATACTGAGGTTAGGAGTGTTAGTCCTAAAAATTGCGTGTGTGACCAAATTACAAGTCGAACTCTATTAAGTCAGTATGGTGCAGCCAGTTATGAAAGAGTAAGTGTGTTTTCATTGGTGACGTACTTATCTCGCGGGAGGACTATGATTCTAATACATGTTGCAGAGCATTTGTTTCCACATCAGCACTCACTATGCTATGGAGTCTTGCTTAATTATTACACCAATATTACTAATCGATTCGGAATCAGTGGGTGTCATATTTAATGATTCTGAGAACAGTTATAAGAGTTTGGGTTTATTTACTTCACATTTTACGCAGATGTGATCTTGCGTTCATTTCATTTGATGCGTATCGAGTTTCCTCCACTTATTTTGAGGGCAATCATTTCTTGTAGAACTAATATTAGGGTGGTTCCTGTTTCGTTTCATATTGTAGTTTTGCAATTGCCCCTGGAGACACGTGTTGATTCCAAAGACAACGATAGTTCATATAACTTCCCCCCTTGATTAATTAGCTATTCGAATATACTGAACGTGATCGCGTGAGCCTGCTCGTAACAAGATATTTCTAAGGCAATCATTTCCGAAGTAAATAACTGATTAATGGGGTAAAGTGTACAATAACGTATTTTTACGAATAACTTCCGACGTTCTCCCCTTACTTGAATTTTGAATAATATGTGTAAAACAGTGCACACACACCACGGTAGGGACGAAGCGAAACAAGGGGTACCACGAAATCAAGAACCACCCACAGCGAAACCAAATGAATTAATGTGTAAAATTCAATGGTCGCCAATTCAGTTGGACAATAATGAGAACAGCAATAATTACATATTAATTTAAGCAAACATGTGCGAAAAGATTCTCACACACGTAACCAATATACAGGGTGTTTCAAAAATGACCGGTATATTTGAAACGGCAATAAAAACTAAACGAGCAGCGATAGAAATACACCGTTTGTTGCAATATGCTTGGGACAACAGTACATTTTCAGGCAGACAAACTTTCGAAATTACAGTAGTTACAATTTTCAACAACAGATGGCGCTGCGGTCTGGGAAACTCCATAGTATGATATTTTCCACATATCCACCATGCGTAGCAATAATATGGCGTAGTCTCTGAATGAAATTACCCGAAACCTTTGACAACGTGTCTGGCGGAATGGCTTCACATGCAGATGAGATGTACTGCTTCAGCTGTTCAATTGTTTCTGGATGCTGGGGGTACACCTGGTCTTCCAAGTGTCCCCACAGAAAGAAGTCACAGGGGTTCATGTCTGGCGAATAGGGAGGCCAATCCACGCCGCCTCCTGTATGTTTCGGATAGCCCAAAGCAATCACACGATCATCGAAATATTCATTCAGGAAATTAAAGACGTCGGAAGTGCGATGTGGCCGGGTACCATCTTGCATAAACCACGAGGTGTTCGCAGTGTCGTCTAAGGCAGTTTGTACCGCCACAAATTCGCGAAGAATGTCCAGATAGCGTGATGCGGTAATCGTTTCCGATCTGAAAAATGGGCCAATGATTCCTTTGGAAGAAATGGCGGCCCAGACCAGTACTTTTTGAGGATGCAGGGACGATGGGACTGCAACATGGGGCTTTTCGGTTGCCCATATGTGCCAGTTCTGTTTATTGACGAAGCGGTCCAGGTAAAAATAAGCTTCGTCAGTAAACCAAATGCTGCCCACATGCATATCGCCGTCATCAATCCTGTGCACCATATCGTTAGCGAATGTCTCTCGTGCAGCAATGGTAGCGGCGCTGAGGGGTTGCCGCGTTTGAATTTTGTATGGATAGTGGTGTAAACTCTGGCGCATGAGACGATACGTGGACGTTGGCGTCATTTGGACCGCAGCTGCAACACGGGGAACGGAAACCCGAGGCCGCTGTTGGATCACCTGCTGCACTAGCTGCGCGTTGCCCTCTGTGGTTGCCGTACACGGTCGCCCTACCTTTCCAGCACGTTCATCCGTCACGTTCCCAGTCCGTTGCAATTTTTCAAACAGATCCTTTATTGTATCGCTTTTCGGTCCTTTGGTTACATTAAACCTCCGTTGAAAACTTCGTCTTGTTGCAACAACACTGTGTTCTAGGCGGTGGAATTCCAACACCAGAAAAATCCTCTGTTCTAAGGAATAAACCATGTTGTCTACAGCACACTTGCACATTGTGAACAGCACACGCTTACAGCAGAAAGACGACGTACAGAATGGCGCACCCACAGACTGCGTTGTCTTCTATATCTTTCACATCACTTGCAGCGCCATCTGTTGTCGAAAATTGTAACTACTGTAATTTCGAAAGTTTGTCCGCCTGAAAATGTACTGTTGTCCCAAGCATATTGCAACAAACGGTGTATTTCTATCGCTGCTCGTTTAGTTTTTATTGCCGTTTCAAATATACCGGTCATTTTTGAAACACCCTGTATTAACACCGTACAAAATAACAGTGAGAAAATATTAGCAAAAGTTTTAAGCCGTTAAGAAAATGAAATGTAATTGTTTGAAATAATTAGTAAACGATCGTTACTGAAATAGCAGACTGATGGAGACTCTCTATTATAGCGAGAAAGCTGTGTTGCATTGCAGCAAACTTTATTGGAAATTTTCTATCTTAAATAATTTAGAGGTTGGTTGGTTCATTTGTAGGAAGGGACCAAACAGGGAGAGTCATCGGTCCCATAGGACTAGGAAAAGATGGGGAGGAAGTCGGCCATGCCCTTTCAAAGGAACCATCGCAGCATTTGCCTGAAGCGACTTGGGGAAATCAGAAAAAACCTATGTCTGGACGCGGGTTTGAACCGTCTGGGAACATCTCACACCAGATGAGTGTAGCCACAAATGTTTGCGTGGTAGAGTAATTATGGTGTATGCATACATGGAGACAGTGTCAGCGCAGCTATCGCCGACATAGTGTACCTGAGGCAGAATAAGGGGAACCAGCCCGCATTCGCTGAGGTAGATGGAAAACCGCCTTAAAAACCATGCACAGGCTGGCTGACACACTGGACCTCGACACTAATGTGCCGGGCGAATTCGTTCCGGGGACCGGCACGCTTTCCCACTCGGGAAGCAGCGCGTTAGACTATGCAACTAGCAGGGCGGGCTAACATCTGCCATAGTCAGGTTAGTACTGTATTTCCTTTCCCCTGCTTTATTTCTTTGTACCGTGGAACGCTGTTCTCTGGGCCACTTTTATTTGCCCCAGCCTTTACGATTCTGAGGTATAGTTTCCAACTAATTTCCAGGAGCCAGAAGTAAAGCGCTAAAATCTAGCACTCGAAGAACTATTGCATAGTATGAAGCCTAACTTCTGGACGAGATGCAGTCTTCTCTGACAGCACGTCAACAAGAGCTTAAGTGATGGACTGCAAGCAGGTGGCAAATGACTCGGCCGGCTCTTGCCTACTACAACTGTCTGATGTGGTCCCTGGGCTGGCCTAGTCACTCTGCAGAAATAAACGTGGTGCCATCTACTCAGTCGTCACTGGGTAGAGGCATGATTTTGTGATGCGGTCTCAGACCTCTTCTTGACGCCTGGAGAGGTTCCTGGTGGTCCGCAGCACTCAGAGCTCCTAGTGGCGGTCTGGGTTTATACTTTATGTTCCCCTGTGGCTGCTATGGAAGGTACGAGCATCTCCTACCTTGACCCGCTCATCATAGATGTCGTGAGAGTTGCGACTGGTGCCTCTAAGCACCATAGTGCTTTGGCAAATAGTGAAGAGGCCGTGTGTAGTTGGACGAAGCTATTGCATAGACCTACGGGAGTTACTTCATGTAAATAAAGTGTTATTAATGGTTGAATACTACAGATCCATAGTTCGATACTTCTTAGGTTGGTGAACCCTCGCCTACTGCAGAACATGCGTCCTGCTCATGAACACGGTTACTTAGCGCCCTGTAGCAACACTAAGCCATGCAAGTATGAAAGCTCATACTACCTGTTACAGTGTGCTTGGAGGTCAGTGAGTGTCAGCTGTTTCGTTTCTGTGGCCAATCCCTTTGTTATATACTCGAAAAACCCCTGGACGACAGGGTCGATTGCTGTGTGGTGTTCCATGAGGCCCAAGTCGATGGAGGGATTGGACCTGACATCTATGGCCTCACCTTCCAATTGAAAACATACTTCCATATTACGATACGTTGTGAGCTTTAGACGGCTGCCATAGATGTAATCATGGAAGCATTTAATTCGAAAGGTGTTGACCAGAGCCTACTTTTCAACCTGGCTGTAATTCCTCTGTGCTTCCAAGAGCGTTTAGGATATAAATGCGACGGGACCCTCCACACCATTCACTATGTGGGAAAAACTGTCGATCCAGTAGTCTTTTCAGGTCATGGAACTCCTTATCATCTTCGGAAAACCACTCCCAGGTCACATTCTCATGGAATAAGTGGTGCAGTGGCCAGCTGACGCAGGTAGCAGTTGAGCTGGCCCAGTAAAAATGTGACCTGGGAAGCGTCCACGGAACCAGTAATTGTTGGATGGTAGACACTTGCTGTGGAACTGGCTACGCTGAAAGCGTCCTAAATACTCGATGTCGTGTATGAAAATGACCATTTGGCAAGATTTCAATGAAGGTTTGCCGTCTTGTATGAGAAGCTAGGTTCAAGGCAATATCAGCGGCATCCTTTCCAGCGACCAGACTGTTCCAGGGATGTCCTTCAGGACTGCTAGAACGTTGGTGGTGCCAATCGGAAGCCTGATATATTCATACACTCCAGATTATTGATGACTACACTGTATCAGGTGCCAATAGGAGCTGAAGATAACCATCCAGAAGGTGGATATTGGCGAAACGTTTTCCTCTGGCTGGACTGGTATGAGGTACATGGTGACCATAGACTATGCATTGGTGGTTCCGTGAAGCTCTGCAGATGCGGATGGCCCCCATTGACTTCTCCGTAATCGAGATAGAGGAGGGCCATGAACTATGTATGACCGGTATGAGGACGCCATCTTCATATTGCCGACTGGAACTGTCCACAGGGTTTTCTCAAATAATCACTCTTCAAGAAGAGGCGTGCTGCCCCCAGTTACACATGACCAGATGGAGATACAGTTTTGTGGTGCTGCCAGCGACCTCTTGCTGATGTCTCATGAGGTACCCAGTTGTCTGTAGCTCTTGTTGGGCTTCCTTGTGGTCTGGGTTTATAATTTATGTTCTTGCTTGGCTGATAGGGAGCATGTGAGCAACACTTACTTTGACCCACCCACCGTAACTCTCGTGATTGTTGCGGTTGGTGCCCCTCCTCAATACTGTTCTTTGACAAATAGTGAAGACGCCCTGCGTAGTTGACGATGCGATTGTTCAGTCGTGATACAGTTAGTTCATGCTAGTAAAGTGTTATACTGTAAAATGTACTGTGCTTTACCGCTGGTATCCTATTTGCACATAGTTTGATATTTCATACGTTGGTGACACCGCGTCTACTGCGGAACGAGCATTCATCCGTTCAGGCCTATCGTGTTGCGACAATGTGCCCGTCCTACTCCAGTTCAATTTCTGCGGCTACAGCTCAAGGACTGCAGTGCACGAGATGCAGTGCTGTCAGTGTGCTAGTCGTGCGATAAAAACTGAATGCTAAGTTCAGCAGTGCTCCGTTTCTTGTGCTGACACTGCCATTGCAACGCTACAACAATGGAAACCTGCACCGAAACTATTACTAGAATTTGAAGAAAATACCGTGTCCGGGTCTGGCTTCTTTCAGCAGCAGCCACAAACTATATACAATGCCGTGTTCGTGTCTCCGCTTCCTCCGGACCACAAATTGCATTCGAGCAATATCTAGTGGTTACGCCACATTCAGTGGTGTGCTATGCTTATTTGGTATCCGTGTTGCATACTGCATCAATTGATATGACTGCTCACCCAACTTTCTTATCGCAGTAGGGAGACACACATTTAAAACTATCGCCAATAGACAGCACCCAGCTAGCATTATGTTTTGGAACCACAGTATGTATTTTTGACTTCCGAAATTTCCAATAATGCCAACAAGTATGTTCACCTGATATGCCATGTAGCGGCACGTGACAAACTCATTAGTGACATTATCCTGACCCCACCACTTAAGAAAACTTACGGTGTAGGAAAGGCCGCTCTATTGCAGAGACTTTCTTGCACGAGATCCGTCACTGCCACTTGATTAATAATTACGAGGATACCACGCCTAGCAGTGCTAGAGGTACGGCTGCGACAGCCCGAACCGCCACGACCACTCACGAAGAGGGCATCACACATACACGACTGCTGGCAACCCACCACAGCTCAGAAATACAACCCGCACCGCACGACAACAATGCAGTAAAGGCCACTCCAAGCCACTGAACAACGGCTAGGCGGTTTCACAGCTGATTCAGCTGCACAGTACGTAAGTGTCCTGAGTCTTGCAATTACCCAAACACCACTATCGGTTCGATGTACGTGCACCGGCACACGCAGAAGAAACTTACAGCTTTCATACACTGCACAAGTGCGTGTCGCTGCGAGGACGCCCATACAGGGATGCCTCTTTGTGCTTGACCTCTCGACGCGTCACTACTACTTGATTGACGTGGGATCTGACATCAGCTCCCTGCCACGACTCAGGACTTCAATGTTTCGAAGCAACAACGTCCTTACGTCGCCATCCAGGAAACGACTCAGAAATCACCTCCGACTGCACTTTGCATTTTCCACTGATCTTTAGTGCATTTAGATATTCTACAACACGGACATCACTGAGCTAGTCATCAGCGTGGACTGCTTCTCGTCAGACGTCATTCACGCCGCTCTCATTCATTATTTCGCCAATGCTAGTATTCAGGGGTTCTTTACCTGACTATGCCTACGTGACTCAAACTTGCCCACATCCACTCCAACAGCATTGTGTCGATGACACATACTTCGACATGCTTTGTGTGTTGCCCTAGTGGATAATATGCTGACTGCACATCAACGCTACATATACTGTCACAATCAATCCCAGTGGCTTTGCATCGGAAAGATGGACCTTAAGCAACGTAACTAAAGATCTGGACGACGGGAGGTGTCCAGCTCCTCCCTCCCCCGACCCCCCTCCCCCCACCCACAACTCGTCTCACTAGGAGCATGCTGCCCACCACGCCAGCTCCTGCTGTCACAGGGCAAGATCTCCCCAAGATCAGTACTGCACCACCCGCAGTTTCAGTAAAGTATGTCTTCGACTCTTCCACCTCCCGCACCTGCGCGCATGTATATGCAGTTCGGGATAGGACAACGCATCTTATCATGATCATCGGCGGGCCACCACTTCCCCACAAACATCGGCGCATGTGCCGCACAGACTCGTGTAGAAAGCAGCGATCACTACGACATTCAGACTGCAAGAAATCTCTACATGCCTTACAATCTCAAAAACGCCGACCATACATGGCAGCGGTTTATCATTCGTCTTCTTTGCCGTTTTCACTTCAGTTTTACTTGGAGGACATCTACATTTTCCCCAAAAACCACGATGAAAATTTGCAGCATCTAGAACTAGTTGTAGCCGCGCTCCAAGGCAGTGATGTGGCTATTAACGAATCCAGATCACAGTTACGTTAACCGAATGTGACGTTCCTAGGTAAAAAGCTCAACGCTTCCAGAATCAAACCGACGGCGGGTACATCTTCCCAATCATCGATCTCCTCTCTCTGAAATGTAATCATGCTCTGTGTCGCTTCCTAGCGATTCTGAATTTCTTTCGGCGCCACCTTTCTTGTGCATATGAGCTGCAGATGCCTTTCATCAAAGCTATGGTGGACATCGACAACAGGACAAGAAAAATTTAGTGGACTTCAAAGATGGCAGATGAATTCCTACGCGCCATGCAGTGCTTAGCACAAGCTATCACCTAGCCACAACGCAACCCCGATGTCCTATTTATTCTCACGGCCAACGTGAGCAGTTCTGCTATCGGGGCATTTCTGCAGCAGGAACTCAATGGTGGACCTCAGATGCTCCAATTTTTCTCCAAGAAATTGTCACCCTCACACACCAAGTTGTCCTCGTGCGAACAGCAGCTTCTAGGAGTCTATCCCACCACGTGGTACTTCTGTGAAGACATCGATGACCTGACAGTTATCACACGTACAGGTCAAAAACCTCTAGTAGTTGCCATAAGAAGCCTGTCATCGGAAGCCATCCCAGGGCGATTCGGGCGTTTGGACCTTATCTCGCAGTATATAACAGACATCAGACGTGTATACGGCACAAACATCATTGCTGCAGATTCTCTTTCACAGGTGAATGATATATCCATACAATACGACTTCTGCACGCACGGTGAAGAAACGGATACGTGACCTAAGCATCAGGGAGCTGCGCAAAAATCCAGACACTGGCCTCGACTTCGATCATTGTTCCTGCCCTCATCTAATGAACCATTATTACGTGATATATCACGAGACAAACCGCACCCGTTGGTGCCTCTACCGTTGCGTAAGGAGATATCACACGTGCTGCGTAACTAGTCACCCTAGTATTAAATCGACAGTATGCGCCGTCACAGACAGATTAATGTGGCTGAATGTGAAACTTAATTGCCGTCACTGGGCTCCGGCTTGCATTCGTTGTCAATGCACCTACGCTCAGCCCCACCATTGACGCTCTCTGATCCAGAACGCACTCTTTAAGCATGTATATTTTCACATTGTCAGCTCCCTACTAGAATCAGACAGCTATCTCTACCTCCTTCGACAAAACCCGTGGTAGGTCTAAGTGGCACCTATGCACAACATTATGCCCGAGTCTGCTCCCTGTGCATTCGTCAGCCTGCGGACTGCGTGGTTCAGAATCCCACTGATCATGGCGGTCAGTTTGATCCGACACCCTGTGCGTCCCTGCTGTACTGCACACGCGCATCGGCGCCTATCACCCGCAAAGTAATGGGCCTGTGGAGATGTGGCACACTGCATGAAGGCGGCCGTGGTGTTCCACGGCGAGTCGTGCTTCTAAACTCTTCTGTGGATCCTATTTAGCCTATGTACAGCACACTAGGACGACCTGAAGGTGTCGCTGGCAGTGTTACTGAATCTCTCGCCCTATCAGCAGACTGCATAGCTCTCTATAGATTCCATACGGGTGGACCTCCCATCCCTTGTTAGTCACGTATGCCAACATATTCACACACTTAATGTCCCACCGCCAACGTAGCATTCGGTACCGAATGTCTTTCTACACAAGTATCTGGCACATTGTTATTACGTCATGTTGCAGGACGACTCGGTACAGACCACCTTGCGGACCCCCGTACTCTGACCTGCTCGGTGTCATCAGACAAGGACCGCAGACCTTCAGTGTCCCACTACGTGGCACACTGACGTCCATTTCCATCGCCTGCTTGAAACCGGCGTGGATGCTACACGACAACTCTAACACCCTGCGTGGTGTCTGTTGTTCTACGTCGTGTCTCCCTACCACTTTCGCGCAACGACGCTCTGAGCGTGTTTTTTAGGTAATTGACTAGTTTGAACCTGGGACCTGTTGCGGATAAGGAGACGCCAGACCACACATGACATGTAGAGTTCAGAAGAGTTCAGTGAGACTAGCGATGATATAACCAAATACTTAATGATTTCAGCGTCAGCTCCACTGCACTCCCTGTAAAAGAATCTTAATACTGACTAAATTTAGTGGAAGGGGTTCAAGGCTTTCCTATTTTTAGTTAGCTGGTAAAATAACGTCGAAAAAGCAGTTAAGTTTACCATTGGAAATTTTATTCTACTCACAAAACACTGTTTATAAATTGCAATATTGATAAAAGGAAATGATTTAATACAGGATGATAAAAACCAACTGCGTTCAACAAAAATGTGAACGAATATTCCCTGAGTGGGTTTCCAAGTTCTACAATGGATCGAAGGATGACCTATGGCATATCACATCTATAATCTAGATTTAAGTTAAGTTTCATAAAAGAGAAAACTATCAACAGTGACCCTCAATTATCTTTAATTACTTATCTAAGTTGTAAATTACAGTGACTGATGTGGGTTCTCAATAATTATATAACAGAAAAATCATCACGTTTCAGATTTTAACTTGCGTATCAAATGTGAGTACCATGAGCTTCAATTGACGATCGACAATAGTATTACGTAAAAAGGGGATGTAACAGATGAGACTTCTGCAGTTCTGAGTGAAGCCTTATGCCCTCAAAAATGCGGCATCGCGTGCGTTCATTACCTTGTCAGTGTTCGCCAGGGGGCGGCGGCCGGCGCAGCTCCATACAGCTCGCCGTCTCGGAAGCAACTCTCTCCTAACTTCTCCTTACTACAATTTACCGAAGCTGATTTAAAAAAAAACTATCTGGCTGTGTTTTCATCTGACTAATCAGGGTCTCAATGTTAACCTTAAGCTCTGCCTACAAAAATTCTGTCTATCCAATGAGAAACGTTATACTTTTTCGTGATGGGGCAATGTTTTTAACGTTTGCAACGTAACAGAGACGCGAAAAAGTCTCACGCTAAAACTTGCAGCTGGTGTGGCCCTTTTAGTGTAATCGTAAGATCTATACTGTTCTTCTGGAGGGCTCTATCTTTTAACATGGGCTGGGGGGTGGTCCTGGCGGTTACTTTTCGTGGTGGGGCAATGTTTTTTAACGTTTGCAACCTAACAGAGGCGCGAAAAAGTCTCACGCTAAAACTTGCGGCTGGTGTGGCCCTTTTAGTGTTATCGTAAGATGTATACTGTTCTTCTGGAGAGCTCTATCTTTTAACATGGCCCGGGGGGGGGGGGGGGGTGGTCCTGGCGGTTGGCTGGCTACGGGGGTGTCCGTCCCTTATCGTAGGGCCTTCTAGCTTAACACGGTTCTGCTCTCGGCTTCTGTTCTCGTTTCTCCCCTCGGAAATGCGTCTGTCTCACGGTGGGAAGGTATGACATGCATTTAGGTATTCTTGTGTTAGTCTGTGGTATTCCATTTGCTCACTCGTTACTCGTATTACTTTGGTTAATTTAATGTCACGATTTATTCGGAGCTATGTGACGTACTGCTGGATTTGCTTATCATGTCAGGGTTTTCATGGAAGGTGTTGGATTTGCCTGACACCTTGCACAACTACATCCCATCCCTGGAACCTGACCAGGCTTTGCTAGATGTCGAGGATGACTGGAAAAAGCCTCCTCCACCCTATTCTGCCACGAATTGCTCGCATGATACCACTTACGACGAAGCATTTTCCATCACACATGCTGCACCTACCGAGCCCTCGAAATCGTGATACGGCCGTCTTCGCCACACTCCTGCGCACTTGACTCAGTTGTAGGTATCGGCATTCTGGCGGCACCCACATTTTACCGAGAAATGGCCGCGTCGCGTCCCGCATTCACGCCAGCCACGGCGCGGCCAGTGAGGTGAGTAATGTGGGCTGCACCTGCACATATCGACATTTACTGCCACCGCCCACATCTCATCCAGAAATGGTCCTATCATGTCACGCATTCGCGCCAGCCACGATGCAGTCGGTCATGTGCACCTGCATTATGCTTACTACCTGAGCCCCCATCTTATTCTGTTGCTCGCTCCTTTGAACGCTAACGCGTTATGCAGATCTCGGTGTCTCTTGCATCCATCTAGAAAAGGTAATGATTTTACTATTTTATATTTCTAGTTTCTACTTAGTTTAACTAAAGCGATGTTGGCCTGATATATTCGACGATGCCCTCTGGTGCACTGACTGAAGGATTCTTCTAAGAAATACCAAATTAAGGTATTTTATCTGTCAGTATTTGATCTGTTTATAAATGCTTTAAGGTTATCCAAGTCTGCACAACGCGATCTAGATTCTTAAATAGATGTATTTCTTCTCTGTTTTCTATGTAGGTAACCTAAAGATGCCTAAATAAGGGCCGGCCGCGGTGGTCTCGCGGTTCTAGGCGCGCAGTCCGGAACCGTGCGACTGCTACGGTCGCAGGTTCGAATCCTGCCTCGGGCATGGATGTGTGTGATGTCCTTAGGTTAGTTAGGTTTAAGTAGTTCTAAGTTCTAGTGCTCAGTTGAGTCCCATAGTGCTCAGAGCCATTTGAACCATTTTGAACCTAAATAAGGCGAAACGCGTCGTTGAAAAATAAAACAACTGAAATTGCAACCAAGACTGTTTTTAGCCAATACTATAACAAAACTGCTCATTTTATTATTAGATGCGAATTTTTTTCTCTCACACAACCAGCAGGTTCTGCTTAAATTTCCCAATTTCTTCTTCCTGAATGAGTTGTCAGCGCCGTAGATTTTTCGTGAAAGCTGGATAAAATCATAACAAATGTTTCGTACTAATTTGTAATTTAATAATGAAAATGTTAAATACAGTAGTTTTACATAGTAATATAGTGTTACAGAACAGAGATAAATCACGAGTTCTGACTGTTTATGGCCACTGTATTCCTGATAGTCGTATCACTTTGCGCCGTTTTCTTCTATTTATTTTCGACGTTGCAGTAGCTCATGCATTCTCTGGCCACTGGACTATTTAGGCTTTTAGGACTCCTTTCTACGCGTGCTTTTCTCTGACTTGCGTTTTCTACCATTCCGAACATATGCATAAGCCATATTAGACTCATTAGTTTGTAATTTTTTAATTAAGTGCCGGTTTTCCTTTATATTCCGGCAAATATTTTTGTTGTCTCCCTTTCGGACGCAGTACTGCTCCGCAAGCTATTCACAGCAATACTTAAATCAATGTCCTAGCTATATCGTGTTTCCACGCTATGTCTGCCATGGTGACCAGGGGCACTAGCCGCAACCCTCACGACAGTTAAGACGCGCTGGTCGAAGAAGGCAACGTTCGCGCGCTCCGTTGCATCCTCGCGGGATCATCAAGTGTAAACTCAGACCTCCAGAAGGCGCACTGGCATCTACTGATCACCGGGTACCTAGCCAGGCATCAGCAAGAGGTCGCTGGCCGCAGCACAAAACCACAGCTCCATCCCGTCACGGGTAGCTACGGAGCAGCACGTCTCTCCCTGAAGAGTGAAGAGTGACAATTTAAACCCATACAGGGACCACTGTGGACAGTTCCAATCATCGAGAGCTGGTCCAGTCATTTGCCAACTGCTTGCAGTCCTTCCCTTAAGCTCTCGTCGACGGGCCATTGGGGAACACTGCGTCGCGCTGAGAGGTTAAGCATCGTAGTAGGCAACAGTTCTTCGAATGAAAGTTCTTCTCAGTTTAATTCCGACTCCCGGGAGTTATTGGAGTCTTAGCCGCATTGTAACCACAAGTTTTATGCAAGGTAGTAAATCAGCTGATTGTAACGTCTACTGAGACTTTCCTCAATTAGTAACAAACCGTAATATTTATCAGTGGCGATGGGGCGTTTTTGAACTATTAGATCACGTGTGCCATGTACCAGGGAGAACAGCAACAAGTGACACACGTACCGCCATCCGGTGCTGCTCTTACTACGAAGGATGCAGCAGGCAAATGAGGTACGAATAGAACAAATTTTCACCTTGAAAACGTACACTACAGTTACCGCAAGGATAGGTTCCCAGCCCGTCGCTCACATACGCCCATACACACTCGCGCCACCGTCCACCGTCGTTTCAACCCTTTGACGGAAAAATCGAGCCTTGAGCCTGCTGCAAAGCCCGATTAGGGAAGCTCTTTGTGGTGTACAATGTCTGCGTCGATGAGCAGCAGCAAGCCTTCCTGTTAGACAATATGGGCCCCGCAGTCTACTAGCTTTTACAACGGTATATACCGAGCTAGAACCGCACTTAGTACCGTATGCTTCCTTACTTAGCTGACTGTTTCGACGCTCAATATACGTTGCAGCAGCGCAACACAAACTTTTAGCTGCCAAAATCTACATACCGAAACAATGCGGAACGGATAGCTAGCCTCAGGGTCTCTCCAGGAACAACAGTTTCAGTGTTCCAACGAGCAATGCAATCTCTCCTACGCATCAGCTCTAATCAGAGATCCTGGCTGAATGCCTCACAACAACCGGTCTCTGCGCAGGTTGGACAAAGTCCATTCCAGGATACGTCGTTTAAAACCATTACCAACCTACAAGCAGTGTTTTGTTAGCCGTGCATACGATCAATGCCGTTTGTGCAAGGCAAAGTATACAGCCTGTGGTAAGACTGGACATTAGGCCAAAGTCTCTCGCTGCTCCAGTCAAGCGCCCCTGTACTGGTTCCAGGGCAACACCGAGGAGGATCTTCCCTATCCTAGCTTTCCAGATGTAGCGTTTGTACAGATCATCTGTCTCTATAGGTCATATGGAAAACAGACCAGTCATCTTACAGACTGATAACAGGTCTTTGGCTACAATCATCGACTGGACCACATAGCAAGCTTTCAGGACGCCTGTACTGCACCCTTTTGAGACCAAATGACATAGTTTTAGTAGCGACCCCATTTCCACGGCAGGATGCTTCCCATGGCGCCACAGTAACCCTGGCTCGAATTTTACTGATGGCAGCCCCAGAGTCATCCAGTCTGCTTGGCATCGATTTGTTTAACGCCTCGGTGCGCGATGTTCTCGACATTACCGAAGCTGTCCATGCAGTGGATCTATGCCCCTACAACACTGAACTCTTGGTGAAATTCTGATCAGTGTTCCAGAAGCCGTCAGCACGTGTTTCCGGATTCCAGGCATACATCCTGCTCTTACTAACTACAGTCCCAAAGTTTTTCTTTTTAAGTCCCACAGCGTAACGTTTGCACTCCCAGATAAGTTTCACTAGGAATTGCAACACCCGAAGGAAGATAGCGTCCCATCGCAGTCACGCATAGTCATCGTGGTTGTGGGAAAGTTTCAGGCGTCGTCTACATCTGTGGCTTCTTCAAGGCCGCTGTCTCTGCCCAACCCGTGGTCATCGGACATCCCGTTAGCAAGATCGAGGACATTGTTTTCTCAGGAAGAGGGAAGGGATGTGGAATCAGGGAAACATTTGCCTAGATGAATGTACAACCACACTAAAACTGAAATTAAAAATATTTTGAATGTCAAATAAAACAACCTTCAGCCGTCTAAATTTCCAGTTGTCATTTTATTCGTGCAATCGGTACGTTAGGCCTTCTTCAGGCCCCTTGACTGACGTGTAGGAAAGATGCAAGCTCTGGTCCAGACAAAATATGAGCCAGCATTCAGGGATGGTATTTGTAGATATCTTTTTCGATGAAGGGATCGCTGTGTTAAGAAGAAATATACGGGTACCAGTCCATTAATATTGGACCCTGTATCGACTTGACCAGAGGCTGCATCCTTCCTAGATGTCGGTCGGAGGGCCTGAAGATGGCGTAACGTAGCGCTGAAACTAGTTGCACAAATAAAATAACAACTGGAAATTTAGACGACTGAAGCTGTTTTGATTCGACTTTTTATTATTAACCACCAAACATCTGGTGCAAACATGGTTAACAACTTACTCGTTCAGCATAATTTTGGAGGATAGTTATAATTTAGAACTTTGGAAACTGTCAGCTGTACCAGATCGCTTGTCCTAAATTGTCGAGCTGCTTTTGGGTCGGGTCTGTCTTTCCGCTTCGCATTGCAGAGCGGGCCCCAATAACGTATACTAACATGTAGGGTTCGAAGCGCACCAGCCGGCCGATGTGGCCGAACGGTTCTAGGCGCTTCAGTCTGTAACCGAGCGACCGCTACGGTCGCAGGTTCGAATCCTGCCTCGGGCATGGATGTGTGTGATGTCCTCAGGTTAGTTAGGTTTAAGTCGTTCTAAGTTCTAGGGGACTGATGACCTCAGATGTTAAGTCCCATAGTGCTCAGAACCATTTGAACCTTTTTGAAGCATACTACTTCACTATATACCGCAGAATAACCGTAATTTGAAACTAGTGACGCTTGTATTACTGTAAATCAATAATGGGTGTGGTTTTTCTGACAGTTCATGTGCACATTTAAAGTGACCCACCTCACAGCAGTCATAATGGAAACAATACCGTACAGCGCGAAATATGGTTGACAGAAAATGAAAAGAAGTAAGACAATGTAAGTTGGTTCAAATAGCTCTATGCACTATGGGACTTAACATCTAAGGTCATCAGTTCTCTAGATTTAGAACTACTTAAACCTAACTAACCTAAGGACATCACATACACCCATGCCCGAGGCAGGATTCGAACCTGCGACCGTAGCAGCAGCGCGGTTCCAGACTGAAGCGCCTAGAACCGCAGGCAATGTAAGAAGACAGGCATAAATCTTTTTCGTAATAGAAACTCATCTGTAGTTTTCCTCTGAAGCACTCTTTCATTAAAATCATAAATGTAACTGGAGTGACTTTTCTTGATGCAGATAATGTTTATATCATGCCCGTAGCTCTTGGAGTCCTACAGTGTCTATTGTTTCTCTAGTTAGCGCTCAGATGTAAGATACGCAAATCGTTGCTGTCTGGTGCTATCAGAAATCTACAAAAGCAGACACGTGTATTGTTGTTCCACAAACAGAAGCTCGTCTGAGACATTGCGAAGGGAACAAAATGAAGGTGACTTTGCTAAGCAGGTAGGGAGGGAGTTGTGTCTTTTTTCGAGCCCCGGCGGAGGCATTACTAAAGGCGGTGTGCTCTGATCGCACCCGCCGATACGCCGCCCGGTGGCAGGCTGTAGACCGCCTTCAATCAGCGCGCGAGCCGGAAGGGCGGGGGACCGCGACTTGTCTGCGGGTAGCGATATCGTAATCAGTAAGCGCCGCACGCGATTTGAAAATCTAAGCGAGTTCTTGCGGGCGCGCGGCCAATGCATTCAGCGGACAGATCCGCGTCAGTAATGAAGGCGCAAGTCCATCACAAGTGCCGCATACCTGTTGCTGGGTAAAGTGGGCGTTGAGCTTTGTCCGCGTGCAGTGGATTAAGCTTCCAGCAGGTTGCATAAGTGAGCTCGTAGTAACGACAGAATTTCATGCTGAGTCGGGAACTTTTTTTTTCTTTTTTTTTCCCAGATGAGTTGCAGTCTTCAGCCCGATGACTGGTTTGATACACCTCTCCTCGCTAGCGTCTGCATCTCTTCATACCTACTTCAATCAGCATCAATTTGAGCCTTGGTATCCCTTTACAAGTTTTACCACCCACGATTTGCTCAGTTATCAAGCCGACATTTCCTCGATGCCTCAGGATGTGTCCTCCAACCGTTCCTGTGTTTAAGTTAAATTGTGCCACTAATTTCTTTTCTTCCCAATTCTATCAATTACCTCTTACTTAGGTATACGATCTACCCACCTAATCTTCCGATTTCTTCTGTGCCACAATATTTTCAAAGTTTTTCCGACTATAGTTCCATGATAACTTGTCAATACGATTAAAGGACCAGGCACCTAATTCGGAATGGTCTACATCTACTTCTATACCCCACAAGCCACGTTACGGCCTGTGACGGAGGGTACTTGTGCGGAGGGGTGTATCGATGTCACTTCCCCCTTCACCTGTTACATTCGCGTAAAGCCTCCAAGTCAGCCCGAATTTCTCTAATTTCATCTTCAGGGTCCTTTTGAGAGATATAAGTAGGAGGAAGCAATATATCAGTTGACTCTTCTGGGAAAACACACTCTTGGAAATTTAACGTTACACCTTAATGTGACGCAGGGCACCTCTCATGCAGCGCCTACATCTGCATTTACATAGATACACCACAAGCCACCGTACGGTGCGTGGCGGAAGGTACCCTGTACCACTACTACTCATTTCCTTTCCTGTTCCTCTCACAAATAGAGCGAGGGGAAAATGACTGTTATATGCTCCGTATGAGCCCTAATTTCTCGTCTCTTATCTTCGTGGTATTACACGGGGTGTATGTTGGCGACAGTAGAATCGTTCGACAGTTAGTTTCAAGCGCTAGTTCTTAAAATTTTCTGAATAGTGTTTCTCGAAAAGAACGTCCCTTTCCTCCAGGGCGTCCGCCCCGATAGCTGAGTGGTCAGCGCGGCGGTCTGTCACGCCAAGGGGCCTGGGTTCGATTCCCGGCTGGGTCGGAGATTCTCTCCCCTCAGGGAATGGGTGTTGTGTTGTCCTCATTATCATTTCATCATCATCAGTGGAAGACAACGGGAAATCACCACTGGAATCACTTCCCTAGACGCTCATGCGGTGGACCTCTCTGACGAGGCTTCCCCCATGACGACACCTGCCGTAAGGCAGAACACAAAGTTTTTCCCTCCAGGGATTGCCATTTGAGTTCTCGAAACATATCCGTAAAACTTATGAGTTCTTCGAATCTACCAGTGACAAATCTGGCAGCCTGCTCCTGAATTGCTTCGATGCCCTGTTTTAATCCGAGCTGCTACTGATCCCAAACCCTAGAGCAGTACTCAAGAGTTGATCGGACCGGAGTTCTATGTAGGGTCTCCTTTACTGATGAACCCACTGTCCTAAAATTCTGGCAATAAACCGGGGTCGACCATTCCCGTTTACTACCACAGTCCACACGTGCTCGTCAGATTTCATATCGTTTTGCAACGTTACTCCCAGATCTTTAAACGACGTGATTGTGTCAAGCAGGATACTACCACTACTGCTTTATCCGAACACTGTGGGTTTGTTTTTCCTACTCATCCGTATTAACTTAGATTCTCCTAGATTTAGAGCTAACTATCATTCATCTCACTAACTATAAATTTGTGTAGGTGATATTGTACTCTCCTACAGTCACTCAACTCAGACACTTTGTCTTACACCACAGCGTCATCAGCAAACAACCTCAGTTTGCTGCCCAGACTGTCCATCAAATTATTTATGTATACACCGAACAACAGCTGTCCTACCACACTTCACTGGGGCTCGCCTATCGCCTGGCAATAACCGTTTCTCTGATAAAACTCGCCGTCTGGATCAACATACTCGGTTCTATAACTTCAAAAATCTTTGAACCACTCACATACCTGCGAAATTATCCCAGCCTGCAATGGGGTACCGTGTCAAATGCTTTCCGGAAATCTAGAAATACGGAATCTGCCTGTTGCCCTTCGCTTATAGTTCGCAGTATACCATGTGAGAATAGTGGAAGCTGAGTTTCGCACACGCGATCATTCTAAAACCGTGCTGATTCGTGGACATGAGGCCTCAAGAGAATTTTCTATATCCGAACAGAGAATATGTTCAAAGATTCCGCAGCAAACTGAAGTCGGGGATATTGGTCTGTAATTTTACGGGTCCGTTCTTTTATCCGTCTTAGATACTGGAGTCACTTGCGCTTTTTTCCATTCTCTTGTGACTTTACACTGGGAGAATGGTTCGCGATAAATGCAATCTGGGTAAGAGGCCAGCCAGTGCTGCAGACTACTAAAACCAAATAGGGATTCCACCCTGACCTGGTCAATTATTTGCTTTCATCTGTTTCTCTAAGCCAGTGATACTTGTTACTATGTCGTCCACACGGGAATTTGTTCAATAATGTTTAGATGACGGTATGTTTATAAGATTCTCCTGCGTGAACGATTTCTTGAACGTGAAATTTAAAACTTCGACTTTGTTTTTTACTATCTACAACAGCCAAATGAGACTGGTCAACAGCGGACTAGATGGAACCCTTAGACCCGCTAAGCGGTTTTACGTTGGTAAAGAATTTTCTCGGGTTCTTTACCAGATTTGTTGCTAAGGTATGGCGACGGTGGTTCCCACTGGAGTTGGCTGAGCACCTCCGTGACGCTCTCACACTTGCTAAATGAACCCGTAACGAAACTTTCTGCTCTTCTTTGAATCTTTTCTACCTCCTGTATCAGTCCTATTTGGTCGCATCTCACACTGACGAGCAGTATTCACCTACTGGTCGAACGACTGATTTGTAAGCTACTTCCTTTGTTGACGAGCTACATTTACTGAATATTGTTCCAAGCTGTAACTTCCTGCTTGGCCCCTCGCACTCCACCAGTTCTGTCACGCCCTCATTCAAGTAGGATAGCTGTTGCTGTGTGTGGTTTTGTGGTGCTCAACAGCGTGTTTTTTAGCACCGTTCTGTCCCTTCCTTGATTACGTCGACCTCGACGAGAATTTTAAATGCAGCTTTCCACTGTTTACATGTTTTAAGTCAGTGTAATGGTGTAGTTGTTTCTGTACTAGAAAGGTGGATATGAGAGCATTCCAGTGACCGTACGTCTAATGAGTAACTACGCAGTCGTCAATTGCTGTGTGTGACACCAGATAGAGGGACCACAGTGAAAACAATCTGTGGATTAAAATGTAGAAAAGGTGAGCAACCGTGATACCCGGAAGCACTTTCTCGCTATTCTGTTCATAAGTAAACACTCCAACGATATCTCTGTCCAGCATCGCCCGCCACAGAGCATTTGATGTCCACAGCATGGAGAAAGGTGACCTCCCCGATGAGTCGCGACACACACTGGTGCACACGGATGGCTGGAACGAGAACGTGGAAACTTAGAAGCAGTGATGCCTCACACTTGGATACAGGGCACTGATCAGGTACAAGGGACTTCAAAAATAAAGTAACACATTATTTTCACAGACCAAGTAAATTTATTGAATGCTGCCCAAGACACCAAACTGACACAGATATACGACACTATTTTTCAGCATAGTTAATACGGGTCGGAACTTTCTACCAATCGTTCGGTTCGTCGTATGACAGAAATCCGCTCTTTCATCACGGAAGCGCTCGAGAATTCTCTTCCTTGGGAAACCTTTTTCCCCTCAGATGTTCTTTCAGCCTGCCGAAATGATGAAAACTGCGTGGTGCCGGTTCTGGACTATATGGAGTATCAGCACCGCCCACAAGAATCATACTATTCCGCGTGTTTCAGCTTGGGAGTGCGTTTCCAGTTGCTGCGCCATTCCACTCCCACACAGTGATACACCTGTTATCTATACCGCTGCAGAGCTGTGTCTGCAGGAAACGCGGAACGCGGACACTCTTCTGATTCCGCGCCCCTCTTGACATGCAGTGGGCTTAGCGTGGAACGACATGTGTGACACAGTTTGTGAAGTAGTTTGTAGAGGAGCATTCATGTGGAAAAGGTTTTCATGGCATGTGATGGGATCCCCAGTGCATGCCTCGTCGTCTCTCAGTGGCGAACGTTTCATAAACCTAATGTCATCTCACGTGCATCTGTTTGATCAACGGCAGTGGACGCTGGCGAACTCTAGCAAGGCGATACACCACTCCATCACTTCCTAAGGGATCAGAACGGTTTAAGATAAACTTAACCGAGGTGATAGCGCTGCTGTCGCTCCCAGACCACATTATCTCAGTCCTACTAAGGAGAGAAGTAACCCAATTCAGAGAGCTAAAGCAAAATAAAAATTATTTAAAAAGGAGACGAGTCAGCACTGCCACTGAGGGAGGTCTTTTCAGGTTTGAAGATTAATGGTTCTAAAATACGAGAATGAAGGTGAGAGCCAGAATCCTTAGCAAGATCACTAGTAGCACGCGGGGCTTACAACCACAAACATTGAGAACGACGACACTAGTGACATGTT
This sequence comes from Schistocerca piceifrons, assembly GCF_021461385.2. Classification (NCBI taxonomy): domain Eukaryota; kingdom Metazoa; phylum Arthropoda; class Insecta; order Orthoptera; family Acrididae; genus Schistocerca; species Schistocerca piceifrons. The sequence goes on along the minus strand of NC_060142.1, from coordinate 586,672,269 downwards.
AAAGTATTGCAGAGTATGCATTCCCACTGTGGTACAAATATACTCACACAAACATAGTTCATCATCATCAGTTTTCAGCTATATTTGCCGGTATTCTGTATCTCCATTTCCTGCGATCCATTGTTGCTGTATGTACTGCCTTCCATCACATCATCCCGTGTATGAATTATCTTCCTCAGTTGCCTCTTCTTCCGATCCACATACGCTTCTAACACTATTTTCATTAGCTCTTCTTGTTTCTTAACACATGTCTAATTCAGTTTTGTTTCCTTTTTTTCTATTACATTCAGTAACTCTCTTCCCTCTTTGCAAAAACTAACGTGGTTGACAAGGTGCCAACCTAAATGTGCAGGATTGTTGAAACTTGTGTGAAAGCTACGCCACTTGAAAAACTCCAGCAGCTCGCAGACATAGCGCCACCAGATATTAGTAGTGAAGTAGCTGCCAATGCGGAGAGAACAAATCAGGCTTATTAGGAAACCCATCTCTTACATGAGCGCGCACCAGCACTCCCAAGGCTGAGGTCCGGAAGAAGTTTCCTCAAGACCACATCAGTCTTGAAAACAGCAAAAAATTGTGGATTTCTCTATTTAAACGTAACTCTAGCCGTCCTCTCTCTTCGAAAATCGAGCCACCTGGGCATAAACGGAACTGTATCTTGTGAAAGTCACTCAGAAGTCTTCGTTCTGGCGTTGGAAGGTCCAAAAGCAGCCTCCAGTGGATACCATCAACTGTGACTGCGGGGAACCACAGACCACGGCGCACCTTCTGGATGTCCAGCATAATGCACAGAAGAATATTTTCTGCTTGCGGCTCCGAGCACAATTGTAGTTACGACATTTTAGTCAACCGCGGTGTAACTTGGTTATTCTCTCTTTCATTTGCTATTGAAAGCAGTAACGTTATATTTTATATTTTCTAATGAGTAAATATAAAATAACGGACCTAAAGCCGACAGAAGCACTGGTCAGTGAGGAAGCAAAGGGTGTAACAGACAATTATGACTAGCAGCTTGGCGAAAAGCTAAACATTTGTTGACACAATGTAAGCATTTTCAGTCGAACCCCGGACCGTCTTCCTTGAAAGTTGGACTTTCAGCAAACAGTGCACCGTTCAACGGAAAGCTCATTTAACCCAGGGGCCTCCGAGACAGTGGCGAGGAGTACAGCAGCCATTTACCAATGCAGGTGCTTACCTAGACCTGTACTGTCGCCATGAACATAATATGAACGTCGCGTCATTTCACCCATGTGCTCCAGAACGCTCACTGGAAAACTCCAAGCCGACTTCATTGCACCCACGGAACATATCTGATGTCAGATATGTTCCCTGGCTACAAAAAAAGCGCGCTCGCTCTTCCATTCTACTGGGTTTTAATAATTTCACATTTGCATTTACAAGGAACTCCTTGAGTGTGATTTCGCAACTTCAGTCTTTACTAAGGCTCATCTGAAAGTGTTTTGTTAACAACTATGTCAGGAAAATGTATACCAGGAGAGCCACAGAAAATGAACGTTCGGTAGATGCAGAGATCAACCTTCTGTGGGATGTATGTGTTACACTCCACAAAATGGACATCGTCAACATTCAGGACATATTAAAAACAATCCATTAACTTTCACCATGAACACTGAAGGAAAAATGACTCGCCACAGTGATCATAAAGGTTCGTCCCATGATTGAAGACGATCTCCTTGGGAGTCACAAACAGTGGGGGACGTTCAGCTAGGTATCCTACTCTTAGTGAATGCATGTAAAATCATATTGTTGTAACGGGATGATGAGAACTGATGGAATGTGGTGGCACGCAACTGAATGCGAAACAGTCTGTCGTGGAACTTATTGTCAAACTGGCTAACCCTTAACGCGTAGCTGCAGATAATGCGATAATATGTTTTATAGGCAAGGAAAGCGGCTGAATTTGTCCAGTCGTTCCAGATGCTATAAATTGCAATGTCACACACTTTTCAGGAGGGATAGTCTACTCTAAAGGTGTGTGATTTTTATATGTAGACAGGAATGAAGGAAAAGCAGTTATTTTGACATGCTACTGGACAAAAGCAGTGCTCATACCATGGTTATATTTCTCTTACGCTCATTTTCCCCACTCTTGCTTGCTGTGACGTGAATATTCCTTACCCCCTTGCAAGATCACGCACATGAGAAAGAATCGTAGGGGCAAAGCACCCCCGACTTCTCACAGCACACCAAAAACCTTTCCAGCCAATTTACTATTCAGATTAACTCGATATACGAATGTGTTAAGGCACTGATTTTTGTTGACCTGATACAACTATTTTGGTACCTCTGATTCCCAGGATTCCTTTCATACGCATTTCCCCTTCAAGTTCTGATTCATCAGAGTTGAAAACAAATTCTATACTGAACGATGGAATATGTTTATCTCGCCGGCCGCTGTGGCCGAGCTGTTCTAGGCACTTCAGTAAGGGACCACGCAGTTTCGAATCCTGCCTCGGACATGGATGTGTGTGATGTCCTTAGGTTAGTTAGGTTTAAGTACTTCTAAACCTAGGGGGCTGATGACCTCAGATGTTAAGTCCCCTAGTGCTCAGAGCCATTTGAATCATATGTTTATCTCATCTACAAATTTTCAGGAAGCTTCCGCAGTTTTTTGTGCACCGTCAAGTTGACTAATTGTTTGTAATTTCGTTATCTTATGTCTTCTAATTCTGTAGTACTGTTTGATGTTATGGACGCATCTACTCCTTCCCTTGAAATCACTGTTCTCTATGTAGCGCATTGTGATACACATCCTATAAAGTGTATCGAGGAACGTTGAAACGCACAAATACTAGCTTTCGTAACAAGTGCGCCTTGTCCTCCCTTGATTGTCCGTACTTTTCCTTGTGCACTACACGGTCATATTGCTGCGAAATTATTCTATTTCTGTTCATAAATGTTTTTTGATTATGCTGTGGATGTCCTTCCATGTAACTAATTATGTTTTGTATACGCTCTTTCGTCAACCATTGTCGTTTAGAACGTTTCACTGGAAACGGGATTTGTGGCTCCCTGTGTGACGAGAATGATGAACTACGTGGCTCGACGTCTGTTTCAATATCACTTAAGCAGATACCGTCATCATTGTACTCCTCGTGTACATGGTCTGCACAGTCGAGCGTATACGACAACACACCCTCCACTGGCTCATCTTGTAGAAACGCTAAGATTTCATCCGGCACTTCTTTCTAACTTTGTTAAATTTCTTTGTTTCCTTTCTGACGTAATGTCAACTTCGGCAAATGTTGTTGTAAATACAATGCAATGACTGATTTTTTTTTATCGTTGCGTTTGGTCTGATTTGTGTCAACACCACTAGCACTGTAGCACTGTTGAGAGCTACTCTTCTACTAAGCGGCTCAGCTATGCTCCGTAAGCTCACATTACGCACATTGTTAGATGCTAGTCCCACCCCTGTTGCTATTAGCAGCCAATACTGTGGCTGCATGGTAGACAGTGTGCGATCGTCGAATGCCCTTAACATCATTGGCCTTTTGCGACGTAGCACTCAACGTCTTCCTTGTTATATGACGAATAAGGGAAGAGTTTACATCGCAGCAACTTCTATTCTGTGGTAACGTACATCATTTCAAGCAGATATTTAGCATCTTGTTAAATAACATTTCGGTTGTGGCTTTCGTGAGTCTACTGGTAAGAACATTTTGTTGTATGATATCGCTTCTTTAGCGACTCGTGGCTCTGTAGTATTTCCATTCGTCAATCTCCAAACGTCGATTGCAAACATATGCAGAGTTTTACAGATAAATGACCTTAATAGATGACACACCTGCATATTTTAAAATCATTTGCAGTCACCTTCAGTCCTTCGTGACAGGCTACTTCCGTTGAACGCCAGATTTGCACCTTTAGATCCAGCTGCAATCCATCTCCGTATCTTGTGTTCTGCTGTTGCGTGAGCGGTCACGGATCTCGATAAATTCCGCGCGCTCCTGCTGTCCCCGTGGCAGCTGTGCGGTGACAGGTCGCCGCCGTCAACACGGAGAACAGGAATGCTACCCACTACTAGGTATCCGTAGTTGAGGTTCTACTGATTGTTACCAATGTAATGTGAAGGTTTTCTTCGCAACAATTTTATAATTTCCATTTTTGATTCGGTTTAATTACATTATCTATCTATCAAAAGTATGCGGACACCTCCGTGTAATGCGTAACTCACCATTAAATGTCACTAGAGGCGGACCTGCCGGTAAAAAAGGAAGGCGAGGAGTACTGTGTTGTCAGTAGTATGCGTCGGTTAGCAGAGTTCAGTGATTTCAACGTAGACTAGTCGTTCGATGTCAACTGAGTAACGGTTCCGTCAGGGACGTTTCAACCCCTCTAAAGCTGTACAAGTCGACGGCTGGTGATGTGGCAGAAGTGGAAAGGCGAAGGAACAACTGTAGATAAACCAAGACCAGGCAACCTCATGTACTGACGGGCAGAAATCACAGAGCACTGCGAACGGTAGCCGTAAAAAAAGTCGCTGGAAATCAGCGAAAGATGTCCGTCGTGGGTTCCAGCGTGCTACCAGCAGTGCAGCTAGCACAATTAGTGTGGGTAGGAAGTTGAAGAGAATGAGGTACAGTGGTTGAGCACTTCCTCATAAGCCACAGGTTTCTGCAGTCAGTGCTACATGACGCTTGAGGTAGTGCAAAGTGGGGCGCCACTGGACAGTGGATGGCTAGAAACCTGTGGTTCGAACTGATAAACCACGCTATACCCTGAGACAATCGGACGCGATGGTGTTTAGCGAATACCTCGAGAACGTTACCAGCTCTCAACTGTAACGGCAACAGCGAAATTCGCAGTGGGTGCTGTTACGGTATGGGGATTTTTCTCATGATTATGGTGTAGTCGCCCTACTGTGATTAATAAAACGCTAAATGCGGATTGATAACACATTTTAAAGCATTGTGTTCTGTATAGAGTAAAGGAACATACGGGAGGCGATGATTGTATCAGAACGACAATACGTTAATCAGCTCCTGTATCGCAATGTTTTGTGAACAATAGCGTTCCTCAACGGACGACAGGTTTGTCCATAATAGCGACCTGACGCAATGCAACACCTTTGGGATGAGTTAAAACGTTGAATTCGCTCCAGATTTCAGCGTGCAGCATCGCTACCTTCTCTGGTTTCGAGTCATGAGAAAGAATGGACTGACAGTCAGACAACTCATTGAAAGTGTCTCCAGACGATTTCAGGCCGTCATAAAAGCGAAGCTTGGCCACATCCTATATTAATGTCCAGCAACAGGTGTCCTGGTAATCATGGTAAGACAGCGTGCATTAAGTGTGCCCACAGAGGCTACTTGTATTATTTGCGAATGTCTTGTTTATTAAGTAATGGGATCTTTATTATGAACGTTGTGTAGTTTCCCCCGGCGGACTGGCGCCCGTTTCAGGAAATTCACTTGTTTCTCGTCGCGGGTAAGACGTTGAGAACAGGCCGGTCGAGACTGTTGATCACACCCCTGCGTATCACGCCCACGCTACAGGTTTCATTATAGAATCCAAATGTGTTTAGTCGAGTGCAATGGCACAGTCCGATACCACTGTTATTATTCACTGAAGTAACTACGTCAGTATTATGGCGGAAGCCTATTAGTTTCTTCTTTTCTAAATTGTTGCTCACGAATGTTCGAATTGTTATTTGTACTAGAATACTGTCGGCTCTAGACAGGACTCCATTTCTAAATGGTTTGACTTCCGATGGGACGAACCTAGGGTTAAAAAATGGTTAAAATGGCTCTGAGCACTATGGGACTTAACATCTGAGGTCATCAGTCCCCTAGAACTTAGAACTAATTAAATCTAACTAACCTAAGGACATCACACACATCCATACCCGAGGCAGAATTCGAACCTGCGACCGTAGCGGTCGCGCGGTTCCAGACTGAAGAGCCTAGAATCGCTCGGCTATCCGGCCGGCCGAACCTAGGGAAGGAAAATATCGATATCAGCGGAAGTAAACCATGTCGACTCGTGGAATAGGACTTAAATGTGAAAAAATTGCTACTGAATCTACAGAAATCTCAAGACAAACTGGGGGAGGTAGTACACCATTTAAAGCTCTGAACACGATTTCGATTGTAGCGGGTTTCGAATACCCGTCTAGAATCGAAATGTAGATTTTCTGTGGTTTTTCCTGTAACGAATAAGGAAAATCCTGGGGTGGTTTCTTTGAAGAGGACACGGCAATATCCGTTCCCCACGAGGGTCCAGTCTGAAAAAAAAGTAAGATTAGGGTTTCACACCTCTATATCGACGAATTCGTTAGATATGTAGCCCAAGCTCTAGTTGGGCGATGATGGGGTAAAGGAAACCTGTCTTGTCCTTCTGAAAGGAACTCTCCCGTCATTCGTTTTGACCGATGCAGCGAAAACGTGGCAAACGGAAATAGGGATGGTCGCAAAAGTGATACGAACCTTGCTACTCCCCATTGCAAGCCCAGGGCCTCAACTGTGCTCTGTTTCCAATGATCTCGATGTCTTCGATTAACAGATAATCTCCGGTTACCCATTTTCCACTTGTCTCAATCTGAGGAAGGAAAAAAAATGCTCGTACTACGAATGTAAAACTTGAGTCCGCATATCCGTAACTCGTTTCATAAAACTAGAACGATAATTGGGGCATGATGACATGAGAATCACATAAAAATTCTGAGTAGTACTTGACGATCTAAATCTATATTTGTATTCCGCAAAGCCACTGTACAGTGCATGGCTGAGGGAACATCGTATAAATGTTATCGACTTACTTTAGCATCCCACAGAGTGAGGGGAATATGAGTGTCCACATGCCTCAGCACGTGCTCTAATATCCTATCTTATTCTCAAGAGCTGTGTGCAATGTGTACGTTGGTGGCAGCATGATGGTCACAGTCCTCCTCTCATACACGTTGTTTAAGTTTACAAAACAGTGTTTCAAGCGAACTACACCTTTCTTCGAGGTATGCACATTTAAGCTGCCCGAGAATTTATGTTATACTTTTGTGTGGGCTACATCGATGTGTTAGGATCGTAGAATTGCGACTCCGAATTCGTTCAATGTTTCTTGTCTACCTTATAAGGACCGCTATTATACAGATTTCGTCGTACTACCATCTTTTACCAGATGAGAAATTGATGTTAATGAGAAGAAATATGAATAGACACAAAGACGTAAAAAATGAAATCCAAAGAGACAGCAGTTTGTATTTTGTGTTTCAGGAAAGATGTCAGCATTCGAAATTGGTTCTCAAGTATGTGAATCGATCGGAGACGTTTTCGGTTATAGGACCTATTACGCTGTCCTGAGCGGTGAGTGTTCATCAGAGGGAGACAAATATATCGTCATCAGTGCCCCGTGCAAGTATGATACGAGCGCTGATGTTCTCTACAGATGAATGATCTGACAGTAGGCCGAGTAACAATCTGCAACTGTTTGATGGTATAGCGTAAGAGCAATTGTACTCGTTTACTGACTGTAGGAGGAAAAAAGATGACTTGGACGAATGTTTGTTTGGCGTGATGAATGACAGCTTGCTCTAAATGTGGAAAAATCAAAGTTAGCACAGATGATCAGGAAAAACAATTTTGTAATCTTCGAATGGTGGTTTAGTTGTTTGCTAAGTGACATAGTGACATCCATCAAATAACTGTGTGTCACTGTAGAAAGCGACATAAAATAGAACAAGCACGTAAGGTCGTTTTTAAGGAAGGCGAATGGTCGACTTCGGTTTGTTGAGAGAACTCCAGAAAGGCTTAGTTCATAAGTAAAGAAGGGCACATGCTGGAAATTTGTGCTACAGGTTGAGTGTTTGCGATCCACACTAGGTAGGATAAAAAGAAGACATAGAAGCAATTTAGAGGCGTTCTGCTACATTTGTTACCAGTATGTTTGATCAACACGTGGCTATTACGTAAATGTTGCTGAACTCCAGTGGAAATCCCTGGAGGAAAGTAAAGGTTGTTTTCACGAACCAATACTACGAAAATTCAGAGAACTGGCATTTGCGGCAGATGGCAGAACAAGTCTACTGCTAGCAAAGTATGTCTCGTGTAAGGACCATGAAGACAAGAGAAAACAGGGTACGTATGTCCCCAACCCCATTTGGGAGTGTAACTGGAAAGATTGGCAGTGGCACAAGGTACCCTCCACCGTGCACCCTAAGGTGGCTTGCGAAGTATGTATGTAGATGCAGAAGACTAAAGTAGCACCAATCAATCAAATGACATACAAAAAGTCGGTACAAACGTGGAAGACTGCATGCGTACGTGGCGCAACGCGTATTTTTTTTACCTACATATATATACAAGGACTTCGACAGACGGTGACGTAAACCTTTTAAATTTCAAGACCTTGGTTTAACGGAGATCTTTTTACCCATTCCGAAAGGCAAACATAGACAATGCGAAAAAGTGCTTCCTCGGAAAGAATCCTGTAAATTACGCGTAGATGTTCATTAAACGGACGTGAAGGACAGGCCTGAAATGAGTTTTCCAGAAAACGGTCGCGTCGTAAAAGGTATCACATCGAGGTTAACGCCATGTAGGACGGCCTTTGGAGTTTGCCAACAACATTACAGCGAGTAACGGTATGTTCACCCATTAAAGATACTATTTCAGAGGTTCATTTTATAGGTGAAATTAACAACATGCAAAATTATTACCTGCCACAAGTCGCATTAACGTTAACTTGTTAGTGGCTACTGTACTGTTGGTGACATGTACATATACGGACCTAATGTCGTACCTGTTTGATGAATGTTCCCAAGAAACTCTGATGTCGAAATTGTGAAAGTATCCGCAGATTTTGTGTTCAGGTGCCAAATTGGATCCGGCAGTTTCTAAGAACCTGACATTGTCTTTCTATGCAAAGCGCAGTAAAACTAGCAGCTGTCTGATATCTCCAACACAAAAATTTGGCAATGAGAAATGAAACAATTAGTAACAGTAAAACGAGCTGAGCATATTTCGGCTTCACATGCAAGAGCTTTATAAAAGGTGAAGCAGCCATTTGCGCGTTGTCACGTGTCGGCTCGAGCAGCCAAAGAGGTGCCTAACGTTTTCTGGACACGCCCTCAGGCCGTCTGGCTATCACTCTGTGGGATCGTGAGGGAGCTGAGGTTCGCTCCGCCAGATCGGCGAAAACTGGGAGCTGTGACTGACGGTCAGATGGCACCTTCTCCTGGCCAAGATATCACACCATATCACACAGAAAGTAATATGTATGCTCTTTTCTAATTATGCCACATAGTCTCCTGTACTCAGCACTGCACATTCTAAAGTAGTCATTACATGAAGCCTGTCCAATACCTTCGGACTGGCAGTTTCCCATAAAATATTCACTGAAGTAATGTGCTCAGATTTTTATTTATTTTTTTATTTATTTAATTTTTTTGCTCACAAAAATCACAGGCCTATAACAGTAAAACTGCATCAGCTGGTAATAGAGTGTGTAGACCATGAAGCCTAATAGGAAAGTTAAAATTTTATTAAACTGAAGATAATACACTCCTGGAAATGGAAAAAAGAACATATTGACACCGGTGTGTCAGACCCACCATACTTGCTCCGGACACTGCGAGAGGGCTGTACAAGCAATGATCACACGCACGGCACAGCGGACACACCAGGAACCGCGGTGTTGGCCGTCGAATGGCGCTAGCTGCGCAGCATTTGTGCACTGCCGCCGTCAGTGTCAGCCAGTTTGCCGTGGCATACGGAGCTCCATCGCAGTCTTTAACACTGGTAGCATGCCGCGACAGCGTGGACGTGAACCGTATGTGCAGTTGACGGACTTAGAGCGAGGGCGTATAGTGGGCATGCGGGAGCCCGGGTGGACGTACCGCCGAATTGCTCAACACGTGGGGCGTGAGGTCTCCACAGTACATCGATGTTGTCGCCAGTGGTCGGCGGAAGGTGCACGTGCCCGTCGACCTGGGACCGGACCGCAGCGACGCACGGATGCACGCCAAGACCGTAGGATCCTACGCAGTGCCGTAGGGGACCGCACCGCCACTTCCCAGCAAATTAGGGACACTGTTGCTCCTGGGGCATCGGCGAGGACCATTCGCAACCGTCTCCATGAAGCTGGGCTACGGTCCCGCACACCGTTAGGCCGTCTTCCGCACACGCCCCAACATCGTGCAGCCCGCCTCCAGTGGTGTCGCGACAGGCGTGAATGGAGGGACGAATGGAGACGTGTCGTCTTCAGCGATGAGAGTCGCTTCTGCCTTGGTGCCAATGATGGTCGTATGCGTGTTTGGCGCCGTGCAGGTGAGCGCCACAATCAGGATTGCATACGACCGAGGCACACAGGGCCAACACCCGGCATCATGGTGTGGGGAGCGATCTCCTACACTGGCCGTACACCACTGGTGATCGTCGAGGGGACACTGAATAGTGCACGGTACATCCAAACCGTCATCGAACCCATCGTTCTACCATTCCTAGACCGGCAAGGGAACTTGCTGTTCCAACAGGACAATGCACGTCCGCATATATCCCGTGCCACCCAACGTGCTCTAGAAGGTGTAAGTCAACTACCCTGGCCAGCAAGATCTCCGGATCTGTCCCCCATTGAGCATGTTTGGGACTGGATGAAGCGTCGTCTCACGCGGTCTGCACGTCCAGCACGAATGCTGGTCCAACTGAGGCGCCAGGTGGAAATGGCATGGCAAGCCGTTCCACAGGACTACATCTAGCATCTCTACGATCGTCTCCATGGGAAAATAGCAGCCTGCATTGTTACGAAAGGTGGATATACACTGTACTAGTGCCGACATTGTGCATGCTCTGTTGCCTGTGTCAATGTGCCTGTGGTTCTGTCAGTGTGATCATGTGATGTATCTGACCCCAGGAATGTGTCAATAAAGTTTCCCCTTCCTGGGACAATGAATTCACGGTGTTCTTATTTCAATTTCCAGGAGTGTAGAAACGATTGGTTTGAATGATACTTAACTGAAAGATTGCGAAAGTGCACTGAACAATTCAAACAATGCTGAAAGTAGAGTTAAAGTTTGGCGGAAAAAAATTAAGTGAATATAACCCCACAAAGTTAAATTTTGGATCCACTCTTACTTCCTACGTACCTATTCCATATGAACACATACATCCATCATGGCTCAAGACCTGACGTCTTATGGAAAGTATCACCGGTGTTAATATGATGAAAAAAACACCTCTGCTTCACTTGCCATTATCCATTTATTTTGATAACCAGTTTTGATTTGGTGCACAGATCATACTCAGATTGAAAATTACTGCTGAAAAACATATTTTCGTTTTAAAGGATAAGGATGCAAAAGAAACATCTACGTCTATACAAGTACTCTGCAACCCTCCTTACGGTGTGTGGTGGAGGGTTCTTCAGGTACTACTGTCACTTATATGCAAAATTTGCAAACGAAGCAGTAGAAGAATGACTGTGGAGTAAATCTCCGCATGATATCTAACTTCTTTGATTTTCTCGTTGTGCTCATTTCGTGACATGTATGTGGGACAAAGTTCTTCGACCCAAACTACAGGAAGATAGAAACCAGTCTTTAATGCAGTTACCAAAAGACCACACTAGTCAACATATCGAAAGAAAATAGTGTAAGTGTGAAATTATACAGGGTGAGTCACTAACTATTGCACCAAGAATAACTCCGAAAGTATGGTAGTAGCTGAAAAGTTGGTGGTACAAAAGTTGTATGCGACGGCGGGGGTCGTAATATGACGCTGGTGTTTTATTGATAGGTGGGATTGCGTCAGAGATATTAGGGTCAACTTTGTTTTCTTAAATGGGATGCTATAGTTTGGTACTTATTTTCTGATATGGGCTATCGAGACGAATCCAATGATGTGTAACAGTAAGATCTTTGAAGGTCAACGAAGGTCAAAAAGGTAGCATAAACGTCCATTTATAGAAGGTGTTCGAAGTGATGACCATTGTTATCAATGCAGTGCTGCAATCTTCATATCATGGATAGAGTGGTATTCCTTATCACTTCGGCACTTATCGAAGAACATGCTCTGACAATTCTCTCTCGCATATCCTCAGGTGTAGTTGGCACATCTATATAAAAAAAGTATTTCACAGATCCCTGTAATGCCGAAAATGCATATCCTCCTATTTCCATCTATTGTACTATTATTTTTTTCCTTGTTTTGTTACCTCAAGATATGACATTTCTGTCTCTTTATATATTGTAATTGTTTTACTGTTTGTATATATATATATATATATATATATATATATATATATATATATGCACTTATGTCGATGTATAATTGGTTTGTTGTGTAAAGATTATTTGTATTTTTACGCTGGGTCTTGCCTAGGGAAAACTGCTATCGAACGATTACATCGATAGGTCGTGTGAAGAATCAAAGTGTGTAGGATCTTTGGTAGTGTTAATTCTGCCGCGTGGAGCGAGAGCAGAGGGAGAGTCTGGCTGGAGTAGCGGGTGGAGCAGGTGTGTTGTGTGTAGCTCCCGCGAGTTGCCGCGCTTTCGGGGTTTGGCAGCATGTAATTGCGCTCGACTTGCGATAATAGTTTCTGATATGGTGTCGCGGACGGGAAGCATTAGCTGGCGCACATCAAGAGCCCGTTTCGTCTGGTGACCGTGTTGAGAAGAAGGCGCGCCAACATCCAGCTTCTGCAACAGCGACGGCCGACAATGAGTGACTGTCGCCACCTCCTCGATCGACGGCTTCAAACCTTCAATCAACCAACAAGGAAGACCGGAAGCACGTAAAGTTTTAGAACTGTATGGCATACCTCAGCTTTTCAAATTGTTCCATTTGCCTCGCAAAATTACAGCAACTTAGCATGAACCTTTGTTGCTCATTGTCCCAATTGCATTACCAAGCAGGGTCCCTTCCTTTTCCGAAATCAACCCGAGTGTCGTTGAAATTCAGATGCCAGCATTAAAGTACAATCATTCCATTTCACTGCTTTAATTTCAAAGTTCAGTTTAAGTATTCATAGCTGGCTACAATATTTAGATTACGCAAGCACAAATTAAGAGTGCGAGTTTAGTTACTGTATTTTAGCTTACCTGTGACTGCAGGTCAGCTTGGTACGTACTAAATCTCACTATTGTTAATTGTTCAGATTCATTTAATTCAAGTTCAAAGCTAAATCTCTTATTTCTAAATAGCGTAGATTCAAGTAGCTTTTCAAAATGATTGTTGAGGTAGTCCAAGACTAACCGTATTTTACTGAATTTCGATGTGCTTAAGAAAGAAAGCTTCTTATTAATTTCAGTCACTAAATTAACTTTCAGTTTTCCGGTTTTATTAATTCTTTTGCTAAATTAAGTCAGAGTGCAGTGAAAGTTATTACTTCTGAAAAAACTTTCAGTTTTCACACTACACGTGTCAACCTTCAGTTGCCACGCTTCTAGTGCTAATTATATGTGTAATTACCTTTCTTTTTCAGTTATTATAGTAATTGTCCTTAGGACTGGCGACCGTAAGTTCCCCCAAATCTCAAATATCTAATTACCGCTAGTTAATTGTTAACATAACGGCCGCACATTTACTTTCTTCATTAACTTTACCCCTTTTTAAAATTAATTTCCACCAGTTTCATTTGCATTTTTCCTTTCATTTAGATGTAACCCTTTCCTCCCTCTTTACCGACAGATTAACTTCGGTGACGATTGCTTTTTCCCAAATTTCCATTAGGTACACGCGGTTTAATTTTTCACTGTCATTAAGGTCTATAAGTGAGGGGGAGGTTACATCCCCATGTTTCTTGCAGGAATGTGGCGTACTTCCTAACATTAAGATTTCCTTCTGTAAGATAGGGGCCTATAATTCTGTCCTCCAGAATCCCACACATACATTCACCGACCACGGTTTTTGGTGTGTAACTTTCCGCAGCCGACATGGATTTTTAGATGCCCAATAATGCATGATATGCAAAGTAACATTTCCATGATTCGTGAATGTAGCCTCGTCAGTAAACAAAATAAAATTAATAAAAGTGTCATCCCTCTGAATCTGAAGTTGAGCCCATCGGCAGAATTCAATGTGACGCATACAATCCGTACCAGATTTATGGCGATGCAGAAGACGGACAACACTACTCTGGCTCATGCCAGGTGCCCTTGCGATTTGACGCGAACTAACACAAGAATCGCGAACCACAGTGCCAAGAGTACCATTTTCCGTTTCCTCGTTAGTAACTTTCCATTGCCGGATGTGTTTCCGGCGCGTTGAAAATCCAGTGGTTCTCAGTTTATCGTACACATATTTAAATGAACGACGTGTAGGGTGAGTACGTTGAGGGTAATTTTCAGCGTATAAGTCTGTAGCTCTCACTGAATGTCGTTGGCATTTTCCGTAAATGAGAAACATATCGACTTGTTCTTCGATGGAATACATCATTCATATTCACTTGATTCGACGATACTAATCTTACCGTTCCCATTATTGTTGTATTGTGAAACCGTCGAATGTTTACTATTTGCACGATATACGAGAGAGAATTGTCAGAGCATGTGCTTCGATAAGTGACGAAGTGATAAGTGGTCGGCAATTTCGTAATACCATCGCAGGTGTTGTCAACGTCTGCGCTGGTGGCGCCACTGCTGCGCCCGTAGCGTAACATTGCCACGAATCTCTCTGGATCTTCTCTGCATCGAGTGCTCTCGTCCATGCACCGCTAAGATTATATCCACCGTCACAGCTGAAGATATTCTCGCACATTCTTACTACTGGAGACTCTTTAGTTACAAAATCCCATTGTATAGAAGCCTGGGACAAAACTTTTGTTTCGTTAAATGGTATTTTATGTCTATTTGTGAGGCTGTGCTCAGCAACTGCAGATTTCCCCAGTTCTTGATTTTTAATATACCGTTGCTGTTATGCACAGCCGTCGGAGGCGATGCGGATAGACTGACGATGTAATTGCTTCGCCACTCACAAGCGATTTTATAAATCCCAGGGATTCTGACACTGAGACTGTCGTTAACACGGCGTAGCATTTTCTTTTATCTTCTTAGGAGATCAGAAAATAATCTTATATCTCGTCTTCCCACGACTATGCCGATTTTGCTGGATGTAGCGCGGCAGAAATGACGGAATAAAGTGGATGCTGAACATTTTCATGCTTCTTTTTCTTGGATAACGCTGATCATATTATGTGAGCCATAGCCGTTCTTTCGGTACTAATACTTCAGATAATTAATTTCGGAATCCAAGTTTTCCGCGTGAGAAACAGTTTTTGCTCTGTGGTTTTAAAAATACTGTCTTTTGCATTGGATGGAGAAAACTCCGAGCGTGGTAGCCTGAGTGGCCGAGACGCCCATTCAACATTCGTCAAAAATGGCAACCTTCCTTCTTTCTGTGTCTCGACAATGGACTGCATGTTTGGATGGGTAATGTTCATGTGTTCATGGGAGTTCTCAAGAGCCTCTAAGCCTTGTGGTCGGACCATAAACGTGTCGTCAACATAAGTACGTGAAAATTGATGAGGGGTAGAAAAATCTGATGCACGTCCCTCAGTATGTCCCATTAAAGTGTTGGCCATTGCTGGAGACAAGAGAAAACCCATAGCCATTCCGTCCGTCTTTTCATAAAATTTGCCGCCATACAAGAAGTAGGTGGTCATTATTACATGTCGGAACAACTTTGTCGTTTCAGGATGAGAATGCCCTGCCAACACTTTTACTGTGACCTCCACAGAAATTTTTGTAAGTAGTGAGACCACTTCCAGGCTGAGTAAAATATCGTTTGGACCAACTCTGATCCATTTTATTTTCTCTGTGAAGGTCTGAGAATTATTGATGTGATGTTCACAGCGGTCAGCTATCGGAGTCATCAACTTAGTTAAATATTTGGCCAGCCTTTAGTTAGGAGACCCTACAACACTAACAATTGGCCTCAGTTGAATACCTTCCCTGTGAACTGTAGGTCATCCGTACAGCCTTGACGTCAAGAGCTCGTGCTCTAAGACTTCTGATGACATCCTGTGGTAGACAGAATTCTTTAGGAGCTGCACCATTTCTCTGCTGTATGACGCAGCTGCGTCCCGATATGGCATTTGCACGTGCTATTCTCCAACAACGATGCTACTTTGCTGTCATGTTCAGTGGTATTAAGAACAACCGTGGCATTTCTCTAGTCAGACGGAAGCACCACAAGATCTTAATCTTTCCGCAATGCAAAACTTTGTTCTCAAAAACAAAATGTGGTGGCATACAGAACATATTATTTCTGTTAACGGATCATGACACATCATGGTAACAACAACAAATATAACTGTGGCACTACCGTACGCCACACCGTTGGATGAATGAACGTTTAACTAACTGGGCAAGTGTTTCAGACATTCTGGAAACTGGCACCTAAGTTTATCGCATCGTCCTTCACGCTTATATTGAGGGGTACTTAGTATAACTTCCCAGACAGTCTTCAAAAGGCATTCTATAGTAGGAGTTAAATAGCATCGCTGCACTTTGTCCCCTAAATCAGCAAATGCAAACAAATTTTTTATCTGTAATGGGCGTTCGTTAGATTAATTATGAGAAACAGTCTTTTGAATGCCAGGCGTATTTATAATTCGTGTACAATCAATCAAAGTTAGCTCTTGAAATCAGTTGAGGTAACTTATTCATTTCCTAGGCGCGTGTTAGAGATTTATTTGTTGAGCCAAGATGATTGTTCCGTTGTAAGGCAGATAGTACACTGCGCAATCCGATCCGATCGGTGAAGTATTAAAAAGCTGGTTATCTTCTGTCACCCGTTTCCTCAACAACGACACGATCATTTCCTAAAACGCTAAGGCACTGGACTTGCGTCCACGAGGTTGGCGGTCCAAATTCTCGCAATAAAATATTTAATTAGAATGGTTACCGGCTTCGGTCAGAAAGGATCATCTTCAGACCATTTACATCATGACTGTAGGTGGTAGCGGCGAAGGGAGCGGGTGTTGTGACTCCACGAACGTCGACTGCTCATTTGACGTTCATAATTTAGCCAGGTCGCTGCTTTCCTCCATGAGAAATGTTCTCAAAAAATTGTGATACAAATGTACGTTTTTCCATGGTTTCCTAAATCACACAGGGCAAACGTTCCCATGGCACCACTAATATGGGCACGGATAATTTCTTCCTCCACCCTTCCACCGCCTTTAATGAAGTCGTGTTCAACGGCACGTTCTTTCCTTTCTTGACCGATTCATAAAATATTTTTAAAAGTATTTAGTAAGTGAGGAAGTCCACTACTGAACAACTACACGGCCGGCCGTAGTGGCCGATCGGTTCTAGGCGCCACAGTCTGGAGCCGCGCGACCGCTACGGTCGCAGGTTCGAATCCAGCCTCGGGCATGGATGTGTGTGATGTCCTTAGGTTAGTTAGGTTTAAGTAGTTCTATGTTCTAGGAGACTGATGACCTCAGAAGTAAAGTCCCATAGTGCTCAGAGCCATTTGAACCATTTTACAACTACACAATTAATGACAAATTGCTGGAAACGGGATCTACCGCAAATATCTAGGAGTAACTATGCAGAGCGACCTTAAGTGACATGACTACATATAAAAATAGTTGGAAAAGCAGATGCTAGACAGAGAGTCATAGCAATAATCTTAAGGAAATGTGATTCATCGAGGAAAGAAGTGGCTTACAAGTCCCTTGTTCGACCGGTTCTTGACTATCGTCCACCACTCTGGGACCTTTACCGGATATAACTGATATAAGAGATAGAGAAGATCAAACGAAGAGCGTTGCGCTTCGTCGCGGAGTCGTTTAGTCGGCACGAGAGCGTTACAGTGATGATAAACAAACTTCAGTGGCAGCAGGCGATACAAGAGAGGCATCACGGAGAGGTTTAGTATTGAAATTTGGCCAGAGTACTTTCCCGGAAGAGTCTGACAACGTATTACTTCCTCCCACACACATCTCGCGAAATGACCACGATGAGAAAATTCGAGAAATTAGAGCTGATACAGAGACTTGCCGACAATCGTTCTTCCCACGCGCCACTCGCGAGTGGAACAGGGAAATGGGGCTGGGAGGGGGGGGGGGGGGGGGGGGGGAGAGTTCAGTTAATGCTACCAGAAGCATCCTCCACCACACATGGTCAGGTGACTTGCGGTGTGTTGATGCAGACGTAGACCGACGGTTTGCCTGTTTTCTTGGTTTTCTCTGTTCGGACTGGTGCATCATGTCCACCGCAGAACGAACACTGCCCCCTCGGTAGCCAGTCCCTCCCAAAAAGCAGGCTCTCTCCGAGGAGACCAGCTACGGAACGTCGCCTATAATAATTTCTCGTGTTATAAAGAAGCACCCATCCCCCTCCCTCTCCAAGCCCACTGCACGAGCGAAACATATGGCTGGCAGAAGAATACGGGCGATGCCCGATGTGAAAGCACGCCGACTGGTTCGAAAGTAGCGAAGGGAGTTTTTCTGAAGCGCCTTATGTGCCGCATGATTTAACGACCGGGTGAATCTCGCCGTTGAGAAACCGCGCGACTAACGAGTGGATTGCCGGCTGGCAGACGTCACGACGCCGTCCCCTGGCGGGCCGCCTCCCGCACAGGTGGCAACCCGACCCGACCCGGCCGCCGGCTGCTTCTTGTGCGGGATGAGACGCGGAAGAACCGCGCCTCTCCCACACATCACTTCGCCTACGTTCCCTTTACGCAGAAAGAGCACGTATCTTTTCCTTCAGCAGCTTTCTGTTTCACACATTAGCATGACAAATGTAAGTGGCACAACGTTCATCTGCAGACGTGAGTATTACCCTTTTAATTAATGAACTCATAGGCAGTGAATATTTTACAACATTTACTTGTCTGGTGTGAGAGCTTTTGGGAGATAAGGGCGCCACCAGACAATAACTGACTATCGCCGTCGAAGTCGACAGTAGTGAATGTGTTTCGGAAAGATATGTTACGTGTGTAACTCAGAGTGCTACAATACACCTTACGTATTTAGCATATTTCTCAAAGCCAGCTATCATCTTTGTCAATGAGACCCAATTATAGTAGCCCTGTAGGCTGTGTAAGTAGTCCACGAGTTGAATTAATATTCTGTAAGTTTTGCTGTTTGTGCTTTCATTTATAGGTGTGAAACTGATTCGCTAAACAGTGATGGGAGAAGGAATCAACATTATCTTACTCTTGTCATAAAAGGAACTCAAATGGAAACCGAACACCCACCACAAGGGGGCCGTGGACTGTTTCGACGCAATAGTAAGTAATCACCACCAGCGTTAAGACAGTTACATCTGTACCTACATCTACATGGCTGCTCTGCAAATCAGACTTAAGTGCCAGGCGGGGAATTCATCGAACGAATTTCATAATAATTGTCTATTATTCCACTCTCGAACAACGCGCGGAAAGACGAACATCTATATCTTTCCATTCGAGTTCAGAATTTTCTTAATTTATTACGATGATCGTTTCTTCCTATGTAGGTCAGGATCAATAAAATGTTTTCTTTAATGAGCTGCCCTTCTTTAAACTTTGCAG
Organism: Schistocerca piceifrons; assembly: GCF_021461385.2. NCBI lineage: Eukaryota > Metazoa > Arthropoda > Insecta > Orthoptera > Acrididae > Schistocerca > Schistocerca piceifrons. The sequence continues at coordinate 586,652,791 of NC_060142.1, read as the reverse complement.
GTGTATTCCGCTAATCCTATCTGGTAAGGGTCGTACACCACTCAGCAGTACTACAAATGAGGAAGAACAAGCCTAGTCTAGCCAGTCTCTTTAGTAGATCTGTTGCGTCTTCTAAGCGTTCTCCCAATAAAAAACAGTCTTTGGTTCGCCTTCTCCACATGTGCTCGAGTCTCCCCTCGGGCATAGCTTGGGTGTGTGTGTTGTCCTTACTGTAAGTTAGTTTAAGTTAGATTAAGTAGTGTGTAAGCCTAGGGACCGATGACCTCAGCAGTTTGGTCCCATAGGAACTAACCACAAATTTCCAAAATTTACTATGTGTTCTTTCGAATTTAAGTTATTCGTAATTGTAGTTCCTAGGTACGTAGTTCAATTTAAGGGCTTTAATTTGATTGATTTATCGTGTAACCGAAGTTTAACGGATTCCTTTTCGCACTCATTTGGGTGACCTTACACTTTTCATTATTTGGGGTCAACCGATAATTTTCGCACAATATAGATGTCTTATCTAAATCACGTGGCTTCGATCTTCTGATGACTTTAATAGATGGTAAATGTCAGCATTATTTACAAACAACATAATACGGCTGGTCAGTTTGCCTCGTGTATATAGCAGTGGACCTGTAACACTACCTTGGAGAACGTCAGAAATAACTTCTGTTTTCTCAATGATTTTTGGTCAGTTAGTACGAACTGTGACTTTTATGACAGGAAATATCGAATGCAGTTGTAAAAAAGATGGTTCAAATAGCTCTGAGCACTACGGGACTTAACTTCTGATGTCATCAGTCCCCTAGAACTTAGAACTACTTAAATCTAAGTAACATGAGGACATCACACACATCCAAGCCCGAGGCAGGATTCGAGCCTGCGACCGTAGCTGTCTCGTGGTTCCAGACTGTAGCGCCTAGAACCGCACGGCCACTCCGGCCGGCTATGAAGTAGTGGAGATTGTCTCTCAGGATGGCTTCAAGCGAATTATTATCCATTTTTTTGAATAGATATATTTTTCGTTTATATTTGGTGGATGTGGGTCTTACGGTATTCAGTCTCGCTACGACAACCCTGTGTCCACTAATCCCCGTATTCGTTTTGATGCTCGTTATTAGCTCAGGATTGTTTGTTACTAAGCGGTCACGTGTGTTTTCACAACCGTTTACTATTCGAGTGGGATCGTGAACACTTATCCCACTGGGAGACGAGGCGAGCAATTCATGTTCCGTAGAACGCGATCGGCCGCTGCCGGATCGACCGCCGCACCCACTCTTGCACTTCCTCTTCTGACTGAAAGCGACGTTCACGAATGACTTTCTTCACGTCGCCAGAGATGTGAAAATCACACAGTGAAAGATATGGACTGTACGGAGGAAGTGGGAGTGTTTCCAAACCAAATCTCTGAAGGTTAGCCTTCGTCCTATTGGCAGTGTGGGTCTTGTCTATGCTGCAAAAGGATGCTTCCTCCGCTCGTCGAGTTATTTGGCCGTGGAACCACCATCAGTGCGCAGCGCTTTTGACACTTTGCAGAAACAGCGATGCGGCATAATGTCAAAACGCCCAAGAATGCTGTCGGACGGAATCTTATCGAATTAATTCTCGTAGTTGTAAATCAGGTGAAAATAATAAATTAGACTATATGAAAATAATATAACGTAAAAAATAAATTAGAAATCTTTCCTACTCTGACCATGACATAAACCTCTGTGAACTGCACCTTCAGAGGCCACTAATAAACTTCTTGTTCTCCTCGTTAAATTAACATTACTCGCTAAAATCTCTAACAAAGATAGGATATATATAAAAATCGTATTGCCAGTTTCGGACATTTACACACACACACACACACACACACACACACACACACAGACAAGCGTAGGCGCTGTCTGTGCTTAATGTTTTACCTCTCAAAACAAAAGAGGAAAATACTCCAAAAGAGACGTGTATGAAACCAACATTCAGTGCTCAAGAATAGTAGCGATATTAATAAACAACATTGCCAATGTTTAGTAATTACTTGTTCGTTACTTTTTACGTAAAAAACACAAGCTAAAAACAGTTTTTACCGATACAGTACCACCATTAACTGATGCGTTATATATCCCTGTTCCCTCGCTATCGGAAAAAGAAAAGAGTCAGGAGAAAAAGGAAAGAAGTTTAGGTTTTGGCGACTTTTCGCTAAAGGCGACAGTTAAGACGAAACACCAGTTAGCGAAAGGCGGAGCGGCTAAGCTGTCATTAGGTGGTTGAAGGAATCATCTAGAGATTCTCCTCCAGAGTTTCGGGGAAAGTAGCAAAAATCGAAACCAGGTCTCCCCGACGAGGATTTCCTGTACACAACTCCGAAGTCTTAACGGTACTGGCACTGCTAAGAGCGGCTCAGTGTTTTAATTGGAAACCCACGCTCCGGAATTCGCAGTTAAATAGTTAGGAAAAACTATATTATTTCTTTATGATTTGAATTACAAAAAAAAGAGCCTATGATGTTCTCTGAAGTTTGAAACGTGACGGGACTGCAGTGCCCTGAGTCTTCTTAGTGTGGTATTTTATCAATATATCGCGGAACTTTCCCAGAGATATAATCTGTGGCTCTAAAGCAGTTAGAACTGAAGTCGTGTAGCTCTCCAGCCATTTGATTGTGGGGAATTGCAAAGCTGTCCTTCGATAATCGATTTTTAGTGTTTCCTGTGATAATGTGTGGTCTCTTGTTTCTCATATTTTATGGTATATCTGTTTGTGCTAATAACTGTTTAGGAGCAGAAAATATTACTACTTCATTAAGCAGCTGTAACTATATTTATTGAAAAATCACTAACCAGTTGCACAAAAGAAATTTTATTTCCTTGCCTGTTTCACACACATAGTGCACTTCTTCAGACGATGAGAATTGTTACATTTATAGCGAGCATCAAAAATAAGCAGCTGTATGCAGCGTAGTACTGTAGTCACCAAACAAAAAGTGCAAACATCATGCAAGATGCATGTTGTCTGCACTTGCAATGACTTTACTGTAGGGCGACTAAGTGGATGTTATTATATTTTTAGTTCTGATAAGTAATGGCTTTTTGAGTAGTTTATGTTTCATTTATTTATGTGACAAATTTGGACCGAGGGTCCGAGTTTTCTGGTCACCTGTTTAGTCCAACAGCATCATTGTGTTGTGTTCGAAGACTCATTCCAAATAAAGCAGGAAGAAACAGAGTCCAGATATCACAATGTCAACAAGGAAAGGACTCTCTCAACTAAGCGCTGACGATGGAATCGTAGCGAAGAGAGTCCAAGTGCGACTGGGGCTGTCTGGCTACCGCCGTGGAGGCAGAGGGCGCTCTTGGTACAGAGCGGCTGGGGGCGTGGCCAGGGGGCGCGCACCACTGGCTCCATCAGAGACCGCGCAACCGCTGTCGACGCCTGACGAAAACTTGCAGTTCCGTTGCCAAATAAAAGACGCCAGTAGGGGTGGTATCGATGTGTGATACCACACTTTGCGTTTTGACATGCATAGAATGTGTGTTATGGTCATCAATAAAGTTTGTCGATAACGATAACATTCCAGAATGAGATTTTCACCCTGCAGCGGAGTGTGCGCTGATATGAAACTTCCTGGCAGATTAAAACTGTGTGCCCGACCGAGACTCGAACTCGGGACCTTTGCCTTTCGCGGGCAAGTGCTCTACCATCTGAGCTACCGAAGCACGACTCACGCCCGGTACTCACAGCTTTACTTCTGCCAGCGAAGAGAGTCCAGTATCTCGATAACATTGTGACCTGGCGAAACTTTCAAGTCCTTTCTTTAAAAAATTTAAAAATTGTAGCAAAATTATGGTTTTTGTTTTTGCTTAGGCTGTTTCCAACCCTCTAAAACAATTCAGAAAACATTAAGATAAGTTAAAGTCAATATAAAAAATTCGGACCATAATAGGTTACAGCAGCTGTGCACATATCGTAGTTCCTGTGTTTCGACTAAGCTCCTGCGTCAGTGTGAGGTGGGGTGGGGTGAGAGCCGTGTGTGTCCGCCCTGGAGCGCCGACCGTGGTAACGCATGGCGGGGTTCGCGCCGCTGCCCTTACAAGGCAGTGCAGAAGCGGCACCTCACCTGCTCTGGAAACGGAGATTCACGGCGGCAAAGGAAAGCGTGGAGCGGGGTGGTGAATGGATAGCCGCGGCCTCGCCAGCGTTCAGCTCCACGGCCTGTGGGAATGCAACGCTAGCAGGGGCTCTGCTCGCTTCGGGATAAACGGCGGCTCTTGCCATGCATGCTGCGCGAGGTGCTGGGGAATCATTCGTCTTGGCAAGAAAACAAGACCAGGCTTGCATTGGGTTCACACCTTCAGCTGCTCTACCCTGCTGAGGAAGCAATGTCCCAATCTAGGTTGAAATTTTGATTTTGTACCTTTTCGAAATGGTCGCCAAACGATTCTAGTTCATTAAGAAGTCATTATTTAGTGCGGATGCGCACAGTTATGCTGTATAATACGTAATCGATTCTCTCGACGGGAATAAATTTAATACTAAGAAAATCGCGAAGGCACCTAGCTAACGAAATGACGCATAATTACTCGTCTGTGAGAGGACATTTCTCTTACATAAGTAATAAATTAATACCTTCCTTTTATTCAAATCTACCTAAAAGCTGTGATATTTTGCGGGGATTTTCATTATGATATTCATAATTAGATATGAAGGTATCAAACAGGTAGAAATATTAACCGAGAGAAGATAAACTTTTAATTATTATGTAATAATTTATTACATCAATTAACACTATTAAATTTGCGAATATAAATAATTTCTTTTAAAACTCGTTTGTTGTTTCGACTCGCGTCAACATCCATCGAAATCCAGAATACGGAATATTAGGGCTGAATTCACCCACGATAAGTTTCGAAATTTTTATATTTAATTCCTGATAATTCATTTATTGAAGTAAACTTTTGCTTCCACCAACAAAGTAATATGCAGAAGGACCAGTATAATAAAAAATTACACAAATTATAGCGACACTGTTTTAATAATAAAAAATAAATCAAATAAATAAAATAAAAATAAATGACTAGGTGTGTGGAATATTTTGTTTTAGAAGGGTGAACTACCTATAAACCTCCGGGAAAAGTAAAGAAGTGTCTGAACTTGAATACAATACACTACGGTGCAGCCTTAAACTGCATCATGTACTTACATAGCCGTCGACAACGCAGAAGTGAGGGAAGGAATGAAGAGGAGAGTTGAAGGTCCTGTCGACAATAAGGTCATTAGAAACAGAGCGTAAGCTCGGATTTCAGAAGCATGGGGAAGGAAATCTACCGTGCCCTTTTCAGTGGAACCATCCCAGCATGTGTATTTAACAGTTTAGGAAATCACGGAAATATAAATCAGAGTGACCGGACGAGGATTTTAACATTAGTCCTCCCTCCTCCCGAATGAGAGTCGTAAAAAGTACTAGTATTACCAAAACTAGTGGATCTTCCAACAGGCAGATCCTGAGCACACTCATAGTGAGATTAGATGTTGATTATGTGCAAGTCGACGAGCCTTATAAATGCAGAAATTTGGGGAACAACGAACATGAGTGGCTCTTTCTGCCTCTGAACCGTTTATTTTTCGTGATTTCGATGCTTTCTCTTTCAAGCCTGTCTGGAACAAATATGTATCATGAAGCATAAATATGTATAGCTTATGTTCAGTGTGACCACGCGTAACGGACACTGAACGTGACACAAGTCATTACTTCCATGTGCACGTTTGATGTTTTCCGAAACAGAGAACTAATCTGACGAAGGTAATACTGCCTTTCAAACTTCCTAGTAGGTTAAAACTTTGTGACAGACTGCCACTCGGAAGAATAATGTGGTACTGACTTTGTTCTTGTGCTCTTCCGCAAAACTAGCGCTGTTATCTTCAGTAAACAGTGGTCGTTGAATTCATAATTTATTGGTGATGGTATACACTACACATATAAAAAGAAGGACGTGCCGGTAGGTCTACAGATTTGTCGTATGCACAATACATGTGTGTACCTCTTCACACGAATGTTAGTTTTGTTTGATATCGGTTGTGGTATAACTTACTGACTTACAGTTGACGAATTTGTTAAAACACTGCGGGTTTTTATTCGATTATCAGCATTAAAACGAGTTGTCTCCATAGCCGAGGCCGCTAGCGTACGTCTGTGCTTTGGTGCTCGAATCGAAGGTAGACTTTTCGAATCCTGGTAGTGGCTGAAACTTTCGCCACTTGTACTGGGCCAGCAAATGAAGGTGAGATGGTCGGATGTTCCTGATCACCAGACCATGCGCCAATATCCTGGAATAAATTCCAAACGTCTCAGCAGTGTCTCACAGACTTACGTACTTTGTAGATGATTGTACAGTCGGTTGACCTAAGGCAAGGATCCCTTAATGCAATTCAATAAATGTAGGCAACCTTTGTGTCATCCATAACAACACAAATACAACATTGCACTATGCAAACACTAATCACAATTATCCACGCGACACATCTGCATACTTGATGCTTCAAAAGAGCTTCTAGTACGGAAACGCTGATCACTTGTACAATGACATTGACGCGCGGGGCAGCACGCGGTCTTAAGTGCCTTGCCACGGTTCGCGCGGCTTGCCCCGTCGAAGGTTCGAGTCCTCCCTCGTGCATGCGTATGTGCGTTGTCCTTAGAGTTAAGTTAGTTTAAGTTAGATTAAGTTGTGTGTAATCCCAGGGACCGATGACCTCGGCAGTTTGGTCCCATAGGAACTTAACACAAATTTCATATTTTCAAACACCTTGCCCAACACAGAAATACGGGATTCAAGCATCCACCTCCAACGGCCGTTTCTGGAATATGGGACTGACTTTGACTTTTGGATGGGGTGTAAGGTAAACAAAAGTCAACGGCCTAGCCGCAACACCGAAGTTAAGAGCTGTCGAGCTTGGCTAGCACTTGGATGGGTGACCGTCCAGATCGACCGAACACTGTTGGCAAGCAAGGCGCACTCAATCCCTGTGAAGCCAATTGAGGAGCTTCTTGATCTCGAAGTAGCGACTCTGGTCACGAAAGCTGACAACGGCTGGCAGAGCGGTGTGCTCACCACATACCTGCCCCTGTCCGTGTGCAGTGATGTCTATCATATTAGGATGAGATGGCTGTCGGTCGGCTCCTTTGCGCCTTCCGAGGCCTGTTCGGACGCAGTTAGTTTATAAGCTAAACAAAAGTTGCACCTGCTGCATTTAATAGAAATTATGGGCTCCAAGATTTGTCACGAACTTGACGTATTTATGATATTTCACGATTGTAATGTTTGCATAGACAACAGGAATTAGAGACGGCTTAAATAAATTTAATTTACGCGTAAAAAGGTGTCATCTAAATGGTACAGATGGCTCTGAGCACTACGGGACTCAACATCTTAGGTCATCAGTCCCCTAGAACTTAGAACTACTTAAACCTAACTAACCTAAGGACATCACACACATCTATGCCCGAGGCAGGATACGAACATGCGACCGTAACGGTCACGCGGTTCCAGACTGAAGCGCCTAGAACCGCTCGGCCACGGCGGCCGGCACCCAAAATAAATTCAGACTGAATAAATGCATCGAGTAGCGATTTTCGTCAATTTATAGTGGACAATATAGCAAATTTCCTGACTTCCCAAGTAATTTGTGTCATTTATAGTCGCTCGAATAACGATACTGACTTTGTTTTTACTAAGAGCACTCCATACTTCTTTGTGTGTCATTTGAAACATGCTTATAAGAAAACTTCAGCGACGCAACGTATAGACTTTATAAAATACAGGGTGATTCAAAAAGAATACCACAACTTTAGGAATTTAAAACTCTGCAACGACAAAAGGCAGAGCTAAGCACTATCTGTCAGCGAATTAAGGGAGCTATAAAGTTTCATTTAGTTGTACATTTGTTCGCTTGAGGCGCTGTTGACTAGGCGTCAGCGTCAGTTGATGCTAAGTAGGCGACCGCTCAACAGAAAGCTTTTTGTGTTCGGCAGAAGTGAATCGACGACAGTTGTTCAGCGTGCATTTCGAACGAAGTATGGTGTTAAACCTCCTGATAGGTGGTGTATTAAACATTGGTATAAACAGTTTACAGAGAATGGGTGTTTGTGCAAAGGGAAAAGTTCTGGACGGCCGAGAACGAGTGATGAAAATGTAGCACGCATCCAGCAAGCATTTGCTCGCAGCCCAGGAAAATCGACTCGCAGAGCTAGCAGAGAGCTGTAAATTCCACAATCAACTGTATGGAGAGTCCTACGAAAAAGGTTAGTTATGAAACCTTATCGTCAACTACCCGAGGCGATGGATCGGCCGCCAGGCAGCCCGTGACAGAGCACTTCATCACTGGCCTCCAAGAAGCCCTGATCTAACCCCCTGCGATTTTTTCTTATGGGGGTATGTTAAGGATATGGTGTTTCGGCCACCTCTCCCAGCCACCATTGATGATTTGAAACGAGAAATATCAGCAGCTATCCAAACTGTTACGCCTGATATGCTACAGAGAGTGTGGAACGAATTGGAGTATCGGGTTGATATTGCTCGAGTGTCTGGAGAGGGCCATATTGAACATCTCTGAACTTGTTTTTGAGTGAAAAAAAAAACCTTTTTAAATACTCTTTGTAATGATGTATAACAGAAGGTTATATTATGTTTCTTTCGTTAAATACACATTTTTAAAGTTGTGGTATTCTTTTTGAATCACCCTGTAGTATCAAGATAACAACAGTGCCACAAACCACTGTCTCGCCACCAGGAGAAGAGGTTCCACAAACGTCTGCCCGCTTACACCAAATGTAAGCAAATGCATAACTCGGGTACGGTTCGTGCGTTTATTGTCACTACCGTGATACCAAGTATTCAAAATGTTGTCCTTGAAGCATTGCTACACGCTGTAAAGTGATTCTGGAGGAATAATACTGCACGGTGAATTGGATCTAGAGTTAACGGCAGCAGAGGCCCGTGGTATATGGTATTTTAAAGCTTCGAAAAAAAATGGTTCTAACCACTGTGGGGCTTAACATCTGAGGTCATCAGTCCCCTAGACTTAGAACTACTTAAACCTAACTAACCTAAGGACATCACACACATCCACGCCCGAGGCAGGATTCGAACCTGCGACCGTAGCAGCAGCGCGGTTCTGGACTGAAGGGCCTAGAACCGCTCGGCCACAGCGGCCGTCTAAGGCTTCGAGAATCGTCGGTGTTTCCTAATATAACTCTAGTGTAAGTTTCGCCTCAGGTAAATGAATAGAAGATTCAAGTTCGGTGAGTGTGCAGACCATTTTTGCGTTTCCAGAACGAGCGTTCCAGTGCCTTCCAAATGTTAAGAGGCCTGTCATTTTGTATGCGGAATGGGACATCCACTATGTTGGTACCACCAGGACTGCCTTACGTCCAGTGGGAAGTTTCGCAATTACTGCGGCAGCATTATATCTTCGGAAATAGAGATACTTGAGTGTATTTGGATTCCCATCAATAAAACAGGAACCAACGAAACGGGTCTTGAAAAATGGAACAATCTTTGATAGACAAGGACTGTTGTTTTTACCCATTTCTTTCAGTCAGCGTGGACATTCTACTGACGATTAGCACATGTTGCGAAGATTGATATTTGCTATGTCGTTGAAGTTCTCTTAGAAGCTTCTTTCAAATGTCACAGAAAAAAGTATATAGTTCCATCAGAAAAAAATAAAGCCTGTGTCGTAATTCGGCGAACATAAGTGATAGAAATTACTTAAGATCGTCAGGAAGTTCACCATATTGTTCGCCATAACTTGGCGAAAGTCACATCCTGATATATTTATTCATTCTGAACACATGTGGGATGGCCTCCATAACCTACATAACCCTGTATATACACTCTACAAGCTACCGTATGGTGAATGTCGGAGGGTACCTTCTGCCTCTACTAATAATTCCCTTTCCTCTTCCACTCACAAATGGAGCGACGGAGAAACGATTGTCTACACGCTTCCGTAAGAGCCCTGATTTCTTTTATCTTGTCATCGCGGTCCATACAGTCGACTGCTGCCCACCTTACCCGTTAGATTGTTGACGTATATATAGCACAGCATCAGTCCTATCAAACATCCCGATGGCACTCCTGCCTTTACCTTCGTCCCCGGTGAGCACTCACGTGTACGTGGTTCTTTTATTTAAGAAGCCCTCTAGTCACATATTTGAGAACCTGTCACTTTGTGTCAAACTATTTCCCAAAATCCAACAATGTATACACTGATGAAACAAAAATCGCAACACCAAAAAGTAATTAATGTAGAACAATGAAAGTTCGAGAATAATTTTGTGTAGGTAACATATTTAAGTGTTTAACGTTGCAAGATCACAGGCTAATGTAAACGCGAGATAAGTCATTGCAAATGTGATATGCTGGTACTTTAATAATCAGTGCCGGCCCCTGTGGCCGAGTGGTTCTAGGCGCTTTAGTCAGGAACCGTGCGACTGCTACGGTCGCAGGTTCGAATCCTGCCTCGGACGTGGATGTGTGTGATGTCCTTAGGTTAGCAAGGTTTAATAGTTCTAAGTTCTAGGGGTCTGATGACCTCACATGTTGAGTCCCATAGTGCTCAGAGCCATTTGAACCATAATAATCGGTGTAACCGCCAGAATGTTGAAAACAAGCACGAAAACGTGCGTGCATGGTGTGCAGGTGCCAAATATCAGTTTATGGAATGGAGTTCCATGTGTGTTGCTCTTCTTCGGTCAGTACAAGGACTGTTAATGCTGATTGTGATGAAGCTGGAGTTGTCGTCAGATAGTGGCCCATATGTGCTCGATTGGAGACAGATCCGGTGATGGAGCGGATCAAGACAACATGTCGACACTCCGTGGAACATGTTGGGTTACAACAGCTAGGGTTATCCTGTTGGGAAACACACCCTGGAATGCTGTTCATGAATGGTAGAACAAGTCGAATCATCAGACTGACGTACAAATTTGCAGTCAGGGTATGTAGGGTAACCTCGAGAGGGTTGCAGCTGTCAGACGAAACCACAGCTCAGACCGTAACTCCAGGTGTAGGACCAGTTGTCTAGCACGCAGACAGGTTGGTTGCAGGCTATTTCTAACGAAGACACGGCCATCACTGTCATCGAGGCAGTAGTATCTTTCATCAGAAGACACAACAGACTTCTACCCAGCCTTCCAATGAGTTCCAGCTTGACACCACTTAATTTGTAAATGGCAGTGGTTTGGAGTCAGTGGAATGAACTCTATACAGCGCCTGGCTCTGAGCTGTTCTTCAAGTAACCTATTTGCGACAGTTGGTTGTGGCACTGTGGTGCCAAGTGCTCCTCAGACTGCTGCTGCAGATGCAGTGCGACGGGCCAGAGACATACGCCGAACACGGTAGTGACACGTGGCCGTCCGGAGAATAGTTTTCTTGAGACCATACAGTCCCGTGGCAACCACTAGCAGCAGCCTTGTCCAGTGACTACATTCCTGCCAAGTCTTTCTGCAATATCGCACCAGGAACGTCCAGCTTCTCGTAACCCTATACACGATCGCGTTCAAACTCGTGAGGTATTGATAATGGCGTTTTTGCCGCCTTAAAGGCATTCTTGATTAACATAGACTCGCCACGTCCAGTCTAAAAGGTAACTAAGACTCACGACCGTTACATTGTGTATTTAAAGCAACATCTTATTTCCATCCTCATAGTGGCGCTACTAACGCCACTGGTATGCGACTGACACAAAATTTGATTAGACATCACCTTTCAGATGTAGAAACACGCCTACCAACTCCGTTTAAGTCACACAGATCCTTCCTGGTATTGCGATTTCTTTCTCTTTTTTCTTTTTCGTTAGTGTATAATCTGCCTTTTGCCGTTTGTTCATGGTTCATGGGTTAACGTGTGAGATAAGAGGCTGTCTCGATGATGTAGCCTAAAGCCACTAAAGTGAAATTTTATAGAAACTTGAACGCATTTTGCTGGAGGACACAGAATCCAGTAGGTGTCTTTGGCCTCCATGGAGAGAGACAGCAGCTGCTGAGTCCTAGGTTACGGAAGCGCAGAGCTGACTTCAGCATCCGCGCGCCCACTGGCATCACAGAGCCGGCGCGACTGAGACGCAAGTGGTCCGCGCAGACAACCTGGGAGCATGGGCGCCGGCCATTAGCCGCACATCAGATGAGGGAAGGGACGCCGTGCTTTACGAGGGCCGCCAATCACGACCGCCTGCAATCTCAAATCATTACCGGTCTCCGAGAATAATAGCCAATAGAACGGCATAATCTGATGACGGTCTGCGCTCGGCCTGTATCTGGAATCTGCAGCGCGGCACGATTTGTGTTTGTGTGTGTGTGTGTGTGTGCGTGCGTACGTGGGCAGCTACCGGACCCTCACCACTGCGAGCGCACGTTGCAGCTCATTTTCTTACGACCTGGCCGCCGTTACCAGAATGTTGTACCCAAAAGTGAGTCACTATTCTTTTGTTCACAGATAGGGAAAACGTTCAATCTTGCCATGCTATTCTTCTTTTCTTTTAAGCATCTGCAATATGAGGAGGACGTATCCAACTTGCTCATTCCTCATGTCCCCAGAGAACGTTCATCGTCGCAGATCAGAGATAGTATAGGTTAATAGGATTTTAGTAAACTGGGGGAGCATACAAGGAAAGGTTCCAGAATTAGTATCGCTTACTGAAGGATATAATGCACAGATAGTGTTAGAAACAGAAAGCTGGCGGAAACCGGATGTTAGCAAGAACGAAATCCTAAGCTCAGATTGAGATATTGGTCGTAAGGATAGGTTAGTCGCTAATCGTGGCGGCGTGTTTATTGCAGTAAAGAATTCGATAAAGTCTGGCTAGGTTATCGCGGATTCCGATTGTGGGTTATTCGGGGTAAAGTATTAAAGATAGGTCAAAAGTGATAATCGGGTGATTTTATAGACCGCGTGATTCAGGAGCTGTAGTGGTAGAGTGTTTCAAACAGAACTTTCAGAACATCGTTAATAATTTTCCTGATCATACCGAGGGGGGTGGCTTCAACTTGTCAGGTATAGATTGGCAGGGTCATGCTATCAAATCTGGTGCCTGAGGCAGTGATTCACGTGACATTGTTCTGGACGTCTTCTCCGAAAATTACTTGGAGCAGGTAGTTAGAGAACCAACTCGTGAGGGTAATGTCTTAGACCTCCTAGCAACAAACAGACCTGAACTAATCCAATGAGTTAACGTAGAGGAAGCTATCAGTGATCGTAAGGCTGTAATAGCATCCATGACAACTGGTCTGACAAAGAATGTAAAGAAAGACCGTAAGGTATTTTTGATTAGCAACAGTGACAGGATACAAATTTTAGAGTATCTGAGCAGACACCATCAAGTATTCGGTTATCAGGACGAAGATGTGGAAAACAAATTGAAACAATTCAAAGAAATCGTGCAATATTCCCTAGACGAGTATGTTCCGAGTAAGATCTTAAGGGATGGGAAAGACCCACCATGGTTTAATAGCCGTGATAGAAGGCTGCTACGCAAACAAAGAGAACTTCATCTCAGAATGGAGAGAGATAAAAACTTAGCTGACAAACAAAAGGTAAACGAAGCGAAATTGAGCATAAGGAGAGCTATGAGAGAAGCGTTCAATGACTTCGAAAGAAAAATCTTGTCAGCCCAAATGGTTCAAATGGCTCTGAGCACTATGGGACTTAACTGCTAAGGCATCAGTCCCCTAGAACTTAGAACTACTTAAACCTAACTAACCTAAGGACATCACACACACACATGCCCGAGGCAGGATTCGAACCTGCGACCGTAGCGGTCGCGCGGTTCCAGACTGTAGGGCCTAGAACCGCTCGGCCACCTCGGCCGGCCTTGTCAGCCCATCTGATTAAAAATCCTGAGAGTATTTGGTCGTATGCACGATCAGTAAGTGGGTCAAAATCATCTATTCATACACTCAGTGACCATAGAGGCACCGAAACGGAAGGTGACAGAGAGAAGGCCGAAACAATGAATTCGCTCTTCCGAAACTGTCTCACCGTGGGAGATCGTAACACGGTCCCTCCTCTCAATCGTCGTATGAACGTCGAAATGGCAGATATTGAGGTAACTATCGCGGAATAGAAAATCAACTACAGTCACTTAATAGTGGAAAGGTGTCAGGACCTGATGAGATACCTATAAGAATCTACAAAAAATTATGCGAAACCACTTTCTCCCTTTCTAGCAGTAGTTTATAGTATATAGCTTGAGCAATAAAGGGTACCTAGCGACTGTAAAAATGCGCAGGTCATTCCCGTTTTTAAGAAGGGTCGTAAGACAGACGCATACAATTACACACATATATCTTTGTCGTCAGTCTGATGTAGAATTATTGGAGAAGGAAAACCTCCTGCGTAACAATCAACATGGATCCTGCGAAACTCACCTACTTCTGTTCCTCCATGAGATCCACAGCGCCATAGACAATGGCGCTCAGGTTGATGCCGTGTTCCTTGACTTCAGGAAGGCATTTGACTCCGTCCCGCACTGCCATTAGCGAAAAACATTCGAGCTTATCGAGTATCGGAACAGATTTGCGACTGGATTTAAGACTTTCTTGCAGACAGAACTCAACATATCGCTCTAAAGGAAACATAATCTACAAATGTAAAGGTAATTTCCGGAGTACCCCAAGTCAGCATGATAGGAACGTTACTGCTTACAGAATATGTAAATGATCTAATAGAAAGCGTCGGATGTTCTTTAAGGCCGTTCGTAGATGATGCGGTTGTCTGCAACAAAGTGGGAACGCCAGAAGATAGTAACGATTTGCAGAATGACCTCCAGAGAATTGATGAATGGCGCGGGCTCTGGCTGTCGACCCTGAACGTAAATAAATTTAACACATTGCACATACATAGGAAAGACATCCACTACTGTATAGCTACACTGTTGAAGAAAAACCGCTGGAAACAGTGTCTGCCGTAAAATACCTAGGCGTAACTATCCAGAACGACCTTAAGTGAATGACCACACAAAACAAGCAGCGGGAGAAGCAGATGCAAGACTCAGATTCATATGAAGAATATTAACGAAATGTAACTCATCCACGAAGGAAGCGGCTTATAAAAGGCTTGTTCGACCGATTCTTGAGTATTGTTGGTCTGTGTGGGATCCCTACCAGATTGGAGATAGAGAAGATCTAACGAAGAATGGCACGTTTAGTCGCGGGATCGTTTAGTCGGTACGAGAGCCTTACGAAGATGCTCAACGAACTCCATTGTCACGCGTTTAAGAGAGGCGTTGTGCATCACGAAGAGACTTACAGTGATCGAAATTTCGGTAGAGCACCTTCCGTGAACAGTCGAACATCATGTTACTTCCCCCCACATACGTCTCGCTTAATGATCAAGAAAAGAAAATTCGAGAAATTAGAACCAATACAGAAGTTTACGGACAATCATTCTTCCCAAGGGGTTGGAGGGCCTAGTTAGTGGTAGGAAAAGTACCCTGCGCCACACACCATTAGGTGGCTTGCGGACTTTGACGCAGGTGTAGATTTCTGAGACCTTTTATTTTATTTGTCGGTAATTTGTGGTTTAGGAAGTAAATCTGGTTTCTAATGATTTTGCTTTCTCTCCTATCATTGATACCATCCTACGGGGCCTGCTATTAGTCATGTTTCGGCAGAATAATTTTAACTTCGCGGCTGGATTCCTTTCCTGTCATTACAACTGACACCTAACATGCGGAAAGATACTTGCGTGCACCATCTGGCTGTGGATCGTGTAAACTTTGTCCTGCGTGTTGTTGTATTAAAACTGCTTGCGTATCGTATTTTCTAAATTGGAGGTTTGGAACTAACCCAACATTTGCATAAACGGGCGTAGAAAATTGCTTAAAAACCACACTCAGGCTACCTGATCGTTGAACCACTGCGTGGGTACGATCCGGGCCTGGATTGCTTCTCTGCCTCGCATGCATGTGAGAGCAGGTCGTTTCTGCTGCTTGTGCCATGTCATGACGATGTATTGCTCGCACATTGTTAAGCTTCCGGCTGCTGAAAGCCAGTAATGACACTCCAAGATAGAAAATCAGACACAATGCAGAGTGTCCAAGGCAAAGTGTTTGCGTTAGGTTACCGAAGATAAACTGTAACGCTAGAGCTCTGCGAATTGCAGAGGTTCTGTGCAGCTTGCCCAGAGAGTTAACTGGTAACTCCATCCACCACCTAGACGGTCTTGTAACGCGTCACAGTAGAAGATGGTCACAAACAGGCGTGTCTTACACAGAAACCTTCAGATGCCAGACACTCAGATCTTAACCAAACGTTGCCTGTTGATAAGAGTATCAATCAAAACTACCATCTGGTCTGTACTATGTGCTTTCATCCAGCAGAATGGGCGTAAACGTTAATTAAAAGTAACATCAGAACTACGAGAACACGGCAAAAGCAATTGCTACGTATTACTCCCTTGAGTGTGTTGTTAGAGCGTTAGGTTGTCGTACGAAAGGCCCCGGTTTCATACCCCATGACGCAGTTATTTACTGTATTGTGCATGAAGTGTTTCATGGGACAACATGTTTACGACATGTAAAAGGGCTGTTTGGAGTCTACAGCAATGTCCTCTTGGCAGTCTGCTTCCCCTTTATTTCTTTTAAAGTAGTAAATCTATAGAGGAAATTTACAGTTTCACAGAATAAACATAAACAATGGGACAATAGAACAAAGAAACAATCGAATCACACGCACGGACGTATTATTAGTATTAATAATAATAGTAATAACATAATAATAATAATAATAATAATAATAATAACAGTAATAACTGACTGCAGATGGCCGGCCGGGGTGGCCGAGCAGTTCTAGGCGCTACAGTGTGGAACCGGGCGACCGCTACGGTCGCAGGTTCGAATCCTGCCTCGGACGTGGATGTGTGTGATGTCCTTAGGTTAGTTCGGTTTAAGTAGTTCTAAGTTCTAGGGGACTGATTACCTTAGAAGTTAAGTCCCATAGTGCTCAGAGCCATTTGAACCATTTGACTGCAGATGGCAGCGTTGCGTGCATTAGAGTTTTGTGTTGTGACTAGTTTCTCGTGTTTATGCACACGTACTGCTGTTGTGCGACATTAATCCGCTGAACGTTATTGACATGCTCATCGAACTGTTGCATAGCAACTATTGTGTACGTACAACAACGGAAATAACTGAAAATGAGAGAATGTCTGCAGCATTCGTACTGGACACAATTGATCAATGGAATACGTCGAACGTCACAGAAAAGGAAACAGATATCGACGAGCGCGCGCTATGTGAATGGACTAGAGTCGACGTTTTCGATATCTTCGCCCGAGGAGTCCCCAAGCGATGGAAATGATGAAATGGCACAGAAGGACAAAAGGGTAGTGTTTTACTCAAGATACGAGAAAAACGACACACTCAAATGTTGGCTTAACGTCAAAAATTCAGCCGAAGTCAACCCAAAAATTTGCACATCGGACGATGCCTGCTATGAAGAACAGATTTCGCACTATATGTCCTGTGCGGTGTATGTCGTGTGAGTGGAAACGGCAGTGGGAAAGTGGTGAGTGAATGTCTGTGAAGGAAAAGTACAAGCATTTTTCAATGCATGTGAAGCCGGCCAGAGTGGCCGAGCGCTTCTAGGCGCTACAGTCTGGAACCAAGCGACCGCTACGGTCGCAGGTTGGAATACTGCCTCGGGCATATACGAGGGCAGTTCAATAAGTAATGTAACATTTTTTTTTCTCGTCCAGTTTTGGTTGAAAAAACCGGAAATTTCTTGTGGAATATTTTCAAACATTCCCGCTTCGTCTCGTATAGTTTCATTGACTTCCGACAGGTGGCAGCGCTGTACGGAGCTGTTAAAATGGCGTCTGTAACGGATGTGCGTTGCAAACAACAGGCAGTGATCGAGTTTCTTTTGGCGGAAAACCAGGGCATCTCAGATATTCATAGGCGCTTGCAAAATGTCTACGGTGATCTGGCAGTGGACAAAAGCACCGTGAGTCGTTGGGCAAAGCGTGTGTCATCATCGCCGCAAGGTCAAGCAAGACTGTCTGATCTCCCGTGTGCGGGCCGGCCGTGCACAGCTGTGACTCCTGCAATGGCGGAGCGTGCGAACACACTCGTTCGAGATGATCGACGGATCACCATCAAACAACTCAGTGCTCAACTTGACATCTCTGTTGGTAGTGCTGTCACAATTGTTCACCAGTTGGGATATTCAAAGGTTTGTTCCCGCTGGGTCCCTCGTTGTCTAACCGAACACCATAAAGAGCAAAGGAGAACCATCTGTGCAGAATTGCTTGTTCGTCATGTGGCTGAGGGTGACAATTTCTTGTCAAAGATTGTTACAGGCGATGAAACATGGGTTCATCACTTCGAACCTGAAACAAAACGGCAATCAATGGAGTGGCGCCACACCCACTCCCCTACCAAGAAAAAGTTTAAAGCCATACCCTCAGCCGGTAAAGTCATGGTTACAGTCTTCTGGGACGCTGAAGGGGTTATTCTGTTCGATGTCCTTCCCCATGGTCAAACGATCAACTCTGAAGTGTATTGTGCTACTCTTCAGAAATTGAAGAAACGACTTCAGCGTGTTCATAGGCACAAAAATCTGAACGAACTTCTCCTTCTTCATGACAACGCAAGACCTCACACAAGTCTTCGCACCCGAGAGGAGCTCACAAAACTTCAGTGGACTGTTCTTCCTCATGCACCCTACAGCCCCGATCTCGCACCGTCGGATTTCCATATGTTTGGCCCAATGAAGGACGCAATCCGTGGGAGGCACTACGTGGATGATGAAGAAGTTATTGATGCAGTACGACGTTGGCTCCGACATCGACCAGTGGAATGGTACCGTGCAGGCATACAGGCCCTCATTTCAAGGTGGCATAAGGCTGTAGCATTGAATGGAGATTACGTTGAAAAATAGTGTTGTGTAGCTAAAAGATTGGGGAATAACCTGGTGTATTTCAATGCTGAATAAAACAACCCCTGTTTCAGAAAAAAAATGTGTTGCATTACTTATTGAACTGCCCTCGTATGTGTGTGATGTCCATAGGTTAGTTAGATTTACGTAGTTCTAATTTCTAGGGGACTGATGACCTCAGAAGTTAAGTCTCATAGTGCTCAGAGCCATTTGAACCATCTGAATCAATGCAAGTGATGGAGACCTTCAAACACCGCCGCCAGGAAGTTCGATGTGTTCATGATGTAGACATCAAATTGTGGGTGAAAATAAAAGTGGGAAAGCTATGTCCTCGGAGTCTTTAGCGAAGGCATAAATGAATAAAATGTTTTAGGTTTTCAAGACTCGTCAATTCGAATAAAATTATAGACCTTTCGATGAACATCTC
Organism: Schistocerca piceifrons; assembly: GCF_021461385.2. Taxonomy (NCBI): domain Eukaryota; kingdom Metazoa; phylum Arthropoda; class Insecta; order Orthoptera; family Acrididae; genus Schistocerca; species Schistocerca piceifrons. Next base: position 586,633,466 of record NC_060142.1, on the reverse strand, counting down.
CGCCATCGTCGTCAGAAGTTCACTGACCGCCGGGGCTGCTTTTTTGTTTTTCTTTACTGTGATTTTATTCCCCTGTCCCATATGGGCAGGGGAGGGCTGTCAGCGGCACAATCCGCCGCTCTTCAGCCGAGTGACATAACTAATACAAGAATAAAATGTTACATACAAGGCGGTAAACAAGGGGGACATAAAACAGAGTAAGGGGAGATAATGGAGGTAAAAATACCGTGACATGGGGACGTTCATGGGGGGACAATTAAAAAAGTAGACATAAAGTTAAAAACACAGTTGGAGATTCGTAGAACACAAAAAAGACACTGAAGTCACACGCACAGGTTAAAAGTGGGCCACAGTATTAAAAACACTCCAGAACAACATACTTTAAACCCACTTGAGCACACAAGATGAAGAATAAAACTGCCAGGTGGGACCTGCCGTGGGAGAGGACGGAGAGGATGGAAAAGGACGGGAGGCCTGGGCTGCTACAGTTCCTCGCTTACATATGCATGATGACATCATCAGCAGCCAATCAGATCGACCCAATGTGGCGCGCGCTCATTGAGTCGACCCGGGCAGCTAGCAGAGCTATTGCCCGTGGCAGCAGTGGCAGCATCGGTGAAGTCAGGTGGCGCCAGGGGCAAGCGCAACGTTTGAAACTGCCGCTTCCGCGTCGTGCATCTGCCTTTACTTTCTTTCGATGTCCAACACCCACCCCCATGCCCAGATGAGTGTGTACTCCTAGTCTCTGTTGAAATTGTTGTTGTTTGAACGAATCTCGGCCTCTTTCTTTATAATGGAGTCCCAATATGTAAAATCATGAGCCAACACTTTTGTATTTCCGAACTTTATTTGGCTGCTGATGATGTCATCATGCCTATATAAGCGAGGAACCGTAGCAGCCTCGGCAGTCAGTGAAATCCTGACGACGATGGCGGAGATGGTCATCGAAAGCTCGAGGATTTTATTCGAATTGACGCGGCTTGAAAATCGAGAACGTTTTATTCAAAAGTGGGAAAGTTAAATTTCCCAAGATCTGACGCCAATGAAAGTTGGTCTTATGCTGGAGGCGTAAAAACAATACTGTAAGCCGTACAGTAAAAATGTACCGCAACATACCGCCATCCAGAAAACGATACAGTACTGACAACAAACAACTTGTCGCTGATGACACCCTACACAGACGCAAATATCTACAACGATATCTGTGGGTTGTACTCTATCAGCTAGAAGTTCTAAAGATAGTGCACGGGTTTTACAGTTCCTTCGTGCGACAGCCCATACGTACACAGTTATTCCATTGCTTTCACAGAGGCGTAAACTTGCTCCAAAACTGTTTATCCTTCAAGAGCCTCGTTCTTCAAATTTAATCGTCAACTCTCACTCCTCCGGCAAGATGACCAAAGAACTGTTGAGGACATTTCAACAAGAAGCGGTAGTGGAACAAATCAGTGGAGATTGGATTCTTACACGGTCGACAAAGACACAGGTGTTCTTCGTTATCCGCACATACGAAACAATCTACCAGAAGACAACATCAAAATTCACGTAATTCCACCAAGTACAACCTCTGTTTGTCAACCCCTTGACCTTCATTTCTTCAGAAAGTACAAGCGTATGATTCGTTATATCCGATTCTGCTCGAGATTTTTCAGAAGGGATCAATCTGTAACAACAGAATAATCTTCTGAAGCTGCAGTCCCTCACGTACAATCAGTTTCTATAAATGTCATCGTCACGGGCGAATTATGGCTAAACTCGTTGATGAACCCACACCCTCTGAAACTTGGAGAAAGTTCTGTTTCAGAAACAAGCTTTCATTCTGCATTATACAGGGTGGATGCTCCAATTTGGGATTCATCACATGTGCTTAGTGCACGAAAGTAATTTGCTTCTCATACTTCTTCGTACGCAACCATTATCGTGAAGCCTTTGCTCCTGAATAAATGACAGCGTGTGTTTGTGAGAGGGTTATTATTACTCCAGCACGTGTGATGCAATTGTTTCTTTATTTTTCTATTCTGATTTTATATTCTGTGAGATTATAAATGTACTCTATAGGTTTGCTACTTTAAAAGAAATAAAACGAAAGCAGATTGCCTAGAGGGCGTTACTGTAAACTCCAAACAGCCCTTTTACATGTCATAAATATGTTAAACAACAATATTAGAGTTCCAAGATAAAGTTATTGTTCATAAACTTGTTGTCCCATCTAACATTCACAGGCACAATACCATAAATAAAAGAAAAACCACGTGTTTTTGAAATTTGAACCCAGGACCCTGCGGACGATGACCTTACGCTCTACCAACTACCCATAGCAATTGCTCACAGATACGCTTATCCTGTGCTCCGGTAGTTCTGGTGTTACTTTTAGTTAACGTTTACGCCAGTTCTGCTGGACGGCAGTACATAGCACAAGCCAGGTCGTAGTTTTGGTTGATATTCTACCGACATACAAAGTTTGGTACAAATCTGAGTGAAATCTGGAGGTTATGATGCTAGCAGAGTCAGCAAGCTTGATACTTGGTCCTGAGAACAGCTTAGAGTGAGGTGGGAAATAGATAAAACTGCTGGGACAGTGGTCCCAATTGACGATAGGTCTCAAGGCGAGGCCAAGTGACATAGAAAATTGCTGTTGCTAGCCGTTATAGGAAGGGCAGTGACGTTCTGCTTTCATCTGGACGTTGTTGCTACCAAACGTGAAGTTCGTCACTGTAAAGACCAGGGGCATCCCTACATACCGAGTAGGAGAAGGGAAGGTATCTGAATGGCGAAGCCTGCAGAGTGCCTGTGAATGGTTGGACCGACTATACCAAGAGAGAAAAAGAGCGCCTTCGTATTCCCTTATTAACACAAGTTCTTTTTGTATTAGACAGAGTTGTCAATAATATGTCTGGAACGCCAATTCCTTGTCGCTCGTCGCCATCCTCGGGTAAGCTCCGAGAAGCCTGCTTGTTATCTCTAACCCCACGGACTCAAATACTGACTACTTTTGTGCAACGCATTGCATCCGTTGCTTTTTTCTGATGTTTAGAATTTGCCTTCAGAGTAATAGTTAGACTGGAAGCAAATAAACAGTGTTAGCCAGACCCCTTAATTCCTCGAGTTTCCTGCAGCGAACATCCTAAATTGTCCTAAAATCTGCCCCTCTCTTAGGTGGCCTGTGACAATCTTGGCTGCTGATCCAAGTAATTAACCTGTCGTCACTGACAGTTGGTCTTCCTGCAGTTGCACGTAACAGCTGGGGAATTGCAGATTTACTTGTAACCTCCTGTCTTCCCTCTATCTTATGTTAGGGCACAACACTTGGTTATGAGATGCAGAATCTATATTTCTTGCAGACGGAAGACATTGCGGTGTAGGTTGAGGGTGCGGTAATTAGATCGGTTTCAGGCAAGACAAGAGAACTCTGCTGGTTATTGTATTGCGCCTTCCTGTAGATACCACTAACTAGTAGGAGATATACTCTAGCAACAGGCTGTAACAGCACTGTAACACGTAGGTGAAAAGCAACGTCGGACAATGTAACTCACTCTCGTAATACTACAATGAGTCATCCTAAGAAGACCTTGCCTACACTGAAGGACGTAATCCGTGTGACTTGAAATAATCGACTGTACTAACACAATGACGTTACGTAAGATTTGATATTCAGCTTCTTACGGTATAGATCACACTACAGCTCGCTAAGAGATCACTATGTACAAAAGGATGGACGCAATAACACTTTTCATGGTATAATGGGATCAGTGGTAGCTATCAGCACATCTGACTATCAGGGTTCACTAGATTCGAAAGATAAACTACTACCAAAACTAATATCAATCACTAGAAAAATACTAAATGTAGGAGTCTACGGGAGTAGAAATGATATATTTACTTTACCAATGACAGCAAAACAAAAAAAAATGGTTCAAATGGCTCTGAGCGCTATGGGACTCAACTGCTGAGGTCATTAGTCCCCTAGAACGTAGAACTAGTTAAACCTAACTAACCTAAGGACATCACAAACATCCATGCCCGAGGCAGGATTCGAACCTGCGACCGTAGCGGTCTTGCGGTTCGAGACTGCAGGCAAAACATAGCAAAGCTTACTATGTGTACTCTGCCTACATAACCAAACATTTTCTCAAAAACGTACGTACCAGAAACTATAGCTTTCGTATATAGCTGCTGAATACCTCATGCAGATCCGTTGCTTCTTGTAGCGGATTTTTTAAAGCTTAAACGAATAATCGTATACACACTCAATTAGTGTGAACGCTATAAGTTTTTACGTAGAATGGACAATACGTTAACAAGGCAAAGATATAATTTAATATCGTTTATCTCTCGTTGTCAACCAACGATAACCTCTATAAGTAGCGTCTTGCTACAACAATATCCTTGAGTCTATTGAAATTTTATCATAATAAAGTATTTCGTTAATCTCAACCTTTCAGAATTACATGAAATAACTTTTCATTTATAATTAATAACTTTTCAATAAAGCATAAACTTGCTTTCCGTATCTAAATAAAGATTAATTATCATTCTTTCTGTTGCAAGTTATTACTTCAAAAATATTATTCCTTGTCTTTAATTTCTCTGAATTTTGCATTTACCAAAATTACAGTCTTTTACTTTATTGGGTTTTGAATTTACTTTTTCTCGAATAGATGTATTCAAGATATTAGTCTGTTTTGAAATAAGCCTTTGATTATTTTTTTCTAATAGTTTGATGATAAAGAACAAGTCGGGTAATGACGTTTTCAGTTTACAACTGTTAATTTTTTGTTTTCTGTAATTCATTGATTACAGGTATAGATCAGCGTTTTACTTTAAGAGTGCTGGTGCTCTATTCCAAAACCCACTAAGTGGAAATGTAATAATAAAAAAAAAAACCTAAATGTCACCGCCACTTTTCTACTATATGAACTTTAAATAACCAAATATAACTCTAACACTTCAGGCGGTGACTTTCGCTACCCACCATTATTTAAAACTGAAAACTCAGCACTCGATGATCTCTTTTAGAGAGAATTAGGGTGTTCTCTAATCAGTAAACTTCCGTTAGTTTCTCAATAAATAGCTTTTACCTAGAACTATGTCTTATGTAGACTATACATTCAGTGCACCCAACGAGATTTCCAGAACTGATTATATTACTACGTTCACACCAAAGTCACACAACAAATCCTTACTAAATATCGCTAAGTCACTATTCCTCAGCCACACTGACACACTGCAACGCTGCTGTCCTTTTTTGCGCGCTTTAATGCTCAAGCACAAAATAACTAAACAACTTAGCTTGAAAACGTCTCTTTACAAAACCATCTAACGGAACATCTCACAAAAATATTGTAACACGGTTCACATACCATCGCGTAGCTGTTAAGCAGCACAGAACACCATTAAACACAACTGTTGTTGTTGTGGTCTTCAGTCCTGAGACTGGTTTGATGCAGCTCTCCATGCTACTCTATCCTGTGCAAGCTTCTTCATCTCCCAGTACCTACTGCAACCTACATCCTTCTGAATCTGTTTAGTGTATTCATCTCTTGGTCTCCCTCGACGATTCTTACCCTCCACGCTGCCCTCCAGTACTAAATTGGTGATCCCTCGATGTCTCAGAACATGTCCTACCAACCGATCCCTTCTTCTAGTCAAGTTGTGCCACAAGCTCCTCTTCTCCCCAATTCTATTCAATACCTCCTCATTAGTTATGTGATCAACCCATCTAATCTTCAGCATTCTTCTGTAGCACCACATTTCGAAAGCTTCTATTCTCTTCTTGTCTAAGCTATTTATCGTCCACGTTTCACTTCCATACATGGCTACACTCCATACAAATACTTTCAGAAACGACTTCCTGACACTTAAATCAATACTCGATGTTAACAAATTTCTCTTCTTAAGAAAATCTTTCCCTGCCATTGCCAGTCTACATGTTATATCCTCTCTACTTCGACCATCATCAGTTATTTTTCTCCCCAAATAGCAAAACTCCTTTACTACTTTAAGTGTCTCATTTCTTAATCTAATACCCTCAGCATCACCCGACTTAATTCGACTACATTCCATTATCCTTGTTTTGCTTTTGTTGATGTTCATCTTATACCCTCCTTTCAAGACACTGTCCACTTCGTTCAGCTGCTCTTCCAAGTCCTTTGCTGTCTCTGACATAATTACAATATCATCGGCGAACCTCAAAGTTTTTATTTCTTCTCCATGGATTTTAATACCTACTCCGAACTTTTCTTTTGTTTCCTTTACTGCTTGCTCAATATACAGATTGAATAACATCGGGGATAGGCTACAACCCTGTCTCACTCCCTTCCCAACCACTGCTTCCCTTTCATACCCCTCGATTCTTATAACTGCCATCTGCTTTCTGTACAAATTGTAAATAGCCTTTCGCTCTCTGTATTTTACCCCTGCCACCTTCAGAATTTGAAAGAGAGTATTCCAATCAAAATTGTCAAAAGCTTTCTCTAATCCTACAAATGCTAGAAACGTAGGTTTGCTTTTCCTTAATCTTTCTTCTAAGATAAGTCGTAGGGTCAGTATTGCCTCACTTGTTCCAACATTTCTACGGAATCCAAACTGATCTTCCCCGAGGTCGGCTTCTATCAGTTTTTCCATTCGTCTGTAAAGAATTCGCGTTAGTATTTTGCAGCTGTGACTTATTAAACTGATAGTTCGGTAATTTTCACATCTGTCAACACCTGCTTTCTTTGGGATTGGAATTATTATATTCTTCTTGAAGTCTGAGGGTATTTCGCCTGTCTCACACATCTTGCTCACCAGATGGTGGAGTTTTGTCAGGACTGGCTCTCCCAAGGTTGTCAGTAGTTCTAATGGAATGTTATCTACTCCGGGGGCCTTGTTTCGACTTAGGTCTTTCAGTGCTCTGTCAAACTCTTCACGCAATATCATATCTCCCATTACATCTTCATCTACATCCTATTCCATTTCCATAATATTGTCCTCAAGTACATGGCCTTTGTTTAGGCCCTCTATATACTCCTTCCACCTTTCTGCTTTCCCTTCTTTGCTTAGAACTGGGTTTCCATCAAAGCTCTTGATATTCACGCAAGTGGTTCTCCTTTCTCCAAAGGTCTCTTACCCCTAGTGAGATAAGCCTCTACATCCTTACATTTGTCTTCTAGCCATCCCTGCTTAGCCATTTTTTACTTCCTGTCGATATCATTTTTGAGACGTTTGTATTCATTTTTGTCTGCTTCATTTACTGCATTTTTATATTTTCTCCTTTCATCAATTAAATTCAATATTTCTTCTGTTACCCAAGGGTTTCTACTAGCCCTCGTCTTTTTACCTATTTGATCCTCTGCTGCCTTCACTATTTCTCCCTCAAAGCTACCCATTCTTCTTCTACTGTATTTCTTTCCCCCATTCCTGTCAATTGTTCCATTATACTCTCCCTGAAACTCTGTACAGTCTCTGGTTCTTTCAGTTTATCCAGGTCCCATCTCCTTAAATTCCCACTTTTTTGCAGTTTCAAACACAACTAGGAGAAACTAATCTCTGACTTCAATAAATCGAATCTTTTCCTGTACCTGGCGAGTCTGCCCTCTACGAAAATCGGCGACATAATCATTTTCTGCACAAGCCGCTAATCCTCTCAGAATACTTTCCTAAACTACTTAGATCTGCTTTGAGCACACGAGTTCTATCTCAATTTCAGACTAATTCACGTATCGCACGTGTGAGCCGATCTCATTTCACTCCTGAGACAATCTCTCTTGAGGCTCACTACTCGAACGATACTAGGATACTACTACTGAAATTCTAGAAGGACAAGCCAACAACGATTCTCTGCGGACGGAGGTACCACGCTAATTCGATCTTTAACAATCGGTGTTTCTTCTTAGCAATCGCCGACAAACGTTTGTAGTGGCCAACTGCATCGTAGTTTTTATCTTTACCGCACCCCCCAATTCAGCAGTCGGCCGAACGTTGCAAACTCGCTGACTTGACAGGACACAGCTTTTCTCGAGCATGTGGTGTCACATATCTACAACATTTTAACACGAAAATATAAGAAAACTACATAAACAATTTAACAAACTCTTCATTCTCCTAGCACATAAAAATCGATAGTAAGTTGAGGCGATACAAACAAGTGATGCGCTTTTTTCGGGCTGAATACGGTTTGGCTCATTACATTATTCATTCTTCGCGGACCAAATCTAGAGCATTTTTCTTCGCACTGTGTTTAAGGCTATTTATAGCTATTTACAGTATGATACTACGAAGTCACAGATGATATGACACAGAGATTCGCGATTGATGATCTGTCTCTGATCAGTATCCAGCTAAAACTGACACAGCTGGAGGGGAAAGAATGGAACTGCTCATCAATAAAATTGACTAATTTTTGGTTTTGGTAGTTCTTTGTGCAGCAGCTATGCACGCGGACCAGTGAGACGGCAGTGTAACATGAGCAGCAAGAATATAGTGGAGCCTTGAGTTACAGGAAGTTATCATAGGAGGCTGGAGCGCTGCGAGCCAATGACTGGGCCGGATAACTATTCGTAAGGCACGAAATGTACCTTTCAGTGATTCATCTGTATCCACCATGCAGGCATACATAGCTGCTGTTGTACCGATTTGCACGTAGCGGTGTGATCTGCAGCTCGCGATGTTGGGACGTGACGTATTTAGCATGCCAAAGGGATGTTTACTTCAAAGGGCGACGGGGACGCGCAGAACGGTGTGGTTTTAGTTAACAAATGTCTACCTTTTGGGTAGCAGGAACAATGAAACTGACCTACACTTGAGAATACTGAAACTGCTTAAATTCTCGTGCCGGAGGAAAGACGTCCCACAGATGGCAACTCTACACATGGAAACTTGAATTCTAACGGTACTGATCGATTCTTATCTGAGACAGCAGCTATACACAAAAAAAAAAAAAAAATACAAAAATTGTTTAATCAAGGGATAGGGAAGTGTCAGTTTCTGCTGTGAGAATTTGATCTGTTATAAATTTATCTTTTATGATACTCTGCTGGCCATTCAAATTGGAATACCGGGCGACGACATGCAACTATTGTCAAATTGGCAACGGATTCAGCACACTCGTATAAATGAAGTATGGGTTTCGCAATCTTCATTTTTTAGTAAAGGAAAGATTATACAGCAGGTCTGTCATTCAGAAAACGCATTAACATTTTGCTTGTTTGAGAGAAGATCATGTTAATTTTCTGCATGTGCGGAATTTGACAGTGGCAGGATCAGGGTCCATAGAGACTGCGGGTGCAAGTAATTCCTAGACAGCTGCTCGCGTTAGTCAGGATCCCCCGGAATGTCATGCGAGTGTGGAATCAGGAGGGCCATTCGAAGTCCAGTGCCATCAGGTCTAGCTGACAGCTCCTATTTCGAAAACTTGACGCTGTAGAATCTCAGCCGACTGGAACACAGACCGCGCCGGTCGAATCCATGACGACGGGGGAAAGATACCACTGACTGAGCGGTGGCCATTTATGTTTCCTCCGCCTGGATGTAATATGACAGGAGGAAGATTCCCGTCACTTGATTGGCTGTGGAAACGCTGCGTTGTGTTACGTCATGTAGCAATACAGTCAACTCCTGGTGGTAGAACTCTTCGTGCTGATGTACGTCGATGGTTTACTTTTATATCCCATGGCTGGTAGCAGAAGCTTGCGTGAAACTTATGATACAACACTGAATCAAGAAATGGGCTTGTATGCACCAAGACAAGTATTCTCACGAACACCGCAACAATGCTTCAAGGACCACAAAGTGACTACTGTTGGAGTTTCCCTTCATGGCGAGAAACGCGTCGACTGTGGTGGGCACAACGATAACACTAACTGAATACCATTATTTCTTCTTTCCAGACGAGTCCCAGTTTTGTAGACAGCATGACGATGGAAGTCCGAATGTGTGCAGAATTCTAGGAGAACGAATATTAACCCTCTGCATACCATGTAATTCCGCCGCTGGACTTGATAACCGCCTGGATTCAGCTGGGAAGTGAGCACACGATGTTTCACAAGTGCGTCAAGGTAAAGCCACTCGTTGAGCATTTGACTGGGCAGTTCCATCAAAATTACAGGGATGCTGATGTCGGCGTTTTGCCCACTTTTCTAACATGTACGACAGATTTTCTATGGTGTTCGCTTCAGGCGATTTTACAGGCCACTGGAGATATAACAGGATGGAGGACTGTTTAGAAAACCCGTCCCATATTTTTCAACAATGATGGACTTTTCTGTTGTCGTCTTTATGTGCCTGCGAGGTTACTGACTCCAAATGTTCATTGCGTTAACGGGTTGGGTGGACGTTCATTCCCTGTCTGCAACAATTGCTGTCGTTTATGGTCCCTTTCAGTGAAAATATTTTCGAACGACAGTTCGGACGTCGTGTTTCATGGCCACGTGTGTCCACCACTACTTCTAGACATTCTGAAGAGTCCGCCGCGAAACACCAACAAATTCAGCAACTTCACACACCACACGGCCATGGGCTAAGACAAACACGACTGCCCCTTTTTAGCGCTCTGCCATGCCCTCACATTTACCCAGTTTACGTACAGTGTCCACTTGATTGCTACTTACGCTCAAGTAGAGGCAGTGAGCTCGTGGCTAAGGACGTGTCTCGATAGTTTGCTGTTTCATTAGTATAAGAAGAAAATTTGTCTATGTTTACCTTGTAGAATAACCCTGAATCGATAGATGAGTTGTAGATCCAAACCTGTTACTTCTGTTGATGTTTCAGGATCTGGAAAAAACTTTCCATTAGTATTTCCATAATTGCTATTTATATGGCCTTGCTTCGGAACATCTACAGTTAATCCCAACCGATTTCAAACATTTATTGTGTGACTATTTTCCTCTCGTGAAAAAGTTTGTTTTCCTATTTTGAACGGATTTGCCACTTCTTGGTGATTATGTTACATAAGAAATGCAATAAAATTCGAAAAATCTGATTGGGGCATGGAACTGGCCGAACTGAAGAGCTTCTGTATTTACTACTTTTGTTTTTCGCAATTTATTGAAATCTTTTGAGGTAGCCTTGCAAATCATTGTCGATGCTGCCTCTGTTTCTACACTGCAGACATTTACGTCTACCATAGTCATCAGCAATGTGTGTTTTATAGATAAAGCATCTTCTGTTCTTCCAATTTTTGTTTCTTATAATGTTTCAGTTTGCCTGTTGATTTAACCAATTAATTCATTAGTAACATCAGCTGTTTGATGAATAAATCGAATTCTTATTGGTCTGCAATAGCGGGCAGATGATGGTGTAGGATTTTTCCAAACAATTAAGTCTTTATTCGTGCGAGTAATATGTTGGAGAGGCACTAAAAATGACTGAAATGATTTTTAAATGAATACACCCCTATCTGACTGTATTCTTGTTTATTTAATTACGACCCAAGTTTCGGCCTTTTATGCCATTTTCAATTGATTTAGTTAATGTCATTAACATATATTGCAAGACACCTAGCTCACCACGAAATGCCAAATGTAAAACAACCACCTTGTGAAAAGACCAGTAAATAATAGTGAGATTAAGTCATATTTATTTCAAAAATACGACGTGTTCTCACTATTATTTACTGGTCTTTTTAGACTATGGAGATTATATATATGACCAATTTTGAGCTAGATGTCCTGCAATGTATGTTAATGACATAAACCCAGTCACTTGAAAATGCTATAAAAGGCCAAAACCTGGATCGTAATTAAACAAACAACAATACAGTAAAATGGCGGTGTATTCATTTAAAAATTATTGTATGAATGTTGCTCAGCAATATCAAAAACTGTTTACTGACTGAAATAAGTTCGCATCGGAATCATGTTTGGTTTCAAATTTTTGTTAAAAAATTCAAATGGCTCTGAGCACTGTGGGACTTGACTGCTGTAGTCATCAGTCCCCTAGAACTTAGGACTACTTAAACCTAACTAACCTAAGGACATCACACACATCCATGCCTGAGGCAGGATTCGAACCTGCGACCGTAGCGGTCGCGCGGTTCCAGACTGTAGCGCCTAGAACCGCTCGGCCACCCTGGCCGGCCCAAATTTTTGTGTAGACTTAATTTGCTATAAACCGTGACAATCCTTTTATAGATAAGCTCCAATGCATTTAAAACCTTTTCTAAATATAATATTAATCTTTCACACGTGTGTTTAAGTATGACTTGAAGTTGAATATCCGCACTTATGGCAGTCACCTGATAGGATTCAGTCACAGGGTAACAATGCTATTTAGCCTCTTGAATGATACTGTAACAGGGATAGACCTACTTGTCAGCTGTTCGGATTATTTCGTATTGTTTCTTTGTCAGCGAGGCTCACACAAATGTTGACAAGGCTTGTACTCGTATATGTGAATGACGACTATTTGCATGTAACTCTCTCGAACTCCAATCTAATGCTTATCTGCATCTAGCTGCTCATCTAGGAGATGATGTAATATCTTTAACCAATTTGAAACCCTCAACATTTCCAGATTCTCGGAGCCTCGTTTGACTGGCATACATTAATTCTGCGCTCTAAAATTGTTTTCTCAATCCCAATGTTTACATGGGCTCCCAAAACCGGATTTGGTTAACCGATTTCCCAGTGCTGCTTTCGGTTGGCCATGTAAACACTCCAAAATCGATTCTGGAAATCCGCTTCTTACTAGCTGTTTTCCACTTCGAAAATCAATTATCGCTACCATGTATAGGCACAATCGTTTTTGAAACGTGCTTGGACTGTCAGGTTATGACTTGTTTTAAAAAAAAAATTGCGGCTAATATAGACGTAGAGATGTTTTCCACAGTGAAGGAGAACTGTTACTCTGAGCATGAAACTGTCTACTTCCAGCACTTAACTGAAGAGAAATAGCAGTTGTGCCAACTATATCAAGAACCAGAACAGCTACTTTAAAAATACCATATTTGCTACGAACGACTCTGGCGGCCTACCAGCTCGAGCTTCGCAACATGAAATTTTAATTGTAGTTCACAGCCAGTTATGGTTATTCTTTAAGAAGGTACTACAAATTTGTGTCAAGCAAGCCAACGTTTCTCTAACTTATATTTAAAACCTTTCTTTTCTTCATCAGGAAAGGTAGGATCTGGTAATATATGATTTTCATTAAAGCCCAATCATTTTACAAACTCTTTCTCGGAACATCTCTTCATAAGATCATTGAGGCCTTTGCTTGCCATAATTTTGGCTTTCGATGGACCTAGGATGAAATCAAAATGCTTTCAAATTTCATTTCGGAGATTACATTTTACAGCCAACAACTCGTTGAAAAAAAATCGTACAAAATCAAACTGCGGTATTCAGCGGATACTTTTTTTAAATTTCCAGTAGAGGAAAGATTTTTCTATCATCCTGTATTAACAGATATGCTGGGAAACATTGTGAACTACAACAAAAAGAATGACTACTAATAAAAGTAGAAAATAATATGAATGAAAAAAATGGTTCAAATGGCTCTGAGCACTATGGGGCTCAACTTCTGAGGTCATCAGTCCCCTAGAAGTTAGAACTACTTAAACCTAACTAACCTAAGGACATCACACACATCCATGCTCGAGGCAGGATTCGAACCTGCGACCGTAGCGGTCTCGCGGTTCCAGGCTGTAGCGCCTAGAACCGCACGGCCACTCCGGCCGGCTATGAATGAAAAAATTATAAGTAATGGTACACATCCGGATCATCGGAATACATTTTGCTTTTCACCACACTTCAAGTAAAAACACACTTGAACAAATTCAGAAACGGAAGCATCAGTGTTCCTTACAATTGCAGACACTCAACATGGGTCTGGAGAAGATGAGCAAGGCTTTACTCGTTAAGCTATTTCATCAATACAACAACTATACTACTGCTCTTCGCGAATATCGACGCATTAAAGGAACACACAGAAGTCCTCATTCCGCACTGCGGTTGAGGAACATAATTCGGAAGTTGGAATTAACCCGAAAGATGTCGACGGTCATTTGCACCAAAAAATGTCGAAGACGTTACTGTTGCCATGGTTGAGAGTGCTGGACGCAGTGTCCCATCTTTAAGCAGTACAAGAGCTGTTAACGATAGCTGAGCAGTCCACGGTCCACCGTTCGAAAAGCGGTGCGAACGATTGTGGAATGGTATCTCTGTCGCGCTTCTAGGTTGTCGTGGACGCAGATGGTCGTCACAATGAGCTACGTTTGTAAACTAGGACGTAAAGCATGGTAAGCAAATAGAAAATGTTACCCTCCCATGTGGAGACTGAAATGTGCTTCTTTCGATGGTTTATTCGTTGTTCGTCTTGGCACGTCCGTACAAAATATGTTTCTACAATCTTTCATCGTCCTACGATCACACATTTTTCATGGGGAGTCCTCTCAAGGGGTGAAAGTCTATATACAACCTCCCTGTATGTCAGGCTATGTCTTCCTGTACAGTTTTCTCCCTTTATGGCTCCCTCTAGTACCATGAAAGTTATTTCCCTATGTCTTAACAGATTTCTTATAATTTTGTTCTTTCTGCTAGTCACTGTTTTCCATAAACTCATTTCCTTTCCTCTTCTCGGTCCACTTAATTTTCCGCATTTTTTTCTGTAACACCACATTTCAGACGCTTACAGTCACTTATTTCTCGATTTGCCATGCCCGTGATTTACTTCCGTACAGTGCTGTACCTCAAATCAAGCATATGTTTGATGCAAGAATGATCTCTCTCTGATTCTTACATCCTCCCTGGTTCGTCAGTCATATATTATTTTACTTCAAAGATGGCAGAATTAGTCTGTAGGATGCTGCTTAATTTAGGTGTTAATTTGAAAGGTAATCGCATTTCTGTTACTCCTAATTACTTTCATCTCTCTCTGTTATTCTCGAAAACTAGTAATCTGTGCTCGGCACATTGTTCATCCCACTCCAAAGATCCTGTAATTCTTCACAGTAACGACTATTAAAGAATTTCTGAATGATAAATGACTGATTCTCGTCCTGCCCACTGCCTGGTCTTCGCGCCTAGCGCTGCAGGCTTCAGTGATGAGAGATGCGCCACCTGCCATAGTGGAGACTGGTGTGTGAGTCACTGGACCGGCGCCCAGACTGCTCCGCGAGGACCCCGTGCAGCGCACGCCAAGGTGCCGAGTCGGCAGGCAGCGGTCCAGGCATAATTTGGCGCCCCGTCCGGCCGCGATATCAATTTGTGGCGGCGCTCAGCCAGCTGAGGCGTCCTCTGCGGCGGCCACAAAGCGGGCGGCCGCTCAACTCGTTAGCTGACCGGCCGCTCACGTCTGAGCACCGCCTGGTCGCGGTCAACGTCCGCTTGTCTCGTCCTCACTCAGAATATCTCTCACCTCTTCTGAACACCTGTCGTAACCACTGGTGGAGCAAGTGTATAAAAGTGAAAGAGTAAATTATGCGGTTGTTAAAAGACGCGTTCTGAAGGAAATGTCCGAAGGGAATGGAAATCAGTAGAAGTGATTTACATGTACAGCCAAATAAATGATTACAGTTTGAGAAAAGTTGGATGATTTTTCAAGAGAATGAGCTTCACAAATTGAGCAAGTCAAAACGAACTGGTCCACCTCTGGCCCTTATGCAGGCAATTTGTCGCCTTCTCATTGATTGATAAAGTTTTTGGATACCCTCCTGAGAGATATCGTGCCAAATTCTGCCCAATTGGCGCCTTAGATCAAGGGTCTCCAAACTTTTTAGTCCGCGGGCCACATTGACTCCTCCATGAAGTCATAAGGGCTAAGATCTACCTAGTGGGATTAAAGCATCCTAGCACTCCACGATCACCGTAATGTAAGGCTAAAGGAAAGATGAAATCGCAAAAATCTAAGGTTGTGGAAATAGCTAGCACTAAAACGAACAACGATTTTTATTTAATTACATAATTTTGATTGGTGGACGCACCTGACCAAAATTGTGGCGTATTTTATCCTGGCGAATTTCACCGACAAAAAAGTATGTGACTACACATTCTTCACGAAAGCGTCCTGCAAAGTTAACGAAATCTCAAAATCATTGTTAGCAACACTATTACTGCAAGACGTAAGAGAGGTAGAGTATGTCAACGCAATGTTATTTGAAGCGGCGCAACAATAAGTTATGTAGTCTTGTAGCGAGTAGCAGAGCCAGAGCATATACTTGATAGGTCTGTTGCGTGATTGTGTCTATGTTACGAGTGTCTCACGAGTTTTTTAGTGTTTTATGCGCTGTACTAGTAGGTGAGACGACGGAGTGTGGGACAATTCAAAGTTTGCATTCGAAGAGACAAGGAAAATCTGAAAATGGAAATACGTATAACACGATTTGAGTATTTTTTCACTCATTATCACTA
Source organism: Schistocerca piceifrons (assembly GCF_021461385.2). NCBI lineage: Eukaryota > Metazoa > Arthropoda > Insecta > Orthoptera > Acrididae > Schistocerca > Schistocerca piceifrons. The sequence goes on along the minus strand of NC_060142.1, from coordinate 586,617,144 downwards.
AGATGTTATATTTCTTTTCATAAATACTCTAACACTGTGAGTTTTCAAGATATAAATTAATTACAGTTATTTTTATACATCAGTTAAAACTAAAATATCCAATATCATTATGTACACCAGGTATTGCATTTTCTTTAAACTGCCTTTAAATAAAAATATTTTATACGATTTAGTTGCTATGTGTATTTTACAACGTCATCAGAAGAAAGCGAAACCTCGCTTAAGAAGCATCTTCCATAATGATTGATTACTAAGGCTAGTCGCCGAAGTGGCGTCCATTTGAAAGACTTGCACCAGACTCGTGAGTAGAATAAAATGCAAATAATTTTTTTACTTAAAATATTTTCGCCAAACTAGTCCGTTAATCGTTCTTTTTCTTCACTATCGCACGGAGAATGGTCTGTCTTATTATTGTGGATAGCCACAATTTAACCATGAGCTTCCGCTCTGTAAAGATAGAGCTCCGACAATGTCGCGGTGTATTGGTCGCGATAGGCCTCGAAACTCAATTGTTGGCAGTTTAGGTACCACCTCAAATATTTGGCGGGCCGCATACCGGGGATGTCCAGCCAGCTAACGCGGGCCGGTTTGCCGGCCATCGCGGGATGGTTTCGGCCCGCGGGCCGTAGTTTGGATACCCCTACCTTAGATTTACAAACTCGCGAGCTGGTTGGAGGGCCCTGCCCATAATGCTCTAAACGATCCCAGCTGGGCAGAGATTCAGTGACCCTGCTGGCCTAGGTAGTGTCTGGTAAGCACGAAGGCAAGCAGTAGAACTTGTTGCTGTGTTCGAGCGGACATTATCGTGTTGAAATGTTTTTATTATATTCTTCTCGGGTCTTTATCCGGATCATACAACCATCTTTACACAATATTTCAGTGGGCTATCCTTCCGTCATCTTCAGGAGAGAGTGCTTATTGCTGAAACTCACTTCCGGCGAGTTTCAGCGAACAGCGCTCTCACTTGAACATGGCGGCCAAATGGACTGCTGAAATTTGGTATCACGACGGCATTTCGATCCAGCTGAAGAATGTAACTAAGTAATACGCCCCGAATGTTTACGTAGACAAGGATGACCAAACTTCTCGGAAACCGGGATTGTCTCGGATTTCCGTCATAACGTACTGTGTCCCGAAAAGTTGTCTGGAACGCTCAGAAGTCCCACAATTCAGTATATATTTTATGAAATTTTATAAGTTTTTAGAGATTTAGCTCGATTAAACGGAATACTTGACGATACATTAATGCATTTTACCTTATCCTCCAACTTCCGTAGACCCACAGTAATAGCAGTATCAATATTGATACTACTGAAACAATAACTTTGTTTGAGCGGTACTGTGGCTGGAGAGTAGTTGTTCTGTTGTAACAGTGCCAACCGTTCCAACTAGAGAAGCGTTATGAAAACTGTCCGATCTTCACGCCACTTACCACTGTCGTTATCAGAATAGTTGAGTCAGACAAGCTACGCCGGGGGATTCTCTTATTACTCGTATTGTTGCTACTGTGTTGCAAAACGCGATTCCGAAACGTGTCTGCTATAAGCAGTGGAATTTTATCAACAATTGTCGATTAAATTACGATGAAAATTGTTTGGTATCTAACTTTTATTAATATCAGTCACGGTGGACGTTTTGACATAGTTGAACACATCTAGTCAATGAAACAGATTAATAGTGCACCGAGCTGTTCTAAAACTCTACAAAATCATTTTTAAGGCCACAATAAAGTGATCCGAGAAGAGCTTACTCTAGCCTGCCATACGGTAAAACATCAGCGGACCTTTAGGTCTTGTAATTGTACTATTAGGCGTAATAGCTTGATGGTTGACGGTTTTTCCACTTCAAAAAGTTGAGTGCGGCAAGTATTAGCCTTAGTACAAGGAGTTACTGCTCCCCATAGTTTAAACGAAAGCCTTTAGATTATCAAAAAGCTTTCTTTCAATGGGATATCCACTGAAGTCAGCAATCATAAGGCTCTCGAATATTTCCGTTTGTTGTTCAGTCAGTTTTTCGATATTAATGAATGAAACCTGTCCAAACTTTTGAAGGTGAGTTCCCTACCTACTGAAACATCTGACTAAATTTGAACATTTTGTGTGAGTACTATTGAAATGTTTGATCTCAAGAAAAATAGATCTATGGCATTTTGTGGAGACAATGCGAACACCAGCTTTGATGGTTAAGAAAGACAAGGTAAATTTAACGTATTTACCAAATTAAAGACAACGTTGCACGAAAGGATTTATGGAGTAGGTTGCCCTGCACATGTTTTACACAACTGCGTGCAGGCATCTGCTGAACGTTTGACCTGTCATTGTGAACGTATTCTTCCACTTTTCTATACACACAGTATGGAGAGGTTTAAGGAATATTGTTTTTATGTAGGAACAGAATATATGCATGTAATGTCTCACTCGAAAACCCGCTGGTTTTCACTTTTCCAGCAGCTGAAAGAGTCATCAGCTGTTCGAACCTAAGAGAGTTCTTCCTAAATGAAAAGGAAGCCCCAAAATATTTTCAGTTTTTCAACAGTCCCGTAAGTGAAGCCCATTTATTGTTCACTCACAGCCAGCATAGCACCTTGCAGCATGGAATAAAAGAGAATTGATGGGAACACGAAAACTGTAATACAGGTAAAGGCTGTAGTGAAAAATATTCTTGCCACTGTTACTGAGAGAAAAGAGCAGCAGTTCATTTTTTATTGATAAATCTGTTCTTAAAAGAGCAGAAATACCAGAGTCAGCAGATACGGACTTAAAAGAAGAATTTGACAAATTTTATGATACTTATATAAAATTTCTCAGTAAGTGGAGCACCTCGAATTCACCATTATTGACTGTCTTTGACTGGATGTTACTGAAGAGGGTGCCAAAATGGGGACCTGTTGAAAAGAGGGTTTTCTAACTGAAAGTGGAAAAATTTGAAATCTATGCCTGCAGTCTCTTTGATTAGTTTGGGACTTGGCGAATTTCGTTGACGAAAATCTATACAAGAGAAATGATGGAAACAGAGCACCACTGCAGTATCACAAGAAGTGAATTACTTTTTTTTAAGGACAAAAGATGAAACCATCTGCAGCAGTACTCAGAGATGGTAATAAAAAGTAACTGCAACGTAATTGTTTGAAACACCAGTCCATAATGCCAATATAGAACGGATATTTTCGTTCATGAACATCCAGTGGACTGATGAAAGGAACAGAACGGAGGTGAACTCTCTTGAAGCAATCCTACAGATCCTGTACAATTAAAAAGTCGACTGTGTAGAATGTTATCACTGCACTGAAAAATAAACTTTTCTTCAAAGACAATAAACGCCATCTACAAGTCCTCCATAATATTTAAAGCGCATATTAATCGTATTAAAAGTTCGATGGCTATAATATTTTTGCAAATTATAATATTTTTATTATGTACATTAAATATAATTAATTCAACAGATATTGTAGATTTAAATTAGGGTAAATTTGTTTTTTTCGTTTTCACTAAAAATAATTGGGTTCACAAAATCTACTAATAAAACATTAATATTAAAAATTTTTAAAAAATGAGAAACCTCGCAACTATTTTTTTTGTTTTTGTGGGTGGGGGATTCACTGAATAAAGTAGGTTATTTCTCACTGGTACAAGGTCTAAATAATGTATAACGTAGGAATTTTAAATTTGAATTCTGTTTGATGATAGGAACACAAGTTTACGTTCTCGACTTCGTCATATTACAACGATCCTAAACTTCTGAGTGATCTAGCTCATTTCTGCATTCATCTATGGTCTTTTTTTTTGTTTGGCAGTGGTAATATCCATTGCAGTTGTGAAAAATGTAGCATATCTTCATCACTGTCATTGGATAACAACTGTCGATATTCCATCAAGAGAAACGTGTGTTTTGTTTGGCTTATTTTACGAAATTATTCATAGTTTTTTTCGGAACTTACAGTTTGTTGGAGTGCAGTTTACTAATTGCGATCATGAGTTTGATATCGAAACCGATTCTTCCGGCTATCATGTTAAGGTTACGAGCTATATATTTTAGGATATTCGCCGTCAAAATTTGCTAGTTTAATTTCTTCAGAGCCAGTTTCGTTGCAATCCGTGTGTACGTAAACGCTTGTTTTCACTCCAGATTGTCCCTGTTCAACTTCTGCAGATACTTCCTGTTCAGACAGACAGTTCCTCGCAAGCATTTTAGTTCACTTTCTTATCAAAGGGCAAAGGAAGCCTTTTTGTGATCTTCTGCTGGTGTCAGTTTCTTCAGCTGACAGGACAGCATTTTCTGGCTCCTCTTACTGCGCCGCCCCCCAGTGTTTTAAGGCGTCGTGACGGCTTTTGCCGTTGATCCAGCAGGTTCTGCTGGGTACGGCGCGTGGACGTGGGACCAGTCACCGCTGGCCAAGGAAGCCGCGCGCCCGCAGCCTGCCAACGTCTGTCAAGGCATTCCACTTTCCTTACCAGACGCTCACCAGCTAGAAGCCGTCCAGATGGGCGGAAATAATTTGCAAGGTTCTCATTTAAATTAAAATAAATGTCTTTCTTGTGACAGACCCTATCGCACAACAAGAAATAAAGTGGATTTTTTAAATTTGTGGTGCGACATTCTTACAGAAACATACGAAACCCTGAAGTAAGATTTCTGGATGTCACTCAATTGTGTCACATTTGAAACCGAATACAAACAGCTAAATTTTACACGGTTTAGTTCTGTATACATAAATTTTCAGAAGTAATTTTAAACGCTCTACAAACGGCATACCTTACGATAATTTAGTTCATATGATCACTGTCCTCAGAAAGTCACGCGTCAAACATCGTATTTAGTGCATCAATGCTGCGTCCTCCGACGGTAAAAAGTGAATCGTGGAATGAAACACGAAAGGCTGAAACCTAGTCATTTGTTGTTTTTATGTCGGTGTCAATAAAGTATAATCGATTCATTAGATTTTTGAACTTGTAATTATATAAAATCCATTGGAAAGAGGACCTTCCCTGTTTTTGAATTCGAATTTTGGCGCTTTTGAAGTTCTGGGTAAGAGGCTGTAGTCTCTAAAGATATGCGAAGGAAAGTGAACAACCAAAAATGTCATGGAATTTTAAAACAAAATGTGCAGTCAAATTCCTTTTTTGTCTTTGACACATCTTCTATAACCGAATTTATGCATGTCAATATATTACTGTATGAGCTAGGAAGTTTAGGTTAGTTTGTGGAGTCGAGATGTGAGACATTTCTAGTAGGTGAAGGTCTGAGTATATATGTGGTGTTCACTGCCATATCTGATTTGGATAGCTTAGTCACTCAATATCATAAATTTTTTTCACAAGATCGGCCACTTCAACGCATTCGTGTCCTGACATACGCAAAAGGAGTAAGAAGCGACAAAATCTTATGCATCACTGTTTGCTAATTAGTTATTACGAATGTTGTTAGCCCGTATTAATCTGTATACAACAAAATTTTGCCTTTAAAGATACATACTTTATTAATGCCGATACTGTAAATACTACAACTACTTATTTCATCCACATAAAACATCATCAGTTGCCTTTACATACATATAGGCCGACGGAAATAATCTCAACACCAAAGAAGAGCAGTAAGTTAGGACGTCTGCTGCAGAAACGTGGGCTAAGACCGGTGTTCCGGCCCGCCGCCAAGATACGAGATATGTTGCGCCCTGTTAAGGACGACATTGCTCTTCGAGTGTCCGGTGTGTATGGTGTACTCTGTGAATGTGGCTGCATGTACATGGGACAGACAATTCGCACGGTTGCGGAGCGTTGTATTGAGCACAAGCGCCATATAAAACAAAGGGAGCTTGACAAGTCGGCCATAGCGGAGCATTCCCTAGAAAACGGACATAAAATATAGTTCGAAAATACAAAAGTGTTAGCTCATGCGTCTACATTTTGGGACTCCGTTATAAAAGAAGAGGCCGAGATTCGCTTAAACAACAACAATTTCAACAGAGACTAGGGATACACACTCAGCAGGGCATGGGGCCGGGCGTTGGACATCGAAAGAAAGCAGAGACAGATGCGCGACGCGGGAGCGGCAGTTTCAAACGTGGCGCCTGCCTCTGGCGCCACCTGACGTCACCGGTGCTGTCACGGGCAATAACTCCGCTAGCTTCCCGGGTCGACTTACGCGCGCGCGCCACATGGGATCGATCTGATTGGCTGCTGATGATGTCATCATGCCTATATAAGCGTGAGACCGTAATAGCCCCGGCAGTCAGTTAACTCCTCACGACGATGGCGGAGATGGCCATCGAAAGCTCGAGCATTTTACTCAAATTGACGCGGCTGGAAAACCGAGAATGTTTTATTCATGCATGCCGTCGCGAAAGACTCCGAGGACACCAAAGAAGTAGTTTTCCGGGATCTACGAAAGTTCGCAGGCATGTTTCCACACGTGAAAGTTTATGTCTATTGAAAGTTGGCACCAGGTGGTTAAGGGAGGCGCTAGTGATGGCACTGTGAGGATACATCGTGAGATTGTCATTAAATATGCGCTGTAACGGTCATCAGCTTTTGTTAGCTTTGAGAGTGGACGGAGTGCGTTGATGTTAGTGAAGAATGTCTTTAATACTACAACGATACCATTATCAACAGATCACTGAGTTTGTCAGCGGTTCTGTAATAGTGCTATGGAAACCTGGATTTTCCTTCCACGATATTACAGAAAAACTTGTCAGCACCGTAGCTAATGGTGGTCACAGGAAGGTACATTAGCAAGAAGCCCGGGCTCCTGAAGGCCACGTAGCACTGCCGAGAGGGAAGACCGTCGTTTCCGGCATTTGGCTCTGGCGCATCGTAATGTCTCTGCAGCAATAATTCGAGCAGCAGTCGGCACAACAGTGACACAACGAACTGTTAATAATTGGTTACTTCAAGGACAGCTCGGAGCCAGACGCCCTGTAGCGTGCATTCCGCTGACCCCAAAAAATCATAATTTCTGACTTCGGTAGTGGCAAGCGAGAGCTCATTCGAGGGTGGAGTGGAGGCTTTCTGATGAAAACTGGTTCTGCCACGGTGCCAGTGATGGCCGTACGTTGGTTAGGAGGAGGCAAACTGAGGGCCTGTAACAAAACTGTCTGCGTGCTGGACAAACTGGACCTACACCTGGAGTTACGGTCTATGATGCGATTCCATATCACACAGCAGCACTCCCGTGGTTACCCCACACCACGACTGCAAAACTGAACATCAGTCTGGTGATTCGATCTGTTTTGCTGGTATTCCAGAATGTACGAGGGTCGGTCAAAAAGTAATGCCTCCCATTTTTTTTCTACTTAAAGAAATTAAGTTAAGTGAAAAATTTGAATTTGGCGCGATTCCTCAAACCTTCTTCCTCAATCCACTGCAGTAGTAACTTTCTGTGTCAACAGGTGGCAGCACAGCAGAAGTTTGTAAGATGGCCGACATCGATGTTCGTTTGAGACAGCGTTGTGTGATTGAATTCTTGAATGCAGAAGGTGAAACGCCCATACGCATTCATGAAAGACTGAAGAAGGTGTATGGTGTTGTGACAGTGGATGTCAGCACTGTTAGACGATGGGTTCGTCGTTGTAAGGAAGCTGAAGGGCAAACACCGTTGACTGACGAAAAGCGGAGCGGCAGGTCGGTGAGTGCAGTGACTCCACACAACATTCAGCAAGTTGATGACATCATTCGTGGTGACCGTCGGGTGACTGCAGATGAAGTGTGTCGCATTATTTCTCTTAGTAAAGGCAGTGTGATCACGATTATTAAACAATTGGGGTACTCAAAAGTTTGTGCACGGTGGGTTCCAAGAATGTTAACCGATCAGAATAAAGAGGCAAGGAAAACAATAGCCTCCCAACACTTGCAGCGCTTCCGTTTGGAGGGAGATGAGTTTCTGAAAAAAATTGTGACCGGGGACGAAACATGGCTGCATTTTTTTGAACCCGAATCAAAGAGGCAGTCAATGGAGTGGCGTCACACAAGCTCGCCGAGGAAGAACAAATTCAAAACTGTGCGATCGGCAGGGAAAGTTATGGCAACAGTTTTCTGGGATACAGAGGGTGTGATTCTGGTTGATTTTTTGGAGCAGGGATGCACAATAAATTCTGTTCAATACGTCACAACCCTCAACAAACTTAAAGCACGTCTTCAGCGAGTTCGCCCAACAAAATCAATGGCAGATGTTCTTCTTTTGCATGACAATGCAAGACCACACACCAGTCGTCACACCTCTGACGAGATTGTCAAAATTGGATGGGAAGTTTTGCCTCATCCCCCATACAGCCCTGACCTGGCACCATCAGACTTCCATCTGTTCGGGCCACTAAAAGAAGCTCATCGTGGGATTCATTTTGAAGATGAGGAGGCCGTCAAAACATCCGTGCGTCAATGGCTTAGGAAGCAGAGCTGTGATTTTTACCGTGCTGGGATACATGCCCTTGTTCAAAGATGGACCAAAACTGTAGAGATGGGCGGAGATTACATTGAAAAATGACAAAATGATCCTCAATGTTGTGGTTTTCAACCTATGTAATTGCATTTAAATTTCCTGACAATTAAACGTAGAAAAAAAAATAGGAGGCATTACTTTTTGACTGACCCTCGTACTTCCAGGGAGATCACGCTAGCTCACACTTCGCTGTTGCAACCCAATATGCTCTGCTGAGTGTCATCATGTTGTCTTGGCCTGCTGGATCACCAGATCTGTGTAAAATCGAGCACTTACCGAACATCATCGGACGACAACTCCAGCGTCATCGACAACAACCGTTAACTGTCCCTGATCTGGAAGATCAAGTGCAATGGGCGTGGAACTTCATCCCACAAACTGACATCCAGCACCTGTACGAAACAATGCATGCAGTATTCATGTTGGCAGTTACGCCGTTTATTAATGTACCAGCACTTCACATTTGCAATTGCTTATCTCGGGCTTACATTAACACGTGATCTTTCAATGTTAATAAAATTGTTCGAATGGCTCTAAGCACTTTGGGACTTAACATCTGAGGTCATCATTCTCCTAGACTTAGAAATACTTAAACCTAACTAACCTAAGGACATCACACACATCCATGCCCGAGGCAGGATTCGAACCTGCGACCATAGCAGCCGCGTGGTTCCGGACTGAAGCGCCTAGAACCGCTCGGCCACAGCGCCCAACTCAATGTTAATCACTTAAATATTCTAGACAAATGTAATCCCAAAAATTCGTTACTTTACTTTTCTCGTTTCACGGTGCTGTGATTTTTTCCCATCAGTGTATTACACGATTTGGCTATTGGTATTATCACTGATACATACTTAGCTCTTAGCTGTTACTGCCAGTTCCTTCCCTAGCGCTGTCCCCTTTATAACTCTCTTACACCAGCACAAGCAATGTTACTGCATCTCTTTTTCTGGTAGCACTTTTAAAAATCAGTTCCACTGCCTTTATGACTAACATCTTAAACTACTTCACTTGGTACTTACTTTTTCCTTTAATTTTTACCGTAACTCTGCAGCATCCCATTTAAAAGGCTTTATTTTACATTCCTCAGGTTTCACTTCTATAAAACTAGTAAATTAAACTATCTATACTTGAGTGTCTTACCTGTATGGATGTACTATGTTTATTACAGGATGGATTCAGCTTAAGTAAAAACGATTTGTTCCATACAGGTCACACAGTCCCAATATAAAGAGATGACGTTGGTTTTGAGAATAGATTTCCTTTTTGTCTCTCTGACTGTAAGCAAAGCTTTTCTTACTGTCTCTGAGAATAAACCCTGTTGCTCATGGACTGAGCGGCTGATCCCGGCGGAGGTTCGAGTCCTTCCTCGGGCATGGTTGTGTGTGTTTGTCCTTAGGATAATTTAGGTTAATTAGTGTGTAAGCTTAGGGAGTGATGACCTTAGCAGTTAAGCCCCATAAGATTTCACACACATTTGAACATTTTTTGAAACCCTATTGCGTACTTATTTTATTTTATACTTGCGCTGCTATAAATATGGTGCAAATTCTTCTACCTTGTTACATCATTACCCCCCCCCCCCCCCAAAAAAAGTGGACTGGAAGCAGCAAAGTGTCTTCTCTTCAGTCGTACAGCTATTGAGTGCAATAAAGTTGGGTGCAAAATCATAAAATATTAGTGAAAAGTGTGAATTTATTCTATAAAATAAAATTATCTTGATGTGGTGAATGTTTGTGATGGTGGCAGAATTGTCGTCGTAATGATGCTGATCGTGTAGGTGTTGGAGTGCTGAAGATTGATTCGAGGTCTTGTTTGGTAGTCCGATGACCAACTATGGGTAAAAAGAACTGATGGAATGAAAGTATGGGACGAGGAACGGGGGTAGAATATGGATGTAGGTGTGAGAAGTGAATTTTCACAGTGTGGATTACGTGGTGCTTACTGTGGACGGTTATTGTAGGGGGATAGGGATGCTGCGCAGTGTGAGATGGGATCTATCCAGTCGAGAGAAAGGGAAATCGGTGTGGTTCTGGGAATACATGACCATGGCATTAAGATGAAATCTGTCTGAGCAGGTAGTGTTAATTTTTTTGGAGTTACGCTGTTGCTCAATGGAATGGCTGTTTTGGAGCACTGTGATTGCGGAAAGGATTAACGATATTGGTGATGGGTGCCAGTCGTAAGGAATTGTTTGTGTGTAATGATGTATTGTTGAATGGGTGGGTGGGGACTGTTAATTCAGGTTTGATGACAAAGGCTTATCTAAGCATTTATTGGAATAGGTTGGGACGGATAGGTTGTAGGTGGTTAGGGATAGTAGACTGCGACATTTCTTGCAAGAGGTTATTTTCTCTGCAGTGGAGACAAGTGTGTGTGGACGGGAGGGGGAGCGGAGGGATTATGAAGTACTGCCGTAGACATTTGAATAAAAACTACAATTTTATTATTGAGTGTAGATAATATTAAATACATGACTATAACATGTAGTGTTATGAATTTAGCTGTAGATTGTTGTTATTAACTGTACGTACGTGTGTGATGGGCGAGGCGCGCAGGTGTTCGGGATAGCTGGCAGGAGTCCAGCGCTGCGGGAAGACACGCAGCGCTTCGTTGTCAGCGCGACGGCGGGCACATTATGGCTGAACAGATGCCCTGTTCTACAGCTGAAAATGGAAATCTGAACGGAAATGCGGGCGCTTTACACCATACTGAATGCTCTAAGTTAGTGATCATCGTAGTTTCGTAACCATAATTATATGTATATCATCTTGTCCCTGTTCTGTGGAATAAAGTTCATTCTGTTACACGCAATATTTTCGCTGTTGCAGTTCTGAAAAACTTGAGCGCATTACTCGCCACGGCATCAGGAAGGCAATCTTCTTTGCCTTCGCTACAGTTTTTACACTTCACAGTTACCTCTAGTTCTGTGTCTTAATATATGCGCTATAGATTCAGTCTCTTCTTACTTTCGGTAGCCGGCCGATGTGGCCGAACGGTTCAAGGAGCTTCAGTCCGGAACCACGCGGCTGTTGCTGTCGCAGGTTCGAACCCTGCCTCGGGCGTGGATGTGTGTGATGTCCATAGATTAGTTAGGTTTAAGTAGTTCTAAGTCTAGGGAACTGATGACCTCAGATGTTAAGTCCCATACTGCTTAGAGCGATTTGAACCATTTACTGTCGGTGTTGTTCACAAATTCCGATTCTGCGGAGCACCACTCATTTCTTATCTTATGGACTACCTAATTTTCAACAGCATTCTACTGTTGTACATCTTAAACGCTTCATTATGTCCAACAGCCCATGATTCACTTTCATACAATGCTGTGCTCCAAACGCGAATTCATGGAATAGAAATATCTGTGGATGGCACACAACAGATTTTTTGCCACCTGCACAAGCTGCCCGGACAAAAAATTATTCACCCCTACAGAAATCATTATAATAATCGTTTTACATCGTGTAATTCCGACCCCGGACTTGATAACTGCCTAGATTCTATTATGGAGCGAGTCGACAAGGCTGTGCAGGTACGTCGCATCATGGTTAAGCGCTTCGCTGAGGATTTTATCGCGCAAATCCACCAAATTACGGGGATGCTGATGTCGGTGTTTTACCCGCTCTTCCAACATGTCCCACAGATTTTCTGTGCGGTTCAAGTAACGTGATTTTGCAGCGCACTTACTTTACTGTTTTCGTCTTTATGTGCCAGTATGAGCAACGGCCTCTTGCAAGATGATCGATTGCAAATGTTCATTGCATGCGGTCCCCGTAGCAGTATTCTCTCGCTAACAGGTTGCGACTGACCATCATTCATTGACTGCAGCAATTCTTGTCGGGTTTGGAAGGGACTTTTATCGACAAGCCTCGTATTGTGTCTCTGGTCCTTCTCAGTGAGGGTCTTTTTGCGACCGCAATTCTCAGACATGTTTCATGGTCACGTGTGCTACACCACTACTTACAAGGAAACCTCCCCACCGCACCCCCCTCAGATTTAGTTATAAGTTGGCACAGTGGATGGGCCTTGAAAAACTGAACACAGATCAATCGAGAAAACAGGAAGAAGTTATGTGGAACTATGAAAAAATAAGCAAAATATACAAAATGAGTAGTCCATGTTCAAGATAGGCAACATCAAGGACAATGTGAGCGAAGGAGCGCCGTGGTCCCGTGGTTAGCGTGAGCAGCTGCAGAACGAGAGGTCCTTGGTTCAAGTCTTCCCTCGAGTGAAAAGTTTAATTCTTCATTTTCAGTTTATGTGACAATTTCTTATGTTTTCATCACTTTTTTGGAGTGATTATCACATCCACAAGAAAACCTAAATCGGGAAAGGTAGAAGAATCTTTTTACCCATTCGCCAAGTGCACAAGTTAGGTGGGACGACAACATATTCCTGTCATGTGACGCACATGCCGTCACCAGTGTCGTATAGAACGTGCTTTCCTGTGGAGGAATCAAAAGTTTTCGATTCCCATTGGAGAGGCACGTCCTTTCGTCTACTAATCGCACGGTCGCACGCTTTTGCGGAGCGGTCGCAAAGCACAGACACTAAACTTATTACAGTGAACAGAGACGTCAATGAACGAACGGACAGATCATAACTTTGCGAAAATAAATAAAGTAAAATTTTCACTCGAGGGAAGATTTGAACCAAGTACCTCTCCTTCCGCAGCTGCTCACGCTAACCACGGGACCACGGCGCTCCTAACCTCCCATTATCCTTGATGTTGCCTGTCCTGCACATGGACTACTCAGTTTATATACTTTGCTTATTTTTTCATAGTTCCACACAACTTCTTCCTGTTTTCTCGATTGATCTGTGTTCAGTTTTTCAAGGCCTATCCACTGTGCCAACTTATAACTAAATCTGAAGGGGGTGCGATGGGGAGGTTCCCTTGTTAGACACACGCTTGAGAGTCCGCCGCGGAACACCAACAAATCCATCAACACCACACACTATACAGCTATGGCCACGGCCAAACACCGTTGCCCCTTTTTGGCACTCTGTCACGTGCTTATCTTTACCCATGTTTACGTACAATGTCGCTTGAAACATAGTCATCTCACTGATCACTACTGCTAGCACACCGCAGACGCAGTGCATGTCGGTTGACCACGTGACTCGATTGTTATGCCATCTGTAAAGGCTTAACTATTCACCTGTGCTTACACACTGGTGTGATCAATTTCTTGCCCTGCGTGCTTATATCGACATCAGTTACTTGATTATAGGTCTGGTCATAAGCGTCCTGAAGTTTTTGAATGTAATTACGTAGCTAGTACCGACAGCTACTACTCGTAAGCATCAGGTATTTTGTACACTCGTTTCATATGCATTTAGATAGTTGATCTCTGGAACAGGTTTGGTTTCAGACTTTTAACACAAAAATCCAATGGTATTCTGCTTGTTGGTGACAAGTGTCACAGCTCATATGTCAGTTTCTTCGTTATAAGAAAGGAGTATTAGTCACGGCTCTTTTTGGTTTTTGTACTGCGCTTTGTCGCATCACTCTTTCAGTAAAAAATGGAAATTATTGTATGGAATTGTTGGCCGGAAGGCCCCATGCTGGGGAGTTCGGCCGCCGTATCGCAAGTACTTTTTAGCTGACGCCACTTCGGTGACTTGCGGGCCAGAGTTGATGAAACTGATGATGAAGGACACACATCACTCAATCCCTGTCGGGACACGAACCCTGGCCCCTTGCTTGGTAGGTGGAAACGCTACCCCTACGCTATGGAGGCGGACTTTCTTTTAGTAAATATGGTGCGACGGCATTGCGAAGTACCTGCCTAATAGGTCAAAGTGAAAGTCTCCCGATAAACATTGAATCTAAAGTTGTTACCTGCAATAAACTAGCGATTTACCGCATTTTGAAATTTTATTTGTAGATTCCTCCGTTACTTCTTGGTAGAACAATTTCAAAATTAGATTTGAATAACAAGTTCATTGTTTTGGTTCTGCCGATTTTTGTTTATTTCAATCTATATGCGACTGTAGACTTTCCCGGCGTAAACTGTTGATGAAGGGTTCTCGGGTCTCCAACCGGGTGGTAGCGTTGATATCTCGTGACGTTTCGGGAAGTGTCATACTACCCATCTTCTGGCGAAGTATCTAGTTTTTGGCTTATTAGCCCGTCTTCAGCGAGCAACTGACTAGCCTCTGCAGAGACTCTAGTGTCCGTTCAGAATATATTCAGTTCTTGCTAAAGATGGGCTAATAAGCTCATTAGTTTCAACTAAACAAAAATCAGTAGAACAAAAACAGTGCACTTTGAAATATTTCTAGTGCTGAAATTTTTCCATTTTCGCTTTCTACATATGTTTAAGCTTCATTCATCCTTAGGGAAACTAAATGATAAATCGCACATACTCGTTCTCCGCCTACACCTCGTAGGTACTAATACCAATGGTTCCTGCTGTGACCACTTTGAAGCCGGCCGCTGTGGCCGAGCGGTTCTAGTCATTTCAGTTCTGAAGCGCGCGACCGCTACCGTCGCAGGTTCGAATGCTGCCTCGGGCATGAATGTGCGTCCCATTCTGCTCTGAGCCATTTGAACCATTTTGACCACTTTGAAATGAGCACACTGGGTTGGATCTGCGTATCATCCGGAGATATTAACTCAAACCCTCATAAGTAAATTTTACCTATGGGTAAAAATTGCTCATGATATTTATACATTCACATAGTGACTCGTGGCACACTCTCACAATACACATATTGTCTAGTACTTTTGTCGTAAATGTATGGCCATACAGTCACAAAAATTCGCCCTACGATTTTATACCTTCATTACACCGTGTGTAGATTTTAGCACATAAAGTGCTTCTTACTAGAATGATCACTGTAACGACCTTCGCTGTACATACTTATGAAAAGTAATTTTTCCTCCATTGATGACTTAGGAATTGCGTCGCTAGCAATTCAGCAACACTGCTGTTGCTAATAAATACAAGTGCAAAAAGAGAGTGAATACGAAGAGCATTGTAGTTTCTGTCTTAGAGTAAAATTTAAACAACAGTGAACCAACTTTGATTTCATAAGAAAGCGTTGTGCACAGCGACCGTTGACTCAAAGGAAGAATAGGAACACAGCAGTCAATCACAATCCCATTTGTGTTTATTATTCTTGCAAGAATATTGTACAAATGAAACCACGGTTTATTGGTGTGGTGTCACCGCCAGACACCACACTTGCTAGGTGGTAGCTTTAAATCGGCCGCGGTCCATTAGTACATGTCGGACCCGCGTGTCGCCACTGTCAGTGATCGCAGACCGAGCGCCACCACACGGCAGGTCTCGAGAGACGGACTAGCTCTCGCCCCAGTTGTACGGACGACTTAGCTAGCGATGCAACACTGACGAAGCCTCGTTTATTTGCAGAGAAGATAGTTAGAATAGCCTTCAGCTAAGTCAATGGCTACGACCTAGCAAGGCGCCATAGCAATTGATAGTTATCGTATGAAGCATGTCTCATCAAGAACGATGTATACAAATGATGGATTAAAGTTAAGTATTCCAGCAGCTGCGTACTTTTCTTTATAGCATTCATTCCGTATCCTGTTTCAGACCTCACGCCAGCCTGCGTGAGTTTAAGTGCGTGCCTTTCGGTTACCCGTCACTGTGGACTGGCTGTCTAGTCAGTCCACAACAATTGGAGGCTTCATATTAATGTTCTTTATTTAATTTGTGCGAATAGCTGAAATGGGCATTGTCATTTTCAAGCACATGCGTGACATCAGCCTATGTATATCACGTTTTTCATTGTGTACCTATCAGATTCGTCTCACACATATATGAATTCGATATTTGGGGAATGAAAAACTTGATGTGCATAACCTGATGTCACGTAGGTGCTTTAAAATGACACAAATTCGATATTAGCTAATCGCACAAATTAAATAAACAACATAAATACACAGCCTACCGCGTGCTGTGTTTTCATTTGTTAAATATTTAGAGGCAGAGACACACACAGAAACACTCTCACTACACTGACGTTCTTTCTTTATGCTTACATTCACAGAAGTTTTTTTCGTCAAATTATGAGCTCTCAATTTGACACTATGAACATCCTTTAGGTCATTGATGTTCTCTCTCCACGTGTTAGTACTGTATTGTGTTGTATGTTAACCGGAGTCCTAGAAACGACGGAGAGGCGCCGTCCCCGCCGCAGCCGCCGTGGTCCGCAACTCCACTACAGCTACAGCAGTCCACTTCGCCCCACACCGAACCACTCTTTCAGGGTTATTGTGCAGTTCGGCCCCGGTTGACCCCCTCCCCCCTCCCTCCCCAGGGAACGTCTCACACTAGACAAGTGTAACCCCTTAGTTTGCGTGGTAGAGTAATGGTCGTGTACGCGTACGTGGAGAACTTGTTTACGCAGCAATCGCCGACATAGTGTAGCTGAGGAGGAATAAGGGGAACCAGCTCGCATTCGTTGAGGCAGATGGAAAACCGCCTAAAACTATCCACAGACTGGCTGACCGGCTCACCGGACCCCGGCACAAGTCCGCCGGGCGGATTCGTGCAGGGGACCAGACGCTCCTTCCCAATATGGAAAGCCGTGCGTTAGACCGCTCGTCTATCCGGGCCGGCACGTGTTAGTATGGTTTTTATACCCTACACTTATATCCTACACTTAGTCTGCTTCGTGCTCCCGAAATATTCAGCTTATCAGCAATCCCATTTCTGCTACTCCTTATTAGTTTCATGTTTCTTTGCTTTATTTTCAGCCCACAGTGACTGCTAATTAGATTATTCATTTCATTCAACAGGTCCAGTAATTCCTCTACACATTCAACGAGGGTACCAATCTCATTAGTGAATCTTATCATTTGTATTCTTTTCCCTTTAATCTTAAAACCACTACTGAACGCTCCTTTCATTTGCGTCAACTTTTTCGTGTACGTCTTGAATAGCGCGGGCGAGAAGGTGATCCTTGTCTTATAGCGTTATTTATCCGATTACTTAGTTCTCAGTTTTCTCTTTTTGTTGTTCCTTCTTGGTTTCCATACATTTGTATAATACCAGTCTCTCCTCATAGCTTATACCTATTTTTTTGAGAATTTCAAACAGCTTGCACCATTTGACGTTGTCGAATGCGTATTGTAAGTCGAAAAATCCGATGTAAACGCCTGGACTTTATAAGTCTTACTCTATTATCAAGCGCGACGTCAGAAATGCCTCCGTAGTGTGCCTACCTTTTCTAAAGCAAACTGCTTTCGTCAAGTTCCTTAATATTTTTTTACCTTACTGTCTATTATTTTTGATGGCATGCAGCGGAAATTATATATGTTTGAATACCAGACATCCAGACTAAAATATGAAGTGAATTACATAGATTAATAGATTGAATAACTAATGTGGACCTGCTGAATCGAACTGGTAAGAGCCGGCTGGAGTGGCCGAGCGGTTCTAGGAGCTACAGTCTGGAACCACGCGACCGGATGGGGAAAAATTGCACAAGAAGCCAAAGGATTACAGTAGTAAATAGGATCAGATGGATGTTGGTTGGAGTAGTTTTTGACAGACGAAGAGGCTTGCACAGGGTAGACCAATGAGGCATCGCACCAGTTATAGGCCTGATTACCAGTACTGGAAGTAACCAGAATGAACTTCTGTGAAGTTTGGAAGCTGGGAGACGAGGCACTCATGGCAATAAGGCTGTGAGGGTGGTTCGTGAGTAATGGTTGGATAGCTCAGCTGGTAGAGCACTTGCCCACGAACGGCAAAGGTCCTACTTTGGAGTTCAAGTTCGGCACAAAGTTTTAATCTGCCAAGAAGTTTGGAAGAGGTCAGTAGGACTACTCCTCCGTTCTGTAAGACTTGCGCGCTGCTGACCCGTGGCCCACAGTCAGCCCTGACCAACCCTTGTGTCCCGGCGCCGCGGCGTGAGGCGCTCGCGGCGCGTCTTTGCCGCCGCCCCCGTTGGTTGCCATGTCGCGTGCCGCTGCCGCTGCTACTGCTGTCCCCATCTGTTTTCCGCGCGGCGCTCCGTCATACACGGTCACGGCTGGATTCCCTCGTAAACCAAAACGCGGAATGCCAGCTAAGCGCGTCGCGGCGAATGCAGCGTTCATACCGCGTAGCCGCACTCCTAACGGACGCCATCACCCGCTGCTGCTGCTCGTGCCTTCAGTTTCAAGGCCACACGTCGCCAGACGTACTTTCATAATCGCAGCCGCCTAGTTCAGATAGAAATTACAGGAATAGTTGTGTCACAGAGTCTAACGTATAAACTACCTGACCACTTATATTTCAGATGGCTGAATCATCCTCAACTCTGTTCTCTTCCATCATTTATGCACATGATACCTTCTGCGCTTTTTGTTTATTTATTTATTTTTTTTTTTTTTTTTTTTTGCTACATTGACCTTCATGTCGGAATAGGCAAGATACTGCGCTTGTATTCGACAGCGTCTTAGTTCAAATAGCGTTGTGGACGATCTCATTTACGTTGTTCCAGTTTTATCCAAATAACTTCAGAGGAGTACTGTAAATCAGGGGAGAAGTGCTCAGAGCGAAAAAATGAAGAACGAATCACTTGTCATCAACTACTAAATGCAACATTTGCGAATTTTCTCTGTAAAACACGGCAATACTTAAAAAGCAGTGGACTGGAACGTTAAACCTAAGACATTGTGCAACTGAAGACAAATCCCGAATAAAGTTGAACTACATATATCGCCAGAAATTGGAATCAATTACTACTCTATATTTACAATCCACTGACCTGTAGGAATTCATGGTCAGTGTGGTACACAGAAATATCACGATAAATATCAAAACTCTTTGAAATGAGACTTTAAATTTCATGGGAATCACAACACACAATATAAGAAACATTGACAAGCTGCGACATATCGGCGGTGTGGAAATGGACGAGGGAAAAACAGGTCGTTATAACGAGGACATCGCCTCGCAAAATAGCAGCAGGAGATCTTTTGCTCGTGGACAAAACACAATAAATGGCTCTGAGCACTATGGGACTTAACATGTGAGGTCATCAGTCCCCTAGAACTTAGAACTAATTAAACCTAACCAACCTAAGGACATCACACACATCCATGCCCGAGGCAGGATTCGAACCTGCGACCGTAGTGGTCGCGCGGTTCCAGACTGAAGCGCCTAGAGCCGCTCGGCCAAGACAAAGTAGATATAAATGAAAAAGAATGCTTACTGCTGATTGAAACATGGCAAGCCTCTCTCTCACTTTAACTATTGTATCGGTCAGATTAATATTCATATTTTAGGTCATTATCTCTATGTTCCCAAATACTACATTTCTTATGTGTGGATTATGACTTTTTTTATATGAGAATATTATGAGCACAATATTCTTATAACTGCATGTATAGCTTGTAGAGAACTTGTACCGAGGGGCCGTAGTGATGGAATGGAGCACAGGGAGGAATATGAATAGTGGACCATAAATGTTGTGTTCAGCGACCTGGCTGTGCGAGTGATTCGGGGAAGCAGCGCTCTGTGAATTCTACCTGCGAGGGTAGGGTCGGACGAGAAGGATGCCGGCTTGCAAAACATTTTACCTGGGACAGTCGACAGTTCGTCGCGAAGGCGGCCACTTGGCGGAAAGCAGGTGGAGGAAGCTGTGAGTGAGTGCTGTAATCTGAATTTTTGTGTAAACGGCGGGACGGTCGTAAAACTATAAGCATTCTCATGTTAGAAGCCGGCACGCTCCTATCAGAGTGGCAGGTGCACATGTTTAATGGAGGCAAGACTGTAACTCCCCTGACGCCAGAAAGTCACCAGGTTCTTCAAGCGAGTGTAAAAAATAATGTATTTCAGAGGCACGACTGTCTGGGAAGATTAACAGCCTTCTTTTAGAAATTAGAAATTGTCAGCCTGGAAAGATTAGATCTCTTCGTAAATGAGGGACTGTGGTCCCGTGTACGTAAACGTTTTTTTGCCAAAACATGGCCATATTCGCCAGGAGAACGAAGCCTGCCTAGTCTAAAATATTTATTTTTTCAGACAAGAGAGATTTTGAGTCGCTGATTGGCTCCACTCAGGATATGCAAAGCAGAGGCTTGCTCTCCCAAAGTTCGAACCGCGGTGCTGTGTTTGGATTGGCTGCCAGGTCAGCAGAACAGTGAAGAGAGGACATTTAGTAAGTGTGGAATAGTTCGATTGGTTTATACAACGTGGAGGCGAGTTTTTTCTGCTACTTCAGCACCTGTACGTGGCTTGGTGGAAATTGATTGTGATTCCTTGCCTTATTCGTCTTCTGGTCCTCCACTAGTGGAGAACTTCAAGTCTTTCCCTGGTGGGTGAGACTTGTGGAATGCATTTCGTGGTGGACTGAGGGTCAGTGACAGTTTCCAACTGTACCAACAGCGGAATTGGATATCATCTCGTGTGTCACGAGGATGAACTTATTCGTCTTGAGACGGAGCTTAAGTTAAGTCTTGGTGGTGACTTAGTACCTATGTACCGCATTTTCAACATGTGACTACACCTATTCAGGCTGTTTTAGTTTTATTTCTAGACCATGTCCTCGTAGACATATTATAGAATCAGGTTTATCTTCTGAAGAAGGCTCAATTACTGGGGTTGAAACCTAAGTAAAGGTTGGTTTCATTACCGCAATCGAGGCTGATAGTTTCTTATATATTCAATTGCAAAATGTAGAGAAGGTATTTGTATGGTGCAAAATTTAGAGAAGATATTTATATGGTGCAAACATTGGCAATTGACCCTAAAGAATGAAAAGTGTGAGGTCATCCACGTAAGTGCTAAAAAGAATCCGTAAAACTTCGGTTACACGACAAAACAGTCAACTCTAAAGGCTGTAAAGTCAACTAAATACCTAGGAATTACAATTACAAGCAACTTAAATTGGAAAGAACACGTAGAAAATATTGTGGGGAGGGCGAACCAAAGACTGCCCCTTATTGGTAGAACACTTAGAAGATGCAACAGATTTGCTAAAGAGACTGCCTACACTAGGCTTGTCCGTCATCTTTTGGAGTAGTGCTGCAATTGTGGTATCCTTACTATATAGGATTAACGGAGTACATCCAGAAAGTTCAAAGAAGAGCAGCACGTTTTGTATTATCGAGAAACAGGGGAGAGAGTGTCACTAACTTGATACAGAATTTTGGGTGGACATTATTTAAACATAGGCGTTTTTCGTTGTAGGGGGATCGTCCCACGTAATGTTAATCACTGACTTTCTCCTCCGAATGCGAAAATATTATTTGACGTCGACCTATGTAGGAAAGAACGATCAACATAATAAGATAAAGAAAATCAGAGCCCTCACGAAAATATAGAGGTGTTCGTTTTCTCCGTGCGCTGTTCAAGAGTGGAATAACGGAGAATTATTGTGAATATGGTTCGATAAACGCTATTCCAGGTAGTTAAGTGTGATTTGCAGAGGATCCATGTAGATTTAGATAATCGTCACATGTACTTGCAGCAATGTCACTCCACCACATTATGTACAGTACTTGGGTACAGGGTGACAATTACTGAACTATACGAAAAAAAAAGTAAATTAGTTACAAAGTACGGCGTGCGCACACTTCATTCAACATGATAACGTCACTACAGATATTCGGACTTAGGTTATGACATGTTCAATACTCCTGCCGTCATTGCCGATGATGTTGGCGCAGACGAATAGAGAAATTCTGCATGACCCGCTGAAGTGTCGGAACATCGATGCTATCGATGACCTCCTGAATGGTTGGTTTCAGCTCAGCAATGGTTTTGGGGTTATTACTGTACACTTTGTCTTTAACATAACCCCACAAAAAGGAGGCGCATGTGTTCATATCTGGAGAATATTGCGGCCAATCGAGGCCCAGGCCAATGGCCTCTGTGTACCCCAGAACCAGAATGCGGTCCCCAAAGTGCTTCTTCAGGACATCAAACACTCAGCTGCTTCGAAGGGGTCGAGCTATCTTGCATGAACCACATGTGGTGTCACCGCCAGACACCACACTTGCTAGGTGGTAGCTTAAATCGGCCGCGGTCCATTTAGTACATGTCGGACCCGCGTGTCGCCACTGTGTGATCGCAGACCGAGCGCCACCACAAGGCAGGTCTCGAGATACGGAAGAGCACTCGCCCCAGTTGTACGACGACTTTGCTAGCGACTACACTGACGAAGCCTTTCTCTCATTTGCCGAGAGACAGTTAGAATAGCCTTCAGCTAAGTCCATGGCTACGACCTAGCAAGGCGCCATTAGCCTTACATAGTTTGATAGTTATCGTATGAAATGTCTCATCCAGAATGCTGTAAACAACAAGGATAAATAAAAGATAAGTATTCGAGGAGCTGCATACTTTTCTTATTAGAATTCACTACTTATCCTGTTCCAGAATTCACGCCCGTCTGCGTTAGAAAGCGTGCATCGGCCTCCTCTGTCTACAAGGTGTTGGCACATTTACCAACACATCATTGGCGACGAGGATGGGATACGAACCCACGCGTGCAAAGCACGGAAACGCCGTTGCGTTGTCCCATTTGCCTGTTGCTGAGGATAAAGCATTCGATTCTTCCGAACTTGCTTGCATGTTCATTGATGCGGAAACCGATGAAGTGGTCGAATCGTTTCCGATTGATTTTCGTCGTGTCGCTACAGCCACAGCTGCTGACCCTGTCCTTGCTACCGTTTTGCGTTTTGTTGCTACGCAATGGCCCTTGTCAAAGTCACGGATCGAGGATCCGTTGGTTCGCCGATTTGTTGCTCACAAGGAGAGACTTTTTGTTCGACGTGGTGTTTTGTTGTTGCGTTCTGATAATGATCAGTCCAGAGTCGTGGTCCCACGTTCGTTACAGTCCTCTGTTTTACAGCTTGTTCACCAAGGACATTGGGGTATAGTGCGAACGAAGCAACTTGCTCGTCAGCACTGTACTTGGTTCGGACTCGATGCTGCAATTACGAATATGTGTTCTTCTTGCAAGGCGTGTGCCGAACAACAATCCGCACCGCCGCGGAAAGTCTTTGCATGGCCAAAAGCCACTTCCCCTTGGCAACGCTTGCACATCGATTTTGCTGGTCCATTCTGGAATGCTCGATGGTTGGTTCTGGTCGATGCCTTCAGTAATTTTCCTTTTGTTGTCCGGATGTCTTCCACGACGTCCTCTGCCACCATCCAAGCGTTGTCTGCTATCTTTTGCATTGAAGGTCTTCCGCAGACAATTGTTTCCGACAATGGCCCACAATTCATGTCCGCAGAATTTCAGTCATTCTGCCAGGCCAATGGTATTCAACATCTGACATCCGCGCCGTTTTCGCCTCAGTCAAACGGTGCCGCTGAACGATTGGTCCGGACTTTCAAGTCCCAGATGCTGAAGTTGAAAGAGTCGCATTCTCGGGAGGACGCGTTGTTGCTCTTTTTGTCATCGTATCGCTCTCAGCCCCGAGATGGTCGCTCGCCGGCTGAGTTGCTCCACGGTCGTCCTCATCGAACCTTGATGTCTTTGCTGCATCCGCCGCATCAGGTTCCTGTGCAGCGGCAGACTCCTGCTTTTGCTCCAGGCGACGTTGTATTCTATCGCAACTATCGCGGTTCACGGCGTTGGCTCGCAGGGCGCATTCTTCGCTGCCTCGGCCGCACGATGTATTTGATTTTGAGGGCCTCTGGTGAGGTGCGTCGGCATTTCAATCAGCTGCGCCTCTGTCGTCGCACGGGTTCTGCCGCTCCCCGTCTGCTTTCAGCGACGGTGCCGTCCGGTCAGCACCCTGGGGACCCATCTACTGGCTCGCCTCATCCCCAGGTGTTACCGACGAGGCCTTCCATTTTGCCCCATGGCTACGCGCCGCCGCAGCCGCCGCCGCCGCCGCCGCCGCCTGTCCTCCAGCCGGCGCCGCCCACATTCGACGCTTCGCTGCAGCCGCCAAGCGCCTCCCTGGGTCACGCGCCGCCGATCGCTTCCCGTGACCAGCTGTCCTCCGCCATGGAACTCTTGCCCGCTCCGGACCACATGCTGTCATCGCGCGTCGGGTACCCCGACGCCATGGAGGTCGACCCTTCGGCCCCTCCTGCCTCTTTACGGGCGCATACACCGCGTGTTGACGTGCACCCTGGAGTAGGTTTTCAGGCGTTTCCCCCTCGGACCGAATGGCCGGGTGCGGGTGGCACAGCCTCGCCTGTTGTTAGGCTCCCCACCTCATCGCATACGTCAACATGGGGTCCTCCCCACGGCGGGCGGAAGCCTTATAACACGACCGTTCGCCGATTTGCGGGGGAGGAATGTGGTGTCACCGCCAGACACCACACTTGCTAAGTGGTAGCTTAAATCGGCCGCGGTCCATTTAGTACATGTCGGACCCGCGTGTCGCCACTGTGTGATCGCAGACCGAGCGCCACCACAAGGCAGGTCTCGAGATACGGAAGAGCACTCGCCGCAGTTGTACGACGACTTTGCTAGCGACTACACTGACGAAGCCTTTCTCTCATTTGCCGAGAGACAGTTGGAATAGCCTTCAGCTAAGTCCATGGCTACGACCTAGCAAGGCCCATTAGCCTTACATAGTTTGATAGTTATCGTATGAAATGTCTCATCCAGAATGCTGTAAACAACAAGGATAAATAAAAGATAAGTATTCGAGGAGCTGCATACTTTTCTTATTAGAATTCACTACTTATCCCGTTCCAGAATTCACGCCCGTCTGC
Source organism: Schistocerca piceifrons (assembly GCF_021461385.2). Taxonomy (NCBI): domain Eukaryota; kingdom Metazoa; phylum Arthropoda; class Insecta; order Orthoptera; family Acrididae; genus Schistocerca; species Schistocerca piceifrons. The sequence goes on along the minus strand of NC_060142.1, from coordinate 586,592,068 downwards.
GTTAGAAAGCGTGCATCGGCCTCCTCTGTCTACAAGGTGTTGGCACATTTACCAACACATCACCACATATTGTCGAAATCAGGGTCACTTTGGATAGTGGGGATGGAATCATCTTCCAAAACATTCACGTACCGTTCGGTAGTCACCGTGCCGTCAAAGAATATCGCACCGATTATTTCGTGACTGGACATTGCACGCCACACAGTCACCAGTTGAGAATGAAGAGACTTCTGGATCGTGAAATGCGTATTGTCAGTCCTCCAAATACGCCAATTTTGCTTAATGATGAATCCATCCAAATGAAAGTGGGCTCCGTCGCTAAACCAAACCATGCACACGCATATTAATTCTAATCTTACACCTTGGCCAACCTTCCAGTTTGAACGTCCTAACACAAACAGTTCAGAAGTTATGACGATTTCATTTGATGTAGTTCAATAATTCGCGTAAGTATGTTTGTACGCTTTTGGAAAAATGTGCAATATCCTCAATGACAACTGAGCCATGGCAGCTCGTATCGACTCTGTTTTCGACTGGAGTCGTGCTCTTTGATTTCCGGCTGCTTAGTGACGCGCGGTGGCTGCGCGGATGGTGTGGCGAATATGGGCGGCTAGTGAGAAAGTGGACGTGAAGTGAAGAGAGACAGGAAGTGCTTCTACGTGTGGCCGGGCTGTTGGATTTGGCATTCGCTTGGCCGTAGTGTGATGTGCGCGGGATCGCAGTGGTCCTGCCTAGCGCCTTCTTGAGAGTCGTCATATTATGGTTGATGATTCGGTTCCCCCTTCACGTTGGTGAATGACGTATTCCTGGCTAGCTGGAAAGTCGTGTGTTTCCTATCGATAAGTTGGCGGTTTCTGTGTGGGTACACTGTCACTCCATGCTTTTACTTGTGGTGCTGTTCACTGTGTGATCTAGAAAGTGCCTTTTAAGCTGTTATAAGAGGTTCGAGCCTTGATGTATTGTATGTTACCTCCAGGCACAAGGGCCAAGCCGAAGTGTCTAGTCAAGTCGCCGGAAGCAGCCAGTGTCCAGACAATGTCAGGATAGGTGCCTGGGTGTCGGCGTCCACACGTTTTCCTGCTAGCCGTACCCTGTGTGGTATGGGGTCAGAGTTTTAGCTAAGGAAGTTGTGTAATGAGCCTTGACTAAAGCCTAGTCCTGTTCAGAATATTGCCATTTTACAAGCCTAGAATCCAGTCAAAGTACAGTTCTAAGGAATGTATTTCTCTGACTGTTCGCTTCCTAGAAGACAGAGGAGGGGGCCTCGGCCATAGATATTGAATTCTGTTGTCTCCTGGAAACGGGCACACCTGTTTTTCGCTTTTCCATAGCGTTTCAGTTGTGTGACGGTTTACATCACGGCGTCAGAGTCTATGAGGGGCCATCTCGCTTCCGGGAGGTCGAACCGAAGTGGATCATGTGACAGTCAAAAGAGCATGTCGAGGGCTCAGCTGACGTCTTACGCTGTTTAAAAAACATCAGTATCAGTATGACAGTGAAAAGCGTAATTTCTTGTAATATGAAAATGGGTCGTTGCCAAACATACACTGCCTTAGGGGTAAAAAAAGGAAGTTCTCGGAAGAGGATCAGAAAATGATACGGAGTTTGTGTTATATCAAAGGTTACAAAATCGAACCAAGTTTACAAAGAACTTTTCAGTACGAGCCCACTTGCCAGTAAAACGATGTACCCTGTCTGGGTTGGATGCAACCACTGACTCGGTTGGGATGGGTGGCATAAACCTATCGTATCCTCTCCTCAGGCAAGCTGGCCAACAAATCTTATAACTGGTCAGTGATATCTCTGATACTGACACTAGAATAGAGTTTATATCCGAGCTGCTCCCACATTACTTATATCAGGGACAGATCTGCGGATCTTGCTGGCCATGGGATTAAATCATCACGTAGACTCTTTCTAGAGACACGTACCATGCGCCAACGAGCATAATGCTTTCGGAAAATAGCATCACGAAACTGTTGCCTGAGAGGTCTACATCTACATGGATACTCTGCAAAGCACATTTAAGTGCCTGGCAGAGGGTTCATCGAACCACCTTCACAATTCTCTATTATTCCAATCTCGTATAGCACGCGGAAAGAATGAACACCTATATCTTTCCGTACGAGCTCTGATTTCCCTTATTTTATCGACGTGATCGTATCTCCCTATGTAGATCGGTGTCAACAAAATATTTTCGCAATCGGAGGAGAAAGTTGGTGATTGGAATTTCGTGAAAAGATTGCGTCGCAACGAAAAACGTCTTTCTTTTAATGATTTCCAGCCTAAATCCCGTTTCATTTCTGTGACACTGTCTCCCATATTTCGCGATAATACAAAACGTGCTGCCTTTCTTTGAACTTTTTCGATGTACTCCGTCAGTCCTACCTGGTAAGGATCCCGCACCGCGCAGCAGTATTCTAAAAGAGGACTGACAAGCGTAGTGTAGCCAGTCTCCTTAATAGGTCTGTTACATTTTTCTAAGTGTCCTGCCAATAAAACGCAGCCTCTGGTTTGCCTTCCCCACAGCATTTTCTATGTGTTGTTTCCAACTTAAGTTGTTCGTAATTGTAATACCTAGGTATTTACTTGAATTTACGGCTTTTAGATTAGACTGATTTATCGTGTGACCAAAGTTTAACGAGCTCCTTTTCGCACTCATGTGGATGACCTCACACTTTTCGTTATTAAAAACATAAGGACTCATGATATCCCTGAATTCCTGTTGTGCAGTCAGAGTTCCCTCAATCGTTTCCGGCCGTGCCCTGAAGACATACCTGACGACTTCCCACACAATGTCGGCACGCGTAAAACCACAGTGCCTCTCAAATACATAGGAAGAGTGGGACCTGTCCCAAGTACGCCCCCAAAATCACCAACGATGATCATCCGGAGTATGTGCTCCACGTTATAATACCCAAGGAATGCCACTGGTTCATCTGATGCTCTCTCCATAGAGGAGGCTTTAGGCAAAGAATCTATAAAGGAGGACTTTCGTCGAATACAGGCACTTCGTCTGAAGATGCCGACTCGGAAATTTGTTGAGAAAATAATTCTAGATAACACTGTTGCTCGGCTGATAAACTTGAAGAAATTCATTGATTAGGTTTTTTAACACCTTTTAAGTGAGTTCCAGTGTCAGGCTGCTATGCGGAGAACCTAGCTTCGATTCCCGGCACTGCCGGAAATTTTTCCTTGTTTGCTGAGCGCACTGAAATGGGGTGCATTCCGCCTCGGAACTACACGATTGGGACGTAGTGTCTCTCAAGTTCAAGAAAGCTGACAACGACTGGGAGAAAGGTGTGCTGACCCCATTGCCTTCAACAAGGCATCTAAATGATGTTTTTGGCAGTGGATGGCACTGCAGTCAATCGTTTCCGATGAACCCTATCTGGTCAGGACGTGAATCTAAGCTTTTTGCTTTACTTAGGCTGTACTTCCCAGTGCCACCAATGTTGCTTTGGAACAGAGTGTACTTCACTAATATGCTTCGCTGAAATCCGTGGCCAGAGTTTCGGTAGGTATCTGACAGTAACGTAAGTACCCATACAGAAATATGAGTTGTAGGAGTAAACGATGGACGTCGAATTTGAACGCCATATCGTATTACAATGATGCAAGACACGCCGCCGATGGGTTCTGGAACAAAGGAAAAGTCTTGGTAACGGACCAAGAGAATATGTAAGTTCTTTTCATTTTGCTAGGTGTGTTAGCCTAGCACCACAGCAGAAGGACCTCTATAGAGCTTTTATGTTGAGGATGGAAGCCAATAGTGAGTTTAAACACTGACTCGATCTGTGAGCTGATCAGCAGCGTAGCTCGTAGCGCACTTCGCTAAACGACAAAACATGGCTCTGAGCACTATGGGACTTAACATCTGAGGTCATCAGTCCCCTAGAACTTAGAACTACATAAACCTAACTAACCTAAGGCCTTCACACACATCCATGCCCGAGGCACGATTCGAACCTGCGGTCGCGCGGTTCCAGACTGAAGCGCCTAGAACCGTTCGGCCACACCGGTCGGCGCGCTAAACGACAGAAGTTACCGTACGGCACAGAATTTAAACTTGTCACCAATGTTCAGCACACCGTAGACTACTCTACAGAGCAGAAATATGCCGCGTCGACCTTTCGGAAGGCCATTCGGTTATCAATAATGTTGCCAGGTGGCATTCTAATCGATGTGACGCCTCTCCAGTATAACTGTATAGTTCTTTTCTTTCATACTTACAGCAATCCGCTTACAACGTAGCTCTCGAAGTTAACCTTCTCGTCTGTGATTAGCTCACAAGATATTCATGGCTCTACAATGAGCAAAATGTATGCCGGAAAGTGGAGTAGAGCAACAGGCGTGTTGTTGCTATCGAAGAGCAAACTGGTAATTAGTCAGTCCTGATCGGTAACACATTCACGGTCAATAGGAGGTGGATATTCTCACAAGAAGAAAAACATATGTATTTTAAACATTATTTCATAGCAGACAACTGCGTTAGGCTGCAGTCTGGCAGAATGGGTGAGTCACAAGAACTCAAACAGCAAGAAGGTATCAGTGAGGATTGCAGGAGATCACTAGAGAAAAATATCTGTGTAGTGAGTAGTGACAAGGTCTTGTCAAAGAAATGTTAAATCTCTCAGGAATCATCCGTACATTGGAGACCTGAAGGGACATCACATGAATGAAGAAATCCTCCCTATTCTGAATATGGGTTTTCCTCATGAACTGCCAGCCGCGAAGGTATGCGACTTTCGTTTTCTTCTATTTCAGTTTTTTGTCACTAATTCATTCACACAGAACGGTAGTCTGATTTTTCTTCGGCGACTTTTTCTTTCACGTTTTACCGAATCAGAAATTAAAATCAGCGTCGCGTAAGTGCCATTCGAATGGGCCGGACAGGCTGGCAAATCAGGCGGACAAGTGGTCAAGGCCCGGTCCATATAGCGGGACAAGACGGACCACCCTGCAAAGTGGGGATCGAAACGCCCGCCGCGAAAGGCAAGGACCACTCGGCGCCGGCCGGTCGAACGCGTCTGACGCCGCCTGTCGTGTCGGCTCAGCGCGCCGTCGCGCCGGAGGACGACCGCTTGCGACGGCTGTGGAATCACCCAGCGCACGGCCGCTGTGCTAAAGGCGACCATTACTTACAGCGCGATTGTAACTAAACTTTCGCTACTTGAGTCAGTGTAGACGGGAAACTGTTTTACTGTATGCGTTCCAAACTTAAGAGGACCGTTCGCTGCAGGACTTTCGCTGTTAATAGTGCTAGTATCAAGGCTTGCTGTTTGGTGCTGGTGCTAATACGGCGACGTGAGGTTGAAACACAAACATCAGAGTGCACTACTCTTGCAGACTGAGAACATGGGTGTGAACAAGGCGGGCAGGCGTTTACTCATAAAACTCCTTTCGCGAGCATCGATGCGTTAAAGGAATACGGAGAGGTCCTCTTTCTGCACCGATGTCTTTCTTTATTCGTGTCATAGGTACACTAAAATGAACACATATACAATACATACAAAGAAAACTATACACTATTCACCCAGAATTGGGCAACTTTGATATCATTGGGTGCTGCAGTCGTTAAGTCCTTCATGTTACAGCTGGTTGGGCGTGAGTTACATTTGAAGCGATGCCGGGATATCTGCAGTTCAACGCATTCGCACAGTGTTGTGTTGGCATTTGGCAGTTGGAAGTTCCATTAAAGGAGATAGTCCCTCGATCTTGCGACTTCGGTCCGTAGTCTGCTCAAGGACTTCCAGATGACCCACTTCTCCATGTGTCTAGGCGGCAGGGATTCTTGTGGTATCATCCAGTTTGACGGGTGTTGGCATCTTTTTTCCACTTGGTGAGTCGGGTAGTCGCAGCTGATCCTTCTAAGGGCTGTGAAGTTGTTAGGAAACTCTTCCTGGACTTCAGTCTTGGCTTGGCAGGTTGATGTCCAAAGAGCGGATGTGAGGTCGCTGTATTTGATTTACGCCTCTCGATGTTAGCGGCGATCTCCCTTCTGATGTCACATGGAGCAATCCCAGCGAGACATTGAACTTTGTCCGTGGGGGTTGGCCTTAGGCAGCCTGTAATAATCCTACAGCTGTCATTTAAGGCTACATCAACCTGCTTTGCACGTACTGAACTGTACACACTGGTCCAGCATACTCTCCTGCAGAATATCATAAGACAAGAGCTGTTGTTCTTAATGTTTTTGGATGTGTACCTCAGTTCCATCCCAAGAGTTTCCGAAGAAGGCAGTTTCTGGAGGATGCTTTCTGCTTCAGCTTGAGACAATGTTCCTTGTAGGTCAGTGTACGGTCGAGAGTGACACCCAAATACCTGAGGCGGGAACAATATTCTAGTGCAACTCCATTCCAGAATATTTCAAGTTTCCCGTCAGCTTGTTTATGTTTCAGGTGGAATGAACACACTTGCGTTTTGTTAGGATTGGGTGCGAGTTGATTCTTTTCATAGTAAGTACCAAGCTGCTGTAGACCGTGTGTAAGCATTATCTCTACACCTTCAAACCGACTGCCCTGGGCAGCAAGAGCAAGGTCATCAGCATATATGAAACTTTTGCATCCTTGAGGCTGTGGTTGGTCGTTAGTGCACACATCAAATAACATAGGTGACAGTACAGTTCCTTGAGGGAGACTGTTCTTTTGAATTCTCCATCGGCTGAGTTTTCCTTGGAAGTCCACGAAAACACGTCGATTCTGTAGGAGTGTTGCATTTATCCTCGTCAGCACGTAGTCGTTAGCCAGGTTGTAGATTTTGTGCAGTACCACTCTGTCGTTTAGGTGCACCGAGGTTGAAGAAAATGATTCGCAAGTTCGAATTAACTGGCGATTTGGGTAATTCTCCTGGGACAGGCTGAGAGCCGGTAGTGCCACAAATTGTTGAAGAGGTTACTTTTGCGGTGGCTGAGAATTATGGCCGCAAAGTGTGATCTCGAAGCAGTTCATAAATTGAACTGATAGATGGATAGGATGGTTTGGACACACTACAGCAAGGATCTTAGCGCCCAGACGAAAATGATAAGAGACGAGCGGCAGCAAAACACACTAAATAGTAGTAGTAAACAGTAACGGAAAATAAAACTAACAAAATTGCGGCAAACCACGTGTGTAGCCACACTGAAGTACTGAAGCACGAAGAGAAGGTGGTATGTCCAGAATGAAACTTGGACTAAAAAGGGAGAAAGTGGTAGAAGGACTTAAAACAACATAGCAGATGGCCGCGCATGGCCGATCGTAGGCCAGCCAGTCTGTAGTAAACTAAAACCTCTACCCTAAGAGCTGAGGCTTGAAACATTGACCACACTTGCAGAGGACAGATCCCCACTGAAATTCACTTCCACCTTCTCATCAGGATAGAGAATACGCTCAGTTAAAATATGGCGCACAGTGATTTGCACGACACTGGCGTCGCAGAATGCATGGTCCTCTCGCCGAAGGAAGAATCCATGTGTAAGGGGACAGTGCCCAATTCGGGGGCTTGTAAGGATCACCCCACTCCGCCTGAGCAACCGGCAGGAGGAACACCAAGGCCGGATACTTAACTTCACCAACAGCAGGTTATTCTTGGCCAGTGCCAACCCTTCGTCCTCCCACAGCTGCATGGACCTGTTACGTAACATAAAAACGATAGTCTGCAAGAGGGACAGCGCAGCGTGTCACACCGTGTCCGCTGGAGCCGTGTCGGCTTCTTCATTTCCCCGAATCACCACATCTCTGGCACCCAGCAGAATGACACCTGTCACGTCAGCTGAACATTCAGTGGTCTGTTTCATGGTCCGGTTGGTCCACCCTTCGAACACTACTAAATTGTGATCTGAATCTATATCTGCTCTTGGGTATGCCTGATTTCGGAATCAGTGGCTGACCATGATGTAATCTAACTGAGATCTTCCACATCTCCCGGCCTTTTCCAAGTATACCTCATCCTCTTACGATTCTTGAACAGAGTAAAATGTATTACAGAACCCAATTAGTTTTTCTCGTCTCTGGTTCCTACTACCAAGCCCATATTCTGCTGACACACTTTCTTCTACTCCTTCCCCTACAACCGCATTCCATTCCCCCATGACTATTAGATTTTCATCTACCTTTACGTATTTTGGGACTCATTGCTACCAATACCTCATGGTCACTGATGTCAAATCAACATCGACATACTGAAAGAGGCCATGTCTATTTGTTGCTGTTAGGTCTAATATAGCGTATTTCCACCATGAGTAGGTTTCCTAACTGCCTCTGCTAGATACTTCTAAAACTGTTATAATCACATTGTTTGTTGCATAATTAAACTCTCAGCCGATGCTGACGTTATGATTGCGGGACATACGTATTAGCAGACTGTAGTTTTTCCGGATATTTTTGGTAACATTTGGGAGTTGGTATGGTAGTCGATGGGAGGATGCCTTTATATGTTTGTACCGACCCTTGATACTGATTCTGGCAGTAGGCTTCACTTCCTGCTCCGGTTGATTTGAGAGTCTTGTCTACCGCGACAAATTAAGCACCTCCTTTTTCCATTCGCGTATCTTTTATATATACGCATGAATTTTCCCAAGAAATGTCACTAGCATCCCTCCCGGGTTCTTGGAAACTTTCTGAACATAGTATTATGTGAACTCTGCTACATTTAAGAGTGCTTCTAACTATGGCACTTTGTTGCGAATGTTTCACCAGTTGAGCACAAGGACTTCAAAACTCTTTCGTGTGGGAGGCGTTTCTAGGGATCCTACACTGAAGCTAGTATGCCAGTTTAGAGAACTTATTTTTCTTAAATTTTGCATTTTCTAGTTACTTACCTGCTAGCCACAAATAAAATGTACGTTGGTAATTTAGGGTTCACTGCAGTATTCCCTGCTACTTGCTAACATCATTGGTGAAAACTTTGGTACGAAAATAGGCTCTTTGCTTTTGAGTTAACGTCTTTTCGGTACGCACGTTTCGCTTCCGAACATATACGATTTTATTTTTTATGCTTAGTAATTGCTACGCACCTATTGTACAGCCAAATACTGTGAAACTTGTTCTCATTAAGGAATAAAAATAGAACTAAATTGTGAATACAGGCATGTGAATACACATACCTGATTCCCTAAAATATTTATCTCTTAGTTGATGCCCGACGAAATGTGTTTGAGAAACTTGTTGGTGGATTTCATAATGGGCTACGCATGCCATGCTATCCGATGAGATTAATTTTCACAATAAATTATAACTATCATTTTCTTTCATAAAACCGGACCTCTACTTTGGTGAAGAAGTCTCACTTCACAGTTTAGCTTCATTAACTATATTGGAATAAAGAAATATTTATTCGAAGGATAATTCCGTGCGGTAAAAGCTGCAGGGTTCATTACACAAGCAGCGCTCGCTCGAGGACAAGAGAAGAAAAGGAGAGATATTGATTTGAAATGTATACATGCCTGGGTATTAACAATTGTGTAACTTTTTGTATCATGGACCGAAGTAGCCGAGGATAAGTGGAGGGAAAAAACTTAAACGAGAGGAGATTTGTAATGCGCTGAATCAATGAGATCGATCTCGCGGAAACAGCAGCGCACGTAACTTAACATTTATGTTTTTCTTATAGTAAGTTCCAACTATCGAGTTCCAAGTTAGAACTGCTCACTATTTAGTGTTATAGCTTTTTACCTATTAAACAATTTTTGACCGGAGTGAATACTTTTTGAATTTTTGCACGATTTCAACAATCACGATAGGGGCTGTGACGTTGTTTCTCGTTGAATATTGATCTCTAGCGTAGTTCTTATTACTGGACATTAGTCTTTACAGTTATAAGTGCAATTAAGCTTTTAAAGAGTGAAGATCGACATATCTGTAAAAAAATAACAACCAAACTCGTACGCAGAGATGTTCCTACAGCCACATTCCTGTTTCAACCAGAGATAATCGAAGTTCCATAACTAAATAAATGTAAATATGCTGAACATTACCAAAGAAAATGAAACAAAAACGTCTAATACCCATAACGCATGTGGAATTAGAATTGCCTTGTTTATTTCACAAATGAGGTGTGACCCCTTTAGGGCCATTGTAACATATCGTAATATTATAATCTGGTTCCCAGTGTTTGCTATTTTTGATACCGACTATATGGTATTCCATAGGTAATATTAGGTGGGCAGTTCAAGTTGCGATCGTCTTGAAGTTGTACTCGCTAGTTAATTACGTATGTAAGATTAACGAGCAACCGTTTTGCAGACGCATTTTGTTCTTGTTTCTTGACAGATACAGACGAAAGAGAAGGTAGTTTTATTATACCATGACAATAGAACTGTTAACTTTTTGAAATTCGTAATACTACGTTATTAATTGTCAGTGAGCCTTTCACTGAACAGTTACCATTGAGATCTTAAATGTTACCTGAGAATTCGAAGTCTGAGAAAGACGAATGTTAGTGTTTATAATCTGTAATGTATTCATATTCCCATCTGGAATCGCTGTTTGCAGAGACGGCATACGCTCTTACTTATTTTGGCGATAAATCGAGCCTGCAACTTCGCGATGTTTTTCAGGTAGTAATTCACGTAATAAATTACAATTAAAATTATTTTATTTACGCCAAGCCGCCAGATAGGACAAGCAGATACAACATCGTTTATTCTTGCTTGAAAATACATGCCACATTATAACGGTATGTCCGAAGTCATCAGAAAATTTCATACTTCTCGTTTCTTTCACACTTAGACAGTAGTTAGTATCCTTTTAAAGTCTCCGGTACTTAAATGGGGAGAGTCCCAATACTTTTTATTGTCTATTTTTATCTTATTATCTGTTTAGGCGATTTCCAACGCTGGCAAGCTTACTGTAGCAAAACATTATTTGTTGTTGTGTGGTTCGGGCTACTTGTAGAGCTATCTCCCAACATCAGATATCTGAAGCAAATGAAAAGAAAGATTATCTGCAGTATATCATGTGCACTTGGGTGGTATAGATTACATACAGTTCAAACTAAATTTCCATTGATGACTACTGTACATCTGGGACATCAAAGAACTAATTGTTAGGCCAGAGATTAGCACAGCAGATAATACTTCAGTTTGCCATTCCTTGTGTGGTATTACTAATGAATACACTGTTATACAATGATCAGTCAGAAAATTATGACCTCCTACCTGCTATCGATGTAAAGCGGTTCAGGCGATAGCAGCGTCACCTGGCGAGGAATGACTGCTAGTCAGACGCACTCACGGCTCATGTAGGCGGGAAGGAGCGCGGTCTATAGGGGTCTGACCGAGGGCAGATTGTGATAGCCTGGAGGGTCGGCTCTAGCATTTCGCAAACTGCACAGCTTCCCGGGTGTTCCAGGTGTGCTGTAATGAATGTCTTCAACTCGTGGCAAAACCAAGTGAAACCCCGTCCAGACGTAGTGGGGATGGGCACCAACCCTCCTATACTGATGTCGGACGTTGTAAGCTGAGCAAACTAGTAAAACTGGACAGACAGCGAACTCTGGCGAGAAAAACATGAGACTTTAATTTTGGGCGGAATACAAGTGTGTCTGGACACACAGTGCACCTAACACTCCCAGGAATGGGCCTTCGCAGCCGACGACCCATGCATGTGCCAATGTCAACACCACGACATCGGCATCTACGACTGAAATGGGCACGTGACCATCGGTGTTGGACGTTGGCGCAGTGGCAGAGCCTTGCGTGGTCTGATGAATCTCAATAACTTCATCATGTCGCTGGGAGGGCGTGAATGCGTCGTCTTACGGGGAACAGCCCCTTGACACCCTTTCTGCCGAACGGAAACAAGCTTGTGGCAGCTCCATTACGGTCTGGGGAACATTCACGTGGACAACCATGGGTCCAGTGGGGCTCGTACATGGCACTATGGTGGACAAGGAGAATCGTACACTGGTTGAAGACCGCGTATACCTCTTCATGACGATCACTTGTCCCGAAGGCGGTGGCATGTTTCAACAAGACAATGAGCCTTGTCGCAAGGGCAAGAGTGTGATGGAGTGGCTCGAGGAACACAGTGACGAGTTCCAATTATTGTGGCGTCCCCCCAACTCGTCAGATCTCAATCCGATCGAACACATCTGGAATGTGATTGATTGTAGCGTCAGAGCCCATCGCCCCGCTCCCCGGAATTTACGGTAATTAGGTGACTTGTGCGTGCATTTTTGGTACCATTTCCCTCCAGCGACCAACCAAGGACTCATTGCTTCCATGCCTCGACGAGTCGCCGCTGTTACCTGTGCCAGAGGAGAATATACCGGCTATTTGGTAGGTGGTCATAATGTTCTGGTTGAACGGTGTATTGAAACTGTGTTAGATTATTAACAATATATTTCAGCGTTTACCAAATGCGTTTGGAAAACATTCGTAATGTCATTAGGAGCCTAATCAATTGTCTGTGATCGTATCGGCACCGAGGATAATTGTATTTGCTTTCCTTTCTATTGTAAATTCCTGTTGCTGAAATGAGACATTACTCAAGAATCAATTTTGTCATTTTTCTTAAAATAATATACGTTTCATTGTTCAAATAAATCAGTTCAATAGAGAAATTTGTCACAAGACCAAAGATATATCAAAACTGAAATAAAAAGAGGTGAGGTGGGCACGAAATCAAACTGACAATTGTCTGTCCGTATCATACGTTCCTTGTGTTGTCATCTCGTGCACGCTAGAAGTTTTTAACTGCCACTGGTCGTTATTGAAGAGACATCATCTAACTTCTATTGCTATGCGACAACAAAAACCGAGTTAATGCCACAGAATTTATGGTCCTCAGGTTTCTTTAATATGAGAGATGAACAGACGCTGGGAGTTTTGATTTAAATACAAACTGAATTTAAAGTAAAATTCATGCAGCTATCGCGAAGATGTATGGGAAACAGCATCATATTTCAGTGCGATGACAAGTGAAACCAGCGCCTCCGTCTAAAGAGAGTAAATTGCAGGTTATTGTCGGGTGGCTCGTGCCACCGAGTGAATTAAGAACGTATTGTTTGCTCGATAATTGCATTGTGGGACTGCTCTGTTGGCACTAGGACTGTACTACAATGCTAATAACTGGCTGAGTGTCAAAGGAATCAGAAGACATTCTGGCAAGAAAATAAGAACTGTCTTAACGAAGATGAAGATGACCAAGTGGGAGAGAGCAAAGATAACTGGGGGATAGAGGGACGGGGTTAGGGTAATAACACAGTAGAGACAGACAAATGTGAGTAACAAATAAAGCTCTCTCATTTTTAAACAAACTAGACTGCGAACTTTCCTGAGACCGCGTTTAGTATTCCTACCTGATATGGAATTGCGGACAGCTGTTTTTTCTCACTCATTTGCCTGCTACCCTAACAAGGGTGTGCTTACATCATGTGACGCTAATCCAGACGCACATTTGTCATAGGCCCTAGCTCTTGGCCACCACGTACCACGAAACAATCCATGAATCAGATTAAACCTTAATGCAGCTCCTCACATGAGTCATCGCCCAGTAATCAGGGTCAGCAGAAGATAACACATTGATATCTTTCATGCTATTAATATATTTGTTACGGCTATAAAACCGCCTCTAAGTCTCGTTGAGTCATATGGTCATATATTAGACCAATGCAGGCGTTGCGATCTACAGAATCAATCTTTTTTTTTTCCTCACAATTAGAACTGCACATCATTCTTCAAAAAGTACTGTGCATTTTAAATTTTTAAGGAAGATAATTTACATTTTATAAGTAATAACAATTAGTTGATCGCGTTAACTTCTGCACTGTTTGGTAACCAAATCAGTTACTTTTGGTGCAAGTACAGTTCACATGCACAAATATAAAAAACCTATATAATTATTGTTTTTATATGGTACTCCGTTGAACGTACTTCACCACTTTCCTCTTATTATTGACAAATGTGAAAGTTGTTTATAAGTAACAAAATATGTTTTACCTAAGGTCGACGAAGAATTGAAGCGATGTTTCTTATATTCTTGTTGTGTGTTTTTTTATTTTACCTTTCTTTAGGGAACTGCATTTTCTAGCGCTATGTGAAACTTCTGTTGTTTTCATTTTTACTGCAACATCCCTCTGTTTCACTTTAAATATCCAGGATTTTCAAATGAAACCTGAATAAAGAGTTAACAATTTCAGTTTTGCTATAAACACTCTTTATTTTCAACTAACAGACAGGAGGAAAACTACGCAGAACAAAAATGTTCTTCTGGCCGGTGTGGCCGAGCGGCTCTAGGCGCTTCAGTCTGGAACCGCGCGACCGCTACGGTCGCACGTTCGAATCCTGCCTCGGGTATAAATGTGTGCGATGTCCTTAGGTTAGTTCGGTTTAAGTAGTTCTAAGTTCTAGGGGACTGATGATCTCAGAGCCATTTGAACCAAAAATGTTCTGAAAGTTAAACAGCCCTTTGTACGAGTATATTCTCACTCCGTTTCTAGGAGGGCCACCGCGGTACAGCTACCATCTAACTTACAAGCTCAACGGACAAAAAATTAATCACTCCTAGAGAAATCATTACAAGCATCATTTAATACCGTGTAATTCTGCCCCTGGACTTATTGACCGGGACCGATTACCTCAGCAGTTTGGTCCCTTAAGGATTCACACACACGCACACACACACACACAGACACACTTAATGACCTCCTGGATTCGGTTAGGAAGTGAGTCCTCAAAGTTTTTCAGGTACGTCGTATCCGGGTTAAACCAGTCGCTAAGGGTTTGATAGCGTAGTTCCACCAAATTGCGGCGTTGTACCCTCTGTTCCAATATATCCCACAGATTTTCTGTGGGGTCTAGTCAGGTGATTTTGCAGGCCGTTCGAGGTGTAATAGTGTAGAGGAGTGTTCAGAAAACCAGTCAAACGTTCTTGCAGCCAGGTGCACTTTGCTGTTGAAACTTACCTGGCAGATTAAAACTGTGTGCCGGACAGAGATTCGAAATTTGGACTTTTGCCTTAAGCGAGCAAGTATTCCACCGTCAACTCTACCTCACTTGCCTGCGAAAGGCAAGAGTCCCGAGTTCGAGTCTCGGTCCTGCACACAGTTTTAAACTGTCACGAAGTTTCATATCAGCGCACACTCCGCTGCTCAGT
The DNA here is from genome assembly GCF_021461385.2 of Schistocerca piceifrons. Classification (NCBI taxonomy): domain Eukaryota; kingdom Metazoa; phylum Arthropoda; class Insecta; order Orthoptera; family Acrididae; genus Schistocerca; species Schistocerca piceifrons. The sequence continues at coordinate 586,576,991 of NC_060142.1, read as the reverse complement.
GAAAATTTCATTCTGGAACTTTGCTGTTGTCGTCTTTATGTGTGACCAACGGCCTTTTGCTACGTGACCGGCTCCAAATGTTCATTACATGCAGTTCCCGTCGCAATATTCTCTCGCTAACAGGTTGGGTTGGACCATCGTTCACTGTCAACAGCAGTTCCTGTCCACTTTGGAAGCTATATTGATTCATTCTGTCATAGAGCTTTTTCCTACCACAATTGCGATGTCGCGTTTCATGACCACTCGTGTTTCACCACTGCTTGCAGACACGTTGAACAAGCCGCCGCGAAACATCAACAAATCCAGCCACTTCACACTGTACGGTCCTGGACGTGGCCAAACACGATTGCCGTGTTTGCCACTCTGCGACGTTCTTGCTCTTACCCACGTTTACGTACAATGTCCGCTTGGGAATGTCTCACTGATTGCTCACGTAAAGATAGTGCACGCACGGTTGAGCCTGCGATTCGATCGCTGGACCATCTGTAAAGGCTTGTCAGTTCATCCATGCGTGCGCAATGGTGTGAATAATGTTTTCTCCGGTGAGCTTAATAAGCTCGCGAGTTACAACAAAACCATGGCTTTGAAATTTTCTTTTATTTCAGTGTTCTAAGCAGGGTTGTCGTTTTCAAGAAAATAACCGTTGCAGTGACCGACACTGCATACACTGTGTACCAAACCCTTAAAGTAAAAATTTTTACAGATTGTAAAGGATGTTAAACTGAGTACCATGGAATGAAAGACATATCGTCGGGAAAGAATAATTAGTTTTTTGTTAACATAACACCTGACAGTAAAAGCTTAAGCTCACTGAACCAGCCGGCCGCGGTGGCCGTGCGGTTCTAGGCGCTCCAGTCCGGAGCCGCGCTGTTGCTACGGTCGCAGGTTCGAATCCTGCCTCGGGCATGGGTGTATGTGATGTCCTTAGGTTAGTTAGGTTTAAGTAGTTCTAAGTTCTAGGGGACTGATGACCACAGCAGTTGAGTCCAATAGTGCTCAGAGCCATTTGAACCATCGCTGAACTACAAGAAAGTGACGACCGCCATACTCAGCACAATTATAATCACGGCGCAGAAAACGCTGTCTCCAACAACTGGTCTTCAAAAATTTCAGACCGCAAGTTGACAGAGAAACGTTACTGATAATGGCAGAAGAGTGTAGTATATGGATTTTCTTCATTCCATGCATGGCTAATTGCATTATCTGAAGAAAAATGCCCCGTAGTTGAAACTGGCGTCGTTCGTGAACAATACAAATCTCAGGCACGTCGTTAATTCAGTACTAGTGTAGATAATCCATTGACAGAAGTGAACTCTAGTATCAAAACAATTTATTCACCTCTACTGGATGCACGCCTCTCTTATGAGTGGGCAATAACCATTGCTGCTCCAGGACTACACCGTATAGTGCAGATTTTGAAAAGCGCATTTCAGGGCGACTTGACGGATACGTACTCATTCATCTTGCCCTACACAATCCAACACAATCTTCCCCAATTCTACTGAGCTAATAATTCTTTGTCGTAAGCGTTGGCCAGCCCTCTGTGACCTAGATACTACCCACGGCCATGTATACACTGAAGAGCCAAAGAAACTAGTACACCTGCCTAACATCGGGTAGGGCCCCCGCCAACACGCAAGAGTGGCACAACAAGACGTTACATGGACTCAACTAATGTCTGAAGTAGTGCTGAAGGGAACTGACACCATAAATCCTGCAGGGCTGTCCATAAATCCATACGAGTGCGAATGGGTGGATATCTCTTCTGAATAGCTCGTTGCAAGACATCCCAGATATGCTCAATGATGTTCATGTCTGGGGAGTTTGGTGGCCAGCGGATGCATTTAAACTCAGAAGAGTGTTCCTGTAGCAATTCTGGACGTGTGGGGTGTCCTATTTCGTGCTGTAATCACCCAAGTCCATTGGAATGCACAATGGACATGACTGGACGCAGATGATCAGACAGGATGCCTACGTACGTGTCACCTGTCAGTGACGTATCTAGACGTATCAGGGGTCCCACGTCACTCCAACGGCACACGCCCCACCCCATTACGGAGCCTCCACCAGCTTGAATAGTCCCCTGCTGACATGTATGGTCCATGGATACATGAGGTTGTTTCCATACCCGTATATGTCCATCCTCTCTATACAATTTGAAACGAGGCAACATGTTTCCCGTCATCAACAGTCCCATGTCGGTGTTGATGGGCCCAGGCGCGGCGTAAAGCTTTGTGACGTGCAGTCGTCAAGGGTGTACGAGTGGGCCTTCGGCTCCGAAAGCCCATATCGATTATGTTTCGTTGAATGATTCGCACGGTGACACTTGTTGATGGCCCAGAATTGAAATCCGCAGCAATTTGCGTAAGGGTTGCTCTTCTTTCACGTTGAACGATTCTCTCAGTCGTCGTTGCTCCCGTTCCTGCAGCATCTTTTTCCCCGGCCACAGCGATGTCAGAGATTAGACGTTTCGCCGTATTCTTGATATTCAGGTTACACTCGTCAAATGGTCGACCTGGGAGATGCTGTGTCCCATCGTTCCTGCGCTGACTGTAATACTACGTTCAAACTCACTTAGAGCTTGATCACCTAACATTGTTGCAGCAGTAACCGATCTAACAACTGCGCCAGACACTTTGTGTCTTACATAGGCGTTGCCGACCGCAGCGCTGTATTCTGTCTGTTTACGCACCCAAGTTTTGTGTTTCTGCCTTTATTTTACTCTGATATACGGCGACATTTTAATAAAATTGCGAATTTTTAAACTTTTTCATACTTACAGGCTTGCATTGTTTTACAGTCTTTGACATACACACTGGGAGCTCACAAACAATGTTGATACATATATTTCGCTTAAACATAAAAATTGTGTCTTGTATCTGTTGACTAGACTCTGGAATTTGATTGTCTGTAGATATTTACCGAACAGGTAAAGTTGAAAATATTGTGGATTCACTTTACACGAATGCTCTGTGCGATGTGTGTTGTCCACGGATATTGGGATGGTATTTAAACGTTCTTCAGACTTTCATCTGATTTCTTTAGAACGAGAGCAATTGGGCGACGCTCGTCTATTTCTTTCCGAGTTATTGAAGATAGAAATGATGTCGACAGAAACTGCAACCCAATTAAGTGTGATTTCCTTCACACATCTAGATCGATTTTAATGACATACTTATGCCAGAAGGAAGCAAATTTGGAAACTTTGGAAATTTGTGGTAAGGTCTTATGAGACCAAACTGTGGAGGTCATCGGTCCCTAAGCTTACACACTACTTAATATAACTTGAACTAACTTACGCTAAGGACGAGACACACACCCATGCATGAGGGAGGACTCGACCCTCCGACGGGGGACCACGCGGACCGTGACAAGACGCCTGAGACCGCGCGGCTACCCCGCCGGCAGGGAAGCAAAGAAAAGGTTCAAATGGCTCTAAACACTATGGGACTTAACATCTGAGGTCATCAGCCCCCTAGACTTAGAACTACTTAAACCTAGCTAACCTAAGGACATCAAACACATCCATGCCCGAGGCAGGATTCGAACCTGCGACCGTAGCAGCAGCGCGGTTCCCAATTGAAGCGCCTAGAACCGCTCGTCCACAGCGGCCGGCCGGCAGGGAAGAAATTACGCTGATACACACGTGATTTCTTTGATATTTAAGCATGCCGGTCTCTCCATTCTTCCACATTTTGATAGTTTTGGTACCAGGTTAATTCTCTTGTCTTCGTCAATTCTTGCACAAACAACAACCGGAGAGTTATTATGAAAAAGTTTTAGTAAATGATGTGTAAAATTTGCAGAGACTTCCATGGATGTACCCATTGGGGCTCGTTTCCATTGAGCATATAAATCGGAAGAAAACTGACAAAAATGATTTTAGGGCTCAGTTTTACACACGGCCCCAAGGTATCTCATCAGTGAGCAGGAAATTTAGTATCCCCACACTTCGGATACAGGCAGGTGAGTCAAATTGTCAAATACACGGAACTTAAAATAAAAATACCTCGAAAATGTTTTCTTCTTTTGCAAACAAACAGCAATGAGTTCGACAGTAAACTATCGAAAACGAGATCGTACATCTGAAAGCATTACTCAATAGGAAGAAAGCTTGCAGAAGAGTCCAACTAAATCGTAAAGCTGATTAACTGTGAAAGCGAAAATTAAAAGATGATCGTGAAAGAACATTATCAAATAGACCCTGCACTTTTATCGTTACAAATGTTCTATTGTCAGTGAGTTATACTTTCCATATTAAGGTGCTCATGTTCAAGTCTTCGTTGCTCTAGACGAGAGCTGGTTGGACTGGTCCACACATATGAACTCGTAGAACACGCTTCATCGTGCGTAAAAAATGTTCATCAATATGTCTTATAGTTATTACAGCACTGGTAGTGCCCTAAGGGGCCCAGGTTCGACTCCCGGCTGGGTCGGGGATTTTTCTCAACTCAGGGACTGGATGTTGTGTTGTCTTCATCATCATTTCATCCCCATCCGGCGCGCAGGTCGTCGCCCAATGTAGCGTCGAGTGTAGTAAGACCTGCACCAAGGTGGCCGGACCTGCCCCGTAAGGGTCCTCCCGGCCAATGACGCCAAACGCTCATTTCCATTTCCATAGCTATTAGAAGATTCGTGTCTGGTGAGAAATTTCCGGGCCAGTTTTAGGTTGATTGAGACTGGATGCGGCATCCAGGTCGTTGGGACGGAAATTTTATGTTACGAGTTGAAACTCCTTGTTCACGATACCAAACATATATAGTCTGTTTGCACACTGAAACAGTAGACGATGAATATATTTGGAAAATAGACGGTGTGATTTAGGCTTCACAGTTTGTGTTCGTTACTGTTTGATAGACGACCAGGTTATTAGAGATGCAGTAAAGGCTCGAAATGGAGGAAGTATCGAAAGAGAAATCGGTCAGTTTTATTTCTAAGAAACCACACCGCAGAGTGCCTTAAGCAGTGTAAGCAAACCACTCCGCCACCTCGATTGCTTCACCTGGCCATTGATTTGCTGTGACGTGGTCTCCACAAGAACCCACTACTGATCGAAACATGTATTCATCCATCCTCCCAAGTGACGGAAATAGGTCACAGAGGGTTCCAGTTTGCTCTTACACCTGCTTTTTTGTCCTTCCATCGTCTCTCGCAGATGAATCATACAGGGCTGGTAGGTTATGTAGTTTCTTACAGCACGCACAGCGGGGAAGTCAGAGGCCAAAATTAGCAGTCTGTAACGCCTCCCTTCTCGCTCCCAGAGATACCGAGATTATGATGGCTAGAACTCTCACGCTCGAGAAGGCCCAAGGACCCGATGAAATCCTGTTAAGAATCTGAGACTGAACTAGCCTCTCTCTTAATCATTACATACCGTAGGCACCTCGAACACAACGCTGCGTTCATTCGTTTGCAGAAAGCACAAGTCGTATCAGTCTACAAGAAAGACAGCGTAAGTGGTCAAGTAACCATCGTTCAATATTACTGAGGTCTCGCGGAGAGAATGATCTCCAACAGCCAAGGATTCCGATAACATCAGTCATGCAAAAACACCAACTCGTGCTTTTCTCAAATGACACTTCACGTGACCCACCTGTTCGATAAATATAATCTGGTAGATGATTCCTCGGTTTCCAAAAAGCATTTGACTCTATAGCATACCAAAGTTTCTTAAGAAAAGGACGATGTTAGGGCGTATCGAATGACATATGTGACAGGACTGAGGATTTCATCACACCGAGGACGGAGCACATTATCTTCGATGGAGAGAAATCAGTGAATGTAGAAGTAACTTGAGGTGTCCCCAGAGAAGTGTGTTGTGACCCTTGCTTTAATGACGTTACAGACAATATTGATAGCAACTTCATACTGTTTGCAAATGGTGCAGTTATCTATAATGAAGTAATATATGAAACAGTTTGCACCAGATTTGACAGTCAGATCATGATACGATATCAAGAAGGTGCTGATATTGCCATATTGATATGATTGTACAAAAATTTGAGACTGAGCCCTCCACAAAACCCAAGAGCATAGTGTTGTATGACTGCAAATGCGGTCAGTCACAATCGGAATCATCCAGCCTATATGAAAACCTGATCGTAACGATATGTGTGGTTATGACATGAAATGTTCACGTAGACTCAGCCGAACTAAGACTTCTGTCAGCTGGTAAGATACTGGCGAAGAGTAGTCAGTGTACAAAGAAAATTGCTTACAAAATACTCGTGCATCCCTCCCAGAATGTTGTTTCATGGACCGATGCCAGACAGGACTAACAGCGAACCTTGGACATGTACAAGGAAGAACAGCACGAGCGCTCACATGTTTGGCGAAACCATTGTAGAGTGTCACGTAAATACTGAAAAACCCTAACTCAACGATACCTGAAGGTCAACATCAACTATCCTAAGAAAACCTACTTATCGTCTTTCAGAAACCAGTATCAAGTGTGTACTCTAGGGATATATTATTGTGTTTTACGTATCGCACATATAGGGAAAGTGAACACAATATGAGACGAATTACAGCGCACGCAGATGCATTTAATTAGTTATTAATCATACGCTCCATATGCGAATGGAAAGGCAAGCAATCTTAAAATATTGTACAATAAGAGTTATCCTCTAACAGGCACATCACAGTGGTTTGCAGAGTATGAGGGTAGATGTAGATGTAGCTACGTATGTCAAGAGACACACCAAATTCAAAACACTGAACATTCCAGTGAAGTAAAAAGTAAGTAAATAAGAAAATAAAATAAAAAATGACTTAATCAAACGTCAAGTCCGTACCCGGACAATTTGGACAAAAGGATTAAGCTGCACACGATTATCACGAAACTCTCCCGAAAGCCATGGAAGACGGACAGGTACAATTTCTAAGTGTGCTTCGCTCTGGAAGTTGTGACCACTGAGGAACGCTGGCGAGTTCCGAGGACCTGCGACACTTGATGGGGGCGGAGAGGTTTCTCTTATGAAAAAAAGGTCCTTTTGTTACGCTGCAGCCTTCTTACCGTCTCAGTAACACCGAGAAACGCCTGGAGGCATTCTCAGCGACTTTCGACTTTCTGTAGAAAATCCGGTTTGCAAGGCACTAAGAAAGTAACCACATACCAGGTGCCGCAATGGGAGATGGCATGAAAGGATCGCCTACATTCTAGTGTTACATAACAGCTACTATCCAGGGACATTTCCAAGCAAGATCGGAGAGTCTGGCATCCTGTAACGAAGACTGGCAGGGGTGATTACCCAGAGTCGATCGTTCGTTGGTTGGCGATACAAACTGAGTTAATCAGTGACAAGGTGATTCAACGGCAGATTCAGGTCACTGAAAGATAGAGTCGAGAGAATGAGAATAAAAACTGCGTAGCAGAAGGGTTGTAGGATGATGCAGTTAATCTTTGGAATTTATTGAAGTTTACTGTGATCATTTTGGTTCTTTCTGAGATCATTAGGAGACTATTGTGGGACTGATTTAGTGATGACAGGAAGAGTATTCTGAGACCTTTGGGAGTTCATTCTGAAGTGATTCGAGAGAAGCACTGGAGGTCATTTGGGGAGATTCTTGGAAGCCATGCTAAGTAATTCGCATGCTGTTTTGCACAGGGCACTCTAACTGTGCCTTCTGTAGCTTGTCAACTAATTTTGTACTCAGGTTTAAATGGCTGATTCATTGTAAGGTCTGTTGTCACGTTGTGACATCCTTGTTTCCATTATGAACACTGACACAACTCTGTAGGGTGCTGGGCAATCTGGGGGATGAGTTTATGGTGATGGCAGGCCGTGAATCAGAGGGAAAACTCTGTTACGTTAGAAAGAAGTTTCACTGATCACGGTACATTGTGTAGCGAGACAGGCACGAGTCGTTCACTCTGGCCGAGGTTGATAAACAGCTGGCAGCTTCCACTTGGAGACGCCGAGCTGGCGTCTCTTGCTGCTGAGGCCGGCAACCTCTGTAGACCATGGCCCTTGACGTCAGTGGCGCGTCTTGTTTCGCTGTGATGGCGCCCCGCTCGGTATGCAGCCGCGGTGGCGATGTGTGGCGTCTGCTGTGTGTGAGGCATAACCCGCTACTCTCGGACAGATTTCGGCCCACGACTGTTGCTGTTGCGTCAGGTCCCCCTCGGTGGCGGCTGGCACGGACAGCAGTTTGGCAGGGCGATGACGTTAAGTCTCGTGAAGGACTTTGTGTAGACACTAGGTGCAGCCCAGTCTCAAACCCATGGCTGAAACCTCGTCGTCTCGTTGTCTAGCTTCGTCCTGGCGTTGCTCTGGCGTCGTGGGGGTACTGCGGGCTTCAGGCGATGACCAGAGATCCCTGCTTTAAAATCCAGACTTATTTATATGCCTCCAGTGCCCATTGGTTCCACTGAAACCAGGCGCCTATTCAGATTGCCGTAAAAATGACGTGTTGGGAGGCATTTTTCTTGGTCTGAAGATTGAGTCTTCCAGCGTGCAACTGTGTCCCCCTCGTCTGCCTCCAAGGTCCAATTATAACATGGTTGGTTGGCTGATTTTGGGCAGATGACCAAACAGCGAGGTCATCGGTCCCAGTGGATTAGGGATGGATGGAGAAGGAAGTCGGTCGTGACCTTTCAAAGGAACCATCCCGGCATTTGCCTGAAGCGATTTAGGAAAATCACGGAAAACCTAAATCAGGATGGCCGGACGCGTGTTTGAACCGTCGTCTCCCCGAATGCGAGTCCAGTGTGCTAACCACTGCGCCACCTCGCTCGGTGATCATAGCATGGACGCTGCCTCTGCAGTCTACTTATATCAGACAATGGGCACTGTATAAGTGTTGGGAGCCGGCGACTGGCTGCTCCGGCGAGGACAATAGAGCTGCATCGATGCTGGGCGACCGTTTTATGCGCAGATCGATTAGGCAACAAACGCTGTACGAGAAACAGGTTAAGCTGCTGCGGGTGTCGCCTCAAAGCTGTAGTGCATGAAAACTAAAGCAGCCATTTGCCAATCAATGGCCTCACAATACCACGACAGACTCACCCCAAGATTGACACACTGCGCCGGCACCACGCTGCCTGCACACACCTGCACATAATACTCGTTCATATGGCGAGATAAAGTAGTTAATTCGTCTCTAAATGCCGTGTTGGCACGTTGTGTCTATACCCAGTACTAGTAGTATTCACTACATTTCTGGCGCCCAATGTGCGGCCGCGTCGTAATTTGCGGCGTTTTACATTTCGACTTGGAACCTCAGTTCCACCGTTTACTGTGTCGACTGTGTGGTCATACAAATTACATACAGCAAACAGACCGAACCCACAGATTTAAAATTATCACCTCTCTTCCACTGTTCGCTGTCTTTCGGTCTGGTTTGTTTACTGTGCGTAGTCTGTAACACTATACAGTCAACATAGTGAACAGTGGAAGTGAGACGCTAAGTCGAGTTAGCAGTTCACTTCTGCTGCTCGCTGTCTTTCGGTTTGGTTTGTTTAGTGTAAATACTCTGTAACGATACACAGTCAACACAGTGAATAGTGGATGCGAGGCGCAAAGGTACGCAGGATATGGAAACCATCAAGTTACATCTCCAGGACGGCGCACATGCGCTGATAAGACCACAAATCGCCACTGAAGATGCTTCGCAAATAAAAAGAAGTGAAACGCACATGGCAGAATAAAAACAACCTTTCATTTCGTTGCATGAGATGAACCATATCCAAAAAATACAAAAGCAACCAAGGACGACGGAAAACATAAAAAATGACGATGCAGTCAGATCTCGATCACATTTCGATGTGGTGCAAAGACTGGCAACTTGTTTTAAATGTTCATAAAGGTAAAATTGTGCACTTTGTAAAATGCCGAGTAGTAGTATGCTATCGCTGAAACATTTAAAAATCGCTGTAGACTAAATGAAGTCACAAAAATACCTGGATGTAATCTGTGTGGACGTGAAATGATGCTATGACTGAAACATTTATGAATCACTCTAGACTAAATGAACTCACAAAAATACCTGGATGTAATCTGTGTGGATGTGAAATGAAATGATCACACAGGCTTAGCCGCAGATAATGCAGATGTCAAACTTCCGTTGGTTGGCAAGCTGCTGGGAAATCAGTTTACGGAGATTACTCACAAGAAACTCAAAGGCCACATTTAACAATTGCGTGAGACCCATACTCAGTTGGACTAACAGGTGACTTTGAAAGTGTACAAAGAAGAGTGGCACGACTGACACAGTTTTCTTTGACTGATTGGAGAGCGTCGTGGTGATGCTGAACTATCTGAACCTGCAGGTGCTTGAAGCTAGACAGGAATGCTGCTAACAAATTTTCAAGTAGCAGTATGCATGTGAAATCTGGATTCCCTAACTACACCAAAAGGGTTATTTACCCAGAGTGCGAAGTTGTTACGGGAACGAGCAGCCACTTTGCAGAGAGGCTACAATGTTTTGAGGTTAGGCCAGACAGCCTGTCTCCAGATTCGATGGTTTCCGCAAAGCACCAGAAAGACGTCGCCGTAAACACGTCACGCCCGCTGACGCGGCGCCCCCGGCTTTCGCCGCTAAAGTCTCGGGACGGCGGTGCGCGGTTGACGTTTACGCACGTGCCAGCCCGGACGCAAGGCAGTCCCCTGAGCTCGGCGGCTGGCAGCGGACTATCTGCATGCAAATTCCGGATTTTTCAAAGCAGGCCCGGATTAATGGCCACCGGCGCGGTATATGGCGGACCGCCTCATAAAGATACTCGTCCCAGAGCCGCCGCCGCCGCCATAGCCGCGCCGTACACCTGCGAAGGCCGTGCGTCTCCTCTTCTAGCTGCCGTCTGCCCACATGTTCACTCACTTAGGAACCTCCTCTACTGAACCTCAATTTACAGTGTAATAGACACACGCCTGTGACGCTCTCGTTGTAAATCTGATAAAAGACGTGCATTGATTCTCATTCATTATGCCTGCTATTCAAACCTTTAAATTTTTTTATTAATGAAGGTATTAGAGTCGACCATTTTAATCCATAACTGGGAATACATCGGTATGAAGATGAGATACAGCAAAATGATTTAGATAAAAGTTGTAGGTGACACAGAATCATGCATTGCTACTGTTGTTGATATTGTTGTTGTGGTCTTCAGTCCAGAGACTGGTTTGAAGCAGCTCTCCATGCTACTCTATCCTGTGCAAGCTTCTTCATCTCCCAGTACCTACTGCAACCTACATCCTCCTCAATCTGTTTAGTGTATTCATCTCTTGGTCTCCCTCTACTATTTTTACCCTCCGCGCTGCCCTCCAATACTAAATTGGTGATCCCTTGATGCCTCAGAACATGTCCCACCAACCGATCCCTTCTTCTAGTCAAGTTGTACCACAAACTCCTCTTCTCCCCAATTATATTCAATACATCCTCAGTAGTTATGTGATCTACCCATCTAATCTTCAGCATTCTTCTCTAGCACAATATTTCGAAAGCTTCTATTCTCTTTTTCTCTAAACTATTTATCGTCCACGTTTCACTTCCCATACATGGCTACACTCCATACAAATACTTTCAGAAACGACTTCCTGACACTTAAATCTATACTCGATGTTAACAAATTTCTCTACTTCAGAAACGCTTTCCTTGCCTTTGCCAGTCTACATTTTATATCCTCTCTACTTCGACCATCATCAGTTATTTTGCTCCCCAAATAGTAAAACTCATTTACTACTTTAAGCGTCTCATTTCCTTATCTAATTCCTACAGCATCACCCGACTTAATTCGACTACATTCCATTATCCTCGTTTCGCTTTTGTTGATGTTCGTCTTATATCCTCCTTTCTAGATACGGACCATTCCGTTCAGCTGCTCTTCCAGGTCCTTTGCTGCTCTGACAGAATTACAATGTCATCGGCGAACCTCAAAGTTTTTATTTCTTCTCCATGGATTTTAATACCTACTCCGAATTTTTCTTTTGTTTCCTTTACTGCTTGCTCAATATACAGATTCAATAACATCGGGGAGAGGCTACAACCCTGTCTCACTCTCTTTCCAACAACTGCTTCCCTTTCATGTCCCTCGACTCTTATAACTGCCATCTGGTTTCTGTACAAATTGTAAATAGCCTTTCGCTCCCTGTATTTTACCCCTGCCATCTTCAGAATTTGAAAGAGAGTGCTCCAGTCACCATTGTCAAAAGCTTTCTCTAAGTCTACAAATGCTAGAAACGTAGGTTTCCCTTTCCTCAATCTATTTTCTAAGATACGTTGTAGGGTCAGTATTGCCTCACGTGTTCCAACATTTCTACGGAATCCAAACTGGTCTTCCCCGAGGTCGGCTTCTATCAGTTTTTCCATTCGTCTGTAAAGAATTCGTGTTAGTATTTTGCAGCCATGGCTTATTAAACTGATAGTTCGGTAATTTTCACATCTGTCAACACCTGCTTTCTTTGGGATTGTGATTTTCAAGGTGGTTTCGAGGCTAAAGTGATTTTTTAAATGGGAACCCCAATATTTGATTTAAGTTTTAAGAAGAGCGGAAACTTTTACGTGTGAAATGATACATTATTCAGGGTCATGGCAAGGTTCAGTCAAGGTCAAATGAGCAAATATATTTCTAGCTCCAATAGGTAAACTTGTGATAAGATCTTATGGGACCAAACTGCTTAGGTCATCGGTCCCTAAGCCTACACACTACTTAATCTAACTTAACTTACGCTATGGACAACGTACACACCAATGCCAGAGGGAGGACTCGAACCACCGACTGGGGTAGCCGCGCGAACCGTGACAAGACGCCCCTGACCGCGTGGCTACTCCGCCGGGTGCTGTAACAGAGATTAATCCAGAATAGACGGGGGATACAGCAAAATACTATATTATAATGCGGATTGGAAGTGTCGCAAGAGTCACGTGTCATTACCAATAATCATTATTTTAAAGGCAATTAGCGAAGAATTCGGAGGTTGAGTTTTGTTTCATGGAAAACGCTATTTGTGAAGTTGTATTTGAGAGATTTGAACTTAAAGTTTTAACTAACGTGTTTATTGGCAAAAATAAATACGTCATATCATATAAATATAATTGTGGCATTTGCAACACGGAACAAACATAAATAAAACGAAGATGATTCATTTAGAAGTCGCTGAATGAGTCCACTCGCCTTTCATTTCTCGGCATGCCACTTCCAGTTTGTGTCTACCATTGTTTTCTGCTGTATCCCTCCTCTATTCTGAATTAATCCCCACTAGAATTGAAAAAAAATTGTTTGTTTTTCCCTCACTGAACTAGCCATGACCTTGGATAATGTATCATTTTACGAGTAAAATTTGCCGCTCTTTTCAGATCTTGAATCAAATATTAAGGCTTCCATTTAAAAAATCATTTTAATCTCAAAATCACCTTCAGAATCACGTTCAAGGTCACGGCCATTAGTAGCAATACGTGATCCTCTTTGCCACATAGTACATTTCGCTAGATCTCATCTACATCCCGACTTATTCCCCACTGTGGATTAAAATGGTCCACACTGTATATGCTCTTTAATAAGGCTATAATTTGCAGTAACATGCCGGTGGGGCTGGTTAATTTTCTGTGCTAATTTCACACTGCTTTGTGAGAGAGAATGGGAACAAGATTTTTTTCCATTCAATTCAGCTGTCTTCCTAGTGCAGCCATGATGGGTTTCTCTTCCCTCCACAATCGTTTTTCTCGATAGCATAGGCCAGAAATTGGAATGCTTTGTAAAGAGCTAATTAGCTCTTTTCTTATTCTCATAAGCTGTAGTACTAATTTTGAAGCTTCACTTCCCACACGCATCTTTGCTGCTGCAAAGAGGTCTCCCTGAGGAGACTCTGACCGGATTCTGGCGAATTAGAAGCCATCCCTTTAAGTTCGGGCAGCCAGCTAGAACGACAAATAGTTGCGAGACAGAAACTGCACCCTCTGATTGGCCGCTTCAGGGGTGTGCGAGTTCTCGCCTCCAACGGACCCGGCCGTGATCTGGACACAAGGGAAAGTGGAAAGTTGCAGCTAGCGGGTGGAAGCGAGCTGTTGCAGACTTGGAGTGCTAAGCATGCTTGTTCTCGGTGAACACAAACTTCGTTCAGTTGCGATGCATTTAGAGCGTTAGGGAATTCGTTAATTAGCTAGAATTAGTATTTTCTGCTTCCTTTGCAATTCTGCCCCGTAAACTCAGTGATTTCTAAGTAATTCTAGTCTTTCTGTCAGACCGTTGTCCGTTAAGTAATTCAAGTGAGCGAAGATTAGGATTAATTATTTATTCCATAGACCCATAAAAGAGGGAATCCTCCTGGGTGTGGAACATGTCAGAAAAACGCATTACGAAAACGTAATTAGAAAAACTTGAGTTTCATTAATTTTAATGATCCTCAGTCAATAAACAGTAAAATTATGTACATGAATTAAATTTAAACTTCTAATATTTACAGGTTTAATACTTACAACTGCTTTCATTAAATCCATCATTCAGACATTTGCTAGCTTCCTGCCTATTACAACCAAGTACAGTCAAAAATTAAAGTAAATTATTCATTTCAGTGATCCTCAGTTAAGAACAGTCAGATTATGTACAAGATTTAAAATTAAACTTCCACTATTTACAGATTTAAGACATACATCTGCTTTCCATACATCCATCATTCACACAGTAGGTAGTTACTTGGCTGTTACAACCAAGTATTGTCAAAAATTAAAGTACAATGAATTGTCATTAAAATTTTCTACTGCCCTTGTTGAGAAACTCCTGGATGTGCCTTGTCTGAAACTAAACTCTTAATGGTTGCTGGTAACTTATTGAAAATATGCGTTGCTGGACTCCTTTCTGGGCAAGAGTGAGTGATTTTAAATCTTTATGTATATTGTTCTTATTCCTAGTATCGATACTGTGTACTAAGCAGTTAGTTGGAAAAAGAAGACAGTAGTTCTTCACGTCACAGAAGAACTATCCGCTCTTAAATTATTGTAACGCCTCCAGCGTCATTTTCTATGCATTTTCATAATACGCTAGTGAAACTAATATCTTACAAAAGACAGTTTTTGTCATGTAGGCCCGTGCTTCCTTGTGGCGAGTTGTTGGCCTGATATTAAATTAATCCCATAGCAACTGCTTGCACTCACAGAGGTGTAATCTGTATTCTCAAACGAAGAGCCGTGTGATGGAGTTTATGGAGGTGTACTTAATTTGCAGATGGGAGGTCACCTAGCCGCATTTCTACTACTATTCTCGTACCGCTCTTTTCGTCTGTTTATTCTTTATTAATGACGGTTGCACGATGAAAACTTCTTTCTGTTGTTGAGAACTAACGTAATTATTTAGTCTCAACGGTCGGGTTCCATGATTCCGATCCTGTAGCGATTCCTTCACTGTTGTGGAGAGGCTACGCTGCTGAAAAAATTGTTCCTCTCCTCAAACATCATGTCAAATTGTAGTAGAATAGATCTGAGTGCCAACATAATTCTGTGTTTGTATAAAACCAAAGTTCAACTCCAATAAAATGTTCTGTTGATTTGCATTCCTTCCTTTACTGAAATTTACTCCCACTTCAGAACAGATTTACAAAACCGCTGTAGATGTTTCTCGCCCTAATAAAAAAAAAAATGGCTCTGAGCACTATGGGACTTAACTTCTGAGGTCATCAGTCCCCTAGAACTTAGAACTACTTAAACCTCACTAACCTAAGGACATCACACACATCCATGCCCGAGGCAGGATTCGAACCTGCGAACGTAGCGGGCCCGCAGTTCCAGACTGAAGCGCCTAGAACCGCTCGGCCATTCCGGCTGGCTCAGAAATTTCTTCCTCAAATTAAAACCTATGTTTGGTACTAGTATACTTCTCTTCAGCAGGAATGCCCTTTCTTGCCAGTGATAATCTTTTCGTGTCCTCCTTGCCCCGTCCGTCACGGGTTATACAGCTGCCTAGATATCAGAATGCCTTAACTTCATCTACTTCGCGATCAGCAATTCTGATGTTGAGTTTCTCGATATTTTCTTTTCTGGTACGCTCATTACTTTCATCTTTCTTCGATTTACTGTGAGTCCATATTCTGCACTCATTACGTTGTTCATTTCATTAAACACATAGTGTAATTCTTCTTCAATGTTACTCACGACAGCAATGTCATCAGCGGATCTTAAGATTGATATACTTTCACCTTGAATTTTAATCCCACTATTGAACCTTTCTTCTTTTCCGTCACTGCTTCTTCGTTGTGTAGATTGAACAGTAGGGGGGGAGGGGCGAAATAGGGGAGAAACACTGCATCCCTGTTTGATATCGTTTTCATCCCCAGCCCATCGTTCTTCGTCTCTCGCTCTTATTATTCTCTCTTGGTTCTTGTACGTATTATTTATTCTCCGTTTCCCCGTCCTACCCTATAGTTTACCCTTACTTTATTCACAATTTCGTACGTATTTCACCACTTAACGCTGTACAACGCGTTTTGCAGGTTGACAAATCCTATGAACGTGTCTTGATTTTTCTTTAGTCTTGCTACCACTATCAAACACAACGTCAGAACTGCTTCTCTGGTACCTTTACCTTTTCTAAAGCTAAACTGATATTCATCTAACAGATCCTTAATTTTCTTTTCAGTTCTTTTGTATATTATTCGTGTCAGGCACTTGGATGCTTGAGCTGATAAGCTGATTGTGCGATAGTTCTCGCACTTGTCAGCTCTTACAAATTTCGCAAATGTGTGATGTTTTTCCAGAGGTCTGGTGGTGTATCACCATTGTCATATATTCTACACACCAACGTGAATAGTTGTTTTGTTACCACTCCCCCAGTGATTTTGGAATTTCCGACGGAATGTTACCTGTCTCCTCTGTCTTATTCGATGTTAAGTCATCCAAAGCTCTGGTAAATTCTCGCTGTAATACTGGATCCCCCATCTCTTCCCTATCGACTTCTGCTTTTTCTTCTTCTTTTTCTATCACATTACCTTCCCTCTCAAAGAGGCCTTCAGTGTTCTCTTTCCACATATCCGCTTTCTCCTCTCCATTTAAAACGGAAGCCCCATTGCTCTCTTAATGTTACCGTCCTCGCTTTTAATTTCACTGAAGGTTGCTTTAACTTTTTTGTATGCTGAGTCAGTCCTTCCGAGAATCATTCCTTTATCGATTTCTGTACATCTTTCAAGCAGCCATTTCGCCTCAGCTTCCTTGTACTTCCTATTTATGTCAGTCCTAAGTGACCTGTATATCTGTATTTTTTAATTTCCCTGAATATTTTTGTACTTCCTTCTTTCGTCGAGTAGCTGAAGTACTTCTTCTGTTACTCATGGTTTCCTCACACTTAGCTTCTTTGTACCTATGTTTTTCTTTCCAACTTCTATGACTGCTCTTTTTTCGAGCTACAGTATCAATTCCTCTTCAATCGAACTGCCTAATGACCTATTCATTATCGCCGTATGTACAGCCTCAGAGAACTTCAACCGTGTCTCTTCATTCCTTAGTTTTTCCGTATCCCACTTCTTTGCACATTGATTGTTGCTGACTAGTCTCTTAAACTTCAGTCTCATTTATAGATTGTCACGTTCACGTTAGAGTAATCATATACATCGAATGAAACTTACACAGTTAATGTTCGTATTGTAGTATAGCTGCAGCTATTCTAGATCATCATACGATGGCGACGCTGTAATCAAAATTTGCAGCACCTGCTTATAACACATTGAGATGCGATATTCCTGTAGCATGAAATAGCATAGTTTCTTTTGTGAAAGCTCAGTTTAGAAGTGACGTTGAAATTACTGTTGGAACAGTTTAACTTTCGTTTTGGAATCATTACGAAATTTGTAAATATAATAAAAAATTATATGGAGGGAAACATAAAATAAAAGTTCAGAGTTCTGCTAAAATGTACAAGCGTTACAGCAAAAGTAATAAGAAACTTTCTTAAGTAAGAGGTTTTCTCGCATTCAGTTTCCAATTACAAGCATTAACATTAAAAAATCACACTGTTTCCAATTACGAGTTTTGAGTTGATTAGCCCCATATTACGACTACGAGTATGTTACACAGATTAGTTGCACCAGAGACCGTACTAAGGCATCCACACTTCACAGCCCACTGTGGAGTGAATGGCAGAGAGTACTCCCAATTGTACCACTTATTAGAGTTTATTCCATTTCCATGCGCGTGTGGAGAGCGGCAGGAATTATTGCGTAGTTGTCTCTGTGTTCGCTGCAATTAGTGTAATCTTACCTTTTTGGCCTTTACAGGAGTCATGCGTAGGGCCTGTTCTGTATTCCTAGATTTATCTTTTAATACTACTCCTTGATACTTTTAAGCAGGTTTCCTGAGGTATCTGGCGTCCATCTTCAGTCGTCCGCCACTTCAAGTTCTTCAACATCTCCGGGTCGCTTTCCCATGAGTCACTAACCGGTAACAAGACATGCGGTCCTTCTTCGTATACGTTCAATATTTTACCTTCTCACCCACACTCAAACAGTGTCCTTGGGTGGGGTTAGGGAGTAGCGGGTACTCTCCTTCTGCACACAATCATCTATAAGTATGTACTATTACATTATTTTGGCTGTATACAGTAGAATGTACTTTGAACACTGCCTCCAGTGTAGCCCGCCTTGTGAACGATAGGAAAGGAATTCGTGGCCGACACCGCCACATTATCTCCTTGAAACTGTCGCAGGACCCTGGCAGCTGTACCCCGCCTATCCGCGCTGATAAGATGCCGGCAGACGTGTCAGCCTTATTATTACTTGAGCACGTGCCTGTTGGAAGTCGCGTCTAACTGCTGTCCTGCGGTTACGTCATCAACGAACAAGCTGTAAGGCTCTGGCTGCGAGAGACCCGACATGGAACGACAATTTGCCAAAGATCAGGGCGACGAAGGTCGATGAAGGTAACGTAGTTAGGAGTCATGTTACTGCCGATAAATATGTAGGTCAGAGGCAAATGGGCTATATCGCGGACTATGTCTGGCAAATTTAGAACAGATCAAACACTAAACAACAGCCGGCCGGGGTGGCCGAGCGGCTCTAGGTGCTACAGTCTGGAATCGCGCGACCGCTACGGTCGCAGGTTCCAATCCTGCCTCGGGCATGAATGTGTGTGATGTCCTTAGGTTAGTCAGGTTTAAGTAGTTCTAAGGTCTAGGGGACTGATGACCTCAGAAGTTAAGTCCCATAGTGCTCAGAGCCATTTGAACCATTTTTTTTTTTTTTTTTGTAACTTAGACTTTGTTATGTAAAAAATTACTTTCCATAACCCGAATGTAAAGTAATGCAAAACTTAGGGAAAGGTAAGCAATGTATTTCAGATTATTGAAAGGCTGAATTGAATTTACTTTAAGCAAATAAGCAACTGACTTTACTTTTAATAGAACAACAATAAAATTTCTACCGAGCCAGCAGAAGTCATTCGGTAAGCTAATTGCAAAAGAAATGAAACTGTGCATTCTTAAATTGTGCTGTAACTTTAGTTATTACTTTTGGCAGTAAAATTTTACGTTAGTTCAAGTGAATGAAGTTAGTACTCAAAACTGCAAATTATTTTAGCCTCTTATGCAACACAAGAGTGAACAGTTACTGGGCAGAAAATTCTGACTGAAACTGGTCATTAGCGAACAAACAAAACTGCCAATGAATAGTTAATCACATTTTTACGATACTCGGTGGGAAAGAAAAGAGATGATGCTTGGTAATAATGTCTGAGGACTATAACAACAGAAGTGCCCTACAAGTTTCAATTATTGCACGTTGTTATTCAAGTTAGTCATACTTTGTGAATGAAATGCCTCTGGGTAACGCCTATATACACTACTGGCTATTAAAATTGCTACACCACGAAGATAACGTGCTACAGACGCGAAATTTAACAGACAGGAAGAAGATGCTGTGATATGCAAATGATCAGCCTTGCAGAGCATTCAAACAAGGCTGGCGCCGGTGGCGACACCTACAGCCTGCTGATATGAGGAAAGTTTTCATCCGATTTCTCATGCACAAACAGGAGTTGACCGGCGTTACCTGGCGAAACGTTGTGGTGATGCCTCGTGTAAGGAGGAGAAATGCGTACCATCACGTTTCCGACTTTGATAAAAGTCGGATTGTAGCCTACGCGATTGCGGTTTATCTTATCGCGACATTGCTGCTCGCGTTGGTCGAGATCCAATGACTGTTTGCAGAATATGGAATCGGTGGGTTCAGGAGGGTAATACGGAACGCCTTGCTGGATCCCAGCGGCCTCGTATCACTAGCAGTCGAGATGACAGGCATCTTATCCGCATGGCTGTAACGGATCGTGCAGCCACGTCTCGATCCCTGAGTCAACAAATGGGGACGTTTGCAAGACAACAACCATCTGCACGAACAGTTCGACGACGTTTGCAGCAGCATGGACTGTCAGCTCGGAGACCATGGCTGCGGTTACCCTTGTCGCTGCATCATAGACAGGAGCGCCTGCGATGTGTACTCTACGACGAACCTGGGTGCACGAATGGCAAGACGTCATTTTTTCGGATGAATCCAGGTTCTGTTTACGGCATCATGATGGTCGGATCCGTGTTTGGCGACATTGCGGTGAACGCACATTGGAATCGTGTATTCGTCATCGCCATACTGGCGTATCACCGGCGTGATGGTATGGGGTGACATTGGTTACACGTCTCGGTCACCTCTTGTTCGCATTGACGGAACTTTGAACAGTGGACGTTACATTTCAGATTGTTACGACCAGTGGCTCTACCCTTTATTCGATTCCTGCGAAACACTACATTTCATCAGGATAATGCACGACTGCATGTTGCAGGTCCTGAACGGGCCTTTCTGGATACAGAAAATGTGCGACTGCTGCCCTGGGCAGCACATTCTCCAGATCTCTCACCAATTGAAAACGTCAGGTCAATGGTGGCCGAGCAACTGGCTCGTCACAATGCGCCAGTCACCTCTCTTGATGAACTGCGGAATCGTGTTGAAGCTGCATGGGCAGCTGTAGCTGCACACGCCGTACAAGTTCTGTTTGACTCAATGCCCAGGCGTATCAAGGCCGTTATTACGGCTAGAGGTGGTTGTTCTGGGTACTGATTTCTCAGGATCTATGCACCCAAACTGCGTGAAAGTGTAATCACATGTCAGTTCTAGTATAATATATTTGTGCAATGAATACGCATTTATCATCTGCATTTCTTCTTGCTGTACCAATTTTAATGGGCAGTAGTGTAAGTTTATAATTTTTCCTGCAGATGTGCGGATGACGAAGAATGTAGCCGATGACAAAGCTGAGCTGCCCCCCAGTCATTTATTTAAGGAGTAACTCCATTTAACTTTACTTTCAAAATTTTATAATAAGTAACTGCAAACTCAGTGCTTTCTGATTCATTTATTTTCTCGTGAGCTGTTGTGCTATGGAAAAAACGCGACAACCTTCTGTTGCCACGTCAGTGATTATTTGCTTCAATTTCTCTGCCATTACCTTTCATAAGATTGGGGAGATTCATTGCTCTAGCGGGCTGGCGATGGTTTAATTATCTCCTTTTTAGCTAATCAGTAGTTTTTTGTGTTATCAGTAACTTTTGTATTAAATATTACGTGCTACCCCTACTCTACCACTACTCTAAATGTAAATGTCGCGTGACTAGGGCCTCCCGTCGGGTAGACAGTTCGCCGGGAACAAGTCTTTCGATTTGACGCCACTTCGGCGACTTGCGCGTCGCTGGGGATGAAATGATGATGATTAGGACAACACAACACCCAGTCTCTGAGCGGAGAAAATCTTCGACCCAGCCAGGAATCGAACCCGGGCCCTTAGGATTCACATTCTGTAGCGCTGACCACTCAGCTACCGGGGGCGGACAGCCACTACGCTGAGGTAGGACTGCAGAAAGACCTATATGTTGGATCAAAATATTCTGCAAGAATGACGCTTAACCAGTACCCATGTATGATCAGGATAAATGAAAATGTGTAAACTTTCGGTGAACCATTGGTGCTTCCTGTTGCAAAATTCTAATCGCAAAAGTATCTAAATAGGTCTTCTACAGGGGGTTACGAATGTATGTTCTCCATGCGAACTTCCAATCTATTGCCAAATCAGAAACCTGATGCCTTGTGCTTCAATTATCGTTGTATTGTATTAACGTCAGCAGCCAGAATCTACGTACACTTCGCGATATGCCGCGATGCCGCGCGCGAGACAAATTACGACAGGTACTGTTTTGTAGATGTAATCAGAGACATTTATCTGCGGACCAGGATTAAGTCTCTGCTATGCTATGCTACGAGATCAATCTAAATAACAATCACCAGCCTCGCTTTGATCCACGAGACTTGGTTAAACTTGTCACTACTCCAATGTCAGTATCAGACCCAGTAGCAGTCCTACTACTTTCAGAAGGAATTCAAGATCCGACCACTCGATTGAAGTATGTACACGACTAACTGTTCATACACCGCCTCCAACTGGTCGTTAACAACTCTCGCCGACAATCACCACAATACACGAGGCGGCAGCACAACCCAAGACGGCGTCTCCCGACCAAGAATGCCACTTCATTTCACCACAACAAAAGCCGTATATATTTCAAAGTAAGGAGGGAAAGAGCCACTCACAAAAAAAACACTCTCAAATTTCCGTACTTTAAAAATTAAATTTACTGACATGAACTTCCCCTACCCGTTTATAAGAATTAGGGGGAGACCGTCCTGTCAACTCCAGGCTGAATGAATCGTCTTTCGTCCATAAAACGATCATATGGTAACTGTGGCCACAGCAAGAGCGCATAGATGCCGCTTGGATGTTAACCTTATTTCCTCTTACCAGAGAACGTACCATAAGGACACTCTCCGTTACTCGCGTTATGCCATTGGGAAATGTAACAATAGTATAGGAATTCTCAAAGAGATCAAGTCCAAGTGGACAAGAAACACTTATGTTATACTACTACAAATTCTAAAAAGTCTCTCACACACTTCGATCATGAAGATACGTCAGTGACGATTTTATTAAAATACCGACTCACTCGACTTCAATGGCGTCGCCATTTAAATTTTGTCATACCACAATTTAATTCCAAAAGTTGTAGCAAAAAATTCGGTATTTGATCCTCGAGAGGTATATCTGACCAACGGCAAAGTTTGTACAGTGACACTTGTGAAAACTGCAGTAGCCGAACAGAATTGCCCAAATTAATGGCAACTCGGAGAATGTGTAGGGCAGTACCAGCAGTAAGTGATCAAGATTGCAGAGATGGGACGCAGAAATTGGCCCAACAGAACACTTCGTTAAGTTCGATCTGTGCAGAACCTTGAAATGAAGTGCGAACGCGAACGTAGCAGAATGTCTCGTCAACGTACAAGGGTGCTAGATCAGTTTCAAAGAGGCACACTCTGGAAACTGTTCGTGCAGGAAATTACTGTGTGATTAGAGCACGAGGAGAGAGCCATTTTGTCCACATCACCGTGAAGGACAGCACAGTTTCAGCCACAGTGTGACTCAAATGCAGACCTGTCTGTGTCAATGGTACGGCACAGGATTAACTGGCCGGATACCTGCTGTTATGTCTAGCTCCTCTTTTCAGACACCACAAGTGCCTAACACCATCAATAGGCATGTGAACGCCGTTTCTGCGTGCTGAGAGGCAATGTGTGAAGTTCCATTTCGGCAATCAAGGGACCGAGAGCTACCGTTATGATTACAGACTGGCAGACTGCATTAATATGTAGCATGGAGGATCAGTCCAAAGTGCACATGTGGCAGTCGACGTCCAACGACAATGACAATCATCCGTATTCATCACGGAAACTTTCCCAGTCATTACTCTCAACAAAGTTTGTCTGGGTATATGGCCGCATCATATCAGTCAAAACTACCAACGTTTCGGGCACTATTGCAAGCAGCCTTCGGCAGGGTGCCTGCCTGTCGTTTGTGGCTACTGCTTTAAACATATAATTTTAAAGTCGATGTGCGTTTTGGGATACTATGTTTGGATTGAGTGAGATTATCAACTGAAAGGAACATAAGGTGACTATTATTCGGAATGTATGAAGTAAATGTTTATTGGTTGTTATTGGCGATTCAGTGGGAGCTGACGTGGTGCTCCTGAGGTAGTGGTGGTGGCTTTTTTTGCCAGAGATGGGGCCCCTCCACGCCAGCACCAACGTGGTGACCAGACCAAAAGTTCTACTGTCACCTCCGTCAACATGTTAGTTATCTAGTAAGTGGATCACAGGATGCTGGGCTGTGATGTTATCCGTGCGTCTGGGTAAGACTACGCATTAACACGGTCCATCAGGTGATAGATAGTGGACGAAACGCGAGTGAGGGTAGCGATTTGAAGAGCAGAGGGAAAAAAGTGCCAAGGCTCGTGCCGTGGGAAAAAATACCTCTGCGACAGTGGGATGGGTAGTAAGAGCAGTAGTTGCTTACTAGCTGCGATAGTTCATGCAAGGTTAGACTTTTTAGTATGGGTATCGTGCATCATTACCGTGGCAAGCGATGGCGATGTATCCCAGTTGCTGCAGCTGCTACATTCCTGGAACAATTAAGATCGTTACATAGTAGTGGGAGATCGGCAGATCGGCCATATCATCTCACTGTGTGGGGGATGTGTGGAGCTAGTCTGCATGCAGTGTACGGTACGGCTTCCCTGCGTGGTGCCAGTTATTCGGCAGTGTATTCCAGGTGGGTATCCAGCAATGGCCTCTGATTAACAGGGGCTCACCTGTACCGTTGTGTTTGCGTGTGCTTGGCCATAGATGTTAGGTCCTTAAAAGTATGTCTTTTGGTCTTTTATGTTTCCATCTATGGTTGTGGTCGTAGTTCCCCAGATTCAGAATAATCGGGTTCTGCGAATGTCTGGAGTCCCAACACCTTCCAGTGTGGTGTTGACACTGTAGCTATACCAGTAGTGTCAGCCTACCGGCTGCAATTACTGGCAGCCAAGACGGCGAGAGTCTGTGCTCCTCCTCGCTGTTCGATAGTCGGCTGCTTTTCTATGTATTTCAGTGGTCAGACCATTTTCAAGTTATGTAAATACAGTGTTAGTGACTAATGAAAACCACCTCAGCTATGTTATTTATTGTGTTCTGATCGGTTTTGTTCGTTGAACATCTTCAGTTGTGCTGAAGTCACAGCATAAGTGGTCTGGCTCGCCATACTTCCGCCAGGCGGAGAGCATAATGATTGTGATAATTGTTCTAGGAGTAGGTCTTTGACAGTAGGGCCTACATACGACAACAAGACCATTCATGTCATGACTTCAGCTCAACTGGGCGACCTGATGATGTTCAACGAACTAAACCAATCACAGAACAATAAATGTGTGATAATTAAATGAAACAACAAGTTTCCTGTTACCAGTCATTGTTTATTTATCTCCACGACGCGTTTCAAAGGTTTAAACCTCCATCATCAGGTGGATTTACGTTTGTTAATATAACATTTGTGTGTGTGTGTGTGTGTGTGTGTGTGTGTATGTGTGTGCGCGCGTGTGTGTGTGTGTGTGTGTGTGTGTGTGTGTGTGCTGTGTTAGGATTTTTTGGAGAAACTTGTGGCACTGCCTCCAGTGGTCACAGGTTCCTTTCACAGTCGTAACATATCACATGTATACTACTGTGAAAGGAACCTGTGACCACTGGAGGCAGTGCCTTAAGTTCCTCCAAAAAATCCTAACACTGCACACACACACACACACACACACACACACACACACACACACACACAAATGTTATATTAACAAACGTAAATCTACCTAATGATGGAGCTTTAAACCTTTGAAACGCATCATGGAGATAAATAAACAGTGACTTGCAACAGTAAACTTGTTGTTTCATTTAATGTCAATAACAGTCACGGTAAAGCCTAACCTAAAATGTTCGCATTTAAAGTTAATGTGTGATAATATAACTGAGATGGTTTTCGTTAATCATTAGTGTCAGCTACGGCGTTCAACATGATCAAGATTAATACGTACAGTGTGTCTCAAATCTTTAAGACTAAACTGAAACAGGTGACGGCGGGACCACAACCTGTTATACTGAGAAACGGAACCATTGATGGTAAATGTATATTCATTGTGTCATGCACATACACAGCGTACATCACATAACGACGGCGTAGCTCGTAGTAACAGTTGAAAGTGACTACCGCCAGTCTCAATGGATGTCTGCAAACGACGTATGAAGTTCTGCTGCACTCTCTTCAAAGATGCGCGGTGTCTGTTGTACCAGGGGATAGGTAGCTTGGATCGCAGCAAGCAGGTCTTCATACATTTCGAGGGGGTTTCACGCACTGCGTTGACATGATCCCAGAGGAAAAAGTCCAGAGGTTTGAGATCCGACGATCGCGCTGGCCATGGATCAAGAGCTCCACTTTCAGTCCAACGATGAGAGTACGTCTTTTTCAGTTCCTCGCGGACAATTATATCGTATTGGGCTGGTGTACCATCGTGTTAAACCCACATCCTTCTACACATAGTAAGGGGCATAGTCTCCAGGAACTGTGGCAGCACAGCCGGCCGGGGTGGCCGAGCGGTTCTAGGCGCTACAGTTTGGAATCACGCGACCGCTACGGTCGCAGGTTCGAATCCTGTCTTGGGAATGGATGTATGTGATGTCCTTAGGTTAGTTAGGTTTAAGTAGTTCTAAGTTCTAGGGGACTGATGACCTTAGAAGTTAAGTCCCATAGTGCTCAGACCCATTTTTTTGTGGCAGCACATCTCGCAGGAACACCAGGTGAAGTCCACCAGTCAAACGAGGAGGCAGCAAATAAGGTCCTGTCAGGTGATCTTGGACAATGCCCGCCCTTGGGTTTGCAGAGAATCGTTGCTGATGGCCACCGATGTCCTCACTCCAGACATAGATGTTCAAATCACGATCATGAGTTAATGAGGCCTCATCTGTGAACGATACAAACTGTACGAAGTTCGGCACTACAGCACTGCCGTGGATAATCCAATGACAGAAGTAAAGGCGGAGCTCAAAATTCCTTGGTCCCAGCGCTTACACATATTCTTGATGATGGTGGTATAATACCTGTTCCACTAGCGCTCTCCACACTGTATCCTTCGAACCGTGCGTTTCATGGGCAGTTTGATGGGTGCTTATTGATAGGTGGTTGGCCAAGGCATCCTCAAGGTCTAATGTTCGGACGTGTCGTCGACGGGAATCTCGGCCGTCTCTCTGTAGCGTCAAAGTTGGTATCCACGGAGATAAACTTCTTCCAGTTAAGATGACACTTGTCTGGAAAGCCTTCTCTATACATTCGTCCTGCTTTAAGGGGCAGGATACTACATCCTGCCTCACCGTACATTTGATGCCATGTCTGCTAACTCTCGTGACGAGCACTGTTCCATCTTTGACTACGCCTCATGCAGTATATACGGTAAAACATCTGCCTATGGACACATCACAAGCTGTCTGATGCAATGGACACCTGGGATAGCGATGTGCGTAAGGCATAGATTAATGCGTAGGTACAGTGCGTGCGTTCGTTACATAACACTCGTGCGATAAGTCAAGTTGTGTACACCATGTCTGTTCGGTGGTCATGCAAGTACACTGTTTATCACCCACTACTTGTTCCAGTGCACAACAAACATCGGGGATCTCTGCGAGACTGCGGCAGAACTGCATGCGCCGTTGCAGTATTTGCATTGAGATTGGCGATTGTCTCTTTGAACAACTTACTAGCAGCTACGATGTGGGGTGTAAGCTGTGTATGTCCATAACACAAGAAATATGCATTTCCGACCATTGCCTCCCTATCTCAATATAATCCGTTATGGACTCACTATCACCTGTTCCCATTTGACCCGAAAGTTTTGAGACAGTCCTTATATACAGCATATGAAGGCAGCCTGAAATAGTAGCCGGGATTCTAGAAAATTTTCTCATACTCAGAAGAATTTTACTTGAATGCACTCCAGCGGCGAAGCCTGCGCTCTTATGACCCCAGTCGAAACTCCACATCAGAAGATTATTTACATAGCATGTTCCTTTCATGTGAGTTGTATGGCGGACAGTAAAAAGCTTTGTGAAAGAGACTAAGCAAAGTGAAACATCATTTTGCTACCAATCTCATCACTATCCTGCATCGGAAAATGCTGTAACTTATAATATAGCCATGGACTTACTGTGAGATTGTAACCCAGAAACACACGAGCTGTTATACTGAGCCAAAAGGTTACACAGAGATGACACACGTCATGGGATAGCGAGATCCACATATACAGATGGCGGTAGTATCGCGTACGCAAGGTATAAATGGGCAGTGAATTGGCAGAGCTGTCCTTTGTATTCGGGTGATTCATGTGAAGAGGTTCCCGACCTGATTTTGGCCGCACGACGGGAATTAATAGATTTTGAACACGGAATGGTAGCTGGAGATAGATGCATGGGACATTCCATTACGGAAATCGCTATGGAATGTAATATTCCTAGATATACAGTATCAGGAGTGTGCCGAAATACCAAATTTCAGGCATTACCTCTCACCACAGGCAATGCAGTGCTCGACGGCCTTCACTTAACGACCAAGAGCAGCAGCGTTTGCCTAGAGTTGTCAGGGCTAACAGACAAGTAACACTGCGTGAAATAATTGCAGAAATCAACGTGGGGCGACCAACGAACGTATGGGTTAGGACATTGCGGCGAAATTTGGCGTTAATGGACTACGACAGCAGACGACCGACGCGAGTGCCCATGTTAACAGCATGACATCGCCTGAAGTGGCGCTCCTGGGATCGTTACCATATCGGTTAGACCCTAAGCGAATGTAAAACCTGGTCCAATGAGTCCTGATTTCAGTCGGTAAGCCGGCCGCGGTGGTCTAGCGGTTCTAGGCGCGCAGTCCGGAACCGCGCGGCTGCTACGGTCGCAGGCTCGAATCCTGCCTCGGGCATGGATGTGTGTGATGTCCTTAGGTTAGTTAGGTTTATATAGTTCTCAGTTCTAGGGGACTGATGACCACAGATGTTAAGTCACATAGTGCTCAGAGCCATTTGAACCATTTTCAGTTGGTAAGAGCTGATGGTAGGATTCGAGAATGGCACAGAATCCAGGAAGCCATGAACCGAAGTTATCAACAAGGCACTGTGCAAGCTGGTGGTGACTCAATAATGGTGAGTGCTGTGTTTGCATGGGGTAAACTGGGTCCTCTGGTCCAAGTGAACCAATCATTGACTGGAAATGGTTATACACTCCTGGAAATGGAAAAAAGAACACATTGACACCGGTGTGTCAGACCCACCATACTTGCTCCGGACACTGCGAGAGGGCTGTACAAGCAATGATCACACGCACGGCACAGCGGACACACCAGGAACCGCGGTGTTGGCCGTCGAATGGCGCTAGCTGCGCAGCATTTGTGCACCGCCGCCGTCAGTGTCAGCCAGTTTGCCGTGGCATACGGAGCTCCATCGCAGTCTTTAACACTGGTAGCATGCCGCGACAGCGTGGACGTGAACCGTATGTGCAGTTGACGGACTTTGAGCGAGGGCGTATAGTGGGCATGCGGGAGGCCGGGTGGTCGTACCGCCGAATTGCTCAACACGTGGGCCGTGAGGTCTCCACAGTACATCGATGTTGTCGCCAGTGGTCGGCGGAAGGTGCACGTGCCCGTCGACCTGGGACCGGACCGCAGCGACGCACGGATTCACGCCAAGACAGTAGGATCCTACGCAGTGCCGTAGGGGACCGCACCGCCACTTCCCAGCAAATTAGGGACACTGTTGCTCCTGGGGTATCGGCGAGGATCATTCGCAACCGTCTCCATGAAGCTGGGCTACGGTCCCGCACACCGTTAGGCCGTCTTCCGCTCACGCCCCAACATCGTGCAGCCCGCCTCCAGTGGTGTCGCGACAGGCGTGAACGGAGGGACGAATGGAGACGTGTCGTCTTCAGCGATGAGAGTCGCTTCTGCCTTGGTGCCAATGATGGTCGTATGCGTGTTTGGCGCCGTGCAGGTGAGCGCCACAATCAGGACTGCATACGACCGAGGCACACAGGGCCAACACCCGGCATCATGGTGTGGGGAGCGATCTCCTACACTGGCCGTACACCACTGGTGATCGTCGAGGGGACACTGAATAGTGCACGGTAAATCCAAACCGTCATCGAACCCATCGTTCTACCATTCCTAGACCGGCAAGGGAACTTGCTGTTCCAACAGGACAATGCACGTCCGCATGTATCCCGTGCCACCCAACGTGCTCTAGGAGGTGTAAGTCAACTACCCTGGCCAGCAAGATCTCCGGATCTGTCCCCCATTGAGCATGTTTGGGACTGGATGAAGCGTCGTCTCACGCGGTCTGCACGTCCAGCACGAACGCTGGTCCAACTGAGGCGCCAGGTGGAAATGGCATGGCAAGCTGTTCCACTGGACTACATCCAGCATCTCTACGATCGTCTCCATGGGAGAATAGCAGCCTGCATTGCTGCGAAAGGTGGATATACACTGTACTAGTGCCGACATTGTGCATGCTCTGTTGCCTGTGTCTATGTGCCTGTGGTTCTGTCAGTGAGATCACGTGATGTATCTGACCCCAGGAATGTGTCAATAAAGTTTCCCCTTCCTGGGACAATGAATTCACGGTGTTCTTATTTCAATTTCCAGGAGTGTATTTGGGTACCAGGAGACCATTTTTAGCAATTCGTTCCCAAGCAAAGATGGGATTTTTACGTATGACAATGTGCTATGTCGCTGGTCCACAAGTGTTCACGACTGGTTTGAAGAACATTCTGGACAGTTCGAGCAAATTATTTGGCCACCGATATCGCCCGACATGAATTCCATCGAACATCTATGGGAAATAATCGAGAGGTCTGTTCGTGCAGAAAATCCTGCTGCGGCTACACTTTCGCTGTTATGGACGGCTAGGGGCAGCATTGCTCAGTATTCTGCAAGCACTTCCAGCGACGTATTGAGTCCAAGCCACGTCGAGTCCCTGCACTACGTCGGAGGTCCGACATGATATTAGGAGGTATAACATGACTTTTGCCGCCTCACTGTATGGACGACGCGTTCCGTGAATTTTTGAACGCAGTAAAGCAGCGATTCTGCTTGACACAGATTAGAAAAGTCCTTGGCGTGTTTCTCGAAGTATGTGGCGCCGAACGCCTACGCACAGACATTGGGGACAATGATTTGTGTGGACCCATCGGGTACAGATCAGCTAAATCATGAACATGATTTCATTGTCATACTCCTCAAATCTTCGTAGCACAGTTTTGGCATTGTGACACCAACAGATATCCTGCTAGAAGGTGTCGTCACTGTAGGGAAAGATATCAAACATGAAGGCATGCAAGAACTCCGCAACAATTTTCACGCAGTCCACTGCTGTCCTGGTGCCCTCTATCACTGCCACAGGCCCCTTGGAAGCTCAGGTGAATGTCGCTATTCTAATAATACTACATAATGCTACCCCCACCCCTCCACCTATGTTCGTATCGCGGTGTACGTTTCCAGAGCTATTCACGTGGCTGACTACCTATCTGGACACGAATGTCTAACAGGAGATGTGATTCATCCGTCCAGGCGACACGACTCCACCAATCCACGGTCCAATTTCGATGATCTCGCGCCCGCGGCAGTTATAACTGACGATATCATTTTGTCAACGTGGAAGCACATAGGGGTAATCTGCCGGGGAGCCCTGTGCTCAACAATGTGCGCCGAGTGGTTTGCTTTGAAACGGTGTTGCCCGCACCTGTATGTTCTCTGTATATACATCGTGATATGAAAAGTGCTCTAGTGGTTAAGTTCTTACGATCACTGCGCGCCTACGTAACTTCCTGGCGGCCGAGCTAACAGAGGGCGCTGATCATTGAACTGTTTCTTCTTCAGTTATTTTGCCATATAGACATCTTGTCTTTCATAGTTGCTACAGGCAGTGTATTACGTATATTTTATTTTTGACCGTAAATTCACCATAAATGTGTCAGACCTATTAACTTTACATATTTCCTTTTAATAATTTTATATAGTTAACTTTATTCATCTTTTATCACAATTGGTTTCTATAATAGTTACCAAAATTTAAAAGTCTGCTGCATGTATTTTACCTAATGCATTTTCATCATATTATGGTTCTTATGTAAATGAAGAATACATCCAAGCCCACAGTAGCGACATCTATGAAGCGTATAGGCAAACATATTTCTGGTAGCTACTGCACTTCAGTATGTTTTGTACAGTAACGCCAGTTGCAAAATGGCTGTGTGGACAATGTGTGGCCTATTTTACATCATATTTTACTTCTAAGTGACGATGTTTTGCTGATTGTACTTATGTTTTGACGACTCCATTACGGCTTTATCACATTAGGACATGGTGTAGAACAGGTCCGCTTTAACTTGTTTTATCTGTACATTTTTCAGTTTGTATGAGAGTGTATCGTGATATGAGATGCTGCATTGTTTTGAAAGACAGACTGCCCAGTAGGTGTATATTTTTTTATATTGTAGATCTGAAGATGGTAATTACTGACTGAAATAGGTCATCGTCGAAGGTCTTTATATTGAGATCAAAGACTGGAATAAAAAAAAATAAAAAAAACATTTGTTGTTTTCCCTCTTGCATGGCCGCATACGCAACATACGCAAAACGGCGATTCTTATGGGTAAAGCGTATTGCGCTCTGCAGTTTTTTTCATTACAAGGTGTGGTTCGTTTAAAGTTTAATTGTGATCGCCCATGTGGAAAAAATCTCCGATGATGGTGCAGTCAATTCGAAACGAATGGATGTTGTGTAAAGGCAAGAGCACAGGACGACCTTAAGTTTCTGTATAGGATGTTGACAGTGTCACAATAAAAAATGGTTCAAATGGCTCTGAGCACTATGGGACTCAACTTCTGAGGTCATTAGTCCCCTAGAACTTAGAACTAGTTAAACCTAACTAACCTAAGGACATCACAAACATCCACGCCCGAGGCAGGATTCGAACCTGCGACCGGTGTCACAATAACTTAAATTCGTAGACCTAAGACGTCTGTTGGGAAAGCAAGTCTTGAGCTGCAGTTGACAAAGATGGCAGTGTGGAAGGTTTTAAGAAAATATTTACAGACGCGTCCATACTAGTTACAGTCGGTGCGTGCTTTAACCCCAGATGTCTATTATGTACGTTATAACTTTGCAGATGAAACGTTGCAGGCGGGAAGATGACGCTCTTGATCGTGTGTTGTTCAGTGAGGGAAGTCTTCATATAAATGGGAAGGTAAATATCCATAATGTTCGTATCTCGGGGTCAAATGGTTCAAATGGCTCTGAGCACTATGGGACTTAACATCTGAGGCCATCAGTCCCCTAGAACTTAGAACTACATAAACCTAACTAACCGAAGGACATCACACAACACCCAGTCATCACGAGGCAGAGAAAATCCCTGACCCCGCCGGGAATCGAACCCGGGAAGCGAGAACGCTACCGCGCGACCACGAGCTGCGGACATCTCGGGGTCAAAACATCCTTATGAACCTGTACAATATCAAAGAGATCTCCTAAATTAAACCTTTTCCGTACTGTCCTGACGTCAAATGTACAGATCACATTTTTTTTTAACACTACTGATGCTGTAAGGTGGTTTAGCTAGATATTTTGCATGAATGACTCATTGCCCAATTCGGAGGTCAGCCTGAAAACTCTATTTGGCATTAAAGTAGAGCCCCTCCACATTGGCATCTCTTTGTACATAAGTGGTTAAACGTCGAATTCATTGACCGTTGGACTAATCTTAATGGTTAACACGACAAATTTTTCTTCCGCTTTCTCCACTTTCAACTGACCATACGATTTTCTTCCTTTGGTGCTTTATAAAAGATCGTGTCTACACTCCGCCACTACATAATGATTTGCCAGAGTTGAGACACAGAACCGAAGAGGCTACAGTTTCCATTACTCCGGACTAATTAACTAATGTCTGGGAAGAAGTTTACGTTGGATGTGTGACGTATAACTAAAGGTGGGCATACTGAATATTTGTAAGAAAAACTAGGTTATTTTACCCTCTAGCTGATGTATGATTTGTTGTAAACAGTCTAAATTAAACTATCATAATTTGCTATTGAAACAGACATCCTTTTATCTACATGCCGCACTTGTTCCTGCAGTTTCATAAATAGACTTGCGCGAGACAATTTGCGTCTATTTTCAGGAGTCTCTCAACTCAGATTTTTCAGTATTTCTATGACGCTCTCTTTTGAATGAAACAAACATGTGACCATTCGTGCAGCCCTTCTCTGCTTATGTTCAGTTTCCCTTGCTAGCCTCTCTGGTGTGAGTTCCACGCATTTGATCAATATCGTAAGATGGATCGACCAAGTTATTTATAAGCAGCTTCCTTTCTAGACTCATTGCATTTTCCCTGTATCTTCCCAATGAAATGAAGTCTGTACCTGTCTCACCTTCCACTGAAGCTGTGTGACTAGTCCTTTTCGTACTTCTACCAAATGTTTCACCTGGTATTTGTAGGAGTTGACTGATTATAATTGTGAATCACTGGTATAGTAATCTTAGAAAAGTACATTTTCTGGTATTGTAAAGGGCTTAATTTTTTAT
Organism: Schistocerca piceifrons; assembly: GCF_021461385.2. NCBI lineage: Eukaryota > Metazoa > Arthropoda > Insecta > Orthoptera > Acrididae > Schistocerca > Schistocerca piceifrons. The sequence goes on along the minus strand of NC_060142.1, from coordinate 586,542,506 downwards.
TTGTGTACGTTTATAGCAAGTTGCTAATTTTTGTACCTGTATGAAATCTTGTCAAGATCTGACTGATTCTTTCTGCAGATTTTTTCAGGCAGTACGTCACTATTAACAAAATTTCCGTAGCGGAGATTCGACAGCGAATGATGTCATCGTATTACGGTAAAAGAAAAACCGCCAGAGAATATTTAGAGTCTGTTCCTCAGAATTCTGATGGAAACGCTATAATAGACTTCTCGGAACTCTCAAAGCCAGATTACTGGAGGACGCGCATAAGAAAGAATAAATGTGTAAGACGGTAGTGAATTTGAATGAGGCGCAGCAGAATACCGGTAGCCCGTAACGGCAGGCGCTGGAGCCGTGCGTTCCTGGAACCAGGCTCTCGCCGTCTGGAGCCCACCTGGCTGAGCAAACACAGCCTCCGGTACCCGGCAGCCACAAGCGTGGCGCGCAGGATTTGGAGAGTGAGGTCACCGCGAAATTCCGTAGCAGTTCCACAAACTGCCGGGTGCGGCCCTCCTCTTAAACGTTTCCCCGAAACACCAGAAAGGTAGCAGCAGGTGCTCAGCAACAAGTGGAAAAGGTCGTCGACTGCCGCTGTCCGTATTTGTGTGTGTGTGTGTATATGTTTTGCCGGGTTTTACTCTTTTTAGGGGTAGCTGAAGTTTTATAATTCTCGGAACTGTATTTTATCGATACCTGTCTAGTACCATATTCGTACGGGCGCTTAAGACCTTGCTGTCATGCTCCCACACCGCCACATCACCATCAGACTTGTGCTGCACTGTTAATCCGCTCGCAAAAGTCTACCTATATTCTACATCATGGACGTAATCTTCAAGTGCCCGTTTCACTGTTACGATCTGTGGTCCTCACGCATAATAATTCCTTCCTCCCTCCTGCCTACCCTCTACCTTTCCACTCCACCCCTGCATCCTACTTCCATACATATCCTAACACACCAGTTGTTTCCCATGATATTTTTATGCAGTTAAAACGTCACCTGTGATTCTTGTTTTAATTTAACACACGGAGTTTTTGATTCAAGAAAGCCGGCCGAAGTGGCCGAGCGGTTCTAGGAGCTGCAGTCTGGAACTGCGCGACAGCTACGGTCGCAGGTTCGAATCCTGCCTCGGGCATGGATGTGTGTGATGTCCTTAGGTTAGTTCTAAGTCTAGGGGACTGATGACCTCAGATGTTAAGTCCCATAGTGCTCAGAGCCATTTGAACCATTTTGATTGAAGAAAAACACACACACACACACACACACACACACACACACACACACACATATGCGCGTGCAAATGGAATACGAGGGGCGTTCGAGAAATCCGTGTAAAGTCCGAGAGATGGCACCACCGGCGCGTATCGAGTTCATGTTTAGTTACTAGCATCCAAGTTTTAGCCGTATTGGTCTGTTTCTTTGCGTTTGGCATTCGGTGAATCAAGGAAGTCGAGTGATTGTCAAAAAATGGACAAGAAAGAATTTCTTATGGTGATTAAACGCTCAAAACACACACATAAGCGAACCGAAATTTAAGGGTTGCATTTTAACGCTAAGTTTTAAGATGGCTCTGAGCACTATGGGACTCAACTGCTGAGGTCATTAGTCCCCTAGAACTTAGAACTAGTTAAACCTAACTAACCTAAGGACATCACAAACATCCATGCCTCAGGAGACTAAAGAGAAGCTTGATAAATATTACGGTGACTCTGCACCTTCGACTAGAACAGTTTATAAGCGGTTTAAAAATGTTCGGAGTGTCCATATTGGCACAAGTGATGCTGAACGTTCTGGACGCCCTGTGGAGGTTACGACTCCAGAAATCATTGATAAAATCCATGATATGGTGACGGACGACAGAAGAGTTGGGGTGCGTGAGATTGCTAGTGCTGTGGGCATCTCGAATGAACGGGTACATAATATTTTGCATAAACATTTGGACATGAGAAAGCTATCTGCAAGATGAGTTCCGCGATTGCTCACGCTTGACCAAAAACGGAATCGTGTGAAGTGTTGCAAGGATGGTTTCCAGCTGTTCAGGAAGAATCCGCACTGTGGATGAAACATGCATGCATTACTATACTCCTGAGACCAAAGAACAAGCTAAACAGTGGGTTACCAAGGGAGAATCTGCTCCAAAAAAGGCGAAGACCATTCCTACGGGCGGAAAGGTTATGGCGACTGTCTTTCGGGATTCGCAAGAGATAATCCTCATCGTCTATCTGGAAAAGGGTAAAACTATTACAGGTGCATATTATTCATCGTTATTGGACTGTTTGAAAACCGAGCTGCAAGAAAAACGCCGGCGATTGGACCACAAAAAAGTCCTTTTCCATCACAACAATGCACCAGCACACAGCTCAGCAGTTGTAGTCGCAAAATTAATGGAAATAGGATTCCAACTCGTTTCACATCTCCTCTGTTCTCCACTATTGGCTCCCTCGGACTACCATTTGTTCCCCAATTTGAAGTAATAGCTGGCGGGACAAAGATTATGTTCAAACGAGGAGGTGCTTGCAGCAACTAATAGCTATTCTGCAGACTTGGACAATTCCTACTACTCGGAAGGGATCAACAAATTAGAACAGCGTTGGACGAAGCGTATAAGTCTAAAAGGAGCCTGTGTCGAAAAGTTAAAAAGGTTTACCCCAAACGCGTAAGTAGTTTTTATTTTTGCACGGACTTTTCAAACGTCCCTCGTCGTATGGTATAGTTTAAGGACACGTACCGACGTCAAGGATACAGTGAAGGCCAAAAGAAGAGGACCGTGTTTCGCCACTTGTTCGTACAGTAAGCGCAAAGTGTCATGGAGATGCTGTCCTACGCCAGTGGCAGACTCTACACCAGAGGCGATGTGCATCAGGCTGTTCTTCACTGTTAAATATTGCAGTGGCGTATGCGCCCAGAAAACTCAGTGCATATACATTGACGAGCGAAGCATTAACACCATTGCCCACATCAAGACTGAATGCTTCCTATTTACGTTGTTGGCAGCTGACGCGGTAAAGAAAGTAGAGACGCGTAGAAGAGAAGAATGGGGAATGGTGGTAGCGAGAATACGGGACGCAAATTGGAAGACAGCGATGTTAGTGACTTTCACAAGGGGTGGATTTCCACGGGACGAGGATGTCAGAGACAGTGAATTTGATCGGCTGTTCACCTGCTACTGGTGTGAGTATCTGTAGAAAGTGGTTGAACGACGATGAAGCTGCGAGCAGGCGACATGGTGTTGGACGTCCATGCCTCATCACATTACGTGGAGGTTTGAGGCATGCTTATTCTGTAAAGCAAAATTGACGATCTGTGTCAGATGTGACGACACAGTACAATGCCGGTACGAATATGTGACGAAAAGCGCTCTTCTTCTTTGCGTCTTCACTGTATCCTTTATGTAGGTATGTTTCCTTAACAACTGTTCCGGAGCACTCCGTCGGGCGCACATTGTCGAACGTGGGGCTCTCTAACAGACGACCACTACGTATTCCCATGTTGAACCAATGAGATCGCCACTTACGATTCCAGCAAGCAAGCGATCACGGAATGTGGACTCTGGGTCAGCTGAAACGTGTCACCCAGTCGGACGAATCATGTTTATCGCTACATTGTGTCGATGCTCGCGTCCGGATATGCCGTCACACCGGTCAACGACTCCTCGAAACCTATGCAGCGCAGCAGACGCAAGCTGATGGCGTCAGTATTCTGCCATTGGGGGCATTTATCCGGGTTCGTATGGGACGTACTGTAGTAATCGAAGGCACTATTACCGCTGTGCTCTACGTAAATATTGTTGTGGACCATATCCTCGCCTCGTTTTTGATGATAACAATGGCATCTTCCAGCTGGATAACTTTCCGTGCTTGCAGGCCAGAATCGTGTTACAGTTGTTTGAAGAGCATGACAGCATGGTTGTTGTCTTGACCATTGAATTCGTTCGCTCTTAACCCGACAGAAGAAATTTAGGGCGCTGTCGGTCGCCAGCTCCAAGCCCACAAATCATCGGCCCATAATTTACGGGAGTTGCGTGATCCGCGAGTAGACACCTGGTACCACATACCTCCGGAAACCTGCCAGAGGCTTACCGAATCCATGCCACGCACAATCACTGCTGTTTTGCGTTCCAGAGGCTAGTGACCAGGTAGTCATAATGTTTTGGCTTATCTTTGTATCCCTTCCTCCTAAGTGCATTTCGCGAAAAACCTTCAACGGAAAGTTACTGAGATTCGACTTCACGCGGAATCTTACCAACAATAATAATTTTTCTTGCCATGCGTGACTGGAACAAGAATGTGTGTGTGTGTGTGTGTGTGTGTGTGTGTGTGTGTGTGTGTGTGCGTCAGAGAGAGAGTGGAAAGGGAACGGGGGGGGGGGGGGTGAGGGAGGGAGGTTTACGCAGTACCTCTCTCTTCCGCGCAGTATAACGTGGCTTGCAGAGAATATGCTAGGTGTAGGGGTAGATGTTTATATTTGGAAGAGGGCAGTAGGACAGATATTTAAATTCCATTTCCCATGGTAGGAGACATGCATCTTAAGCACTTCTTCAACTCGTTAGGTAGCGTTCAGTCCTTAAAGAATTATCCTCAAAGGGACGTTCATCTATAAATGTGTGTTTACCTGAAAATGGACGTTGCAGTAATAGCACCCTGGTTAAGTAAGTGACAGGCGCCAAGTTCGAATACCAGCCATCCTCACTACTAGCAGTTTTTGTCGTTTTCCTATTACTCAACTATCTTTTCGCTCCTGTAATCTCGCTGTCGACGTGCTCGGAAGCGGGAAGGATAATTTTACTATAAGCAAGAAATACCTCCACATTGTATACAATTTTATGAGAAACTGGACAAGCAACAAACAGAAAACGTCTGATTGCTGCTTAGAATCGGGAGTCGGACACCGGGAGCCATTGGTTTATAAACGCCGCGAAGTAAACCTGTTAACTTTCAGGTACTTCTTATCAAATTTTCTTCTGAAGATGATTTTTTTGTGTGAAGCGAAGTCCGCAAATTAACTGTTTTCATTCTTCTTATTATTAACTTCGGGGTACATCAACACAAGCAATCCACATTTACAGTGATTTCCATCCTTTGAAGGCATCAATTTATTTTTTCTACAGTTTCTGACGAATTTAAAACATAAATTCAATTGTCATTGCTGATAAAACGTAATTCACTACAACGGCCTCTTTTGTTTACCTACAGTGTAACCTCCCCACCGTAATTTTAAAGGAATGACAATACTCAATAGAAATGGGACCCAAACGTAACCTCTCTAGCAATTAAATTTAATGACAATAAAACTGATAATCGCAATCTGACTCAAATATAAATTCTTCACAAAAAATTAAAGTCCATTCAGTGATAAGAAAATTCAATTAAACCGAAATATCGGTCTTTGGCCCTGTGTAAAACAATCAGAATTAAAGTCTTACCTCAGAATAACTGGATGTCAAATTTCTGCTCTTATTTCTACGCACGGCTTGGAGGAACTGCATTGCAAATAATAATATTTTTTTTTTTGTGATTTTACTGAAATTTTTCTTCAAAAGAAGTGGAATGAAATGGGAAGTGCAACGAAATCTTTAGTTCAATAAAAAATAAAATTTTTGAAAAAATGCTTTTGAAATTAAAAATTATTATTGGGGCACTTGTCGGAGAATAATTACAATAAATAAATTTTTACCTTATCTAATGATTATATTATTTAACAGTATACCTCATTCAGCATCTTGACCAGTGTTGCCGACCACCTACATCACACAACCGCACTGGGCTGCTACTACTGACCGACCGCTCTGCATGACGACTACTAACCGACTGCAGTGCACGACTACTACTGACAGAGTACTGCCCTCAACTAGACAGAGCTACAGACTCGCAACGACTGAACGACAGACTGAGAACCGCTCGCAACACTCGCGCGGTCAAGCGCATACTCTCTGGTCACAGATGCTACAATGCCTCGCCATCGCTGCTATGTTACATACGTGTTTCATAACCCTCCACTGGGGGGGGCAAAAATTTGGCAGCGATGGTGAGTCATTTGGACTTGCCAAGCGCGGCAAAATTTTTCTTTAATTAACAAAATCCTACAACTTACAGAATATTTAAATGTTGTGCACACGCACTAAGTACAAAATATATCAGACAAAGACAAAATGTGAATACAAAACATAGTAGCAAATCAGAAAAATGTATATACAAATTTTTTGACAGATAACAAAGTGCACAGGCACTGAAAAAATTCTTTAGCATATTCAGAACAAATAAACAGACTGGCAAAAAATATTATGTTGACAAGTGACATGAGTGCACATGCGCTGTAGTTCAGAAAATAAAAAAATGTATATACAATATAAAAGACAAGAGTGTACACATACTGTACTTCAGAACAAATCGAAAAATGTCTTTAGCATTTTCGCAATAAATAAACATAATGGCAAGAAAATCATGTCCAAAGTGCACATGCACTGAAAAATGTCTTTAGCATTTTCACAACAAATAAACATAATGGCAAACATCATGTCGACCAGTGACATAAGTGTACTCGCACTGGAGTTCAGCGAATCGAAAAAAATGTATAACCTACGAACAGAAATGATGTTACCAAAAAAATGATTTTCATTATGTGACAAGAATTAGGATAGGAAAGGGAAGGATTGCATCATGGTTGTAGCACTTTAGATTGCACACAGCTGTTCTGAAAGTCCATATCTTTCCACAGAAGTACAACACCAAGTGACACAATTTGAAGTTCTTTTCCCATCAGAATTTATCAGCGTAGCCAAGACACTGAACTGTCGTAGTAATGTTCCATGTTTTCATTTTGGCAGTACACTAGGTACACCAAACAGTGCGACCATAATAACGTCTTCATCGCTCACGGTGGTGGACAGCATGTCGTGTCAACACCACGCTCTTACAAGGCACACCAACGTAGAATTAGTGCAAAAACCAAATATAGTGCTCCATGATCACTAGGATAAACAGGACAAATGGACATTGCAGTAATTTAGGGTAGTCAGCTTATGAGGTGAAGGACATCAAGTCACATAATATTGACAATTACAGACTTAATTAGCAGTTTGTGGCATTCATAGCCCAGTTATTGAACATTTCTGTACCAAGTATGTAGTATTACAGAAAAATGTTCATTAATTGTTTTACATAGGATCAGTAGCCTTCTTTTCCTAGTTACAAAGCATTATGAAATAAATGCATTCGTTTCCAGTTACAAAATATAGTATAATTAATTAATCATTTGTCTTCCAATAGTAATAATCATTATCTTTTTCCTAACCACAAAGCATTATGAAACAATAGCATAGTTAATTAATTATGTGTCATTCCAATCTAGTAAGAATTATTAGCCTTCTCCTAATTACAAAGCATTATTAAACAGTCACATTCATTTCCAATTACAAAGTATGGCATCGTTAATTAATTATTTGTCATTCCAATGTAGTAAGAATTATTACCCTTCTCCTAATTACAAAGCATTATTAAACAGTAATTAAGATTCATTAGCCTTCTAATTACAAAACATCCTAATTACAGTTAATTAATCATTTGTCATTCCAATCTATTAAGAATCATTAGCCTTCTTTTAATTACAAAGCATTATTAAACAGTCACATTCTTTTCTGGTTACAAAGTATCAACATTGGAAACAAGAGCTAATCAATGGCATAATTAATAACAATTCTTCAAGTGACATTAATTATTGGCACTCAGTGGCCAGCAAGTATTGAATAGAATAAAACATAGTTCATCATTCAGTATTATTCAGATCATTACGAAGTCATTATTAAAAATCAGCTAATTAGTCATAGCATTAATAATCATGGGCATTATAAGTAGTCTCATTACAATAAAACATTGTTCCTCATTCAGTAGTATTCAGATCATTACAATGTCATTATTAAAATCAGTTAATTACAATCATAGCATTAATAATCATGGGGATTATAAGTAGTCTCATTACAATAACAGTGGCAATTACTAGCCAGTTACTAAGCATTATTTTATATATATGTGTATTTTTGTTGTCTCATTAAGAAGTCATTACTCAAGTGACATACTATTCAGAGTTGATCAGTATTATTCAGAATTATCATAAACTAGTGACATTATGTGGGACTGGTAATACCTCTTTTAGCAATGCATTGCGTTGGGATCGATAATTAATTGGTGAGGCATAACACTATTTGCTTTTGACCTATTGCTGCAAATGAGGATAGGTAACGTCATTCGTCATGAGTCAGCTGTAGCAAGATTATGTAACAAGGCAGTATGTGTGATCACATTTATAAATGATAAACACAAATGGGTAAAATACAAAAAAAATGCAAGTACTAGAACAGGTATAATAAGTAACAGGTTTAGTAAGTATCATGAAAAACTTCTCCTGGAAAAATTACAAAATGGATTATTAACCTGAAAGAAGAAACGCACACTATGCTGAAAAGTAGTGAACTTCGAATTAACAGGTAGTGAAATGTGTATAAAATGTGTTCCATAGCTGTCCTTTCCAAAACTTTCTGTCATCCTACTATGCAATATAACACCTGCTGTCAAAACAAACTGCAACAAATACTTAAATAATTACGTAGCATAAATACATAATTTCAACATTATCCTCATCTGTAAAGAAAAAACTTCATTATCAATCACTTCATTATCCACATTATCATAACTTCATTATTATCATCACCTGTAAAGAAAAACTTCATTATTCATAATACCATATCCTTCATCATTATTCATCAGTATTCATTATCATCTGCAAAAAATCACTTCATTACTCATTATACAACTATTCCTTATCTCTAGCATATTTCATCACTAAAACTAAGATGTGTAGTTCAGTCTGACAGCCTGCATCAATCACCTTGTATTCTGAAAGAAAAAATTAGTTAAGACTGCTATTCTGTGATGAGTATAGTATAGTCTTGTTAATGCTTGTTAATCCTGATCCATTTACTCTTCCTCATAAAGTTATTGCATCTTCTTTCGTTTATTCCGTAGGTGAAATTCCCATTTCTGTTGAATTTATTTCTTACACGCACCATTTCTTACTGAAATTGATGAACAAAGATTAATGTCCTGCATTTAAATCATATACCCACTAAATAAGGACTGGTTTATGGTAACATACTTAAGCATACAGCATAACATGACAGAAAACGTAGTATGTCAAAGACATTGACAGTGTTCAGATGCAAAAATGTACACAGAATATCATAATGCAGCAGCAAAAGAAAAAATGTAAAACAGTCACGATGTTGAGATATCACAGGGCAAAAAGCAAAAAAAAAAAAAAAAAAAAAAAAAAAAGTCAAAGTCGACTGGTGTGTGTTATATCTTAACTATTGCACAGTGCATACAAACAAAACTGAGAACAATCTTACATAATAGACAAAATGTGACATTCGTTGTGTTCAGCTTGTATGTAGTGTAGTTAATCGAGGCGAGAATTAAAGACTTTAATGGAGAGAGAATTTGATAAAATTAATACGTCATTACATAGAATTGCATAATTATTCATAAAATACTTAAGTTCATTTAGAAAAATATGCACGGTCTGATGTGTAACGACAAGAAAAGCGACCTGCTAACCTTACCTTGCCGGGCACTTGCCAAGAAAAAATACGATAATCATCAGTAATTAGTCACGTGAAATAATTGCATTAGTAAATGGCACCATAGTGTGTTGAATCATACAGTGGTTTCACTCAATAAACGGTTTAATGTTTGAGATATGGTGATTGCCTTTCGATTTTCTAGTTCTCAAAGTTTCGACGTGTACAACATTGGGGTGAGGGATGCTGCGAATCCGATATGGACCTGCGTATAGAAGTTCAAATTTACTGCACTTACCTTTTAATTTGCTGGATAAATAGTGTGTACGTACTAATATCTTCTGTCCAACGTGAAAGTCGCGGCGTGTACAAACCTGTTTTTGCTGTCTTCTCCGGCGCTCTGCGGCACGTTTGATGTTCTTCAGCGCAATGTCAATTATTTCGTGGTGTCTTAGTCGCCTACATTTGGGTAATTTTACTAATTCTTTAATTTTGTTCGGTGGTTCAACGTTTTTCAGTATAACAGTCGGAGATAGCATAGTGGATTCATTTGGAATGGAATTAATTACATCTTGGAATGAGAGTATGTGTGTATCCCAATCAATATGTCTTTTGTGGCAGTATATTCTACACAGTTTACCAATTTCCTTCATTAATCTTTCACAGGGGTTCGAAGAAGCGTGGTACTTGGATATATAGATCGGAGAAATGTTTCTATCTCGTAACATGCGTGTCCATACGCTACTACGAAATTGTGATCCATTATCAGAAATTACTTTCATTACATGCCCTACATGAGATAGAAAATGTTTTACAAATGCTTTCGAAACAGTTTTAGCAGTAGCTTTGCGTAACGGAGTGAAAGTAACAAATTTTGAAGTGAGCTCAACAGCGACAAAAATGTAGCAAAAACCTCTGTTAGTTCTCGGAATCGGACCAAAAATATCTACTGCGGCCATATGTCTTAATTTAACAGGTACAATGGGATATAAAGGAGGAATATGTGAAGTGGTGTCTGATTTAGCTTTCTGGCAAATTTTACAAGACGCTAAAACTCGTCGTATACGTTTTTCCATGTTAGTAAAATAACAGTTCTGTCTCAGTATAAGAAAACATTTTCGTGCTCCGTAATGTGCGTAGCTTAAATGAGTGTACCAAATTAATTTGTTGACCAGTTCGTCAGGAATGCATAATAACCAATTGTTGCTGTCAGGATGAGAGCGGCGAAACAGAATGTCATTGCGTACAGTGTAGTGGTTCCTAATCGTAACATTTTTTCTTATCTTGCCAAAGCTGTTTAATTTCTTTCCACACGTTGTCTTTATTTTGCTCCTTTGCTATGTCCTGTAATGACGATGAAATAAAGTTTTCAAATGCAACTTGCTGAATGTACATGACACTGAAATTTGTTTTGCAGAAGTTGGTTGCTACGTCTTGCTGATTGTTGCCGAGAGAACGCGATAGTGCGTCTGCTATAACATTTTGTGTGCCGGGAATGTGAACAATTGTAAAATTAAATTCCTGTAAATAAAGTTTCCATCTACTTAACCTGTCGTGAGTAAATTTAGCCGAGAGTAAAAATTGTATCGCTCTGTGGTCTGTGTAAACGGTGGTATGTCTGCCATAAAGAAAGTGCCGAAATCTCGTAAAAGCCCATACAACACATAATGTTTCAAGTTCTGTAACGGAGTAATTTCGCTCAGCAGGTGACAGAATGCGGCTTGCAAATGCGATGTTTTTGATTACTATTGAACCATCTTCTTCAATTTCCTGGAAAATATGTACGCCTAAGGCGGTGTTGGAACTGTCGGTGGCAATGGAAAAATTTCTAGTAAGATCTGGGTGCGATAATAGTGGTGCATTCAACAAAGCATGTTTCAGGTTCATGAATTCAGAGTGTGCTTGCTTATCCCAAGACCAAATACTGTTTTTACCTGTTAATTGGCATAGTCTAGGCGTGTCTAAAGCAGAATGGTGAATAAATTTACGAAAAAAGTTAATCAAACCCAAAAAACTGCGTAATTGCTTTTTTGTTGTAGGAACAGTAATGTCACGTAGAGCCTGAAGTTTTTCCGGATCAGGTGCAATCCCTTCTGCTGAAATCACGTGTCCAAGAAATTTTATAGAAGTTTTGCAAAAATGCGATTTACTGAGGTTAACTGTAAGTCCTTGTGCATGGAAAGTTTGTAACAGACGTTCTAAAATCACATTGTGTTCAGACCAGTTAGCTTCTGCAATAAGAATGTCGTGATTCTGTCTTTAATGCAAACGTGTATCGGGTGGCGTCAAAATTAATAACACTTTCGTGAACAAGATTCTGCGTGTCTAAATTATTGCTTACGTTACTGGAATATGCAATCTGTGCTGTGTCTGGTCAAATTCTATCGTACGTGCTGTTATTTACGGGAGAATGTTGTGGCATATCCACTATATGAACTGTTCTGTTATTTCTTACTGACGTGTTACGCTATGGATGACACCTATTGTCTGTTTCATTCATGATTATTTGTTGTTGCTGATGTTGTTGCTGCTCATAAGATCGACTGTTATTAAATGTACGCTGAAAATTGTGCTCATCATTTTTTTATTACGTCTGTCATGATAGTAATTTCTATACGGCGCATTGCGATACGAATTGAAATAGAGTGTTGTCTGTACGTAGTTATTTCTTTGCTGCCATGCGTTACTATTTGTTGGAGCTGGGACTATACGTGCACGCGGCGAAACATTAAAGCCTGGTTGACCTTGCAGACTGCATTGTTGGTTAGATATGCTAAGCGGCTGACTTTCATGCTGTTGCGGTGAAAAACGTCTATTGTTACAAAAATGTGGTTTGCTATTGCTGATAATTTTATACATACTGATGATTACGATTGTATCTGTTATTAAAATTACGCTGGTTCTGGAGTGCCTACTGAAAATTGTCACATTCGGTAAAAGTTTGTCACATCGGGTTTTCATTGTCATTTTTCTTAATTCTAGGTAGAGCAATAGTTAAAGAGCAGTTTTGATAGATATAAAGGATAGTAGAAGAAAAGGCAGCAGTGCAGAAAACTAAAGATGAAATAGCACTACTACAGCTCGGGGCCCTATGCTCGCCACGGCACATATTCATTAAAGCGTAATGAATCCCCTGAGGTCAATTACGCACTGCAACTAAATTTTAGCTTTTGCGTTGCTGGCAATAGCGGTAAAATTCCAAAACCAAATTGTTGTAACCATGTTAATTCAAATTTCTGAACAATAGATAATGCTGATGAAAATACAATAGCAAATTGTCGCCTCAGATTCAAAGCTAGTTTCTCCATTACAGATAATAGCGGTGAAAGTACAAAAACAAATTGTCGTATATAGCTCAAAGCGTGTACCTGTGTTCTGTCATTATTAAATTCTTTACATTTTCTTACAAATGCAAACTGCTTATTATCAACGTTCTCGTCACTGAATTTGAGAACACGTTCGGGTTTGTGTGTGAATCTGTTTGTCTGTGTCGTTTCGTACTTCAAGTTACGTAGCTTTTCAGATTTTAAGTCGCGTGGCTTTTCGGATTTTACGTCTCGTAGTCTCTGTAAATTACTCACATTATACGCGCTGCGTGACTCTGACACATGTTCATAAAGTGGCGTCTGTTGTGGCATATTGGTGACTGAAATAGTTTTTAATTCTGTTACTTCAAAACTTTCGACATTTTGGTTGTTCTGTCGTTCACTTTTATTATTGACTTCCGTATTCGGAGTGTGTGAAACTTCCAGTGACTCTAAATTAAATTCGTCGCGAATCTGTACTGCGTTTTTAGGGCATTGTTCAGTGACTACATTAATTTCGTGGATCTGTGTTGCATTTGAATTATCTAAGCCTTGTGCAACAGTGCCAACTTCTTCATTACTGTTATTAGCACAAGCCTTAGTATCCGCATGTAATTGTTCTTTACTGTCCTGACATTGAACGGTAACAGCTGTAATCTCTTCCCTAACTTGTTTGTTCTGTTCATTAACATTATCGTGTTTTTCTCTCGGCTGTTTAATACTTTCAGAAAATTGTTTGTTCCGTTCTCTAAATTGTTTGTTTTCTTCTTCCAGTCGTTTGTTCTGCTCATCAAGTTTTTTATTAAGTTGTTTATACTGCTCACTAAGTTTGTCTAGTTTTTCGTTCTTTTGTTTGTTATCTTCCCTAAGTTGTTTGAAATTTTCAATAAGTTCGTTCCCAAACTGTAGCATTATTGCCATAAATTGATCCAAAGTAACATTACCCACTCCATCAACTGTGCTGTTTGATCGTGTACATGGAATTGTTGCGCTTTGTATGACCATTTGGTCATTCTGTAATTTACAAAAACGTTTCTCACTCGAGTCCGTCGTATTTTCGGTACACTGACCACTTTCATTAGACAAATTTGTCTGTTCGTCACGAGAATTTTTCACACCGTGTGTGTTAGGCTGGGCAGCGCTCATTACAATAGAGCGTTCCGCGTCATCGATTGTCGACAAATCAACAGAGGACATAACCGAGTTCGTTTGTTCGTCATTAAGACAAAAATCATCATTAGTGGTTGGAACGCATTGATTGTTAGTGAACGCAGGATTGTCATCATTACACTGCATGTCACATGTCCTATCGGTAAAGTCGTTTGACCCGGTAATTTCATTCATAATACCTCGCGATACACTATTCACAGTCTTTCGCGGCATTTTTACAATAGTCAAAATTTTTCACAAAATAAATAAGCACAATGCAAAAGCAACACACAAATACAACAAAGCAACAAATTGCCGTTGACCTGTAGAAAGAAAGTCACAATATTATTAAAAGCGTTGCGCTAAATCCTAATTATATCTAAGCAAATAAGAGCAGATATCTGACTGTTGCTCAAAAGACTCTCAACGAAATACGATCCTGGACTGGGTGTCGCCAAGTGTAACCTCCCCACCGTAATTTTAAAGGAATGACAATACTCAATAGAAATGGGACCCAAACGTAACCTCTCTAGCAATTAAATTTAATGACAATAAAACTGATAATCGCAATCTGACTCAAATATAAATTCTTCACAAAAAATTAAAGTCCATTCAGTGATAAGAAAATTCAATTAAACCGAAATATCGGTCTTTGGCCCTGTGTAAAACAATCAGAATTAAAGTCTTACCTCAGAATAACTGGATGTCAAATTTCTGCTCTTATTTCTACGCACGGCTTGGAGGAACTGCATTGCAAATAATAATATTTTTTTTGTGATTTTACTGAAATTTTTCTTCAAAAGAAGTGGAATGAAATGGGAAGTGCAACGAAATCTTTAGTTCAATAAAAAATAAAATTTTTGAAAAAATGCTTTTGAAATTAAAAATTATTATTGGGGCACTTGTCGGAGAATAATTACAATAAATAAATTTTTACCTTATCTAATGATTATATTATTTAACAGTATACCTCATTCAGCATCTTGACCAGTGTTGCCGACCGCCTACATCACACAACCGCACTGGGCTGCTACTACTGACCGACCGCTCTGCATGACGACTACTAACCGACTGCAGTGCACGACTACTACTGACAGAGTACTGCCCTCAACTAGACAGAGCTACAGACTCGCAACGACTGAACGACAGACTGAGAACCGTTCGCAACACTCGCGCGGTCAAGCGCATACTCTCTGGTCACAGATGCTACAATGCCTCGCCATCGCTGCTATGTTACATACGTGTTTCAACAGGTATCTAATTAAGCGAAATAAACACCTTCTATCTCTTTCTCTCTCTTACACTCACTCACACACACACACACACACACACACCACACCACACACACACACACACACACACACACACACACACACACACTCACACACACAAACACTCAAAACACACACATAAGCGAACCGAAATTTAGGGGTTGCATTTTAACGCTAAGTTTTAACACGAACTGCAGCAAAAAATTGTAAGTGTTTGTGTCAACTGTTGTGATTATAAGGAAGTTATTGACTCATGTGATCCAGCTTCCCAAACAGTCAATCTGATTCTTTTCTGTATGTAACCAGAAAACCAAAGCACAGGTGTTTGACATCCTGGATCTCCCCACTGCGGCAGTGTTGTAATGGTATGTCGCGAATCCTATAAAACTGTCAACAGCAGCGGTAGTTTAATTTCAACTAGGCAATGGTCCTTACGAACTGTCTCTTGTTGCTTACACCAGCCGAATTACATTTCATATCTCAGTTTTCAGCATGCCATTGGGCTTTCGGCGAATGCATGTCGATTAGTTTGTACCAGCTTTCCTAGTGAAAGTCTCGGTCTCCAGGCTTTGCTCCAGTTGCTTTTGGTCATCTCCCCCTCTACATCAACCGCTGGAATGGCTCGCTCTTGTGTTCCATTCTTCGTTCCGTTACTTACCAGTTGGTCGACCTTCTCACTTGCCACAGTCTCATATAAATGATACCTCCATATCGTTTCTTTGTAACTATGACACAACACCAGCTATTTGCTAGGGATACAGCAGCTCCATTTGTCTTTAGCGATTGATGTCAGTGTTTGCATCGTGGAGAGAAAGTGAGTTATTGTTGCGACACGGTTATCTGCGATGATCATGATGTATCTTACTGCGCGTTCAATGGCTAGGAGTTCAGCCGTGTAAACTGACGCCTCTCTTCGTAAGTGAAATGGTCCACTCTTCTTATTTCTAATATCTACACAGGCACAGCCGACAGTCATCGTATTTGACCCCTAAGCATACACATAAGCAGCAGTTGTTCATTGCTGGCGAAGGCTTCCTAAATTCCTGTTATTAATAACTGGGTTCTCGGAGCAGTCTGTGTTAATACTTACGTCCAGCACCTCGTTGATATTTTTGTAATGTTTCTCAAAGCAAGGTAGGAGTCGCCGTTCTTCGAATGCGATTCTGGTGCTCGTTGAACGTTTAAAGTTGCACCACAGTTGGTGATATTGACCTGTGAATCCAACATCAGTTGTTGTAACATCTCACTGTAAGATAGAAAATGTTATCAGATTAGCGTTAACAGAAATGACGGGAATCATGCTACAGTTTAGCTTGCCAGCCGGTGACGACCACATACTATACAGGCCGGTGAACCCACCGTGCGTCAGAGCGCTGCGGCCAGCCAGCGTCTTTGTGGTGGGCTCGGTGGCTGGGCTGGTGGGAGGCCAGGCGGCCGCGGGTTTCGGTGCGTACGCTGCAAGACGAACTTCGTGGTGCGTGGCCTTCGCGGCCCAAGGTCTGTTTGTGTGCGGCATTATGTAACCATCTGTTTGGGTCCCGTCTGCGGTGGGACACGCTAGGCGTGTGTGGCGTGGCTCCTATTGAGAGCGGGGGTGGGGGCTGTGGTACGAGTGTAGCTGTATCTGTGACGCGGACGCCGTATGATCGGTCCACTGCACTGGAGTATTTTTATGTAAAACACTACTTTACATTAGTATTGAAACTTATTGGCGAGGTACTCCACTTAAATCTGCATATATACTCTACTAAGCACAATCTGGTGCGTGACCAAGCGTACTTCGCATACTACTGTCAACTTCCATTGTTTTCTGTGCAAGTCTTGAATTGTGTGCGGGAAAAACGCTTGCTGATAAGCCACCGTGTGAACTGAAATGTCTTTGTGATTTTTACCTCCATTGTCTTTTCGCAGTATATGCTCTGTGAATCCTGTCTGGTACGGATCCCATAATGACGACCAACATTCAAGTACCCGTCACACGCGGTTTTTGTAAGAGACCTTTGCGGGTGGATCATATTTCCTGATTATTCTTTCAATGACTCTCAGTCTGGCAGTATCGTTATTATTTTTATGTGGTCATGCCTCTTGTAATCGCTCCGTACGAGTGCTATCAGATATATAATCGCTATTACTGCTTCCAGTGCTTGATCGACAAATTTGTAACCATAGAATAACCAGTTCAACAGCTGGCATATTTGTACAGTCTGCCGCGCGGGATGAGCCGAGCGGTCTGGGGCGCTGCAGTCATAGACTGTGCGGCTGGTCCCGGCGGAGGTTCGAGTCCTTCCTCGGGCATGGGTGTGGGTGTTTGTCCTTAGGATACTTTAGGTTAAGTAGTGTGTAAGCTAAGGGGCTGATGACCTTAACAGTTAAGTCCCATAAGATTTCACACACATTTGAACATTTTTTTGTACAGTCTCCATGCTTTTTCGTGTCTGTCATCTTCGCCCCCGTGCGAAACTGTCTGGAGTAATAAGCACTTTGGAACAGGCACTTTGTGAAAATACTTATTCATAGAGACTATACTGTTGTTTGCAGATGAGAAGTTTTCCTATAGATCAGTGCTGTCTTAAAAGTGCCACATTCGTGTCGTAAGTGAGAAATTTACAGATGGATGTGATTCAGCTTTTGTCATGCTGACTGATATTTCGTAGTAATGTCGTAAGGTATCAGATTGTGATACTTCTTACAACTTTCCTTTTTAATAGGATGTTCGAGTATGAATTATATATACTCAATACATACAGACGTCTACGTACAAGTACAGCACTCCTGTGATTATTCACAGGCATAGTTTGAAATTGATTGTGGTTCAGTCAAGTAAAATTTAATCCACACGTGAAGCTAGTGTCCAACATTTCTAGAAAGAGAGACAATTTCAAGGCAGCCATAGTATTACCACTGCAGTAGTTCTTCTTGAACAGTGCAACATTTATATAATGTTTCTGCCGAACTGATTGTTCTTTTAATGGAGTTTACTGGACTGAACCAATAGATCACTTTCGAAATATCTCACTAGTCTAACATTGAAACAGGTACATACTATTCAGAAATATTTCACGAGCAATGATAAATATTCAGTGAGGCGGCAACATTACAAATTTCAGGCAAAAAGTTTTTAGGAAAGTGCGATCAGTTTTAAGCTATTTGAGTGCTATGCTTAAAGAAAGAGCGCACAAATTGTTTATTCAGACAATTTTTGGATGTATATGAATATTAATAATTTACAACAGTTAAAGTAAATTTTCATAGTTCCCATAACTACCGTACTTATACTCTCCAACGAAGAGGTAATGTTGATATTCGTTTATAAGGATGTCCCTGTTCGTAACAGGAGCTACTTATGCGTCTCTCGTATTAATTGGTTGTATATAGTCTTCACTTGTCATCCGTTGGCCACAGACAAAAATACAAATTCAGTTTGGTGCATATACTGGTAAACCTTGCTTGCTCACTAGTTCTTGTAGTTCAACATATGGAAAGAGTTTCTGTTCTACGTAACTTCGAGAGTACTGTACTCGACGCCACTTAAGGTGTGAATAAGCCAGTGAGGTCTGCCATCGATTAATGAAGGATAGTTCTGGAGATGTGGGTGAAGAGGAAAGGTAACCTCAGAATGTCTACACCGGTAAAAATCGAAACATTACTCAACACCTGAGTGACATTGTCTGTAAGGACTTCACATTTACTTGAAAATATTTTGCAACTTAAATAATAGTAAAAGCGTATGCTGATATTAACATCAGGTTTCACAAGGTATCAAAAGTGGCAGCAGTATAGACTTAGAAAGAAACTACAGGAACTATCTGGCTGCGAAGAGCGAGGGAGAGAGAGCTGAGGGCAGGGAAAATCTACAGTGGGGCTTGGCGGCGTGTTGTGTTGGCTAGCCAGTAATGTAGACGACGGTATACAGAACGGAGGAAATTGGCTGCCCGACACGGACGCTATTTGTTGGCTACTCAAAAAAAGAAAAAAAAAACTGTGTCGCCGAATGATTCCGCAGGGTCTCTTTCAAAATCTCTGTTCCAGCAAGAAAATAAATTTTTTGTATCGCACCTGGAAGGTGGCGCGTGAGTCTGCTCCTGTAAACTGCAGGGGAGGCCCAATGTAGGAAGTGAGTAGGAGCAGGAAAATGTGAAATGCTTCGGTACTGCGTATGGGTTACAAATCCTTTACTTAACTTTGGATGAGATGAGCACGTAGGTGCGAAGTTGTACATCAGTTACATAGGCCAAATCTGTAGTGGTTTGACCACTATGAAATAGAAACAATGTTGCTTGGTCGTCTGCTCGGCATCAAAATGCACTGAATCTTCAGTGGCGCTCGTAGAGCTGCACAACGCCGGCTAGAGGGCGCTGTCGTAGGTGTCGGTGTAGTGACAACCTACGAACTTGCACCTATGCCGTGGCATCGTAAGCTATCGATACCACAAAATTGGTTGTAAAAAGAGCAACATCAAGAAGGAGACACGTGATTGCAATGAAATTTAATCTGCAGATTAGAGATATGACAATACACAAAGAATAGAATAACAGAATCGTACCCGCACTTCGACGGCGAGAATTCGGTACACCGTGTGAAGCTGTCACGTACTGCAGTCAGAGCCTCTAGACGTCGTGTCATGGAATCGAAGAGGGCCTGCCACACAGTTTGTGGGCGCATTCACAAAGCACCCACAGAGATTGCAGAGGACCAAAAAGAACAAGTTGCCGACCCACAACATACTAGACGTGTTCGTGAATGACATCTCAGGCTTACGTGCAGGTCAGAGAAGCAGTGGTACCCGTCATTCTGCGCAGAAGGCTTGCGAATTCCTTGCCACACGCGACAAAGCGTTGTCCTGCTGAAAGGTGGCATATGGAGTTTCCCGCACGGGGGGCATTGCCTCAAGCTCTAAGACGTTCCTGATTTAGTAGTTGCTGTTCAGATTGCCCGCAGTACGCAGAGGCAGAGATCGCAGCCTTCTGCCAGGCAGTTCAATGCGATTTGCAGAGTATGAATGTAGATGTACGAGGGTCAGTCAAAAAGTAATGCCTCCTATTTTTTTTCTACGTTTAATTGCCAGGAAATTTAAATGCAATTACATAGGTTGAAAACCACAACATTGAGGATCATTTTGTCATTTTTCAATGTAATCTCCGCCCATCTCTACAGTTTTGGTCCACCTTTGAACAAGGGCATGTATCCCAGCACGGTAAAAATCACAGCTCTGCTTCCTAAGCCATTGACGCACGGATGTTTTGACGGCCTCCTCATCTTCAAAATGAATCCCACGATGAGCTTCTTTTAGTGGCCCGAACAGATGGAAGTCTGATGGTGCCAGGTCAGGGCTGTATGGGGGATGAGGCAAAACTTCCCATCCAATTTTGACAATCTCGTCAGAGGTGTGACGACTGGTGTGTGGTCTTGCATTGTCATGCAAAAGAAGAACATCTGCCATTGATTTTGTTGGGCGAACTCGCTGAAGACGTGCTTTAAGTTTGTTGAGGGTTGTGACGTATTGAACAGAATTTATTGTGCATCCCTGCTCCAAAAAATCAACCAGAATCACACCCTCTGTATCCCAGAAAACTGTTGCCATAACTTTCCCTGCCGATCGCACAGTTTTGAATTTTTTCTTCCTCGGCGAGCTTGTGTGACGCCACTCCACTGACTGCCTCTCTGATTCGGGTTCAAAAAAATGCACCCATGTTTCGTCCCCGGTCACAATTTTTTTCGGAAACTCATCTCCCTCCAAACGGAAGCGCTGCAAGTGTTGGGAGGCTATTGTTTTCCTTGCCTCTTTATTCTGATCCGTTAACATTCTTGGAACCCACCGTGCACAAACTTTTGAGTACCCCAATTGTTTAATAATCGTGATCACACTGCCTTTACTAAGAGAAATAATGCGACACACTTCATCAGCAGTCACCCGACGGTCACCACGAATGATGTCATCAACTTGCTGAATGTTGTGTGGAGTCACTGCACTCACCGGCCTGCCGCTCCGCTTTTCGTCAGTCAACGGTGTTTGCCGTTCAGCTTCCTTACAACGACGAACCCATCGTCTAACAGTGCTGACATCCACTGTCACAACACCATACACCTTCTTCAGTCTTTCATGAATGCGTATGGGCGTTTCACCTTCTGGATTCAAGAATTCAATCACACAACGCTGTCTCAAACGAACATCGATGTCGGCCATCTTACAAACTTCTGCTGTGCTGCCACCTGTTGACACAGAAAGTTACTACTGCAGTGGATTGCAGAAGAAGGTTTGAGGAATGGCGCCAAATTCAAATTTTTCACTTAACTTAATTTCATTAAGTAGAAAAAAAATGGGAGGCATTACTTTTTGACCGACCCTCGTAGATGTGCAGCCAATGGTGCCTCCAGCCGCCGCACTTCGCTTTTATCAGCTATGCCACTCAACAATACAGTCGACCCGACAGCTGTCAACTGGTTAGTTGACATCACTGTAGGAGAACTCGGCGCGGGACTGGCCCAAGAACACTACATTTTGCTACTCAGCACACCAGTGGCGGTGCTCATTATCAAAAAATGGTTCAAATGGTTCTGAGCACTATGGGACTTAACATCTGTGGTCATCAGTCCCCTAGACGTAGAACTACTTAAACCTAACTAACCCAAGGACATCACACGCATCCATGCCCGAGGCAGGAGTCGAACCTGCGACCGTAGTGGTCACGCGGTTCCAGACTGATGCGCCTAGAACCGCACGGCCACACCGGCCGGCTGCTCATTATCCATAGCAGTCAGAGGCGTTGGTGGTTTCTGGGCAACGGAAGCCAGCGCAATGTGATACGTGCCACCAGTCCAAGCCTCAGCGGGCAACGAGCCGTTTACGCAAAATGTATCCGTAAACGTTGCACTGCTCCTACGTCAGTCAACGCTGTGGACCATGCTGTTCTGTTTGTTACGCCAACACGGACAAGATGGCGGTTTCCTTATGCTGTGGTCACATTGTGTGGTCCGATACCTCCTCATCGCTGTGTGCGGCCCTCTTCTGTCCCATGGTTCAGCACACGCGTCACTATCATAGAGGTATGCTCTGTATAAACCTGTTTTCCGGAGGCCAATCACTCTACACGGTTCGAACTCACCCAGGTGCTGATATTGCGCCCTTCAACGTCGACGGAGCGTATCGGCACTTCATTGTGCGTTTCTCCTTCGTCTGACGGCTCTCCGCTAACCGAACGTCCAGTTAAACAATGACCTGACCGGGAACACAAAGGAGAACTCTGCAGGACCTACGTGCACGCCATCTCTCTGCAATCTTAATCAGTTATTAGAGTTCCGATGTTCTACACATCCTCCGAATTTGGAGTGGATCATACCGTTTCTTCTGGGCGTTGCAGTTTTCACATATAGCTGTGTAGCCCGCTGTAGCGATTGCTACCATTTTCTGTTCACGTCTTAAATGGGCGCTCCTCACAACATTAGATTACTTTTACAAACGAGTCCTCAGGGAACTCGACGGATTTGTTAGATTTCCATTATTTGGCCGGTCTTACAGGCCAGCTAACTTCCACTACAGATATTCTTGCGCTCTTGACGTCGTTTCTCATGCGAAGGAACCTATTCAACGGCCACTTCTGTCTTGGTGAAACTCATTAATTATGAACATACTAAGTTAATCAAAATTAAAACTGTTCGTAAGTAATCTAAATCTACATGATTACTCTACAATTCAGATTTAAGTGCTTGGCAGAGGGTTCATCGAACCACAATCATACTATCTCTCTACCATTCCACTCCCGAACAGCGCACGGGAAAAACGAACACCTAAACCTTTCTGTTCGAGCTCTGATTCCTCTTATTTTATTTTGATGATCATTCCTGTCTATGTAGGTTGGGCTCGACAAAATATTTTCGCATTCGGAAGAGAAAGTTGGTGACTGAAATTTCGTAAATAGATCTCGCTGCGCCGAAAAACGTCCTTGCTTTAATGACTTCCATTCCAACTCGCGTATCATATCTGCCACACTCTCTCCCCCATTACGTGATAATACAAAACGAGCTGCCCTTTTTTGCACCCTTTCGATGTCCTCCGTCAATCCCACCTGGTAAGGATCCCACACCGCGCAGCAATATTCTAACAGAGGACGAACGAGTGTAGTACAAGCTGTCTCTTTAGTGGACTTGTTGCATCTTCTAAGTCTCCTGCCAATGAAACGCAACCCTTGGCTCGCCTTCCCCACAATATTATCTATGTGGTCTTTCGAACTGAAGTTGTTCGTAATTTTAACACCCAGGTACTTAGTTGAATTGACAGCCTTGAGAATTGTACTATTTATCGAGTAATGGAATTCCAATGGATTTCTTTTGGAACTCATGTGGATCCCCTCACACTTTTCGTTATTTAGCGTCAACTGCCAGCTGCCACACCATACAGCAATCTTTTCTAAATCGCTTTGCAACTCATACTTGTCTTTGGATGACCTTACTAGACGGTAAATTACGGCATCATCTGCGAGCAACCTAAGAGAACTGCTCAGATTCTCACCCAGGTCATTTATATAGATCAGGAACAGAAGAGGTCCCAGGACGCTTCCCTGGGGAACACCTGATATCACTTCAGTTTTACTCCATGATTTTTCGTCTATTACTACGAACTGCGACCTTACTGACAGGAAATCACGAATCCAGTCGCACAACTGAGACGATACCCCATAGGACCGCAGCTTGATTAGAAGTCGCTTGTGAGGAACGGTGTCAAAAGCTTTCCGGAAATCTAGAAATACGGAATCAACTTGATATCCCTTGTCAATAGCGGCCATTACTTCGTGCGAATAAAGAGCTAGCTGCGTTGCACAAGAACGATGTTTTCCGAAACCATGCTGATTACGTATCAATAGATCGTTACCTTCGAGGTGATTCATAATGTTTGAATACAGTATATGCTCCAAAACCCTACTGCAAACCGACGTCAATGAAATAGGTTTGTAGTTCGATGGATTACTCCTACTACCCTTCTTAAACACTGGTGCGACCTGCGCAATTTTCCAATCTGTAGGTACAGATCTATCGGTGAGCGAGCGGTTGTATATGATTGCTAAGTGGGGAGCTATGTATCAGCGTAATCTGAAAGGAACCTAATCGGTATACAATCTGGACCTGAAGACTTGCCCATATCAAGCGATTTGAGTTGCTTCGCAACCCCTAAGGTATCTACTTCTAAGAAACTCATGCTAGTAGCTGTTCGTGTTTCAAATTCTGGAATATTCCATTCGTCTTCCCTGGTGAAGGAATTTCGGAAAACTGCGTTCAATAACTCCACTATAGCGGCACAGTCGTCAGTAACAGTACCATCGACACTGCGAAGCGAAGGTATTGACTGCGTCTTTCCGCTTGTGTACCTTACATACGACCAGAATTTCTTCTGATTTTCTACCAAATTTCGAGACAATGTTTCGTTGTGGAACCTATTAAAGGCATCTCACATTGAAGTCCATGCCAAATATCGCGCGTCTGTAGCTTTCAGAAAATCGTTAAGCATATTTTGCCACTTATTAAATGGAAAGTCGTAGGGAGCTGGTTGGGAATGGAAAGACACTGGGACTACAAACTGAAGTGTGCCAGAACAGTGATTTATTAACGCCAAAAGATTCAATCTCTTCCAATTAGAAAATGCACAGTTAAATATTTACATATCATTGAAGAATATCTATTGATGACGAAATAAATCTCGGGTGAACAGCCTGGCGTGAGTGTGCATAGGACACAATATTTCGGCAATCGATGTACATCAGCGCACATGATGATGGCAACGTGGTCGATTACCGAAGTATTGTGCCTATGCACACTCATACCTGGCTGTTCACCCGAGATTTATTTCGTCATAAAATACGCCTGGAGAAATTTAAGAATCACATCATATCTATTGATAATGCTCAGCAACTGCACAAACGGTTTAAGGCTCATTGACAATTGTCTTTCATTGTCAAGTGAAAGTAATTTAAAGTTTTAAGTAATTGCAATAAAAATATCTAGCGAAGGGCTGCAGGTCACTACCATTGAAACAGTTTTTCTTAACAATTGCACAAACTGCTTAAAGATCAGTAACAAGTGTATTCCACGGCAAAGTCAAAATAATTTAGTATTAATTAGTTTTGAAAGAAATAGTTGACAAAGAACATGAACTGATGAAACCGGTAATTACGCTTAGCAGTTGTACAAACGGTTTACAGCCCATGAGGAACCCAGAACGAAATTTTAAAGTACCTACTGAAAGGTGGTAAGATCTTATCTACAAGGGACTTCAGAAGTACAGGTACTTAAAAAAGAAAATGTGTAAAAGATAGCTGAGTTATCGGCCGACGGCCATGCAACAAGCTTTACAATTGGTGACGGTATTTTAGGATTTGCCTGAAATTCGGGTAAAACACAAGAAGCCAACAAATAACTATACAGTGAGCTTTAGCGCACAAAGGCCAAACAAACAGTAGGCAGAACTTCCACTAAAGGTCGCCTCTAAGCAGTGTTGCTTAAATTTACTAAAAGGGGGCGGGGGGTAAATTTAAAAGAAATCGTTCACATGCTAGCAATGCAATTTAAATAATCAACAACGATGTTGCAAACGCTTAACACCAGAGGCAGCAGATGAGCAAACGACTATTAATCACAAACGGTACCCCTAGACTACACGTGAACTTCCAAGATTGACGGTTACAGACAGCACTCAGAACTGCTGAGTCTTGGTTAGAACGATGGCGTATTAAAGTAAACGTCAAGCAGTGCGAAGCAGTTCTGTTCACACGCAGACAGAAACTACTGCGCAAACAGCAACACTGTAGACAGGTAACACTACATGCACGCCCAATACGTTTCCGAGAGAAAGTTAGATTCCTCGGTGTCTGGATGGACCGGAAACTTACATGGGGGACGACACAGAACACGTTCCCAACAGAGCTCACGCTAGGCTCAGGCTGCTCTGCCCAGTGCTCAAAGGGGAAAGTACACTAAACAGGAGAGTATCGAGGTCCATACACTTGACACTGATCAGACGTCATCCGATGACGTACTCAATTCCCGTATGGGGACCTGCAGCTCCTAAACGCCTGCAGGTCATGCAGAAGTGCCACGCATCATCAGCAACGCTCCATGCTACACTCACGTCGCGAATCTTCGCAACGAATACCGCCTTGAAACCCTCAAGTAACTCTCCACCCGAGTATACAGGAACTCGAGACACTTGAACAATCCTTTCGTCTTTACTCTGAGGAACTGTGGTCACAAACATAGGTGGAAGCATAAGTGACCAAAGGCACTTCTAGCTAGGGCGTAACTGCCTATGGCGAGCTAACATACACTCACAAGAGACAAGATCGGCCAGCCCCTGAACATCAGCAGTACTGACTGGATGTGCCAGCTGCTATCACAGCCGACCAACAGGCAACAGCAGGGAAGCCGATAAACTCGCACACTAACGCACAAACAAACAGCCAACACTACCTTACACTGTGCATCCGGTATGTGACCTATCGGACACTAACCGATGATGAACCCAACAGGTTGAAACGCGTATGTACTCGGTAGCAGCGATGGCGAGGCATGATAGAATCTTTGACCAGAGAGTTGCTAGTCTGCGCTTGACCGCGCGAGAGTTCAGTTGCATGTAGGGAGTCAGTAGTTGCAGTTGCTAGTTGCACTCTGTCAGTGCTAGTAGCGCGCGAGAGACAGTCGGAGTTGTGTGTGAGGAGTCGGCGGGCGTCGACATTGCCCTCTGGTCAAGATTCAGGACGAGGTATATTTTTTAAATAAGGTAATGAAGCAGCATTGAGCACTTCTGAGAATGTAATGTATCTTAACTGTAATTAATTTGTCCAAGAATTGCCCCAATAATAATTTTGTTTTCAAAGCAATTTTTTAAGAAGAAAATCATTTGAATTGAAAGAAAGTTTCCCATGCATTTCCTTAAAGAAGAGTTTCACTTAAATTCAAAGTTGCACAGGGCCTAAGATCGACATTTCGGTCTATTTGCGTTTTCATTGTCACTGAGGTTTCATTATCATTGAATTGTGTTACATTTTTGTGGGGAGCTTACACTTGGCTCAGATTGCTAGTTCACATTTATTGTCTTTGTCATTAAATTTATTTGCTGGGAGATAACACTTGGCTCTATGTCCATTTGCATTTGAATAAGAATATACATTTACAATTTTTTTTTTGTGGGGAGGTTACACTTGGCGACATCCGGCCAGGATCGAATTTCTTTGGGAATCTTCTAAGAAACAGTCAGATATCTGCTCTTATTTGCTTAAATATAATTAGCATTTGGCGCAACGCTTTTACTAATTTTATGACTTTCTTTCCTCAGATCATCGGCAATTCGTTGCTCTGTTGTATTTGTATGTTGCTTTTGCATTGTGCTTGTTTGTTTTGTGAATAATTTTGACTATTGTAAAAATGCCGCGAAAGACTGTGAATAGTGTATCGCGAGGTATTATGAATGAAATTACCGACTTAAACAACGTGACCGATAGTAATTGTGACACGCAGTGTAATGATGACAATCCTGCGTTCACTAACAATCAATGCGTTCCAACCACTTATGATGATTTTTGTCTTAATGATGAACAAACGAACTCGGTTATGTCCTCTGTTGATTTGACGACAATCGCTGACGCGGAGCGCCATATTGTAATGAGCGCTGCCCAGCTTAACACACCCGGTTTGAAAAATTCAAGTAACGTACAGACAAATTTTTCTAACGAAAATGGACAGTGTACTGAAAGTACGAAGGATACATTTAATTCCGAAATAGCAACGCTCAGTGGACATTCCATAAGCAGACCTTTTTGTGAGTCACAGAATATCCAAATGGATACACAAAACGTGACAATTGCAGATACACCATCAAACACCACAGATAATAGAAATGCTAATTTTGGCTCGGATCCAATTATGGCAATGTTGCTACAATTTAGGGAAGATTTCAAACAACAGAGTAAAAAATTAGACAACCTTAATGAAGATAACAAACAATTTAAAGAGAATTTCAGACAGCAGAGTGAAGATTTCAAACAACTTAGTGAGCAGAACAAACAGTTAAATGAAAAATTAGAGAACAATTCCAGACAGCTTAGCGAGCAGATTGCAGCCGTTGCCGCGCAGTGTCATGATACTAAGGAACAGTTACGCGAGGAAATTGAGGCTTGTTCAAAGAAAAGTGGCGAAGAAATTAGATCTGTTGCTCAAGAATTAAGGGATATGCAAACAGTTACAACAGAAACACTTAGGGACGAAATTAGCGCAGTCGGTAAACAATGCTCTGGAAAGGCTACACAATTACGCGACGAGTTTAAAGCAATGACAGCAGAACTTTCGCGTACAATGGACGCAAAGATAGACGCGAAATTCGACCAACAGAACTCTCAAATTGACGAACGTTTTAATCTTCACATACAAAACAGTGATACGCGTTTCCGCAAATTTATTCAGGATCAAAATAAAGTAAAACGTCAAGTAACGGAAACAATCACTGCACAGAGACAAGAAGACAAACGTAAAATGTTTGCGAAAGCAAAAACATACGTAGACAACAATATTGCTACAGTGCGTGACAAAATTAATACCATCGAACAGTTGAACGCAGAATTACGTGATGAAATTTCTGATCTTAAATCAAAAACAGATACACACACGGCAGATATTCAGACAGTGACAGACAGATTTGAACAATTAGAAATAACACAGGATTACGATGTCATCAAAGCTGACGTTAAAAAATTGAACGAAACCGCACGTAACTTACAAAAACAGATTAATACTTCTGACACTAAAAGCGATGATCAGGTGAAAATACTGAATGAAAAATGTGATGAATTGGCCAGTCGTATTGACGCTATTGAAAGTAATAATGACAGCATATAAGACGATACTTCACCGGTTTCATTTAATCAAACACTTGAATTTCAAAATCTACAGCAGACAATTAATGAGATCGATTCGTCTAATAACACGTTGCGTAGAAAATTGTCAAGTTTATAGCAAGAAGTAACATAGATGAAAAATATTTCAGTTAATAACACATCACAGCAGACGCCACTTTGCGAACATTTGTCAGACTCACGCAGTGCGTATAATTTAGGTAATCAACAGAGAGTATACGACTTAGATTCCGAACAACCACAGTTCAACAGATTCTCTTACAATCCTGAACTTGTTCCATCATACAGAGACGATAATTTTGATTACAAACATTTTCTGTCAGTGAGAAAATTTAAAGTGTTTAAGAATGACAGAACACAGATTCACCCACTGGATTGGATTCAACAATTTAGCTTTGCTTTGCCACCGACTTGGCCCGTAACACACAAACTTGAATTTATTTGTAGTTTTTTGGAAGGCGAACCGGCAACTCGTATGAGACCGATCGCAAGACAATGTTACTCGGTAGAAGAGTTTCAGAATGCTTTTCTGTCACCGTATTGGTCGAAGACGACACAGCGCGGAATTAAAGATCAGTTAATTAGTTTACCAAATTATGAGAACTCAAATTTTTCCAGTGTGACGCAATTTTTTGAGCACATGGTGCAACAAAACCAGTACCTAAGTGAACCGTACAGTGAATCTACACTCATTCAATTACGTATTTCTAAATTGCCACAATCATTACGTGTGTCTCTTTTAACGGGTCAGCAAAAAGAAAATATTTCAGCATTCAGGGATCTGCTGCAGCTTTTAGAAGTGCAGCAATCAGCCTATTCCTTCGTAAACAAAAATTTTTCATATAACAACCAAGGCCAGCAAACTTACAGTAATTACGATCAACCACGTAATTTCAATAGCAAAAGTAATAGACGCTTTAGGAATGACAACCACCAAAACTTCAATAACAGACAAAATTCCAGTTACCAATATCGCCAAAATTTCAGCAAGAAGAACCACATTTTAGTAACAATAGACGCTTTTCTCCGCAACAACATCAAAACCAGTCGGTTAGCATACCTGACCAACAATGTTATGCACAAGGTCAGCCAAGCTTTAATGTTTCGCCGCGTGCACGTATAGTCCCTGATACAACAAATAGTAACGCACGGCAGCAAAGAAACAACTACGTACAGAAAACACAGTATTTCAATTCCTATCGCAATGCACCGTATAGGAATGACTATTACGTCAGACATAAAAATAATGAGCACAATTATCAGCGTACGTATAATAACAGTCGGTCTTACCAGCAACAAAATGATCAACAACAACAACATATTCTTGTGAATGAACCCGACAGTAGGTATCATCCAGAGCGTAATACGTCTGGAAGAAGTAATAGAACAGTTCAAATAGTAGAAATGCCACAACATCCTCCAGATAATAATAACACGTCAGATAGAATCTGACTAGATACTGTACAGGTTGCATCATCCAGCAACGTAAGCAATACTAAAGATACACAAAATGTTATTCACGAAAATGTTATTACTTTTGACGGCATCAGAGACACTCTCTTCCAGGAAAGACCAGTTGTTCAGAAAACTATTTCACATCCTGTCATTGAAATTAAAATCGGTTCATCGAAATTTTCAGCAGTAATCGATTACGGATCACCTATGTCAGTAATAAATGCAGAAACTTTCAACGAGTGTAACAAAGAGAATACCTATCCCACATTACCATTAGGCAAAACGAAAGTAAAAGGAGCAGTATCGAGTAAAAGTGTAGACGTTAAATTACAGACGCATTTATCATTTTGCATTGCAGGTCATACTTTTCACTCAAATTTTTGGATTGTTCCTTTATTGACAACAAACGTTATTTTAGGTACTAATTTTCTCGTACAACACGACGCAGTGGTTTATTATCAGTATTCCTATTTAATGTTGAAGGATGAAAATATACAATTTGCTATAGAATTTCAGCACTCACTATCTGCGGAAGAACAAACAATTAATCGCACAGAGGTCATTTACGCATCACGTAACATAGACTGTAATTCCACATTGTTCACGGACACGTACGTACATAACTATAACACTCCAGAAGAAGCTGACTACGACGTAATACAGATGATTTCTGATAAAGTTGAACAAAGCAGTGCAAATACAGACGACGAACGCACGCAACTACGCAAAATTCTTTTACAGCAAGCTCCAGTTTTTGACAACATTCCTGGTACTATGTCCGGATTTATGTATGAATTTCAAGTCAAACAGCACGATACATTTAAAGCTAAACATCATCCCATTCCGTATATCCATAGAGAACAAGTTAAGAAAGAATTGCAGGATATGTTTAACCAAGGAATTATAGAACCAGCAGTTAGTCCGTACATAAACCCGCTACATGTTGTTAAGAAAAAGATGGCTCACTTCGCCTCGTACTTGATTCACGTCACATTAATGACATTATTATTAATGAAACAGATCGACCACAGACATTAGAGGAACTTCTACAGAAATTTCACGGTACAGCTATCTATTCCACACTAGATTTGAAATCGGGATTTTGGCAAATTCAACTTCAATCCGAATTGCAGAAAGTACACAGCTTTTCTCTGTTTTGGTGACTGTCATCAATTTTGTAAATTACCGTTCGGCTTAACTATTTCTTCTGCAGCTATTATTCGCGGTTTGAACGCAATACTTCCGACAGAACTTAAGGACAGAATTACGACGTACGTAGACGATATTCTTATTGCAGAAGCTAACTGGTCTGAACACAATATGATTCTTGAACGACTGTTACAAACTTTTCATGCACAATGACTCACAGTTAATCTCAGTAAATCGCACTTTGGCAAAACTTCCATAAAATTTCTTGGACACGTAATTTCAGCAGAAGGCATTGCGCCTGATCCGGAAAAACTTCAAGCTCTACGTGACATTACTGTTCCTACGACAAAGAAACAATTACGCAGTTTTTTGGACTTAATTAACTTTTTTTGCAAATTTATTCATCACTCTGCTTTAAACACACCTAGATTATGCCAATTATCAGGTAAAAATGCTATTTGGTCCTGGGCTAAGCAAGCACATTCTGAATTCGTGAACCTGAAACATGCTTTGTTGAATGCTCCACTTTTATCGCACCCAGATCTTACCAGAAATTTTTCCATTGCCACCGACAGTTCCAACACCGCTTTAGGCGTACACATTTTCCAGGAAATTGAAGAAGATGGCTCTACAGTAATTAAAAACATCGCATTTGCAAGTCGCATTCTGTCACCTGCTGAACGAAATTATTCCGTTACAGAATTTGAAACATTATGTGTTGTATGGGCTTTTACGAGATTTAGGCATTTTCTTTATGGCAGACATACCACCGTTTACACAGATCACAGAGCTATACAATTCTTAATTTCCGCTAAATTCACTCACGACAGATTAGCAGATGGAAGCTTTATTTACAGGAATTTAATTTTACAATAGTTCACATTCCCGGCACACAAAATGTTATAGCAGACGCACTATCTCGTTCTCTCAGCAACAATCAGCAAGACGTAGCAACCAACTTCTGCAAAGCAAATTTCAGTGTCATGTACATTCAGCAAGGTGCATTTGAAAATTTTATTTCATCGTCATTACAGGACATAGCAAAAGAGCAAAATAAAGACAACGTGTGGAAAGAAATTAAACACCTCTGGCAAGATAAGAATAATGTTACGATTAGAAACCATTACACTGTACGCAATGACATTCTATTTCGCCGCTCTCATCCTGACAGCAACAATTGGTTGTTATGCATTCCTGACGAACTGGTTAACAAATTAATCTGGTACACTCATTTAAGTTATGCACATTACGGAGCCAGAAAATGTTTTCTTATACTGAGACAGAACTGTTATTTTGTCAACATGAAGAAACGTATACGACGAGTTTTAGCGTCATGTAAAATTTGCCAGAAAGCTAAGTCAGACACCACTTCACATATTCCTCCATTATATCCCATTATACCTGTTAAATTAAGACATATGGTCGCAGTAGATATTTTTGGTCCAATTCCGAGAACTAACAGAGGTTTTTGCTACATCTTTGTCGCTGTTGAACTCACTTCAAAATTTGTTACTTTCACTCCGTTAAGCAAAGCTACTGCTAAAACTGTTTCGAAAGCATTTGTAAAACGTTTTCTATTTCATGTAGGGCATGTGATGAGAGTAATTTCCGATAATGGATCACAATTTCTTTCTGCTATATGGACACGCATGTTACGAGCTAGAAACATTTCTCCGATCTGTATATCCAAGTACCATGCTTCTTCGAAACCCTCTGAACGATTAATGAAAGAAATTGGTAAACTGTGTAGAATATACTGCCACAAAAGACATATTGATTGGGACACACACATATTCTCATTCCAAGATGTAATTAATTCCATACCAAATGAATCGACTATGCTATCTCCGTCTGTTATACTGAAAAATACTGAACCACCTAACAAAATTGAAGAATTAGTAACATTTCCTACATCTCGTCGATTACGACACCACGAAATAATTGACATTGCGCTGGACAACATCAAACGTGCCTCAGAGCGCCGGAGAAGACAGCAAAAACAGGTTTGTTCACGCCGAGACTTACACGTGGGACAGAAGATATTAGTATGCACACACTATTTATCAAGCAAAATAAAAGGTAAGTGCAGTAAATTTGAACTTCTATACGCAGGTCCATATCGGATTCGCAACATTCCTCACCCCAATGTTGTACACGTCGAAACTCTGAGAACCAGAAAATCGAAAGGAAACCACCACTTATCCAACATAAAACCCTTTATTGAGTGAACATACTTTATGATTTATCACACTGTAATGCTATTTACTAATTTTTATGATCATTTCTGCAATTATATTCACATGAACAATTAATGATGATTATCGTATTTTTTCTTGACAAGTGCCTGGCAAGGTAAGGTTAGCAGGTCGCTTTTCTTGTCGTTACACACCAGACCGTGCACATTTTCCATTTTTTAATGTATGTACGATTGTTTTCATGTTTTGTTTGTATGCACTGTGAAATAGTTAAGGTATAACACACCAGTTGACTTTGACATTTTTTGCCCTATAATATCTCAACATCGTGACTGTTTTACATTTTTCTTTTTTTTTTTGCTGCTGCATTGTGATATTCTCAGTACATTTTTGCCTTTGAACACTGACTATGCTTTTGACATATTACGTTTTCCGTCATGTTATGCTGTTTGCTTAATTATGTCACCATAAACCAGTCATTATTTAGTGGGTATATGATTTAAATGCAAGACATTAATCTTTGTTCATCATTTTCAGAAAGAAATAACGTGTAAAGGAAATAAATTAAACAGAAATGGGAATTTCAACTGCGGAATGATCGAAAGAAGATGCAAACCTCGTGAGGAAGAGTAAATGGATCAGAATTAACAAGCATTAACAAGAATGTACTATACATCGTAGAATAGCAGTCTTAACTAATTTTTTCTTTCAGAATACAAGGCGATTGATGCAGGCTGTCAGACAGATCTACACATCTTAGTTTTAGTGATGAAATATGCTAGAGATAAGGAATAGTTGTGTAATGAGTAATGAAGTGATTTTTTTGCAGATGATAATGAATGTTGATGAAGAGTAATGATGAAGAATATGCTACTATGAATAATGAAGTTTTTCTTTACAGGTGATGATAATAATGAAGTTATGATAATATGGATAATGAAGTTTTTTCTTTACAGATGAGGATGATGTTGAAGTTTATGTATTTATGCTATGTAGTTATTTAAGTATTTGTTGCAGTTTGTTTTGACAGTATGTTTTATATCGTATGGTATGATGACTGAAGGTTTTGGAAAGGACAGCTATGGAACACATTTTTATACACATTTCACTACTTGTTAATTCGAAGTTCACTACTTTTCAGCATAGTATGCGTTTCTTCTTTCAGCTCAATAATCCATTTTGTATTTTTTTCAGGAGAAGCTTTTCATGATACTTACTAAACTTGTTACTTATTAAACC
Organism: Schistocerca piceifrons; assembly: GCF_021461385.2. Classification (NCBI taxonomy): domain Eukaryota; kingdom Metazoa; phylum Arthropoda; class Insecta; order Orthoptera; family Acrididae; genus Schistocerca; species Schistocerca piceifrons. The sequence continues at coordinate 586,507,282 of NC_060142.1, read as the reverse complement.
TATACTAGTACTTGCATTTTTTTTCCCCAGTTGTGTCACAACCTTGCTACAGCTGACTCATGACGAATGACGTTACACATTTTTCATTTTAGAGGAACAACCTAGAAGCAAATTTTTTTTCTTTTTGTCTTCTTGTTTTCCCTTATAATTACCCAAAGCAATTCATTGCTAACAAAAAAAAAGGTGTATCACCAGGTCCAAATAATGCTACCCATTTAAGAGAGTTCTGAATAATACTGAATGATGAACAATGTTTTGTACTATTCAATACTTGCTGGCCACTGAGTGCCAATAACTAGTGTAACTAAATGAATTATGTTAATACTATACCATTCATTAGCTTCTGTTTCAATGATGACTTTTGATGTTTTGTAACTGGCCACTGAGTGCCAATAATTAGTGTAACTAAATGAATTATGTTAATACTATACCATTCGTTAGCTCCTGTTTTTAATGATGACTTTTGATGGTTTGTAACTGGCCACTGAGTGCCAATAATTAGTATAACTCAATGAATTATGTTAATGCTATGCCAATAATTGACTCTCCTTTTCAATTATAAATTCTGATGAACATTATTCTGTCATACTAAATATGCTTTGTAACTGGCCAAGGATTGCCACTGTTTATTGTAATACGATTACCCATGATGCCAATAATTGCTATAATCAGTTAATTTTATGAACATTATTCTGTAATACTAAATACATGGCACAGAAATGTTCAATAACTGGGCTATGAATGCCGCAAACTACTAACGTAATTCTCAATGAAGACTACTATGTGACTTAATGTCCCTCACCTTCTGAGCTAACTACCCTGAATTACTGCAATATCCATTTGTCCTGTCCATCCTCATGATCATGGAGCACTATATTTGGTTTTTGCACTAATTCTACGTTGGTGTGCCTTGTAAGAGCGTGGTGTTGACACGACAAGCTGTCCACCACCGTGAGCGATGGAGACATTATTATGGTCCCACTGTTTGGCGTACCTGATGTACTGCCAAAATGATAACATGGAATATTACTACGTCATTTCAGTGTCTTGGCTACGCTGATAAATACTTCTGGGAAAAGAACTGCAAATTGTCTCACTTGGTGTTGTATTTCTGTGGAAAGATATGGACTTTCAGTGCAGCTGCGTGCAACCTAAAGTGCTACAACCATGATGCAATCCTTCCCTTTCCTATCCTAATTCTTGTAACATAGTGAAAATCATTTCTTTTGCTAACATAATTTCTATTTATATACATTTTGTGATTTGCTGATATATTCTCAACTGCAGTGCATGTGCACTTATGTCACTTGTCAACATGATTTTTTGCCATTATGTTTATTTGTTGTGAAAATGCTAAAGACATTTTTTTTCGATTCTGAAGTACAGTATGTGTGCACTCTTGTCATTTATATTGTAGATACATTTTGTGATTTGATGATTTTTTTTTGCCATTACATTTATTTGTTGCGAAAACGTTGAAGAATGTTTCAGTGCATGTGCACTTATGTCATGTGTTAATATATCTGGTGCTGAACGTCAGTAAGTGTGTACCTTTGACATTTATTAATACGATCTGTATATACATTTTTCTGATTTGCTGATACGTTCTGTACTCATTGTGTAAGTAGGCTGTTTAAGTTTTTTTATTGGTAACGCCACCTTTGTATAAAAATCACTGGCTGTGCTGTGTGCAGTCTGTGGCTAGTTTGCATTGCTGTCTGCCATTCTAGTGTTGGGCAGCGGCAGCTGGATGTGAACAGCGCGTAGCGTTGCGCAGTTGGAGGTGAGCCGCCAGCAGTGTTGGATGTGGGGAGAGAGATGGCGGAGTTTTGAAATTTGTCATGAACTGCTATATATATATATATATATATATATATGATGATATTAAGGTAAATACATTGTTTGTTCTCTATTAATATCTTTCATTTGCTAACTATCCCTATCAGTAGTTAGTGCCTTCCGTAGTTTGAATCTTTTATTTAGCTGGTAGTAGTGGCGCTCGCTGTTTTGCAGTAGTTCGAGTAACGAAGATTTTTGGTGAGGTAAGTGATTTGTGAAAGGTATAGGTTAATGTTAGTCAGGGCCATTCTTTTGTAGGGATTGTTGAAAGTCAGATTGCGTTGCGCTAAAAAAATATTGTGTATCAGTTTAAGGACAGTCATGTATAATTCTTCAAAGGGGACGTTTCATATGTCGACCCTTAGCCGAGGATACCTCACTGGAATCTTCTGATTTTTTTCTTGTAGTTTGTGTAATTAGTGTAGCTATTGTTTATTGCTAGCGCGTAATTGTAGAGAGAATCTCCTTTATAGTTGCAGCCTTTCATTGTTGTACAGTAAAACAGTTGTGGCGTGCATGTAAATTTGCACCAAGTATTTCGCAGCTGCGCTTGCAATTAACTACATATTATTTTCAGTGCTATGTTAATGTGTTCTCTTATTTTTGCTCTTCAAATTGTGCTTTTCTGTGTTATCACGTGAAATATTGTGACAATAATGGCGTGTGAAAAACGTAACACTAGGCTCCAAAGTAAAATGAGAAATAATAGTGACGACGAGCGTAGCTTGCCAGCACCACTGTGTAATGAATTAACAGACGTTCAAAGTAGTAATTTGGTAACTGTGCATAGGGAAATGGAGCGGGCTGCAAACAATGGCGTAGACAGTGAAACAGGTAGTGAACAGGGAAGCATTATCGATCGATCGCTGGGCAACAGCTCGCCTCAGGAATCCGAAATGACAGGACACAATTTTGCAAATACTGTAGATTCAGGTTTTGCGTCCTCACCGTTTTCTCAAATGAGTCAAGAAACATTTTCTGCTTGTCAAAATGTGAATGTTGCCGGTGCAACTTCACTGCCGAAAAGCACTGAGGAACATGTTTCAGACACCAGTGCATTGTTATTACAATTAATGCAACAAATGGGACAAAAGCTTGAAAAGTTAGACACAATGGAACAACACCAGAGACAAACACAGCAACAGTTAGATACAGTGGAACAAAATCTCAAAAAGTTAGACACAGTGGAACAAAATCTTAAAAAGTTAGACACCACACTTGAACAAACACGTGAAGATTTAACTACTGAGTAACATAACATTGAATCGAAATGTCAAAAAGTCTGTAATGACGTAAAAACACAAATTTGTGAGCATTTTCGTCCTATTTTTTCGCGGCATGAAAATGCATTACAGAATCACGAAGCAGCCATAAAAGAACTGCAAACTATTGTTCATCAAAATCATGAGACCCTGCAAGCTAAAATTGACTCAGTTGCATCTACCGATTCGGTTACGCAACTTGCAAAAACTCAAGAAAACTTAAAGGACACAGTAGATACTCTGAAAATTGGTTCAGAAAGACACATGGAGGAAATTAGTTCAATATCAGAGAAAGTAGTTGAACTTTCGGATCAGCTAAATAATTTATCTACGAAGGTAGATGATAATCTGAATGACACAAAACCGGTAGTCTTTAATGAGACAGAAGAGTGTGAACAAATTAGGAAACTGAAACAAAATCTGAATCAAATTAATACGCAACACCAAAGAGAAATCCGGGAAGTACAAGATCAGCTGACACAGGTAATACAAGAATTACGTATTTCAGAGGACACTCGCGCTCCAACACGGGAAGAGGGACTTAGAAATACGGAAAAGCCGCAAAATAATAACAAAGGGCATTTCGGAAGTTATGAAAGAAATTGGCAATGTGCACCGAATTTTGAGATGGAACGACCGACACGACCTAACAATGAGCGATAAGCGACTCGCCGACATGATGATTTTGACTATAAGCTGTTCATTACTACACGTAAATTCAAAACATTTAAGAATTCTGGCAACGACATTCATCCACAATCATGGCTCCATCAATTTTCTCATTGTTTTCCTCCCAACTGGTCGTTAGAACACAGATTAGAATTTATGTGTGGCTACTTACAGAATGAACCAGCTGTAAGAATGCGATCGGTCATTCACGATTGCCACAGTGAAGGAGAATTTTACCATGCCTTCCTCTCAGCATATTGGTCTCAAGCCACACAAGACCAAGTAAAACATGGCATCATAATGATGAAACATTTCGAACAATCTGAATGCTCCAGTCTTGTGAAATATTTTGAAGACATGTTGCGCAAGAATCAGTACCTGTCAAACCCATACAGCCCCTCAGAACTCATCCGCATTTGCTTAATCAAATTACCTGAACATTTACGACATATTATTTTAGTAGGACGTTGCAAAGACGACATTGAGGCTTTCCAGGGACTGTTACAAGAACTGGAAATTGACACTGACAATCGGGGAACGCGGAAACAGGAGCACAACAATTACAGGTCATATCTGTCACAATTCCGCGATGAAAGAAATAATAACTGGACACGACAAGGCTATTCTTACAACGCAAATCGTGACCAAAACAGACACCACCCATATGACAACCACTGGCAGAGTAATAATAGTTACAGAGAATGATCGCATTTCCGAAGTAGTGAATATGACAGAGATTACCTTAGAAACGGACAATATGGGAACCAAAACAATTATTATCAAGGGAGACAGAATAACTTCAGACGCAACAGCTCAGCGCACAGTTACGATTCGGGAAGAAATTCTCCACCACATGACCGACAAGAAAGAAATTATGAAATCTACCGACGTGACGACAGACGAGATAATCATAACGACAGACCTGAATTTCATCAGAACAGGCGGGATTCAAACAGAGCAGGGCACTTTCGACAACGTGAATTTGTAGAAGCTAGGTCTCCTAATCCCAATAACGACGCGCGCCAACAAAGGACAGACAATGACTCGCACCGCAGGCAGCCGCTTGCTCAGAGAAAAATGACATAGACGCTAACCTTAAGAAAAATTCCGGTATTGATTAACGACGTATACCGCATGATAATTGCTTTGAAGTTGAAACTCTGTGCACTAGGAAGAGTAAAGGTTTACACCACATTTCACATGTAAAACCGTTTATAGAATTGCTTGTTAGTTGCACGTTTACGTAACGACTATAAGGCTCACATACTTAGAACATTTACCAGTACTGCTAATGAGATTTTAATGCAACATTTTGGTTTACTTGAAAATACATTGTGGATTTAAAGTACTTTCTGTGGAATTAATGATGACTCAGCATTTGATTTCTTTGACAGTTACACGATTATATCACGACGCTACTAATGAGTGACAATTTACAATGTTGTTTTTGCGGTGTATCTGTTTTATATCTGCACAGTTTTTCTGAATTCTTCTGGAAAGTAAAACATGTTTTAGTAGTAAGCTACAATGTGACAGCTTTTTTCGTAGCACAACAATACTTTACAGTATAGTACTTTCTTGATCACAGTAATGTACGTAATAACTACGATTTCTATACACAAAGCATTTCACTTTCGTTTATGATGGGGTAAGTACATTGACTTCCGCAGAATTTAGCTTTCGGAGGACGATAATTACGACACTTCAACAGAATTATCTTACAGCAAGACGCACATTTAGCGCTACAGGACACGCATTTGAGTGATTAATTTTGTACTTACAACATTTATTTTTAAAGATATTTGAAGTACAATGATACAAAGGTTTTCTGTGACACATATCATTCCATTGCTGTAATCTGTAACACCTGAGGGTATTATACATTAATCCTCAGGGGGGTACACGCTTACTTTGTGTACCATGTGTTTGGCAAGCACAAGGAGCCCTAGCTAATTTGGTATTTGCTTATACAACTTTACACATCGGTACCATATTTCTCTAACAGAGAATTACACAGCTATCTGATTATTTGACAGAGAAACAAACATTCTTTTTACTACGTTAGTGGCAGATGTTTACGTAATTACACAGTTGGATAAATTCACACTTTTGAAATTATATTTTGTCTGTACTTTGTGAAATGCTCATATTTTTCGGAACCATTGTGATACTATGAGAGCTTTGAATGATGTATTTGGTATGGGATTATGATTTTTAAAGTGCGTTTGAGGCAGATGACACTTTTGACATGAGCAGAGAATTTTTTTAGGTTTTGAAATTATTGGAGGAGTTGACTGAGGTGTTATGATGTTATTATTACGATGACTATGTGTATTATGCTGTTGCAGTATGTTTATGATCAGTAAGGTGATGCTATATGAGTTATTTGATTATGCTACATATCTGTAATGACGAAATATTGAAGAAGTGTTGACGAATAAGGTAAGGAATAATGAGTAGTGGTTAGGGACTTTGGTTTGTGAAAAAGGTTGTTGGAAACCAAGAATCGTACTTTAAGAATTATGAAATGTGTGTATATGCGTGAATGTATCACAATGCTGGCGAAAATTTTTTGGGTGCTGTTATATTTATAGGATTTTGTTTCTACAGATGTGTAACCCAAATTCTTGACCTGTGAAATATTTTTATATGAGACTGTCACTGTAGCGGAAACTGATGTCATAAATATTTGGGTAAGGAAGGTACGTCACCTTGACGTAATGCGTTTTGGGCGGCCAGCTGAGAGGTAGTCGTCTGACAAAAGAAAACCATTAGGTGGAGAAGAAAAAAAAAGGGAGGCCATTATCCTCGCTATTGACATTTCTTTGTAGAAAGCATCGCAAATACGACACGCTTATTACTTGGAAAGATACTTACATCTGCACACCTGATCATGACAAGCATCTTTCCATGAGAATTGAGAGAATTTCTACTAACTTATGAAATGCCACATGACTATTGAATGATATTTTTGTGCTTTGCTTTTCATAGTTGCTTATTTCATTTGATATCTAGTTTCCAGCTGTGTTGCAGCATTGCTTTTATAAAATAAAATGCATTTGCTAATTTGAACACTTTCTGTCAACAGATCTATTAAATAATAATTTTGTAACCCACATTCTTAAAAAAGGAGCACTTGGAAAGGAAAGAACAGTAAGAAGGGACTAATAACAGTAACTGCATATATCATTTTCTTTTCAAGTACTTGGTAACATTTTTGGTAGAATAACTTCTTGTGGGGCACCACTTTAATTACTTAGACATTAAAATGTGATTATACATTTCCCTTGTCTGCATTGTTATCTTTAGTGTACTATTTATTCTGCTTGAGCTATGTCATGTTTAGGTGTAAGTTATTTCATTTTCTGCTATTGTCTGCCAGGCATAGTGCTACTAAATTTCACTATACATTACTCTGTTAAGCCAGTTTTACTACTGATTTATTTTTCTTGTTTGCTGCTGATTGCCTTATATTAGTTGTAATATTGCTGCTTGCTTTGACAATTTCCATTTTTTTTTTCATTGCTATTTGTATTAATTGTTTTGTGCTGCTGCATTGCCTCATCCCTTAGTTTAGCATCTGAGCTCAGTAGATTTAAGTTAGCTTAAGAGGGGGTAGACTATATAAGAAACTAACTATAATGAATTGGATGAAATGCACTGAGAGGCTATACGAGAAAAGTACAGAAAGCAGGTATAGATAGGACTTTTGGAGACAATGAGGAATGAAGGGAGATCTCCGAGAAGTAAAGAAAGTTTTGTTTGCAAAATACTGCAGTAAAACAAACCCTGTCCTTTCCTTTTGTATTATTATGCTATGTGTTTGTGTACCCTTGTGTATTTCTTTTCTTCCTGTCTCTGTGTACTGTTTCATAGAAATTTTTTTCTGTTCTAGTACTAAGCTACATTCACTATGATGAGGAATACTGTTTTCCTCAAATATAATTTGCATTTATAATATGTTATTTTCTTTGTAAAGATGTTTAGACATTATTTATTCTGTTTTGTTTTAATGCTCATGTGTGAAGTTGATGTTTCAAAAGTTATTCTGATCTTTTATGTATGTACTTATGTCATAATTCCTGTAACACTGAAGTATCTTTTTATTTCTATTCTTTTGTAAAGCCTGTACTACTACAAATTTATCTGTATTGTTATGTTCTTTAATGATGTATTTTGTACCTTTGTTATTGTATTCTCATGTTATAAAATTGTAATTGACACCAGTTCATCAAATTAAGTAACTTGTAAGTTACATTTAACTGCACACGTTTCTGTTGGTCATAGTATATGGGCAATATGTGAGAAGTAGGGACTGTTAGTGTTTGCACATGTGTTAATGATTCAGCAAGGGACTGGATAACAGCATTGCTGGTTCTAAGGACGGTTCCAAAAACTTTGTGAGTGCACAAGTGGTGGTTATGGACTTGCTATATTATCCGCAAGACTCTTCAATGGTGATTGTGCACCTGCACAGTCACAACAGATGGCTGCTGGCCATTTCTACAAGGACTACAGTGGGTCTACACCTTTGCTGACTCACCAGTACCATTGTTTCTACAAGGACTGCAGTGGGTCTGCACCTCTGGTGGCCCACCAGTACCGTAATCTCTACCAGGACTACAGTGGGTCTGCTCTGTGATGACCTACCTACCAATATTCTTCAAAACTTCGACTGACTCTACGGTGGGTTTGCTCTGTTGTGGCCCATTACCTGTCTGCATGTCGAGAGTCAGCACTGTCTTTCCGTTGGAAGGACAACACTACTTCTTCAAGACTGCATGGAAATCCACTACTTCCATGTGCATTGTCTTTTACTGCTCAGACTTTTGAGAAAAGAAACGGCAGTTTTACTGTGATGAATGATCAGGACTGTCTTTATGGACTGTGAGAAAATTTTAGCTTTTGACCAACATCGTATCAATAAGTGTGTGCATTTGATATCTTTGTTATTGTAATTATGAAAAATTTTATCAAATCATTATTGGCCACTGCCCAAAACAATTTGTAAAATTTTTTGTGGGGAGCATGGGACTATGTAAGTAGGCTGTTTAGGTTTTTTTATTGGTAACGCCACCTTTGTATAAAAATCACTGGCTGTGCTGTGTGCAGTCTGTGGCTAGTTTGCATTGTTGTCTGCCATTGTAGTGTTGGGCAGCGGCAGCTGGATGTGAACAGCGCGTAAGGTTGCGCAGTTGGAGGTGAGCCGCCAGCAGTGGTGGATGTGGGGAGAGAGATGACGGAGTTTTGAAATTTATCATGAACTGCTATATATATATATATATATATATATATATATATATATATATATATGATATTAAGGTAAATACATTGTTTGTTCTCTATTAATATCTTTCATTTGCTAACTATCCCTATCAGTAGTTAGTGCCTTCCGTAGTTTGAATCTTTTATTTAGCTGGCAGTAGTGGCGCTCGCTGTTTTGCTGTAGTTCGAGTAACGAAGATTTTTGGTGAGGTAAGTGATTTGTGAAAGGTATAGGTTAATGTTAGTCAGGGCCATTCTTTTGTAGGGATTTTTGAAAGTCAGATTGCGTTGCGCTAAAAAAATATTGTGTATCAGTTTAAGGACAGTCATGTATAATTCTTCAAAGGGGATGTTTCAATTGTATATATTTTTTTGTCATTGTCTAATATGTTCGGTGCATGTACACCACATTTAATTCATGTACTACATCTGAATATTCTGTAAATTGTAAAAGTTCATTAGTTACGAAAAAATTTGTTGCTCATGGCAAGTCCAAATGACTCACCATCGCTGCCAAATTTTTGCCCCCCCAGTGGAGGGTTATGAAACGCGTATGTACTCGGTAGCAGCGATGGCGAGGCATGATAGAATCTTTGACCAGAGAGTTGCTAGTCTGCGCTTGACCGCGCGAGAGTTCAGTTGCATGTAGGGAGTCAGTAGTTGCAGTTGCTAGTTGCACTCTGTCAGTGCTAGTAGCGCGCGAGAGACAGTTGGAGTTGTGTGTGAGGAGTCGGCGGGCGTCGACATTGCCCTCTGGTCAAGATTCAGGATGAGGTATATTTTTTAAATAAGGTAATGAAGCAGCATTGAGCACTTCTGAGAATGTAATGTATCTTAACTGTAATTAATTTGTCCAAGAATTGCCCCAATAATAATTTTGTTTTCAAAGCAATTTTTTAAGAAAACAATCATTTGAATCGAAAGAAAGTTTCCCATGCATTTACTTAAAGAAAAGTTTCACTTAAATTCAAAGTTGCACAGGGCCTAAGATCGACATTTCGGTCTATTTGCGTTTTCAATGTCACTGAGATTTCATTATCATTAAATTGTGTTACATTTTTGTGGGGAGCTTACACTTGGCTCAGATTGCTAGTTCACATTTATTGTCTTTGTCATTAAATTTATTTGCTGGGAGGTAACACTTGGCTCTATGTCCATTTGCATTTGAATAAGAATATACATTTACAATTTTCTTTGTGGAGAGGTTACAAGGTATACTGATGCTAGTCGAGAAACCGGTACCCAGCTGCAGCCGTCGAGAAACAACGCCTTGCAACGTTAAAGGTATCCGCCTGCATGATACCCTCTAATCCTTGCATGATCTGTCGCAGATCGCAAGCAGTCCGCTACTGCTCTTACTACCCAACAGGACTATCGAACAGGTTGTTTTTTTTCTTTTTTTTCATTAGCTCTTGCCTTTGCATTTTTTTTTCCTCTGCCCTGCAAACCGGAACCCATTGTCCAACTTTCGACCTAATCGATATCCAGATGATCGAGTATTGATGGTTAATTATAACCACACGTACGCAAACACCGCAGTACCCATATCCTGCGAAGACCTCACGCAATAAAAACACCACAATAGCAGATGGCAGTAGACCTGTTTTGTTGGCCATCATGCTGCTATGGGTATGGAGGGGCTCCACTCATACAAAAAAAAAGCAAACGACGGCAGCAACCAGTCGAATACACAGACACAATGGGCAAGGCCGAGCGGGCAGCATTGTTTATAATCAAATGGCTCTGAGTGCTATGGGACTCAACTGCTGAGGTCATTAGTCCCCTAGAACTTAGAACTAGTTAAACCTAACTAACCTAAGCACATCACAAACATCCATGCCCGAGGCAGGATTCGAACCTGCGACCGTAGTGGTCTTGTGGTTCCAGACTGCAGTGCCTTTAACCGCACGGCCACTTCGGCCGGCGTTTATAATCAGATGACAAAATAGTTGCCACACAGGAGGCTAGTTCGAAAAATAGCAAATGATAAGTAACACGCACGTGAGGTAATCATCTGTCAATCTCCCTTACCACATGAATACCTCTTTCATAGACCAGTTACAAAATCTATTTGGTGAATGGATTGATTAAAGCATACAGCGAGGTCTCTGATAAATAACGCATTAAGAAATGGCTAATCTTTAATCCACACATGCAAGCAGACTTAAACAGTTTTCTAGTTAAATTTAAAGCTAATGCGTATAATAAACCCAATTGCACAAGTACTAAGCCACAAGCGGTAACGTAATGGAAATGAGCGTTTGGCGTCATTGGCCGGGAGGCCCCTTACGGGGCAGGTCCGGCCGCCTTGGTGCAGGTCTTATTACATTCGACGCCACATTTGGCGACCTGCGCGCGGGAAGGAGATGAAATGATGTTGAAGACAACACAACAACCAGTCCCTGAGCGAAGTAAACCCACCGGAATCGAACCCGGGCCCTTTAGGGCGGCAGTCCGTCACGCTGACTATTCAGCTATCGGGGCGGACAGTTATGTAATAAAGGTCAAAACCATCGAAAGGCTAATGAACATGGAATAAACAATATTTTTTATGAAAACATCAGACAGTAGGTAAAATGTAAGACAGGTAGTAACAGTTAACAGTACGTGACCTGAACACTGCTTTAATAAACTGCAATATACCTTAGACTGTAAAACATGACACAAAAGAACAGAATGGTAATCTGAAAAATGAAATAACAGAAAGCACCTCTTCTTACCATTGCAAGTTAGCACGTCGCTAACTAACGTGCAAGCTGACAACAAAATTTTAAATTTGATGCACGTCCGTCACAAATCAGGGATTCTTGTATAGGCATCAAGAGACAAACGAGCGCCTTTAGCTTACAACACCAGACCGTAGTAATGACAGACGTATCAAGAAGGTTCAGAAGGAACCAGGATGACGTTTTTCCCACACAAGGTAAGAACAAATTAATACCTGATACCAAAGCGCCTCACGATTGTCAATAATATGGCAGGCAACCATTTCCCGAGTAGGCTCGCTCCCTTAAGTGGTCAAGTAGCTGATACTAGAACCTCAAAGGCAACCCCTGTTCACGGCACAGACTATTTACGAAATAAAACAGTTACATTTCAGTACAGTTAACTGATCTTGAAATTTTTTCAAACAGTTGTATTAAAAATCTTCACCCATTTAAGTGTGTCACTACATATACTTGTAACGATGTAAGGACTAGAGAACGTTACACATTTGAGTGTGTCACTACATAAACATATAACGATGTAAAGACTACGGAATGTTACTTGCACGGCCTGTTCATCAGATTCGGAGAGTGTTCTTATGCCTAGAAAGTATGTTAGTTGACTACTAGAATATGCAGAGAGTCATATTGAAATAATGTTCCTAGCCACATAGTCATGTTCCTAGCCACATCTTTTCCGTTACTGACATCTCAATCAGTGGAAATCTCCACACGTGAACTACGCAACACGACGGCAAGAGGCCATATCAGTCGGGTGTAGACACTATATCACACAGTTATAAAGAAGCTATGTTGAAAATCTGACTCGAAAACGTTTACTCGACTTTAAATGCACCACTTAAGTGAGCTACTTTCCTTTCTGAATGCAGTAATGAGCAATGAAAAGTACAGTACGAATAGGAATTGACCAGCACTTAGGAATTACCTGTTGACCGAACAAATTCCTGTCGTCAAAGTTCTTCGCCTTTCTGAGCGTACAGCATATGCTGAGATTTAACGAAGTTTCATTCGCGAACAATTTTTTGAAATAACTAGCGCCCGTAAGCGCTTACACAAGATTCAGTTTTCTTGGTTTTAACATCGTAAGCAATTCGGGAGAAATCTATAGAGGAGAAGTAATATGTTGCTTGACTTGTTGAAAAGTATGCTCTCGAAGTTTTGGTAGCAATCTTCCCTGTCATAGATTACGGCATTTTGTAGCGTCTGCCACTATTTTTCTACGTCTCTCTCATACTTGAACTTATAAAACGAACCCGTTCAAAAGGAGCTGCTCTTCCTATGGTCTACTGTGTCTTGTTTACCAACGCTGCCTAGCACGGGTCCCAGATGGACTTGCTATCCTCAATAACCGGTCCAACATGCGTTTTATAAGTTATTTCCTTCGCAGATGAATTATATTTCTTTAGAATTGTCCTAAAATAATTTTTAATGTGGTCACATCGGCCTGCATTGCTCTAGACGTATACTCTTGGATTTTCCACGGTTGTAATTCCACTGACCGATCGCCAACAGCCATTTTGAGTTTCCGTCTTTTCTTAAGAGATAATTTGGGTATGCCGTCACAGTAACGGTCTTACAACAATGCCTTGCCGTTACATTCACATCTGACGACTACCCTCTATTGAGAAAGACACACTAACTTCTGTTGGACTGGAAGACTCCAATCGAAAGATGGTTGGGTGTTCCGCAGCCTGATATCTTGTTTACCAGGTAAATGCGGGACCATACTGAATTCATTACTTGACACAAGGAACTCGGCGTTGATCTGAGAGCCTTTCTCTAATATTTTATCGATCTAGGTTACGAACAGAGCGAGCATATTTGCACGCAATTACAGCTAGTAGATCCATTTAGATTCGGACGCAGAGACAGTAATACGCGATCATAAAGCTTTTAATTCCATTTTCCTTCGGTCCAGACTTGATCTATTTCTATATCTACATGATTACTCCGCAGTTACTGCGTGGCAGAGGATTATTCATCGAACCACCTTCAAGCTATTTCTCTACGTTTCCACTCTCAAACAGTGCTCGGGAAAAACGAACACTTAAATCTTTCCGAGCGAGCTCTGATTTTTCTTATTTTATCATGATGATCATCTCTCGCTACGTAGCTGGGAGCCAACAGAATATTATCGCATACGGAGGAGAGAGTTGGTGACTGAAGTTTTGTGTAGATTCTGCCGCACCCAGAAACGCCTTTGTTTTAATAGCTGCCGCCCTAATTCTCGATTACACAAAACGAGCTTTCCTTCTTTAAACTTTTCCAATGTCCTCCGTCAGTCCCATCTGATGCGTATCCCACACCGCACAGCAACACTTCAGCAGAGGGCGGAAAAGGGTGTATGCAGTCTCTTAATGTGCGTGATATGGAACCGTATGGATGGTATTAAGCGGACGTAGTTTGTATGAACATTTCAGCTGTTAGTAAGATTTACCAAACACCCTAAAACGTTGTAGGTATAGTGGCTGCACTGGCAAGAATGCCAACATGATCACTTGTTCCTTATTAACTGAAGAAGATCGTCCAACGCCAGTATAGCTGGATTTAAATCTCATGCTTGTAAATATTTGTGGCAGAAACTGAAAGCAAAAACAATGATATATGTACAAATTACTGTTCCTTATCGACAGCCTATAAAAGTGTTTGCCCCTATTCGTGACAGAACCAGTTGAAAACCTTACTACGAGTTCTTGGGCCGTTTATGAAATACAGGGTGTATCAAAGAAAATCATCGGATTTTTTTTTTAATCACAACTATGGTGTTATTTGAGATATATGCATGAACAACGCACTGTTGGAAAGAGCAAAGTCTAGAGTTTTACATGGTTCCCGCTTGGTAGTAGCAGAGTGCGCCCACTTCAGTTCTAGTAAAAATGGTGTCGGGATAACAGAAAGCGTTTTGCGTTCTACGTTTTGCGCAGTGCGGTTCAGTAATACCTGTTCAGCGTGACTTTCATACTAGGTATGGTGTGGATCCTCCTACAGTACAGAGCATCAGACGATGGCACGAACACTTCCGAAAAACAGGTTGTTCGTGTAGAAGCAAATCGCTGAGCCGTCCTCGAGTGTCTGAAACAGACGTCGAAAGCATCCGCCATAGTTTCACAAGGAGTCCGCAGAAATCCGTTCGCCGTGCATCTCGACAGCTCAAGATGCCCCCACAGCCCGTCCGGCGTGTGTTGCTTCTACGTTTATGCATGAAACCATACAAAATTCAGCTACTGCAAGCTGAAGGTGACAAACAACAGCGTGGGGTTCTGAAATTTCGTTCTTGGTAAGATGGAGGATTACAGTTTTCTTCCACGCTTAGTGTTTAATGACGAGGCAACATTTCAATTAAATGGAAAGCTGAACTGTCATAATGTGAGATTATGTGGTATGGATCAGGCACATGAAGTTGTGCAACATGAGAGGAACTCTCCAAAATTTAATGTGTTTTGTGCAGTTTCACGGGAAAAGGTGTTTGGTCCATTTTTCTCCTCCGTGGACACTGTTACAGGAACCACAAACCCCGATACGCTTGAGAACCTTTTCCCACAGTTGGAGACTGATTCGAACGACTTGATTTACCAGCAGGATGGGTCACCGCCGCACTGGCATCTGGAAGTGCGGGAATTTTTTTAAATTAAAGGATTACTGAACGATGGATCGGTCGAATTGGACCGAATGATTCTGGCTCACATTACTGGCCTCCTGACTGTATGTGACTATTTCTTGTGGGGGTTTATAAAAGCCTCCGTTACCCACAACAATGTATGAACTGGGACATCGTATAACAGCAGCTGTGGAAGCTGTAACTCAAGAATGCTCGCTGCAGTGTGGGAACAATTTGAATACCGCATTGACTTATGCCGTGCCTCTAAGGAGGGCAAATTGAACACCTATGAAAAGATATGAAAAAAAAGCTTTTTGAGTTTCCCGTTCATCAGAAAACAAAATTCATTGTACGTGTCTATTAGCTTCATAAATATAGACTTGCGAATCGGGTGTTCCTTCTTGATACACCTTGTATTACGATTGTCTACATTACCTGTGACCCCATGCCTAGTGTGTGTGTGTGTGTGTGTGTGTGTGTGTGTGTGCTGCAGAGAGCAGAGAAAGTTTCAGCGTGACAGTAGTCTCCATCAAGCTTAAATTCTGACCTTCGATGTGCAGTACATTGTGTTAAGACCTCAGTGAGTGGAAATGTAAGATCCCACTGTATGAATTATACCTGAGAGAGGTGCCGGAGTGCTAAGACACTGGCATCATTCAAGACGCCGATGGTACGAATGTCCGTCCAGTTATTCAGATTTGGGTTTCCAGAAGCTGCTTATTGCTTCCCCATGCTTTCCAAATTCGACATGTCCTGCGTCTCGTGTGGCCTCGTCTTCTGTAATGGCGAATATCCGGAAAAGGAGGGTGTTACTAACTGCGTTTTACATGCTTGCTCCCAGACGGTGTCGTGCCACGGCCTGTGTGTATCGCCGGTCGCCCACTCCCTGTCCCTCGCCGGCAATCCACAGCGGACGGCCTCCCGGAAGGTGACACGCGCGCTGGTGCTGCTGTGACGTAACCTCGGACGGTCGGTGCTCGGCAGAAGAGCCGAGGCGGGCTGTGGCGTGGCGTGGCGTGCTGTGGCGAAACTCCGCCCGATCTGGGACGCCTGAGCGCGGCAGATGCGCCGTGAAAGTGCCGGCTTCTGGGTCAGCCGCCTCGCCGCATCCTCTTCTCGCCGTCCCTCTCTTTGCGGCCAGACTTGAGACCTCCCGCAGCCTCCCGCTGCACTTCTAAGCCGGATTCCCTTCGCAGGCCCTGCAGCTATTTTCTCCTCGCTCTGTAAGTTCATTTACTGTGCTCCACTTTAACTCATCATGTAGCCTTCTCGTCTATACAGGGTATTCATAGATTGCCGCTACGTACTTGTAGGATTTGTAGAGTGGAGTCAGTACATAATATTTTCATTAGAAACACACGTTCGGATACGTACCGTTTTCATTCCACGACTGTTTCAGTTCAGATCTTTATCTCATTGACTTTTTCTTGAGGAATGGAACTATGCGTCATGTAGTACAATTATTAGGTAACAGTTATTTTAATATTATTTTTGAGCTTTTCCTCATTGGTTCAAATGGCTCTGAGCACTATGGCACTTAACCTCTGAGGTCATCAGTCCCCTAGAACTACTTAAGCCTAACTAAGCTAAGGACATCACATACACTCCTGGAAATTGAAATAAGAACACCGTGAATTCATTGTCCCAGGAAGGGGAAACTTTATTGACACATTCCTGGGGTCAGATACATCACATGATCACACTGACAGAACCACAGACACATAGACACAGGCAACAGAGCACGCACAATGTCGGCACTAGTACAGTGTATATCCACCTTTCACAGCAATGCACGCTGCTATTCTCCCATGGAGACGATCGTAGAGATGCTGGATGTAGTCCTGTGGAACGGCTTGCCATGCCATTTCCACCTGGCGCCTCAGTTGGACCAGCGTTCGTGCTGGACGTGCAGACCGCGTGAGACGACGCTTCATCCAGTCCCAAACATGCTCAATGGGGGACAGATCCGGAGATCTTGCTGGCCAAGGTAGTTGACTTACACCTTCTAGAGCACGTTGGGTGGCACGGTATACATGCGGACGTGCATTGTCCTGTTGGAACAGCAAGTTCCCTTGCTGGTCTAGCAATGGTAGAACGATGGGTTCGATGACGGTTTGGATGTACCGTGCACTATTCAGTGTCCCCTCGACGATCACCAGTGGTGTACGGCCAGTGTAGGAGATCGCTCCCCACACCATAATGCCGGGTGTTGGCCCTGTGTGCCTCGGTCGTATGCAGTCCTGATTGTGGCGCTCACCTGCACGGCGCCAAACACGCATACGACCATCATTGGCACCAAGGCAGAAGCGACTCTCATCGCTGAAGACGACACGTCTCCATTCGTCCCTCCATTCACGCCTGTCGCGACCCCACTGGAGGCGGGCTGCACGATGTTGGGGCGTGAGCGGAAGACGGCCTAACGGTGTGCGGGACCGTAGCCCAGCTTCATGGAGACGGTTGCGAATGGTCCTCGCCGATACCCCAGGAGCAACAGTGTCCCTAATTTGCTGGGAAGTGGCGGTGCGGTCCCCTACGGCACTGCGTAGGATCCTACGGTCTTGGCGTGCATCCGTGCGTCGCTGCGGTCCGGTCCCAGGTCGACGGGCACGTGCACCTTCCGCCGACCACTGGCGACAACATCGATGTACTGTGGAGACCTCACGCCCCACGTGTTGAGCAATTCGGCGGTACGTCCACCCGGCCTGCCGCATGCCCACTATACGCCCTCGCTCAAAGTCCGTCAACTGCACATACGGTTCACGTCCACGCTGTCGCGGCATGCTACCAGTGTTAAAGACTGCGATGGAGCTCCGTATGCCACGGCAAACTGGCTGACACTGACGGTGGCGGTGCGCAAATGCTGCGCAGCTAGCGCCATTCGACTGCCAACACCGCGGTTCCTGGTGTGTCCGCTGTGCCGTGCGTGTGATCATTGCTTGTACAGCCCTCTCGCAGTGTCCGGAGCAAGTATGGTGGGTCTGACACACCGGTGTCAATGTGTTCTTTTTTCCATTTCCAGGAGTGTACATCCAAGCCCGAGGCATGATTTTAACCTGCGACCGTAACGGTCACGCGGTTCCAGGCTGCAGCGCCTTGAACCGCTCGGCCACTCCGGCCGGCTTCTCCTCATTACAGAGACTTTTCTCTAACATAATAATTTACTCGGAAATTATAATAAAAAGAATAAACGTTCTTAAACTATATTTTCAAAATATTCCTCCAGGTGTTTCGATCTTGTGTGTCCTCTTCCTCTGCGACCATTCTCCTCATTGTGCGCTGTACATTTTGGAGCCAGGTAGTCATAGGTCGTCCTCTTCTTCTCCCCTCCGGTTCCCACTCCAGTATCAATTTTGGTATTGTGGCTTTCTCCATTCGTCGTACATGCCCGACCCACTGTAATTTCTTCCTATCCATTACGTCATATATTCTTTCTTTTATTTCCATTCTCCTTATTATGTCAGTGTTCCTTATCTTTTCTTTCCTGGAGATCCTTGCGAATCTTCTCCAGAAGTCCATCTCTAGAACTTGTAATTTTTTAATGTGCTTCAGGTTAATTGTCCAGGTCTCCGTTCCATACAGAACAACACTCTCTAATATGGATTTGTATATTAATTTTTTAGTTCTGCTCATTACATTCCTGCTCCATAAGACTGAGTTAAGCAACCCAATGACATTCCGTCCGCTAATAATTCTTTTATTGATTTCTGACTCTGATTTTCCCTGGATTTCTAAAATGGATCCGAAATAACAGAATGTGTTTATCTTCTTGATTTTCTTTCCTTCAATAAATAGCTCATCTGAATCATTAGTCAATTATTCTGTTTTTTGGTAATTTATCTTCAAACCCCACGTTTTGTATGCTACTGCTAGTTGATTGCACATATAGTTAGAATCCTCCCCATCTTGTGCTACGATTACTTCATCATCAGCAAACAATAAATAATGTAGGTAAACTCCACCTCTTATTTCCAATCCCATACTATTACGTTTACTAGACCATGTTCTACGGCTACCATCTATATAGGTTTTAAATAATGATGGTGACATGGGACAGCCCTGTAAAAGGTCTTTGCTTGCTCTAAGTATCTGTGAAAGTTTATTACCAACTTTCACTTGGCAGATGTTATCTTTATACAACTGTTGTATTATTTTAATCATGGAAGGGCGTATGTTTGCTATATGTAGTGCTCTCCAAAGTAATTTTCTTTGAACAGTATGATACGCTTTTTCTAGTTCTATGAAAATTAATCCAATACTTTTTTGATTTTTCCCTATGTTTCTCCAAAATCTGTCGAAATGTGAAAATATGGGCTACACATGATCTCCAAGCCGTAAATCCACATTGTTCTTCTTTGGTTCTAAAATTTTTACCAGCTTGTTTTTATTACTTTCCCAAAAATTCTCATTAATATGTTTGTATCATAAATTCCTCGATACTTTGAACAACAGTTCAAAAGGAAATACAACGAAACATCCATCTATCACTTAAGCATATTTTTTGTATTAACACTTAAACATGTGTTTACATTATTCCAATGGCTGCACGCACAGAACTGTACTTATGCATTACAACAGCGACTACTAATGTTGTTACAGACATTGCTCCTACAAAGCGTCCTCCATCCCACCTGGTGTCTCTACAGTTCATAATGCAGCGGCTAGAGCTCGTGCCAGCACATCGTCCTCTGACTGCAGGAGTATCATAAATGAAACTTTACATACGACCCTACAAGAAATAGTCCATAGAAGTTATATCCGGCATCGCGGCTCCCACGCGGTTGGACCATCTTGGCCTGTCCATTTTCCACCATTTCATCTGTTGACAAGTCTCCGCACCGCACGTAGGAAGTAAGAGGTAGAAACCATGTTTCCTGACGGACACTCAGTGGCACAGCTTTCAATAACGGGTTCAGTAGGTGGTGGAGGAGGATCAAGGATGCACGGCCAATTAGCTTGAAAAAATGTTCAAATGTGTGAGAATTCCTAAGGGACCAAACTGCTGAGGTCATCGGTCCCTAGACTTACGCATTACTTAAACTAACTTATGCTAATAACAACACACACACCGATGCCCGAGGGAGGACTCGAACATCCCGCGGGAGGGGCAGCACAATCCGTGACATGGCGCCTCAAACCACGCGGCCACTACGCGCGGCACCAGTTGAGTGGAAAGAGGTGTGGCCCAGAATGCCTGTCCACATGTTACTATCAAACGAGCGCTGAAATACTTGAACATGTGTGGCACGAGGGTTTTCCTCTGCTTAGACATGACTGTTTTGCGAATTTAGAATACCGCCTCCATTGAACTTGCATTCAAGTAAACAGAACTCGACGTGGAAACAGGCGTTTGTCGATGCAGCGGTGCAGGAGCCACGTGCAGTAGGCAAGGCGTCGTGGAGAATTGGCTGGACTCATAGCGTGTACCCTTTTTAAGTGGTACGGATGTGATGGTTGCTCACGCAGAAAGTCCCTGACGAAACTGTGACTAACACACATTGCACGAGCAATTGTTAAGAGTACTTCTTGACGGGTTCTATTCAACGCGATGTCGTATATCTTTTTCAAATTCAGGGCCGCGGTGTTGCCGTGGAGCAACACAGTCCTGCCTCTTCACGGTGGAGGTACCTGTTTCTCGGAGCCGCTGCGCAACTTGGGCAAAAAATTTTGTGCGATGGCGTGCTACGTTGCGGAAAACAGTCGTGATACAGCCGAGTAGCAGCTCTTCCGTTACCTCGAGCTTCGCCTTACACTTGGACCGTGTCTGTGTTTTGCGAAAACGTATACCCGTGTTTACTGTATCGGAGACGCACAGGGATTGCATAGTACTCGCAACAAGGCAGACGTTGAGTGACATCAGGTCACCGTCTAACGCAGTACGCGTCATCCAGTCTGCCATATTGCATACCAGGACAGGCAACTCTGAGAATTTTCTCTTTCCTTCGGAGTACGTGGACGCTTTACACGTCTGAACTGAAACCATCGTAGAACTCCCCTCTACAAGTCCAAGAACTTTCTAACGGAAATTTTCGGGCACCGTGTATACGAATTCCATCCAGTTCTATTCTTTCATTGATTTTACATCTACCTAAGGTTTCTTGGCCTGTAATCTGGGTCCTCTCTTCCACTACTTCCCCCCCCCCCCCCCCCCCCCAACCTCTTCGCGTGAATATAAACACATAAATCGACAAATCCACGACTTTCTGGGATGTACTTATCTTTCCAGTCTCTTGGATCCGTTTTTCTTCTCTAATGCAGTATCACTTGAGGTAAATCTGGAAGGTAGCGACAGTAATAATCTCTGCAGTAACGATCATAATAATCAAAAGACGCTCCGCGCGTGGTTGTGTAATCTTCGTCTGCCTTCTTTTTTCACGCTCCATTGTGAAAAAAGTGTGTGTATATAAAGTGTAATGATCTAGAAGAAAAACATTTTGCCTTTGACAATAAAAGAGTTACGTCGTGTGTATGTGCAACATTTGCGACTATAGAGACCATATTGCAAGCTGAATTCCACCAATAAGTCCTTCATATTACTCGCTAAGCTAGATAAATTAACATTCTCATCATTTCATTGACCCGATTTGTTTTATATACACATATATTCTTTTAACTGTACTTACGAAACGGCGTCTTAGCAAGAGTTTTATCCAGAGACTAACTTAATTTGAATTTACAATGTAATCATTTACATTTCAGTTTTATTTGTCGTCAGGTAGTGCAGGCAAATACATACGCTATAATAGGCGCTAATCTACGGCTTCAAGATTTTTTATTACATTTCCATGATTAAATTAATGGGAAGTCGTTTATTTCGTAGTTACAAACAAACACATGCTCATACTGATAAGTTACGAAAAGTAAATATGGCTTACATCAGTGTTACAGTAGGAGGAGGTTAGTGTTTAGCGTCTCATCGACAACGAGTTCCTTAGAGACGGAGCACAAGCTCGGTTTAGGAAAGAATGGGGAAGGAAATCGACCGTGCTCTTCCAAAGGAACCACCCGGAATTTGCTGAAACGATTTAGGGAAATCACGGAAAATCCAAATTAGGACGGTCGGACGCGGGTTTGAATAGTCGTTCTCCCAAATTCGAGTCCAGTGTGCTAACCACTGCACCAAACCCCTCGGTATCAGTGTTACAATTATAAAGTCTGTCACAGCAATAATCTGTAATCTGGACAAGTTACGAAAGTGCCACACATGGTTTTTGCAAATGTAACTGCCACGTTTGGTCCCTGTCAACTGTGGCAGCTTCTTGTAATATGGAGAATACTGATGTCATTCTCTGAACGAAATAATGATGATACGACTCTTGAATCATTTCATAGTCCGGAACCGCGCTGCTGCTACGGTCGCAGGATCGAATCCTGCCTCTGGCATGGATGCGTGTGATGTCCTTAGGTTAGTTAGGTTTAAGTAGTTCTAAGCTTAGGGGACTGATGACCTCAGATGTTAAGTCCCGTAGTGCTTGGAGCCATTTGAATTTGAATCATTTCAAACTGTATTTATTGTTCAGCTGGACACCAGTTTTATACATGGTTCGGTACGTCACAATAATAGTGGGACTACTATAGATATATATCACTTTATGTAGATGAGGCAGAAGCCTGAATACGTCCCTATAAAATTCGAACAGTGTGAGGAATCATAATGGCGTTTGGTATAGGGTGTCTGTAGATTGGGGCTCAACTTGTAGGAGCTATGGCGACAGCGGCGGACATCTTGAAATACGCATCCTGTACTTGAGTTACATGTTTGAAATGGGAAGGGGAGCTCAAGTGGCACATCATTTTGAAATGCCTCTCTCTCAGGAATACACATGTGAAATCGGTTTTAAGATATCCTTATTTGTGTGAGAGTTGTGGCCTGTTAAAATTAGAAATTGCAAGGAGGTGATCAATTTTGTTTATTGTTGCAGACGTCCCGTGACGGCACTTACACAATAGTAACGCATTCAGATTGTGGTATTGACTGGTGGACGAAGTACCAGTGTGATTCTTGCGGACTTTAGTACACAGAATCCTGAGAGAAGAGACATTTCACATATGAAGGAATCCTAGTTATTGGACAAATTTTGTGCAACAGGTTCTGTGCTGGACAAGCCACATAGTGGACATCCACGTACAGCCACCGACAACGAGAGTGCAACAGCAGTTGCTACATCGTTTGTGAAAAGTCCACGTCGGAGTACGTGTCTGTTATCAGCAACATCCGGTGTCAGTCAGCGGTCAATCCTGCCTATGTTGCACACTAACAAACGGGACCAGTGCAATTTACAGTTACAGCATCATCTCCCTGAAGGTGATCCTGATCGGCGGGAGCAGTTTGCAGAATGGGCTCTGGACCAGTGTAACACAAATACATACTCCATACGACAGTTGTTGTTCAATGACGAAGCTAATTTTTTATGTGCGAGGAGAAGTAAACAAACAGAATCATCGTTACTGGTCAGATGCAAACCCCTCGTGGGTGGATACCTCTAAAGATGCTGGTGGTGAGAAAGTGATGGTTTCGTGCGGGAATTGGACACAAGAATCGTGGATCCGGTGGTTACTGATGGAACCTTGAGTGGGGAGAAGTATCTTAACACGCTCCGTGATTATGTGCTTCCAATGCCGTTCAATCCGCAGGGTGATTTCTCAAGCTTCTTCCAACAAGAGCGTGCACCTCTCCACTGTGCTACTGAAGTCGGACAGTTTCTGGATGAACAGTTGTGTGGTCACTAGACAGGTAGGATGGATCCTATCGAATGGCCATCACGGTCCCCTGACCTTACACCTCTTGACCTTTTTCTGTGGGGACATTTGAAATCATTTTTGTATGAAGTAACAATCAACGATGTAGCACATGTTTGCCGGCGTACTGACGAGACGTGTGCCCCGTTGACTAACAGATCCTGTTACATGTGCAACAGGACTGGCAAAAACGACTCCAATTGCGTGTCCAGCGCGATGGAGGGCATATTGAGCCTATTCTGCAATGTTGACTCCGACAAGTGTCCTAAATTTTGACAGATCATAAGTCCTACACAAAGATAACTTAAAACAGATTTCACATGTGTATTCCTGAGAATGAGGCAGTGCAAAACGATGTGCGTCATGACCCCATTCCTATTCGAAATATGTAACCGAAATCCAAGATCGCGGATTTGAAGAAAGCCGCGGCTGTCACCATAGCTCCTATAAGCTGCGCCCCTACCTTAAGACATACCATACCAGAAGCCATTATGATTCCTCACACTTTTATACGGATGTATCCACACTTTTACCTTATTGTGTATATGTACACACACTAACGTAAGCGGCCAAGTGAAATGTACTTCTCATTTTTTACTATATTTTCAGCCAAGTATTTGACGTCATTATAAGCATTTAGGGTATTTTTATCTCTAGTATATAGTGTAGCGCAACTTCTATCTTTTCACATATCTTAAATATACTTGCCTCATACATACTTTTTTTTAGAACGTGCCAACATTTGCTGACAGTTTTCATGTAATTCTTCAATTACCTACCTATATGACTATGGTATTCAGCATATAATTTTTCCATGTATTGTAATTTGTGAGAACTATGTCCTTTACATCCATAGATTATGAATTATTTGTCCATACCACGTAGTATATAATTACATTTCTCACTTGTTTTATCTGTTTAATGGAAATATCTCAAATAAAAGAATGTAATTAATGCACAACGATTTTCTTTAGTTCTGGAGCAATTTTTGACAGTTTTTTGGTGTTATTTAGGTCAGTCTGTTCTTTAGAAATAATGTCAACTGTTTCTTCATATATATGAAAACTGCTATTTCGTCTGAAATGTTTTGTAGGTCGCCTTTTTCAGACGTGTGTAGGCAGGCATTGCCTTATACCACTGGCTTTGTTCTTCTGTTCTTTCAAGTGTGAAATATATGAAGGCAGATTCGTGTCAGTGGTATTGAAATATTTTCTGAATTTTATTTTGAGGTACTTCAATTTATCCAATGTATATTTTCTCATAGTTATCGCGATTCAGGCTGCTTTTGCTGCAGCGAAAGTCTACTTTTATATTACATTTTTCGAAAATGTGGTACAAGGGTATGTTTTTACTTGAGTGAAGCTACCTTTTACTTTTCACTACCTTATAGCCTTTTGATACTAATTCTGTCAACTAAAGTAGTATCGGGACTAATATTTTTTTCTTTCTCTCAGTGTTTACTGCTCGGATGCTGTGTTTCCTGTAGACAGTGCATTTTTATCGTGTGTCCCTAACCACGTCGGAAAATATGGCCCTTCACTTGCTTTTGAATGCGAACATCTACTGCAAATTATGCAGGCTGAGGTAGCATTTATACGGAAGATACTGAATGCATGCATTGGTCTATTTTTGTGGTCTCAAGATATATAAAGTTTATTTCATTATGTTTCTCATGCTGTACTGCAAACGTGAGGTATCTGTGTAAATGGACTCTTTTCTGCATAGAGCACATCTATTTATTTTTTGATCCTTCCAATGAGATTAATTTGTTATTTACGTATCTTACGTAACTGGATTAGAACCCTGCACACAGGATATTGGTCTAAGATACAAAAACAGAAACATGACATCCTAATCATGCTGAAGCCATGTATATAATGTTTGCTTCATTTTATTTTTCATGCTGTATTGCAAATGTGAGGTATCTGTGTAATCTGCTCAATTCTGCATAGAGCGTATATATTTCTTTTTGGTTCCTTCCGATGAAATTAGTTTATTATTTACGTATCTTACGTAACTGGATTAGGAGCATGCACACAGAATATTCGTCTAAGATACAAAAACAGAAACATGACTTGCTGATGGTGCTGAAGCCGAGTCTCAAGAGAAGTTCTGTAATTCTCAACTTGAATAGGAGGAAAGCTAAATTCACGGTAGGACTGATGACTGCTCATGTGAGCTTTAAGAAACACTTGCACACGGTAGGTGTTCCTAAGTGCACTCTATGTAGTGAGGGCGATCAAACCGCAATACATACACTCTCCCAATGCGAAGGGTTGGAGGCGAAAAAAATACTTAGTATTCGAGTCAGTAATTCCTGAAGAAACTGAGTCTGATAAAATGCTAGTTAAAATCGTCATACTACTATTTAAAAGTGAAGGCCAGCTATACTAGAATTACAGGGGGCTACCTAGCAGAAAATCCAAAGAGACTCAGGTCGTATGTGAAGTATGTTAGCGGCAAGAAACAATCAATGCCTTCTCTGAGCGATAGCAATGGAGAGACTATCGAAGACAGTGCTGCCAATGCAGAGTTACTAAACACAGCCTTCCGAAATGCCTTCACAAAAGAAGACGAAGTAAATATTCCAGAATTCGAATCGAGAACAGCTGCCAACATGAGTAACGTAGAAGTAAATATCCTCGGAGTAATGAAGCAACTTAAATCACTTAATAAAAGCAAGTCTTCTGGTCCATACTGTATACCAATTAGGTTCCTTTCGGAGTATGCTGATGCATTAGCTCCATACTTAGCAATCATATACAACCGTTCGCTTGACGAAAGATCCGTACCCAAAGACTGGAAAGTTGCACAGGTCACACTAACATTCAAGAAAGGTAGTAGGAGTAATCCACTAAATTACTGACCCATATCGTTAACGTCGATATGCAGCAGGATTCTGGAACATATATTGTGTTCGAACATTATGAATTGGCCAGCCGCGGTGGTCTAGCGGTTCTAGGCGCGCAGTCCGGAACCGCGCGACTGCTACGGTCGCAGGTTCGAATCCTGCCTCGGGCATGGATGTGTGTGATGTCCTTAGGTTAGTCAGGTTTAAGTAGTTCTATGCTCTAGGGGACTGATGACCACAGATGTTAAGTCCCATAGTGCTCAGAGCCATTTGAACCATTTTTGAGCCATTATGAATTACCTCGAAGAAAACTGTCTATTGAGACACACTCAACATGGGTTTAGAAAACATCATTCCTGTGAAACACAACTAGCTCTTTATTCACATGAAGTGTTGAGTGCTATTGACAAGGGATTTCAAATCGATTCCGTATTTCTGGATTTCCGGAAGGCTTTTGACGCTGTACCACACAAGCGGCTCGTAGTGAAATTGCGTGCTTATGGAACATATCGTCCAAGTTATGTGACTGGATCTATGATTTCCTGTCAGAGAGGTCACAGTTCGTTGTAATTGACGGAAAGTCATCGAGTAAAACGGAAGTGATTTCTGGCGTTCCCTAAGGTAGTGTTATAGGCTCTTTGCCGTTCCTTATCTATATAAACGATTTGGGAGTCAATCTAAGGAGCCCTCTTCGGTTGTTTGCAGATGACGCTATCGTTTATCGACTAATAAAGTCATCAGAAGATCAAAACAAATTACAAAACGATTTAGGAAAGATTTCTGAATGGTGCGAAAATTGGCAGTTGACCCTAAAGAACGAAAAGTGTGAGGTCATCCGCATGAGTGCTGAAAGGAACTCGCTAAACTTCGGTTACACGATAAATCAGTCTAATATAAAAACCGTAAATTCAGCTAAATACCTAGGTATTACAATTACGAACAACTTAAATTGGAAAGAACACATAGAAAATGTTGTGGGGAAGGCTAACCAAAGGCTGCGTTTTATTGGCAGGACACTTAGAACAGACCTACTAAGGAGACTGCCTACGCTACGCTTGTCCGTCCTCTTTTAGAATACTGCTGCGCTGTGTGGGACCCTTACCAGGTAGGACTGACGGAGTACCTCGAAAAAATTGAAAGAAAGGCAGCGCGTTTTGTATTATCGCGAAATATGGGAGAGAAAGTCACAGAAATGATACAGGTTTTGGGCTGGAAATCATTAAAACAAAGGCATTTTTGGTTGCGACGGAATCTTCTCACGAAATCACAATCACCAACTTTCTCCTCCGAATGCGAAAATATTTTGTTGACACCGACCTACATAGGGCGGAACTATCACCACGATAAAATAAGGGAAATCAGAGCTCGTACAGAAAGATATAGGTATTCGTTCTTTCCGCGCGCTATACGAAATATTGGAATTATAGAGAATTGTGAAGGTGGTTCGATGAACACTCTGCCAGGCACTTAATTGTGATTTGCACAGTATCCATGTAGATGTAGATGTAGACCTGCACAGCAACTTCAGTTTCAGTGCGGGGAGCAGTCGGCTAAAACCACTGTTGTTTTGTCTCCCTGTTTTAATCTGTCAAGCAATCCATCAAGCTGCGGTAGTAATGAATGATGTGAGCCCATTCTAGGCTGTTTATAGGAATTTTTCTCAATATTCTGTAAGAAAATATTAGTTTGTGTTCCAGAAAGGCAATTTTCCGTTGCTGAACCGAATTCGTACATGAACAGGAACAGTAAATGTTTTATGAGGTTATTGTATAAATGTCCAAAGTGGTCTTTAAACCAGTCGGGAACAGCTGTGGCCCAGTGACAGTACGCATTGTTAGTCATGAAAATATCCATCGTTATTTTGGAAAATGAAGTCCATGAATGGCTGAAAGTGGTCCCCAACTGACTGAAAGTAATCATTTCCAGCCAATAATCGATTCAGTTGGGCCAGAGGATCCAGTCTATCTCATGTAAACATAGCCTACACCATTATGGAGCCACCATTAGCTTCCACATTGCCTTGTTGACAAATTACTTCCATGGTTTCGTGGGGTCTGCACCACACTCGAACCGTACCGTCAGCTCTCACCGACTGAAACTGGGTCTCATATCTCGAGGTCACGGTTTTCCAGTCGTCTAGGGCCAAACCAATACGGTCACTAGCCCAGGAGAAGCGTCGCAGGCAATGTCGCCCCCTGTTATCAAAGGCACTAGCATTGGTCGTCTGCTGCCATAGCCCACTAACGTCAAATTCGGCGGCGCTGTCCTAACGGTTACGTTTGCAGTAAGTCCCACGTTAATTTGTACGGTTATTTTACGCAGTGGTGTTTGTCTCTTAGCGCTGATAACTCCACGCAAATCCCGCTGATCTTGGCCGTTAACTGAAGGCTGTCGGGCACTGAACGTCCGTGGTGAGAGGGGATGCTTGAAATTTGGTATTCTCGGCCGGCCGCGGTGGTCTAGCGGTTCTAGGCGCGCAGTCCGGAACCGCGCGACTGCTACGGTCGCAGGTTCGAATCCTGCCTCGGGCATGGATGTGTGTGATGTCCTTAGGTTAGTTAGGTTTAAGTAGTTCTACGTTCTAGGGGACTGATGACCACAGATGTTAAGTCCCATAGTGCTCAGAGCCATTTGAACCATTTTTGGTATTCTCGGCACATTCTTGACCCTGCTGTTCTCGGAATACTGAATTCCCTAACGATTTCCGAAATGAAATGTCTCATGTGTCTAGCTCCAAGTGCCACTCCCGTTGTGCGGCCATAACCACGTCGGGAACCTTTTCACGTTAATCAAACGACAACTTCGCCTATGCTCTGCTCATTTATACGTTGTGTGCGTAATCTGCCGCCGTCTGTACATGTACGTATCGCCATCCATGACTTTTGTCACCCCAGCGTATTTCGAGTAAAACATTCCACATAACAAGTTTCCAGTTTTTGCCAGTTACAGAGATACATCTGGTTACAGAGTTAGCCGGCCGCGGTGGTCTAGCGGTTCTAGGCGCTCAGTCCGGAACCGCGCGACTGCTACGGTCGCAGGTTCGAATCCTGCCTCGGGCATGGATGTGTGTGATGTCCTTAGGTTAGTTAGGTTTAAGTAGTTCTAAGTTCTAGGGGACTGATGACCACAGTAGTTAAGTCCCATAGTGCTCAGAGCCATTTGAACCATTTTTGTTACAGAGTTAAGTTTTTATTTCGTGTGTCGGTCTTCAGTTGCTATGGTACTGTTCATCGATTTTCATGTTTGTTTTGAAGATCAAGGTGTGAACTTGTGCTTGACTTTACATATCTGAAATTTTCATTGTTGCTTGTCATCAGGTGGCCAATTCTACCGCGTCGTTTAACCATGTCGCAGCCTTTACAGACGCTGACTTCGCTGATATGGTGTTTGTGTTCGGTTTATGAACAGGAAACTCTACAACTGCTTGTAGAGAACACGGTAGACGATTTCCCAGTCGCAGAGTACCAAATTTAAGAGTGCTTACTCGTGTACTCAGTAAACTGCCTCAGGCTGATACAGTGCGATAGCGTGACGAAAGTTCAAGCATTACCTCTCACCGGGAACGACGATTTGGTCGAGGATTATGACTTAACGACCGAGAGCAACGACGTTTGCGTAGAGTTATCAGTGCTAACAGACAAACAACACTACGTAAAATAACTGCCGAAATCAGCGTGCGACGTACGATGGGCATATTCGAAATTTGGCGTTAATCGGCTATGGGAGCAGACGACCGATGGGAGTGCCTTTGCTAACAGCACATCATCATCTACGGCGCCTCTCCTGCACTCGTGGCTATATCTGTTGGATCCAAGACGACTGGAAAACCGTGGAATAGTCAGATGCGTCCCGATTTCCGTTGGTAAGAGTTGGTTAGGGCTCGAGTGCTGCGAAGACCCCACGAAGCCATGGATCCAATTGTTGGTAAGGCGGGTACCAGGTTGATGGTTCAAATGGCTCTGAGCACTATGGGACTCAACTGCTGTGGTCATTAGTCCCCTAGAACTTAGAACTACTTAAACCTAACTAACCTAAGGACATCACACACATCCATGCCCGAGGCAGGATTCGAACCTGCGACCGTAGCAGTCGCACGGTTCCGGACTGCGCGCCTAGAACCGCGAGACCACCGCGGCCGGCAGGTACCAGGTTGAGATTCATTGGAAGAGTGCTTAGATAATGTAGTCCATCAACAAAGGAGGTGGCTTACAAAACACTCGTTCGACCTATACTTGAGTATTGCTCATCAGTGTGGGATCCGTACCAGATCGGTTTGACGGAGGAGATAGAGAAGATCCAAAGAAGAGCGGCACGTTTCGTCACAGGGTTATTTGGTAACCGTGATAGCGTTACGGAGATGTTTAATAAACTCAAGTGGCAGACTCTGCAAGAGAGGCGCTCTGCATCGCGGTGTAGCTTGCTCGCCAGGTTTCGAGAGGGTGCGTTTCTGGATGAGGTATCGAATATATTGCTTCCCCCTACTTATACCTCCCGAGGAGATCACGAATGTAAAATTAGAGAGATTAGAGCGCGCACGGAGGCTTTCAGACAGTCGTTTTTCCCGCGAACCATACGCGAGTGGAACAGGAAAGGGAGGTAATGACAGTGGCACGTAAAGTGCCCTCCCCCACACACCGTTGGGTGGCTTGCGGAGTATAAATGTAAATGTAGATGTAGATGTAGATCCAACTTGTCAACAAGGCACTGTGCAAGCTGGTGGTGGCTACATAATGGTGTGGGCTGTGTTTACGTGGAATGGAGTGGATCCTCTGGTCCAACTGAACTGATCGACTGGAAATGTTCGGCTACTTACAGACCATTTGCAGCCATTCCTGGACTTCATGTTCGCAAAGTACAAGGAAATTTCTATGGATGACAATGCGCCATGTCCCTGGGCCACAATCGTTCGCGACCGGTTTGAAGAACATTCCGGACAATTCGAGGGAATGATTTGGTCATACAGATCGCCCTGCATGACGCCCATCCAACATTTACGGGGCGTAATCGAGAGGTCAGTAAGATGCACAAAATCTTGTACTGGCAGCACTGTCGCTATCATGGACGGCTATAGAGACAGCATGGCTCAGTATTTCGGCATGGGACTTCGACGACTTGTTGAGTCCATGTCACGTCGAGCTGCTACACTACGTCGGGGAACACGATATTCGACACGCTAATAGGTGGTATCCCACGACTTTTGTCACCTGAGTGTAGATACAGTGGTGGTATTCGGTTAAACACAAGCGCCGATCTGTTTACACTTGTAACGTGCACCAAATGCAATATACCGGAACGCTCCACTGCGAACATCAAGTTGCACATTGTAGCGTGCTGAGTATTACACTCAAAAGGGCAGCACGTCATCCAGTGCCGAGAATGCGCCTTGTTCAGGGGAGGAAAACTTTGGGTTCATGAAAACTTAAAAATGGTTCAAATGGCTCTGAGCACTATGGGACTTAACTTCTGTGGTCATCAGTCCCATAGAACTTAGAACTACTTAAACCTAACTAAGGACATCACACACATCCATGCCCGAGGCAGGATTCGAACCTGCGACCGTAGCGGTTGCGCAGTTCCAGACTGTAGCGCCTAGTACCGCTCGGCCACTCCGACCGGCTTCATGAAAACTCCGGAAAATTTTAAGAGTAGGACAGAACAGCTCTAGGGCTTTTTAAATAATAATTCTATAGAGTCGCGTCAATAGTTTGGAATAATTAAGTATGGCATGAGAACCATGAATAAGTGAGGATGTAGGTCGAGGCATCTGGCCCAGCACCTTCCACCGAAGGGCCACTTCCGTGCTTCAATCTGTTTCCGGGAGACAGTGACTAGGGCCACGGATAGTTCTCACTCTTCGAGAGGCTTCTCCGTGACGGAGGAACGCGGCAAAACTACTTCTAGTACATGATCAGCTCAGGACAGTAGTATTTATACCCCTCGGGGTCGGCCAGCCATCGTCGGACACTTGGGCTTTGCTATGACGCCCAGCCGGTGTTGGACGCTGCCACGAAGACTACGACGTATCTACGATGCTGCCACTGGCACCGTCACTGGGCCTCGAACCCTCGACTGCTGCCTGACTGCGCAAGCTCTTGGGAATCTTGTACGCTTCTGCTGCCATCACAGATCTACTAGCGGAGTCAAGACGTCTTCGCATGTTCCGTGACTCGAACTGAGGTCCCCAGCATTGTACCCTTGTGGCCTGAAGCAGGCTATCGTAGCCGTCCATCCTCCGATGTGGAGTTCGAAGCATCGAGTCGCCCTGCAGTCTTCTCTGCGACAGAATCAATCACCGTGGTGGGCCTGCACACGGGCCGGGTTCTCGAGACGTCACCAGGGTCCTGATAAAGTCAGTGGACATGTGGTGCCGCTGACAAGGGCGGCGCTGTGACGTTGTATTCGTTCCACTCGCCGAGGTCGCTACAGATCTACACCCGTGACCAAGAAGACTGTATGTCTGTAAATAATATGAAATAACGACTTCCTCCACTCCACCCACAAAAAACTCGCGTGAATAATCACTCGCTCCTCTAAACCATAACGACAACCGTCACATGACTCACAGAGTCTAATCTTCGTATGTAGCGTTAAAAGCGATTAGACTTCTTGAGTTATGATATTCTGTGAGAATGAGTTTCGAAGATTTTTCGCGAATTTTCAGTCTACACGTACATCTACACAAAAATCGTTCAAATGGCTCTGAGCACTATGGGACTTAACATCTGAGGTCATCAGTCCCCTAGAACTTAGAACTACTTAAACCTAACTAACCTAAGGACATCACACACATCCATGCCCAAGGCAGGATTCGAACCTGCGACCGTAGGGGTCGCGCGGTTCCAGACTGAAGCGCCTAGAACCGCTCAGCCACACCGGCCGGCGTACATCTACATCCATATCTCTGAAGTGCATGGTGGAATTGACTTCATATTGTACCAGCTATTGGGACTGCGTCCTGTTCCATTTGGCTACAGAGCGTGGGGTGAATAACTGTTTAATTGCCTCTTTGCGCGCAGTAATTAATGCAAACCTGTCCTCACGATCCTCACAGAAGCGATGTGTAGGGGGTTATAGTATTTATAAAATAATAATATAAATTCGTAGAAATTCATTTATCAAGAAAATAGATAAAACCATTTGGAATATTGTAATTACCGCAGAGTGAAGTAGTACTGGGTATGCTTCTAATGTGATCGGACGTGTTTTTGTATTTTTGAAGAACAATGTCATTTCGGGTTTTGTTAGTATGAAAATACAGACATCAAAAATAGTTTTTCATCACCTTGTTTCCGAGAGTTCCGGAACCTGTACAGAAAATTGGAATGTAGATTAACATAAACATCATTTACGAACTTTTTATTGCTCATGAAAACCACACATTGCATATTATACCACTGTACAGCCAGACCTACAAAGGTGGTGGTACACACCGGTATCTCTAATACCCAGTAGAACGTCCTCTTGCATTGATGCATGCCTGTATTCGTCTTCGCATACTATCCACAAGTTCATCAAGGCAATGTTGGTCCAGATTGTCTTACTCCTCAACGGCGATTCGGCGTAGATCACTCAGAGTGGTTGGTTGGTCACTTGGTCCATAAACAGCCCCTTTCAGTCTATCCCAGGCATGTTCGATAGGGTTCATGTCTGGAGAACATGCTGGCCACTCTAGTCGAGCGATATCGTTATCCTGAAGGAAGTCATGCACAAGATGTGCACGATGGGGGCGCGAATTGTCATCCATGAAGACGAATGCCTCGCCAATATCCTGCCGATATGGATGCACTATTGGTTGGAGGATGGCATCCACGTATCGTACAGCCGTTGTGGCGCCTTCCATGACCACCAGCGGAGTGCGTCGGCCCCACATAATGCCACCCCAAAACATCAGGGAACCTCCACCTTGCCGCATTCGCTGGACAGTCTAAGGCGTTCAGGCTGACCGGGTTGCCTCCAAACACGTCTGCGATGATTGTCTGGTTGAAGGCATATGCGACACTCATCAGTAAAGAAAACGTGATGCCAATCCTGAGTGGTCCATTCGACATGTTCTTCGGCCCATTGTAACGCGCTGCAGTCCTGTGTCTGCACGAAAAGCATTACTCAACATGGTGGCGCTGCTGTCAGGGTTCCACCGAGCCATAATCCATAGGTAACGGTCATCCACTGCAGTAGAAGCCCTTGTGCGGACTGAGCGAGGCATGTCATCGACAGTTCCTGTCTTTCTGTATCTCCTCCATGTCCGAACAACATCGATTTGGTTCACTCCGAGACGGCTCGACACTTCGCTTGTTGAGAGCCCTTCCTGGCACAAAGTAACAATGCGGGCAAGATCGAACCGCAATATTGACCAACTTGGCATGGTTGTCCTACAGACAACACGAGCCGTGTACTTCCTTCCTGGTGGAATGACTGGAACTGATCGGCTGTCAGACCCCGTCAGCCTAATAGGTGCTGCTCATCCATGATTGTTTACATCTTTGGAAGGGTTTGGTGACATCTCTGAACAGTGAAAGGGACTGTGTCTGTTATATAATATCAACAGTCAACGTCTATCTTCAGGAGTTCTGGGAACCGGGGTGATGCAAAACTTGTTTTAATGTGTGTATAAAAGACAGTGTGATATAGAAGAATATGAGAGAACCAAATATAGTTTCCAAGATCATTATGTCAATTGGAACCATGAGATCCTAAAATATGAAAATTTCAGCTGCAAGAGTCAGCCGCAAGACATGAACAACTGGACCCAACTGCGAGAAAAGAAGATAAGTAAAAACTTTATTGTAAATATTAATCCTCTCGTATTTTTGAAAGAAAGAGACTTCACCATCGAAAATAGTAGTGGCACCAGCAATAAAAATTGTGGGAGGGGAAGATTACAATTTCCCCAACTCTAGCCCTATACTTTGTTTTAGATATGTTATGCAAGCCTTTGTTTGTTATGCAGTAGTGACACTTTCTTTAGAAGTTTCTTACACTCACCTGATAATATTCATAGAACGAGACCAGTTGCAACATAATGAACGTACCTAAAACACAATTTTGGTGGTTTCTATAAACATCAACATGAATCACCTACGGTGAAGCCGAGAATGGTCAAGAGCAATCTGCTTGATGTGTCTGAGAAAAATGTGTTGTAATGTGTGAAAATTACTCATATATCAAGTAGTTCAATGACTTTTGCTATTATTAATACCAACAGAACAGTCAAATCCGTCATTCACCTCATTACAGAAATTACATGAATTTCGTAGCAGACTTTTGTAGCTTCTCTGGGCTGACGGTAGAAATTATACGTGTTGCATTATTGTGTGTTTATTGACCTATTGAGTTTGAGCTGTTGACCTGTTTTTGTTTTTCAGGAGAACATCAGTGAAAGTTGTCAGGAAACAGTTGAAGGCGGTGTATGAATTGCTAACCGTATATATTTTCCTGTCCTATGGTTGGATCGCGGAATCCTTCTGAAAGAATTTAGTGTTATAAGCTGTGATTCTGACAATGGAGGTTGGTCTTCTGATTACGACAGCAGCATTTGAGTTTCTACACAATATCCTAAATATGATATTTATAAGCGAGCTTTCCATCTGTTTTCAGTCCTATAAATTCAAAATGTCCGACGAATTGAGTTACTACATTTTATGGGAAACGTAGACACGTACCTTTATCGGCAGACATGTATCACAAGAACATATTTTGGAGTACTCTCTCAAGTTTCCGTATATTTATTAGTAGTCTTCGTCTAAGACATTCTACCTCATTTGTGAGGCGTACGACCGTAACGCAGAAGTGCAAGGATTTTAAAGAGTTGTTACAGGGCGACAAGAAAGTCGTGGCGTTGCGAAGCGACGATGCCGGGAATTCCCAACAGAGCCAACCAGTTTCACTCGCCGCAGGCCCACGTGCATCTTGCGAGCCCGCAGCGTTAGTCCCATTAGCGAAGACCACGTCCAATATTTGCTCCACCAACATGGCGTGGGATGGGAAACGCGTATTTAAGGTCACGGAAGAGTTTCCGGCGAAATGGTCACCAGACGCGCCCTCCAACTTGGCGAAAATACTTCCTGTACGAAAACAAATTTGTGTTATGCGCTGAAGCGCTAAAGAAACTGGTATAGCCATGCGTATTCAAATACAGAGATATGTAAACAGGCAGAATACGGCGCTGTGGTCGGCAAGCCTATATAAGACAACAAATGTCTGGAACAGCTGTTAGATCGGTTATCCCTGCTACTATGGCAGGTTATCAAGATTTAAATGAGTTTGAACGTGGTGTTATAGTTGCCGCACGAGCGGTGGGACACAGCACCTCCGAGGTAACGATGAAGTGGGGATTTTCCCGTACGACCATTTCACGAGTATACCATGAATATCAGGAATCCGGTAAAAATTCAAATCTCCGACACCGCTGCGACCGGAAAAAGATCCTGCAGGAACGGGGCCAACAGTGACTGAGAGAATCGTTCAACGTAACAGAAGTACAAACCTGCGGCAAATTGCTGCAGATTTCAATACTGGGTCATCAACAAGTGTCAGCGTGCGAACCATTCAACGAAACATCATCGATATGGCCTTTCGGAGCCGAACGCCCACTCGTGTGCCCATGATGACTGCACGACACAAAGCTTTACGTCTCGCCTGTGCCCGTCAATACCGAAATTGGACTATTGATGACTGAAAACATGTTGACTGGTCGGAGGAGCCTCGTTTCAAATTGTGCCGAGCGGATGGGCATGTACGGGCATGGTGACAACCACATGAATCCATGGACCCTGCATGTCAGCAGGGGACTGTTCAAGCTGGTGGAGGCTCTGTAATGGAGTGGTGCCTGTGCAGTTGTAGTGATATGGGGCCAGAGATACGTCTAGATACGACTCTGACAGGTGACACCCACGTATGCATCCTGTCTGATCACCTGCACCCATTCATGTCCACCCTGCATTCCGAGGGACTTGGGCAATTCCAACAGGACAATGCGACACTCCAGACATCCAGAATTGCTACAGAGTGGCTCCAGGAGCACTCTTCCAAGTTTAAACATTTCTGCTGGCCACCAAACTCCCCAGACATGAACATTATTGATCATATCTGGGATGTCTTGCAACGTGCTGTTCAGAAGAGATCTCCATTCCCTCGTACTCTTACGGATTTATGGACATCCCTGCAGCATTCATGGTGTCAATTCCCTCCAGCACTACTTCAGACATTAATCGATTCCATGCCACATCGTGTTGCGGCACTTCCGCATGCTCGCGGGGTCCTACACGATATTAGGCAGGTGTGCCAGTTGCTTTGGCTCTTCAGTGTAGATGCCTACTTCATTGCCTGTCGCCTAAACATAGAACAAATGTAGCATTGATATAGTGAATGCTAGTATGGAGCGCCAGATTAAAGCAACGCAGTGTTCGGTAAGGACCTTGCCGTGGGTGGGGAGGCTTGCGTGCCTCAGCGATACAGATAGCCGTACCATAGGTGCAACCACAACGGAGGGGTATCTGTTGAGAGGCCAGACAAACGTGTGGTTCCTGAAGAGGGGCAGCAGCCTTTTCAGTAGTTGCAAGGGCAACAGTCTGGATGATTGACTGATCTGGCCTTGTAACACTAACCAAAACGGCCTTACTGTGCTGGTACTGCGAACGGCTGAAAGCAAGGGGAAACTACAGCCGTAATTTTTCCCGAGGGCATGCAGCTTTACTGTATGGTTAAATGATGATGGCGTCCTTTTGGGTAAAATATTCCGGAAATAACATAGCCCCCCATTCGGATCTCCTGGTGGGACTACTCAAGAGGATGTCGTTATCAGGAGAAAGAAAACTGACGTTCTACGAATCGGAGCCGGCCCTTAAACGGGCAGGTAGGTTAGAAAATTTAAAAAGGGAAATGGATAGGTTAAAGTTAGATATAGCGGGAATTAGTGAAGTTCGGTGGAAGGAGGAACAAGACTTTTGGTCAAGTGACTACAGGGTTATAAACACAAAATCAAATAGGGGTAATGCAGGTGTAGGTTTAATAATGAATAGGAAAATAGAAATGCGGGTAAGCTACTACAAACAGCATAGTGAACGCATTATTGTGGCCAAGATAGAAACGAAGCCCACGCCTACTACAGTAGTACAAATTTATATGCCAACTGGCTCTGCAGATGACGAAGGAACTGAAGAAATGTATGATGAAATAAAAGAAATTATTCAGATAGTGAAGGGAGACGAAAATTTAATAGTCATGGGTGACTGGAATTCGAGTGAAGGAAAATGGAGAGTAGGAAACATAGTCGGTGAATATGGATTGGGGCTAAGAAATGAAAGAGGAAGCCGCCTGGTAGAATTTTGCACAGAGCACAACATAATCATAGCTAACACTTGGTTCAAGAATCATGAAAGAAGGTTGTATACATGGAAGAAGCCTGGAGATAATGACAGGTTTCAGATAGATTATATAATGGTAAGTCAGAGATTTAGGAACCAGGTTTTAAATTGTAAGACATTTCCAGGGGCAGATTTGGATTCTGACCACAATCTATTTGTTATGACCTGTATATTAAAATTGAAGAAACTGTAAAAAGGTTGGAATTTAAGGAGAATGGGACCTGCATAAACTGACTAAACCAGAAGTTGTACAGAGTTTCAGGGTGAGCATAAGGGAACAATTGACAGGAATGGGGGAAAGAAATACAGTAGAAGACGAATGGGTAGCTTTGAGGGATGAAGTAGTGAAAGCAGGAGAGGATCAAGTTGGTAAAAAGATGAGGGCTAGTAGAAATCCTTGGGTGACAGAAGAAATACTGAATTTAACTGATGAAAGGAGAAAATATAAAAATGCAGTAAATGAAGCAGGCAAAAAGGAATACAAACGTCTCAAAAATGAGATCGACAGGAAGAGCAAACAGGTTAAGCAGGAATGGCTAGAGGACAATTGTAAGGGTGTAGAGGCTTATCTCACTAGGGGTAAGATAGATACAGCCTACAGGAAAATTAAAGAGACCTTTGTAGAAAAGAGAACCACTTGTATGAATATTAGAAGCTCAGATGGAAACCCAGTTCTAAGCAAAGAAGGGAAAGCAGAAAGATGGAAGGAGTATATAGAGGATCTATAGAAGGGCGATGTACTTGAGGACAATATTATGGAAATGGAAGAGGATGTAGATGAAGATGAAATGGGAGATATAATACTGCGTGAACAGTTTGACATAGCACTGCAAGACCTGAGTCGAAACAAGGCCCCGGGAGTAGACAACATTCCATTAGGACTACTGACAGCCTTGGGAGAGCCAGTCCTGACGAAACTCTACCATCTGGTGAGCAAGATATATGAAACAGGCGAAATACCCTCAGACTTCAAGAAGAATATAATAATTCCAATCCCAAAGAAAGCAGGAGTTGACAAATGTGAAAATTACTGAACTATCAGTTTAATAAGTCACGGCTGCAAAATACTAACACGGATTCTTTACAGACGAATGGAAAAACTAGTAGAAGCCGACCTCGGAGAAGATCAGTTTGGATTCCGTAGAAATGTTGGAACACGTGAGGCAATACTGACCCTACGACTTATCTTAGAAGCTAGATTAAGAAAAGGCAAACCTACGTTTCTAGCATTTGAAGATTTGGAGAAAGCTTTTGACAATGTTGACTGGAATACGCTCTTTCAAATTCTGAGGGTGACAGGTGTAAAATACATGCAGAGAAAGGCTATTTACAATTTGTACAGAAACCAGATGGCAGTTATAAAGGTCGAGGGGTATGAAAGGGAAGCAGTGGTTGGGAAGGGAGTGAGACAGGGTTGTAGTCTCTCCCCGATGTTATTCAATCTGTATATTGAGCAAGCAGTGAAGGAAACAAAAGAAAAATTCGGAGTAGGTATTAAAATCCATGGAGAAGAAATAAAAACGTTGAGCTTCGCCGATGACATTGTAAGTCTGTCAGAGACAGCAAAGAACTTGGAAGAGCAGTTGAATGGAATGGATAGTGTCTTGAAAGGAGGGTATAAGATGAACATCAACAAAAGCAAAACGAAGATAATGGAATGTAGTCGAATAAAGTCGGGTGATGCTGAGGGAATTAGATTAGGAAATGAGACACTTAAAGTAGTAAAGGAATTTTGCTACTTGGGGAGCAAAATAACTGATGATGGTCGAGGTAGAGAGGATATAAAATGTACACTGGCAATGGCAAGGAAAGCGTTTCTGAAGAAGAGAAATTTGTTAACATCGAGAATAGATTTAAGCGTCAGGAAGTCTTTTCTGAAAGTATTTGTATGGAGCGTAGCCATGAATGGAAGTGAAACATGGACGATAAATAGTTTGGACAAGAAGAGAATAGAAGCTTTTGAGATGTGGCGCTACAGAAGAATGCTGAAGATTAGATGGGTAGATCACATAACTAATGAGGAAGTGTTGAATAGGACTGGGGAGAAGAGAAGTTTGTGGCACAACTTGACTAGAAGAAGGGATCGGTTGGTAGGGCATGTGTTGAGGCATCAAGGGATCACCAATTTAGTATTGGAGGGCAGTGTGGAGGGTAAAAATTGTAGAGGGAGAGCAAGAGATGAATACACTAAGCAAATTCAGAATGATGTAGGTTGCAGTAGGTACTGGAAGATGAAGAAGCTTGCACAGGATAGAGTAGCATGGAGAACTGCATCAAACCAGTCTCAGGACTGAAGACCGCAACAACAACAACAGATATTTCGTTGGTGCAAGCCTTATTTGCTTGCTCCAGTGTCGTATGTGCTCAGAAAGAGTAGACTCACGGCAGTAGTATAATAGAAATGATCATTAGCCGCCGTTACTAATGTACTGAATTTACAGGTGTACTAGTGTTACGAATAGCTTCATAGATTCGAATTTCAACGGTACAATTACATTCACGTTATTTGCGTTGATACGTTCTGTAGCCCCACAGCCGTGGCAAGGCCATTAACGAAGAAAGAAACAACAGATAACTATAGGCCAATACACATCATTGCAGATTCCGGACATATTTTTAACAACTTGTAACCTCCCCCTCACTTATCGACCTTAATGACAGTAAAAATTAAACCGCGTATACCTAATGGAAATTTGGGAAAAGCAATCGTCACCGAAGTTAATCTGTCGGTAAAGAGGGAGGAAAGGGTTACATCTAAATGAAAGGAAAATGCAAATGAAATTGGTGGAAATTAATTTTGAGAAAAGGGTAAAATTAATAAAGAAAGTAAATGTGTGGTCCTTACGTTAACAATTAACTGGCGTTAATTCGATATTTTAGTTTTGGGGAAAATTACGGTCGCCAGTCCTGTGGACAACCAGTATAATAACTGAAAATGAAAGATTAATGCACATATAATTAGCACTAAAATCATGGCAACTGAAGGTTGACAAGTGCTGTGTGAAAACTGAATGTCTGGCAGAAGTAATAAATTTCGCTATGCTCTGACTTAATTCAGCAAAAGAATTAATAAAATCGGAAAATTGGAAGTTAATTTAGTGACTGAAATTAATAGTGAGCTTTGTTTCTGAAGCACTACGAAATTCAGTAAAATAAGGTTAGTCTTGGGCTACCTCAACAATCATTTCGAAAGCTACTTGAATCTACACAATTTAGAAATAAGAGATTTAACTTTGAGCATGAATTAAATGATTCTGAACAATTAACAATAGTAAAATTTAGTATGTACCAAGCTGAGCTGCAGTCACAGGTAAGCTAAAATATGGCAACAAAACTCGCACTCTTAATTTGTGCTTCTATAGTCTAAGTATTGTAGCCAGCTATGAATACTTTAACTGAACTTTGAAACTGAAGCAGCGAAATGGAATGATATTACTTTAATGCTGGCGTATGAATTTCAACGACACTCGGGTTCATACCAGAAAAGGAAGGGACCCTGCTTGGGAATGCAATTGGGACAATGAGCAACAAAGGTTCATGCTAAGTTGCTGTATTTTGCTAATGGAATAGTTTGAAAAGCTGAGGTCTGCCATACAGTTCTAAAACTTTACGTGCTTTCAGTCTTCCTTGTTGGTTGATTGAAGGTTTGAAGTCGTCGATCGAGGAGGTGGCGACAGTCACTCATTGTCGGCCGTCGCTGTTGCAGAAGCTGGATGTTGGCACGCCTTCTTCTCGACACGGTCACCAGGCGAAACGGACTCTTGATGTGCGCCAGCTAATGCTTCCCGTCCGCGACACCGTGTCAGAGCTATCATAGCAAGTCGAGCGCAATTACATGTTGCCAAACCCCGAAAGCGTGGCAACTCGCGGGAGCGTGACACAACACACCTGCTCCACCGCCCTACTCCAGCCAGACTCCGCTCGGCCCGTTCTACACGCGCCAGAGTTAACACTTCCAAAGATCCTAAACACTGGTTCTGCATACGACCTATCGACGTAATCGTTCGATAACATAGTTTTCCCTAGGCAAGACCCAGCGTAAGAATACAAATAGTATTTACAAAACAAACCAATTATACATCGACATAATAGCATATATATATATATATATATATATATATATATATATATATATATATACAAATAGTAAAACAATTACAATATATAAAGACACAGAAATGTCATATCTTCAGGTAACAAAATAAGGAAAATATTTATAGTACAATGGATGGAAATAGGAGGATATGCATTTCCGGCGTTACAGACAGTCTCACTGGTGAACTTGTTATCACATTATTTGTTTTATTTCGAAGTTCTCCGAACGGTAAATACAAATTTATCCCTGATTAAAATTTCAGAGTGAAGAGAGATCACAGCAGTGAGATTCATGGCATGCGGCGGAACTGTATGCCGGAATCGAAATTTCTGATGCCATCGTTTTGAGAGGATTTGATGGCGGCAACCGTTAATTTCAGTAAGGAATTCAAACGGCCCTCCTTCTTCCTCTAGAAGGCCGCAGTGCTACAGAAACAACTGCCTTACGACGGTTGGAGTCACGGCAGGAGCGGATATCTCTATGGACGAAAGACAGTACTTGTTCTCTAAGCCCAGCAGGCATTCGCTGACCACGGCCCCTCCCAGCAGTTGATACTAGCACTATTTTTGAGGTCGGAAGCAAATAAGTGTGCGGAATTCGTAGAACTCTAGAGCGTAGACGCCCCACACTGTCAGCTTCTCTCGGATCAATGGTCTCAGTGAGACGACTCCGATGTACACTAGGCACTTGCTTTCTTGAGTCAGAGCAATGTTCGCCGGCTTATTACCCTCAGCAGAAGGTGGTAATGTCGATCGCATTTAGGCGCCACGGTTTACCATCGGAGAGCGTGACTATGTAGAGCTATTCAACTGAGAAGACCACTTCGCTATGTGTTAAGCC
Source organism: Schistocerca piceifrons (assembly GCF_021461385.2). NCBI lineage: Eukaryota > Metazoa > Arthropoda > Insecta > Orthoptera > Acrididae > Schistocerca > Schistocerca piceifrons. The sequence continues at coordinate 586,463,038 of NC_060142.1, read as the reverse complement.
TTCATCACGACCATCCTCTTTTCGCCAACTCGATCGTTAATTCGTGGGTTCAGCTCTCATGTTGTGATTATTAAATGAATTCAGCTCTCCACAACAATTTAAACTCCACGGATCGTTCAAGTTCTTTTGATTATAATGTATGTTGATTTCTATATTCATTGATTACTATTTCTATATGTCAGTAGTTTGTCTGCTCAGTAAAATGTGTTATATGACTGTAAATTATAGAAGAATAGGTCCTGTTGTTTAACATTCATGTGCTTCAATTGGAGTTGTATATCTTGTACACTTTCCTCAGTCTCCTGCAAGTAGCAATGAAGTTGAGTACCTCCCACGGTAGTGACTGTGCATTAAAATTCCTGGCAGTTTGTAAATGTCCGCCCAAGAGAGAGAGCCGGCTGCTACGGCCTAAGAATTCTGTGGCGAAATGTTTTACGCCTAGCGGCTCAGCGTTTAAGGACACAGCAGGGGGGAACGCAGTTTTCACGAGAGGAGCATCTACACATTGAAAATGACAACAGGTAATGCCATGACATGCTACCCGAACATAAAGAGTAATGTACTACAACCATATCCAACACATATATAGAATGTAAGCTAAAATAAGAACTGGTGATGCAGAAGAGCTAATGAAACTTGACTGGATAAAAAAAATCTATAATAATTGCGGCTTTGCAAAAACAGACGCATCCCATTCCTATTCTTTGCATATACGTCTATGGTGTGGAAAAAGCCGTGTCGTTGCGTTATAAAAGAGTTGTTACATTGAAGAAATGAAGAATCCGCTATTAGGTTTTGACATCCGAATGTCACTGGTTGAAACAGCGCAGAAGGAACAGTTGATGAGACAGCACTGTAGTTATAGAAAGTGTAGGGACAGGAAATAAAAGCATGTAGAAGTGGTGTAAGAAAATTTGTAAGAACTACCATATTAAGAGAACGCTGATAAATGATACTGTATATATACAGAAATGGCTACTCCTGTTATTTCTTTGTATACACCGGACCGGTAGAGAGCTATACTCCAATATTCAGCGGACCTATATAGGACACGCAACAGATAATTATATATTTTATGTGGCATGTGTAGCTTAATATGAGACTCGTTAACATTTTTGGATTAGGTTGTCCAATACTTAGGTATAATTTACTCTTCCGTCTACATATAATTTCAGCAATTTTTTGACACTTTACTTCAACCGGATTTTCAGTTGGTTTCTAGTTCATCCTCGTTCAGTTACAATACCAACTTCAGTTGGAAAGTTGTTAAGTTCCAGATGATGCAGCGTGCTTTACATTACCAGCGGTGTATTCTGTAGTAAAAGATATCGATATTGTATAGATGAAATGACCTCATAAACTACACGCAACAGTATTTTATACTAATTAAATGTTATACAGTTCACTTTTAATGAAATTATATTTCATATATTTCACTTTCAGTAATCGGAATAGCTAAGGCAATCAAATAAAATGGTCTAGAAAACAATATCTAGGTTATGTTAAACACATATATGAACTTACAGTACTGATATCTTTACCGAAACAGTATGAGTGGCATTCAGAAAGTAAGAATAGAGCAACTGTTAAAAATTTAAAAATAAATAGTATATTTAAATGAAACTTACGTGGTATGTGCCAAAATACGTTATTATTTCTCCAGATAATCACCGTTGGGATCGCTGCACTTTTGAAGTCTGGGAACCAGCTTTTGCATACCGTCAAGATATACCTTCTACTCCACGTCCTGAAGCCATTCTTTCATAGTCCCCATGACCTCCTCATCGTTCGAAAAGCACTTTCCACCCAAAAACTCCCTCAGTTCAGTGAAAAGATTGTAATCCAAGAGCGCCGGTTGAATAGGGTGAGAGAGACACAATGTCATATCCAAATGACACGAGCAGATCACGAGTGACTGAGCGGACTGGGATCATGGAGGAGTGACATACCTTGAGTCAGCTTTCCTCTGTGATGTTTTTCTCAACTTCTGTAGGGTTTCACAATATAGAGCAGCATTGATGGTGGTCTATCTGGGCAAGAAATGGACCAACAAGAGCCCTTTACGGCCCCAAATTTTCGTATGATGGAGAATGGGCGTGGCACCACCCCTGCAGAGACTGTCTTCTTGACTCGGGAGTATAGCGAAACACCCCGTTTGCTCCCCACTCACAAGTTAATCGAGAATGGATTCACTTTCAGTGCGAAAACGTTTAATGAATTGGCGTGCAGCCGACACGCCATTTTCGAGGTCTTCCAGACTCAATATTTTTGGCACCCACCGTGCACGCAACTTCTTAAGTCAAAGTCTTTGTGACACGATTTCACTCAGAAGACATCGTAAGACGTGTGGAAACTTGTCTTTAAGGGATTAAAGCGCCACACAGTGATCATCACGAACTTTTTCTTCAACCTGTTGCACAAGGTTTTCTGTTTCGGTACGGTCTTCCTTAAACAACCTAATACACTGAAGATGGATACTGGCCGCCGATTCGTTTTCCAAAGTGAGGAACAGAGTGGCTGTCCAATTTCACATCTGTTGTTGGTGGAGCAAACGAAGGGCACACTGGATGACATGTTATGCTACTGAGACGGCATTCCGTAACTGACCACCGAGCGAGGAGGTGGCGCAGTGGTTAGCACACTGGACTCGCATTCGGGAGGACGACGGTTCAAATCCGCGTCTGGCCATCCTGATTTAGGTTTTTCGTGACTCCCCTAAATCGCTTAAGGCAAATACCGGGATGGTTCCTTCGAAAGCACTCGGCCGATTTCCTTCTATCTCTTTCCCTAATCCGAGCGTCTGCTCCGTTTCTAATGACCTCGTTGTCGCCTGGACGTTAAATACTAAATTTCTCCTCCTCGTAAGTGATTGAAGGACTCGATAGTTTCATTCGATCATTACGAACACATCTACATGCCACACGTGGCAAAGCTGAAAAACAGATCCCTATGTTTCACATAGCCTCTGTATTCTTACTCTCTGGATGTACCTCGTTCATCGCCGAGAAAAAAAGAAACGTTAACATCACACATCCTAAGGCAGCGTGAGTCGAAAAATGATAGCTCAAGCTTGTTAAGTTTACATTGAAAAAACACGCAGATAAATTGAAGAGGTGCTGGAAGGAGATCAGAGTGGTTTAAAATTGGAGACCACCATATCATTTGTGAACTTTCAAAACACCTTCGAAATTATGAGACGGAATAACATGTCCGAATTACTCATACTAATGAGGATAAAGACCAGGGGTAGAAGTGCGTTCACGAAATCCAAGTCAAGAAAAAAATATAAGTTCGTGCTAAGTAAGGGAGCATTGCAAGTAATCGACAATCGTATTCAACTCGTTCGCCGTAAAAGCCATGACGCAAAATCTTAAGAGTAGAAATAGAAATGCAAGAGCAGTACACATCAGTGCTGGGCTTGCTGGTGAAATATCCTTCCCAACCGACAATGAGAATAGGTTAGGAGACTTGTTGAACGCCGGCCGCGGTGGTCTCGCGGTTGAGGCGCTCAGTCCGGAACCGCGCGGCTGCTACGGTCGCAGGTTCGAATCCTGCCTCGGGCATGGATGTGTGTGATGTCCTTAGGTTAGTTAGGTTTAAGTAGTTCTAAGTTCTAGGGGACTGATGACCTCAGAAGTTAAGTCCCATAGTGCTCAGAGCCATTTGAACCATTTCAACTTGTTGAACGGAACGGGTAACTTACTTGGCTGAGTGTGTGGACTAACGAGAAACAAAGCTAAGACGAAAACGACGAAGAGTAGGAGAACGGAAGAAAAGTGAGCTACTTGACTTCAGAATTTTGAAAGAATTTCTCTGTTTAGGAAAATGATTGTGTACTGTTATAATGTCATGGTTGTAGAAAAGTTTTCCAAGTACAACTCTTGCTAATCTTTTAGTATGTAGTACATGATTGCTGCTTGAATTTATGGTATAGCATATAGTGCCTGCAGGGGTTACGTAATGTGATAGTGGTATTAGATTTTCTACGTACTCCAACACGAATTGAAACCGCAACACTTGGGCGTAAGCAACCTCCTTTGTAGAATGATTGTATTTGCCTTGTATTCCACCAATGAACCGAAGTATATCACCCTCTTTACCTACAACTGACAAGTGGGGATATGTGATCGTTCCGTTACACATCCTTGCAAATTGTTACACTCACGTATTTGCTTCAGTTGACGGATTCCCGATGTGACTCATTGATATTGTTGTCAACGAAACTACGTTATTTCGCTTTTTGTAATACAAAATTTTATATTTTTGAACATTTAAAGCTAGTTCAGGCAGTGCTTCATTATAGATAATTTAAAAATCTGGGAAAAGTAAGAGGGTACCATTAACATTGTCTGCGAAGTTTTTAACATACAAAGTGAGCCGGCCGAAGTGGCCGTGCGGTTAAAGGCGCTGCAGTCTGGAACCGCAAGACCGCTACGGTCGCAGGTTCGAATCCTGCCTCGGGCATGTATGTTTGTGATGTCCTTAGGTTAGTTAGGTTTAACTAGTTCTAAGTTCTAGGGGACTAATGACCTCAGCAGTTGAGTCCCATAGTGCTCAGAGCCATTTGAGCCATACAAAGTGAAAAACAAGGGACCATCACACTTCCTTAGGGCACGCCTGAAGTTACTTCTAACCTGTCAGTGGTTCTTCCAAGACATCATGTTGCGTCCTCCATACCAAAAAATCCTCAATTTAGTAATAAATTTCGCTTAACATCCCACTAGATTGCAGTTTTGATAATAAGCCTAGATGTGGTACTGAGTCAAATGCGCCGGCCGGCGTGGCCGAGCGGTTCTAGGCGCTACGGTCGCAGGTTCGAATCCTGCCTCGGGCATGGGTGTGTGTGATGCCCTTAGGTTAGTTAGGTTTAAGTAGTTCTAGGTTCTAGGGGACTGATGACCTCAGATGTTAAGTCCCACAGTGCTCAGAACCTTTTCTGAGTCAAATGCTTTTCGGAAGTCGAGAAATACTGTACCTCAAACGATTGGCTTGATCCATGCTTTTCAGGATATAATGTGGGGAAAGGCCGAGTTGGGTTCTACATCATTGATGTTTTCGGAATTCATACTGGTTGTCATTGAGTAGCTTGTTGTTCTAGACGTCTCATTACGTTTGGGCTCAAAATACCTTCTAAGATTCTACAACCAATGGATGTCATGGATGTTGGACGATAGTTTTGTGGATAACTTCTACTACCCTTCTTATCTCTTAGAACAATGAAAGAACTTCGTTGCTTGGTTACCATCTAACGACCTGGCTACATGGCCCGCCCACCTGCTTCTCGTTTTCATTACAGTCATAATTACGTCTCTCATCCCATTCCGTTCCCTGATCCATTCATCTCTGTCTCTCTCGCTATCCCAGTATTTCTCAACATATATCATTTGCACTATAGTCGAATTATTCGTCTCATGGGGATCATCAAATGTATTCATATTTAAGATAATTTTCGTTTATTGCTCAGTCTCAGTTACACAGTTTTTATTAGATTACATTTATCGATCACTCAGGATCACGTTCAGATCTATGTAGCTGCGGTAGTAACTACTTAGATCTGAAGATGATCCAGAGTGATCGAAACATGCAATCTAATTAAAAACGTGCAAATGAGATTGAACAATAAATTAGAATTACCTTATGCATCATTTGGTCATCGTACGATGATAGAATGCCACCATCAGAAGAATACTATACCAGAAACTGTATAGTGTGTGTTGTGTCGAAGCTAACTGTTCTTTCGAGAGGTTAGGTCTGGTATTTCCTTATTTGGAGAGACAGACATTTTTTTAAGGAATACACCGAAATTTGGCTGTATGTTTCCTATATTTCCTGTGTACAATCTAGATTTCGGCTTTCACACCATTATCGACTACAATGTTCTTAGACTGTTAACGTCATTTTGTTGTGTACGTACAAGACACCATACACACATTTAATTATCTAAGAACATTGTACTTGATAATGGCGTAGAATAATGTGTCACCGTGCACAGTACATAGCAAAATTAGTTAAAGGTCTAAGATCATTGTACCCGAGAATGGCGAGAAAGCTGAAATCTAGGAGATGCACAGGAAATATTCAGAAATATACAGTCAAATGACGGTGTGTTCCTTCAGAAAATGCTGTATGACTGTTGCTCAGCACCTTCGAAAACATTTCACTGACAGTACATTGCACTACTCTGAAATGACAGCTGTGCAACCTACGAATAAAAGAAATGTCCTCAATCGTATTTAATGTCAGGCACCTTGCTTCCTGCCTTTCCCTTTCCTTACACCCACCAGTCACTTGAACTCAGCACTCTAGCGGAATGCTCAAGACACGTATGGAGTCCATCAGATTACTTCTTGTTACTCGTTGCACAGCGCTGGCCTCGACGAAAGGGGAATTTCTCATTACCTGTCAAAGTGTAATCCCGAAGGGAACGTCAATAACCACATCGTTTGTTACACGCAACACGTTTCACGAGGCTGTCAGCTGCATAAGGGCGAGAGGCAGTAATAGACTTGGACAGAGCGGCCGGAATCGATTCCTTTGCCAGGCAGGCCATCGTGACTGGACCCGCCGGCAGAGCACGTGTATCACGCGTGGCGGAAGCTTCTGCAGCGCCTTCGTGCCTGGCTGACCACTGCCTACTCACCGCCTCGGCGTCCAGCAAACAATCTTCCCGCCTCGCAACAGCACGGTTCTTTGGCACCTTCTAACTGCGGCTAGGTAGCGCGTCGCGAACTTTTTATTAGAAGGTGGAGCCCCTACACGCCCGCGCCGGCATGGTACCCATCGCAAAAGTTCTATTGTCACGTCTATTTCTGTTAGTTTTAATCGAGGAGTTAACAGGATGCTGGTCTGTGATGTTGTCCGTGCGTCTGGGTAGGATTACCCATCAGCACTGATCCATCGATGTAATGGGAAGTGGACGAAAGCGATTAAAGAGCAGCAGGTTAAAGGGCAGAGGGGAAAAAAGTGCCAAGGTGAGTGTCAAGGGCAAGAGAAATCTCTGGTATAGCCTGGACAGGTAGTAAGGGCAGTAGTGGGTTTTCTTGCTTTCTGCGACAGATCATGCAAGAATAACGCTATGGTTACTTACTGGGTATCGTGCGATGCTCGGTATCAACGTCATAGCTTCGGTTCACCGTACAGTGTGTCAGTCCACATCGGTGAGAGGTACCGCTCAGATTGGGCACCGACGATGTCTCACGGGCCAGCTGGGGCGTCTGCGCAACTGTAACAAGCCGTGGTTGTCATATGTGGGGTCGACTGGTCACAAATCGATCGCACAGTTGAAGGTTATGTGCATTCTGTTTGTGTTTAGTGTCCAAATTCACTTCCCCGCTGTCGAAGACTGGGCAATTGTGTGCGTTCAGCTGGTAGTACCAGTGACCTTTGCTGAGATGCAGGGCTTCACCGATATTTACGTTCTTTGCATACCTTCGGATTCCCATATGAGGTTATACATTCCTAGTGTCTTCGGGCGATTGTGTTTCCACCCATGGCTGTGATCGTAGTTTCCCAGATTTAGGATGAATGGGTTGTTCGCGCGGCCGGCCGGTGTGGCCGAGCGGTTCTAGGCGCTTCAGTCTGGAACCGCGCGACCTATACGGTCACAGGTTCGAATCCTGCCTCGGGCATGGATGTGTGTGATGTCCTTAGGTTAGTTAGGTTTAAGTAGTTCTAAGTTCTAGGGGACTGATGAAGTCCCATAGTGCTCAGAGCCATTTGAACCACTTTGTAGTTCGACAGTATCGAGTTCCTGTACCGTCGTGTGGCGAGTTTTTTGAACATCTCCAAGGCACTCTCAAGACGGTATTCATTCTGAAGATCCGCGGTAAGTGTGTATCGTGGGGCATTGCTATGATACGTAGCACCTTCTTCTATATGACCTGCAGGAGGGGCAGGCGTGTTGGAGCTGCGTAACCCAGAATGGAGCAGCGTACGTCATCAGAGGTTTATTTTATTAGTCATATTCATAGACCTCGACACATTCCTATTCAGTGTGGAAGCTGTTAAGCTGTGGGTAAAAGTTGTCTGAGCCTCGCGTATGTTCGCTTGGCAGCGTAGTGTGTGTGGTCCCCACAAGTCCACAGCGCGTCGCGACATTATCCACATTCGTTTGCGTAAAGTTTTGAACTTGTAACGTTTGGGGTAGTTATTATACAGCACAATGGTTGAAACTGCAGTTTCAGTTAAGTAGTATTGAAAGCCCTTTCATCGTTCTATCCAATCCACGGTGTATTCACGTTGGGTTTTTCCATCTTCATTCTCCGTAGGAAATTCGAGAAATTTATACAGTGTGTAACAGAATGACGTTTTAAGAATCTGGGGATTGCAGAGGATGAAATTTTGAACGTTTCGGTATACCGAATCTATAGCCGGAAATGTGGAAAACGTTCATTGACAGTAAAGTACAATCAAGTGTTGAGTGCACAAGGTGTTGTAGCTAGGAATCCTGCATACTCGGTTCGCTAGACAAACAATCGAACAACTCGTATTAATGAGTTTTATTACAACTAGACAGTTACAATACTTAACTTTGATAGATGCGTCGCAAGCAAAGGATACACACAATATAATTAGGCTTCTTCAGAATAGACAGACACAAGTCTGTGCTACATAGAGATAGCTAACGAAGTGGCTAACATTGAAGCTGCTATCGAAGTGGGTGCCACCTGTTGGGTGCGGCTCATGTCTTCTTCACATAGGGGCCACTGCTGTCGCGTTGTCGTCCTGGAGAGAGGTTCGTCAGCGTGCGAGTGGCTGATCTTACAGCCGTCTCTTCTCTTTCGTTCCCGACTGGTGTCCTGGCGCTAACTTTACGTCGTAACACAAAGGATTTTGTATAGTCTCAGAGAATAATATCAAGATGGGTGAGGTCAGGGGAGCGCAGAGGTCAAGGGATTAGACATGCCCTTCCAATTACTTTCTGTCTGAAATTATCTGTGACATGCCCTGGCCTGACGATCAAAGTGCGCTGGAGCACTATCGTTCTGAAACTGCCAGCTAGTGTACACTTTCAAGGAACGACCTCCAGAAGTTAAGGCAATCAAACGATCTGGTAAGATGTGTAATCGAATAACGTGATCTTCAAGGATTGCCTCTCAAATATTCACTAGAAATCTCACCTAGTAACTTATGGTGCAGGCAGTGCATGGATTTTCAACCGCCCAGTGAAGACAGCAGAAACTTTATTTCACATTTCCGGCTATAGGTTCCTTCTATCAGAACGTTCAAAATTTCAGCCTCTACAGTGTCACAAAATTTTAAAGCGTCGTTCTGTTACATCCTGTAGTACTTGAACGCGCATTAATTTATTTCGACAGCCACAGTAACCATGAGCAAAACAGTCTCTTCGACGATCGACAGTGTGGGCCTCCCAAGGTGCCGATAAAGAGAATTTCAGGTCCTCCTGCCAAAACTTTTTCTACTGTCATTACGAAAAGGAAAAAAAAAATTACACATGGGAAACAGTGCGCGGGGGGAACTCTTAATACACCTATATAGTGCACATTCAATGATGTCTGAGTGGGAGCAACGTCCAAGGTGAGTGTTAATATTTGTCCGTTCTGTCGCAATTTACAGCACACACAACACACAAAATTATGCAGTACCGGCCTGTCACTGTTTTGCACTTTGCCGAGAAGTCAGTCAAGGAGCCCGCCCGTCAGTCACCCGGTGCGACAAAACAAAAGAGGAGTGTCGTAAGAGGTCAGAGCAACGACAGCTTCATTACGAGGAGTAGCCATAAGGATACAACGGTCACCTCGAAAAAAATCGAGCTTTTACCACGAATCCTGGTGATTGTGTCTACATATTCACAGTCCAGTACGCCATTTTTCCTAACGATGGATAATGTTCTGGCGTAACTACAAGCGCCGGAACGGAGAACAAGAACGCAAGACCAGAGAAGGTGGTGAGATGACGACAGCCAATAGTGCGCTAACTAATGACGTCACCACGATAGTAGTGGCATCTAGTCAAAGTGAATATAAGCGCCGCTCCTGCCAGCCTCGGCCGTCAGTCATGTTAGAACCCTGACATCGTTTACTTGCGACTACGTGCGTGTTGTTCGTTACGGTCACGAGTGTTGCTCAGCGATGTGTAGTCGTAGTGTCTGAGTCGTCGTTGCTTTGTCGTTCTCCGTGTAAGGCAGCGTTGTTATTTCGTACGCGTCATGTTGTACTGGGTGTATACAAGTGACAGACGTTCGAGCCTTTATCATGCCAGGGCCTTCACTATGTCAGTCGGGCCGCGGCTAATCGTGAATAGGGCCAAGAACAGGAATCCGCAGCTAGGCGTCTCATCCGCTGCCCCTACGTGCGGCAATGTCACACCGGCCGCTCGACGGCCGTCCCGGAAAGCTGCCAGCTGCGCTGATACCGAAACCAGCCGACGGGCTAAGGACCCCGCACATCGCGCCTCCCGCCACAAGTCACCGACAACCACTGAGAGTGATACCGATTCACGTGAACCGTGTACGCAGCGTCGCGTGAGGGACTGATCTTCCTATTCGTCCTCTGACGATTCCCATGTCCGCCTGGTGATCGACCTCTCACCTAGTGACGGTCAAGCAATGTTGGTCCCCGGTGTTAATACAACCGACCGCCGCGTGGACGCCTCGTCGGTTGCTGCTTCGTCTACACCATCTCGTCGACCCAACGGGCCTTCTGGGGATTCCGACCCTGTTGCCCCCCATCCCCTCCCCCCCCCCCCCCCCGCCAGAACCAGGACATGGGTCCCCCTCCCGACCCCTCTTCTCAGAATCCGTCACCACCACCAAAGAAGGAGAAGATCCCTCCTATCGTTGTTCTCAATCCCTGAACACTGAACTGCAACGCCTTATTGTGGGCCAACTGCGGGCAGTATACCAGGAAGACCACATCGAGTACCTGCTGGTCACCATCGATGATTATCTCCCAGTCCTCAACTTTCTGAAGTCCAGGGCTATGGACTACTACATTCGTCAGGCTTCGGCCACAGAAGAATAAAAATCGTATCAAAGAGCTTCCTTGCGAAGTCACTGACGTCAAGGATGAATTACTGTGTCTCAATTTCCTGGACCCTTTGGTCCACCAATACAACAAGAGGGACCCTGATACCTGGAAATTAATCCCAATGCCCACACAAGTTGTCTCCCTTATTCAGAGGGAGGACGTCGAACACATTTACCAAATCAGGTATCTCCTGTGCACCAAGGTGTTGTATCGGCACTACAGTTTAAGGTAGGAAAGTTAGATTCAGTGCAACATTTCTGAGCGCACAAGTTACAGCAAGGTGCGGGCCTGTTGACAGTAAGTTATGGTCACCAGCGGTTGTGAAATAAAATGGAGGCTACAGGGTCGTCGAACCTCTGAAAAGACTAAATGCAGCAGTTTACATGTTGCAAGTTACAGGCAGAAGGGGCCCATTGGCACAACCCAGATGTTGTGCGTACGTGACTCGGAGCAGCGCCTTAGTAAAACAGAGGTACACAGCTGTGTATAAATAGGTGCTAGTTACCTAACAAGGCATTCAAGTGTGACAGCTCTCCTGGATGGCAGGACGTGTCACACCACCGGTTACATGCATCAGCAGATGGGGCGTCAGCATTCCAGTCCATGGCGGGTTGCTGGTTCGACCCTCTGAGGCTGACATGGGGGTTTGTAGCCAATCAGCAGTGGGCCACTCCATGGCTCACTACCGCTGGCAGGCGTCCTGGCTTCCAACACATGCCGGAGGCATCCCGAGGCATCCCGAGGTGGGGGCTGCAGATTCAGACGCCAGATCACAGGTGCTTGGTGTCGCCGCGATCTCAGGCATGCCAGCGACAAGGATGTAGCTGGCCACCTGCGGCTCACACCGAGCAGCGCTGAGTCGGCAGGGACGCCGACTGCTGAGCCAACTGCCGGCATCCTGACGATGACGCAACTGCACTGTGTACAAGGCTGCCTCAACACAGTATTACATTGTACGGGCTGCTGGAGTGCTTCCTCAGCATCGTGGGGCCCTGTGATGCAGACTGAGGTGTACTAGGGCACCGTAGTTAATACGGCGCCTTCTACGTCTTCCCGCAACGTTTGGTCATCCCGATGCATTTGGTGGCAGAAGCCACCACTTCAGTGTGTATTGAATCATATGAAGGCCGCAATGACCACTCTATCTGCCACTGGTGTCAACATTTGTGTAACACTGGCAATTACTGTTCACTGCCTTTCAGTGTATCAAGTGTGCTGGCTCACATCCGTCAGAGGTCTGCAAATTACCGGCCTCTGAAAAACTCATGTGTGTCCACTGTTTGGGCACTTCTCATGATCCCCATCACCTGGCTTCGTGGATGGGTTGTCCTATATATCAGAAGGTTATGAAGTCTTCTCACCCTCCCCGAAGGAAACCATGGACGAATTGGCCACACCCACCATCACGGGACCGTACCCATTTCTCTGTCTTAAGGGGTAAATTCGATGACCATCCCACCATTGATGCTCAGGCGCCTGATGAACCTGTGATGCGGGAGCCCCCTCCGGCTCCCTCCCTTATCACCACATTCACTGCTGTAGCTCAGTCTCCCCCTGCTCAACCGCCCTCTGTGATGCATACCAGCACCCACCAAGCTGACACACCGTCCACAGCCTCCTCCCGACGTCCTGCTAAAGTGCCACTACCCTCCATTGCAGTGACTTCTCCACCAGCCACCACATGGTGGAGATAGATGCCTCTTTCTGGGATGCCATGTGAGAGATCATCCAAGTCATCTCTCTGTTCACACAGCCCCACATCAGGGCTGTCATTCGTGAAACAGCTCAAAAGATCCATCAGTCAGAGGATGGGCTCAATAAGGTCATTGCCCATGTTGAAGCGCTCAGCCAGATTTTGTTATAATGGCGAATCACCCCCCACACAACCATCAGCACCCTTGGAATCTAGTTGTTTGTATTTTTAATCCAACTGGCGTTAAAGGCATGAAGACTGAACTGAAAACATCCCTCCATGGCCACCATGTGAACATTTTACTTGTCTCAGAAACTCACCTGAAACCCACCGACGATTTTCGTCCCTGCAACATGGTTTGATATCATGCTGACTGACTGCATCGCTGAAGTGGGTGCATGGCAGTGTTTCTGCATAAGTCACTCGTCCATAATCATGAGGTTCTCCAACCAATCGAACATATAGAGGGTACGGCAGTCACTGTTTCTACCCGCCTTGGAGCTATAGCTTTTGCTGCTGCGTATTTGACCCCTAACCTACCACTTCTTGAAGCTGATCACCGTACCTTGACGTCATTTGACAAACTCATTGTTAGGGCAGATCTCAGTCCCAATTATCTGCCTTGGCATTCTCTGATTACTGATCCCAAGGGCAGACTCCTCCTTGATCTAGAAGTTCCTCTGGTGCTGTTGGTCTATGGCCTCCAGAATCCCACCCATATACTGGTTTGTGCTGACTGCCAGCCAGACGATCTGGGTATGGCCATTTTCAATAACATTGTGGTGCAGTTTTTGTTGGAAACACTCCACTAACTGGCCTCTCACCATGGTCCGATGCCCCTGCACCTTACCGACTTCACTCTTTTTTTTAGATGTCTGCTCTACCTTGACCATCACGGATTAGGACAAATTTTCCAGGATCCTTAATAACACCACTTGGCAACATCTTGACCTAACGACATCTACAAATCTGGTTAGTGCTGTTGATTACCTCACCACAGAAGTCCAAAAGCGATGAAGGCCTTTACTTCCATTGCCCCAAGGGCTTTAACCACACTCGTAACTCGCCTTTCCTCCTGCACAAACTCAAAAGCCAGAAGAACCACTACTGCAGGCAGTGGAAGCAGTTTCGTGATTCTTGGGAGAAGTGTTGCATGAAGCGTCTCCAGCGTGAATTCTGCCACTGGCTCACTGATTGGAAAACGGAACAATGCGGGGACAAGATGTCTGAATTCCTCCTCCAACATAAATCTGAATGAGATTCTGTCTGAGCCATGTGGCTATCCGCAGTGAAGACCAATCACCCCATGACTTAACTTATGACACAATCCATGTGGTAGAAACTCTGGCCGATGCATTTGAGGCCCAAAACCAGTTGCTGATCCAAGACCTCACGCCTGATGAACTACACGATGAACACGATATTCTAGCGGCCGTTGCCGCTTTCAGACAAAGGCCACACCTATCTGGCCCTGAACTTACGTCAACGGCGGAAATCCAGCGGATCCTCCACTGGAAGCATGGGCATTCGGCTCCAGGTTTGGATGGTACTTTAAATGAACACTTCCGCTGGCTCCCACTCAAGCCACTGGTCTGTTTTACCAGCATCCTGAACTGCTGCCTCACAACTGGCGTTTTCCCAATACAGTAGAAGCAGGCCAAAATGATTGTCATTCCCAAGCTCTCAAATGGCCCTGCAGTTTCTACTCACAACAAGCTCATCAACCTTCTAAATACCATGGCCAAGGTTCTAGAATCTTCGATCCTCCACCGCATTTCCCAGTCTCTTGTGGTGGCTAGGACCATACGGCCAAAACAGTTTGGATTTACTTCACACCTGTATGCCGAACTCCAAGTCCTTTTGATCATAGATCATGTCAGCAAGGGCTTTAACTCCATCATGTAGATATTAGCAGTTTTCCTGGACTTGAAAAACTGATAAGACAAGATCTGGCAGGACAAATGGTTCAAATGGCTCTGAGCACTATGGGACTTGACTTCTGAGGTCATCAGTCCCCTAGAACTTAGAACTACTTAAGCCTAACTAACCCAAGGACATCACTCACATCCATGCCCAAGGCAGCATTCGGACCTGCGACCATAGGGGTCGTGCGGTTCCAGACTGAAGTGCCTAGAACCACTCGGCCACGATGGCCGGCTCTGGCAGGACATTCTTGTGTACAAAATGCTGACACAGACGACCATCCCTGACATATATGTGAAGGTCATGGATAACATCCTCAACGATCAGGCTTTGTTGGTTACTCAGCAAGGTCGCCACTCCAACTTACATCACATGTCGATTCCCCTCAGGGCTCTGTGTTGTCTCCCATCCTTTTTAACATTTATGTTAACGATATGTCATTTCTCCCACACTGCCACCTGGCGCAGTACGCTGTGGATAAGGCGCTCTGTACCACCAGCTGCAACACAGCCCAGCTCATTGCTCGCCTCCAGAGAGAGGTGGACGTGACAGTGGGCTGGTGCCATTCCAACGAGATTGCCCTCAATGCCGCCAAAACTACGGCAGTCTACTCCACTTAACGGCACCCCATCCTCAGCTACAACATCACTGTAGCAGGAGTCCAGGTCCCATGGTCCCCTGATAACAAATACCTAGGTGTCCAGATAGATGAGAAGCTGCTCTTCCATCGCCATGCATAATACGTAATCCACAAAGGACTCAAGCTGATCAAAGCATTGTACCCAATGTTCATCAGCAGGGAACTGAACCTTGACACCAAGCTTTGGCTGTACTGGATGGTTGTCCACCCTTCCCTCACCTATGGCTCCACTGCATGTGCTATGATAGTGCCTCCTGGATGCAGGCCCACTAGTGCCTGCAGAATAAGATGCTTCGATGGAGCCTGCATGCCCCTCCCCATCACGAGGGTAGTTACCCTCCACGAGGAAACGGACATTGCTACTCTCAAGGCGTCCATGCGAGAGAAGGCACGGCGTCTCTTTGCCAAAGTAGAATCCCTACGTGACATGGTCGCTGCTCTACAAAATATTGGCACCACGACACCCCAGCACTGGCACTGACACCCAGTTCCTCTCATCATCCTTGAGGACTCCGTCTCTGACCACAGTTAATGTTAGCCTTCCTACTGCCACTCATGCATTGTTAGTATTGACTTCACTACTGGATGGGTGTCGACTATGGTAAACCACTTATTGTTGATACCTAATGTTGTTCATCGTTATGTTACCTCTTTCCTGCAACCTAAACGTCAACCATCGGAGGTTGGCCGGCTGCTGTGGCCGAGCGGTTCTAGGCGCTTCAGTCCGGAATCACGCTACTACTACGGTCATGGATGTGTGTTACGTCCTTAGGTTAGTTACGTTTAAGTAGTTCTAACTCTAGGGGACTGATGACCTCAGATGTTAACTCCCACAGTGCTTAGAGCCATTTGAACCATCGGAGGTTGGTATGGGACTTCAAGTCCCACCGCCACACTTTCAAAGTGCACTCTGGTGATGTCCTTGGAATGGTATCACTGTCAATTGAAACAGTTTTACCATCCACCAACACAGTAAGACCGTGAGCAACCGGTGAAACTGTACTTGAACCTCCCACACATACACAAAAAAAGCTTCAGCATGACATTAGTGAATAGTACTGACACGTATTAGCACAGCCTAGCAGAGAGTGCTACATTGCTTGTTTGGACACTGTCTACAGCGAAGAACATTACTGTTTGCGCGTCGCCCATTGCTTGCGACACATGTTGTGCATTCCAGTTAAGTATTGTCAGATCTGCTTTTTTTAAATAAAACTATTAATGTTATTTGTTTGAATTGTTGTATAGCATTCCGAGCACACAGCATCCTTTAGGCACCCTATACGAGACGATTGGGCAGGATCCCACAGATAACATGGCTGCATTTTGGCTGCTCGGGAAGTATTGCACATCGAAAAGCATATCGTCGTTATTCTGCTAGTGGCTGCTACATAATAGTTCCTACATCAGAGGGGAGAGAAAGATAACACTGGCTATCAAGCCAGGAAAATACGGTAGGGTGAGGAAAGAATCTGGTAGTCCAAAGAAGCAGCATGTGTGACGTTGCCCTGTCCAGAATTTGCTAAGGGGCTGCTATGGAGACCCCATTAGACAGCTTCGTCTTGACTAGCTCCCGCAACATCGTAAAGAGTAGGATGCTTCTGTGACATTTGCCTTCTTAGAGCGCACCACACCACGGCAGTACCAAAGAACACTCACCATCGCTTTTCCCGGTAATGACTGGGTCTCCGACATTTTTGGCTGTGATGAATCTACATGTTCCCTGTGCTTTCCTGCTCATCTCCGGGTCGTAGTGATACACCCAGCACTTATTCATGATGATTAAACGCCCAAAGAAGTCATCTGGATTGACAGAGCAGTCACAGAACACAGCGCTCGGCGACTTTTGTAATGTTCCAAGTGTAGTGCAAAATGTAGAAAACATCCACGACCTACTTCCACTATCTCCTCATTTCGGATACGCTGCTCCTTGAACACGACGGCCTCCTCCTAGGTTTCATGGTTCGATTGTCTGCCACTTGGTTCTTCGTAATTCGGACTTCTTCGGCGGCACTGGAAGCGTATGCTTCGCTTAGCTACCTCATATGATGCAGCACTGTTTAGCTTACACTTCGACCAACTTGCCAAGGATTTTTGGAGCCTTATTCTCTTTGAGATCCAGTGGATGGATTACGGCCCAATACTCCACTTTCTCAGCAGGCTGCGCCGTTTTGCCTTGGCTCCTATAGCGGCGTGATACGGTACCGTAATGCAGATGTTCCGATGTGTACCACGACAACAGATACTGAAAAGTGTGTATTTAAATTTTAGTAGGAATTGTTCTTGTTTTGGACGTCTGGAATCGCGCTCGTAAAAGTTTGATTTGCTTACACATGCGTGCGCATCCAATACAGAGAAGCTGCGCTGCACAGAGATGAGTCAAAGTGACCTTTGCTCTGCGAAGACAAGCACCAGATTTATCTGTTGATCGCGAGGAGAGGAGACGGACAGCTGAGCTTTGGTGTTAGATGTAAACAGTTGAGTTTTGGTTTAGTAGCAGGTAACAGCAAACAACGGAGATTTTTAGGAATTATATTATGGATAAATAAAAGATCTATTGCGAAGAAAAAAAGAACTGATTTTTACATTGCTATGATTATACTCTTTATGAAGAATGGATTACAGGTAATGATTAAGTTTGTTTTATTTGCGGTAGCAGTTTGATAATGCAACATTCCTGGACCGTCAGACATCCAGATAAGGAATCTTTTTGCTTTAATTTTTTTTCTTTTTTTGTTAGGATTTATCGATCATTGTGAGAGAAACTGATTTATAATTTCATTTTGGAAATTTGATTTGGGAAAGATTTGAAATGTAAAGTTCTATTTTGTTATTCTTGGATTATAGTTACGTGATTTTGGAGAAAGCTTAAGTCGGCTATTATTGAAGTTTCATTAAAAGTAGTTACGTCAAATGATATGAGATAGCTACTGAGTTTATTTAACCCAAAGTCATTGATTACATGGGAAGAGTCACGTTTAAATTTATTCAAAACGATTATCAAAAATTATGTACCGATAATGACAGCAAAGTTTTCATAGAGCGCGTTGCATCTTTGCATGTCTTGGTAGTCAGATACTGCAGCTCTATTATCGAGACGTGCTGTAGCTACGAGATCCGCTTGCACGGCACGGCGTTATCCAATGAGACTCAGGCAAGCCAAATAATGTAGAAAACAGATTCTTTCTTTAATTAAGTTTCACATGGACCGAATTTAGTTTCAATGTAATCAGTTTTTCATCATAGTTCATTTTAGATTTTATGATAACAGTAAGATTCAGTCATGACATCATTTTCTTAGAATTCTCGCAGTTAGCTTTCTCCACACATTCTCCCAGTTGATTTCGTCATCGACTGCTTTAGCGTTATGCAAGCTACGAGCTGAAATCCTTAGACACGAATATTTTCTGGAGAAAGGAAAATTTTTATTTATGTAGTAATGATTTCTAACGATCTTAGATGCAAGATTTATGCGAGAATTTGTACCCACTTTCAAAACGTACTTAATACACTTGATTTTATGGACTGGAACAAATAATTACGAAATATTCTCTATTGTATTAAACATTAAAATGATTATTCAATAAATAAATAAATAATAACTATAACAACATTCAATTACCAACCACTTCCGTGTATTCTGGTCACGAGCTGCTGATATGTTCATTGTGATGCTCAATATGAAAAGGTTGAACATTCACAATTGTGTTCCTCAGGTTTCCATTGACAAAAATACTTATGTTGCAGCTGAGACACAGTAAAATTTAATGTTCACAATTGCAATCAGAGGGTCTGAAATGATTAAGGTCTGATTTGTGCACCATTCTGAACAGGAAGCAAGAAGTTTAGCATCCAATAGACAATTTAACATTAAAAACACAGCAAACATTACAGATTCACTTTCACTGAAATAGCACTAAGATAACTTTCAACATATACCCAGCAGTGAGCAAAATATCATCACATTCATTGGCTTCGCCAGTAGGCAACCACACTATCACCTTTCAACCTAACTTACGAAGGACACACGTACCATAAAGGGTGTTGTGGTGAACGGTTAGCTTTCCCGTTGTTATCTCTTTTTCTCTCTCTCCCAATCTGTGTTAGAGCGTGCCGGTTGCGTGTGTGCCAAGGCATCTCATATACACGCTGCTTACCATCTCGGTTCAATGCTGGGAAGGATTCATTGAAAGGAGACCGGACCGAAGTTAGTATTTGATTGATTAGGTGATAATCATATTTACATATCGCAAAGAATAACGCGGGGGAGGGATCAAGCAACCAAGTGGGCAAGTAACTAATTACCACGCTCTAACAAGATCTATATTCTCTGTCCTAGATAATTTTATTTCCGCCAGATTATCATGACTTCAAATTAGTACTAACTTTGTTCTCTACGCAGGATGGTGGTGTTATGATCAGTCACTGAAACCATGAAATTAAATTCATATGACATTTTTATTATTTACCCAGAAACTTTACAAATGTTACAATCGTTTTTACTCGCTGCTTAAGTGATTTCATAATTGCAATTAACAAAGCAAAGACCAATAAATGCAATCTTATGTAGCACTGAAAGTGCCCATATTATCATAAATCTATTTAACACTCTTTCGCGCTGAAGGTTCTTATACTATCAGAAATCTGGTCTCGTTTATAATATTATGCACTGGAAAAAGGGAGGGATGTACGTTGCTGCATCTGTAGTCCGTCTGCATGGACAGTGATTGAAATTCGCACCCCTTGTCGTTACTTGGACCGAACCGTTATGAATTAATAAACCGCGCTTCGGTTCCTCAATGGTCACTCTCTCCATAACTTCTCAGCACCGTTCCTTAGTCAAAACTGTAGCAAAGATTCTTGGCGGGAAAACGGGGAGAAAAAAGCAGACACAACCATCTCTTGTATGCACAAAAAATTCTTTAAAAATAATACATCCTGTAAAATTTGGGCACATGTAGACTAACAATTTACGGCATAAACAAGCATCCTGACCTTAACTATTTTCAAGAACGAACTGGTAGCTCGCTGGCGGTGTAATTACATACCACGTGAGTGATTGACACCAACGGCAAATTTTTTTGGTACTCACCCCACTGTACATTCTTGTTTTCAATCTATACAGTGATTCACACGCACAACCTATTATTTACCAATTAGGTAGGACGTGGAGCCTCGTATAAGTTACTGCTTGAAAATGGGAGTAGTCATGAATCAAAACATCCGTGCAAAAATTTTATGAATTTGCCAAAAAATTACGCCACACGCTTAGAGCCTTACTCAAAACACATGCACAGCCTAGCAGGTTTCACACGGAATCATCGTCTAAATTTCTCATCAGCAGTTATGACCACGTGTTAAGTAACTAGGCAGGGTGAAGCCCATGTTACTTTAGCAAGATCAGTAAGAAATTTAAAACTTCAAAACGCTACTGCTGAAAGTGGAACTATATGTTTTTTGATACTTTTGCTGCTCTCGCGAACTGAAGGCACTAACTTATTGCATTACTACAAATGGATATCGTGAGGCCCCATGCTCACATCTGGAAAAGAAACCCTAACTGATAATTTCAATTTTATGGGCAAAATTTCTCAAAAGTATGAATGGTACTAACGACATGCTAACTACTTCCATCCTGAAAAAGAGCGGATTAATAACAACATAATAAAGTATACCTCATCCTCAAAAAATCTGGCGGCAAAGACGGAGATCGCCCTCGATTCCGTCCGCTCAGTTCAACAGCTTCCCCCAGAGTGTCCTTGTTATGGTGGCACTCACCTGTCGTTCTCCTCTGCCCTGGAGGGGAGGGGAACCTGTTACCATCCCCGAACTATCCCTGGCAAACAGGTACATCATTGCTGCCTTTACTCCAAATTTATGTTGGCACTAACCAACATACAGAGTTGCCACTACCAGAAGACGAACTCTTAATACAAACTCAAAGTTAATTAACCGAAGGCAGCGTAGAGGGATTAAGGGAAGGAAATGGATTTATGTAGATATGAATTAAATAAAGAGGTAGTCCATTTCTTCACTCGAGTAATAACATTTCTTAATTTTGGAAAAATGGTTGAAGTATCTCAAACATCTATAGTATTCAGTATAATGCAACGGAACAAGCTAATTATAATGAGATGGAACAAGCTGCCGTCGATTCATCTCAGTCCCTGCGCTTGAATTACGTTGACTTTCCCGTCCCTCTCATTGGTTGCTATAAATTGTTCTCCCCGCAGGTTACAGAAAATAACACGTCGCCAACCTATGCAGAGGAAATGCTCTGAGGCTGGCATTGCACTTGATCTAGACCTTAGTCGAACAGCTGCCGTCTTTTCCAGCTATTTCTCGATAGGAGTGTGTTTATAAATTAATGATTACCTGAGATAGCGATTGTAAAAAATAAAAATATTACATAATTTACCTGTAGTTCCAGAATTGAGAAAGTAGTTACGGACGAAGATGTCAAGAAAGTTCTAAATTATAACCACAAATGAGGAATAAATCTCTGATCAATAAAATAAAGAAGAGGAATAGCATACTAATTCGCAGTTGATAACTGTGATTTCTTTTCGTTCTTATGACATATGAAGTGTTAATAATGTTAAAGGGAAGGACTTGTTTACGCAATCAACATTCGTTGTCCTATCGTCGTCAGTTGCAACTTATATTATGTGATACCTTCCACGATAGATCCGTCTATATGCAACTGAATGAAACGAATTTTATGATGCCATGCACCTTTAGACTTTATGTTTTGAGACGCATCATCAGTGGCCTGAAATATATACATATTTACTTTTTTACTATTTTGTTTTAGTTGTTAGGCACTGTTCATTGAAGTCCATACTTATTGTTCCTTGGGGTCCGCAGTGCAAAATATGTCTTGTAGTGATATGATTAAGACAATTATATGCCACTTACATAGCTCCTTATGTGAGCTTCATTACCTAAATCACAAAGAGTTCATTTCGGCATACTGCCATTGTCACGTGTTCTGTAAATACATTAATAGGTGATAGTCTTGATACTGAAAACTGTAAGTATGATCGTGCAAATTTTATACATTCGATTGGTGTTTTTACCTCACGTGTAATATAGATGCTGCCTCGTGCTGCCCTAGCTATAATTTGAGTTTAAATGTTACTTGGACATCCGTTGTACACGTACTGTTATATCTGATCTTTAAATATAGATTAGTCTGCTGGTCTGTGTTGTTTTCCTCTTATCAGCTTGGATGACAGTGGATCAGCAATATGTCATGTTTATATAGTTATCACTAGAAGCAGGTGATGTGCGGAAATTCGGTTATATTTTATTTTCTCAGGTTTGGTTCTGATTACGTTTTTTACCTGAAATTTCGTCTGGTTGGAGTTGAGCTTAGTATTTTTTAATCTTATTTTTATGTAATAATTTAGTTATGGTTTATGATTTGTAGTGTTCTCTTGTATTATATCTTTGTTGTTAGGCGGTTATGTTGTTACAATGGATTTGTGTTCCTTGATATTCTGGTTTGTTTATTTTACCCATTTTCCTGTTTTAGAATATCAGGAAAGTTTTCAATTTTCTTTTTGTGCTTGAGATCGGTTGGCTCTGTAGATTTTGTGTTTGAGACTGTCTGTTTTAAGATGCAAAGGCGATGTTGGTTTTGTTGAATACCTCGTTAATTTTGTTTGAGATTTTTCCTAGATAAGATGTTGTTACGTATGTCACTTAGTTTCTTTCCGTTGTGAGTTTGTTTAGTATTATTTCTTTGCGTACGTGGAACCTATTTGCTTGTGTTTGACTGTGATATAGTTTTGGTAAAGCTATCATGAAAATTTTTGAAGAAATAGTAATATATTGACGTGCACACAATAATCCTCTAAATTTACTGAACAAATAAAACGACCTCAAGAACAAAAAATATATTGAAAACTTTATTGATGTTATAAAGCAAGAAAACCGGTAAAATAAACAAATCCGAGACACTAAGTAACGTAAACCCGTAGTAACAGCGTAAACATAGGGCAACAGAGGCGTAACACTTAAAACACAACACAAATCACAAACCATGACAAAATTATTTCTAGGGCTCTCGGGTGTCCAACCGAATGCGATCGTTAAGTCCCACTATATTTCGGCGAATAACCGTTCTGATGGAATGTCAGAACCACCTGATGATGACGGAAAGGTTATTCGCCGAAATATCGTGGGATTTCAACGATCGCATCCGGCTGGACACCCGAGAGCCCTGGAAGCAACACATACGCCGGGAAAGCCTCCGAGCACATAAAATTATTACGTAAAAATAAAAAATAAAAT
The DNA here is from genome assembly GCF_021461385.2 of Schistocerca piceifrons. NCBI lineage: Eukaryota > Metazoa > Arthropoda > Insecta > Orthoptera > Acrididae > Schistocerca > Schistocerca piceifrons. Next base: position 586,439,496 of record NC_060142.1, on the reverse strand, counting down.
TAAAACACAATAATCTCAACACCTATCCGACAAAATTTCAGGTAAAAACATAACCAGGAACAAATCTAAGAACATCATCAAAACATAACCAAATTTCCACTCATCACCTACTTCTGGTGTTAGTTTATGCCTGTAAGGCATAGCATAGCATGTCCTTTGTCTCTGGTGTTGTCTTTGTGTATCAGTGTGTGTGTGTGTGTGTGTGTGTGCGCGCGCGTGCGCGCGCGCACGCGGGTATATTCTCTTTGTTTGTGGCTTAGAGGTTCGTGAGTTTTCCTGCTTTCTGGGTACGTTGTATTTGTTTTGTTCCATGTTTAATTCTTCTCATGGAGTTTGTGTACTGTATGTGTCATACCCATTATTTATAATTATTTGTTTAATTCCATGCATTTATTTTTTATAATTCCTCTTATTGAATTGAATCCTGTAAGCATTGTAAAACATGTGCCTTAATGCCGATAGCTTCTGGTTGTGGGTATGGTTCAATACAGAGTATATAATTCTGTCAGCAGGTGTTGGTTTTTTGCGTATGTTGAAAGAAGTTTGTCATTTTCCTTAGTTATGTTAAGAAAATGTATTTGTTCTTCTTCTTCAAGTGTGAACTTTATTAATAAGAACTGACTTTATCAAGTCATCGAAAAAAGCGATCTTACATACTTTTAAACTTTTCTACAAAATCTGTTAATTGTCTTCATCAAATAACACATTACACACAGTTGCTTACTAGTTTGAGCCGATAAACAATGATTATCACATCACTGTGATTTTATGTTGTTAGAAGCTTTGTCGATTTCTTAATGAGATAAACTTTTTCTTTTAGCTCATCTACCAGACAATCTTGTCCACATACCTGTGCCAATACATGATATTAAATTTTCCCGTCTTCTCAGATATCTGATTTTCTAAATGAGTGATAAAAATGTTAGCTAAGGTTGCTGATTTTGGGGATCCAACAGGTAGTCCACCATTCTGCAGATAATTTCATCGTAAAAATGGAAGTAGTTTTGTCCAGTGACCAGTTTCAACGTAGTTATTATTTCTGTTATTGTTCTTGTAGGCAAGATAAAATTCATTTCATTCAGTTCCTAATAGATGGATCAGCGCATCACTCTTGGGTATTTATATGTTCTAAAGGATGTCAAGTGTAGGAAGTGAATAAATGCATTTCTGCAGGGAATGTTAGTAATGCGTCACTAATGTAAAAAAAAAGACACGTGCAGCCAAACGATATTAGCTGAACTTCTTAACAGACTGTCTGAAGGGCTGCAGACGACGATGAAAGTCAATCTCAAAACATTTCGCATACAACAGTTTTGTCAGATTGGTTATTAAGATACGTGTATGTCTCGGTTTCGTAAAGCACGAATACTGTTTGGACTGCGGGTAGCTCCAAGACTGCAGTATAGCCTTCACTGTACATTGTGCCTACATCATTGGAGAAGTAACTTTGCAACGAATCCTCTCCCAGGTCGTTGCCAGAGAAACTGCAGTTAGTTATCGTAATGTACCTCTGTGTCTCTCGCTTTCGGCTTCTATTTGCTGACAGCCTGTCTCGAGGAGGCAATTAAGTGCAGGAACTCGTTTCTTTTGTCTTCGCAGCTACTCGCGCCTTTATCTGCATCTGAGTGCGAGGACACTGCTGGGAGAAATTCGCGGAGAATCGTTTGACGACAGGAGTTTATTAGGCGTGGGCGAATGGAAATTACGAGGCGTTGAACATCGGCCGGCCATTCGAGCTCGTGAAAGTGATTGGCGGCGATTATCACGTAGCGGCGATTGGTCGCGAGTACGAGGAAGTGCTGCGCTGCGCTGTGCGATGCCGGTACGTGCCACGGCGGCGCTGCAGTAAGCGTCTCGTCGCTGTGAGCCAACCGGTACGGCAGATGGCACGCCTCGGGACCAGAACAGACCGGTACTGCTCGCCAGCCGTGGAAAGGCTGCGGGCGAGGAGCGGCCACACGTCTACTGAACTTGCCGGCGCCTTCAACCTCCAGCAGTTAAGAAACAAAATAAATAAAAAAAAAAACGGTGTGCTGGACCGAGACTCGAATTATATTAAGGAAGAAGCATTACTGATTTATTTGACAAGATTATTAATTTTTGACAACGTTCATCGCGAGTTTGAATCTTAAAAGTTTATTCCATGTGGCTTTAATATTTATTAAAGCAGAGAACTTGCATTAATATAATTTCTGAGAAGAAACAAACGACATCTAAATTGAAATAAGTTTGCGCAAACCAATTGGACTGAGTGACGCAATTCTGCGTATACGACTCAAATGATGATGTTTTAATTACAGTTTCGTTCAAGAACCATTCAGAGACAACTTTAATAAGAGTTTAAATAATTTTGAAGTGTTTTGTAACTGACGTTGGCGACGAAGTCTGCTCATGGTCATATGTCAAAAGAAAATCATTTATACGAAACTTACGTCGTTACACTACAAACGGATCACGCAAATGTTGTTTAGCTAACACGGGGACATTAGCCGGTGTGAAAACCTTTCTTGTAGCAGTGTACATTAAGAAGATACGCGCAACAATATGTCATTTTTAAATAGCACTCTATATTTTTATGGTTCGACGCCTCGTTCTGTAAAAACTAAACCGTTATAGTATGGCTTTGTTGTCCATTTGTATGTCTGTCTGAATGTTAAGACCCGTTATCTCTGCAAAACATTGGTGTATCGAGTTCTAATTTATGTCACATGCTAAAGTCTAAGGCCCCATGGCAGCGTAAAAATTTTAAGCTTCTAAGTCAATGGAATCAAAAGATACGGCCATATGTCATATATTTTGATACACGAAAACTTAATCATTAAAATCTTTAGGCTACTACGCATTGACCTAGGAACCTGAAATTTATCAGGAAGCAAGGTTTCGCAGAACAAGTTAATCGAAAAGCACGAAATTGTTAATTTGTAATTATACCTCACGAAAAAGAAATATTTCTCTTGTTGTTTGTTATCCGACTTCAAATTTGTAATTAAAAAATTCTCGAAAGTGTTGAACTGCCCGGAAATGATATGTTGCCACTACCAGGGTCGATAACAGCCAAACCTCGTCAATATCCTCGATTCTCGGAATGGATAAATTGTCTATATAATTGAGTTTGTACGGAACGCTCAGTGCGAGAGTTCTACTCGTACTTGGGTAATTTTTATTTTATGGTATAATTCACTTTCTCTTCTCAAGACATGTTCAAAAATATATTACAAAAATCACGTAATTAAAAACGTAATACGAAACTGATTTTCACTTTTCTTTACTAGCACACAGTGCGACAGAACTACATGTACCCATACACTAAATAATACAGCATTACGCATACTGCAGTTGACGTTATGCTAATTTAAGCCTCCGGATAGCGGCACGTGTTATCTCGCCACCTCCGCAATTCGCGGAGATACGCCGGTCATGGATCGAATCCACCTGGAGGACTGAAGACGAGGGCCGGTTCCTAACATCCTACTAGGTGAATACCAGGCTGGTGGCACCCACGTTGAGCCTCAGTTACACGATTCGCAAAAAATTTGAAAAAGTTGTCATACTTTCATATCGGATAACACTAGACGAAGACAGATCTGGTACACGAATTCAATCCTGGGGCGCAAGAGGCAGAGACAGGAAGGACAACTGTCCACACACTACCACTAACGTTACCAAATCCACATAACATGCCGACGCCGTGATAATACGGGAACAAGTGAGTGAATTCTTTTCGATCATGTAAATCGTGTTCACACACACTTAACTGAAGACGGTTGATTCAATGACAGATGTGTTACGCAGCAAGGCAAACTGGTTGTCCAGCCGTAGTGAGAACTGATTTCGTCACGAGCCCAGGTATAGTCACTTCCAAATTCCAAATAGTGTGCTTCCTTACATAGCAGTGCGCTCGCCGAAAGTGATCGCAGAAATTATCTTTGCGGGAAGCCGTGACAACTTGCTGTTAACGTCATTCATTTTTCTGAACAGGAGAACAAGAATGGTGTGGCAGTCTCAACAGAGAAGGCGACGGAAGATGGAGGCAGATGTTGACACCAGAAGATAAATAAGTCGTAGCTGCCAATGTCGTGGTGTTAATATTGGCATACACATGGGTCTCGGCTGCGGAGGCGAGTAGCTAGGGCAGTTTGGTGCACAATGTGTTCAGACATACTTGTACTCCGCCCAGCCTTAAAGTCTGCTGTTAGTTCCGCCACAGTTAGCCGCCCGTCCTGTTTTGTCCTTCTCCCCAGCCGACGACGTCCGACAGGGGTGGCCATCCAACCGCACGATTCCTGGACGTGGTTCCGCCTTGGTTTCACCACGTGTTCCACAGCACTCCTCGAACACCCGAGAAGTCGTGCAGTTTCCGAAACGCTCGTGCTGAGCCTCCGTACCACCACAGTCAGCCTTGGGTCAAACTCAGGCAGATTGCGCGCCCTCCCCAATCTACGCACCGACAGCACGTTCACTGACTCTACATGCACCATGCATGTGTCTGACTAGCAGTCATTCCTCACCAAATGCATCGCCTAGACAGGTTTATATCTATTGGAATTTGCGCAGCTGAATAAGTATTAAGGAGAAAAAAAGGACATTTTACTAATAACTATATCTGCACATTCAAGAACAAATAAAAATTTACAGCGAACACAACAGAATAATTAGCGCGCACATAGTGTTAGACAATGCCAAAGAGGTCTATTTTACACAGTGCACTTTGCGCCGTCACACACGAAATATATTGTTCACATAGTTCCAACACCCCTCCTTGAACTTATATTTTGTGTGTTGCTTCCACAAGATAAACCAAATAGTCCCACAATCTTCTCAAACTTCTCCCTTTCCAAGGGTTTGGTCAGAAGGTCAGCTCACATGTCTTCTGTGCACAGATAGTCCACGGCAATGTTCTGTCGCTCTATGTGGTCCCGAATGAAATGGTGCCGTATATCAATATGCTTTGTCCTAGCACTAGTAACATCATTTTTAGCTAGGTTTATGGCTCCCTTATTGTCACAGAAGATGGTTGTAGGTTCCTCAATTACATTGGGTTCTATTTCACTTATTAATGTTCGTAGCCATAATGCTTGCTGTGTGGTGTAAGATAGTGACAGGACCATGATGTGAGGCCCCCCATTAATTTAAAACAGCAGCCAGTGGTGGAGTATCTGTCTCCCAATTCACTCCCTCAGTCCGCATCGCTATATCCCTCTAGTTTTGCGTTACCATCTCTATGGTATTTTAACTCATAGTTTGAGGTTCCTCTTAGGTATCGGAATATCCTCTTTACAGCTCTCCAGTGCTTTTCCTTTGGGTCTCTGCAATATCTGCTCACTGCATTGGTGTCACAAACAATGTCGGGTCGTGACGTTTGAGACAAATATAACAGACTCCCTACTGCTTCTAAATAAGGAACATTCTTGTCACATTCCACATCAGTTTCATTTACACTTAACTACACTCCTACATCCATTGGAGTACTTATGGGTTTGCAATCACTCATGCCAAATTTCTTTAATATTTCTTCCCTGTATGATGATTGACTTATGCTCAATTCCTTTCTTCATCCTTAGTAATCTGCATACCTAAATAACGTTTGACTTCTCCCAAATCATGCACCTTAAACTTGGTTTGCAGCTGTTTCTTGAAAATTCTCATTTGGCCTTCACTTTCAGTCAGGATAAAGAAATCGTCCACCCATATCGCCATTATTATTATTTCTTCTTTTCTCCCTTTATAGTAAATGCTGGGATCTGCCTTGGATTGCTTAATATTCATATTTATTAGAGTTTCATGTAGACCTCCATTCCAGCAACGTCCACTTTGTTTAAGTCCATAAATACTTTTTCTCAAACGCCAAATCTTTTTACTATCTGATCTGGTTTTTATGGCTTCCCTTGGTGGAATGACATAATCTCCTCCTCCAATTTCCCATTTAAATATGCCGTTTTAACATCCATATGATGAATTATTAAATTTCGTTTTACTGCCAAGGCTAAAAGATATCTCAATGATGCATACTTGACTACAGGTGAAAAAATTTCTTCGTAATCTACCCCTTGTTTTTGTGAATATCCATTTACCACAAGTCTTGCTTTGTATTTTGGTGATGAGCTTTCAGGGTTCTTCAAATTGAATACCCATCTTGCCTGCAGTGGTTTCTTATCTCCTGGCATATGTACCCATTCAAAGGTTTCGTTCTGATATAAAGATTCTAATTCTCTCTTCATCGCTTCTTTCCATTCTTGAGAGTTTGGGCCACTCATTGCTTCTTCTGCTGTTCTTGGCTCATCATTAAAAGATTGTGTTGTATACATCTCAAAATCCGGATATTCCTTCGGTTTTGGTACACGAGAAGAACGCCTTTCATTGTTTTCTTCATTTTTTTCATCCTCTAACTCATTGTCATCATAAATTGTATCCATTTGTCCTTGGCTGTCGTCTTCCTCTTCTTCACTTTCTATTTCCTCACACAAGGTTTCACCTTCTGAACTAGGTTCAGTTGACTTATTGGTTTTGCTCTCTTTTGAGTCCTTTCTATTTTCAAAGAATATTACATCTTTACTTGCGACAATCTTTTTAGTCAATAGATTCATTAATCGGTAGCCCTTTGAATTTTCACAATAGCGTACAAAAATATACTTTTTAGCTTTCGGATCCCATTTTCCTCTTAGCTGTTTTGGAATATGTGCCGTTGCATCACACCCAAAAACCCTTATATTGCTTAGATCAGGTTTCTTTCCTATCCATATCTCATAAGGGGTTCTATTCTTTAATGCTTTTGTAGGTGATCTATTGTTCAAATATACAGCTGTTGACACTGCCTCTGCCCAAAAACCTTTGGATAATTCAGCGTCAGTCATCATGCTCCTTGCTTTCTCAACAATGGTCCTATTAGCCCTCTCAGGAACCCCATTTTGAGATGGGCTGTACCTTATGGTAGTTTGATGCCTGATTCCCTTTTCTGCCAGAAGTTTCTTCAATTTCTCGTTAATATATTCTCTCCCATTATCAGACCTGATGATCTTGATCTTCTTTCCCGACCACCTTTCAACCATATTGCAATATTCCTCAAAGATATCTCTCACTTGGTCTTTAGAACTAAGAAAATAAACTTGAGTATATCGTGAGTTATCACCAATAAACGTAAGAAAATAATTACTACCACCTATGGATTCACACTCCATCGGGCCACATACATCTGTGTGGATTAACTGTAAGACTTCTGCGGATTTACTCTTACTCTTACTGTGTAAAATAGACCTCTTTGGCATTGTCTAACACTCTTTGTTTGCGCTAATTGTTCTGTTGTGTTCGGTGGAAATTTTTATTTGTTCCTGAATGTGCAAATATAGTTATTTGTAAAATGTCCTTTTTTTCTCCTTAATACTTATTCAGCTGCGCAAATTCCAATAAGTTATGGGCCCAGACTGCATTTGGAATACGTATATCAATAAAGCTGTAGGGAGAAAGTATTGGAAAAGTTCCAGTTTTCGTGAAGTGCGAGTTATCCTTACAAGACGATCGCAATTTTTTTTCCGCAATATTTTTCGATGTTTTGTACGGCAACAAAAATCAAGTTACCGTTAAGAATGAGTGCGGCACAAATTCCACACATTGAAAGACTTACAGGTCGCGAAAACTATGCAACCTGGAAGTTTGCAGTAGAAGCGTATTTACGTTTAGACGACCCATGGGACGTGGTAGATGGGACAATGAAATCCACAGATCAAAATTATTCAAGTAAGGATAGGAAAGCAAAATCAAAATTGATATTACTGATTGATTCGGTGAATTATGTTCACGCTGAAAAAGCTGCTACAGTGAAAGAAGTCTGGGACAATTTACGAAGTGCATTCGAGGATGGTGGTCTTACGAGAAAAGTAGGATTATTAGGCGAGTTAATTACCACTCGTCTGGACAAATGTAAGAGTGTTGGACAATGCCAAAGAGGTCTATTTTACACAGTGCACTTTGCGGCGTCACACACGAAATATATTGTTCACACAATTCCAACAATATCGATAGTAGGTTGCTGGTCATAATGTTCTGGTAAATCAGTGTATACAATACCTTAGCACCAATTAAGCTGCAAGTTTCGAAGTAAAAATTGTTCAGTGGAACAGAAGGAATTGCCCAGAAGGAGCGCTTATTGCTTACTTTCAAATTTAGCTGTGCTGTCATACATGGGCAACGGCCTTGCCGCAGTTTCCCGTGAGATCACCGAAGTTAAGCGCTGTCGGGGGTGGTAGGCACTTGGATGGGTGACCATCCAGGCCGCCATGCGCTGTTGCCGTTTTTCGGAGTGCACTCAGCCTCGTGATGCCAATTGAGGAACTACTCGACCGAACAGTAACGGCTTCGGTCAAGAATACCATCATAACGACCAGAGAGCGGTGTGCTGACCCCACGTCCCTCCTATCCGCATCCTCCTCTGAAGATGACACGGCGGTCGGATGGTCCCGGTAGGCCACTCGGGGCCTGAAGACGAAGTGCTTTTTTTTTATCTGTCAGACGTGTTACGTAATTAGGTATATTCGCTGTGTGCTGAGCTAAAATCAGTTTTAGTGGAGACGAATAAAAGCTGTTTTTCTTTTTCTAGCACTTTAATCATGGATGTTATTATTTCTTCGCACCTCTAATGGATTGTTTACGACAACGACAGAAAATATGTTCTGTGGTGCTGCAGTTAAATTAACTTCTCTTTAAACAGTTGTCTATAAGATGACCGAGGATCAGCATCACATATTATTCTTACGGCACACTTTCGTGCAATGATGATTTCTGAGCGATGAATTACCCCAGAATACATTTCCATATCATAGCACTAGGCGAAGTCTATCTACTTAACTGGGTGGTAACGTGCTTGCTTCCCATGTACTGGGCCTGGGTTCGATTCCCGGCCGTGTTAGACATTTTCTCCGATCAGGGACTGTGTGTTGCGTTGTGCTCATCATCGGCCGCAAGTCGCCCAGTGTGGCGCCGACTGAAATAAGACTTGCACTTGGCGGCCGAACCCGAGTAGGACCTCCAGGGCAACAATGCCATACGATCACTTCATTTTTACTAACAAGGGGAGGCCGCCAATTGCGAAATTCAGATTCGATTCATACTGCGCATAATAAAAGCTCATGGCCAGAGGTGTAATGTGGCAAAGCACCAAGATGCACTTCTCAGCCGTTGTCGAGAAAATCGACAGTTAAAAGAAACCGTTGCGGTGAAATATTCTCTACGATTAGTAATTCTCTACAGCGTCGTGGCGCAGCGGTAAGCGCTCTGGTTCGTAATCCGAAGGTCGCCGGATCGAATCTCACGCTATGCAACCTTTTTTTTTTAGGATTTGTTTTTTATAATTCAAATATATATATATATATATATATATATATATATATATATATATATATAAAATTCCCGGCAATCAGTTGCATATAATAAGTTGTTGAAAGTCGTTTGTCGTGCAAAAACGGGCGACTTCGAACATCATTATGTTTTCCGCAAACAAAGTTGTATTTCACAAATGTTATTAATTGTCTTCATAATGTTAACCACGCATAGTTAACGGAAGACGTAGAAACGATATTCCGAAACGAATACGTATAGCGTAAGTCAAACGTTCGAATTAGAATAGAGACTCCACGAACACAAATTTGCTGTGGCAGGTATGAAATATAAACTCCGTTACTCGCTCGTTACACTTCAATGACATGTTGAATGGGCCGAAACGAGCCGCCGCATAACAGCGTAGTTGCCTGCTAACTTCGAAAGAAGGTAGATGCGGTCCCTAGCGCAACTTATAACATCGTCGAAAATCAGTGCGGACGGGAGAGCTTTGGTACACCCTGTTAAAAAAAACGGAAAAATGGAGGCGGTACAATTGGAGAGCGATCCACCTTCACCAACATGCATAAGCAATTCATTATATATATATATATATATATATATATATATATATATATATATATATATATATATATATATATATATATTATATATATATATATATATATATATATATTTATTTGAATTATAAAAAACAAATACCAAAAAAAAGGTTGCATAGCGTGAGATTCGATCCGGCGACCTTCGGATTACGAACTAGAGCGTTTTCCGCTGTGCCACGACGCTGTAGAGAATTATTAGTCGTAGAGAGTATTTCACCGGTTTCTTTTAAATGTCGATTTTCTCGACAACGGCTGAGAAGTGCATCATGGTGCTTTGCCACATTACACCTCTGGCCATGAGCTTTTATTATGCGCAGTATGAATCGAATCTGAATTTCACAATTGGCGGCCTCCCCTTGTAAGTGAAAATAAGCGACCTATGATGACCTGCTGGTTTGCTTCTCCAAGACTTGCGTCAACAGGAAGAAGTACAAAAGTGGAGGAACACAGTTGTTATGAAGCTCCAAAATTAGTGTGTGCTTTTTTATGTTTAATTTCTCATCAATATGTACACCAAAAAATGTAGATTAGTCACTGCTTACTAATTCTTGCTTCTGCTTTAAATGTATCATCGTTGCATGAAAACTAGAGGTATATTCACTGCCTGAAGGGAAAAATGTCTAAAGCTATTAGCAATGATTAGAGGAGCCTAAAATCTTCACTAATCCACAATTATAATCATTCAGTGTGACGACAACGCGAGAATTTGCAGATCTCTTGAGAGTGGTGTCGTAAAGGTGATCTGCTATTCCCTCAACCAAAGTCTGAGTACAGTTTTCCCCAATCCAATTGGCTGATGCTAATGGGCGCTTGTAAACGTGCCTAACTGATCGAAATGGGCATCGATGTCCCAAATTTAACATTTGACCTGAAGGGAAAAATATAAGTTATGAAAACGGGTAATTTTAGCCACTCCTGCATAATAATGAAGATAATAATTTAAATGAAATAGTATATCACACAAGGAAAGACACACTCCGAGAACTTAATTTGGCCAAAGAAAAGACAAACAAATAATGCAGATGAAAGGAGGTATTATGTTCCGCAAATGTACGCTCTATCGCAAGATTACCTTACAGCAGTCTGCCCCCGGTATCTGAGTGGTCAGCGCACAGAATGTCAATCCTAAGGGCCCATGTTCGATTCGCGGCTGGGTCGGAGGTTTTTCTCCACTCAGGGAATGGGTGTTGTGTTGTTCTAATCATCATCATTTCACCCCCATCGACGCGCAAGTTGCCGAAGTGGCGTAAAATCGAAAGACTTGCACCCGGCGAACGGTCTACCCGGCGGGAGGCCCTGGTCGCACGACATTTACATTCTCTGCTCCACGTATACATTCATCTCTGCCTCTCTGTTGCTTCAACGTTCTACCTCTGCACATGCATACATACGTATTATAGGCCTGTGGTTTGCAAAGTCTCTCTATCTTTGCGAAGCTCACTGTACCTTGGTCAGAAAAAGAGGTTTGCTAGGCGAAACACCTGGGAAGCAATTCTTTACTCTGCTGTGGATCATACGACGTGACGTCAGGGAACTTCCACCATGGTTACAAGGTTGGCTGAGGGCACTCTGCTGTAGATTTCCAATAAGGACCGGTCACCGGTTGCAGCTTGCAGGCCACTCATTGTGCTCGCAACACTGATAATCTATCTCAATCACACTACATTAATAAATTATACAATTACTTTAAACAGAGTTCAACACATTTTGCACATGAGTCACTGTGGATTCAGTTGCTGAAACATGTTTGTACTGAATGATTTATGAAGCCATGTACTTGCCCTTTGTTGGTTTCTTTAACGTGCATTTTCTGATGATGAATTGCTTCTGATATGTGAAACTGGGGTGGAGTCCCCACATAGTTGCTACAGCATTCAGCAAGTTTAGAGCAAAATAAAAATTTTCTTTAGACCAATACCAAACAAATGTAATTCAGACAGCTGCCAGGATTTTAATAAATTACCATCAAATAGATATCAGGGTACAGACCATCAACAAACAACCGACGCTGACTGAATAGTCAACTGCAGGGGTAAGTTCACAGAGAGGTTAGCTGTACGTCTCAGACGTAGCTGCTATAATTATCAAAACACCTGTCATTATATTGAAACAAAGAACAGTATTTTTACTACAAACAGCCAACGATAATATTTAAATGCGGGCAGGTAAGACAATAGCCTCCAGTACACAGTTCTACCAAATTGAAATTGGTGATAACCTAATGCACAGTTACAGTCAGCTGAACTAACTGAAATTTACGAGAATTTCTCCTATACGGGTACCATTAGTTGTAAAAACCATCTGTCATTAACACTGAAATCAGAAGTAAAGATTTTTATAAGCAACAAACAATGATATTTAAAGGGGACAGGCAATACGTCAGCTTTCAATAAACAGGTTTACCTAATCATGCTATTAAGCAACCAATTACAATTTGTTAGCAAAATAGCTGATATACAGCAGCCATTAATTATAAAACATTTTTTCATTCCTCGAAACCAAGTACAGGTTTTCATACGCAACAAACAACATTTTAAAGATGAGTGAGGTGTGTGGGGGAGGGGGGGGGGACGACGACCTGAAACACGGCCGCCTTCAATCAACGGTTTTAACAAATAACCTTTTAAAGCACCAAGATCTAGGATTTCGAGACAAGATCAGTTACCACTAAATGGACAATAAAAGACGGTTAACTCCAATAAATTAATTTAGGATAGTATCTCACACGCCATTAATCATAAAATACCTATCATACACTGAAACGAAGTACAGGTGTTTCGTAAGTGACAAATAACTATGTTTAAAATGGGGGGGCGGGCAGACAAACCGGCAGTCTTTAGTAAAACCTTACAGCAAGTAGCCTTACTGCAGTGGAATTGATGATGCGTGAAGGCAATACCAACCCCCAAAAGGTGAAAGAGGAGGAGGAGGAGAGGCGAAATGAAAAGGCGATTCACTTAGCTTGGACAGGATAGGGCCGTTCTTCCACTCCTTAGGACGTTAACGTACTGTACCGGCCCTGCTAGCGTTGAACCAGTTGAAAATAGCTCCAATAGCTGTCAGCTCTAAACTACGCTAGGATGCCCACTAAGAGGAACTATTTGGCGGGCCAGACAGTGACCGTTTATGAACGACACGCTCCATCTCATTAGGCTTGACTGTTGGGCCTTCCACCACTAAAAGCATCGAGATGCTCGCACTTCGAAAACAAACTCCATTTCCTCACTGGCCTCACTGACCGTGAATCCTTCCCTATCGCGCTTTTGTCGTTAGTGAGGGCGCCACTCACGAGGTCCAAAGTTAAGACGCGGAGACGATACTCGGTGGAGGAAATCACTTGAGTATCTAGCCTATGTGGTTCAGTCTCCACCACGGAAACACAAAGAGGCTCCACAGGGTCCAGCGCCCGTGGCAGAAGGCAGGGACAAGGGCTAACTACCATCTTGAATCTGATTACCGTGGAAACTAAATAACTTCCCATTCATTTCATTACAGACCAAGGGATTAACAGGACTCAAAAACTTCACGATCTTGCAGGGTCCTATAAAACGGTGAGTCAGTTTCCTAGAAGGATGTGCTCCGGCCTTGGCTCCGACACTGAACCTACAAATGAAGACTTGGTCCCCGACCTTCCCCTTCGCTCCATCATAATTGTATCTCCATTCCTCCACCAGTGCGCGAGCTTAGTATTGCGTTTGGCCTTGGGATGTGCCTCGCTGAGGGAGTAAGTCATCAATGATACAAATGTTACTCAAGGGAGTATTAACCGGATAGGCCAGGATTAAGGAAGCCGGAGTGGTATTAGTGGCTTCAAGTTGAGCAGTGTTAAAAGCCAGATTTAACCGTGGGGTGTAAAGATCGCAACGTTTTTGGGACTTGGCGCGAAATATTATTAAGGCTGCCTTCAGATTCCTATTTACATGCTCAACGAAAGATGTTTATGGGCATTAAGGTGGAAACAAAATATCCAGAGTTCCCTAAAGGTAAATGCTGGAGCATTATGACTCCCTTAGGATACTCGGCGACCCAACGACCGCAAATATTTTGGTAAGATGTTGTACAGATTGGTCACTAGTGACCGCACGCCTGGGAACAAACCAGCAAAAATGGGAAAACCCATCCACCACCACCACTAAGATATAATGGTCTCTGTCTGTATCCCCCCCCCTCCCCCTCCTCCGACCTGGGTACATGGGAGGTCTTCTACATAGGTCCACAAAGAGGTGATCCATGGGCCTGCTCTCACGAGTAGACTGAAGGAGACAAATGTGTGAGTTAGAATTAGCTTTCGCTTCTTTGCATAGCTGGTACTGTCCCACTAGCTGACGTATATCTTTACAAAGAGCCGGCCAAACTACATGATTTCTAATTGTTGCCGAGGTCTTATGAAAACATAGATGACCTCATACCACAGAGCTATGGAAATACCTGGAAACAGCGGGAACCAACACCAGAGGCAAACAAACCTCGCAAGCACGGTCCCCCTTGCCATTTTGACACGCAATGCCTTTATTAAGGACATATTGTTGTTCATGCTCTCCTTTTAAAAGCCTTATCTTTATGTAACAAATACGGGAATCCTCCTCCTGTTTCCCTCGCGATCACAAAAGAGTTCGGGAACATCAGTTAAGGCAGTGCATCTCGAGGCATGTTGTTCATTGGCCTTTACAGATGGAGGTGAGTCGCAATCCTCATGCATGCTACTAAAAGTCTCGGCCAGGGCATTGTCTGGACCCGTGGTATGATGAACCTTGAAGCGGAAGGTGAGAATGATTATTGCCCAACGAGCAATCATAGCCGGCCGCTGTGGCCGAGCGGTTCTAGGCGCTTCAGTCAGGAACCGCGCGACTGCTACGGACGCAGGTTCGAATCCTGCCTCGGGCATTGCTGTGTGTGATGTCCTTAGGTTAGTTAGGTTTAAGTAGTTCTAAGTCTATGCGATTGATGACCTCAGCTGTTAATTCCCATAGTGCTTAGAGCTATTTTTTGAGTAATCCTACCCGTTTTTCGGGGCAGAGTCAAAACCCAACTCAAACCCTGAATATTAGTCTCAAGGACTGATTCCCTACGTTCTAGATAAGACTTGAACTTCTCCAAGGCGAAGAGGATCACCAAAGATTCTCACTTATATACCGAGTATTTCAATTCAGCCGGAGATAAGCAACGTGATACGTAGGCAGCAGGACGGTGTTCCCGCTGGTGTTGTTGGAGGAGCACGGTGGCCACCCCAGAAATAGATGCTCAGTCTGGACAATGAAGGACTTGCCGAAATCCGGGATGACTAACACGGGAGGGTTGCTAAGAGCAGCTTTGATTGCCTCAAAGGAGGCTTCATAACTCCTGCACCAGAGGAAAGGCTCTCCTTTCTTCGAGGAAAGGCGCTGCCAGTTGAGCGAAGTTAGGAACAAATCTTCGAAAGAAACTCGACACTCGAATAAATACGGAAGGATTTTCACGCATCTCAGTGTGCATTACGTAGTTTCTCCAGAGCAAAGTGTCGTACAGGGATACAACGTTGAAGTCATATTCAGCGACGTATGCGGATACTGTACGCGAAACGTGTTCCGAATAGAGTAAATAGGAGTGAAGTAATATATTAAGACGTTAGGGTTTACTGCACCAACAGCGAAAATGCAGTAAGCGAGAAAGCTTTTTCCTTTTAACATTTTGTGGGGGTTTTCAGCGAGAAAAAGTTTCGTTGAGGTTTGGAATTGTGTTTGTTGGAAGTCGCTAAGCGCTCTCACTGTTAAATACTGGACGAATGAACCCTGCGACTCATGCATCGTGAGCTACACTCCTGTGTCACCTCCACACCTGCCCGTTTCGTAGGTAGGTGGTTCTTACTCTAACAGTGATTCTCTCCAGACAGTAAGTGATCTGTGTACCAAATTTGGTTGAAGTCGATACAGAGGTTTAGGAGGAGATACGGATAATCCATACGTAAACATACACCCATTTTTATAATATGTATGGATGTACATGTTTCACTTAGTACAATTTATCATGGTCGTCACTCTTAAGTGTGGATGTGCAGTTGTTGCGATTGAAATAACTGACTCAAAATAGTTTGGTCTTGGTGAACGTGTAATCAGGATTCAGTGCCCCAATGCACAATGCACAATGCACATCATGGCGCAGACCTGAATGCATACATACACGTTCCACTTGGCCCATGAATCATTTAATAAAAGCAGCAGTAAAGAAGGACACATATCATCAGCTGTTACCAGTACAGAAGGACAACACTAAGAACCAGGTAATTATTGAAATAGTAATTGTGCTTAAGTGCGACGAACAGGTAAGCGAGAAATACAATTTACAACATGGACCTAAGCAACCTGTTTACTTAATGAATGTGACATATGCTTCCTACGGAGAATAAAATATTTGAATTTATCACGAAATAATTTGTAAAAGCAATGCTGTAACGCTAGTAAGCCTTAAAGTCGAGTTATGTAGTTAAGTAGTTAAGTCGTTAACGTAGAGAAACCTGATTTTAGTAGTCTCTGTGACCTCACAGAGATTACTAAAATCAGGTTTCTCTACGTTAACGACCTAACTCCATACCTCGACCTTAAGATTTATTTACGTTACCTCGTTCACCAAATTTACAAATTCACTTATGTCTTAACCACAAATAACACACTAACAGTTTCATAGGAACAAGGCAGTGTGGGCATAATTATGGAATATGACAAGCCATGGCGCTGTAGTACAACGGAAATTACATGTAAGTATATTTCTCAGTTTTTAAAGTGTCAGAATTAACTTTTAAATTAGTTCCGGCGATAGCTCAGACTGCAAAACTTAAATGATCTCTTATTTTTAGGAAGTAATCGTTTTACAATTCATTTCAATTGCTGAACGAATGATCAGTAGCAGCGCTATTTTGCTTAAAGTGTACTGCGAAACTTGCTCTTATCTCCCCTTTTTCTCGTTAAAATGATAAACAAGTAGGAAGACACGAATCTAAAATGGCAAAATTGTTACTACGCTAGTTGAAATGTTAATGAATCAGGTTAAGCTAGAAGATCGCTATACAGGTAAAGTTAGGCTCAGTAGTTCGGCTGAGCGTAAATGACAATTATGTTAAGGAGGTATCTGCACTACTAAACAGTTAATACTGTTCATAGTGTAAGGTCCAGTTTGCAGCTCGCCTACCTAACGGCTTCCAAGAACAACAAAAATTTGTTAATATTATGTGTGATCCGAAATAACAAAACACCACACATATAATTTCAAAATCTAAGCCTTGAAGGCAGTTCGTGCTATCTTCATTGTCGATTCATCCTAGGTCCGACCTCTTGCAGGAAGCGTGCGAGATGCTGCGAGCAATGAGGAAAATGGACGGGGAGGGGGGTGGGGATACTACGGAAGTTGTGTGTGACAGGTTAGGAATTTGGGTTGGACAGTAAGCGTGCTCGGATAGCCGAAGCGATCGAGATGACTGCATCGTAAAGTGGGAAACTCGGGTTCAGGTCCCGATCTCGCACAAATTTTCACTTGTCGCCGTTGAATTGTTTCAATGCCCTCACGCACCTGACGTCGGTACTTCTCTTTCATCAAAAATTTCATTATCTGTGTTTCACACTATTATCGGCCGAATTTAAAAAAAATAAATGCTGTTGTAATCTACTCATTTAGGTATAATGCCGTGCTAAATGTTTAACACAGTAAGACAAGTATTACACTTAGAAACTGTGTATATTACTTACACTTTATTCGTCCATTATTCGAGATCTAGAGAACTAAGCGACTTCCTATGAACTTTATACATAATTTCTAACAGTTACGAATCTTTCTGTTGCTGATTTCCTCCACAAAGTGATGATAGAAGTTTATCGCTTACTACATTTTCGTCGTTCATTGACTAAAACTTCAGCAACAGGCACGATGTTTTATTATTGTTTTTTTGATACGAAATATATTCGAAGTATATTCTGTAGGCAGTATCCACATATACTACTGAATCTATCTGCAAGTTTTTATGACAAATTTATACGATACATAATTTACTGCACTACTTTTGTAGGATACCTATGGCTCCGTCTTTCAGTGGTCACAGCCTTCTTCTCCAATCGTATTTACTTCACATAAACTAAGCAAACACACCGTGTTAGCTGTTAACACGACATCTTTGCCTGTTTGGTAAACAGAGGACTCGAAACTCATCTACTGAACTTAACGCGAAATCAGTCAACGTATTCGTGTACCTTCTCTTTATATCACAGAACCGTGTACGACGCTTAATAAAATGCGTCATTTCAAAGGAACAAAAAATTGTCGTTCATCACTTCATGAGTTGCAAAGGATACTGTATATTTACTCATGTTTAAGCGTCATTTGAGGTTTTCCGGTGTTGTCTCTTCCTTATATCGTAATCTTTAATGGCTCTGTAACGCTTTTTTGTGATTTCTACCCGCTGCGATCACACATATAATGTACGCGTTACATCAGCAGTCTAAATCACAAAAACTGTTAATATATTTTACAGAAACCCAATGTCCAACAATCATGACGTGCACTTAGCTAAATTACTGAACAGACAGTGTTACGAAAGACTTTCAGGATACGAATGCCTACTGCATGACTCCAGGGAGGCAAAAGAGTAGTAAGCGTGAAAGTCTACATGCATTCTGTTGAGACGCTACTTAGTGATGGGAGACAATACGGATACGTTAATGCACAGTCAGAACAAATGAAGTGACGCCTCATTACAAGCAACACGACTTCACAGAATATTACGGTCTATCTCGCGTGTGATCTTCTCCAGGTGACGTTGCGTTATGAGTCCCAGACCACTTCTGGTCAGCTCCGCTCGTGCCGCAGCCTTTATGTGATTCGCAAGGTAATGCATACAGTCGCCTTACAGGATATCTTGGAAAGAAATCTGGCACTTGGTTGCAATATCGTACAGTACGCGAGGTAGCTAGCTTCACACCGCGAAAAGCAAACGACCAACTTTTTGCCTGAGGATGTATAAAGAGACGATGTAGATAACATTGCAGCCACGGCGAAAGTCATAGTTCGCTAGCGTGCTGGTTTCGTCTTATACGCGCAGTAAATTACCTACTTCTTTTTTTCATTTTCCGTCAACGGTGTGATATTAAGAAATGCTTTCAGTTGGATACGAAAGATTTACAAGTCTAAACTTCTTCAATTGAAAAATTACACTTATATGATGGATACTGAGAACGAATAATATCTTATGTTGCTCATTATATGCGAGAACTGCAGCCAATAGAACCACCGCTGAACATTGTCTTGGACAAAGGAAGAGACACTATTCAGGAACCAAAAGCAATGTTACATTTAGCAGTAGGTACCGTGGAAAGTTGTCTAATACTAAATGCCCGAAATTACGAGCTGTTTGGAGAACAACACACAGCAAAATTAAAGGAAGACCATAAGAGTGCAGAAGAAAGAAATAAATCCAGAAGAAATTTTGCGAAAGAAGTCGATTCGAAACCACTACTATAGTTTTACGTTTTGTAGAAGTAGGGAAAAAAAATATTGAAGTAAACAGCGAAACTGGGAACGAAATATTTATTGCCAATACTGAATCTAGATGAAATATTTGTTTACACAAAGCCGAATAACATGTTCGAAATTTCGGAAACAGTAGTGTTTAACGTGTTGTCATTCTTGAGGACGTGAGAATCCAAACAGTAGCTCATGTAGAATATCAATGGAGAAAGTATTTGCCTTGTCCTTTCTAATGGACCATTGTGGCTTGTGCGTTGGGTACGTTAGAGGAATTTCACGACACTTAAAAAGGGTTGGTCGAGCGAAGATTAGATTTCCGATCTCCTCGAACACTAGACCAGAGCCTCAACCATTACGCCACACCACACACCACAGGTTTAAAACTTTCAACTTAGTTAGTAAGCTCTGCTTCGTCATGTCAGGCAAATTGTACTAAATTACGAATGTATTAAATGAAACTTCAAATTACTATAACTGTAACATTCTTTTCTTTTTAATTTTGTGTAAGCGTTTCGGAAAGTTAAGCCTTTATCATCTGGTGGATTTGTGTAAATTAATGAGGTGTATATGTATTGTGTACGATTTCGGATAATCTGAGACAATCCGGGAATAGAGGACAAAAACATTGTTTGATGCAATGATCAAAGCTACGTGGTGATTTTACATTGCATGATATAAATAGAAGTACCGTTCAGTGGCCACAGGCTACTTTTCCTGCACTGTTTATTACATCACATACAATATGACACAGTTGCGCTTAACTAAGCAAAGATGGGGTTTGAGAGCTAAAAAATGTTATGAACTAATAATGCTACCAACAATACAAATTTAGAAAAGTAATTGTTACGTTATATTGATATTCTGTGTTTCATGTATGTAACAGCATGGACTCAGGTTGATTTCTATGGAGTTTGTATGTTTGAAGTGTTTTAGTGATGTCTGGTTTTTTGTCGTAAGACGAATATGCAAAATTATACTTGTGTTTTCTTTCATTGTGGTGGGTGGTTCTGCTGATGAGTGAAATATATTGTTTCTTAGTCAAATTAAAGAAATGCAGTTAGTGGAATGCATTATTAAAATAACTAAGTTTATTATTAATTTCATTAGTAATATTATTGTTGTTATTATTAGATGTGACTAAATTTCATTGCACATTGTATGGTTTCATGGAAAGAAGATTGTAAAATTGCTAAAAGTATTGTAAGATATGTCTGACTGTGGAATACGAGAGAAAGTACGAACTACTGTTTATGCTACAGTCGATCTGTATAACTTTCTACCACTCAGGTTATCCTTGTACCACTTACCAATTCAGTTTCAAATGGCTGTTGCTCCACTTACTTCCATTATTTTGTACTACAAGAAACAGTTTTACTACCTCTGACTTCTAGTTAGTATTTGAGATGTCTTTCTAGTTTCATACAAGCTCTTAGGCTGGTGAGTACCCTTGAGTCGAGTTGGCTATAAAGAGAGCTTGTGGTGACAGAGGTCTAAGTCGAGCAGTGCCAGGTCGATACAAATATCTTGATATTTCAAAGTAAACATGTAGTTCTGAATTAAAACTGCTTGTTTTTACTTTTTATTAACACCTGATTCCCTTCTGGCACGACGTACATTTACCCAGAGCATTAGATACGGGAAAAATTCTGTGTTTTTTAAGACTGGTCGAAAATTGTCCTGAATTTACAGTAACTTTGTAGCAGCATTAAAACTGAAATTTTACTCTAACTGGACATAGTATACAATTTCACTTTTCCAAGCACTCAGTAACTACATATTTACAATGTTACAATGTTTGTTGTGATGTGAACTTCATTTTGCGTCCAGTACTTTCAAAAAATGGTAGAATATGGTACAAAGTTACCTCAGTCGATTGTATATAACGAACTGATGTATTATATATGCAGTCACTGATCTGTTGTGATCTGACTTGACCTCTTCTTTCGTGGTCATGTGAAATGTTATGTGAATGAGACATCTGCTTGACTGAAGAGCATCTCCTGGCCAGAATTCTCGCTGTGACATTGTTCAGCCTACAATGAGGTATTAGAAGGGGCATTAACATTATGTCATTTCATGATAGCTTAGATACTTGTGGATGCCACTTTAACGATGGGATTTGAAAGTAGAATCTTGTGGAGTCTTGTACTGATGACAAAAATTATTACCAAAAGTTTGTTACACAGTAGAGACCTGGTTGTGGTGTGCAAAAGTACTTGGGGGAAGGGGGGTATATTTAGACAACAGCTGACTACAAACAATCAAGATCTTTAATCTAAGAAAAATTCATGAACAAGGAAAGCAAAAAAAAAGAGAGGTAAGAAAACTTCAGCACAAGTAGTAAACAACGAGTGAGATCATAAACAACCAAATCAAAAGGCTTAAAGCGAAAGTGCAAGTTTCTTGCACAACAAACTCAAGATCTAGAATTTCTGCAGATACAAAAAAAATAACTGTGAGGCTTGTTTCATCATTCCATGCTACTCTATTCTGTGCAAGCTTCTTCATCTCCAAGTAACTACTGCAACCTACATCCTTCTGAATCTGCTTAGTGTATTCATCTCTTGGTCTCCCTCTACCACTTGTCCCTTCCTCGCTGCCCTCCAATACTAAATTTGTGATCCCTTGATGCCTCAGAACGTGTCATATCAACCTATCCCTTCCTCTAGCCAATTTGTGCCACAAATTTCTCTTCTGACCAATTCTATTCAGTACCTCCTCATTAGTTATGTGATTTACCCATCTAATCTTCAGAATTCTTCTGTAGCACTACATTTCGAAAGCTTTTACTCTCTTCTTGTCTAAACCATTTATCGTCCATGTTTCACTTCCATACATGGCTACGCTCCTCACAAATACTTTCAGAACAGACTCCCTGACACTTAAATCTATACTCGATGTTAACAAATTTCTCTTTTTCAGATACGCCTTCCTTGCCACTGCCAGTCTACATTTTACATCCTCTCTACTTGGAGCGTCATCAGTTATTTTGCTTCCCAAATAGCAAAACCCATTTACTACTTTAAGTCTCTCATTTCCTAATCTAAGTCCCTCAGCATCACCTAATGTAATTTGACCACATTCAATTATCCTCGTTTTGCTTTCGTTGATGTTCATCTTATGTCATCCTTTCAAGACACTGTCCATTCCGTTCAACTGCTTTTCCAGGTCCTTCACTGTCTAACAGAATTACTATGTCATCGGCAAACCTCAAAGGTTTTATATCTTCTCCATGGATTTTAATTCATACTCCAAATTTTTTTTTAGTTTCCTATACTACTTGCTCAGTATAAAGATTGAGTAACATCGGGGATAGACTACAACCCTGCCTCACTCCCTTCCCAATCACTGCTTCCCTTTCATGCCCCTCGTCTCTTACAACTGCCATCTGGTTTCTGTATAAATGGTAAATAGCCCTTCGCTCCCTGTATTTTACCCCTGGTACCTTCAGAATTTTAAAGAGAGTACTGTATTCTAGTCAAAATTGTCAAAAGCTTTCTCTAAGCCTACAAATCCTAGAAACGTAGGTTTGCCTTTCCGTAATCTATTTTCTAAGGTAATTCGTATTGTCAGTATTGCCTCAGTGGTTCCAACATTTCTACAGAATCCAAACTGATCTTCCCCGAGGTCGGTTTCTACCAGTTTTTCCATTCGTCTGTAAATAATTCGTGTTAGTATTTTGCAGCCCTGCCTCATTAAACTGATAGTTCGGTAATTTTCACACCTGTCAACACCTGCGGTCTTTGGGATTGGAATTATTATATTCTTCTTGAAGTCTGAGGGTATTTCAGCTGTCTCATACGTCTTGCTCACCATATGGTACAGTTTTGTCAGGGCTGGCTCTCCCAAAGCTATCAGTAGTTCTAATGGAATTTTGCCTACTGCCGGGGCCTTGTTTCGACTTGGGTCTTTCAGTGCTCTGTCAAATTCTTCACGCAGTAACACATCTCCCATTTCCATAATGTTGCCCTGAAGTACATCGCCCTTTCTTAGAAGTAGTTCTCCATCTGAGCTCTTGATGTTCATACAGGTGGTTCTCTTTACTCCAAAGGTCCCTTTAATTTTCCTGTAGGCAGTATCTATCTTACTCCTAGTGATATATGCTTTTACATCCTTACATTTGTCCTCTAGCCATCCTTGCTTAGCCATTTTGCACTTCGTGTCGATCTCATTTTTTAGACGTGTGCCTACTTCTTTTACTACATTTTTATATTTTCTCCTTTCATCAAATTAATTTCAGTATCTCTTTTGTTACCCAACGATTTCTACTAGCTCTCGTCTTTTTACCTACTTGACCCTCTGCTCCCTTTGCTATTTCATCTCTCAATGCTACCCATTCTCCTTATACTGTATTTCGTTCCCCCATTCTTGTCAATCGTTCCCTAATGCTCTGTCTGAAACTTTCCACAGCCTCTGGTTCTTTCAGTTTACCCAGGTCCCATCTCCTTAAATTCCCACCTTTTTTGCAGTTTCTTCAGTTTTAATCTACAGTTCCTAACCAGTAGACTGTGGACAGTGTCCACATCTGCCCCTGCAAATGTCTTGCAGTTTAAAACCTGGTTCCTAAATGTCTATCTGAAACTTTCCAGTGTCTCCAGGCCTCTTCCACATATACAACCTTCTTTCATGATTCTTGAAACAAGTGTTATTTATGATTAAGTTATGCTCTGTGCAAAATTCTACCAGGCGACTTCCTCTGCCATACCTTACCCCCATTCCATATTCACCTGCTACTTTTCTTTCTCTTTCTTTTTCTAATATCGATTTTCAGTCTCCCATGACTGTTAAATTTTCGTCTCTCTTCACTATCTTAATAATTTAGTTTATCTCATCAAGCATTTCTTCAATCTCTTCGTCATCTGCGGAGTTAACTGGCATATAAACTTGAACTACTGTGGTAGGCGTGAGCTTTGTGTCTATCTTGGCTACAATAATGCATTCACTGTGCTGTTCGTAGTACCTTACCTGCGCTTCTTAGCAACTCTAAAATTAGCTTAAGGCCCAATAAAGGATACGTTTGATCAATAAGTGAAAATAATATAAGGTTACAAGCAGCCACAGTACAATCGTCTAACAGAACTTAGCAACTGCAAGGTTTGCTTAAGGTCCAATAAAAGTCAAGTTTCAAAAGTTAAAAGACTTGAAGTTAAAACTACGTACAATACAAACAGCTAACAAAACTATTCTGAATAAATGTGCTAATGGCTCAGAAGACAATGAAAAAGGCATATCACACTGAGGCAAGCAGCTGCGATGCAAACACAACGAACAAGTACAGATTAAAAACATAAACACTAGAACTAAAATTCCTGACAGAATTTTTTTTTAACTCTTCCTTTTTTTAAAGAAAGGCATATACTTAGTTAACGGCCGGCGGCCGTATAAACAGCTATACAGCTGGTGAGGGTGCTTTGGATTTGCCTGAAATTTGGTGAAAACGCAAAGCTTCCATAAGTAACTACTCAGTAGGTTCTTGTGGCACAGTGATAACGCAGACAGTAGCCTGAACTTACACTAAAGGATGCCTTTGGGCGATTTTTCTTAGATTTACAAAAGGGTCTTATAGACACCTTTTAAAACAAACGGCATATAAATTAAATAAATGAATAATTCGTAGTTAGACCAACGATTAACCTCAGGGCCGGCAGACAACGGTAGTAGCCACTCGAATACATAGACGGAATGGCCAAGGCCAAGCGGGCAACATGACAAAAGAAAAAGCTGAGAAGTAACAACAAAGGACTAGTTTAAAAACCAGCAACCGAAGTAGATATCTTTCGATGGACGTGTTACAAAATCGATTTGGTGACTATACAATGAGGTCCCTGATAATAAAGCGTTGTGAACACATATAAAAAGATTAAACGCTATTAAGTTTTCTGCCAACGCACGAAATAAATGGAGCAATCACTGAAAGCACTAGCAAAATAAAATGAATAAACAATGTTTCCATAAAATACAAAACACAAAGTTAATACAAGAGGCAGGCAAATTATAAGTAGCCTAAAATGTAGTGTTACGTATTGATACCACCCCACCACCGTATCATAGTTGGCAATGTAATTGCAAGTTTGCAGCCAATACCAATAGTGGTTGTGCTCACAACACTGGACCGGAATAAAGACATCAACATTAGTTAGATGCGGAGGGAAGCAGGATGCGATGTTAAGCACAAAATAAACGCCTGTTACCAAAAGGTCTCACCATAGTGCACAGTGTGGGCAGGCGACAGTTCCCCAAGCGGGTCTCGTCCCTTCAGTGATCGGAAGGATGACAGTCAAGTTCCCAGGCGGCGAAGTGGCGCTGGTAACTTACTACATGTGAGACCACAGTCTTTCAGCCATATTCGGCCAACGCGGAGCGCTCACGTGTCTTCAATCTGCACGAACCTCCAACCGCTACTGCTGTGACCCCCATAGCTAGCCTTGGTCGGGTTTATACCCCATCCGCCGCTATTCACGCACGCATCCCTGAGTCGAAGCGCAACATGTCTCCCAACAACGATCCAGAGGCATACCTAGCGTATATACTATTGATACCAGTTGCATGGGCACGGCACAATGTTTACTCTCACATATCAATGTCAACAGATGGATGGTATATTTGAAATGGTCTCATTTTTGTTTATAATTTTTGATCACATGTAAGACTTCTTGGCATATTTAATCAATATTGGAGAAATAAGAAGGTAGTAATTATCTAGGTATAAGCCTCCTGGGTTCACCCTACAAGTTATATGCAGAAGTTCTGAATCCAAGACGTAAAAATATCATGGAAAAGCAAAAATATGAAGAGCAGTTAGGTTCTAGGAAAGAATGACAAGCCATTAACAATGTTTTTATACTGCTTCAAGTTATATAAAAGACACGAGAGTTCAATAGGGAATCTCATCTCGCTTTCGTGGATTTTAAGAAAGCATTCGATAATCTGAAGAGAGATATCCTATGGATGTTATGGCTAAACGACGCTATCGACCTCGTTTCACAAATGCTGTTAAGAGTCTGTACACAAACACCGAAATCGTTATAGATATAGGAAATATAACAACAAAGACAATTGACACAAACAAAGAGGTACGACAAGGATTTGTATTTCTCGAACACACTTCAATATACGAGGCCTGTTCAGAAAGTAAGCTCCGATTGATTGCCAAATTGAAACCACAGTGAACATCAGAAATGTTTTACTTGTAACAATTAGCTACACCTTTCAGCTACTTCTCTACGTAGTCGCCGTTCTGACTTAGACTTTTGTCATAGCGTTGTACCAACTTTTCAATAGCCTCATCATAGAAGGCAGCCGCCAGTGCTTTCCGCCAATTCTCCACGCTGGCCTACACCTCGTTGTCTGTGTCAAAATGTTGTCTTCAAAGACAGCGGTTCATGTGACCAGAGATGAAACTCAGGGGGAGACAATTGCGGACTGTATTGTGGGTAATCTCACATTTCCATTTGAAAACGATGCAGGAGCATCTTCATTGCCCCTGCAGAATGCGGCTGAGAATTGTCTTGAAGAAGAAACAGCACGACAGTTATGTAATGTTAGCTGCATAGCTTCAGGCGAAATTTCTCACCAGGCCCCCGTACTTGGCGGCAGACACTATTTTCTAGACATCTTTACGCACTCACTGCGAGCTCAGAAATGAGAAGAGCGACGTGATGCTAACTGGGGTTATACTAGAGACACTACCCAACACATCTGTGCAAAGCTTTATCGGATTTTCATAGTCGTTTCCATTTCGCGACCGATCGGAGCTTACTTTCTGAACGCCCCTCGTATAATTATACACTCCTGGAAATTGAAATAAGAACACCGTGAATTCATTGTCCCAGGAAGGGGAAACTTTATTGACACATTCCTGGGGTCAGATACATCACATGATCACACTGACAGAACCACAAGCACATAGACACAGGCAACAGAGCATGCACAATGTCGGCACTAGTACAGTGTATATCCACCTTTCACAGCAATGCAGGCTGCTATTCTCCCATGGAGACGATCGTAGAGATGCTGGATGTAGTCCTGTGGAACGGCTTGCCATGCCATTTCCACCTGGCGCCTCAGTTGGACCAGCGTTCGTGCTGGACGTGCAGACCGCGTGAGACGACGCTTCATCCAGTCCCAAACATGCTCAATGGGGGACAGATCCGGAGATCTTGCTGGCCAGGGTAGTTGACTTACACCTTCTAGAGCACGTTGGGTGGCACGGGATACATGCGGACATGCATTGTCCTGTTGGAACAGCAAGTTCCCTTGCCGGTCTAGGAATGGTAGAATGATGGGTTCGATGACGGTTTGGATGTACCGTGCACAATTCAGTGTCCCCTCGACGATCACCAGTGGTGTACGGCCAGTGTAGGAGATCGCTCCCCACACCATGATGCCGGGTGTTGGCCCTGTGTGCCTCGGTCGTATGCAGTCCTGATTGTGGCGCTCACCTGCACGGCGCCAAACATGCATACGACCATCATTGGCACCAAGGCAGAAGCGACTCTCATCGCTGAAGACGACACGTCTCCATTCGTCCCTCCATTCACGCCTGTCGCGACACCACTGGAGGCGGGCTGCACGATGTTGGGGCGTGAGCGGAAGACGGCCTAAAGGTGTGCGGGGCCGTAGCCCAGCTTCATGGAGACGGTTGCGAATGGTCCTCGCCGATACCCCAGGAGCAACAGTGTCCCTAATTTGCTGGGAAGTGGCGGTGGGGTCCCCTACGGCACTGCGTAGGATCCTACGGTCTTGGCGTGCATCCGTGCGTCGCTGCGGTCCGGTCCCAGGTCGACGGGCACGTGCACCTTCCGCCGACCACTGACGACAACATCGATGTACTGTGGAGACTATAACACTCCCCGTCTGCTAACTACTGTACCATAACCTCAATGCCAGA
Source organism: Schistocerca piceifrons (assembly GCF_021461385.2). Classification (NCBI taxonomy): domain Eukaryota; kingdom Metazoa; phylum Arthropoda; class Insecta; order Orthoptera; family Acrididae; genus Schistocerca; species Schistocerca piceifrons. Next base: position 586,411,191 of record NC_060142.1, on the reverse strand, counting down.
AGCAGGTTGTAACATAAAACAATTTTGTAAAAGTAACTATGGCACAAAGCAACAGAGCAGTGTTACCCTCTGAGAGGAATTTTGTTAAGTTGACCGTATTGTTCCTAATGGAAGTGGCTTATCAGAAATGAAAGTCAGAATTACGTTAATATTGGAATAGTGACAAACAAAATTTTGCCTAGCTATACTGTTTATAGAATAAGGGAAACGGTCGCCAGCCTAATTAGGCAAGAGAAAGATTAACATTCTCGTTTATGAAAGTAGGTATAAGTAACTATAATGGACAACACAACAGACACAACCTAGACTTAGCAAGACGTGAGTGCAATGAACTCTAACACACATATGTTTTAAGATTGAAGCTAACAGTTAGAGCAGCAGGAACTATTTTCAAAATTATAACAGGTACAGAAAAACGATATCACTTTCAGGGTTTACACAAACTGAGTGGTCTTTATACTGTTAATATGCACACAAGAGAGACAAACACTTGGCATACATGAGAATGTAACGTTTCACAACTGCAGCTTTCTCACTTTTACTACAACGAAACACAATGTTGACTAAATTGCAAGGAATTGACTCTCCTTTTTAGAATTTACTACAGACAACAACGTGATCATTTACTTTATAAGACTCAGCCTAAAGTTTGAAGTTGGTAACAGCACTTTAAATAACAGTTTCAATAGGAAAATTATTATTGGACAAATAACATTTGCTTTAACTCACTCTGTTACCACATTAGCTTTAACTATCTTTCAAATAAGTTCAAGAGGCATTATTTAACAAAGCTCTAGGCTTCAACGTACTTTGAGTAAGGACACTCGGTAATCACTTTACTTCAAACGGAGAGGACCCTGAGAGGTGTTATGATGAGGAGTAAAATCAAGGTAGGTAAATAAATTCCGATATGAATTTCCTTATATTTCAGCACACTAACACATCCATTAGGCTGATCCTTCACTGTACATCAATATAGTATTACGTTACAGTGATTGCGCAATGTGGTGGCAACTGCATGTTGGTAGGTGGAATTACAGGTAGAATTGCCGGACTTTATCGTATCTTCATGGCGATGATTCATACAAATTCCAGAATAGATCCAGCTATTTATCCACCCATCCGAGGCATTGGAAAGAAGCAGTAAAAGCCTCTCTCTGAATCAGCATGATATGCACCTTTACATTGACAGTGCACAGACTGGTAGCTCCTTTCCGACTGGTGGCTCGTCTCCGACTGACTATCAGTTCCACCTTTTCCACCAATGCCAACCACAATTTGCGTGTGCTACGCATTTCTGTTCCAGAGGGGAACCACTACACCATTTACATACAAACTAACTAAGAACCCTAAGTGAGGATCAGCAATTTACATAACAGCAAACAAATACATTAAATAAAACAGAACATTTTCACATATTGACACTTCTACAAAAAATTATTCACACAAAATTACAATTACATACAATAAGTTCTGTTCCCTCCAAATGGGACAAAGAATACAAATTGCAGATACACTACTTTGCATAGAATCAAATCACGACATCAAAGGTTTGACAAAGAAAAGAATACACAATTTTATGCTATCGATTTGAACACATTCACAGGCGATCAACAATGTAACATTAAATAAAGCAAAATAAATCCATACAGCATAAGAGCTGTGGTGTTACACATGCCCCATGTTTCGTTGAAGTTTCCCATCAGGGATACTTCAAGGAAACATCCATAACACCTAAGTGCTGCTGGCTGCAAAAAAAATTTATTCCATCCAACTTCAGTTGGGAGAAAAAAAAATACACACACACATTACAAATATACAGTATATACACTAAGAAATTGCATGTATTTCTTCCAAAATATTTTCAAAGTAAAATATCTAAAGCAATTTTCAATTTCACACTGGTTTAAGGAAACTAATTTTGCACCATAACACAAGATATCTTTAAGCATGTTCTTTTCATACACACACACAGTTCAATTAATAGGCAATCAGTACACAAACTCATCTACATATAAGTAGAATAGGAAAAGCCTTTAAATAATATGAAAAAAAATTTAAACACATATACAATAACACAGGACATTCTAAGTTAGCAAAACAGAATTTTGTCTCTCAATAATTATAGAGGAATGTAAAATTTCACAGACACACAAGCATATTAATGATCACAGTATATTTTACAAGGTTCAGCAATTAATGAAATATTGAAAATTTCAGTTTGCATCCAGATATGCACAATTATTTATACAAACAACTATGAGAAACCTTTTCCAACTGACTCCTTAAATACCAAAGTAACTTTGCAAGGTTGTTTCAAAATAATTAACTTTAAAGCTGCTCTTCATTAATAGCAGTCCAAAATATTTGTTACACATAAACACACTAACATATTCAGAGCCTATCTTTAATCATCACTGCTGTGTTTCAAAACAAGGCAGTCCAAAACTTTACGTTATTTCAAAAAACCTAGTATCAAAAACGTCTACATCCATTTAAATAAGATTCCTTATACATTTTATAATAACTTTTCACTGACTTCAATAAGAATAGTCAGTTTATAACATATTGCTCAAAAAAAACCTAACTTAATTCACTGCTTGCCTCAGCACTAGCAGTCCATGTTACACATTCTACCCATTATTGGTTTAGCAGTCTTTTTACATACACATTTAGACACAAAAACACAATTTAGATTAAGAATACACAAAAAACACATTTTTAAATTGACACACTGCCCCATCCTCTAGGTTTGGCAGTTCATGACCACTTATCAGCTCCTTGCCCCACAATGGCAAGTCCTTTGGTTACTGCTCACATCGTATATTTTGTAGTCCTTAGCATCAGGACCATAGCATTTTTATTATTTTGTCTTGTTTTACTGCCCATCAACATATTTTTGAGCAGTTTATTGTCATCAATTCCAGGTTTTTTATCATTTTGACACACTTTTGGTAAAATTTGCATTAGTGGTATAAAACATGAAACCTGTAACTTTGAAACAACAATTAGACACTGGTAACAAAACCATTTCTTTTCAAATGACACAATCAGGTAACATATACATTAATCGAGAAAGAATTAAGTGTCATATTCAGGATCAAGTTAGGATAAAGTATTTCTTACTACTCCTTTATCATTGCTTTTCCACACACAGTTAGGTCATTACATACATCAAGATCAGGACAATAATTTCATATCCTATTGCAAGTGATTTCTGCCAACTCTTTTGCTGGCACTAGACACATACCTCACATCTACTTTACACATACCTTAGCCAGGTTCATCTCCTCAGTTTTAAACACATATACAGTTTTTTCAACACCATATTTGCCCCTTTCTTTTTCAAAAACATTTACATTTAATTATATTATGGCATTCATTTACCTTTTCTTTTCAATATTCTTACCTTTTCTCATCCATATTTCTCTTTCCAATTACTTTTTAATTTCATTTTTCCTTTACAGTACCCACTATATTTTCATTATTCTTTGCCATTTTCTAGTGTATCCATATTATTTTTCCATTTACTTGTCCACAAACAATACACAATATCTTACATCATTGCCACACTATTCAATACACTCTGATAGAGAAGAATGAAAGAAGATAGTAAAAGTTCTGAATGATGAAGAGGAAGGTTGGCAGCACGAAAAGAAATGGAAGTAGTGCTAGCAACGACTCGGGTCCCTGGTGCTCGTCAGGCACCTGACAATGCAAAGAGTGCATTGCCCCCTGAGGGTTGTACATTTCATTCATTATTGGTTTCTGTGGACATACATTTTCAGGTCAACTATATTTCTAACTCCTAAAGGCTTCCTTGACCTAGGGTACACAAGAAAATAAGCATTTGCATGTGGAGTTCCTTGCACTTCAAAAGGTCCATTGTAAATATATTTGAATTTAGAAATTTCATTATTAATTTCGCTAGATTTTTCATCGGTCTTTACTAAAACATAATCTCCAAGCTTAAATTTAGTTGTTTTGAGGTTATTATCACGCCTCTTAGATCTAGCGGCCGCTTTCTCTTTCATTCTTTTCTTAACTAACTCTTTTTTCTCATGCAGGTTAATTCCTACAATAGGGGGGAATTGCAAGATCTCTTCAATAATACTTTTACTTTTATGGTCCAACAGAATTTCTTCAGGGGTAAAACCTGAGGTTTCATGGTATAAGGTGTTCATGGTCTTTTCAAAGTCATTTACAAATCTGCCCCAAGCCTTATGGTTATGGTGACAGTAGGTTCTACCTAACCTTCCTAATTCACGCATATATCTTTCGACAGGGTTACTAGCCAGGTGGTAAGCTGAAATATATTTAACTTGAACATCATGTTGCTTCATGCCTTCCTTCCAGATTTTTGAGATAAACTGTGGTCCATTATCAGACAAAACTGCTTTAGGTTTACCAATGGTGTTAAAATACTCAGTCATCTTGCTGAAGACTGCTTTAGCAGTGGCTTTCCTGATTGGATATAATTTAATAAATTTGGAGAACACTTCCAATACTACAACAATGTAAGACCAATTACCTGAGGTTTTAGGTAAAGGACCATACAAATCCACTGACAGTAATTCTAATGTGTCCTCTAGTACGGTATTCTGCATGAAACCTTGATTTTGTTTGTTTGTTACTTTTGCCCTCTGACATACATCACAAGATCTTATTCTCTCAGTAATTTTCTTAGTAACACCTACATTAATTGCAACAACATCATTTAACTTTTCAATGCATTTCTTGGGACCACAATGCCCTAAGGCAAGATGAAAATAATCAATTACTTCAGTCTCAAATTGCCTAGGCCAACACACCTTCCATTCTTCAGTGCTGGTATTCTTTCTCCTATATAAAATTCCATTAAATATCTTGTAAAATCTACAGATTTGTGGGTAATTCGGGTTACTAAAATTAACTTTCACTGATTTCCAAATTTCATCCTCATTCTGGTGGAACCTCATACTTTTACAAATTTGCTCAATTCTTTTCCTACCTGGAACCTCCTTAATATATCTTACATGGAATTTGCCATCTTCATTATCTTCCCTTGGTAAGTTGTTCATACCCTCAGGCAACCGTGATAAAGCATCAGCTACATAATTGTCACTACCTTTAATGTATACTATCTCATGATCAAACTGTTGTAAGTACAACGCCCATCGACTCAACCTGCCAGTAAACAGTCGACAGTTTTTTAAAAAGGTTAATGCCTTGTGGTCTGTATGAATTATAGTTTTATGTCCCCATAAATAATTCCTAAATTTCTTTAATCCCCAAATGATTGCTAAAGCCTCCTTCTCTGACATAGTATAGTTTTTCTCATATTTAGTTAAAGTTCTACTACCAAAAGCAATGGTATTATGTTCAGTTTCCCCAGATTCTGTGTTTTCCTGAAATATTTCAACACCAATACCATAAGCACTACTGTCTGTAATCATGTGGAATGGCTCACTTAAAACTGGATGATGTAAAATGTTTTCCCTTACTAACTCGGTTTTCAAATTTTCAAAATCTTTCTGACATTCAGATGTCCAAATATATACACTATTTTTCTTTAACAAGCCATTCAAATGTGGGCTGTTAAAAGCTTGCGCTTTCACAAATTTGCGGTAAAACCCACAAAGACCTAAAAACGCTTTCAACTGTTTCCTGTTCTTTGGAGGAGGGCAATTTTCAATAGCATTAAGCTTTTCTGGGTCCTTGCTAATCCCAGATGTGGTTATTATGTGTCCTAAAAACTTAATTTCTTGTCTCACAAATTCACACTTTTTTAACTTTAAAGTCATGCCCCCTGCTTGAAGAGCAATAAGGGTTTTCTTTAACAGGTCACAATGTTCTTCCCAGTTATCAGTAGCAATCAATAAGTCATCCACATATACAGTCAATCTAGCACAAAGTTCTTTTCCCAACACAGAATCCAAAGCCCTAATGAAAACAGAAACAGAAGTATTCAAACCAAATGGTACAACTTTGTATTGGTAACATTTTCCTGCAAACAAAAAAGCTGTGTATTTTCTAGAATCTTTGTGTAATGGGATCTGCCAATATCCAGCAGTAAGGTCTAAACTGGTTAGATATTTCACATTATGGAACTTTTGTAATAAATCATCTAAATTTTCAGGCCTGTCTACTTCTCTCCTGACAATTTTATTCAATGTTCGTGCATCAATGACTACTCTTACACCTCCATCCTTTTTGTTGACTATAATAAGTGGACTATTATATTCACTATTGCTTCTTTCTATTACCCCCCATTCCAACATTTTATCAATTTCAGCTTGTACTGCCTCTTTCTTAGCTATAGGTATTGGATATGGTCTGGCAAAGAATGGTTCATGTTCCAGGATATCCATACGGTATTCAAAGTTATTTACGACACCTGGTTTATCAGAGAACACTTTCTTATTACTATTCAAGATATCAAATAAATCATCTTTCTGTTCACATGATATTCCTTGGATAACACCAACAATTTCCCTTAGACTGTCAGTTTTTTGATCATCCTGCAATAAACCTCTCACATGGTATATTTCATATAGTTGGGATAAACCATCATTTTCAGATTCTATTTTTAATAAAATGGATTCCACATTCACAGCTTGGACCTGGTTGTTACCTTCAAATTTAATTTCTATTGTCTCGGTTTCCCTACTAATCTTAACAGTTCCACTACCACAATCTAAAATTACTTTTTCCTTGTCTAGCCAATCAATACCTAGGATCATTTCAGCACTTAGTTCAGGGACCACTAAAAAATCATGTTCAAATTTTTGGCTTCCTATTTCAAAGTCCATCAATACTTGTTTTTGAATGGGCTTGCTGGATCTACCAGTAGCTCCTATAATTTTCACTCCACTAACAGACATTATTACTAACCCTGGATTACATGAAATATGATTAAAGAAAGATTCTGATATGGCACTGATTTGGGATCCTGTGTCTAAAAGTACTTGCAGTTCAGTGTTACAAACATTTACAGGTATTATAGTTTGTTTAATAATTCTCTGTTCCTTTACCTCCTGTTCTTCCCATAATAAATCCTGCTCAACCATTATATCTTTCCAGGAAATATTACCTACTGATTTCAATCGTATATCAGGTGGCTTTTTGGGTTTGTGGACCTCTACATCTTTACAGATCTTTAACAGTTCACGGTCTACTATATTTATCTCTGAACATTCTTTAGGTTTCTGTAAATCTATTTCTGTCATTTCATTTAGTAAAGCCCGCCCTAATATAGTATCATCCGGCGGCTCTTTCGGTTTTGTTTCAGTTACACATTCCGGATTTTGTTTCGAAAAGATGTCATTAATTTTTTCGTAACCTCTTTCTGTAAAGGTATAATTATGTTTGTCGACCTCCGAAAATTCATCTGTATCTGAATCTGTCGTCTCTCCTTCGTCTGAACTATCACTAGGTTCTATTTCGTTATCAGATTCGAGCAGGAAAGCAACTTTTAGACAGTGAGGCAGATTATCACTAGATGTCTCAGCCACTTCGTTTTCCGACTCCTTTTCTACATAATGCACATCGTTTGGACACGCAGGCACTTCAGTTATATCACTTTGAACGATTTCAGCCTTAACTTCATATTTAGTATAATCGTCATGTACTTCGATAACTTTCATTCCATTTTCCCCTTTGTTATCATTCTCAGGTAATCGTGCGAAATACTTACTAGACCCTTCTGCATTAGAATCATAAAACACTTTTCCATCAACAACAATTTCATCTGCACTGTTCATAATGTCATGATTACTAACGTCCTCCTCTACCTCATTTTTGCCTATTATTAATTGTGCACACGTCTTTTGCGTGGCATATTCTACCTCCCCTTCCTCTTTATTCATCACAACCTCCCCCACATTTACGTCTTTTACTTCATACACATCATTAACAGTACAAATGTTCTCCTTTCCACTCGCCTTTTCTGGCTCCCTTTCATTCTTTAAAAAAGTCTTTTCACACGATTCCGATACCGAGTTATCATTATCATATGACATATTAACTTTATTTTCATCTCTACATTCATCTACTACTGAAACCGGCCATCGGAAGTGTCCGATCCCGCCTCTTCTGTCTCTCTCTACGGCAGCCATCTTGTTCCGACGTCTGCCATTTGTGTCTGCTGCCAAGTGCAATGTACGCTGCTTCGGCAACGGCTGGCCCGAGCACGAACGGTCACGTGACTTCGCACTGGGAACGCCACTATGTATCATTCCGCGCCCGTCTGCTATAGGCGCACCCTTAACCATCCTGCCCCGTAGTTCACGTCTTTCCTTCTCGAATCTAATATTTGGCATCTTTTCTTTGGGCCCAAAATCGGTTTCCGCGTGAATCCGGCCCGTAACACACGCGGTTTTCAGTTTTCCATTTCTTCTCTATTTTGGAAATTCCGCGTCATGTATCCTCTACCGCGCGTAGTGTAAGTTCCTCTACCTCTCGCACGACCTCTTTGAATCGTGTTTACACGAAATCTACCGTTTTCCTGTCGTTCAGCTTGGTCATTACTTTCTCGCGAATAATTATTGCTATTATGGGGACGGTCCTCGCGATTTCTTCGCCAATGATCTTCATCTTCTACCCTTTCCAAGAACGCAGAAAAACTACTGTGTGTACTCCCAACATATCGTTTCGAATCCTCAGGCAGTTTCTGCCAAAGAACCCAAACGATCTCAGCTTCAGTTCTTCTAGCCTTCAAATGTATCAGTTTTCTGTACCATGATTCGCAGAATTCTTTCATGGTTTGCCTACCTCTGATGTCATACAACCTGGCCATTAGAAATTCACGCCACAATTGGTCTTGTTTTTGTTCTGACCAGTATTCGTCAATAAATTTTTGTTTGAAAGTTTCAAAAGACATCTGGTTAGTATCAAGATTCAACCCCCACCTTTTTGCTTCTCCTGTTAATGCACTGATTATGACATTAATTTTTTCCTGATCAGACAAATATTCAGGAAAATTTCTTTCGCAATTCTTTACAAAGTCTAGGGGGTGCCATCCGTTATGCCTCTTTGCAGGGTCGAATTTCTCTTCGCCCTCTAATATTTTACTGAGAGGCATTCTTTCAGTAAAATGTGTAGGTCCGGTTTGTATTTTCCTTTCCAAGTCATACACTTTGCCTTGGATTTGTGAAGTGTTATGCTCATACTTCTTTTCGCAAGTAATAATCTGTTTGGTTAGAGCTCTGCTTGTTTCTGTTACAGACTGTTTGATCTGTGCAAATTCCGCGTTACACTCTGTTTGTATTTCGGATTTAATACCGAATACCTTTTCGTCAACCTTAGTACAGACTAAGGGTTCAATTTGATCTTGAATTTTAATTACTTCAGAGTCAAATCTTTCGTTAATGTCATCAATTTGTCCTTGTATGTTGGCAATATTGCCATTGATGACAGTAATTTCGCTTTTGAGGTTTTTAATTTCATTACTCACAATGTCTACTTTTACATCAACTTTCTCAATCTGTTTACTAATATCACTACCCTGTGCTGCAATTAGCTGTCTTTGTTCTACATTTTGTTGCCCTAGTGCTGCAATTTGTGCCTTAATATTGTCACTTTGCGCAGACAGTATTCTAAGCAAATCAGTCAGATCTAGTGTCTTTTCACTTTTAGATTCTACTGCCTTTTCGTGTTCAGATCCTACACCCCTTTCTGGTTTTGGTGATTCAAACATATCCCTCGATTCATCAGCATAGCCACTGTCTTCGACAACATCGCCTACATTGTCTTGCTTAGTACGCGCTACACACATAGCTTCGATCTGTTTATTAATGTCTGCGTGATAACGTACGTAATTTAACTCGCGCGTCATGCCATCTGTTGGTGTGCTGCCTGGACTGCTCTCGGTTGCATTTTGCTCTCGCGCGTCTAAATTTATTTCTAATTTCCTGTCCATTTTAGCTATTATTAAGTACTGATACCTTTTATTTTTAATTTAAACTGAACTTTCACTACTAGTTCTGTCAAGTAATGTACAGGTTCGTGCCGCTGGACGTTTTATGTTCACTCAATGTTTGTAAAATGCTAACTACTTATAATTTTTTCCGTCTGTAGGAGCAAACTGAACAACGTCCTGTCACGCGGCGCCATGTATAACACTCCCCGTCTGCTAACTACTGTACCATAACCTCAATGCCAGAAGCAGGTTGTAACATAAAACAATTTTGTAAAAGTAACTATGGCACAAAGCAACAGAGCAGTGTTACCCTCTGAGAGGAATTTTGTTAAGTTGACCGTATTGTTCCTAATGGAAGTGGCTTATCGGAAATGAAAGTCAGAATTACGTTAATATTGGAATAGTGACAAACAAAATTTTGCCTAGCTATACTGTTTATAGAATAAGGGAAACGGTCGCCAGCCTAATTAGGCAAGAGAAAGATTAACATTCTCGTTTATGAAAGTAGGTATAAGTAACTATAATGGACAACACAACAGACACAACCTAGACTTAGCAAGACGCGAGTGCAATGAACTCTAACACACATATGTTTTAAGATTGAAGCTAACAGTTAGAGCAGCAGGAACTATTTTCAAAATTATAACAGGTACAGAAAAACAATATCACTTTCAGGGTTTACACAAACTGAGTGGTCTTTATACTGTTAATATGCACACAAGAGAGACAAACACTTGGCATACATGAGAATGTAACGTTTCACAACTGCAGCTTTCTCACTTTTACTACAACGAAACACAATGTTGACTAAATTGCAAGGAATTGACTCTCCTTTTTAGAATTTACTACAGACAACAACGTGATCATTTACTTTATAAGACTCAGCCTAAAGTTTGAAGTTGGTAACAGCACTTTAAATAACAGTTTCAATAGGAAAATTATTATTGGACAAATAACATTTGCTTTAACTCACTCTGTTACCACATTAGCTTTAACTATCTTTCAAATAAGTTCAAGAGGCATTATTTAACAAAGCTCTAGGCTTCAACGTACTTTGAGTAAGGACACTCGGTAATCACTTTACTTCAAACGGAGAGGACCCTGAGAGGTGTTATGATGAGGAGTAAAATCAAGGTAGGTAAATAAATTCCGATATGAATTTCCTTATATTTCAGCACACTAACACATCCATTAGGCTGATCCTTCACTGTACATCAATATAGTATTACGTTACAGTGATTGCGCAATGTGGTGGCAACTGCATGTTGGTAGGTGGAATTACAGGTAGAATTGCCGGACTTTATCGTATCTTCATGGCGATGATTCATACAAATTCCAGAATAGATCCAGCTATTTATCCACCCATCCGAGGCATTGGAAAGAAGCAGTAAAAGCCTCTCTCTGAATCAGCATGATATGCACCTTTACATTGACAGTGCACAGACTGGTAGCTCCTTTCCGACTGGTGGCTCGTCTCCGACTGACTATCAGTTCCACCTTTTCCACCAATGCCAACCACAATTTGCGCGTGCTACGCATTTCTGTTCCAGAGGGGAACCACTACACCATTTACATACAAACTAACTAAGAACCCTAAGTGAGGATCAGCAATTTACATAACAGCAAACAAATACATTAAATAAAACAGAACATTTTCACATATTGACACTTCTACAAAAAATTATTCACACAAAATTACAATTACATACAATAAGTTCTGTTCCCTCCAAATGGGACAAAGAATACAAATTGCAGATACACTACTTTGCATAGAATCAAATCACGACATCAAAGGTTTGACAAAGAAAAGAATACACAATTTTATGCTATCGATTTGAACACATTCACAGGCGATCAACAATGTAACATTAAATAAAGCAAAATAAATCCATACAGCATAAGAGCTGTGGTGTTACAAGACCTCACGCCCCACGTGTTGAGCAATTCGGCGGTACGTCCACCCGGCCTCCCGCATGCCCACTATACGCCCTCGCTCAAAGTCCGTCAACTGCACATACGGTTCACGTCCACGCTGTCGCGGCATGCTACCAGTGTTAAAGACTGCGATGGAGCTCCGTATGCCACGGCAAACTGGCTGACACTGACGGCGGCGGTGCACAAATGCTGCGCAGCTAGCGCCATTCGACGGCCAACACCGCGGTTCCTGGTGTGTCCGCTGTGCCGTGCGTGTGATCATTGCTTGTACAGCCCTCTCGCAGTGTCCGGAGCAAGTATGGTGGGTCTGACACACCGGTGTCAATGTGTTCTTTTTTCCATTTCCAGGAGTGTATATGGATGGAATTGTCAGCAAACGAAAAATGTTGAACATAAATGTTTTTTTAGGTCGTGACACAAGACTAAATATAATTTTACACGCAGGCTACATAACTCTGGTTACAGAGAATGGAGATGACCACAGATGGGAGTCTATAAGTTGCTGCTGAGGGCCTAGCACCCAATTACAACCTAACATTGTCGATAGACAAAACGGAAGTGATGGCATGTCAGGGCAGACAACTAGTAAGATCTAAAATAGTGTGAATAATAAAATCTTGGAGAAAAGTAAACATTTTAAATATCTAGGATGCGACATCGCTTACGAACATAACCATGGCGTGGACCGAAAGTTAAACAGATTTCCTTCTATACATGGAACGTCATTAAAAGTTTGCAGAATAAAGTCAGGAAAGAAACCCAGCTGAAATTATATAAAACAATAACAGCACCAACCCTTTCTTAACGAAGTGAAGTGTGGGAAACAACGAGAAACCCAGAAAGTAGAATACTGGCTCAAGAAATGAGATTTCTAAGAAGAGTGGAAAGATGTACAAAGGGAGACCGGGACAGACAGAACGCTATAAGGAAAGATTTAGGAATATATAACCTAAACGAAAAAATAAAGCAAAATGGAGAAAATGGAAGGAACATGCAGACAGTGTGGTTGGAGAAAAGTTACCGGTAAAGGCACTAACTCATAAATGCACTGGAAGAATTAATTTAGGAATACTGTACAAGAGACAGGTACCGTAACAGGAAATTTGCGTAATACGTGAAGTAAAGAACAAGGAGATGATGAAGAAGTTGATTTTCGACTCATTGCTTCTGGAGAAGGGTTTCCTGTCTCAGATTCATACATTTGCCTTTTCCAGCAACCTTGATTGTTTGTATCATCATTAAAGAAACATGCTTTGTAGATCATGTAATAATTATAGTGAAACGATGATCGTAACACTTCCCAGAATAAATTTTTCACTCTTCTGCCGTGTGTGTGCTGATATGAAACTTCCTTGTATATAACAATGTGTGCTGGAGCAGGATTAGAACTTACGACAATTATTTAGTCTTTCACTAGTCCATTTCTCCACAATGTGCTTTCTTCCGGCAGTTTTTGCCCTAGAATGGCAACGGTGTCAGGTGCGAAGCCCTGTCCGGTATACAGTTTCAATCTACGAGGAAGTTTCAAACTGTAACAGTTATTTCACTTTTAGATCACTTTGAGGATGCCTAAAGAAGTAATTCAGAAATCAATGTAATAACTAAATTTGACGGATCAAGTTGTAAATTAGTTGTTATACACAAAATGAACTGCATTGGGTCTTTTTATTTCTTCGAGTTCTACTGAGACGTCCCCCCAAGGATTCGGTGAAGAGGACAGCCTACAGATACAGTTTATGGTTATTATCATTATCATATTCATCATTTATAACAATCATTTTGTAACAAACATTTACCCAAAAATTCACCTGTGCAATGTTTATACTACATAAACATTTAACCGCTCCAACTACCCATGAATATCGGAATATTCAATCCAGATTCAGTGAGAAAAGCCTCGTCTAATGGTTTATACATACTCTTGATACCACCAGGGAAACATCTGCTGGGGCGCTCACTTACAATATGGCATATTGTCTCAATATCATCACTGTCACACCTACTGTCAGCGCAAAAGCCTACTTGTGAATACTGTATTTACACACCCATATCCACTCCGGAATCTATTAAGCTGTGCCTACATCTCCCTAGAATGATGGAACCTGGAACTTTAAAAATTGTATAGATAATAAGTTCGTGGTCCTGAGTTTCCGTGGTTTGCCACTCACGTTTCCCTTCAGTGTTCCAGTTAAACCGAGTGGAGAGGTTTTGCACTCTTTCTTCATATGCTGGTATTCTGGATTTGAGGCGTTTTCCAGTTAGCGAGAATAAATCTTCGGGAAGAGAGATTGATCCATTTTTGAAAACTTGCAGGAAAACGTTCTAGAGAGCAGCCTTTGGACGAAGGTTAGCTAAACAGATATTGTATAGTACTGGTAGCCAGCATGTAGGAGTAGATCTGACTCTGCCACTGAAGGTTCTCACAGCTGATTCCAAATGAATGCCAACTTTCTTCACATGAGAGCGACGGAACCAAACTGCTGCGCAGTGTTCTAATACACGCTACACTGAGGAGACAGGAGTCATGGGGGACCCCCGAACATCGTGTGGACCTCCGTTTGTCAAGCGCAGTGCAGCAGCTCCACGTGGCATGGACTCAACAAGTCGCTGGAAGTCATCCGCAGAAATCGCAAGTTTTGGCGATGCAGGATTTTGTGTACGAACGTCGCACAGATGTTCGATGGGATTCATGTCGGCCAGTCTGGGTGGCCAACTAATGTCCTTCAAACCAGTCAATTCTGGCCCAGTAACATAGCGCACTGTCATCCATAAGAATTCCATCGTTGTTTGGATACATGAAGTCCATGAATGGCTATAAATGGCCTCCAAGTAGCCGAACATAACCATTTACAGGCAATGAATAGTTCAGACGGACCAGAGGACGCAGTTCATTCCATGTAAACACAGCCCACACCATTATGGAGCCACCACCAGTTTGCACAGTGCCTCGTTAACTACTTGCGTCCATGACTTCGTGGGGGTTGCGCCACAATCGAACCCTACCATCGGCTCATACTGACTGAAATCGGGACTCATCTTCCCATTTTCCAGTCGCCTATGGTCCAAACGAAATGGTCACGAGCCTAAGAGAGGCGGTGCAGGCGATGTAGCACTGTTAGCAAAGGCACTCGGGTTGTTTATCTGCTGCCATACCTCATTAACGCCAGATTTCATCGCACTGGCGTAACAGATACGTTCGTCGTACGTCTCATATTGATTTCCGCCGTTATTTCACCCAGTGTTGCTTGTCTGTTAGCACTGACAACTTTATGCAAATGCCACTGCTCCCGGTCGTTAAGTGAAGGCCGTCGGCTCCTGCCAGGACCATATATATATATATACGACGAACGTATCTGTTACGCCAGTGCGATGAAATCTGGCGTTAATGAGGTATGGCAGCAGATAAACAACCCGAGTGCCTTTGCTAACAGTGCTACATCGCCTGCACCGCCTCTCTTAGGCTCGTGACCATTTCGTTTGGACCATAGGCGACTGGAAAATGGGAAGATGAGTCCCGATTTCAGTCAGTATGAGCCGATGGTAGGGTTCGATTGTGGCGCAACCCCCACGAAGTCATGGACGCAAGTAGTTAACGAGGCACTGTGCAAACTGGTGGTGGCTCCATAATGGTGTGGGCTGTGTTTACATGGAATGAACTGCGTCCTCTGGTCCGTCTGAACTATTCATTGCCTGTAAATGGTTATGTTCGGCTACTTGGAGGCCATTTATAGCCATTCATGGACTTCATGTATCCAAACAACGATGGAATTCTTATGGATGACAGTGCGCTATGTTACTGGGCCAGAATTGACTGGTTTGAAGGACATTAGTTGGCCACCCAGACTGGCCGACATGAATCCCATCGAACATCTGTGCGACGTTCGTACACAAAATCCTGCATCGCCAAAACTTGCGATTTCTGCGGATGACTTCCAGCGACTTGTTGAGTCCATGCCACGTGGAGCTGCTGCACTGCGCTTGACAAACGGAGGTCCACACGATGTTCGGGGGTCCCCCATGACTCCTGTCTCCTCAGTGTAGGTTATATATATATATATATATATATATATATATATATATATATATATATATATATATATATATATTAAATCTCATTTTTTCGTTGCATCTGGTTGGGGCGGACGTCGTAAGACAACCGTTTAAGTTCGTTGTTGATCGATGAACTCAGTTTTTTTATTACAGAGGGCAGCTAACCCTCTGACCGAACACGCTGAGCTACCGTGCCTGCTAGACCATTTGGTATTCACGTCACACTCTTGATAGTGTTGATCCCGGAATGTCCAATTCCCTAACGTTTTCCGAAATGGAGTGTCCCATGCGTCTAGCTCTAACTACGATTCCGTGTTCAAAGTCTGTTAATTGCCATCGTGCGGCCATAATCACGTCGCGAACCTTCTCACACGAACCATCTCAGTAAAAATGACAGCTCTGTCATTACACTGCTATTTTTGTACCTTGCGTACGTGATACCACCATCATATGTATATGTGTTATCGCTACCGCATGACTCTTGTCACCTCAATGAATACCAACACGACCGGCCGAAGTGGCCGTGCGGTTAAAGGCGCTGCAGTCTGGAACCGCAAGACCGCTACGGTCGCAGGTTCGAATCCTGCCTCGGGCATGGATGTTTGTGATGTCCTTAGGTTAGTTAGGTTTAACTAGTTCTAAGTTCTAGGGGACTAATGACCTCAGCAGTTGAGTCCCATAGTGCTCAGAGCCATTTGAACCAATACCAACACGGCGCTAGCTTCGCAGAGAACTGACGCATTTGCTTCTTATCTACTGCCTGCTGGCTTCCTCGCCAGATTCACTCATGGTAGCATCTTCTTAGCTGTGTTGGAAAGGTAATTATAGGTTACACATGATACGCCTACTGCGACAGTAGCAATTAGGCTAACTCTCGCAGAGGTCGTTTCATATGTAATTCTGACATCGGACATAAAATATATAAATTCAGTAAACGGTGATGGAGAACAAGCATCGAAGAATTATTTAAGGAGACGACCTATGAAGTGGAAAGAAACGAGAACAATAAAAAACGAAATGTATGAAATTCAGCGAAACTGATGTCTGTGAACCCTCTCCCCAGGACCCTAAACCAGCACTGCAGTCATCACGCTAATATTTACGTATCGTAAAAGACGATGGCTGGAGGAGATGGCGGTGACCTGTCTGGTACAAGTGCACACGTGTGTGTGCCCGCGCTTTCTCCTATTACGTACCCTGCGGCTGATGAGGAAAACACGACAAGTGGCATATTAAGATATCCCAGAGATTTTTGCTCAGTAAGAGGAGTCGAAATAAACAAAGACCTGTCTCGGCTTATCCGTAGATACTCGACAATTTCAGGGAAAACGACATTCAACGTTTTTGCCGTAGTTTAGATGTTTCTATAGCGTGTGATAATCTCAGTTGAATGATGGCACAGTGGCTAGCGTCGCGGCATCTTGCTTTTGTGCCCGTGTCTGAAATGTATTTATTGTTTTTATTTCTTCTATTTTATTTCTTTCGTTTATCTACCCATGTCCTTAGGAGGTTACTACACGAATGTTTCTTATCAATCTAGGGGATGCAAGGGCGTTACATTATTTGTCAAATTACAGCTCGGTTTCACATCAAGTGTCACATATTTACACTACTGCCCATTAAAGTTGCTACACCACGAAGATGACGTACTACATACGCGAAATTTTGCCGACAGGAAGAAGATGCTGTGATATGCAAATGATTAGCTTTTCAGAGCATTCACACAAGGTTGGCGCCGGTGGCGACACCTACAACGTGTTCACATGAGGAAATTTTCCAACCGATTTCTCATACACAAACAGCAGTTGACCGGCGTTGTCTGGTGAAACGTTGTTGTGATGCCTCGTGTAAGGAGGAGGAATGCGCACCATCACGTTTCCGACTTTCATAAAGGTCGGATTGTGGCCTATCGCGATTGCCGTTTATCGTATCACAACATTGCTGCTCGCCTTGGTCAGATCCAATGACTGTTAGCAGAATATGGAATCGGTGGGTTCAGGAAGGTAATACGGAACCCCATGCTGGATCCCAACGGCCTCGTATCACTAGCAGTCGAGATGACAGGCATCTTATCTGCATGGGTGTAGCGGATGGTGCAGCCACGTCTCGATCCCTGAGTCGACAGATGGGGACGTTTACAAGATAACAACCATCTGCACGAACAGTTCGACGACGTCTGCAGCAGCATGGACTATCAGCTCGGAGACCATGGCTGCGGTTACCCTTGGCGCTGCATCACAGACAGGAGCGCCTGCGATGGTGTACTCAACGACGAATCTGGGTGCACGAATAGCAAAACGTCATTTTTTCGGATGAATCCAGGTTCTGTTTACAGCATCATGATGGACGCATCCTTGTTTAGCGATATCGCGGTGAACGCACATTGGAAGCGTGTATTCGTCATAGCCATACTGGCGTATCACCTGCGTGATGGTACGGGGTGCCATTGGTTACACGTGTCGGTCACCTCTTGTTCGCATTGACGCCACTTTGAAAAGTGGAGGGTAAGAACCGTAGAGGGAGGCCAAGAGATGAATACACTAAGCAGATTCAGAAGGATGTAGGTTGCAGTAAGTACTGGGAAATGAAGAAGCTTGCACAGGATAGAGTAGCATGTAGAGCTGCATCAAACCAGTCTCAGGACTGAAGACCACAACAACAACAACAACAACAACAACAATGCACGACCGCATGTTGCAGGTGCTGTACGGGCCTTTCTGGATACAGAAAGTGTTCGACTGCTGTCCTGGCCAGCACATTCTCCAGATCTCTCACCAATTGAAAACGTCTGATCAATTGTGGCCGAGCAACTGGCTCGTCACAACACGCCAGTCACTACTCTTGATGAACTGTGCTATCGTGTTGAAACTGCATGGGCAGCTGTACCTGTACACGCCATCCAAGCTCTGTTTGACTCAATGCCCAAGCGTATAAAGGCCGTTATTACAGCCAGAGGTGCTTGTTCTGGGTACTGATTTCTCAGGATCTATGCGCCCAAATTGCGTGAAAATGTAATCACATGTCAGTTCTAGTATAATATATTTGACCAATGAATACCCGTTTATCATCTGGTGTAGCAATTTTAATGGCCAGAAGTGTATTATATAAGACATGATATTTTCAGGAGCTACAATTGCTTTAAATCCTTGTATTACATTCTTATATTAATTCTTACAGTCATTATTGTACACTCCTGGAAATTGAAATAAGAACACCGTGAATTCATTGTCCCAGGAAGGGGAAACTTTATTGACACATTCCTGGGGTCAGATACATCACATGATCACACTGACAGAACCACAGGCACATAGACACAGGCAACAGAGCATGCACAATGTCGGCACTAGTACAGTGTATATCCACCTTTCGCAGCAATGCAGGCTGCTATTCTCCCATGGAGACGATCGTAGAGATGCTGGATGTAGTCCTGTGGAACGCCTTGCCATGCCATTTCCACCTGGCGCCTCAGTTGGACCAGCGTTCGTGCTGGACGTGCAGACCGCGTGAGACGACGCTTCATCCAGTCCCAAACATGCTCAATGGGGGACAGATCCGGAGATCTTGCTGGCCAGGGTAGTTGACTTACACCTTCTAGAGCACGTTGGGTGGCACGGTATACATGCGGACGTGCATTGTCCTGTTGGAACAGCAAGTTCCCTTGCCGGTCTAGGAATGGTAGAACGATGGGTTCGATGACGGTTTGGATGTACCGTGCACTATTCAGTGTCCCCTCGGCGATCACCAGTGGTGTACGCCCAGTGTAGGAGATCGCTCCCCACACCATGATGCAGGGTGTTGGCCCTGTGTGCCTCGGTCGTATGCAGTCCTGATTGTGGCGCTCACCTGCACGGCGCCAACCACGCATACGACCATCATTGGCACCAAGGCAGAAGCGACTCTCATCGCTGAAGACGACACGTCTCCATTCGTCCCTCCATACACGCCTGTCGCGACACCACTGGAGGCGGGCTGCACGATGTTGGGGCGTGAGCGGAAGACGGCCTAACGGTGTGCGGGACCGTAGCCCAGTTTCATGGAGACGGTTGCGAATGGTCCTCGCCGATACCCCAGGAGCAACAGCGTCCCTAATTTGCTGGGAAGTGGCGGTGCGGTCCCCTACGGCACTGCGTAGGATCCTACGGTCTTGGCGTGCATCCGTGCGTCGCTGCGGTCCGGTCCCAGGTCGACGGGCACGTGCACCTTCCGCCGACCACTGGCGACAACATCGATGTACTGTGGAGACCTCACGCCCCACGTGTTGAGCAGTTCGGCGGTATGTCCACCCACCCTCCCGCATGCCCACTATACGCCCTCGCTCAAAGTCCGTCAACTGCACATACGGTTCACGTCCACGCTGTCGCGGCATGCTACCAGTGTTAAAGACTGCGATGGAGCTCCGTATGCCGCGGCAAACTGGCTGACACTGACGGCGGCGGTGCACAAATGCTGCGCAGCTAGCGCCATTCGACGGCCAACACCGCGGTTCCTGGTGTGTCCGCTGTGCCGTGCGTGTGATCATTGCTTGTACAGCCCTCTCGCAGTGTCCGGAGCAAGTATGGTGGGTCTGACACACCGGTGTCAATGTGTTCTTTTTTCCATTTCCAGGAGTGTATTTTATTCTCATGCTTATGCTACAGAAAAATTTGGTGAACTCCATCGGATGATTCCGATCGAAGAAACATTGGAAATATCGAAATTCCGAACACCATGAGCTCCGTGCCAATGCAGGTTTACTCCAGTGGAATTTCTTCGTGTGAATCTCATTCCGGAAATAACGAACGTTAAGACTGTTGAAGATTTAAAGCGTTGGCAATAAATTCGCGCAGACCACACCTAACGGATTAGTTAACCGAAAACTGGCCCTTGGCAACTGATTATGCATTATGATATACTTCGGAAATTTCACCGAAAACAACTTCAAATAATTTTCTCATTCATCTGTTGATTTCTTTTTAAATTCCTTTGCGAGACATACAATTTGTAGATAAATAAAGTGAAACGCCCGCTAAATCACGCAACGCTATCAGGTATTTAGGGTTGTGGAAAGAGCCAAGGGAGCTGCCGTCGGATTCATTTCACAATTGTAATTTATTATCAAAAAACCTTCAAATATGTGTGAAATCTTATGGAACTTAACTGCTAAGGTCATCAGTCCCTAAGCTTACATACTGCTTAACCTAAATTATCCTACGGACAAACACACACACCCATGCCCAAGGGAGGACTCGAACCTCCCCCGGGACCAGCCGTAAAGTTCATGACTGCAGCGCCTGAGACCGCTCGGCTAATCCCACGCGGAATTTATTATCATTTAGTTCACATATACACTTCTGAAAGGATTAAATTTGCTTTTGCGGCTGAAGGCCTCCAAACAGATGCTTTACATTAAGTTCAATTTTGAAAAGACATGGCACACAGTTAAATTTACGAATAAGATAAATCGTATGCATATATGAGATGAGCATGCGGAGCGGCTGAAGGCCGCCGGATTAAATCTTCAAAATGCAAAATATATTATGATGATTACTGAAGGCAGAAGGCCACAATGTTTTAAGATGTTAACAGGGCTGATGGCCCACAAGGTGCACAGAAAGAAATTTAAACAAACGCAATAAGATGGCTGAAGGCCGCAAAGTTAAATTCTGCTAATTAAGGAATTATATATTGCAACAATCGGTAAAACAATACATTAAGTTTAAAAATTTCCTTTTTGCAACACCAACGGCGGAAGGACCACAATAACTTGTAAAGTCTTTCAGAGAAAATTACAATAACCTTTCAAGAGCAGAAGGCAATAGTGTTGAAAGGCACCCACATGCCTTGCTCATACTGTGGCATCAAGCAGTCAGGCCTGCAAGATGAGTGGTCTGCGAAGCGAGTGGGTTTATTCTTATTTCTCGAGTAACATCAGTGACTGATTATGAGCTCTAGTACCCACAATTCAGCTACAAATTATTCTCCTGTTTGAATATTATGCAACGGAAACGGATAACGCAAACCTGACTATTAGGAATTTACACAACTCTGATCGTTCACTACGCTCTGGCAATACCACATTTTGTTTCTTACCCAACGGTTTTGATCAACAAGTGGCCATCGCACTGAATATGAATGGCGCACACATTATAAATTCTGGATATCATGACTCCATAGTGTTCGAAGAACAAGACCACCAATCTTTTTCTTTTCACTATCTTTTTTATTCTGATAAATTCTAATATGATTCAAAGATAACCTAAACACACCATTACATTTTATACAACAATTACACATGAAAAACTCCGCCCAGTGGACGTGGTTTTACATTGGTGATTCTCTATCTGATGGTATCGTAATTATCTAACGCTACAGTGCACTTTCTGGATAGGCTGGTGGATCTTTTGCTATATCTCACACTCCGACTCTCACACCCATCATCACGAAAATTTACTCCAGACCGAGCGGTACAAAAAGGAACATGCATAACCCACTGCCTCTGAACCTATCTTGCTATTCTCCCATGCAAACCACACATACTTAAATTACATGAAATACATCACGCTGGTAACATAGAATACAATCACGCTGGTAACATAGAATACATCACAAAGAATAGTCACAACGTTAGAATCACTTCACATTCAGCTTTCCCACTTCAATTAGTATTCATCCCAGTTTCACACGACACTGCCCCACTTCGTAACTCTTCTTTTCTATTACGAACTCTGGAGGATATATGCACGTCTTCCTGTGCAATGCAAACCAAGTGGCGTTGCTGGATAGACGGCTGACTCACCTTGCTTCTCTCTCAGAGTATTAGAGTTTGAATCTAGCGCCACACGGAAAAATAACACGCAAAATAATATTAAGATCATATTCTTCATACACACGAGTCCTCAAATGATACCTTGGACAAGTACTTCTCTTTATCCTTTGTCTCATACACAGATTGAGACTCACACAGTACTCACCACGTGGAAGTGCTCGTGTCTAATTTCAAGTCCTGTACACGCTCTTTCTTAAATATTTCCAACTTATAGTACACACGCCAGTAATACAGCTTAACTTTAGCACTCGGAAGAATTTCAACTTAGTACTAGCACTCACCAGTATTTCAACTTATTACTACACGTGGTTTCATTGTGACCGTTGGTCACTTCCGAAGATTACTACGATCCCCTTAATATTACCTGCCTGTCATTTAATTCTCGCCCCAAAAGTTCCTGAAATAGAGAAATAATTATTCCAAACTACTCTTAAGTATTTCACATGCATATCATACTCTCCACGCTTTTGTCTTTACGGAGCACACCTAAAACAGTTCTTACCAACACAAGATCCAGCGCCAGAGTGCTGAAACATGGCCATTCTGATGGTCATCTCGCACCTCCGCCGAGATGGGGGAGCACCATGCTACCGTATTCGTCAGCCACATTTCAGGCGCTCAAAGCTCAGGTAAATTTCATCAGGTGACCAAAGGACCATCTCAAAGATGATCATATATTGCACATTCACTATCTGCGGTTAGCAGACGACCATACACTCATTCATTTCACAGATATCACCAAACTGGATGTAGGGATTTATTTTGTGGGAGTGCACATGTGATCAATTCAATAGATAAATTATCCTTCTTTCCTACACTGGTATTCGGCTTCGGTGTATTAAGTGAAATTGAGTTATTACTACAAAAATATGTTGTTCTGACAAGAATAACGAAGAATGTTGTACCTATTTTCAATGTCGGGCGGTAATGCACACTTTCAATATTTGGACTAGAAGGAAACTCTGAGACATGTTTCCAGGGCTGAAGGCCCTCAATTAACTTTGCCCAATTGAAAATATAAGATACAGTAAAAAAAACCTTTTAAAATAAATTACAACAACATTAACACTGCCAAAGAACAACTAAGGGCCGGCCGCGGTCGTCTAGCTGTTCTGGGCGCGCATTGTGGAACCGCGCGACTGCTACGGTCGCAGGTTCGAATCCTGCCTCGGGCATGGATGTGTGTGATGTCCTTAGGTTAGTTAGGTTTAAGTAGTTCTAAGTTCTAGGGGACTGATGACCACAGATGTTAAGTCCCATAGTGCTCAGAGCCATTTTTGAACAACTAAGGGAACAGCAGTCAGGAGCCCCCAGTGGATCGGTTTGCCGTCCTTCACTTGGGCGAGGCAGGCGGCGAGCCCAACAACACTCGATTAGTCTGAACTCAAACAAGGGACAGTCACGGACCGACCGACGGACCAACCGCTTCCTTGCCACGACGGAGTACTCGAGGATTCAAGGCCCCAAAAAGTTACTGTTATATTGCTAGAGTAGGCCGAAATGCACGCTATAAGCTCACGCAGGATGGCGTGAGGTCTGAAACAGGATACGTAATGAATGCTATAAAGAAAAGTACGTAGTTTCTGGAATACTTAACTTTAATCCATCATTTGTATACATCGTTCTTGATGAGACATGCTTCATACGATAACTATCAATTGCTATGGCGCCTTGCTAGGTCGTAGCCATTGACTTAGCTGAAGGCTATTCTAACTATCTTCTCTGCAAATAAGCGAGGCTTCGTCAGTGTTGCATCGCTAGCTAAGTCGTCCGTACAACTGGGGCGAGTGCTAGTAAGTCTCTCGAGACCTGCCGTGTGGTGGCGCTCGGTCTGCGATCACTGACAGTGGCGACACGCGGGTCCGACATGTACTAATGGACCGCGGCCGATTTAAAGCTACCACCTAGCAAGTGTGGTGTCTGGCGGTGACACCACAGTTACAAGTATCACTATCCCCAAACAACGCGTATGTGAACTGAGCTGCCAAAATTACACATCATGTTGGGCAGCAACAACCGATGAGGAAAAGAAACTGCCTAAACATTACGTTACGTATTGTAACTTACTGCCAGGGCCCAACTCACGACCCGAACTGCCGCCGTGAACTCTGCTCCTCGCACGTTCCGACTCCCGATCCGAACTGGCTTACGATCTTCGACCATAGATACCAGTAGACTGGCCGTGCTTTTCAGAAGCTATAGGGCTGGCGTGGCTCCAACATAAACCACGTGACTGTTGGCAAAACGTGGCGGGATTTCAAATCAGCGGTGTGCCATCCTATGTTTGTATCGTATTTTACCCACATTTCTCAATTGACTGCCAAACGCTTCCAACAAAAATTACTTTTTTATTTGCGAAAAATTATGTCAGAACTACGTTTGACCTGGATTTGTTCACAGTACTATTTATAAAATCTAACAAATACATCGAACGCCCCTCTGGTGGGCAGCGGGACGAAATTACTATAAACTATCAATTAAAGTAAAATGTCGTTAAAAGTCTTTTAAACAGTAAGAGTGGGCTTGTGTGTAAACTTTAAACATTGGATTCGCCGCGTTTTGAGCTCTAGTCACTTACAAAAGAAAATGGGATATGGCAATTATGTCAACTACAAGTACCATAATTGTCGACTTTAGGAGCAGCTCTATTTTAGAGTATCAGTTTTAGGTGCACTTCAAAGGTTCAGTTCCTACTATTTTTACAAAAGTTTAAACTATCAGTTTAAAAAAAAAAAAAAGATATTTTAGATGAAAGGTGAGACTTTGAAGTTTCGGAAAATAATTTTGGCGCCTACTTTTATTTAATAGTATTAGAAGTTAGAAAAAAATTCTCTCTATGTGTCGACTATAGGTGGTCTTACCTTATTATAACCTCACTTGTATATACAAAAAGGCGCGTATGTGCATATGGCTTAAAGTTTTTCCGTTTCAGGGCCTGTATCCAAAGCTGCCTTCGGTTTTCATCCTTAGGGAATCTATGAGTAGGAACGAGAAACAGTTATACTTACTTCTGTAACCGAATTATCACAGATACTTTCCAAAATGTAATATGAGTCTGACTTTCCATGCATCACTTTCAACATTTAATTTACGTGATACTCTATTTGAAGTGTAAAAGACATATAAAAGTCATGTCAGCAGATTTCAATAAACGCATCTGTACTATCATAGAAACACTTACACGTGAAATGTAATTACATTTCCCCCGGCAAAACGCTGAGTACAGCCATAAGCGCAACACGTAACAACCATGTTTTGCCAACATTCACGTAACTTTAGCCCAGAGATGTTGGAGCCATGAAAATGACGTCAGGGCCAGTCTATTATATTTATGGTCGAAGCTTACGACAGACAAGTAATAGCAGTCGAGCAAAGATACTACGAGAGGGGATATATCGATACGCGCTGCTAGCGCCGCTCATGGCCAGGCAAAGCAGCAACTCAGTGACAGTAGTAATTTATATTAACGTAGTGAGGTGGAAATACGTTAAAAACAGGATGTGAAATACATGATGGCGGGAACACGAGCCACGCACGGCTCATAAGGAAAATGTAAATTCAGTATACACTGTAAAACATTTGTGTACTAATTTGCTGCGACATGGCTAGGTAAAAATGGTTTAAATGGCTCTGAGCACTATGGGACTTAACTTCTGAGGTCATCAGTCCCCTAGAACTTTTAAATACTTAAATCTAACTAACCTAAGGACACCACAGACATCCATCCCCGAGGCAGTATTCGAACCTGCGACCGTAGTGGTCGCGCGGTTCCAGAGTGTAGCGCTTAGAAGCGCTCGGCCACCCCGGCTTGCCATGGCTAGATAAATGAGAAACAAAAATTCGTCCGCCGGCAAAACTCAGAGCTCTTCTGGGCTCATCTAAGGGCAGCCTTGCCCTAAGAAGTGCCGGTGTTTACGAGATTCCTTGTAGCTGCGGCATGTCGTTCATCGGACAAACTTGTCGCACTGTAGAAGAGAGATGCACTGAACACCGACGCTACACTCGTCCGGAGCAACCAGAAAAGTCTGCAGTGGCCGAGCATTGTCTCAGTACAGGCCATTCTATGAACTATCAACATACAAAGATTCTCGCATCGACGAGTTCGTACTGGGACAGTGTTATTAAGGAAGCAGTGGAAATACGTAGGTCGACGAATCTTGTAAACAGAGACACGGGCTTTCAGCTTAGTACAAATTGGGATCCAGCACTGGCCATATTGAAGTCGCTTCGAGCAGAGAGGAGTACTATTGGTCATAAGACGGACGACGATTCGACACCAACATAAATATTCTGTTGACAACGGGAGGATGAGCAAGGCGTCTACGTGGACGCGCATTTTTGCTTGCGGCTTCCGACAGATGTCGCTGGGGCGGACGATGACAGCCCAGAGTAACAGCGGCAGCCGCCGCACTTGCGGCTTCCGACAGAAGTCGCTGTGGCGGCCGATGGCAGCGCAGAGCAGCGGCAGTAGCCTCCGCGCGTGCGCCGAAGTCTTTGGTTCTTCATCCTGTAGGTGGCATTACTGTTCTTCCAGCTATCAGTTGATATCGTCGCTATTGGCCATCGAATTTGGCGCCTCCACGCATGCGCACTTCCTGCCTAAGACTGGCATAATAGGGGGCCCTGGTCCTGCCTTAGCAGTGTGGTCGTCTTACCTGAAGATGTCGGCCACTTGCCCTGACGAAATATTGTGGAGTTTTCACTATGACATCCGACGTCTCGCCCGAGAACCATATAGACAACAAAAATATAAATTATAATTGGGTTTCGAGTATGGGGCGCGAAAGCCTTAAGCCGAGACCCTAGCCTCTGTACCACCGCTTCAGTTGAAATACTGATTCGACAAAAAGGCACATAACCTACCTCGAAAAATCTGACTGTCATTTTCTTAAAGACGATCATCTGCGCATTCGGAGAGACAAGTGTTCTCTTATTTTGACCCCTCTTGCACTGAGCGAAGTTTGTGGGAAATCGGGTCGTGGCGCTCGCCGTGTTGTCCTCGCGAGCCGGCGACGCTGCCTGTGCGAACGTGTGTCGCTAGGAGTGTCGGAGACAGCCGGCTGCGCGGGGCGTCGCTGACGACAGGTGCCCCGCGGCCTGGCGGAAGGCGCAGCAGCGCGCGGCATCGCGACGCCCACGCGTAGAAAGCGGCGCGGGCGCAGCGAGGCGAAAGCACGCCCGCCGCTTGTCGCAATTAACTGCACCCACCGGCCGGGCCCGCCTGTCTGCAGAATACCGGCGAAACGGGTAGTCATCTGCCGGCGTGTGTTTCAAAACACCAGGAAAGTCGCCGGCAGGTCCACACACTGCCAATAGGAATTCTACACCGTGCAGTCGCATAAATGTGAACACGCGTCGGGAGCCTGAGTAACCAACAATCTGAGCAGTTCTCTTAGGTTGTTCGCAGATAATGCTGTAATTAACCGTCTAGTAAGCTCATCCGAAGACCAGTATCAGTTGCAAAGCGATTTAGAAAAGATTGTTGTATGCTGTGGCAGCTGGCAGTTGACACTAAATAACGAAAAGTGTGAGGTGATCCACATGAGTTCCAAAAGAAATCCCTTGGAATTCCATTACTCGATAAATAGTACAATTCTCAAGGCTGTCAATTCATCTAAATACCTGGGTGTTAAAATTACGAACAACTTCAGTTGGAAAGACCACATAGATAATATTGTGGGGAAGGCGAGCCAAAGGCTGCGTTTAATTGGCAGGACACTTAGAAGATGCAACAAGTCCACTAAAGAGACAGCTTACACTACACTCGTTCGTCCTCTGTTAGAATATTGCTGCACGGTGTGGGATCCTTACCAGGTGGGATTGACGGAGGACATCGAAAGGGTGCAAAAAAGGGCATCTCGTTTTATATTATCACGTAATAGGGGAGAGAGTGTGGCAGATATGATACGCGAGTTGGGATGGAAGTCATTGGCGGCCGCGGTGGTCCAGCGGTTCTAGGCGCGCAGTCCGGAACCGTGCGACTGCTACGGTCGCAGGTTCGAATCCTGCCTCGGGCATGGATGTGTGTGATGTCCTTAGGTTAGTTAGGTTTAAGTAGTTCTACGTTCAAGGGGACTGATGACCACAGATGTTAAGTCCCATAGTGCTCAGAGCCATTCATGGAAGTCATTAGAGCAAAGACGTTTTTCGTCGCGGCGAGATCTATTTACGAAATTTCAGTCACCAACTTTCTCTTCCGAATGTGAAAATATTTTGTTGAGCCCAACCTACATAGGTAGGATTGATCATCAAAATAAAATAAGAGAAATCAGAGCTCGAACAGAAAGGTTTAGGTGTTCGTTTTTCCCGCGCGCTGTTCGGGAGTGGAATGGTAGGGAGATGGTATGATTGTGGTTCGATGAACCCTCTGCCAAGCATATAAATATATAAATGTGAATTGCAGAGTAATCATGTAGATGTAGATGTGGATGTAGATGTAGATGAACCTTTGCAGGGCGATACGTGCAGGAAGAGAGTCCACGAGGTTCTCGGAGGTACCGGCAGGAATATGGAGCCATGTTGACTCCAGGACTGCGGCCAGGTGCACTAGGTTTCTCGGTTCATTATCCATGGCTCGAACAGCACAATTGAGGTGGTCACGCAGATTCTCGATTGAGTTCAAATTATGGGAGTTTGGTCTCAGCAAGCTGGATTCCACCCTGGTAAAAGCTGCACAGGACTATTATTCAGTTCATAGAAGATGGCTTTGAATCCCATAAGGCGACAAGAGTGGTATTCGTGGCAGCATACGATACCGTCATCCACCAATTACTATTAGACAAGGTCTGCAACCTAACCAAGGATTTCAGTCTCACCAGGCTCATCGCCAATCTTCTGAAGCACCGAAGATTCATCGCTGACTTCCAAGGACAGGGCAGCCGATGGAGGCTACAGAAAAGCGGGCTTCCCTAGGGAAGCGCATTGGCTCCAGTTCTCTTCAATATACATACAAACGACGAACCCATAGCGCTTAACTGCAGGAGTTTCGTGTATGCTGATGATTACGCTCTGGCAACCCAAAGCACAAACCTCGATTCAATAGAAGTCACCCTAAAGCGTGCACTTGAAGATCTGTCAAAATATTACAGAATAAACCAGCTTAAACCAAACTCTTCAAAGACACAAACGTCTGCTTCCATCTGAGAAATAGGAAAACCAGCCGCAAGTTAAAGACAGAATGGTCAGGGGTTAAACTGGATTACTGCGAAACTCCAAAACACCTAGGAATAACATTCGACAGATCTCTAACGGTCGAAAAACACTGTATGAACTTCAGATCAAAAGCCTCCGGCAGGAACAACCTAATGAGGAAACTGGTCAGATCACAGTGGAACAGCCAAGACGAAATCATACACTTCCGCAATTGTATTATGATACTGATCTGCACAGTATGGCTGTCCTGTTTAACACATG
The DNA here is from genome assembly GCF_021461385.2 of Schistocerca piceifrons. Classification (NCBI taxonomy): domain Eukaryota; kingdom Metazoa; phylum Arthropoda; class Insecta; order Orthoptera; family Acrididae; genus Schistocerca; species Schistocerca piceifrons. The sequence continues at coordinate 586,381,090 of NC_060142.1, read as the reverse complement.
CCAAACAGATGGATATTGCCCTACGACACATCCAAAATTACACTGAAAAGGCACAGAAACTGCTACACCTACCTAACATCGGTAGAGCACCAGTGAGCTCGCATAAGTGCCGCAACACGACTTGGCATGGACTCGACTAATGTCTGAAGCAGTTCTGGAGGGACTTGACGCATTAATCCTGCAGGGCTGTACATAAATCCGTAAGAGTACGAGGGGGTGATGATCTCTTCTAAATAGCACGTTTCAAGACGTCCCAGATACGCTCAATAATGTTTATGGCTGGGAGTTTGCCGGCCAGCGGAAGTGTTTAAACTCAGAAGAACGTTCCTGAAGCCACTCTGTAGAAATTCTGGACATGTGGGGTGTCGTATTATCCTGCTGGAACGGCCCAAGTCCGTCGGAATGCACAATGGGGATGAATGGTTGCAGATGATTATGATTACACAGGATGCTTATGTATGTGTCACCTGTCAGAGTCGTATCTAGACGTATCAGGGGCCCCATATCACTCCTAATGCAAACGCCCCACACCATTCCAGAGCTTCCACCAGCTTGAGTAGTCCTCTGCTGAGATGCAGGATCCTTGGACTCATGAGGTTGTCTCCATACTCATACACGTCCATCCGGTTGAGACAATTTGAAACAAGACTCGTCCGAACAGTTAGCATGTTTCCAGTCATCAACAGCCCAATGTCAGTACTGACGGGTCCTGGGCAAGGATAAAACTTTATGTCGTGCAGTCATCAAGGGTACACGAGGGGACCTTCGACTCCGAAAACCCATATCGATGATGTTTCGTTAAATGGTTCGCACACCGACACTTGTTGATGACCCAGCATTGAAATCTGCAATAATTTGCGGAGGCATTGCACTTCTGTCACGTTGAACGATTCTCTTCAGTCACCGTTGGTCCCGTTCTTTCAGGATCTTTTTTCGACCGCAGCGATGTCGGAAATTTATGTTTTACGAGGTTCCTGATATTCGCAGTACAGTTGTGTAATGGTGGTAGGGGAAAATCCCCACTAGACCGCTACCTCGGAGATGCTGTGCCCTATCATTCGTGCGCCAACTATAACACTACGTTCAAACTCACTTAAATATCAATAACTTACCATTGTAGCAGTAGTAACCGATATAACAACTGCACCAGACACCTGTTGTCTCATGTAGGCGTTGCCAACAGCAGCCCCGTATTCTGCCTGTTTACGTGTCTCTGTATTTGAATACACATGTTTTCATCAGTTTCTTTGGCGCTTTAGTGTTTAACAGACTGCTTGAAGTCAACTCCAGTTGAATGGCTTTACCACCTTGCAGGAACTGCACAACCTCCTTTTCGAAGAAAGAACGAAACGGGAGGAGGAAAAAACGCATCCCACGCATGGGCAACAATCCCACCAACAACGACTAAGATCAAGGAAATGTTTCCTCGGAACCCTGGAGATACTAAAGAAACTAACAACCACTGCAGCCATGGAGGACTGAGACATCAAACCCACCTGGCTGGGAACGATTTCCAGAATATTTACTCCCTGGCCGTGATGGGAATTGGTCAGACTGGAAATCCTTGAATAGGCTGAGGTCAGGAGTGGGCAGATCACGGGCTAATTGACAAAATGAGGATACACTGAAGAAAACAAAATCCAATGTGACCGCAGGAAAGAACAGACTGTTCAGTATGTGCTTCAGTGTTGACTGTGACCAGTCACCTGCACAGAAGATGACCTTTACAAGGCAACGGAAAATGCAATGGAAGTGGTCTGATTTTGGTCAAAGATTATATAAACTGTGTTCATTTGTCAACAGTAGTATAAACTGCGTTTTAATGCGTTTTATCTGTGTTTCTGTCCCGATAATAATAATAATAATAATAAAGTATGGCTTTTGGAACAGACAAATGTAAGAAAAATAGCATAGTCAAGGGAAAACACACTAAACAAGAAGATTACATATTGGATAACCACAGCGACTGCATAGAAGCGATGGAAAAAACGGATGCCTATAAATATCTAGGATACAGACAAAAAATAGGAATAGATAACACAAATATTAAAGAAGAACTAAAAGAAAAATATAGACAAAGACTAACAAAATACTGAAAACAGAATTGACAGCAAGAAACAAGACAAAAGCTATAAATACTTATGCCATACCAATATTGACCTACTCATTTGGAGTAGTGAAATGGAGTAACACAGACCTAGAAGCACTCAATACACTTACACGATCACAGTGCCACAAATATAGAATACATCACATACATTCAGCAACAGAAAGATTCAGATTAAGCAGAAAGGAAGGAGGAAGGGGATTTATCGACATAAAAAACCTACATTATGGACAGGTAGACAATTTAAGAAAATTCTTTCTAGAACGAGCAGAAACTAGCAAAATACACAAGGCAATCACTCATATAAATACATCGGCTACACCACTGCAATTTCATAACCACTTCTACAACCCTTTAGATCACATAACATCAACAGATACGAAGAAAGTAAATTGGAAAAAGAAAACACTTCATGGCAAGCACCCGTATCATCTAACACAGCCACACATCGATCAAGACGCATCCAACACATGGCTAAGAAAGGGCAATATATACAGTGAGACAGAAGGATTCATGATTGCAATACAGGATCAAACAACAAACACCAGGTATTACAGCAAGCATATTATTAAAGATCCCAATACCACAACGGATAAATGCAGACTTTGTAAACAACAAATAGAAACAGTAGATCACATCACAAGCGGATGTACAATACTAGCAAATACAGAATACCCCAGAAGACATGACAATGTCGCAAAAATAATACATCAACAGCTTGCCTTACAACATAAACTTTTAAAACAACACGTTCCTACATACAAGTATACACCACAAAATGTACTGGAGAATGATGAATACAAATTATACTGGAACAGAACCATTATAACAGATAAAACAACGCCACATAACAAACCTGACATCATACTCACCAATAAAAAGAAGAAATTAACACAACTAATCGAAATATCCATACCCAATACAACAAATATACAAAAGAAAACAGGAGAAAAAATTGAAAAATACATCCAACTGGCTGAGGAAGTCAAAGACATGTGGCATCAGGATAAAGTTGACATCATACCAATTATACTATCAACTACAGGAGTCATACCACACAATATCCACCAGTACATCAATGCAATACAGCTACATCCAAACATATATATACAACTGCAGAAATCCGTAATTATTGATACATGTTCAATTACCCGAAAGTTCCTAAATGCAATATAACACATACCGTACAGTTAAAAGGAAGTGACGCTTGATCAAGGTCCGCGTCACTCCATTTTTAACCGGACTTAACGTCTGAGAAAGTGAAGGAAATAATAATAATAATAATAATAATAATAATAATGGGAGTTTGGCGATCAGGGAAGTGCGGTAAACGCATCATGGTGTTTTTCGAACCACGCGCTAGCAATGCGAGCTGTGCGACACGTTGCGGATAGATGCCATCGTGCCGAGGCAAAACAATATGTACGTAGGAGTGGTCATGGCGCCGCCCAAGGATGGATTCGTACCTGTGTTGATCCATTACGCCTTCAAAAATATCAAGATCGCCAAGGGAATCCGCGAAAGCTTTCCCCAAACCATTATGCTCCTTTCTCCAGCCTGGACCCTACCGTCGATAACTACAGGATGTTCGCTTTCAGATGTTTCACGTCGGTGCAACATAAAAAGTGATTCATCTGAGAAGGCCACCTCTTCCCGCTCAGTGGATGTCAAGTTGTGGCATCGGAGTGTAAATTACAGCCTTCGCCGCCGATGAACAGCACGGGTGCATTCACCAAGGCAAGTGAACAAACTTTACCGCTTCGGAAAAGTTTCCACCCATCGCACGCAAGTCAATGATCATACCCTTTTGGACGTTAAATACACATATAAGAAAGGTTTTGCATCTCACTGGTTCCGAGAGTTCCGGAACCTGTGCAGAAAATTGGAATAGAGATCAGCATAAACATCATTTCCGCTTTTTTTATTGCTCATGAAAACCACACATTACGTGTTGTACCACCATACAGCGAGACCTTCAGAGGTGGTAGTCCAGACTGCTGTACACTCCGTTACCTCTAATACCCAGTATGTCTTATTCCTATTGCATTGATACATGCCTGTATTCGTCGTGGCATACTATCCACAAGTTCATCAAGGCACTGTTGGTCCAGATTGTCCCACTCCTCAACGGCGATTCGGCGTGGATCCCTCAGAGTGGTTGGTGGGTCACGTCGTCAAAAATGGTTCAAATGGCTCTGAGCACTATGGAACTTAATATCTCAGGTCATCAATCCCCTAGAACTTAGAAGTGCTTAAACCTAACCAACCTAAGGACATAACACACATCCATGTCCAAGGCAGGATTCGAACCTGCGACCGTAGCAGATGCGCGGTTCCGGACTGAAGCGCCTAGAACTGCTTGACCACAGCGGCCGGCAGGTAACAGTTCTAAAGGAAGTATAACGAAACATCCATTTATCACTGAAGCACATTTTTTTGTATTAACACTTGAGCATTACGTGTTTTCATTACAGAAACAGTACTTATACATTACAACAGCGACCACTATGTTGTTACGGACATTGCACCTAGAACCTAGAACCGCACGGCCATAACGGCCGACGTCACATCGTCCATAAAAAGCCCTTTTCAATCTCTCCCAGGAATGTTGGATAGGGTACACGTCTTGAGAATATACTGGCCACGCTTGTCGAGCGATGTCGTTACCCTGTAAGAAGTCATTCACAAGATGTGCATGATGGGGGCGCGAATTGTCATCCATGATACGAATGCCTCACCGGTATGCTGCCAATATGGTTGCACTATCGGATGATGGCATTCACGTATCGTACTGATGTTATAGCGCCTTCCATTACAACCAGCGGCCCCACATAATGCCACCCCAAAACAGCAGGGAAGCTCCACCTGGCTGCACTCGCTGAACAGTGTGTCTAAGGCGTTCAGCCTGACCGGGTTGCCTCCAAACACGTCTCCGATAATTGTCTGGTTGAAGGCATATGCGACAGTCATCGGTGAAGAGAACGTGATGCCAGTTCTGAGCGGCCCATTCGGCACGTTGTTGGGTCCATCTGTATCGCGCTGCATGGTGCCGTGGTTGCAAAGATGGACCTCGCCATCCACGTCGGGAGTGAAGTTTCGCATCATGCAGCCTACTGCGCACATTTTGAGTCGTAACAAGACGGTCACATGGCTGCACAAAAAGCATTATTCAACATGGTGGCGTTCCTGTGAGGGTTCCTCCGAGCGATAATCCTTAGGTAGCGGTCATCCATTGTAGTAGTAGCCCTTGGGCGGCTTGAGCGAGTCATGTCATCGACAGATCCTGTCTCTCTATACTCCTCCATGTCCGAAAAATATCGCTTTGGTTCACTCCGAGGCGTCTGGACACTTCCCTTGTTGAGAGTGCTTCCTGTCCCAAAGTAACAATGCGGATGCGATCAAACAGCGGTGATGACCGTCTAGACATGGTTGAACTACAGACAACACTAGCCGTGTACCTCTTTGCTGGTGGAATGACTGGAACTGATCGGCTGTCGGACCTCCTCCGTCTAATAGGCGCTGCTCATGCATGGTTGTTTACATCTTTGGGCGGGTTTAGTGACATCTCTGAGGAATCAAAGGGACTTTGTGTGTGATATAATATACACAGTCAACGTCTATTTTCAGGACTTCTGGAAACTGGTGTGATGCAAAATTTCTTTTGATGTATGTAAATCGCTGCGTTTCCGCATGACGACAATGACTTCACTGTTACCCGCGTCCCCCAACACGCTCCATACACCTTTTTCTGCTAGTGCTGCCACCTGCCATATGTGAGTGGTTATTGCACGTTGATATCGAATATAAGTGGTTGTCACATTAAAGTGAGTTGACTTTGTAAATATGAGGGTGGTTTGATAAGTCGTGAAAGAATGGAACATTTACGTTACTCCTTGCAACCAGCAAGACTTTTCGCGCCGATTTGTGAGTGTGATGAAATCTGGACTCATCATTAGCGCACAAGTGTCAAAACGACAGTGCAGACAATAGACAAGGACAGGTGAAAGAGCACTGAAGAAGACAAAGACCATTTTGTCAGTTGGTAAGGTGTTTAGCGCTATTTTTTGGGATTTCCAAGGAATAATTCCCATAGATTACTTGAAGAAAAGGCCTAACCATAACTATACCCTACTGTCCTTTATTTTTGAATCGTTTGAAATTTGCGTTGGCATGCAAAGAAGTGCTCTTTCACCAGGAAAACGCACCATCCTATACATCAGCCATAACAATAGTGAAAGCGCTTGAATGGATTTTGAATTGGTTTCTCGTGCACCAAATTCATGAGACTTAACCCTCATGTGACTTCTACCGGTTCCCTAATTTGAAACTTTGCTTTGCTGGGAAGAAATTTTCGTCAAATAAGAAAGTGATATTTGCATCAAGACGCAATCTGCAGAATTCGACAGAACCTGGACCCCTGGTGGGATGAAAAAGCTGGAGGAACGCTGGACCAAGTGTATTTCTCTCAAAGGAAACTATGTTGAGAAATTATGTGAGTTGTTTTGAAAGAAACATTTTTTCTGCACTTCTACCAGACTTATCAAACCACCCTCACATGTGCTTCCAGAGAAGCAAATCATGTATCAATATCAACCTGGAGAAGTTCCGGAAAGCTCCTCTCTGTGCGTCCTTCTCGATGCGGAGATATCCGTACACACTAAAATCACACACAAAGCACCGAGCGAGGTGGCACAGTGGCTAGCACACTGGACTCGCATTCGGGAGGACGACGGTTCAATTCCGCGTCCGGCCGTCCTGATTTAGGTTTTCCGTGATTTCCCTAAATCGCTCCAGGCAAATGCCGGGATGGCTCCTCTGAAAGGGCGCGGCCGACTTCCTTCCCCGTCCTTCCCTAATCCGATGAGACCGATGACCTCGCTGTCTGGTCTTCTCCCCAAAACAACCCAACCCAACCCACACACAAAGCAAATATCGTGTGCTTGTGATAATATTCCAGCAATAGCGGGACAAGAATGCTTAAACTGGATCAAGTGCAAATAGTCTAATTCGACCCATTAAGTAAAGAAAATAGAACCTCGTGTTAAATTAATCCAGGAAAACGGGCCCTATGCTGGGTGATGAGTGACATTGGGCAGATAGTAATATCACTTTTAATTGTTAGTCTGTAGGTCTTACGACACTAGCTTACATTTTGTTCTCTTGGTCGGAACTAATACAATTACGAGCTAAATCATTACGACCACTAACCCATCGCGAGACCGAATGCCTCTTGCCGGTACCACGGACGCTGTTTCGGTAAGGAGGAGAAATGAATAGGGAATCGTTATAGCAACGATACGGACCATTAATGGCGAAATCTGCTGACATAAGAGACTTTGGCAAAAAGCAGACGGCTATGACCCACCTCCTGGGATCGAGTACCTCGGCAACGCCTAAGCTGGCCGGCTGCTGCTGTCGTAAGTATCCCCGAAAAATGGTTGAAGGACACTGGAACCACGAGTAGGAAACGAGGCGTTGGACGCCCACTTCTTATAACAGAACGTAGTGGTTGGAGTTTTGCCCACTGTGTACAGCAGAATAGGCAGTGATTCGTGGCAGATCCAACTATATAGTACACTGCTTGTGGAGGCACAAGTGCGTTGGAGTACACCACATCTTTGAACGAGGGATTGCGCTACAGACGACTCCGAACCCTTCATGTTACCATGTTGGAGTTATCGAACGGAGTTACCGAAAACCGTGCACCAATGGAAACATGTCGCCTTGTTGAATGAATCACGTTTCATGTTAACTTAAGTTAACAGTCATCTTCATATACGATATCATCCAGGTGGACGGCTGCTTGGAACATGAGAACTTTGGTAATAATCGAAGGCACTAGGAAACTATGGAGTGCATAAACATTACTGTGAACCACCTAAACCTACTAATAGTTCATGTCTTCCCTGACGGCGATGACGTTTTCCAGTAACGTAGCTACCCCTGTCACAACATCAGAAAAGTGCTCCAGTGGTTTAAGGAACATTATAATAAACACAACAATAGAAGTCATTTGGTGAGCTATAGCGCGCCGGCTCCATACGACCAGCCCGTAGTTTACGGGAGTTGTGTGATCTACACTACTGGCCATTACAATTGCTACACCAAGAAGAAATGCAGATGATAAATGGGTATTCATTGGACAAACATATTATACGATAACTGACATCTTATTACATTTTCACGCAATTTGGGTGCATAGATCCTGAGAAATCAGTACACAGAACAACCACCTCTGGCCGTAATAACGGCCTTGATACGCCTGGGCATTGAGTCAGACAGAGCTTGGATGGCGTGTACATGTACAACTGCCCATGCAGCTTCAACACGATACCACAGTTCATCAAGAGTAGTGACTGGCGTATTGTGACGAGCCAGTTGCTCGGCCACCATTGACCAAACGTTTTCAATTGGTGAGAGATCTGGAGAATGTGCTGGCCAGGGCAGCAGTCGAACATTTTCTGTATCCAGAAAGGCCCGTACAGGACCTCCAACATGCGGTCGTGCATTATCCTGCTGAAATGTAGCGTTTCCCAGAGTTCGAATGAAGGGGAGAGCCACTGGTCGTAACACATGTGAAACGTAACGTCCACTATTCAAAGTGCCATCAATGCGAACAAGAGGTGACCGAGACGTCTAATCAATGGCTTCAAAATGGTTTAAATGGCTCTGAGCACTATGGGACTCAACATCTGAGGTCATCAGTCCCCTAGAACTACTTAAACCTAAGTAACCTAAGGACAACATACACATCCATGCCCGAGGCGCCTAGAGCCGCTCCGCCACCACGGCCGGCTAACCAATGGCACCCCATACCATCACGCCAGGTGATACGCCAGTATGGCGACGACGAATAAACGCTTCCAATGTGCGTTCATTGCGATGTCGCCAAACACGGATGAGACCATCATGATGCTGTAAACAGAGCCTGGATTCATCCGAAAAAAATTACGTATGCCATTCGTGCATACAGGTTCGTCGTTGAGTACACCATCGCAGGCGCTCCTGTCTGTGATGCAGCGTCAAGGGTAACCGAGATAATAGGCCATGCTGCTGCAATCGTCGTCGAACTGATTGTGCAGATGGTTGTTGTCTTGCAAGCATCCCCATCTGTTGACTCAGGGATCGAGACGTTACAGCCATGCGGATAAGATGCAGCCATGCGGATAAGATGCCTGTAATCTCGACTGCTAGTGATACGAGGCCGTTGGCGTTCCGTATTACCTTCCTGAAGCCACCGATTCCATATGCTGCTAACAGTCATTGGATCTAGACCAACGCGAGCAGCAATGTCACGATACGATAAACCGCGATAGGCTACAATCCGACCTTTATCAAAGTCGGAAACGTGATGGTGTGCATTTCTCCTCCTTATTAGAGGCATCACAACAACGTTTCACCAGGCAACGCCGGTCAACTGCTGTTTGTGTATGAGAAATCGGTTGGAAATTTTCCTCATGTCAGCACGTTGTAGGTATCGCCACCGGTGCCAACCTAGTGTGAATGCTCTGAAAAGCTAATCATTTGCGTATCACAGCACCTTCTTCCTGTCGGTTAAATTTCACGTCTGTAGCACGTCATCTTTATGGTGTAGCAATTTTAATGGCCAGTAGTGTATGTATCAACATTTGATGGCCCACTCCTCTGTAAACCCAGACTTTTCACATCTATGCCAGCTAACTCGCTGCTGTATCGCGGGCCAGAGGTGGACTAAGAGGCAGTTAAGCAGGAGGTCATCATGTTTTGTTCATCAGTGCATCTTATTACAGAGTGATGATGGGCTCCAAGTAGCATCGTTTTGGGCAACACAAGTCTATAGGCGTTATGTACCTACGGAACAGTGAGCTGGGTTTTAATTACATTTACAACTCTACTCCGAAAACCACCTTACGGTGTGTGGCAGAGGGTACCTCATGTACCACTGTCATTTCCCTCCATTCTCTTTCCAATCGGGAATGGTACGCGACAAGAAAGAGTGTTCTTATGCCAACAAGTGAGATCTAATCTAATTTAACTTTCACGGTCTTTTCTGTAGATGCACATAGAAAAAAGGACTATATTCCGTGACTCATCTAGGAACGTACGTCCACGGAATTTTACGAGGGCTGTTCGGAAAGCAACGAACGATCGGCTGCGAAATGGACACCACAGTGAAAAGTCGATCAAGTTTTGCACAGGTGTGCTGGACAGTGTCTCTAGTATGTCGTAGGTAGCGTCACTTCGTTCTTTTCACTTCTGAGAGCACAGTGAGTGCGTAAAGATGCGTAGAAAACAGTGTCTCCCAAAGAGTGTGGGTGCCTGCCGAGAGATTTCGCCTGATATCACACAACCCCAGACAACGTAACTGTCATGCAGTTCCTTCCTCATGACATTTCTCGGCCGTACGCTACAGAGGCAACGAGGACGCTCCTGCAGCGTATTCGATGGGAACTGTTTGATCACCCACCATACAGTCAGGAATTGGATCCCACTGAGTTTCATCTCTGCTCACATAATCCGCTCTCTATGAACACAACATTTTGACGGAGACAATGAACTGCAGTCTAGCATAGAAACCTGTCGGAGGGCACTGGAGACTGCCTTCTATGACGAGGGTATTGTAAAGTTGGTATAACGCGACAACAGATGTCTATGTCGGAGCGGCGAATACGTAAGGAAGTAGCTGGAAGGTGTAGCCAACTGACGCAAATAAAAGAGTTGTGATTTTCACTGTTGATTGCACTTCACGACCAGGCGTTCCTTAGTTTCCCAATAGCCCTTGTATCAGTAAAACACATTGTGATGATCGCAGCCTCTCTTGTAGCCAATGGAGTTGAGTGAGCATCGTTGTCACGCTTTCGTTCTTACTAGTGATAAATGTGACGCAACTTGCAGTCTCCTTCGTGGGTGGATTGTACTTTCGGAGGAATCTTCCAATGAAAGTCAGCCTGACGTCTATCTTTTCTGTGGTTAATTTTAATGGTGCCCTTGTAGTTTAAATTGTTTCGTAAGCATACTATTTAGTAGTTCGTGGGCGACTGCAATCAAATTCACCGTAAGCAAAATCAAAAGGAGTTCGCTTAGTCTCAGACAAACAAGAAGCAAAATAATGCCAAAGCTAAAGGAAATGAAATAATGATAAATCAACAATAAAGTTGAATCATACAATAGCTGGTTCCTTCTATTTGTGCGCAGTACGTTAATGTTTAGTGTGAGTTCTGTGCAATTCTTCCGAAAATTCCGTAGAATTTTCTAGCGATGTGACTCCTCTATACACAATAACCTCATTCAGCTCCTGACATTATCCGCTGGGACATCTGTACATTGTTCCTATAAGTTTTCCTTGTGGTACCCCCAAATTTTATTTTCTCTGAAGATTTATTCCTGTTAAGAATGACATGCTGTTTTCTATTTTCTTGATGCTCCCTCAGTCCACTTACACAGCTGGTCTGTCATTCGGCACGCTCGTATTTTGTTCGTTAGACGACGGTGTGGAATTGTCTGGGACGTCTTCCGAAACTCAAGGAACTCCTCATCAACGTGGACGCCGGTATCTGCTGCATTTGGAGCATCGTGGGTGAACGGAGCGAGATGGATTTTACGCCACCATTACTTGTGAAACCGGTGTTGACTCTTAGAGAAGAGATGTCCAGTCTCTAGAAAGGTCATAATACACGAGCATAAACAGTATAAACTGTGTTTCAAAATTCTAAAACAGTGACTGACATCCTGAAACAGTTGTAAGAGGAAGAGGAATACTGACTATATTTTTGACAGTACTAGGTTAAAGGTCATGGACTTTGGTAAAAAAGAAGAAAGGAGCTTTGGAAGACAATTATTTTGTGTCAGTCGACAGATTTAGCAAGGAAGCTATATATATATTTCAATATAAGAGCAGTCACAACAAGTCTGGAAATACTAGAACATCAGTTTCTCTATGGAAATTTTCTCTTTTTAAAGTAACGAGTAATGGTACCTACAGCATACTTTTACTGCGGTAAGAATGGATGGCTGTACCTCATGTTGTTATCCTTGTGGCAAAATACAGATGGTGTGTCAGTTGTGTGTAAGTAAAGTATTATGGATTTGTTGACTGGGAGGTAGCTGATCTAAGCGGAAAGGATATCTAAACGCACGTAAATTGTTACCTTTCTGCGAGAAGTGGGACTATAAATAACAATCACTACATTTCATAGCTTAAAGTGTACTGTAACTGAAGAAGAGGAACGAAAATTGATTGTAGGTACTGGACGTAAAACTAACTCATTCAATAAATGCCTCTAGCTTGTTGACTTCAGACTAAGCCCCCTTGTAAAAGTTACCACACCACTTCCTGCAACTATTTATTATTTAATGTCTCGTAATGTACCACTCTTTTTTTAACAACTTATTCGATTTGCAGGAATAATTACACAAGGTGGGCGATGGAATGCAAGACACACACTGTGCAAGATTGCTGGGATTGCGAGATAAGACAAGACACTTCTGTGTTAGACCTCGGAATGAACAGTTCTGCTGAGACCAGGTTCAAGCGTAAATGATTGCGAAACCCTCTTAGCAACAAATAATCCTGGACAAATAGTGAATATCGTGACGAATACAGGGATTAGCGACCACAAGGCAGTTGCTCCTAGCCTGAATACCCTAACACCTAGATCCATCAAAAGGAAACCCAAAGTATATCTATTTAAAAAAGCTGATAAAAATGCTCTTAACGCCTTTTGAAGAGACAGTCTTCACTCCTTCCGATCTGATCATGTAAGCTTAGAAAAATTGTGGAATTATTTCAAAGAGATAGTATCGATAGCGATTGAGAGATATGTACCACATAAATTAATAAGTGATGGTACTAATCCCCCATGGTACACAAAACGGATCAGTTCGCTGTTGCAGACGCAGCGAGAAAAGCTAGCCAAATTTTAAAAAAACGCAAAATCCCTAAGACTGGCAAAGTTTTGCAGAAGTTCGAAATATAGCACGTACTTCATCGCGAGATACTTTTAATAATTTCCACGACGAAATTCTGTCTCGAAATCTGGCAAAAAACCCAAAGAGATTCTGGTCATACACAAAGCACACCAGTGGGAAGACGCAATCAATGTCGGCCGGAGTGGCCGTGCGGTTCTGGGCGCTACAGTCTGGAACCGAGCGACTGCTACAGTCGCAGGTTCGAATCCTGACTCGGGCGTGGATGTGTGTGATGTCCTTACGTTAGTTAGGTTTAATTAGTTCCAAGTTCTAGGCGACTGATGACCTCAGAAGTTTAGTCGCATAGTGCTCCGAGCCATTTGAACCATTTTGAACGCAATCAATATCTTCAACAACGGTGAACTCACTAATGACAGTGCCACTAAAGCAGAGTTATTAAACACGGTTTTGCGAAACTTCTTCACCAAAGAAGACGAAGTAAATATTCCTGAATTCCAATCAAGAACAACTGCCAAGATGAGAAACATAGAAGTAGATATCCTCGGTGTAACAAAGCAGCTTAAATCATTTAATAAAGCCAGAGCCTCCGGTCCAGATTGTATACCAGTCAGGTTCCTCTCAGAGTATGCTGATACAATAGCTCCATATTTAGCAGTTATATACAACCGCTCGCTCACAGAAAGATCCGTACCTAAAGACTGGAAAATTGCTCATGTCACAATATCCAAAAAGGGAAAGATGAGCAATCCGTTGATTTACAGGCCCATATCACTAACGTCGATTTGCAGTAGGATTTTGGAACATATACTGTGTTCGTACATTATGAAGTACCTCGAAGAAAACGATTTATTGACACATAGCACGGATTCAGAAAGTATCGTTCTTGCTAAACACAACTAGCTCTTTATACTCATGAAGTAATCAGTACTATCGGCAGGGGATGTCAAATTGATTCCATATTTTTAGATTTCCAGAAGGCTTTCGATATTGTTCCTCACGAGTGTCTTCTAACAAAACTGCGTACCTATGAAATGTCACCTCAGTCGTGCGACTGGATTCGTGATTTCCTGTCAGAAAGGTCACAGTTCGTAGTAATAGACGGAAAATCATCGAGTAAAACTGAAGTAATATCCGGCGTTCCCCAAGGAAGTGTTATAGGCCCTCTATTGCTCCTGGTCTTTATTAACGACATAGGAGACAATATGACAAGCCGTCTTAGTTTGTTTGCAGATGATGCTGTCATTTACCGTGTTGTAAAGTCATCAGATGACAAAAACAAATTGCAAAATGATTTAGATAACATATCTGTACGGTGCTAAGAGTGGCAATTGACCACTAACAAAGAAAAGTGTTAACTTATTCACATGAGTAGTAAATGAAATCCGCTAAATTTCGATTACGCGATAAGTCAGACACATCTGAAGGCTGTAAATTCAACTAAAAACGTAGGGATTTCAATCACAAATAACCTCAATTGGAACGACCACGTAGATAATGTAGTGGTTAGAGCAAACCAAAGACTGCGATTCATTGGCACAACACTCAGAAGGTGCAACAGGTCTAATAAAGAGACTGCTTACAACACGCTTGTCCGCTATATTCTGGAGTATTGCTGTGCGGTGTGGGATCTGCATCAGCTGGGACTGACAGGTGACAGCGAAAAAGTACAAAGAAGGGCAGCTCGTTTTGCGTTATCGCGAAATAGGGAAGATAGTGCCACATACATGACACTTGAAGTAGAGTGGAAATCATTACAACGAAGGCGGTTTTCGTTGCGACGGGATCTTCTCATGAAATTTCAATCACCAGTTTTCTCCTCCGATTGCGAAAACATTCTGTTGGCACCTACCTACATACGAAGAAATTATCATCACCACAAAGTAAGAGAAATCACGGTTCGCTCAAATAAATTAGAGTGCTCGTTTTACTCGAGCGCCGTTCCTGAGCGGAACGGTAGAGAGACAGCTTGAAGGTGGTTCATTGAACCCCCTGCCAGGCACTTTATTATGAATAGCAGAGTAATCACGTAGATGTAGATGTAGAAGCCTTTAGACGAGAACATTGATGATTTGGAGTTATAGTTAGATGACAACTGTGTACAGTGCTTGGAGATACTCATCACCATCCTGCTGATGGTGACTCTTCCACTTTGCTTCATGGCAGCTGTACGTGTAACATGAAACCACAGTCTTCACCAGACAAGTGGCACTTAGACACACCGACCCACATCGGAAGACCATCGCTAATGTTAAGAGTTTCAATGCCATATGTACAGTGCGGGTCAAGAGATACTACCCATTATAACCTAATTGAATACAAAACGAACAACTGAAATTCTGAAATAACTGAACACTTTATTGAAGCTACAGGATTATTTACAATATTCTTTCTTCAGTCGTTTCGCATTGTTGTTGACACACTTCGTCAAACCATCTGTGATGCTTTAACATACACAGTCGTTCACAGGAATCAATTTCTTCAAAACGTTGTAAATAACAGTCTGCTGCAGATCCACAAAAAGTTTCCGTAAATTGTTGACAGCCTCCCTCATAGGTAGAGCAGTGTTGAAATTGTTATTCGAGACATTTATTAGTAAATTATAACCACCTTTATACCAAGTTTTCAAAGTAAAACTCTTTCTTCGTAAAGAAACCATCCTCGGAACAGGTTATAACCAGAAATGAATAATGTCAGAAATGCCTGATTTGATAGCAGTGCAATCTGGTGTTTGTATCAATAATTATCTGAAAAAAAAATTATCAGTGCCCTCTGGTGTTTGTGTCTATAATTATCACAAGCAAACAGAATTAAGTTAATGGTTTCATTGGGTTACGTTGGATGGTGACATTTTGCCCACCCTATATTTATCTTCTAGCACAAGCAGCCCTGAGTTCATAAATAAGATGAAAAAGTACTGAGTCGCTATGTGCAGTTCTTAAGTTCCTTAAAGTTTTGCCATCAGCGTGAAGACTAGTTTGAAACAGGTCTCGACGCTGGTTTATCTTGTGTAAGTCTTTTCACTTCTGCATAACTACTACGTGCTGAATGCTGCATTCACATACATCTACATGATTACTCTGCAATTCACAATTAAGTGTCTGGCAGAGGGCTCATCGAATCACCTTCACGCTATCTCTCTACCGTCTCACTCTGGAACAGCGAGCGGGAAAAACCAGCAATTAAATGTTTCTGTGCAGGCTTTTATTTTCCTTACTTTATTTTGATGACCATCTCTCACCACGTAGGTGGGGGCCAACGAAATATTTTTTTGCCCTCTGAGGAGGAGGTTGGTCATTGAAATTTCATGAGAAGAGCATTTTCGTTTTAATGATTGCCAGTCCAGTTCACGTATAATGATAGTAAAAAACGAGCTGCCCTTCTCTGAACATTTACGATCTCCTCCGTCGATCCTGTCTGTTGCGGATCCCACACCGCACAGAAGTACTCAAGAAGAGGACGTACGAGTGTGATGTAGGCAGTTTCTTTAGTAGACCTGTTGCATTTTCTCAGTCTTCTGCCAACAAATCATAGTCTTTGGTTTGCTTTGCCCACAACATTATCTACGTGTTGGTTCCAACTTACGTTATTCTTAAATGTAATTCCTAAGTGTTTAGTTGAATTTACGGTCTTTAGATCTGTGTGTTTACCGTGTACCCGAAATGTAGCGGATTCGTTTTGGTAATCATGTGGATGACTTCACAGTTCGCATAATTTAGTGTAAATTGCCACTAGGCGCACCATACAGATACCATGTCTGCATCGTTTTGCAATTTATTTTGATCATTTGATGATTTTATGAGACGATAAATAACTGATCATCTGCAAACAGTCTAAGTGTGTTACTCAGAATGTGTCCTAAAACATTTAGGTAGATAAGGAACAGCAGAGGGCCTATAAGACTTTCTTAGGGAACGCCAGACATTATTTCTGTTTCATTCAATGACGTTCCGCTAGTTACTAAGAAATGTGGCCCGTTTGACAGGAAATCAAGAATCAAGTCACACAAATGAGACGATAGCCCATAAGCACATAAATTGATTAGAAGTCGCTTGTGAGGTATGGTGTCAAAAGCCTTATGGAAATCTAAAAATATGGAATCAATTTGACATCCCCTGCGAATAGCACTCATTACTTCATGACAATAAAGAGCTAGTTGTGTTTCACAAGAAGGATATCTTATGAATGTGTGTCGGCTGTTTGTCAATAAATCGTTTTCTTCGAGATAACTCATAATGTTCGAACACAGTACATGTTCCAAAGTTCTACTGAAAGTCGACGTTACCTATATGGGTCTGTAATTTAGCAGATTACACCTATTTCTTTTCTTAGGTACTGGTGTGACTGGAGCAACTTTCCAGCCTTCAGGTACGGATCTCCCAACGAGCGATCGGTTTCATATTATTGCTAAATATGGAGCTATTATATCAACATACTCTGAGAGGAAGCTGACTGGTATACAATCAGGACCGGAGGCCTTGCCTTTATTAAGTGATTTAAGCTTCTTTGCTACACCGAGGATATCTACTTTTAAGTTACTCACATTGGCAGCAATTCTTGATACAAATCCTGGAATATATACTTCGTCTTCTTTGGTGAAGGAATTTCGGGAACCCGTATCTAGTAACTATGATTTAGTGGCACAGTCATCAGTAACATCACCACTGTTATCGCGCAGCGAAGGTGTTGACTGTGTCTTTCCACTGGTGTAATTTACATACGACCAGAAAGGTTTTGGATTTTCTGCCAGATTTAGAGACAGAGTTTCGTTGTGGAAAGTACTAAAAGCATTTCGCACTGAAGTCCGCCCTACATTTCGAGCTTCTGTAAAACTTCGCCAATCTTGAAGATTTTGCGCTTTTTTTAAATGCGGCATCCTTTTTTCGTTGTTTATGGAACAATGTTCTGATCTGTTTAGGATACCATGGGACATCTTTTATTGTTTCGTATATGTCTCTCAATAGCCGTTGATACTATTTATTTGAATTTAAACCACTTCCGGTCTACGATTACATATTTTGACTGGAAGGGGTGGAGACTGTTTGTTTGAAAGGGCTCAAGCGAATTTTTACCTGCTTTTTTTTTAGAAATAGATGTGTTTTGTGTTTGTTTTTGATGGGTTTGGATGTTACAATAGTCAACAACCTTGTGGTCACTAATCCCTGTATCTCTCATGATGCCCCTTATTTGATCAGGATTATTTGTTGCTAAGATGTGAAGTAAGTTTTCACAACCCTTTACTTCGAGAATCCATTCAGAACAATTTCGGACGTAGTTTTATCGTTTTATATCTACCTCCGACTTTAAACATATATTTTCGCCAATATATCGAGGATAGATTGAAGCCACCATCAACTATAACTGTATGAGAGGGGTACCCAGTTGATATTACACCAAAGTTTCTTTGAACTGTTCAGCAACTGTCGGGAGTTCGGTAAAAGAAACCAGTTATTAATTTATTCTGGTTGTAAGTATAACCTCGCCTCATACTAGCTCCCAGCGACCATCTGCTGCGATTTTACTACAGCGTAAACTACTTCTGACAGCAATAAACACTCCACCACCAACTGTATTTAATCTATCCTTTCTGAACACGGTTAGGTCCTGTGTAAAAGTTTCGCCTGTACTTATTTCCAGCATTACCCAGGTTTCCGTACCTATTACGATTTGAGCTTCGGTGGTTTCTATTAGCTCTCTTTTCCAAAACAGTTACGAAAGTTTACAACTACAGTATCGATTGATTCTAGGTCTACTTTCCTGTGTTTGTCCTACCGCTTGTAGACTGACAACCTTTCTGTAGTTTTCCAGGGCCATCTAACCCCCCCCCCCCCCCCCCCAGAAAAAAACAGCCAGTCCCCTCCACGCACCCTACACTAGCCGTGTAGCTACTTCCTGTGTGTGGTGGACCCCTGACCTTTTAAGCAGAACGCAAAAACCCACCACGTTATGGCACCAGTCGAGGAATCTGCAGCCTACACGGTCGCAAAACCATCTGTGATGCAGACCCTCCACTTGGCTCTGTACGAAGGGACCACAGTTAGTTCTGTTGGCGATGACACAGATGGCAATCTCTGTCTTCATCGCGCAAGCAAGAGTGGTAGTCTTTACTACTTCAGCCAGCCGCCGGAAACCAGAGAGAATCTCTTCCGATCCAAAGTGACGCACATCCTTAGATCCAACATGAGCCACCACCTGCATTTAGCTGCATCCTGTGCTCTTCGTGGCATTTGGAAGCACTCTTCTCATATCTGGAATGACTCCTCACGGTATGCATACAGTGTGTACCCTGCCTTCCTTCTCCTCCTTAGCAGTCATATACCTAATGGGCACAGTTACGTACTTAACACTGGAGCTCCCAACTACCAGCAGACCCAGCCTCTGTAAATAACCAGACCTTGCAGACCGGAAAGCTTCCTCTGGAACAGGGTGAATGAGTTGGTCTGGCTCAGAGACTTCGTCAGCCAGAGACAGTACCCGAAACATGTTCGTTAGAGCAACCGGGATGGCACTCCAATCAGACCCCCAGAAAGGCTTTCACTGCCTGCCCCTCCTTGCAACGACCTCTCACTTGACCACAGGTGAGGGATCAACTTCAGTACCCGGGGCAGACGCAGTAGCTGACTGATCGGTGGATACGTGAGACGTGCTGGACGTCCCCCTGGATCCCCACATCCGGCCTATCACAGTGACACTGATTGGCAGTAGCCTGTAGCTGAGTGACCGCACTCATTACTACCTGGAGCTGGGCGCGAAGGGTCACCAACTCAGCTCGTATCTGAACATGGCAATAATATTCTGCATCCACACAAAAGACGACTAAACTGTACAATACACAGTTATTAGAACGCTAGACTGTGCCTTGTAAACACAGAAACACATAAGAAATTAAGTACGTAAACTAGTATCTACGCAGATCACAGAAAACAAGTCGCTCCTGTTTGAAGTTCGTAAATATAATTCGCAAATAAACGTTGTACTCGCCTTATCTGCAGCATTCATTCGAATCTGCTTACTGGTTTAAGCCTTGGTCTCCCTCTCTCATTTTTACCGCACACACTTATCTCCATTGACAAATTACGTGTTCCTTGGCATCTCAGAATGTCCTATCAAGCATACTTCGTTTCGCCGAGTTCTACTGTATGGGTATTTTCTTCCTGTTTCGATTCAATACACACCCCTTACTTAATACAGTTGTTTATATCATCTTGGTCGTTCTTCTGCAGCGCCAAATTTCAAGAACTATTTGTTTTCAATCTGTACTGATCATCAACTGGCTACACCACAAACAAGCAATTTCAGAAAAGAAATCGTAGTACTTAATTTTTAATAAAATCATCTCCGGTTTCTGGCGGCGTCGTTTCCAGAGAAATTTGGCATGAATTCTTCCGTGCTCCACAGATATGGTTTGAGACCAGTGTTCCGGCCAATCTCCAAGATACGAGATATTTTATGTCCCGTTAAAGACGGCGTAGGTCTTGAAGTGTCCGCTGTGCGTATGTGGTGTTTCCTGTGAATGAGGACAAAATTACTTACGACAACATAGACACTGCTGCTGAAAATTGTGCTTAACACAGGCGGCAAATGAAGCAAAGGCAGCCTGGACAGTCGATCGTGTCGATTGTGGTTTAACATTGTCTGGAGAACGCAGGCAAGATACAATTTGGGAACAAAAAACCCGAGCGCCATCATACTAGGGTTCAGTTATAAAAGTTGTTCAAAAATGGTTCAAATGGCTCTGAGCACTATGGGACTCAACGTCTGTGGTCATCAGTCCCCTAGAACTTAGAACTACTTAAACCTAACTAACCTAAGGACATCACACACATCCATGCCCGAGGCAGGATTCGAACCTGCGACCGTAGCAGTCGCGCGGCTCCGGACTGAGCGCCTAGAACCGCTAGACCACCGCGGCCGGCTATAAAAGTTGTGAACGAGGTCAGAAGAAGCTGAGACAATTTTAACCGAGATCAGCAGATCAAACACAGCAGTCGGACATGGGCGATGCTCGTCGGGCGGCGGGAGCGGCTGTTTCAAACATGACACCAGCCCCCTACCACCATCTGACGTCACTCGGTTCCACGACGAGATGGAGCTACCAGAATCTACCCAATTCGTCGTCGCGCGTCTGTGCCATTTCAGCGCTCTACTAGAAGGTTAGAGACGCAGCCAGCTTACCTATGCAGCCCGTTCCAGAAGGAGTAGTAAATGTTGTAGGATACAGGTGTCTCAGAAATGTTGCGACTAACTTCGAGGGGTTGTGGAGCGTGTCCTGAGGAACAAACTGAAGATCGCAACACGTGACCGGAAACGTTGTACATCGACGCAACACAACGTCGACGTTGTAGGCGCCGTCGCCTGCTGCTGGGCCACCCCTCCGGCAGCAAACGTGACTCTGTGTGCTGACGGAATGTGGGCGGAACCTCTCACGATGTTGTTTTGTTATTCAGTGATCGCGACTGATTGCCACGGTCGCCAGTGGAGAAGATGGAGCCAGCTGCGGCGTAGACAGGCCTTACCTCCTACGAATGCGGTGCTCTGTGGCCTCGTTGGATGACGGTTTCAGGCGGGTTTCCATCCGTAGTTTATTTTTCTTCTGGAACCCTCTAAAATCTACAGTACTTTTCGATATATAGGAGAAAGATACATTGCTTCAGCCTACGAAGTCAAATTTTCTGCCAAGCGGTTGGCGCCGCGGCGCACAACTTTCACTCTCCGTAGTTGGACTGTCGAAATTTTTAAAAATATCGGAACGTCGATACATCGATATGTAAAAAATATCATTCTCGGCCCTCAGTATATCTAAAAAAAATCGATATAACAGCCAAAAAAAATATCGACATACCTATCTATAAGAATATCAGCTGCACATTGTAAATAAACTGCAGGTTTAGAGCTGTATTTAAGTACTGATTTGTCATTAGGTATTATGTAAATCAACAAGCTAGCAGCCTTCCTATCCGCCTTAGACCAAGAAATGGAAGGAAAAAGATGCAAGTTCACACTTGACAACAACAAATGGCTTTAAGCACTATGAGACTTAACATCTAAGGTCATCAGTCGCCTAGAACTTAGAACTACTTAAACCTAACTAACATAAGGACATCACACACATCCATGCCCGAGGCAGGATTCGAACCTGCGACCGTAGCAGCAGCGCGGTTCCAGAGTGAAGCGTTTTACGCCCGGGTTTCTAAATCACTGCCCTAGCAATACAAGGTGTTCGTTCTAACAAGAGGCAACTAAATATCTCGAAAACGGCGCATCGTGCGATAAAAATGTCCTAGGAGAAAAGTTAATATTCGTACAGAGGACATCTGTCTGTGGTCCAGCTGGTCACCTCCTAAACCCACCTCCTACATGTGCGGAGTCAGCTTTGTGTTTTCAAATGGAAACCTCTATTTTTATTGTATATTTGGTTTCTAAGCAAAAAAGACATACGGTTTAGTCAAACTATTGTTTTCCATTCGCGGTGGATGGCACAGTAATCGAAAAAAATCAAATGTGCCTGTTTTTGAAATTAAGAACCGACGCATTTGATTCCACATTTCATGTAGGATCCGTTGTGTTGAGATGTTCAGTTCTCTCAAGTTAAAACAAACACTCTGTGTATCTTCCATATGAAAGCTTCTGGTCCTTTGTCTTCAACGTATACAGCCCTCATTAACGTGTTAACGTGTTAGGCACAGAATTCTGCCACTCTGCTTCCCCCTTCGCTGCTCCCCCCCCCCCCCCCCCCCCAGTTCATGTTGTCTGACTTTTTTTTTCTTGCCTTTCTTTTCGCAGTATCGAATTTCCGTCCTACATCATATTTAAATTTTCATCCCTCCGAGACTGAAGAATAGTGCCTTCCATTGATCATAGATTCTTCCATTGCGCTCGTTATCTGGGGAGCTAATTGACATGTCATACGCTTGCGATTACTCGTGGGCTTGTGCACACCTAGCTATGCACTTCAGTAAATTTCACTTTAGGTAGTATCAGTCTGTCCAATTCCCTTTTGAAGTTCTCTAACTTACATAAACAGTTATGGCTCAAAAATTCCATCCTCTGTAACCATAGCCTCTCCGCGAGAAGTTGAAAACACAAATCAAACATTGCTTTGCTGAAATCTAGAATAAACTCTAACATGTACACTGAGGTGCTAGAATCTGAACTGAATTGAATGTATGAGGACCTAGGGGAAGAAAGCTTAATTTTTCAAGAAGATAATATGCATCTGTGCATATTTCTGCTACAAGCAAAAAGAAAAAGTGTTTTTAAGATAAAGATATCTGTGTATTGCCCTGGCCTGTGCGTAGGCCGGATTTGAACCCCGTGGAAAACTTTTGGCGATACTTGCATGGCGTGCTTATTACAATGGGAAGCACTTTGACGCCGTATTTGAGTTGAAAATAGCGATAGGAGAAGCGTGGGTGACAATTTATCTGCAGACCTTGACAAAATCAATGCCGAAGAGTTTGTGATGTTTTTAGGAAGATTGGAGGCTGAAAAAATTACTAACAATGCAATTTACAACACGATAGTGAATGCCTTTATACTAGTTTCCACCTGCGAAATGTGAAGGCCCTATTTCATTACTTCTGTTACGAAAGAAACTATATAATTCCGTCGTCATTGTTTATGTCTTACATGTATCCACCACTTTCGTCATAAATTCGATACATGTTGCTTCAGATATTGTAAATTACTTTCGTAGGAACCCTGCCTTTATGCTGTTTGCCACTGCTGTTGGTGTAAGCCCGCTCGATTTCCGCACCACACCGGCACTAGCTCATTCTTCGAACAAACTTATCCTGACAGTCTATGCCTGCGGTACATACAGCATCTGAATTTTTCAGAGCAACAGAGCAAAGTAACATTGGTAGCTAATGCAGGACTGCATTTCCCTTGTTTGGGATGAAGACTCCATATCCTGTAAAATAGCCCTTTAAAAGTTCTGCAGAACAATTCGACACTTGCAGGCCACAGTAGACTTATGGCCCGCTATACAGTTTACTTCCGTGGCCACTTCCGTGAAATATTACAAGCAATTGCAAGAGGGACGACAGTAGACGAAGTCAACGGCTCAGAAATTGCCAGTTAGCGTAGTATGTTAATATAACGCCAAAATTAATATAAAAAATTAAACTTAAAGTAGCAAATATGAAATTACACAATAAATTAAAATTTACGATTAAACCCTCTGAAGTGTTGCCATTGGGACCGATATCTTGCCAGCTTCGGCATCGATAACACGCAAAAATCGTCAAGATTTTCGATTTCTAGGACGGGTGTATTGTCTACATACATAATTAAGAATGTGCCAGACCTTCAGTGTGAGAGTGTCACTCGCACTTATCCGGTTTTTTAGATTAGTAACAGTACTTTCTAATATTACAAACTATTTCACTTTCCATTGGAAAAGGTGGTACAGAAACACAAAAAAGCGCCACCTAATTTTATGTTGACTTCCTAAACAAAACAAAAATGGTTCAAATGGCTCTAAGCACTATGGGACTTAACATCTGAGGTCATCAATCCCCTAGAGTTAAAACTACTTAAACCTAACTAACCTAAGGACATCACACACATCCATGCCCGAGGCAGGATTCGAACCTGCGACCGTAGCAGCAGCAGCGCGGTTCCGGACTGAAGTGCCTAGAACCGCTCGGCCACAGCGGCCGGCTCCTAAATATCAGACGCTGTTGAAATGCGCAAGTTACATACAACATGTGAAGAAAACTCACCGTTAAGCCGTTGAATGGTAGTAAATTGGTCGTGAAAGTTGCAAATTGATAATCTTAGTCAAATTTTTATACATGGAGCCGAAAAGGAGAAGACAAATTTGTGTTGTGTTACAAAAGAGAATACTCTGGTGACCCCTGAGCTTGGCGCCCCAAGAGACCGCTTGTGACACTTGGGCCTTAAACCGGTCCTCAGTAGGACTGCGTAGCCCAGGGGAACCTGACTGCTGTTTCCTCTTCTTTTCATCCGTGCCGCAGTACCAGGACAGCGAGATCATGTTGGGCAGTGGCAATATTTTAGGCCATATCACGTCCACTGCCAGTATTCCCATCGCATAGTAACACTTGTACCGAGTACTCTTCGATTATTTGTTGGACACATTTCAGTCTCTAACTTCTCCTGCAATTTTTGTCCTTTATTTTTAGCAACCTTCTGTAACACCACATCGTACAGTCCGTGACTTCCATACAAAGCCATTCACCAGACGTACAGCCTGATAAACGTTTTGCTCTAACTAGTGTCCATATTTGATACCAGTATACGTCCTCCGGAAACGGATGTTCTCTTTCACTGAACTAGTGTACAACTTATATCCTCCTTCCTTCCTTCGCAATATGTCATTTTGCCTCCATTGTAATAGGATTCTATTACTTCGTCTACACCGTGATCCTCAGTTCTGATGTTCAGTTTATCACTAATCTCATTATGGTACTCCTTACTGCTTTCATCTTCCTTTGCTTTTTCTCTGAGTCGATATTCTGTGCTCATTAGACTGTACGTTCTATTCAAGAGGTCCTGTAACGCTTCCGGTACGTTCTGTTCAAGAGGTCCTGTAAAGATGCATTACTTTCACTCAGGATAACAATGTAGTCAGTAATTACACTGACTTTTATTCTTGGCCTTTCATTATCATGGTCCCTTACGTGTCTTGTACGCACTGTATGTTACCCGTCTTTCCCTACGGCTTGTACCTATTTTTTTTTTTTTTTTTTTTTTATAAAGCCGGGATGTTTCCTTTGAGAAGGAACGACCGATTTCCTTCGCCATTCCTGAATCATTCCGACCTTGTACCTTAAACCTTAATCTCTCTGCTTT
The DNA here is from genome assembly GCF_021461385.2 of Schistocerca piceifrons. Classification (NCBI taxonomy): domain Eukaryota; kingdom Metazoa; phylum Arthropoda; class Insecta; order Orthoptera; family Acrididae; genus Schistocerca; species Schistocerca piceifrons. Next base: position 586,355,259 of record NC_060142.1, on the reverse strand, counting down.
CAAACATTTTGTACTCTTAAATTTACTGAAAACTTTTTGGACCTCGTAGAATCCGTATTTAATGATGAAAAACAAAAAGTGTGTCAAGGGCTGTCAACGAGCCATATCTCTGCTGTCCAGCAGAACTGAAAGTGCCTCAGACTCGGACGAAGAACATAGTTTGAAAGGCCGCAGTTCCACTAACGAAGGGTTCGCGATGTGCACCTATCGTGGGCGTAGCCATTAGCTCCGGCGATAGTAAATAAAAGCTACACCACATGGGCGTACTGCCGGGTTGCAACCACTCACGAAGCCTCTCTTAGCCTACCTTTACTTACCGACATGAGCCGTGCTTTGCTACGGAACTGTAATTGAAGTACGTTCTCTTACTGAGAGACGCCCTTGGCTTGGTACTACAGCATGGATTGGGCTAGCATTATCAGGTGTTGAAAGCCTACTTTCAGGAGCGTCTGGACCTCCAGCGTTCGTGCCGTTGCTCTCTGTTAGGAAAGTTGTAACGGAAAGCTTCAATTAATTGAGCCCTGACATCCACCATAGCAGAAAAGTGCTCTAGTTCTATAAAGATGGAAGACTGCGCGCTATAGCTGTCAATTTAAACACTTGCTTCACAGGGCGGCGCTAGAGCAGAAACGTGGCAACACAGTAAGAAATGACGAATAATGTTTATCAAGAGTATGTTGCAAAAATGGTACTTAATTATGGTAGGGTTTGACATGGGGCACTTGATGTCCTATACCTAATACAATGAAATCAAGTAATTTTCCTGCCCCTTGGCAGTCTGTGTTATTGTCACCATAACTGAAAACAATGCTGCAGACACTTGTGATTCTCCTATTACTCCAAAACTAGACTACTCAGTCGGGGTGTCATCTCTGCAGAACTCATGGAACTGCGCTCTGTAGCGTTACTGCAAACTGTACCTAGCCGGCTGCAGGCACAGGACTGTACTGCCTGACTGCAAGACTGGAACTGTGACAGTGTCTGCGGCGCATCGTACTTTGTGACTGTCGGCAGAAGGATTTCCATCTTCGCCAGTACCAGGTGGAGGCAGTATAGCCCACGGTTGACAGCGCTTCATGTTGTGGCTGGCAACACTATCGGCGGACAAGTACGAGGGCCACTCCAAAAGAAATGCACACCATTTTTTTAAAAATCCATCTTTTATTCTACATGTGTGAAAGTTTTACAGTGTGTAGATACATCCTTCCCGCTTGTTTTCAAACTTAGTTAACCTGTTCCCGTGAGTGACGCCATCACGGCATGTCTTCAAGATGGATGCTACACTTGACGTTCGTCAGAAGCAACGTGCTGTCATAGAATTCCTGTGCTGTAAAAACGAGACAGTAGGAAACATCCACAAGAGATTGAAAAAGGTGTATGGAGATGCTGCTGTCGATTGCAGTACAGTTAGCCGGTGGGCAAGCAGGTTACGGGATGAAAGCGGGCACGGCAATATTGAGGATTGTCCTCGCAGCGGCACACTATGTTGGGATAGGGGAAGGAAGTGTTTGCAGAATACTGAAAGTGTTGGCGTTAAAAAAGATTTGTGCCAGGTGGGTTCCCAGGTATTTGACAGTGGCTCACAAAGAAACAAGAAAAACGGTATGCAGCGAACACTATGTTGGGATAGGGGAAGGAAGTGTTTGCAGAATACTGAAAGTGTTGGCGTTAAAAAAGATTTGTGCCAGGTGGGTTCCCAGGTAGTTGACAGTGGCTCACAAAGAAACAAGAAAAACGGTATGCAGCGAACGTTTGGAACAGTACAAGAATGGTGGAGATGAATTTCTTGGAAGAATTGTGATTGGCGATGAAACATGGCTCCATCATTTTTCACCAGAGACGAATAGGCAATCAATGGAGTGGCATCATGCAAATTTACCCAAGAAAAAAAATTCAAAACCACACCTTCTGCTGGAAAAGATATGGCTACAGTGTTTTTCGATTCAGAACGACTCTTGCTTGTGGACATCATGCCAAGTGGAACCACCATACATTCTGATGCATATGTGACGACACTGAAGAAACTTCAAGCTCGGCTGAGTCGTGTTCGACCACATAGGCAAAAGCAGGATGTTTTGCTGTTGCACGACAATGCACGGCCACATGTCAGTCAAAAACCATGGAAGCAATCACAAAACTCGGATGGGCAACACTGAAACACCCGCCTTCCAGTCCTGACCTGGCTCCATGTGACTATCATGTCTTTGGGAAACTGAAAGACTCTCTTCGTGGAACAAGGTTTGAAGATGATGACTCCCTTGTGCACGCTGCCAAACAGTGGCTCCAACAGGTTGGTCCAGATTTTTACCGTGCGGGTATACAGGCGCTGGTTCCAAGATGGCCTAAGGTAGTTGAGAGGGATGGAAATTATGTGGAGAAATGAAAATATTGTTCCTAAAGGATGTATCTACACACTGTAAAACCTTCACACATGTAGAATAAAAGATTGATAAAAAAATAGTGTGCATTTGTTTTGGAGTGACCCGCGTACGACGCTCAGATGGACGTGGCGTGGAAGCAGAAAGTGGTCCAAATTTGTGAGCGCCATCTGGTGTTTCTTTTTCGGAACTGAGAAGCGCCAGGGAAGTGGTGGTACCCGTGTAGTACCGACCTGTCATGGTATTTTTTGTGTACGTTAAGCGTGGAAGACAACAGCCTCGATGGTACGGAGCATTTCGTAATGTCGTGAACAGCACAAAAGAGTGGCAGTAGCGAAATTTAGCTTGCGCCTATAGTAAGTACTATGGGTAAATACGGGGTGTTAAAAAAAAAGAGTCGAATATCAGTGGTGGCGGTTTTAATTTTGGCGGGAATGTCACTCCACTGGCGCCACTAACTACTAGCACAGTCGATATCTGTCCCGGTCATATGCCAGGGCTTGGGTCTTTGACCGAGGAGTGTGTTGTTGGGTTTGGTGGGCTGTGGTACCTGCAGTTAGCGGAACGCCACGAGGCTGGTGAATTGGTTTTTGCGGCACTCCTGCTGCCCGGGCGTGTAGCTCCTGAAACCGCGAATCGTTATGTCTGTCGCATCCAAAGTTATCCGGCTGGATTAAGAATATTGATAGCGGCGAGTTACGGGTAGGGCAGCTGACGGCGCGTGCAACCTGGTCTGCAAACACCGGGCCAACCCTGGAGGCTGAAACATTACGGCCCCTTGATTCAAATGGCTCTGAGCACTATGGGACTTAACAGCTGAGGTCATCAGTCCCCTAGAACTAAGAATACTTAAACCTAACTAACCTAAGGACATCACACACATCCATGCTCGAGGCAGGATTCGAACCTGCGACCGTAGCGATCGCGCGGTTCCAGACTGAAGCGCCTAGAACCGCTCGGCCACCACGGCCGTCCCATTACGGCCCCTGTAGATCACCTGCACGGATTGGAGGCAATAACACCCCTGCTTGGAATTCTGGAAGTCATGGCTCCTGAGTGGAGTTAAGTGTTGGTCTTTTATTGGTACCTGTTATCGTAAGCCCAGGTCTGTGTTAATGTTGAATTAGAATCGTCATGTTCATTATTCATTGCAAATGTGTGAACACTTGTAAGGCGTCATGGTCTCCTGACCTTCATTGCTTACATATTCCGACCTCACAATCATGTTCCGCACATCAAGACGCTTCATTCCAACCCAAACTCCATAAGATAAAGTCAATGTTGTATAAATTCATGTAAACGGTATGCAATTGACAAGTGAGTGCACCATGGTTGAAACACTCGAGGCTGGCGTGCACTCATATATTCCAGACACGACAGTCACAGAGGCTTTTAGTTCGGAAGAGAGGCCGCACAGCGGGACGCCAGGCCCTTCAGAGGACGACCCTGCCCATGTCGGCCGGTGACCGCCCGTAGCAGACAGCGTGGGCCCGAGTGGAAAGGGGAGAACAACCCCGTGTTCAGCTTAAAAGCAAATTCCGCTACATTGTGTGGGAGCGGCCAGCCTACGCATTCTTTACACATAGCACGCAGTTTCAGAGATTTTCACAGGGAGACAGCAAACGCCAAACGCCAAAGCTACAAGTTTCCGGATTGGTCGCCTTAAACGAAACGTCATTCTCCCGTTTTAGAAGAGCAATGCTGACTGGCAGACAATATTTCTGAGGCCTTGAGCTGAAGGAATAATGGAAGAGACCGAAAGATATATCCCTTCACGTCTGGCGTGGAGAGGCGCCATTCCGTTGTCGCTCTTGGAGCGAGAACACGTAACGAGAGCGTGCGCGGCCGTACGTGTACTCGAAAGAGCGAGGAACAAGTCTCTCCTCAGTACTTCACTGGGAGAGCACCTCTGTCGAGAGCGAATCGAAGGGCAACTCTGTATTGAGTCCTAGTGATTAAGCATTGTTCACTGTGTTGGCAGACACACTTATTGTGCAGTGAGAACGGACAGAGTTATATTTAAACGCCTGCGAGCGAATTTTGAGTGGCATCGAGGTGGACTGGCTATCTGACAGGTGTACCACGCCAATAGTTAGACTAGGGGCGAATAAGATTCCTTGACTTCATCAAGGCATAGGGAGAGAGTGATTGGCGAAGGTCAATCCAGATAGAACGAGAGTTATCTTATTTGTCAGCAGCAAGCTGCGCAGACAGTAGTCATCGCAGCTTACGGTATTGTGTGCTACAGCTATTGCGAGCCCCATATTTCCTCCACAACAGTACGCTTCACTGCATTTCACACGCAACAGCCTCCACCGTACCTAACAACATTCTGAAGGATAATTATTCAAGCTGAGTAGGCGCGCCTCTCAGCCATTCTGCCAAGGCAACAAGCATCTTAAACTTTGTATAGAAATTTCATTAGCGAATCCTATCCTTAAAAGGTAACTTCACATTCCGAAAAGAACCAGGATATAACTTGTTCAATTCATAACTAAAAGTGTCATTCTGAATTCTGAGAATTTTTGCAAAATAAATAATAACTTTCGTCAGTTTCATGTTTTCCTTACACTAACTAGCACTATTCCAGTACCCAAGCATCCCACTAGTTACGTAAGAAATTTTGTGAATTTTTGTGTCATTTCCTTACAGCGGACGACTCCAGAAGATATTTATTGCTGAAAGTTTTTCAGGCATTTCTCGTTAGAACGTTAGGAGCGTCTGTCTGACTTCTGTAGTAGTGTGGGGCTGGAAATTGCATCTTGCAGGAGCCACAGGGTAAAGGGTACATCTCAGATTAATCCGTTGCGTAGAATAACAGATCAACCCCACGCTTGCACACTCTCTGTTGTAAATTGAGTTGATGTAATTAGAACTCCAGTAAAGTCTGTGTCGATTGCAATGCACTGTTAAAAGAGGGTGTGCCCTGGTGCTTGGATTTGCGGGTGTTGTAGTTCAAGTCGTCAATTTTTATGTCATATTAGGGAGCGACAAGCTGTATGTGTAGCCAATTTCGCGATGCTTCGCCCGCATCTCGTGGTCGTGGGGTAGCGTTCTCGCTTCCCACGCCCGGGTTCCCGGGTTCGATTCCCGGCGGGGTCAGGGATTTTCTCTGCCTCGTGATGGCTGGGTGTTGTCTGCTGTCCTTAGGTTAGTTAGGTTTAAGTAGTTCTAAGTTCTAGGGGACTGATGACCTAAGATGTTAAGTCCCATAGTGCTCAGAGCCATTTGAACCATTTGAACCATTTCGCGATGCTTCCTACATCTGAGATATTGTTGTTTGTAGCATTATTTGAGCAGATTACTGTTTCATTTCTGAAGCTTGTTGGCAGGGTAGTTATGGCAGAGAACGGCGCTTTCCTGTTTCGTAGGCCTGGAGCAGAGACGTGTTTTCTTTCTGCCGCGGCGGCACTTCTGTTGTTGCACAACGTCTGGATTTGCCTGCAGCCAGTGCCCCTATCAGCTGCCTCTTGTTAGCTCAAGTTAAGTAAATCTGAACACTTTTCTACGTGCCACGGCGGAGTGTTGCCCAATTAATTCCGGAACCCTTGATCTATTCAAATATTGAGAGTTGAGCGAGCACACAAACCTTAAGGTGCATTCTACAAGTCCTAAGCTCCTTGTGACTATATTTGCCCTTTAACAGCTTGTTTCAATCTTGCAGGCCCTATTTCGCTAGTTCAGGCGCGTGTTAAGTTTTAAAGGTTGTTACTTTTGAATATGGACTGATGAGTATTTTTATCTGCAGTCATTAGCTGACAACGCTCATTGTCAAACTTGCTGCCAGATTTCTGTGATAATTGGTCGCTGTAAATTGTCACTTTTCTTGCATTTTGAGGGATTGTATATTTATTTAGGAGTCATTATTAATGTTTCTGCTGGTGTGTACATTTAAAGTGTGTGCCTTCTCAGCTTTTGTTGTATTTTGGTGGATTGTGTATTTTATTGTTTAAGGGATTTTGCTAAGGTTTATAAATTGTTAAGGGCTTTCCAACAGCCATAATCCTTGGTGTGGCTTGTCATCCTATTATTATCTATTTGTCTAAGGTTTTATCCACGCTTGGGATTTGTTAGTACGTTTAGTGACAGTCATTTGTAACTGATTTTACTGTTAAAACTCAGTTTGTTGAACCAGCTTGCATTCACACGTAGCTGCTGACAGTTCTTAATCGTATCTGGGCACTTGGTCGTATTCCTAATACTCGACAAGTGAAATGGTGGATACGATATTCTGCTATGGTTTAGCAAATGGTCGAAGCCTGGGAGCTCCTGACCTCTACGCTGAAACACCTCCACAGCGCGGAGGTCCTCTGATGAGCTGTTCGGCAGACTTTTCCAGGATCTGAGGGACACAGGTACCCTTGCAGCTCGGAAGACTGACGGTTGGAGGCCCAGCACAGTTTGCACGCCTGACACGGAGGAGCGTGTGCTGCGTCATGTGAAAGAAACCACTGGTACCAGTGTGTGGCGATTAGCAGCAGCACAGTTGCTGTACCCATATCGTCTACAGCGCGTTCAGGCCCTAAGGCCACAGGATCATCATGGCAGCTGGGGGCAGATATGTGCCGCTGATCCACTGTTAACACACAAGATTTTATTTACCAATGAGGCAGTGTTCACAAGAGAAGGTGTTGTGAATTTCCATAACCAGAATGTATGGGCAGATGTAAATGCCCAAGTAATTCAGGAAAGAAGACATCAACACCGATTCTGAATTAACGTTATTGGCAGACGGAATTGGCGGTACATTAATAGGACCATACATGCTACCACAAATGTTAATTGGGGTACATTATCTGGACTTTCTCATTAACGTATTGCCTACCTTGCTGGAGGCTGTACCATTGCAGCAACTAATACAAATAATACAAATGTGGTTAATATATGATGACGCACCAGCTCGCTTTCGTCAGAAAGTGTGCGAACATCTGACGCAGACGTTTCAGGACAGCTGGAATGGGCCGGAATGGGTGGGGAGGGGAGGGCACGCCTTAGTCTGCTCGTCCCCCAGACCTCAGTTCCCTAGACTTTTGGTTTTCGAGACACTTGAAGGAATTGATCTACGCCAAGCCAGTCAACTATGTGCGGACACTACAGGGTCGAGTCATCAATGAGTGCCAGCAGGTAAAACAGCAACCGGGTGTACTGCAATAGGTGCGTTATTCCTTATGCCGGAGGGCAGAAGGGTGCATTATCGTGAACACCTCCTGCAAACACGTGTATATTGCAGAAAGTATGCGTTTCCGGACCCTTGTTTATTGGGCTCATTTTTCTTGTTTCGATGAGTACTATCACCTCTGAAAGTATTCAACACTTGTTTTGAACATCTGGTAAATGTACTAACAATAAGAGAATGATAGTATTCGTGGCTGGTATTTGCGTCCCTGGTGATATCTGCTTTACGTGCATTAGGCCATAGTCCAAGACATGTTTCATTTCCTAACGCTAATTGGACGCTATACTCACACAGCAACTTCAAACTTAAAGTTCAGAAAGCCGCACTGCTTATATTCATCCACGTACTAGTTCAAATGGCTCTGAGCACTATGGGACTCAACTGCTGAGGTCATTAGTCCCCTAGAACTTAGAACTAGTTAAACCTAACTAACCTAAGGACATCATAAACATCCATGCCCGAGGCAGGATTCGAACCTGCGACCGTAGCGGTCTTGCGGTTCCAGACTGCAGCGCCTTTAACCGCACGGCCACTCACGTAATAGTCCGTCATCATACCGCTACCTAAGACCATGTAGTTGCGCTGACGTTTGTTATGAAGCATGTAATGGGGAAATTTTGGCGCTGTTTGGTTTATTTAGCACTAAGGCCCACAACTTGTCTGTCTCATTTTAAATTCGATTTTTTGCTTTTGAATTTCAGTGACCTTTCTGTGCATCCTTGCATAGTAATGACTGGACTCGGATAAAACCATAGCATCGGAGAAACGAATTTGATGGTTCGACGGATCCAGCACATGATTGCTATTGTCAATTTATACGTTTTGCCTGGGCGGGAAACGCTCTTGTGTTCCTTAAGGCAGATATTAATATTTCTTTTTGTACGAAGGGTGTGAGGGGTGCTTGGGAGAAAAGGTAGGAAACAACATTGTGGATATAATTGAAATCTTCATTCAGAAGTAATCACCAGAGGCCTGAGCACAACTACCTCGCTGCTTCACGAGCCGAGGCATTCCCTGTTTCCAGAATTCCTGTGGTTGTGACAGGAGCCAATCCGCTGTCCTAGTAGAAGTGCCATCCTTTTGCAAATTTCTTTTTTTTCCGCGGATCAAACACATGGATGTCGCAGGACGATGTAACAGGGCTGTGGGGTGGATATTCAAGCTGCTCCCAGTAGAACGTGACAGTTATACGTTGTACGACCTCAGAGACATGTAGACGTGCATTATTGTGGAACAGAATCACTCCATGAGCACCTCAGGCTGTTCGCTCTTCATGGACTTGCGTGGGTTATGGAGTGCCTCGCAGTACATGCTACTGTTAATGATTTTTCATGCTTGAGGAATCCAATGAGTATTGGTCCTCGGACGTCGAAAACGACAGTGAGCACAACCTTACCAGCTCAGGGAACAGCTTTGAATTTTTTAGGGGAAGATGACGAAACTACATTCGCGTCCCTAGGTGTCTCACTACGTTATATCAAAGCGGCATGTGCAAGTTTCAACCGTCTTTATTGTTACGATGTTTCGTAACTTCTCATTTGAACACTCCTTATAGTTTTTATGTACACCTGAGCACATGAACGGGAGATTTAGCCTACTCATTCTATGTCAGATGTCAACTGTAGGGTCTTTGTAGTGTTCAATATTCGCGGACCATAACAGTTGGTTTAAACAATGTATCACTACGTTTTTCTTCTTAGAATTATACTAAAGGGATTGATTCTTTTTCACTAGAATGTACAGATCTTTTAGGAAACACTGGTGGACTGGGTAAAAGGTATCTCTGCACCAGAGAAGTTCGATGAAAAACTTGATTATATAAGAATCACTTTCAGAAGAAATGGCCACTCTGACGAAAAGATAAACGCGGCTTGAGCTTATTTAAGTCTACCGTACGAACATGTATAGCCTCTGATAATGTCTGCAGCTTCAGCAGGCGAAACTTGAGGCATAGAAACATGCCTTGGACCACAGATTAATGGCAATAAAACATAAATCACCAAGGATGCAGTAACTATATTCCATTCCTGCCAGATAATGTTCTGCAGCTTCTCTCTTTATCTGCAACCGTAACACTCATGCGAATGTCCCTAATTAAGCAGTCATTCATTACATTTAGTTTCATCATCTCGTATTCATCTATGAAACCGCTTCACGGACCATCGAATTACATGAAATGAATGCCAAAGATTCGTGGAGATGAAGCTAATTATTTGTTGTAGACTTAATGTCCTGTTCATGTTCGGTTAGAAATGGCAACATTTATATATTCTCTGCAACAAAACCTGCATTACTCCAGCAGCACCAAAGGGACCGCCTAGACTGAAGTACTCACACGACTGACAGAATAGGATCTCCGTTAATAGGATTTCGAGAACTCAGTTAGTGAGGCACTGGTAATTAAGAGAGAAGTTTGGGTCGCAACACTGGCTACGACCTGTGTGCAGTCTACCGTCTCATCTGACAAATTCAGCTGAAAACGCGTCATCTTTGAGAAACGAACAAAGTAGCTCTAAGCTGGTTTTTTAAGTAAGCTTACCTTGTAGATACTCTTGTGAACACATACTTTCACTACATTGTAACTCCACGTCTGTTCTCGTGCGGGTAGATGAACACTCACAACCGAAGAAGCGTTTGAGTGAAGTTGTGTTTGCCGCGCGGGATTAGCCGAGCGGTCTTAGGCACTGCAATCATGGACTGTGCGGCTGGTCCCGGCGGAGGTTCGAGTCCTCCCTCGAGCGTGGATGTGTGTGTTTGTCTTTAGGATAATTTAAGTTAAGTAGTGTGTAAACTTAGTGACTGATGACCTTAGCAGTTAAGTCAAGATTTCACACACATGTGAAACTTTTTTTTTTTTTTTTTTTGACGTTGTGTTTAGTTGTTTACGTACTTGGATACTGGGAAAATGTGTTGTCTATCAGGTTCTACCTCGCCGCTACTTGGACTGCAGCTGCGTCATTCTTTCAGAATACAGCTCGCATACCTTGAACGAGAACTGAAAGTCCATATTCTTCGGGCAGCCGCAGAGCGACTAGTATCTTGACGTAAACGACTCCCTCCTTCCCAGCAGATGAATTCACTTAATGAGACTCGCAGTAAGTTTCTGGAAGCTCGGTAGGTTCCGCGGCGACACGGCGGCTGGGCGGCAACGCTTCCCTGCTGGCGTATTTCTCACTTTTATTTTTCCTTAGACGGTCGCCTTGCTCTCTGACCCGGCGCGCTTCCGCGATTTACGGCCGATATTTATCTGGCGCTACGGCGGCCCGACAGGTCGTAGTGCGCATGCGCAGTCTACCTATGGCACAAGCCACAGGGCGCCGAATTCCGGCGACTGGAGCAGTGAGTGGATAGGCCACCTCCAGCAGGAAGTCGGGGCAGGAGCACCGACAGCCGACGAGTCCTGCAGTATGGAAATGCTGCGTAAACAGCGCGCACGGTTCGGCTCGCTTCAGCTGAGCTGAGTACACAGCGGGCCCGCCACACCCACAGTAGCGCTGTGGGCGCACCTGTCACTCTCGGGGGTTCCCCGTTAAGCGCTACCAATTTCTTTTTTGTCACTGCAAAGTAAACGAATGAACAACGCTAATATGTTGACGCGTCTCTCTGTACACACACGGTGTAAGAGGAAACAGAAAATAAGTTACGAGAGAAATTACGCGAGGCAGTCTCACGAAAGTTTTCTTATTTCACTTAAAACGCAACATTAATGAGTTTCGTATTAGGAGCATTTAAATGCAACTGACTAAAGATAGTATTAATTTCGCCTCAACATTTTAAGGCATCGACAGTAGCCTGAAATGTATATATTCGCACATTTCATTTGTACGCAGCGCTTTGAGCTTACACATTCTGTTACTGCACGTGTAAGTAACAAACAGTTCTGATACAGGCAGTTTTCCTTCATTACATATCCTATTTCTTACTATGTATGTTGATACTGTTCCGCATTTTCTCCTGTTGTAATGCTGCTGAAGCTGTTACTCAGTTAGTTGGTTACATGTTCTATGGATCATTTGAACGATTCTTTTACAGAAATGATTAGTTTAACACCAATGAACATATTATTATTATTGGTCCTACTGATGCAACTCCACTTTTTCCATTTTATTACTGGCTAACAATTTTTAAGTAGAAATTCGTCAGTGGGATACAAGCAGTTTTCCAGCATAAATTATTTGAAACTGGGTTTAAAACTTGCTTTGTTGCCTGTCGGACATGTTATGTTATTGAGTAGATGATCAAAAATGTTTGTTGCTGCATGCTGAGATCCTCTGTGCGCCACTGACAGCTTTAACAATGGTTAAAGAAGGCCATTCTTCCCTCTAGTGTTGTAGGTATAGACATCATTGTTCTTCTCAAATTGTGAGGAATTATTTACGACGCATTTCATTAGCGCATATATGTATTGAGACGTCACAGTTAAACTGCCTAGCTCCTTGAAGAGGTACCTACAGGACGCCCATGGGTGAACACTGCATACTATTATTATTGCTAGCTTTTGTGGAACCAGTACTTTCTAAGTGACGAACTACCCCACAAAATTATTCCGTAACACATTATTGAGCAGAAATACACAAAATATGTCGGGAGCCTGATACGTTTGTTTCCAAGATCAGCACTTACACAAAGAGCAAAAACAGCGGAACTTAACTGTTGGAGAACCTCAGTAATATCCTCCTTCCAGTTCAAGTTTTCATTAATATGTACACCCAAAAATTTGGAGCATTCTACCCTATATATACAGATTTCTGCTAATGTGCTACATCATTTGTTGGTATGACTATTTGTTGCACTAAACTGGATGTAGTGAGGATTTTCAAAGCTTAGGGAGAGACCATTTTCAGAGAACCACTTAATAATTCTTTGGAAAATACCATTTACCAACTCTTCTTTTGCTTTCTATGTAATTGGATTTATTAAAACTAGTAACATCTGCAAAAAGTACCAATTTCGCTTGTTGAATGTTAAGTGGAAGGTCATTCAGACATATGTAACTTAGGAATGGACCAAAAACTGAACCCTGTGGGACTCCCTTTATGATCTTTTTTTTTTTTCTCCAGTCATTACAATTTTCTACCTCTCCGACAGTTTTCAGCACAGGGCACATATTGCCCACAACCCCGTCCCCAGAATGGTATTTCATATCCTTATTTCCACCGTTCAGCTCCATCAGAACACATGCAGTTTTGGCAGGGGTGAGTCTCAGTACAGGACTAATACGTCAGTGGTGCTGCAGTAGATATTCTTGCCATGAGCACTCCATTGAGCGAATAGTTTCCTTCGTGTGAAAGGAGTATTAGGAAAGTGTCCACAAGCACCCCCTACCCACCCACGCGCAGTGTCTTACGCCCACCCCTCTCCTCCTCCTCCCCCATCCCCTCCAAGGTCAGATAGCCGCATTTAGCGCTTTATTAATGATGTCAGCCACTTTATTCATTTTACGCTGAGGGCCAACTTGGCTTAGCACACTTCATAATTCTCTGTTTTTATGTCGTAGTTCTCGTGTACGGACTACATGACGCGTTTACATCTAGAGCACTTCAATACTATCATACATCTGTTTCAGAACCTTTGCGTTAATGAAAAGAGTGTACATAGTCGGTGCTCATACTCACCATCAGCGTTGAGTCAACAACAGACAGTTGCAGGCTTCAAAAAATTCCTTATTTCGATACTGATTGCTGTGCATCAATAAATGAGTCGCTTCTTCCATCTCTGGGATAGTATTTACGTGTTTAAAGCATTTAGTTTTCCAATGGAGAGAGAAACAGTTCAAACAAAGGTAATCATTTTGCAAATAGGAAGAGAGAAAGATTACAGTTTAACAACCGTGGACATTGAGGTCGCTAGACACGGTTCAAGGAAAGCAGTAAAAGTACATTGAAACAAACAAACCAGCTCAGTATTTGATAATAAGACAACATTCGGTATGTTGAATAACAAGCAAAGTGTGGCATTTATTGGTAATTACTCTATAGAGATATTGTAAGAGAAAGCAAAATAAAAAAAATGTACTGGTGACTTTTTCATATAATGCAATCCCACCCACAACTTTTCAGAGGCACAGTTTTGTCAGGCCCCCTCATGATGGGCAACACTCGTAATCTCCGTCCGAAACGAGCTGCTGTGGATGGTTTTGTGTCTCGTAGACCTAGATGAAGATCAGCAAGATCTCGCTATCTCAGGCTTATGGAGGATGACTTAGATCTTTTGGCAAGATGAGCCGCAGCTCGTGATCCACTAACAACGACTCTTCCCGTCCTTCCACAACATTTCCTCGACCTTTTTTTAAAATGTTTTGAGAAGTGTCAAGCCATCCCGGCAGGTTACTTTTCATTTATTTTGGTAGGTAGATTCGACTGAACGTTATGCAGGTCGTGGAGATCGGTCAAACACATTTTTCGTGTTAGTTAAAGCTGTAACAGTGATTTTAAGGGGTAGTTTTATTTCTTTTTCTTTATGCACTGCAGTTTACACTGAAGGGCCAAATAAACTGGAATAGACATGCGTAGTCAAATGCAGAGATATGTAACCAGGCAGAATACAGCGCTGCGGTCTGAAACGCCTATATAAGACAACGAGTGTCTGGCGCAGTTGTTAGATCGGCTACTACTGCTACGATGGTAGGTTATCAAGATTTAAGTGAGTTCCAATGTGGTGTTATAGTCGGCGCACGAGCGATGGGACACAGCGCCTCCGAGGTAGCGATGAAGTGGGGATTTTGCTGTATGACCATCTCACGAATGTACCGTGAACGGCGTGAATCCAGTAAATCATCAAATCTCCGACATCGCTGCAGCCGGAACAAGGTTCTGCAAAAACGACGACTGAAGAGGATCGTTTAACGTGACAGAAGTGTAACGCCTCCGCAGATTGCTGCAGATTTCAGTGCTGGGTCTTCAACAAGTGTCAGGGGTGCGAACCATTCAACGGAACATCGTCGATATGGGCTTTCGGAGCCGAAAGCGCACTCGTGTGCCCTTGATGACTGCACGACACAAAGCTTTACGTCTCGCCTGTGCCCTAATCACCGAAATCGGACTATTGACGACTGGAAACATGTTCCCTGGTCGGACGAGCATCGTTTCAAAATGTATCGAGCGGATGGAGATGTACAGGTATGGTGTCAAACTCAATGAATCCATGGACCCTGCAAGTCAGCAGTGGAGCGTTCAAGCTGGTGGAGTTTCTGTAATGGTGTGGAGCATGTGCAGTTGCAGTGCTATGGGACCAGAGATACGTCTAAATACGACTCTGGCAGGTCATACATACATAAGCATCCTGTGTGATTACCTGAATCCATTCATGTTCATTGTGCATTCCGACGGAGCGGGCAATTCTAATAGGACAATGCGACACCCCGGAGGTCCAGAATTGCTAGAGAGTGGCTTCAGAAAACCTCCACTGAGTTTAAACACTTCCGCTAACCACCAAACTCTCCAGACGTGTACATTGTTGAGCATATCTGGGATACCTTTCACCTGCTGTTCAGAAGAGGTCACCCCTCGTACTCTTACGGATTTATGGACAGCCCTGAACGATTCATGGTGTCATTTTCCGCCAGCGCTACTTCAGACGGTAGTCGGGTCCTTGCCACGTCGTACTGCGGCACTTCTGCGTGCTCTCGGGGCCCTACACGATATTAGGCAGATGTACCAGTTTCTTTGGCGCTTCAGCGTAGCCAGTGAGTGGTGCTATAATTATTTATTTTGGTGATCTTTCAAGTTGTGGAGTGCTGCAGTTTGTGGAACCGGATATTCAGAGTGAGACGCAAGTGAAATTGAACCCCTGCAGATAAGGGACGAGGTGTTTTGGGAATTGGCATGTGGCCGACAGAGGTAAAGGAAGTTGGGGTCCCACTCATTGTTCCCTGACCGCATGAGTGAAAGCATAGTACCGGACCCTGGGTCAGCGGCGCCAGTGTGGCAGTGCCAGTGACTCTGGAACAATACCAAACAAGGCGGCAGATGCATTACGAAGGCAAGGTCCGCCTGGGGAACGGCGTTTTTTCACGGTGTCTGCCCTGCTGGACACAGGTGTCCCGAAAGCTCTACAGGCGGCCGGTGTGGCCAAGCGGTTCTAGGTGCTTCAGTCTGGAACCGCGCGGCCACTACGGTCGCAGGTTCGAATCCTGCCTCGGGCATGGATGTGTGTGATGTCCTTAGGTTAGTTAGGTTTAAGTATCCAGAATGAGATTTTCACTCTGCAGCGGTGTGTGCGCTGATATGAAACTTCCTGGCAGATTAAAACTGTGTGCCCGACCGAGACTCGAACTCGGGACCTGCAGGTTCGCAGGAGAGCTTCTGTGAAGTTTGGAAGGTAGGAGACGAGATACTGGCAGAAGTAAAGCTGTGAGTACCGGCCGTGAGTCGTGCTTCGGTAGCTCAGAAGGTAGAGCACTTGCCCGCGAAAGGCAAAGGTCCGGAGTTCGAGTCTCGGTCGAGCACACAGTTTTAATCTGCCAGGAAGTTCCATAGGTTTAAGTAGTTCTAAGTTCTAGGGGACTGATGACCACAGATGTTAAAGTCCCATAGTGCTCAGAGCAATTTGAACCATTTTAACCTAAGGACATCACACACATTAATGCCCGTGGCAGGATTCGAACCTGCGCCAGTAGCGGTCGCGCGGCACCAGACTGAAGCGCCTAGAACCGCTCGGCCACAGCGGCCGCCTGTGTGTGATGTCCTTAGGTTAGTTAGGTTCAAGTAGATGTAAGTTCTAAGGGACTGATGACCCCAGATGTTGTCCCATAGTACTCGGAGCCATTTGAACCATTTTTTGAAAGCTCTACTCCTGCAGCGAGGAATTCTGCGAAACAGGGGGGTGGCAGTCGGGCCAGAGTAAAAGAAACATTCAGCAAGATACATCGCTTAGCCGCCCTAAGATACGTGGAAAAATGCTCTAAAAAAACGTAATCTGACAGGTGGTAGGCAGGCTGTCCAGAGGGAATGAAGATATTTTTTTCTCTTGCTTCTTTTCCCGTGGATTGAGAATACCACGCTAGCTGCTGACAATACCACAGATTCGTGGCAGAAGGGTGATGTGAGTATCTCGCAATGTCTGAGTTGACGTTTTCTAGAACACAACGGTGGAAGGCCTGCTTAATAGGTTTTAAGTTTTTGCCAGTTTATGTTGGGAGAGTTTTAACAGCAAAACAATCACGCCACTGGCTGAGAAAATATAACTTTTTATGGATTGGTAGACGTAAATTTGTAGATGGAAACACCGACAGTCTTCGTTCTAACTTCTAAAAAAGGGGTCGGGCTTATGAGGCGGTGGCTTCGTTCTCAGCCAGAACGACGGACGTTGAAAACAGCTGTCCACTACGGTGGAGACTGAAGGAGTCCGATGCACGACTTCACAGCAGAGCTCTTATACACTCTTGGAAATGGAAAAAAGAACACATTGACACCGGTGTGTCAGACCCACCATACTTCCTCCGGACTCTGCGAGAGGGCTGTACAAGCAATGATCACACGCACGGCACAGCGGACACACCAGGAACCGCGGTGTTGGCCGTCGAATGGCGCTAGCTGCGCAGCATTTGTGCACCGCCGCCGTCAGTGTCGGCCAGTTTGCCGTGGCATACGGAGCTCCATCGCAGTCTTTTAACACTGGTAGCATGCCGCGACAGCGTGGACGTGAACCGTATGTGCAGTTGACGGACTTTGAGCGAGGGCATATAGTGGGCATGCGGGAGGCCGGGTGGACGTACTGCCGAATTGCTCAACACGTGGGGCGTGAGGTCTCCACAGTACATCGATGTTGTCGCCAGTGGTCGGCGGAAGGTGCACGTGCCCGTCGACCTGGGACCGGACCGCAGCGACGCACGGATGCACGCCAAGACTGTACGATCCTACGCAGTGCCGTAGGGGACCGCACCGCCACTTCCCAGCAAATTAGGGACACTGTTGCTCCTGGGGTATCGGCGAGGACCATTCGCAACCGTCTCCATGAAGCTGGGCTACGGTCCCGCACACCGTTAGGCCGTCTTCCGCTCACGCCCCAACATCGTGCAGCCCGCCTCCAGTGGTGTCGCGACAGGCGTGAATGGAGGGACGAATGGAGACGTGTCGTCTTCAGCGATGAGAGTCGCTTCTGCCTTGGTGCCAATGATGGTCGTATGCGTGTTTGGCGCCGTGCAGGTGAGCGCCACAATCAGGACTGCATACGACCGAGGCACACAGGGTCAACACCCGGCATCATGGTGTGGGGAGCGATCTCCTACACTGGCCGTACACCACTGGTGATCGTCGAGGGGACACTGAATAGTGCACGGTACATCCAAACCGTCATCGAACCCATCGTTCTACCATTCCTAGACCGGAAAGGGAACTTGCTGTTCCATCAGGACAATGCACGTCCGCATGTATCCCGTGCCACCCAACGTGCTCTAGAAGGTGCAAGTCAACTACCCTGGCCAGCAAGATCTCCGGATCTGTCCCCCATTGAGCATGTTTGAGACTGGATGAAGCGTCGTCTCACGCGGTCTGCACGTCCAGCACGAACGCTGGTCCAACTGAGGCGCCAGGTGGAAATGGCATGGCAAGCCGTTCCACAGGACTACATCCAGCATCTCTACGATCGTCTCCATGGGAGAATAGCAGCCTGCATTGCTGCGAAAGGTGGATATACACTGTACTAGTGCCGACATTGTGCATGCTCTGTTGCCTGTGTCTATGTGCCTGTGGTTCTGTCAGTGTGATCATGTGATGTATCTGACCCCAGGAATGTGTCAATAAAGTTTCCCCTTCCTGGGACAATGAATTCACGGTGTTCTTATTTCAATTTCCAGGAGTTTAGATGCGCAACTGTAGGCGGCCAGCCACTCTAGCAGCAATCTGCTTCCATAACGTCAACGAGTGTGGTGAGAGAATCCTGCAGCACCAGCACATAAGGATAAAAGAGAATTAGGGCTTCAATATCATTTTCGATTTAACCTTTCCCTGTTAGACAGTCAATTCACAGTTGCTTAGATTATTTCAGTCCTTTCAAGCCGCACAGTTACTGTTATTAATGCGTAGGCAGGCAGCAGCAAATGCGGTAGGAAAGGAAGATGATGTTCAGCTAACTACAGTTTCTCACCAGTTACTTTGCCAACTTCTCATTTATGTCCATGACATAGAAATAAATGTTTTACTCTGCGTCAAATAATTTCATATCACGATTTTTCATTTTCGTCCTGCTAACATTTTCTAATAAATTAAGAGTACGCCCAAATCATGCATTTGTTTCGTATTCACCAAATCGTCTGGCATGATCAGTGTTTTTGAATGACAACTTCTGAACATCTCAAATTCAGTTTAAATGCTAGGGTCACAACATTCTAAAGAGTTAATTTAATCCGTTGGGAAGATTTAATTCATGGCTGATTAAGGATACCGATTACTTTCATAAGACTGGGATTCCACAATATAACTTTATTAACAAGGAAAAAATCACAAAAATACACGCCTTAAATAATTTAAATAAAGAAAAAACGTAACTGTAAAAAATATTGTTGAGCAGAAAAATTCATTTGTTGTCAAACGTATTTTCTTGTAAAGCATATCGTTCGCTTCTCTGTCTTGCTTCGGTTTCCCAATGACTTATGCTATTCCAAGTTTGTCAAATCTTATTTCCAGTTAATTTAATCCGTTGGTAAGATTTAATTCATGGCTGATTAAGGATACCGATTACTTTTCATAAGACTGGGATTCCACAATATAACTTTATTAACAACTGGTAGTTATATACAAGGAAAAAATCACAAAAATACACGCCTTAAATAATTTAAATAAAGAAAAAACGTAACTGTAAAAAATATTGTTGAGCAGAAAAATTCATTTGTTGTAAAACTTATTTTCATGTAAAGCATATCGTTCGCTTCTCTGTCTTGCTTCGGTTTCCCAATGACTTATGCTATTCCAAGTTTGTCAAATCTTATTTCCAGTTAATTTAATCCGTTGGTAAGATTTAATTCATGGCTGATTAAGGATACCGATTACTTTTCATAAGACTGGGATTCCACAATATAACTTTATTAACAACTGGTAGTTATATACAAGGAAAAAATCACAAAAATACACGCCTTAAATAATTTAAATAAAGAAAAAACGTAACTGTAAAAAATATTGTTGAGCAGAAAAATTCATTTGTTGTCAAACTTATTTTCTTGTAAAGCATATCGTTCGCTTCTCTGTCTTGCTTCGGTTTCCCAATGACTTATGCTATTCCAAGTTTGTCAAATCTTATTTCCAGTTAATTTAATCCGTTGGTAAGATTTAATTCATGGCTGATTAAGGATACCGATTACTTTTCATAAGACTGGGATTCCACAATATAACTTTATTAACAACTGGTAGTTATATACAAGAAAAAAATCACAAAAATACACGCCTTAAATAATTTAAATAAAGAAAAAACGTAACTGTAAAAAATATTGTTGAGCAGAAAAATTCATTTGTTGCCAAAATCATTTTCTTGTAAAGCATATTGTTCGCTTCTCTGTCTTGCTTCGGTTTCCCAATGACTTATGCTATTCCAAGTTTGTCAAATCTTATTTCCTGTATGTTCCCCAGTAACTTTTTTGTCTTACCGACCCCTTTGGTCTTCCTGTAGACCACTTCAATGTGGGTAATAAAGTTAGTAACGTTATCATGTCCTCAAATATTGATTACGTAACTGACGTAATGTCCCAATAACTACATTACGCTGTTATTTTTTGTGGTGGCATGCAGATGGCCAGAACAGGATGACTGTCATGTAATCAGTTCCGGAGCTCATTGCCAGCAGGCAAGACTGTCCCTGATCAATCTCCACTTGCGTAAATAACCACAGTTAAGTGAAACAGTGAAGAAAGGAATCAACTAATCCACATGAGGAGCATTTATCCGTGTCACTAAATCCTGTTCTGTGGAGCTTTTAGTTTGTTGCAGTGGTATCGTTAACAACCTTGTATTGTGTCGATGTAAAGTCAGATGTACGCATTTGAGGGTTATGTTCGTCCACACAGTCTTACCAGTCGGTGGCAGGTTGCTTGTCTTGTATTCTTTATTTTTGGGTTTTGCCGCATATCTGCAATCGCGTTTGAAATCTTTTGTTGTCAGTTGGTTGCTCTTTTGGAGACTAGCGTCTATGTAAATGTCTTGAAAACAGGGCACTCTAATCTATTTTAAGTTGTGGTTGAACTTGCTTACGTCGCTCGGGGGATGCACACTTGCTGGGCGCACCGTTTTGAAAAGCTTTGTTGTAATACTTCCTGGACTTGCAGTGCACTTATTCTCTTGGGGAACAACGCCGTCGCTTTCCTGTTGACGTGAGCAAACTGGAGCCCATCAGACTCCTTCGATTTGCCTAATTTTCAGCATTATCCTGCTGCCTTGCATTTTCGGGCCGGCCGCGGTGGCCATGTGGTTCTAGGCGCTGTAGTCCGGAACAGCGCGACTGCTACGGTCGCAGGTTCGAATCCTGCCTCGGGCATGGATATGTGTGATGTCCTTAGGTTAGTTAGGTTTAATTAGTTCTAAGTTCTAGGGGACTGATGACCTCGTATGTTAAGTCCCATAGTCCTCAGAGCCATTTGAACCATTTTTTTTTTTTTTTTTTTTGCATTTTCGGAACTGGAAACAAGTGTGTGATATTGTATGCTTTGGAAAATACGTAAGAACTATTCTACTTTTTTACCATTTGGTTCACGGCATGCTGGTTACCCCCAATTTTTGCCTATCATCTTTAGAGGGCATATGTCCAAGAACACTCCTAGTGTGTTTCGGTTTTCCACAATGCGTGCCCGCGGCATATCTAGGTTGTCGAATCCGTTGATCTTTTGAATTCTATGTCTTCGGTGACTGAATAGCTTCCCTTCACGCGACATGTATCTGTCAGTGTCTCGTTTCACGGGCGCTATCTCGTCTTCTCTTCTTATTCAAACAGCGTCGCCATCAGCATATGCTCTTACGACTAGCGGTTAGTCAGACACTGAAATACCTGATAACATTTCGTTAAAAAACCGCAGCAAAGAGCATAAAAACATAAAGAGGATGCATTTTATGTTTGGCACAGCAGCTACTGAAATGGCGGCTCTAATTTCAGTAACAGCTGGCACTATGGTTCTTACGGGAATGCAGACTTGTTGTTTGACTACATTTTTAAGCAACCTGTTGTTAACGAAAAATGTTCAGATGGCTCTGAGCACTATGGGACTTAACTGCTGTAGTCGTCAGTCCCCTAGAACTTAGAACTACTTAAACCTAACTAACCTAAGGACATCACACACATCCATGCCCGAGGTAGGATTCGAACCTGCGACCGTAGTGGCCGCGCTGTCCCAGACTGTAACGCCTAGAACCGCTCGGCCACTCCGGCCGGCTCCTGTTGTTAACAGCTCGGGCGACAGTTTTGCAGTCAATATTCTGCTGTGTAAAAGGCGACAGATTTTCTAAGTGTTTGCCACAGATTTTCGAAGTGCTTCAGTCCGTTCTTCTTCGCTATGAGACCAATTTCACTCTCTGTCATCTCGTTAAGCACAATCCCACCACGAATTATATCATTTAAAGTGGAAATAAATGTAGTCTAGGTGATATCCCAGAATTCGTGATAAAACTCTTTGAAGATCTCTTGAAGATGTGTGAGCTCGTGATTTAACAATAAATTCAACTGCTTCATCCAAGCTGAAATCAGGTACAAATTCTGTATTGTCGCAGTGATTTCTGTGTTTAGCGGTTGTATAGCTTCAGCTATCAGATCCTCATCAGTAGAGCTCACGGACTGGAGGTTCCAGTGATGCTGAACTGTAGTTTACACAGAGGTCACAGAAGTCATGGAGTACCTCCTAATATCGTGTTGGACTTCCTTTTGTCGCGCACAGTGCAGCAACTCGAGGTGTCTTGGGCTCAGCAAGTCGTTGGAAGTCCCCAACAAAAATACTGAGCCACACTGCCTCTACAGCAGTCCATAACTGCGGAAGTATTTGCCGGTACAGTATTTTGTGCACGAACTAACCTCTCGATTATGTTCCATATATGTTCTCAGGCCATTATTCACTCGAATTGTCCAGAACGTTCATCAAACCAATCGCGAACAATTGTGCCCAGCTCGTTCCGCCTTCTCGCTATTATCTATGCTTACAACGGTGATATCGTAAATTCTGCACACAGTTCCTCTCCCTGGTCACGATTTTTCAGTATCTGTGACCGGTACACCTCCTTGGAAACCCAGGTATATTTACGCTTATTTCTGCCAATTCTTGATAGAGAATAATGTCGGCTTCAGACTCATATACGAATTGCTGCGGTGCAGTTATTTTCAAATTGTATGTGTTTCTATGTTCAGGGCAAGAACTGTGTAAGCAAGTGACATTATTTAATTAGCTTGTTTGGAATTCCATGTGATTATGCCCTCGCACTACACAAGTTGTGTGTCTTTTGCACTGTCGGATTCGTAATTTTCACTTTCTTTGACTTTGAGTATCTTACGCTGCTTTTTTTGCGATGTTTACAGTGGGCTGTACTACTGTACGACTGCTTGTGCTGTTGCTACCTCGCTCTGCAGTTGAAGATGACGACAGGATATGCAGACGGCCTGTTGCTGCCACTTACATGCGTCTCTGGTGGCTTTTCCTGCAGCTAGTCTGTGTTTACGTTGTGACTGTCTCCTGTTTTTTCTGAAGACTGGATGTCCTGTTCGGAGTGTTGACAATGGTAATCTGGCACAAGAACATTATTTACCGTCACTGAGATCAGTGACCTTTTTTTTTCACGTGGTTTGACGCTGTCGGCTGGAGTACCCGGCGGCGGGCAATTCGTGCAGAAGGTGAGATCATGACTTCGTGTTGTCAGTCCAGGAAATGACTGTGATCCTGTGTCATGTAGTCACTGACAGCTTTGTCTAATACTGTGTCAGACGCAGGTTGTTGAGTGTCCCTTTTAAACGACTGTCCTGTTTCTCCAGCGCCGTCATCGGAACTCTTCGCATCTGTTAGTAGCTGTCGCTGAAGCACCGTGCTCGGCAAGAAACTGTTAGAGATCGGGATTGCGTGACATCGGTGGAAAATCTTCGTGACGTAACATGTCAGCTTTTTACTTGATTCCGGATGGACATGGCTGAACTTCGTCAGGTGCTTGATTTTCGGTAACGACCACTGGTAATCTTAGTTTCTTCCGTTGTTGCTAAGAGTTTTTCAAAGTGAAAAGCTGTTTAGAACAGTTTTGATGAAGATGGCCACTTTCAATACATATAAAGCACGTATAAACTTGCCACCTTGTATCGTGCTCCCTTAGTATATGGAAGAATAATGAATTTTTCCTGCATTTCTCCGGACAGCACACCCATAAGAATTTGCAACTTATATGGACCAGCGTTCATTTCTAATCGTTTTAGCTTCACACACTTCATTACGACTTTTCCAAATAGCACTCTCTATTTCAGGCGGGACACTAACAGGTTTATAATCAACGTTTGCCCTGGAAGCAGGAACATTATTTACAGTTCCGTCGCAATAATATAATTCAGTTCAACCTCCATAGTTCCTCAGTACTCGGTCCAATAACACAGGAATCAGCTGTTTTAAGGAAACTCTGTACTCTTCAGCCGTGAGAATACCTAATACACACTGAGTAATATAATAGACAAAATAAGACTACGAAACACAGACGAAAGGCAAACGTAGATGACACAGAACTTGTCAACGATGCCAGAAGCCTAACTACATAGTACGCCCGCACAGTACTGCATATTGAGCGGAACTGCGATACAATGTGCTTTCAGGACGTGACAGCTTGACCAACTATCTCCCCTATTAACTGTTCCGTTGCCGAGATGGTATTCTGTTTCACGTTCTATATTGGATGGTCTAGTGATTAAGCTTATATTGATCCATTCCACGTCCTGTTCAGGAAATACACCCTCTAGTTTTTCATTACCCTGAATTCTTTGAAACTAGTGCAGACGCCACATTGAACCAAGGTCGAATGTATAAAAAGCGCATATGATGCTGTTATCGTTACTTATTCCCTCTAATGATTCCAAGAGTTTTCGAAGAAGTAACATGCAGGTCCTTTTTTGGAATTTCCTTTTGGCTATTTACTGTACCTCTATAGAATGCCACAAGATTTTCCATTTTTTCCCTTGTAGCTTAACACAAACACCTACAATACTCTTCTGAACACATTCCGACCTTGGCCCATAACTACCAGATAGCCGAAGGAGATTACATCCTGATCTTTCTTTCTTTCTATTTCCTCTTACTGTAATCGGCTATGTTACTCGCTGTGTGAGTGTGAGCCTAGCAGATAAAAAAATTAGCTCAATCATTTCTGTAGTATGAAACTCAAACAGAGAAGGAAACGATACAATAAATTGTCAGACTCGATAACTTTCGACAAACTAACAAGAAAAGTAAATAAATAAACAACTAAATAATAGATATAACTTTTGATAAATTTGTGCAGTCATGTACAGCTCAGACGGCGAAAAGTAACTCAGCCAACCCAAATATCCACAAATAATCTGGTTGTTAGCCCAGTAGGATAAATGCGTTAATAAATCAGTTGGTTACTAGAACTGTATTCCTGCGCAAGTTAACTGAACAAAGTGCTTTGTAGACGGGATCAGTGACATGCGCACAACTGACAAATTTTGATTAATAGCTCGAAAAATAATCTCTGTGTTTCACACAGTCTGTAAACCCAGTGTTAATTATTTTGTAAACAATGCTCACTGAAAATAGACAAATATGTGCTACAGTGTTAACAATGAAAATGCGTTGCCTCACACTAAAATCTACTTACCGTAAAACTCTTGTTTATCTCACTAATCGAAATTATGCAAATCACTTCTGCATATTGGCGGTGTAATCGCAGGATCTAGTGCAGAGGAAATTCTGTACCAATACTCATTTAGGGAGAGATAGAGTTTTGACTGATAAGTTCGAAGATCTTACATGCTCTGGGATGGTAACCTATTCAGAGGCATGCCAAAATGGTCTCAGTTTGCAATTTTTTGCGAAAAACAGGACAGATTTTCTATAGCGACTTCAGCTTGAGAAAAGAACAAGAGAAAATGAATATCTGGAAAAGTAAGATTAGCTTCATGGGGTGCAAGAGGAATTGCTTCAAAGAAGCAGAAGTAGCAAAGACACTCTCACAGCAACAGACAGCTCCCTCGAAAGTTAATAAAACACTGACAGGTAGTAAAGAAAATATGAAAATTGCATAGTGGAGTACAACAGAAAGGAAGAGCAAGCAAAGGATTGGCAATAAACGTAAAGAAAAAATGGAAAAAAATGCATTAAGAATTATAAATATGTGAGCGAAAGAATTATAACAGCTAAACATAAAGAGCACACGTAACTCTGATGTACTGGATGATGTTAAGGCTGAGTAACATCCTTCAGAAAATTATGGTGCAGAATAATCAAAAGCATGAAAGTGGCTTAACTGCAAGGATAGGAAACAGTTCAATGGAATGTACGAAGAAACATCTTGTAATCAGAACGGAAAATTAGTTATCTATTATTAAATTATTAAAAGCGGAAAAATCTCTAATGCCTTTTTTTAGAAAACAAGATATACACAAATATGCCTGGACCGGTAAAGGATACATATCGGTTATAGACTAATGCAACCGTCAACAAAACAATACAAGGTCAAGTAAAAGATTCAAGGCTATACACAGGTTTAGAAATCTGGGCTGATCACTATCTTTTAATATGTCAAGGAGACACTTTTCTTACGTGGAAGCAGAAGAAATCTTTAACTACATAGAAACAAGAAAATCTCTATAAAGTTCATTTACTTCAAGATGAAAATATTAAGTGGCTGTACTAGAATAAATCGAGAGAGGAAGTAAATCAATTATCTATATGGGAAAATATTGACAGATAATGAATAAATACACAGAAAAGAATTGAAAAAAATCTGCAAATTAGGCATTAAAAAAGAAAAAGAAATATCGTCGAAGGCGTGAATTAATAAACTGGTCAACAGAAATTGCAGAAGCAGTATAAGAAAAGCAAACATGATATAAAAATATCTTCCAAAGCACAATTTGTAAAATAAAAAAAAAACTATAAACGTGAAAGGAATTAAACAATAGGAATAGTGAATAGAGTGCACCAACAAGCGTGGGATAGATAATTAGTAACTACAAAACATTATATTGATAACTCTCAGCAGATAGCAAGTAAGGCTTTGGAAAGGTTAAATGAAGTAGAAAATACTACGAAATAAAAATGGATTAAATGTGATGTGATTTTTATTTTCTTTATTTAGCGTATGGCATCTACAGAGTAAAATTGCACACAAACTATTAATTAATATAATAAACGAATTACAAATATATTATTAAATGATTGATTGCAAACAACAATATGCGAAATATTAGGGAGACAGCCGCTGCAGCTATTACAAATCCACATCTAAGCTGGTCACCCACTGAACAGCACGTGGAGTAGCAATCATGATATCCCTCCATTCTCCTTCAAACCTCCTCGCAGGTCATTCGAAGATCAGGTGAGGGATTGTTTGTTCTTCTGCACCACAGTCGCATCGTGGGTCATCAGTGAGTTTCCATTTGTGGACGATGGCCTTACACCTACCGTGGTTAGTCCTCACACGATTAAGTCTGCACCAAGTTCTTCTGGGCATTTGCATTCCTTCTACCGGTATCGAAGGATCAAAGTCAGTGATGGAAGGATGGTGATTATTCAGCGACCAGTATTGCCTTCATTCCCTTGCTATGTCGTACCTTTCTGGGAATTTGAGGACTTAGTCTTGCCATATAGGTTTCCTGGATTTTAGGCGGGTAGTTGGTAAATGGTCCAATATTTTTCGGATAGGTATATCTTCAGAGACAGAGCGGTCATTAATTTTCTTCCATTCTCGGATAGCTCCTTGTTGCCTTCTGAGGGAGGGAGGAGCTATATTGCAAAGGGCATGAAGCCAGGGAAGTTGATGGCAGAGTTCCTCAGACAATCCTCATGGTGGCATTAAGCTGGACGTCTGGTATTTTCTTCGTGTGTGTGCACTTGTTGAAACGTCCCCTTTGAACAATTTATACATGACTGTGCTTATACTGACATACAATATTTTTAGCGCAACGCAATCTGACTTTCAGAAATCCCTACAAAAGAATGGCCCTGACTAATATTACCCTATGCATTTCACAAATCGCTTGCCTCACAAAAATCTTGGTTACTCGAACTACTGCAATACAGCGAGCGCCACTATTGCCAGCTAAATAAAAGATTCAAACTACGGAAGGCACTAACTACTGATAGGCATAGTTAACAAATGAAAGATTTTAATGGAGAACAAAGAATGTATTTACCTTAATAGTCATAATATATATAGCAGTTCATGATAAATTACAAAACTCCGCCATCTCTCTCCCCACATCCACCACTGCTGGCGGCTCACCTCCAACTGCGCAACACTATGCGCTGTTCACATCCTGCTGCCGCTGCCCAACACTACAATGGCAGACAACAATGCAAACTAGACACAGACTGCACACAGCACAGCCAGTGATTTTTATACAGAGGTGGCGTTACCAATAAAAAAACCTAAACAGCCTACTTACATTGTACCAGACTGGGGTGCAGTATTCTGCCACCGAATAAACAAGAGATTGTGCTGCGGTGGTTAGGGTGTTAGCTTGAGCTCCCCAGGAGATTCTTGTCATCCTTCTTAATATGTTATTTCGATTTTATATCTTTTGACTTGTTATTTCTAGGTGTCTTTTATAGGTTAGTGACCGGTCAAGAGTGATTCCTAGATATTTTGGATGGCTGTTGTGCATCAATCGCTCGTTGCAGAATGTTACTTGGAACTCTCGTCTTGCCTCATGATTGTTCAGTTTTATTTGGATTTGGGCAGAACCTCCATTTCGTATAATAATGGTTAAGAAGTTGAAGGTCCATTGACAGAGTAGCTTCCTTCTCTTCCAATGTCTTGCTCTGAGCGACTATTGCAATGTCATCTGCCTAGCAGAATTTTTGCTATTTAGTTGCTGGCATGTCGCTCGTGTATAGGTTGGAGAGAAGGGGAGCCAGCACTGATCCCTGTGGGTGCCCATTGTTTATTGAGTAGGATTTACTCGTAGATTGACCTACGTTCACTCTGAAGTAGCTATTTTTCAACATGTTTTCCAGGAGCTTAGTTGTCTGGCGGCAAGGGATCGCTTTTTTCAGCTTGACGTGTTGTGTCGGTAACATGGGACAGAAGAAACAGAAGTAAAAGGCGCAGATGAGATAGCAAAAAAGATCTCACAACAGCTTTGAAAACCATAAAAAATCGAAATTAGATAGAATTAATGGAAGTTTAATTAAATACGCAGGCTTATCACCACACCTTAAATTGTTATATTTGTTTAACATGTGCTGAAGGCAAAAGGACGTACCATGACATTAGATGAGAACAAAAGTAATACCCATTAATGAATAAGAGGAATAAGTCTACCTCACACTGCTTTAAAACCTTATGCAAGAAATTTTAAACATGAGACTGGAAACAATAGCAGATTGTTTACTAGTGGAAGAACATGTCGTATTTAGAAAGGGACGATCACCAGCTGATGCAGCTTTTATTATACGACACCTCATTGAAAAGCAGAGTGAATTTAACAGAGAAACTCATATTGCTTTTACAGATTTTGAGAAGGCTTTCGATAATGTAGCTAGACAGAAGTTATGGAGAATAACGGAGCACAGAGGTTACCTGTTACAGCTTATATCAGGTTCCAAAAGTGTGTAAAAAGAACCAGCAATAATCTCAGATATGAAAAGCATACAAACAAACCCCAAGGAAAGGGGTGAAGGTAAGATGAAGCTTATCCCCTGCGTTGTTCAATACTTAAACTGACGATACAGTTCGCAGATGGAATTCTAGAATACACTCGGTGTACACCTAAACAATTCAGTAACGCTGAAATCACTCCTATATGCAGATGATCTAACAATCATGTTTTCAAAAGAAGATGATTTGCGAAAATGAATTTATGTACTAAATAAAATATATACAGAATATAATAAGAAAATATCTTCTAGAAAAATAATTCAATTGTATTGTGTGCAAAAATACTGGGTGAGAAATAAGATAGTCCTTAAGGGAAAAAAAATTGAGCAGGTAAGATATTCTGTCGATCTTGGGTGTAAAACGTCGTGCGAACAGGAGAAAGATCTGCGGATTGCGTTGAATAGATCTGGAACTATTTGTGCAACAATTAATAGAACTTTAAATCGCAAAATACTTAAAATACTTTTATACAGCAGCCGCATTACTAACCATGCTAAATGGAAGTGAAACGTAGGTGTTGAATAAAAGACAAGAAAAAAAAACATATACAAGGAATACAAATAAGATTTCTGAGAGCGGTGAAGGCAGATAAAACAATAAATAAAATACGAAATTAAGGTATTCGAAAGGAATTGAGAATATGTAGTGTGAAAGAAAAGCTGGATGCAAACAAACAGGAATGGGATGAACGTCTACAAAGAATGGATTCAGAGGAACAACTGAGACTTTTAAATCAAAAGGAAAAAAGATCTCGGTAGACCGACAGAAGATGGGTAACGTAATACACCACATTTAGTCTAATACGTAGAGAGCGGAAGAGGAAGAAGACGACTTGTCTATACGGTCAGCACGGAAGGTTGCTCGACCACCCTCTACCACTAGCGTCGTCAGCTCTAGATTAACATGCCGAACGCATGAAAAAATATGATATGCCCACGAGAGAAAAAGAAGGAAGCTTTTGTATAGAGCCAAAAGAACACATGATTATTACGAGACATGCAGACACTGGCGCAGCAAAGGAATATAGCCGTCTAAACCGACATTGTAGAGACTAGACGGCTGAATCCAAAACAAATCAAGCTTAAACTATTGGCAAGATTTTAACTTTGATTTATGTTCAAGTTGTGTTATTTCAGTTAATTAAATTGTCTTCCAGAATCAAATTTAGCTATGCAAATAACCTAACTGTCAGATAGCAAGTTTGTCACTGATATGTGTTTAATTAAACCCTCTGGCCAAAACAGATAAGTATTATACAGGGTGATTCAAAAAGAATACCACAACTTTAAAAATGTGTGTTTAATGAAAGAAACATAATATAACCTTCTGTTATACATCATTACAAAGAGTGTTTAAAAGGTTTTTTTCACTCAAAAACAAGTTCAGAGATGTTCAATATGGCCCCCTCCAGACACACGAGCAATATCAACCCGATACTCCAACTCGTTCCTCACTCTCTGTAGCATATCAGGCGTAACAGTTTGGATAGCTGCTGTTATTTCTCGTTTCAAATCATCAATGGTGGCTGGGAGAGGTGGCCGAAACACCATATCCTTAACATATCCCCATAAGAAAAAATCGCAGGGGGTAAGATCAGGGCTTCTTGGAGGCCAGTGATGAAGTGCTCTGTCACGGGCTGCCTGGCGGCCGATCCATCGCCTCGGGTAGTTGACGTTCAGGTAGTTATGGACAGATAAGTGCCAATGTGGTGGCGCTCCATCCTGCTGAAATATGAATTGTTGTGCTTCTTGTTCGAGCTGAGGGAACAGCCAATTCTCTAACATCTCCAGATACTGTAGTCCAGAATGGCACAGAAAACGTTCACCTTAGGCGAGTCACGTTCATACTGAGTTGTTTCCCGCGGATTCTCAGTGCCTCATATACAGACATTTCCATTTGAGCAAGGATAAAATCACAGAAATCGATTCTTTTAATCTTATCAGCTGCAGACAGTGCTTGAACCAATTTCAGACGATAAGGTTTCATAACTAACCTTTTTCGTAAGACTCTCCATACAGTTGATTGTGGAATTTGCAGCTCTCTGCTAGCTCTGCGAGTCGATTTTCCTGGGCTGCGAACAAATGCTTGCTGGATGCGTGCTACATTTTCATCACTCGTTCTCGGCCGTCCAGAACTTTTCCCTTTGGACAAACACCCATTCTCTGTAAACTGTTTGTACCAACGTTTAATACACCACCTATCAGGAGGTTTAACACCTTACTTCGTTCGAAATGCACGCTGAACAACTGTCGTCGATTCACTTCTGCCGTACTCAATAACACAAAATGCTTTCTGTTGAGCGGTCGCCATCTTAGCATCAACTGACGCTGACGCCTAGTCAACAGCGCCTCAAGCGAACAAATGTACAACTAGATGAAACTTTATAGCTCCCTTAATTCGCCGACAGATAGTGCTTAGCTCTGCCTTTTGTCGATGCAGAGTTTTAAATTCCTAAAGTTGTGGTATTCTTTTTGAATCACCCTGTATTTTCACATAATTAATTTCTCTTTAACAAGGTGAATAAATTTGTGTATGCCAGTAGCTTCACGATCCCAGTCAGGGCAACAATGACGTGTGTTAACAGGAGAAAGAAAATGCAGATATAATTGCATAAAATAATTTGTTTTTGCAAGCAATGCAGTTAACGAACTGGAAATGCCTTTTAAAACTTACACTGCTAATGATGGTCTACGCTGCACATGCGATGGAACTAGAAGGTACTACATTGTCCCATCACTTCAGAATGGTGCAGCCCCTCTGGACGGGCGCTATTGCCATCCGGACTTGAATATCGTTATGGTAATCTTCTGTCAACACCCCGCAACTCGCTATGCCAAACGGGGTGTCACAAATGTCCAAATGGACTAAATCACCTAAACGTAGTGTCAATTCCACGATTGCTTTTGACAGCGACACGCGACTTACAGCATTGGAGTGGCTAGGCTCACTCTATAACTAGCCCAGAGTGCAGTGCGAGCACGTGCGGCGTTGTTGGTTTTAACAGATCGATAGCAAATACTGGTTCACGGTACAGAAATGTGAGATGGCCACGTTTTAACACATCGTCTTTGAAGAAACATTGCCGCGTAACTGAATCTCTGTCGATTTGTCACGTAAATGCGTAAACGCATGTACCACAGCACAGTATTACTGTCATCTTGCAAAATAGGTTATTCTGGCGGTAATCCGCGTCGAACTTTTACGATATTTCGATCGCGTACCTCGCAGTCTTCATCAGGCGCTCCCTTAGCACGATGTGGATTACCAGCAGGAAACCAATTTTTCCAAGAAGACAAGGCCTGAAGGCCTACACATTATTATTGCTTGCTATGTATTTGTCCGTGTTCAACAGCGGTTATCCAGTCAAGACTTCAGCTCACTGAAAAGGACAGCGTTTTACAGAACGGTCATTTCAAAGAGAAAGTAACGTAAGAAGCGAAGATTTGTTTTTGAGAGTGATTGACAGCGGTCAGTCCGTGTACCAATCCTCGGTTCTCTGCTGGTCTTTCTAAGTTTCCCTACAGTCTTTTCGAGTTGCAGCCTCTCCATAGATGACAGTACAGTCTGCAAATAGCCCTACTGTGCATCTGTTGCTACAGTTACGCGGAATTGCAATATTTTGCGATTACGCGAAACATACCACTTTCTTACTTTTGGGAGCTACTGTTTCTTCAAAGACGATATAACATTTGCTTAAATTAAAAAGAATGCTGTACCTACGTTAGAAATAGTATATAAACAATAGTTATATAAAAATGTGTGTTAAGATGTTTCAAATTGTGTCTTCGATACGTATATCAGTTTGATAAAATGTATAGTGAGGCATCAATTTTGTGAACCATTTATTTACAAGGGGTTAGCTTATGCTTAAACATTCAATTCATTCATTGATGCTGGACCGGGAATAGGTAGTACAGACAAACTGAAAATGCTACAGTGTTCAAATAATACTGCAAAATAGATGACAGGAATTTGGTACAGAGTGATGAGGTCCCACTGGTGAGTGAACCACATTGAAAGATTTGGAGGCCAGTAGACCCATTCAACCTTGTGCGTCCCTACGCTGTAAGAAAAGCACCACAAAAACGATAGTATTCAACAACGGTGGACGAACCATCATAGGGCGAGAGTTGGGGACACGTAACGCATCCCGGGACGAGCTATCGAGCTATGTTATTTGGCAGTGACGCGTCATGCGAAAGGTACTTTCGCCATTAAGTTTTGCGCACCAGTGTATAAAATGTTGTCTTGTGTCCGGGATTCGTCTTTGGCAGAGTTCACAGTTTTTTTTTTAATTTTTTCTCCCCCTTCCCCTCCCCCCAGAAAAATATTGTTTGCTGTCACCCCCATTAATGTATCATAGTTGTCGAGAGTGTGGTTATAAGAATAACATAAAAGTACATAAAATATTTTAATATAATAATAATAATAATAATAATAATAATAATAATAATAATAAATGGGTTACACCAATTCTTTAACGGTCATCAGTTCTCTGAATGGTTTGATGGCATCCACCACGAATTCCTCACTAGTGTCAACCTCTTCATGTCAGAGTAGTACTTGCACCCTGCTTCTCAGTCAGTTTTCGCATATATTCTAATTTCTGTCTTACCCTACAGTTTTTACCGTCAACAGCTCCCTCTAGTAGCATGGAACTTACGGCTTGAGTCATAATACGTGTCCTACCGTCGTGTCCGTTCTTCTTGTCGGTATTTTGCAGAAGTTCCTCTCCTCGCCGAACCTGCGGAGGAACTGCTCAGTAATTATGAGTCTACTTACTTTTCAATATCTTTCTACACCCTCACTACCTAAACACTTCGATTCCCTTTTTTCGGTTTAGAAGAACATTAATTTACACGATATAGTACGTAGGGTATCCCTCCTAACAGTCGTCTCGCGCGTCTTCTCTGGTATTTCAGCAGATATTTGCAACTTAGTTTTTGCAATATGTACTCGAGTCAGCCCAAACAAACACTGTTCATAACGTCTTTCATGTGACTTCCACTGTAGACGGAAATCGCGGAATTGCTTCCCGTTACATGCAAAATTATTTTTTAAGAGGAATTTCACGTACCCATTCGAAAGAGTGGTCCAAAATTAGTCTGAAGCGACATTCGTTTTAGCGTTATGTATTTATAGTGAAACACGAAGAGTAAACAGGACTCTAGCAGCGGCTGATCATCGCTCGAGATGGCGGTAGCAGTCAGCGTGGGCCAAGGCGCCGCGCAATCTGCCGTCTTCCCCTGCCCAGGTTACGAATTATGAAACATCCCCTTAGAGAAATTAATGAATTACTGTGCTGATAAACCTCTTATGTTATCTGATTTTCAAATAACTGAGCAGAACTGAACATACTCAGACATTTCTCTCTTTACTTACTCTGATCAACACTAAACTGACACACAATATTTATAGCGCAACGCAATCCGACTTTCAATAATCCCTACGAAAGAATGGCCCTGACTAGCAATAACCAACACCTTTCATGAATCACTTACCTCAAAAAAATCTTCGTTACTCGAACTACTGCAACACAGCGAGCGCCAATACCGCCAGCTAAATAAAAGATTCTAACTACTGAAGGCACTAACTACTGATAGGCATAGTTAGCAAATGAAAGATTTGAAAGATTTTGATAGAGAACAAACAATGTATTTACCTTAACAATATTCAAAAGTCAATATATATATATATATATATATATATATATATATATATATATATATATATATATATATATAAAACACATTAAAAAACAGAGGCACAATGGGTATAAGCATGGGCCAAGGAAAGAACAAATTTGAAGTAAAATGTTTAGCCTTTGCGGATGATATGGCATTGATAACTGAAAACCGAGCAGACGCAACAGTTATGCTTGATATGTTACACGAGATTGCTGAAAAGACTGGGCTAAAAAATCCTACGAAAAAACCGAGTATATAGAACACAAACATAATACAGAAAAGTTTATGAAAACAAAGTATGGAAAAATTAAAAGAGTTGATACATTCAAATACCTGGGGGAGTGGATCCAAGCCAGTGGACTGGATAACACAACAAATAAAGAAAGAATAAAAAAGCTGGAATTTGCATATAAATTAACACAAAACTACTACAATAAGAAATCAATATCCATACAAGCAAAGATTAAACATTATAATTCAGTTATTAGGACACAAGCAACATATGGATCAGAGTGCCTAACATTGAATAAGAAAGGCGAATTAATCGAACTAGAAAAAAGAGAGAGAAAAATATTAAGAAAAATTCTAGGTCCTGAGAAAAACAAGGAAAACAGGTGGATTAAAAGGAGAAATGAAGACCTATACAAAAATACAGAAAAGATCACAGATACAATGAGGAAGAGACGGCTAAAATTTTATGGACATTTAAAAAGAATGGAAGAAACACGAATTACAAAGAAAATTTTTAATTACGTTAGCAAGCTGAAAAACACCATAGGATGGATAGAAACAGTAAAGAAAGACGCCAACAAAATAGGTGTTACAGAAGAAATAACACGTGACAGGAATAACTTTAGGCTACTTATAGAAAACGCAAACTATGAAGAAGATGCGCCAAAACCTCGACCCAAGAGAGTGTGGACAGATGAGCAGAGACGAGCAGTTGGCGAGAAAATGAAGAAGTACTGGGAAGAACGGAAGAAAAAGAAACACCATAAGTCTTAAGTTGTATGCGGTCCATAGCTGGCCAAATTCATAATTAAAATATATATATATATATATATATATATATATATATATAGGGTGTCCCAGCTGTCTTGTCCACCCAAAATATCTCTGGAACAATAACAGCTATTGGAAAACGACTTTCACCGGTATCAATGTAGGGCTGGGGACAATGAATGTACGTATTTGGAAACATTCTAAAACGAAAGCATATGTGTTTTTTAACACAAACTTATGTGTTTTTTAAATGGACTTCCTATATTTTTTCTTCAACAATTCATAGCATGACAAAGCACATACACAATGGCGTTGATTGCATCGCAATATTCCCATTACATCCCGAGATACTGAGACGCGAAGTTAACGTTTGAAACACCCGACATGCGCTGCTAGCGAACGTCCTGAGGCTCAGGCGTGAACCCCATGCTGCCCGAAATCGCGATGGTCTGAAACGAATAATACGGTCTGCTGCCATCCTCTTGATAAGTATGCAGGTGTGATTTCACATGTCAAACTCATCGCAATTACGGGCATCATAGGGTTCACGCCTGAGCCACAGGACGTGCGCTAGCAGCGCATGTCGGGTGGTTCAAGCGTCAATTTCGCGTCTCAATATCTCGGAATGTAATGGTAATATTGCGATGCAGTCAACGCCACTGTGTATGTGCTTTGTCATGCTATGGATTGCTGAAGAAAAAATATAGGAGGTACATTTAAAAAACATAAGTTTGTGTTAAAAAACACATATGCTTTCGTTTTAGAATGTTTCCAAATATGTACATTCATGGGCCCCAGCTCTACATTGATACCGGTAAAAGTCGTTTTCCAATAGCTGTTATTGTTCCAGTGATATTTTGGGTGGACAAGATAGCTGGGACACCCTGTATATATATCAGATTATGATATACAGTATTACAAATTTACTCTTTCTGATGGACACACGTCCAGATCGTCCGCTCTCAAATTCTGCCATCTCTTTCCCCACATCCACCACTGCTGGCGGCTCACCTCCAACTGCCGGCCGCGGTGGCCGTGCGGTTCTAGGCACTCCAGTCCGGAGCCGCGCTGCTGCTACGGTCACAGGTTCGAATCCTGCCTCGGGCATGGGTGTGTGTGATGTCCTTAGATTAGTTAGGTTTAAGTAGTTCTAAGTTCTAGGGGACTGATGAGCACAGCAGTTGAGTCCCGTAGTGCTCAGAGCCATTTGAACCATTTCACCTCCAACTGCGCAACGCTACGCGCTGTTCACATCCAACTGCCCAACACTACAATAGCAAATATTCCAACAATGCAAACCAGCCACAGACTGCACACAGCACAGTCAGTGATTTTCATACAGAGCGCTACGTGGCGTTGTTGTTGTTGTTGTGGTCTTCAGTCCTGAGACTGGTTTGATGCAGCTCTCCATGCTACTCTATCCTGTGCAAGCTTCTTCATCTCCCAGTACCTACTGCAACCTACATCCTTCTGTCTCCCCAATCCTATTCAATACTTCCTCATTAGTTATGTGATCTACCCATCTAATCTTCAGCATTCTTCTGTAGCACCATATTTCGAAAGATTCTATTCTCTTCTTGTTCAAACTATTTATCGTCCATGTTTCACTTCCATACATGGCTACACTCCATACAAATACTTTCAGAAATGACTTCCTGACACTTAAATCTATACTCGATGTTAACAAATTTCTCTTCTTCAGAAACGCTTTCCTTGCCATTGCCAGTCTACATTTTATATCCTCTCTAGGTCGACCATCATCAGTTACTTTGCTCCCCAAATAGCAAAACTCCTTTACTACTTTAAGTGTCTCATTTCCTAATCTAATACCCTCAACATCACTCGACTTAATTCGACTACATTCCATTATCCTCGTATTGCTTTTCTTGGTGTTCCTCTTATATCCTCCCTTCAAGACACCATCCATTCCGTTCAACTGCTCTTCCAAGTCCTTTGTTGTCTCTGACAGAATTACAGTGTCATCCGTGAACCTCAAAGTTTTTATTACTTATCCATGGATTTTAATTCCTATTCCGAATTTTTCTTTTGTTTCCTTTACTGCTTGCTCAATATACAGATTGAATAACATCGGGGATAGGCTACAACCCTGTCTCACTCCCTTCCCAACCACTGTTTCCCTTTCATGCCCCTCGACTCTTATAACTGCCATCTGGTTTCTGTACAAATTGTAAATAGCCTTTCACTCCCTGTATTTTACCCCTGCCACCTTCAGAATTTGAAAGAGCGTATTCTAGTCATCATTGTCAAAAGCTTTCTCTATGTCTACAAATGCTGGAAACGTAGGTTTGCCTTTCCTTAATCCAGCTCCTAAGACAAGTCGTAGGGTCAGTATTGCCTCACGTGTTTCAGTATTACTACGGAATCCAAACTGATCTTCCCCGAGGTCGGCTTCTACTAGTTTTTACATTCGTCTGTAAAGAATCCGCGTTAGTATTTTGCCGCCGTGACTTATTAAACTAATAGTTACGTAAATTTCACATTTGCCAACATCTGCTTTCTTTGGGATTGTAATTATTATATTCTTCTTGAAGTCTGAGGGTATTTCGCCTGTTTCATACATCTTGTTCATCAGATGGTAGAGTTTCGTCAGGACTGGCTCTCCCAAGGCTGTCAGTAGTTCTAATGGAATGTTGTCTACTCCCGGGGCCTTGTTTTGACTCAGGTCTTTCAGTGCTCTGTCAAACTCCTCATGCAGTATTATATCTCCCAATTCATCTTCATCTACATCCTCTTCCATTTCCAGAATATTGTCCTCAAGTACATCGCCCTTGTATAGATCCTCTATATACTGCTTCCACCTTTCTGCTTTTCCTTGTAAGTAGGCTGTTTAGATTTTTTTTTAATTGGTAACGCCACGTAGCGCTCTGTATGAAAATCGCTGGCTGTGCTGTGTGCAGTCTGTGGCTAGTTTGCATTGTTGTCTGCCATTGTAGTGTTGGGCAGCTGGATGTTAACAACGCGTAGCGTTGCGCAGTTGGAGGTGAGCCGCCAGCAGTGGTGGATGTGGTGAGAGAAGTGGCGGAGTTTTGAAATTTGTATGACTGGATGTCATGAACTGCTATGTATATTATGATTTTTCAACACTATTAAGGTAAATACATTGTTTGTTCTCTATCAAAATCTTTCATTTGCTAACTATGCCTATCAGTAGTTAGGGCCTTCAGTAAATTGAATCTTTTATTTAGCTGGCAGCAGTGGCGCTCGCTGTATTGTAGTAGTTCGAGTAACGAAGATTTTTGGTGAGGTAAGTGATTTGTGAAAGGTATAGGTTAATGTTAGTCAGGGCCATTCTTTTGTAGGGATTTTTGAAAGTCAGATTGCGTTGCGCTAAAAATATTGTGTGTCACTTTAGTGCATGTTTGAGTACGTTCAGTTTTGCTCAGCTGTTTGAAAAGCAGATAATGTAAGTGGTTTATCAGCACAGTAATTCAGAAATTTTTCTAAGGGGACGTTACATATGTTGACCCTTAGCCGAGGATACCTCACTGGAATCTTCTGATTTTTTCTTGTAGTTTGTGTAATTAGTATAGCTTTTGTTTATTGCTAGCGCGTAATTGTAGAGAGAATCTCCTTTGTAGTTGCAGTCTTTCATTGTTGTACAGTAAAACAGTTGTGGCATGCATGTAGATTTGCACCAAGTATTTCGCAGCTGCGCTTGCAATTAACTAGATATTATTTTCAGTGCTATGTTAATGTGTTTTCTTATTTTGCTCTTCAAATTGTGCTTTTCTGTGTTGTCGTGTGAAATATTGTGATAATAATGGCGCGTGAAAAACGTAATACTAGGCTCGAAAGTAAACTGTGAAATGACAGTGAAGACGAAAGCTGTGTGTTAGCGCCACCGTGTAATGAATTAACTAATGTTCAAACTAGTAATTTGGTAACTGTGCATAGGGAAATGGAGCGGGTGGCAAATAATGGCGTAGACAGTGAAACAATTAGTGAACAGGGAAGCATTATCGATCGATCGGTCGGCAATAGCTCGCCTCAGGGACCCGAAATGACTGGACACAATCTCGCAAATACTGTAGATTCAGGTTTTGGGTCCTCACCGTTTTCTCAAATAAGTCAAGACACATTTTCTGTTTGTCAAAATGTGAATGTTGCCGGTGCAAATTCACTGCCGAAAAGCACTGAGGAACATGTTTCAGACACCAGTGCATTGTTACTACAGTTAATGCAACAAATGGGACAAGGGCTACAAAAGTTAGACACAACGCTTGAACAAAATCAGAAACAAATGGGACAAAATCTTCAAAAGTTAGACACAATCGAACAAAGTCAGAGACAAACATAGCAAAAGCTTCAAAAGTTAGACACAGTGGGCCAAAATCTTCGGAAGTTAGACACCACGCTTGAACAAACACGTGAAGATTTAACTACTGAGTTACATAACATTGAATCGAAAGGTCAAGAAGTCCGTAATGACGGAAAAACACAAATTTGTGAGCATTTTCAACCTATTTTTTCGCGGCATGAAAATGCATTACAGAATCACGAAGCAGCCATAAAAGAACTGCAAACTATTGTTCATGAAAATCATGAGACCTTGCAAGCTAAAATTGACTCAGTTGCATCTACCGATTCGGTTACGCAACTTGCAACAACTCAGGAAAACTTAAAGGACACAGTAGATACTCTGAAAATTGGTTCAGAAAAACGCATGGAGGAAATTAGTTCATTATCAGAGAAAGTTGTTGAACTTTCGGATCAGCTAAATAATTTATCTACGAAGGTAGATGATAATCTGAGTGACACAAAACCGGTAGTCTTTAATGACACAGAAGAGTGCGAACAACTTAGGAAATTCAAACAAAATCAGAATCAAATTAATACGCAACACCGAAGAGAAATCCGGGCAGTACATGATCAGCTGACACAGGTAATACAAGAATTACGTATTTCAGAGGACACTCGCGCTCCAATACGGGAAGAGGGACATAGAAATATGGAACAGCCACAAAATAATAACACAGCGCATTTCGGAAATTATGAAAGAAATTGGCAAAGTGCAACGAATTTTGAAATGGAACCGCCGAAACGACGTAACAATGACCGATATGCGACTCGCCGACATTACTCGCTGTTCATTACTACACGTAAATTTAAAACATTTAAGAATTCTGGCAACGACATTCATCCACAAGCGTGGCTCCATCAATTCTCTCGTTGTTTTCCTCCCAACTGGTCATTAGAGCACAGATTAGAATTTATGTGTGACTATTTAGAGAATGAACCAGCTGTAATAATGCGATCAGTCATGCACGATTGCCACAGTGAAGGAGTATTTTATCATGCCTTCCTCCCAGCATATTGGTCTCAAGCTACACAAGACCAAGTAAAACATAGCATCATAATGATGAAACATTTCGAACAATCTGAATTTTCCAGTCTTGTGAAATATTTTGAAGACATGTTGCACAAGAATCAGTACCTGTCAAACCCATACAGCCCCTCAGAACTCATCCGCATTTGCTTAATCAAACTACCTGAACATTTACGACATATTATTTTGGCAGGACGTTGCAAAGATGACATTGAAGCTTTTCAGGGACTGTTAGAAAAAATGGAAATTGACACTGACAATCGCGGAACGCGGAAACAGGGACACAACAATTACAGGTCACATCCGTCACAATTCTGCGATGAAAGAAATAATAACTGGACACGACAAGGCTATTCTCACAACACAAATCGTGACCAAAACAGACACCACCCGTATGACAACCGTTGGCAGAGTAGTAATAATTTCAGGGAAAGATCACCTCTCCGCAGTAGTGACTATCACAGAGACAATCAGAGAAACAGACAATATGGGAACCAAAATAATTATTATCATGGGAGACAGAATAACTTCAGACGCAACAGTTCAGAGCGCAGTTGCGATTCGGGGAGACATTCTAGACCATGTGACCAACAAGAAAGAAATTATGGAATCTACCGTTATGACAACAGACGATATAATCGTAACAACAGACCAGAATTTAATCAAAACTGGCGGGTTTCAAACAGGGCTGGGCCTTCTCGGCAAGGTGAATTTGTAGACGTTACGTCTCCTAATCCTAACAACGTCGCGCGCCAACAAAGAGATAGACAATGACTCACACCGCAGGTAGCCACGTGCGCCGGCTGGATCAGAGAAAAATAACATAGACGCTAACCTTAAGAAAAATTTTAGCGTTCCTTGCCGACGTATGCAACACGATAATTGCTTTGAAATTGAAACTCTGTTCACTAGAAAGGGTAAAAGATTGCACCACATTTCAAATGTAAAACCGTTTATTGAAAGATAATCTGCTTTTTAACTTAGTCTTTGCCATAAAACTTTTCACTTCATGCTACTAGTACAATTTGTCACACTGAGAAACTGTTAACGTGCA
The DNA here is from genome assembly GCF_021461385.2 of Schistocerca piceifrons. Lineage (NCBI taxonomy): Eukaryota > Metazoa > Arthropoda > Insecta > Orthoptera > Acrididae > Schistocerca > Schistocerca piceifrons. The sequence continues at coordinate 586,312,842 of NC_060142.1, read as the reverse complement.
ACAATGTTTTAAAGTTAACTATCCAGTCAAGAACCTAGGGAACTTAGACAAGTAATTACAAATGCATTTTTATAGTGAACAGACGACACAGTGTTGTTATTCGTAGATTCTTCCTTGTTAGTTGCACGATTACATAACGAATATACGGCTTACATACTTAGAACATATACTGGTACTGCTAATGAGATTTTAATGCAACATTTTGGTTTGCTTGAAAATACATTATCGATTTAAAGTACTTTCAGTGAGATACCAGATCACACAGTGGTTAGTTTAAGTGACAGCTACACGATTTTATCACGACGCTACTAATGAGTGACAATTTACAATGTTGCTTTTGCGGTGTTTCTGTTTTATATCTGCACAGTTTTCCTGTATTATACTGGAAAGTAAAACATGTTTTAGTAGTAACTTTTGTGGTATAGCTACAATGAGACTGCCTTTTCTGTAGCACAACAATACGTTACAGCACAGTACTTTCTTCATCACGGCAATAAGCGTAATAACTAAGATATCTATATGCAAAGCATTTCACTTTTGTTTACCATGAGGTAAGTACATTGGCTTCTGCAGAACTTAGCTTTCGGAGGACAATAACCACGACACTTCCACAGAGATTATCTCACAGCAAGACACACATTTAGCGCTACAGGACACGTATTTGAGTGATTAATTTTGTACTTAAATCATTTATTTTTAAAGATATTTGAAGTGCAATGATACAAAGGTTTTCCATGATACATTTCATTTCATTGCTGTAATCTGTAACACCTGACGGTATAATTACATTAATCCTCAGGGGGTACACACTTAATTTGTGTGCCATGTGTTTGGCAAGCACAAGGAGCCCTAGCTAATATGGTATTTGCTTATACAACTTTACACATCGGTACCATATTTCTCTAACACACAAATTACACAGCTATCTGATCATTTAACTGAGAGATAAACATTTTTTTTTACTACATCAGTGACACATGTTTATGCAATTACACAGTTGGGTAACTTCACACTTATGAAATTGTATTTTGTCTGTACTTTGTGAACTGTTCTTATTTTTTCGGAACCATTGTGATACTATGAGAACTTTGAATGATGTATTTGGTAAGGGAGCATGATTTTAAAGTACATTTGAGGTATATGACACTACTGAAATGAGCAGAGAATTTTTTTTAGGTTTTGACATTATTGCAGAAAGCTGTGACGATTTTGATATTTGACTGAGGTGTTATGATGTTATTTTTACGACGACAATGTGTATTATGCTGTTGAGGTATGTTTACGATCAATAAGATGATGCTACCATATATGAGCATTTGATTATGCTACGTATTTATTATGATGAAATATTGAAGAAGTGTCAACGAATACGTATATGAATAATGAGTAGTGGTTAGGGACTCTGATTTGTGGAAAAGGATATTGGAAACCAAGAATCGTACTTTAAGAGTTATGAAATGTGTGTAAATGCGCGAATGTATCACAATGCCGACGTAAACATTTTGAACACTGTCATGTTCATAGGATTTTGTTTCTACACATTTGCAACGCAAATTCTCAACCTGTGAAATTTTTTATATGAGACTGTCACTGTAATGCAAACTGGTGTCGTAAATATTTCAGTAAGAAAGTTAAGTGATCACCTTCACGTAATGAGTCATGGGCACCCAGCTGCGCGACAGTCGCCTGGAAAAAAGCCTTTAGTGTGTGCCTTTCAGAGGCACAGGTGGAAAAAAAAGGGGCCATTATCCTCGCTATTGACATTCCTTTGTAGAAAGCATCGCAAATACGACACACTCAAACTTGAAAACATATGATTACACTGTGGAGCTCTTAATTTATGATATTTACTAAAATGCCTAATGAAATGATGAGAAACATTATACATCTATTTTCTTTCTAGTTGAGAGAATTTTTTTGCCTTTGAAGACGTCATTTTCCTAGTGACTGACGTTTCATATGCTGTTTTATATATATATTTCCTCATTATGTTTAATATCAAGTTTCTAGCTGCACTGCAGCATTGGTTATTATAAAATTTAATAGATGTACTAATATCACTATTTTCTGTCTACAGACACAGTAAAGAATACGTTTATGATGTACTTTCTTAGAAAAGAGAGTACAAATAGACATTTCCCTCCACAGGGATTGCATAAATAACTTTTTTAATGACTTGGCAACTTTCTTGCAGAGTAAGTTTTTGTGATGCATCACTCTAGTGTTAAGATATGACATAGGTATTAAAAATGGCCATTTTTACTGTAATATTTTTCTGCTTGAGCTATGTCATGTTTAGATATAAGTTATTGCATTTTCTGCTGTTGTATGCCAGGCATAGTGCTACTAAATTTCACTTTACGTTACTCTGTTAAGCCAGTTTTACTACTGATTTATTTTTTGTATTTGCTGCTCGTTGCCTTATATTAGTTGTAATATTGCTGCTTGCCTTGCCAATTTGCATTTTTTTCTCATTGCTGTTTGTGTTAATTGTTTTGTGCTGCTGCGTTGCCTCATCCCTTAGTTTAGCATCTGAGCTCAATAGATTTAAATTAGCTGAAGATGGGGTAGGCCATATAAGAGAACAAGTTGTGATGAATTGGAAGAAATGCATTGAGAAGCTATAAGAAAATGGTTTGGCCAAAAAAGTATTTTGAAAGAGGATATGAACCAAAAAAGTTGGGTCTAGGGACAACAGGTTGAGGTAGGATTTTCTTGGAAATAAATGATGAGGTAAGATAATGTAGAATAAATGAGGTAAGGAATGTGTGAACATATAAATACAGAAAGCATGCTTGGATAGAATTTTTTTGGTGGAAACAAATGTTGAAAAAAGAGGAAAGATATATGGAAGGAGGTTTATGGTGGACTCCAGTACCAAATGTCACACTGAAAACAAACCGTGTCCTGATTTTTGTGTTGCTACACTATGTGAATTTGTGTTTTTCCTGTCTTAATATGTTTAGCTAATAAGAGTTATGTTGTAGAATTTTTCCGATAATATATTATTTTCTTTGTAAAGATGTTTAAACATTATTTATTCTTTTCTGTTTTAATGCTCATGTGTGAAGTTGATGTTTCGAAAGTTATTCTGGTCTTTTATGTATGTACTCATGTCATAAGTTCTGTAACACTGATGTATAGGTTATTTCGATTCTTTTGTAAAGCCTGTACTACAAATGTTATCTGTATTGTTATATTCTTTAATGATGTATTTTGTACCTTTGGAATTGTATTCTTATGTTATAAAATTGTAATTGACACCAGTTCATCATATTATTAATTTGTAAGTGCCATTTCACTGCACACGTTTCTGTTGGTCATAGAACATGGACAATATGCGAGAAGTAGGGACTGTTAGTGTTTGCACGTGTGTTAATAATTCAGCAAGGGACTGGATAACAGCATTGCTGGTTCTAAGGACAATTCCAAAAACTTTGTGAGTGCACAAGTGGTGGTAATGGACTTGCTATATTGTCCGCAAGACTCTTCGATGGTGATTGTGCACCTGCACAGTCGCAGCAGATGGCTGCTCGCCATCTCTACAAGGACTACAGTGGGTCTTCACCTTTGATGATCCATCAATACCATTATTTCTACAAGGACTGCAGTGGGTCTGCACCTTTGGTGGCCCACCAATACCATACTCTCTACCGAGACTATAGTGGGTCTGCTCTGTGATGACCTACCTACCAATATTCTTCAAAACGTCGAATGACTCTGCTGTGGGTTTCCTGTGTTGTGGCCCATTACCTGTCTGCATGTCGAGAGTCAGCACTGTCTTTCTGTTGGAAGGACAACACTACTTCTTCAAGACTGCAGGGACATCCATTACTACCGTGTGCATTTTCTTATACTGCTCAGACTTTGAGAAAAACGCTGCAATTTTATTGTGATGAATGATCAGGACTGTCTTTATGGACTGTGAGAAGCTTATGACCAACATTGTATCAATAAGTGTGTGCATTTGATATCTTTCTTATTGTAACTATGAAAATTTTTTTCAAATCTGTATTGGCCACTGCCCAAAACAATTTGTAAAATTTTTTGTGGGGAACATGGGGGCTATGTAAGTAGGCTGTTTATGTTTTTTTATTGATAACGCCACGTAGCGCTCTGTATGAAAATCACTGGCTGTGCTGTGTGCAGTCTGTGGCTAGTTTGCATTGTTGTCTGCCATTGTAGTGTTGGGCAGCTGGATGTTAACAGCGTGTAGCGTTGCGCAGTTGGAGGTGAGCCCCCAGCAGTGGTGGATGTGAGGAGAGAAGTGGCGGAGTTTTGAAATTTGTAAGACTAGATGTCATGAACTGCTATGTATATTATGATTTTTCAACACTATTAAGGTAAATACATTGTTTTTTCTCTACTAAAATCTTTCATTTGCTAACTATGCCTATCAGTAGTTAGTGCCTTCAGTAGTATGAATCTTTTATTTAGCTGGCAGTAGTGGCGCTCGCTGTATTGTAGTAGTTCGAGTAACAAAGATTTTTGGTGAGGTAAGTGATTTGTGAAAGGTATAGGTTAATGTTAGTCAGGCCATTCTTTTGTAGGGATTTTTGAAAGTCAGATTGCGTTGCGCTAAAAATATTGTGTGTCACTTTAGTGAATGTTTGAGTACGTTCAGTTTTGCTCAGCTGTTTGAAAAGCAAATAATATAAGAGGTTTATCAGCACAGTAATTCAGAAATTTTTCTAAGGGGACGTTACACCCTTCTTTGCTTGGAACTGGGTTTCCATCTGAGCTTTTGATATTCATACAAGTGGATCTCTTTTCTCTGAAGGTCTCTTTAATTTTCCTGTAGGCTGTATCTATCTTACCCCTAGTGAGATAAGCCTCTACATCCTTACGTTTGTCCTCTAGCCATCCCTGCTTAGCCATTTTGCACTTCCTGTCGATCTCATTTCAGAGACGTTTGTATTCCTTTTTGCCTGTTTCATTTACTGCATTTTTATATTTTCTCCTTTCATAAATTAAATTCAGAATATCTTCTGTCACCCAAGGATTTCTACTAGCCCTCGTCTTTTTACCTACTTGATCCTCTGCTGCCTTCACTAGTTCATCCCTCAAAGCTACCCATTCTTCTTCTACTGTATTTCTTTCCCCCATTCCTGTCAATTGTTCCCTTATGCGCTGCCTGAAACTCTGTACAACCTCTGGTTTAGTCAGTTTATCCAGGTCCCATCTCCTTAAATTCCCACCTTTTTGCAGTTTCTTCAGTTTTAATCTACCAACGTGGCGTTACCTACATAAAAACCTAAACAGCCTACTTACATAAAAACAGCCTACTTACAGAATGATCTCGCATACATTACTCGTTGCATTAATCTCCATGAGTTTTTGTTTCCTTTGTTGCCTTTGTTTATTTAATACAGTTAACGTTGTGTTACAGTTCAACGTGCATGGCACACGCTTGTCGATTAATGCAGTTGGCTGAATTACGGGAGCTATTCGGAAAGGAAGGAACGGTAGGTCGTGAAATGGATACCACAGTGAAAATCAAAACTGCTTTATTTGCAACGGTTAGCTACACCTTCCAGCTACTTCTCTACACAGTCGCCGCTCGGACTTAGACATCTGTTGTAGCGTTGTACCAACTTTTCAGTTCCCTCGTTATAGAAGACAGCCGCCAGTGCTTTTCGACAATTTTCTACTCTGGACTGCAGCTCATTGTCTGTGTCAAAATACTGTCTACGTAGCAAGCAGTTAATTTTAAGCAGAGATGAACCTCAGGGGTAGCCAGTGACGGGTTGTATTATGGGTGATCAAAACACTTCCCATCGAAAACGCTACAGGAGCATCTTCATTGCCCCTGCAGAGTGCGGTCGAGAATTGTAGTGTAGAACGAACTGCATGACAGTTATGTTATGTGGATTGCATAGCTTCAAGCGAAATCTTTCGCCAGGCCCTCATACTTGGCAGGAGACGCTAATTTCTAGCCACCTTTATGTTCTCACTGTGAGCTCAGAACTGAAAAGAGCGACATGATGCGATCGAAGGGCGTACTAGACACAGTGCCCAACGCATCTGTCCAAAGCTTCATCAGATTTTCACTGTATTTTTCATTTCGCGACCGATCGTTCCGTACTTTCCGAATAACCCTCGTATATCAGAGCGCATCGTTACCATTCCCCGCGTGAACACTACGGTCACAGGTTCAAATCCTGCCTTGGGCATGGATGTGTGTGATGTCCTTAGGTTAGTTAGGTGAAAGTAGTTCTAAGTTCTAGGGGATTGATGACCTGAGCAATTAAGTCCCATAGTGCTCAGAGCCATTTGAACCATTTTGTTACCAATCCCCATTTTGATAACAGGTTAAACACTGCCTCACAAAAAGAAAAAAAAATGGAAGAATCCAGAAGATATGGTCCGATGACAATGTAGCATCGTACACCTGCGAACCATCGGCGCGTATGTAAATAACTAGAGTTTTAAATTTTATTTGACAGGTACAATGGCCACCAGTGTGAATAGTGTTTTTCGGGTTCAGTGTCGTTAGCAGCCATGGTAGAGTACACAAAGGTCGTGAACAGCGTCAGATGTTGAGTGAAGGACATGGACATGGAGATGTTGCGTACACATGTGAGACAGCGTTATCAGCATTTCTCAGAGTTGGGAAGGGGCATCAGTGTGGCTCTCCTTTTGGCCAGGTGGTTGAGCTGTGCAATATCTAGACTTTTGGGACAAGCTCGATGGCTCGACGTTGGACTACGTGAGAACGTGAGGACAGACACAGTCTTCGTCATGGTTTCCAATCGACCACAGGGGGAAGATAGCTGTGTTGTGTACCAAGTATATTGTAAACCCTTCACATTAATGTCTGAGGTCCGAGAACAAGTAATAGAATTCTTGCAACATTCTGTACCATCCTGTAGCTTTGGTTGGACATCGGACACTAGCAGCAGCTAGACGAAGAAATTAACGTCTCACGTTTAGGCTGCCGTTAAGACCACAGCGGAAACAGCTGCGTTTGGAGAGATACCTTGACTGGGAAGCGTAGGCTGCTGACGAATGGCATCACATGGCGCTTAATGATGAATCGCTGCTCTTCACAACGCTGTTTGTCCACCGTCGGCAAATATGGCGGCGACTTTGGGAGGGGATCTGACGTTCCAATATTTTGGAGAGGTGCAGCGGTTTTACTTTTGGTGTCCTGCTATAGGTACGGCTTCTGGTCACGAATGGTCGTAACTGAGCGAACTCTGGCGGCGCAACACTACGTCACAGATATCCTGTGTCCTCAAGTCTTCTCTCCCATGCGACAGTGCCATTTTTCATCAGGAAAATGCTCGTCCATATATGGTACTTATCTCTAAGGATTCGGGGTACTCTTCTGGCCTGCAAGATCTCCCCACTAGAGCTTTTGTGGGACCACCCAGGGCGTCAACTCTGTCCCAGAGCCAGCGTCCAGTATTTCGAGGACGAGTTACAACTGTTGTGGGCCAGTGTCTCTCAAGAAAGGATACAGCTACTTTGTGTCGCCTTCCCAATGGAGTTAGCGCGTATATCCAGGCCAGAAGAGGACTGATAAGTGCGCTCATACTGCCGAGTTCTGTCTAAATTTGACTCGAATTTGTAATCAATGAAATAAAATCACGAACCTTCTCAACCAGTGAAATACCATTTCGTTTCCTCCTTCCCTTCTGTATGCGACATTCAATGCATTCAATGCATTCCAATATTTACGTTGTCCACACTGCACAGAATTACATATCTCATTCTGAAACCAGCTCAGTCCCAATTTTTACATAATGAAGGGCTTACATAGCAGACAGTTGTAACCTATAACACTGCCATCAACAGCTCACTGAGTAGAATTAGTTCAAAGACAAACAAAACCAATAAGAAGTAGACAATGACAGCCAGCATGAAGACAGTCTAAACGCCTGACCACTGATCACTGTCGACGTCGTTCAAGACCCATATTTCAGAAGGGATTTAATACCGGACATAAAATTACACGACTTTTTCTAGTTTTTCCCGATTCTGTCTCCTGTACTTAAGACAGGTTTTTAATGCCCAAAAGATCTTGATGTCCTGCTTTCCGTAACACACGACCGGTGTAACTGCTTATTTCTATTGGTCTTGGGCCATGCACTCCTCATCATCGTTATGTCGCCCACGCTTGCGGAACTATGTTCCATCTCCATAGAAAGGGTCACACACAGCACAGACAGACGTAATCTTTTGAGTTAATGTGGTGAAGGCCGGATTAAGCTTCGTCCTTTAACGCGATGCGTTACGGGAGCCAAAACGAGACGCTGTTAATTTACATACAATGCGATGACAATGAGAACTATCGCGTGCGTCTTTCTTGGGACACAACAATACTTTAGGTCATTGAGGCGACCACCGCTGGCAAAACTTTCAGTGTCGTTAGCACGAACATCTTCGCCTGCTCATTCCTTTAATTATTGAACTATATCGCTTCACTTATCAACCAGATGCGTTTTCCGTTTCTATTGGTCTGACGCTTCCTTTGAGTGCACCATATTAGTTCGCTAAAACTTATCGCTTATCTTTCCTGGTTACGCAGAAAGACAATGGAGCCCTGTACAGTTGTTCTGTGATTCCATTGTAAAGACGATGTGCTGGCAATGCGCCAGTGTCTCTTCTCTAGTCGTACAAAAGGAATATAGCACAACTTGTCAACGTACAGGAGTCCTTCGGACCATGGTTAAACGAGCATATGCTGTCTCGGATGCTGAAAATTTACCACAGGAGCGGAAACATCTTGAGGACGTGTTCAATAATAACGGGTATACGGCCCAACAAATTCGACGTGCTTTTGAGTTTGGACCTTTACCTGAACCTTCTGAAGACACCTTTAGGTATGTGGCTTTTCTTCCGTATGCTGGGAATGTGTCGGCCAAGACAGGTAGACTTTTGAAGAAATATGAGATCAGATGTGTTTTTCGTCCGCCAGCTAAGATTCGAGAACTTCTTGGCTCTGCCAAAGACGATTTAGGTCTGAGGAAGTCTGGCGTTTAGAAAATACCGTGTGAGTTCGGGAAAATTTACATTGGCCAAACTATTCGTACCGTCAACGACAGGTGCATTGAACATCGTCGCCATACGCGATTATTACAACCAGATAAATCTGTGGAGGCTGAGCATTACCTTACAGAGGGACACAGGGTGCTATACAATGAGATGCAAGTATTTTCAAACGCTTCTCGGTATTGGGACTATGTTTTAAAAGAATCTGTGGAAATCAGACTGGCAGATAATATCATTAATCGTTATAATGGATACCCGCTAAGTTAAACATGGAAATATGTTTTATCAGACATGAAGAAACAACGGCATCTGAATCAGCCGGCTATGATAATCATTTGTAACGATATATCGCTTTCAACAGTATTCACCACCAGAGGCGCTGCAACTCTTTTTGCGCCAGGGGGCAGCAGGAATGATTGAGCGCGTGCGCACTGTATCTAGAGCACGCGCTGTTGTACTTCCGATGCATATAAAGGTGCAGTCATTTGCGAGTGGAGTCAGTTATCGGCGAGAGCAGCGTAGCTTTTCTCATCTGATGATGGCGGCCAGGTGGACCGCTGAAATACTGTGCTCAGATGACAGTTTGATCCGGCTGGAAACCCGACAAGAATTTGATAGTATAGTACAGTTCTATAGTACGGCTCATAAAAAAAGCTATCCAGTCCAGTAGGATTGCAAATCTTATTTAGAACGAGCATAGGAATCCGCGAGGCTTGGAGGGGTGGGGCAAAAGGGGGCGCTTACCCCTTCCGGAATTCGGTATAAAGAAATCTAATAGCGCAGACTGTTCATGAGAAGATGTGTCTTTTCTTCTAGGCGGTGATGGTCTCGGCGTTGTCCTGGATTCAAGCCGGATGCAACGACTTACAGGCCATTGTCAGAATGAAGTCCCCAATCTTTTCTCTGCACCTCCTGAAAGAGACCATTAAAACACGCTGGCGCGAGGATTCGGGGACTATTCTCAATATTAAATAAATATGGCTACAGAACGCTTTCCAATATCCATCCTTAAATCCCATAAAGACACTCCCTCTTCCAACTGCACAACTTAATCTCAACAATAGGTTACCATTTTCCTATGGTTAAAGAAGACTCGCCTTCGGCTTCTGGGACCACTTTCAGTTTCGCAATTGCAAAGCGAGTGTAGTACACTCTGAAGAACACGTTCTTGTTATATCAGCTGTATCTTTTACGGACCCAGACGAAAAAACTTTAAAAGAAATACAATTTTCTGCGCTAGAAGGGAGGAAAATGTGTGAGAAATCAAGATCGAAAAGATCTCCACTTCAAGAAATGTGATGGTGGTGTGCAACGAAGTCAAACATACAGTCATTGAATTGCGAAGCAGTTCATTTGGCGTCGTTGCACAATAATTTGTCGAACTGGGGGAGGGGGGGGAGGAGATTAGAGATGGTTCGGTGATAAACTGTTAAGAGTCGATTGTACCGGGCACTTTGTAATTGTTTTGGAAGGGTTCCAACATTCATCTTGTCGAATGCTGGGCTGGGTTACAATTGACCCAAGCAACTTAAAAATACAGCTTTCAATAGACATTTTATTAATCTTTAATTACACCAGTCAAATTTTAAAAAAATACCCGTATATCAACGAAATCCATTAACAAACAGTAAGCAAAAAATATTATAGGTTTCATAAGTTGAATAAATGTTTAAAAATTTATGTGGTATTCCTTCGGTTTGGAGAATATTAATCAGTGACAGTTCTGGTGACTATTTTTGTTACTAATAGATAGGAAATTCTCAAGTTTTCTGATCTAAAAATAGCAGTTTTTGAATCTTACCGTCCGTCCCCTCTCTCCTCCTCCCCCCACCCCACCCCACTGCATCAGTTCCTACGCATACCCTTGAGGATGATCATAAGTACCGAAAACGTAATCAACAGTACACGTATCGCCGGCATAACTTATTAGGAGCTAGGAGACACATATTTAATGAAAAGCATTTTGTCATTGTTACTTCATGTAAAAATGATCGAGAAACAGCTTGTGCGGTGGCGCTCGTGTCGAGGATAAGCCGGTGTAAAAATGTTTCACTGTCAGTATTTGACCGCCAGTGGGGAATGAGGTGCTGGCGTACAGTTCCTGATCATCAATGTCTGTGCCAGTATCTGGTTTAAATATCAAGCCTCTCCACTGTGTCCCATGAAGTGAGGTCATGTGACGCTGTAGATGGCGATCAGTCCATCGGATGGGGACGTTAAGTTTGGTGGTCCCCTTGGTGCTGTTCGCGAGGAGTAGGCTATGACTCTCCCTCCTCTCATCAACATCATTATCATTATCATCATCTTCATTTTCAAATAACATAAACATTACACTACACTCCAAACACATACAATTTCCACTTACATGTAGTATTACAAATATTGTAATGGAGCATTCTGTAAACAAATAAACAAAAAAAAGTACTGAATGAGACGTAAAAGAGTGACGAATGGTTTCCATGTGTAATTAAAAACGTAAAAATTCTTAGAAAAAGAATTAAATATTTTGCTATAGAGACATAAAAAGTAGATGTTTATTTGTAAAAATCCCTTGTTTATTCAGTATCACTTACGAAAAACACATTTGTCAAATAAACTGCAAACTATAGCTACCAGTCGCATCAGACATTAAGTACACACGTTCGCACTACTTTCCTCAAGATCATTTTGAAGCAGTACACGGCTGCTTCTTGCAAGATCAACGAATCTTCCTGTTTGTCCTCTGTGGACTACGAAAGCAATTGCGAGGAAGCGCGGGTTCAGTAGCACGTACCTTGCAACAATATAGTACTTCGTGAAATTAGAAAAATGTAAATGTGGTTATCCGGAATGGTATTTAGACCCTGTTTCTGGCAGGCAGTGCCAGAAGAAGACGATCTTAGTCGGTAAAAGCTGATCCTGGAAATGGAAAACAGCTCCTTGCTGTTGGTTCCTAATGACAGCGTCTTTTCTGCGTGGTTCAATCGCTGGGCGGTTCTACAACAGCCACTCATGGGCAGAAAACGTAAGGAATACACTGTAGGCATTGTGCGTCCTCTTGTAGCGAGAGAATGAAAGACGACTGGTCCCTAGCTCTACTGTATCCAAGGAAGGTCAATAAGGTTAAGTACAATGGAACACCAGCTCTACAACAGACCGCGAACGTCAGACCATGATGAGCGATAGTAGACCGATTTTAAAAAAAAGATGTATTAACACCATGAACAATTTTTTACTGTGGAAACCTGATTTGTCTTAGCTACTGCACAGCACGTCGCATTTAAGTGACAGCACATGAAATAATTAAAAAGGCTGAAACATGATTCATCTTCGTATATTTGACATTCACAGAATATTGTCAGAGGTTGAAAGTCACTTTGCCTGAGAGAACACAGTCAGGAAGCAACTGGGAAAATAATCCAGAGTATACTGATATGTAGTCATACTACTAACGAAGTGGAAGAAGACTTTAAACACTGCACCGAAGACAAGTTATATGAACTCATGTTGCTATCTGGGAAATGCAGCAGACCAATTGGAAACAGAAACAAGTGAAGTCACCGAACTGTTCGCGTAGTATATAGTTTGGCATGGCTAATAGGAGGGTAGTACGTACCTGTATCGAAAATGTACGTCGTTCTGACACATCCATAAGCGTGGTTACAATTTTCTGTAGGTTTTCCTCCTTTGAGGTCGGCGAAGGCTGGGTTGGTTTTTCCATCTTTGGAACGCTACACATACATATGTTAACATGGAAGCGCCGAAAACAGAGCTTGAATACTGAAACGTTGCTAGACGGAGTACAGAGTACCAATCCGCATCCATACCCAATACACAAGGTTGTCGTAGTGTGGGGCAGAGAAGGAGTGGGAACACTGGAAGGGGAAAGGATAGTCTCCTGGAACGTGATGATGTGCTGTCAAGTTATTCCATAAGCAGCGGCAGTAAATGTCATTTGTCTCTCTCACAAGTCATTCAGACTTCATTGTCAACTTACAGGAGAGTTCACGTCCTAGAACTTCCATGATTCTTCGTTTATTACTTACCGTAACTTTCAAGCAACAGGTTATGTTCTTCCTTCTGCAGTTACACAACACAAAAAACATACTCATAAGAGAATAACAAGTAAGATTAGTTTACTGACGTATTTTAACAGTAACAGTAAAGTTGAAACAGACCTACCATAACCGCGTTTATTATTTAATGATGGCCACTAACTTGTAAAACATTTTTCTAGCCACACTTTTATGTTTTCCTGTCTACGACAGAATAGATTTCTGCGGGAACGAAGCTTTACTCATTGTGGAGTTGATGGACCGGATTTTCCATAATCCTCCTAAATGAGAAGTGGTCAGCAACGAGCAATCTCGTTTCAAAGGCAATTCCCGTGACTACCGCGTTTTGCAACGCTCTGACCGGAAGTTGTGAAAGTCCTCGCAAAAGGCAGCACGTCACTGAAGTGCTGCAGGCAGTAGCAGAAATGCGATGCGAATGCCTACACTTCTGCTCTTGATTCTGCTTGGATGAAAGGCCTGTAGGTTAAATAATTTCATGCAGCTGTTTGGGGGCTCGCGAAATCGAGGAGTCGGCCAACAGGCGTCGAAGCGTGTGCCCCCCGGGTGTACTATCGTAGGTTGTGAGTAGGTGATCCTTCGGGATGAACCAAGTTACTTACTGCAGCACTGAAGACAGGGAATTCGAAGTGTGTTCCGGGTGCGCACGTGGAGTACTAGAAAGCACTTTCCTGATTGTCTTGACGAGTGCTGATTAGTGAGCACTGAGCCATCAGCAAGCTGAAGGTGGTGTACAGTAAAATTAACGGTCTTGGCTAGGGTTGATGTTTTTTTCATTGAAGTACTGGAATTTGCGGGTGATGTTTTTGCATGACTCTATCCCTACTTCGAAACGTACTGCTGTTTCGTTGTTGTGGCGATTATCGGCGAGAAGTGCTCTTGGTCACTCGGGGGTGGTGTATAAACTGCTAGGGGTTTAAAGTGGTCAGATTTTTGAATCTTCCTGAATGTAGCAGCATTGCTACAGGGCTTTAATAACGACCGTGCAGTAATGAGAAAGCCTGTCTCGCAGGTCAAAGCGAGCCTGGTGACCCGTAGTTAAACTGATTTTCAGTGCAGCAGCGCAGACAGTCAGTGCAGGTTCTCCAATAAACGTTTCCGAGCAATACGTTATGTAATTTGTCTCGCGCGATTCATATCACCAAGGACATGTGCATTCAGATTGAGACCGCGAGTGATTTCGTGCGATGTCAGGGTAGTTCCGAAGAACGGACGAAAGGAACTTGAAGCTGTGGAACCATATTAGTACATCGGAGCACGTTCACAAACACACACACACACACACACACACACACACACACACACACACACAGACGCTCGCACGTACCTGTAAGTTCTCCAGTAACACTTTTCCACTGCTGCTCACTCCAAGGAGAAACTTGTCATACGTCTAATCAGAGTTGAAAGGATGGAATGTGCAACAAGGAAAGGTAATGACGGGGCGGACTCACCTCATATGGAGAAGCTGCTCAGATGTTAGCTCGGCCCTTCACAAAATTCCAGCGGCGACTTCGGTCGATCGGCTGAGAGCGACCAACTGATTTTTCAACAGTTCCGCTTCAAACCTCGTGCAACTCTGGTATGTTACACCTCCGATCTGCTGTAGGTTTTGCAAGCCGAGAGTACTAGTTGTTTGAGAATACTAATTGTTTGTGTTCTGTATGAACGTTCAGTGCCTGCTTATTGTTCTGTTATAGGGCTTTGCGTTCTTCTTTGTTAACGCCTTCGGCCGTTTTATAGCTGTAGTGGTGTCAAGAATGTTCCGCAGTAAATGCACATTCTGTCTCCAATGCGACAAGGCAACAAGAAATGTTCAGCCAAGTTCGTTGGAGGTGCACGACCACTTCAGGCAAGTTAATGATTCATATCAGATCAAATTCACACTGCTTACTATGGCACGCAACTCTGGTGTTTTTTCGTGAAGCTGTTAAACCTTGCGTCGCTGGAAAGATTTCTGTTCAGACATGGATGCCTCAGTGATTACTGTCATAATTTCTAACGCCGATGTAGAATATAAAAACGTTCGCCTGTTTAGCCTGCCTCCTGAGATTGAGAACTTTATTTTCAGAGAAGTTTAAACTAAGTATAGGGATGTGAAAAAAAATCCGTAAGTAACGTAGCTCTAGCCAGCATAAATTACAGCGTTTTAGCGATGTGAGATACGCTTATGAGCCAAAACATTATGACCACCTGCTTAATAGCTTGTTTCCCCAATCTTAGAGCGAAAGAAACAACTGAGTCTGCGTAGTAGGGATCCGACAGTTAGTTTGTAGGTTTGTGGAGGTATGTCGCATTAGATGTCTACGCGCAGGACATGTAATTCCCGTAGATAACGGGCCTCTGATTTGCGTACACGGTGATGGCGCCCAATAGCGATACAGATCTGTTGCTTAGGAGTTACATCAGGCGAATTTGATCACCGAAATGTTAACGTCAGTTCACTATAATGCTCCTCATGACACTGCAGCGCGGTTCTGTCTCCAAGACACGATCAGTTATACTTCTGAAAGGTGACATCGCCGGCGCGGAGGACATCAAGCATGAAGGGATGCAGGTGGTTCGCAGCTATCAGCGAGTCTTCGATTACCACCACAGGTCCCATGCAAGAGCAGGAGAATGTTTCCCGTAGCACAATACTCCTCCCATCAGCCTGCGTCCGTGGCGCGCTGAATTTTTCGAGCAGCCGTTGACCTCAGGGGCGGTGTTTGTGGAGACGAGCATCGACCTAGCGCAGGAAAAATGTGATCCACCCGAAGAGCAGACTCGTTTCCATTGGTCGACGATCTAATCCCGGTGATCCTGTGCCCAGTGAAATAGTAAATGACGATGTCGTTGGATCAAGATGTGAACACGTATGGGTGGTCTGCTGCGTAGCTCCATTTCAACCATGTATGAAGAACGGTGTGCTCCGAAATACTTGTGCGTGCACCAGTATTGTGCTCTTTCGGCAGAGATCCCACAGATCGCCGTCCATCCTACTTTACAGAGCAATCAAGCCCCTGAGCCCCACGTTTTGTGAAGAGTCGTGGACATCCAACCATTTAGCGCCTAGTGATAGTTTCTCTGCCCTTCTAGCTTTTTCCGTAGATGCTCACGACAGTAGCACGTGAACATTCGACGAACTTCGCCGTTTTCGAGATACTCGTTCACAGGTTTTGCGTAATAATAATCCGTTCTTTGATAAACTCGCTTATCACAGTGGATTTCCCTATTTGCAGCCCATGTCTGTGCTATGATGATCCCCCATCCGCCTCTGCTGTGCTTACATTCTATTCATAGCGCCTTACGTGCCCGCAACGACACCAGGCGGCATCCAACCTCGCGGTGGCCAGTGGTCCTAATGCTTTGGCCTATCAGTGTAGATTGAAATGACAGACAGAATACTCCATCTAATACATTTTTTTCTGGACAGAAGATTCATGGTACTTGCATTAGACGAATGGAAACGAATTGTCCAAGATGCGTTTTCGTTTCGAAAAATTCGTTGAGCAGCGCAGGAAACTGACGTTGCCTGAACTCAAAACGTAGTACCAAGTGACGGACGTGAAGGACGAATCACCTTGTGACAGGCATTAAACAGGAGCTAAAATTACCAGCTGCAAAATCTCCTAAGTCACATAAAAAACGCGATGCTGAATATTACCCGCCCCCCCCCCCTCGCCCCAAAACAAAAAGGACTTATGCTCAACTGCGAAACAAAAAACGCCGAACGTGTGGTGAGAACATCGCGGGTATAGTAGAACAGATAGTGCGGAATGAGACTCCGCAACCAGTACCTGGAACAAACATATCAAAAATATGGCAGCAACAGGCGAGGAAGCAGCACAGGCGTCATGCCGCCGAATCGCAGGCAGCACTTGAACCACAACAAGCAGAGGACACGTTGTTGGGAGAGCGCACGCCACAACCGCCAAATCAAAACACGCAGAACCGCTGCAATTACGAAATATAGAAACAAGGAAAGCAGCGCATGTGTACAAACAGTGGAGAGGCCCGTCACAAACCCAAAACAAACAAGAGGAAGTCCTTAATAACAACAAACAAATGGCAAAAACAATACGGAAGGCGGAAGCAGGCTGCCTGTAGAGGAACATACGCTTGCGACGCAGACACAAGAAGCAGCTGAAAAACAGATGGATTACGATATTGGTCGTGACCCTCCGACGCCTCAGTCGGCCGAGATATTCTTGACCACCGAACGGCATAGAAACAGAATTTAGTCAAATTTCAATGCAGTCCGGAAGGAAAACAGAAAGGAGACAAAAAAGAAATCAATGATCTCACTCAGTGAAAAGAAACCCAGTCTGAAATTGACATGGAAATGCAATGAAAACATGATCGTTTGGTCAGTATAAAGAGCCTCCCAGCGGATATGACTCAAGGTGATAAAAATAGGAGTGGCCGAGCGGTCCTAGGCGCTACAGTCTGGAACCGCGCGGCTGCTACGGTCGCAGGTTCGAATCCTGCCTCGGGCATGGATGTGTGTGATGTCCTTAGGTTAGTCAGGTTTAAGTAGTTCTAAGTTCTAGGGGTGTATGGTGCGGAAATTTTCAACGAGAAGCATGGAAGTCTCCGGCGATACTTTGAGAGGTATCTAGCAAAAATTAAATTCTGGGATTCTCCGATTTCTTCCAAGGACGTAATTATGATTCTCAAAAGCAAACTCCCTGTGTCTATTAGAGAGAAACTAGTGAATGTGTCCCAAGAAGAGACGGATGCATTCCTTTCTGTGCTGGATTCCTTAGATTTAATTAGCGCGGATGTGCGTTCCAAGGTTGGTAGCGGCAAATTTTTCCCTGGCAGCCAGCAGAATGCATCGCACGCGGACAACAATGCGCCGAAGGAGAGAGTGCGCTACTGCGATCGCGGGTACCAACCTGCCAGCCGTTATGAAAACACAAACGGCAATAACTTTAAACGGAAGCAGAAAACCAATTACAGTATTTAGCAGAGATACCACCCAATTTACAACCACCAGGTAGAATATCAGTACGGAAACCCACCCTTTAATTCTGCGCCTGAGCAGTATGGAAATTCTCCACAAACGATTGGTAATTTTTCAAATTGACCAGTGTACAATCAAAGTTATAGGTCGAAAAATAGCAAGTGGCATGGGCAAGGCGGAGGCCACCCAGCACTACATCAGAACAACTTTTCACAGTATAGAGGACCGTGGAACAATTTTCAAACGGCACCAAATGCGAACTTTCCTTCACAAGGAAATGGTTCTGCCGGAAACCAAAAGATCGGGCGACGGCTGCCGTCTCAAGTATTCTATTCACAAGTGAATGCACCCAGTGGCTTTTACCCCTTTACACCGGCATTTGTACCACATAACCAACACCAATATGAAATGGAACAAACACTTAAGGCCATGAATGACAAACAGACTAAACATCCTGCGGAAAGGTAGAGGCAGCGCCTTTCAGCCTTCTAGAGGTCGCTGCCGGTTCCAGTGGGGGTACTAACGAATCGTCTGATTCTGAGTATGTTAGCGCGATTCGGTACGACCATGAGACAGACTTACGAGATGACCTTGCACCTGACATAGAAGCTCAAGACACTAATGACATTTATGATGAACAGGTCCAGGCTTCGATTAAGATTTCTATTGCCAACATTCCTGTCACAGCCATTGTTGATACAGGAGCAAACATCAATGTCATGTCATCATGTCTCTTCAGACAGGTGTCTTCTGTTTCAAAAGTTTTATCATTGCCGATTCAGGGCTGCTCCATATCGGGAACGATTGGTCCATTGAAACAGAGAGTTAGTTTACAGACGCAGCTTCAACTGCAGATAGAATCTGTTTTGGTTTTTTGCCATTTTCTAATAGTAAAGAACTTGTCAGTTCCATGTTTCTTGGGGATGGAGTTTCTTCGACAAACAAAAGCAGTGATAGATATTGAATCTGGAGTGTGTACCTTTATCGTAAATCAACAACTAATTGTTGTTAACTTGTTAAGGAGCAAAGTGAAGGCGGTGTTCACAATGCATCAGGTTTGGAGACGACAGAGGACAGAAAAACCGTGCTTTGATCAGACAAATGACCTGACTAAATGGGATGACATAAATGACAATGAGTATGAAGACTTACTTCCTGACAAAGAGGAGATCGATGCTAAAGCCAAGGAATCGACTGAACTCAGGGGGGAGCAGAAATATGAGTTGTTCCATTTATTAGTAAGTTACAAGAAAATTTTTTCAAAGAAACCAGGAGTAATAAAAGGGTTCGAGTATAAAATGGAAGTGCTTCCCCACTCAGCGTTCTGCAAAGCAAGCTATTCAGTACCCTACGCCCGACGAGAAGCTGTAAAGCATGAGATTAGAAAAATGCTGTGTTGGGATGTTATCGAGTTATCGAATTCGCCGTACTCAAGTCCCTTGTTGTCCGTGCTTAAACAGGACGGTAGTGTAAGACTAGTACTGGACGCCAGATCGATAAACAAAGTAATTGTACCGATAAGGACTCGGCCTGAAGCACTTGAGGAGCACTTGGAAAAATTTCATGGCATTAGATTTTTGAGTACACTTGATTTAACAAGTAGCTATTGGCAGGTGAAATTGGCCAAGGAATCCAGGAAATATACTGCTTTTATTTTTGCCGGCCACTCATATCAGTTTAAGGTCATGCCTTTTGGTTTAAATGTAAGCTCGGGAATATTTATTTCTTCTCTCGATTTTGTGTTAGGACCTGAACTTCTGGATGAAGTAACTGTTTATGTAGATGACGTGTTGATAGCCACTAAGAACTGGGAAGATCATTTAGCTATTCTACGAAAGGTGTTTCAGAGATTTCAAGAACATGGTGTTACAGCAAATCTGAAAAAGTCAAATTTTGGAAAAGGTGAGGTAAAGTTTTTAGGTCATGTGATTACACCTGGAGGGATTAAACCCGACTCGGAAAAGTTGTCTGCGTATAAGAATTTCCCTACACCGGTAACTAAGAGGCAACTAAGAGGATTTCTCGGTCTTTCGTCTTTCTTTCGACGATTTCGGTCTGGTCAAGTAATGAACAATCCCGCTTTGCACAATCCTCTGAAGAAAAGTACGCATTGGAATTGGACTCCAGAGTGTCAGAAAGCTTTTCAGGCAATTAAAGATGGTCTTTTTAACAGTAACATTCCCTGTCATCCACAAATGGACAAAGAATTTTGTATCACCTCAGACGCTTCGTTTGTTGGAATTGGATCTTGTTCGTTTCAGATTGAATTAGTAGACGAAACAGAGCAAATCAGAGTGATTAGTTTTGCGAGTAGGGTCTTAACAGAATGTGAAAATTCCTATTCAGTTACTGAGCTGGAGGCACTTGCAATTATTTGGGCTTTCAAGAGGTTTCATTATTACATTTTTGGCAGAAAGATAAAAGTATTTACGGACCATCAAGCACTTTCGTATCTTCTGACCTGTAAATTACAACATCCGCGCCTGACCAGGTGGTGTTTATTTTTGCAAGAATACGACTTTGATATTGTGTATATAAAGGGCAAGGATAACATTATTGCAGACGCACTTTCTCGTTCACCCGAAAGTCTGCCTGAGACAAGTGAGTTGGTAGAACAGATGTCGAATTACAAAGTTCTTCTTATGCAGGATTCCATTCATAGGAAATATTTCTTGGATCTGTGCAAGCAAATCCAGACATTACAGAGTACAGATCCTAAGTGGGGAAAAGTAATCAGACTTCTTCAAAAAAATCCAAACCATAACTTGTCTAAATTCTTCAAGATTCATAATCAGGTATTATTTCATCGTACCTCTGTGTCATCAGACAACTGGCTTGTTTGTATACCTAGCAGTTTTGTCGAACATCTTTTGTGGTATACCCACATTTCTTGGGGCCACTATGGTCCAGAGAAGTGTAAAAAGAAGACTGCTACTTACTGTTATGTGCCCAACCTACATCGTAGGACACACAAGTTGCTAAAATTCTGTGTCATCTGCCAAAAGGCGAATATTCCTACTTTAATTCCATTGAATCCGATCATCGCAGAAAGACCTAATCAGCTCATTAGCATTGACCTGGCTTGCCCTCTACCAGTGGGTAGGGGAGGTGTCAAATACCTCGTTGCTGTTCTCGACAACTTCACAAAATACGTTCGAATATATGTTATGAAGACATCTTGCGCTCCGCCTATTATACGCTCTCTTGAAAATGACTATTTCCCTCGATTTGGAGTCCCCGAATCTATACTTTCAGATAATGCATCCAACTTTACTTGCCGCAAATGGCGTGAGTTTTTGGCCCATCACAATGTCAAGCAGATCTTAATATCACGTTTTAGGCCTCAGTCGAATTTGACTGAGCGAATGTTCAAGGAGTTTAACAGATTTGTTCGGACGTACATTCCACACAAGCAAACTCGTTGGGTTGATTTTGTGACACCTTGAAACGTCCCCTTTGAAAAATTATACGTGACTGTGCTTAAACTGACACACAATATTTTGTTAGCGCAACACAATCTGACTTTCAAAAAAATCCCTACGAAAGAATGGCCCTGACTAACATTAACCTATACGTTTCACAAATCACTTACCTCACAAAAATCTTCGCTGCTCAAGCTACTGCAATACAGCGAGCGCCACTACTGCCAGCTAAATAAAAGATTCAAACTACTGAAGGCACTAACTACTGATAGGGATAGTTAGCAAATGAAAGATATTAATAGAGAACAAACAATGTATTTACCTTGATATCATCATATATAAATATAGCAGTTCATGACAAATTTCAAAACTCCGCCATCTCTCTCCCCACATCCACCACTGCTGGCGGCTCACCTCCAACTGAACAACGCTACGCGCTGTTCACATCCAGCTGCCGCAGCCCAACACTGCAATGGCGAGTATTACAACAATGCAAACTACCCACAGACTGCACACAGCACAGCCAGTGATTTTTCATACAGAGGTGGCGTTGCCAATAAAAAAACCTAAACAGCCTACTTACATAGCCCCCATGCTCCCCACAAAAATTTTTACAAATTGTTTTGGGCAGTGCCCAATAATGATTTGATAAAATTTTTCATAATTACAATAACAAAGAAATCAAATGCACACACTTATTGATACAATGTTGGTCAAAAGCTAAAATTTTCTCACAGTCCATAAAGACAGTCCTGATCGTTCATTACGGTAAAATAGTAGTGTTTTTCTCAAAGTCTGAGCAATAGAAGAAAATGCACACGGAAGTAGTGGATTTCCATGCAGTCTTGAAGAAGTATTGTTGTCCTTCCAACGGAAAGACAGTGCTGACTCTCGACATGCAGACAAGTATTGGGTCACAACAGAGCAAACCCACTGCAGAGTCAGTCGAAGTTTTGATGAATATTGGTAGGTCATCACAGAGCAGACCCACTGTAGTCCTGGTAGAGATTACGATATTGGTGGGCCACCAGAGGTGCAGACCCACTGCAGGCCTTGTAGAAATATTGGTACTGGTGAGTCAGCAAAGATGTAGACCCAGTGCAGTCCTTGTAGAGATAATGGTATTGGTGGGCCACCAGAGGTGCAGACCCACTGTAGTCCTTGTAGAGATAATGGTATTGGTGGGCCACCAGAGGTGCAGACCCACTGTAGTCCTTGTAAAGATGACCAGCAGCCATCTGTTGCGATTGTGCAGGTGCACATTCACCATCGAAGAGTCTTGCGGAGAATATAGCAAGTCCATAAACCACCACTTGTGCACTCACAAAGTTTTTGGAATTGTCCTTAGAACCAGCAATGCTGTTATCCAGTCCCTTGCTGAATTATTAACACACGTGCAAACACTAACAGTCCCTACTTCTCACATATTGTCCATATACTATGACCAACAGAAACGTGTGCAGTGAAATGTAACTTACAAGTTAATAATAAGATGAACTGGTGTCAATTACAATTTTATAAATTTACAACATGAAAATACAATTACAAAGGTACAAAATACATCATTAAAGAACATAATAATACAGATAATATTTGTAGTACAGGCTTTACAAAAGAATCGAAATAACATATACGTCAGTGTTCCAGGAATTATGACATGAGTACAAAAATAAAAGATCAGAATCACTTTCGAAACATCAACTTCACACATGAGCATTAAAACAAAACAGAGTAAATAATGTGTAAGCATATTTATAAGGTAAATAACATATTATTAATGCCAATTATATTTGAGGATAACGGTATTCCTCATCATAGTGAATGTAGCATAGTACTAGAAAAATTCTACAATTCCTATCAGATAAACACATAAAGACAGGAAAAACACAAATACACAAGGGTACACAAACATATAGTGAGATAACACAAAAGGGAAAGGACAGGGCTTGTTTTACTGCAGTATTTTGCAAACAAAACTTTCTTTACTTCTCGGAGATCTCCCTTCATTCCTCATTATTTCCAAAAGTCCTATCTATACCTGCTTTCTTTACTTTTCTCGTATAGCCTCTCAGTGCATTTCTTCAAATTCATCGCAACTCATTCTCTTATAGGCTACCCCCTCTTAAGCTAACTTAAATCTACTGAGCTCAGATATTAAACTAAGGGACGAGGCAATGCAGCAGCACAAAACAATTAACACAAACAGCAATGACAAAAAAATGGAAAGTTGCAAAGCAAGCTACAGTAAATCTAAATTACCAAGCAATTCAACATTACAACTAATATGAGGCAATGCGCAAAAAAAAAAAAAAAATCTGGCTTAGCAGAGTAACACAAATTAAAATTCAGCAACACTATGCCTGGCAAACAGCAGCAGAAAATGATATACCTAAACATGACAAAGCTCAAGCAGAAAAAAT
This sequence comes from Schistocerca piceifrons, assembly GCF_021461385.2. Taxonomy (NCBI): domain Eukaryota; kingdom Metazoa; phylum Arthropoda; class Insecta; order Orthoptera; family Acrididae; genus Schistocerca; species Schistocerca piceifrons. Next base: position 586,289,006 of record NC_060142.1, on the reverse strand, counting down.
ATTACACTAAAAATGGCCATGTCTAATACCTATGTCACATCTTAACACTAAGGTGATGCATCACGATAACTTACTCTATGAAATAAATTACCAAGTATTGTAAAGAAAATTATGTATGCAGTTCCTGTGAAGGGCAATATCTTTTTGTGCTTCCTCATTTTTTGAATAGATCATAAAATTATTTACTGGATCTGTAGGCATAAAATATTTATATTAGTACATATATTAAATTTTATTTTAACCAATGCTGCAGTGCAGCTAGAAACTTGATATTAAACAAAATGTGTAAATAAATACATAAAGCAAGCCATATGGCATTTTTCTTAACTAGCAAGACAATAGCTGTGAAATGTTTCTCATCGTTTCATTAGGCATTTCAGTAAATATCATAAATTACGAGCTCCACAGTATGCTTTCAACTAGGAGATGTCAGTAGCGTGGACAATGGCCTTCCCTTTCTTTTTTTTTCTACCTGTGCTTCTGACGAGGCACTCACACTAATGGCTTGTTCTCCAGGCGTCTGACACACCTGGGTGCCCATGACGCATTATGTGCAGGTGGTCACTTAACTTTCGTATGGAAATATTTACGACAGCAGTTTCCGCTACAGTGACAGTCATATATACAAAATTTCACAGGTCGAGAATTTACGAGAATTTACGTTGCAAATGTGTAGAAACAAAATCCTATGAATATAACAGTGTCCAAAAAAATTTTCAGTGGCATTGTGATACATTCACACATGATTCACACATGTCATAACTCTTAAAGTACGATTCTTGGTTTCCAACATCCTTTTTCACAAGTCAAGAGTCCCTACCCACTACTCATTACTCCTTACCTTACTACACATATATATATTCGTCGACACGTCAATCTTGCGACGACACTTCAATATTTCATCATAATAAATACATAGCATAACCAAATTCCTCATATAGCATCATCTTATTGATCATAAACATATCTCAACAGCATAATACACATTGTCGTCGTAATAATAACATCATAACACCTCAGTCAACTCTCAAAATCGTCGTAGCTTCCTCCAATAATTTCAAAACCTAAAAAAATTCTCTGCTCATTTCAATAGTGTCATCTACCTCAAACGTACTTTAAAATCATGAATCCATACCAAATACATCATTCAAAGCTCTCATAGTTTCACAATGGTTCCAAAAAAATATGAAGAGTTCACACAGTACAGACAAAATACAATTTCGTAAGTGTGAAGTTATCCAACGGTGTAATTACGTAAACATGTGTCACTGACGTAGTAAAAAACATGTTTATCTCTCAGTTAAATGATCAGATAGCTGTGTAATTTGTGTGTTAGAGAAATATGGTACCGATGTGTAAAGTTGTATAAGCAAATACCATATTAGCTAGGGTTCCTTGTGGTTGCCACACACATGGTACACAAAGTAAGCATGTACCCCCCTGAGGATTAATGTAATTATACTCCCAGGTGTTACAAATTACAGCAATGGAATGAAATGTATCACGGAAAACTTTCTTTGTAATTAAAAAAAAAATCTTTAAAATAAGTGTTTTAAGTACAAAATTGATCACTCAAATACGTGTACTGTAGCGCTAAACTGTGCGTCTTGTAACATAATCTCTGTGGAAGTGTCGTAGTTATCGTCCTCCGAAAGCTAAGTTCTGCAGAAGTCAATGTACTTACCTCATGATAAACAAAAGTGAAATGCTTTGCGTATAGATATCGTAGTTATTACGCTTATTGTTGTGATGAAGAAAGTACTGTACAGTAACGTATTGTTATGCCACGAAAAAGGCTGTCTCATTGTTGCTATACCACAAAAGTTACTACTAAAACATGTTTTTCTTCCTAGAAGAATTCAGAAAACTGTGCAGATATAAAACAGATACACTGCAAAAGCAACATTGTGAATTGTCACTCATTAGCAGCGTCGTGATAACATCGTGTAGCTGTCACATAAACTAACCACTGTGTCCTCTGGTATCTTTCATTTGCTAACTATCCCTATCAGTAGTTAGTGCCTTCAGTAGTTTGAATCTTTTATTTAGCTGGCAGTAGTGGCGCTCGCTGTATTGCAGTAGCTTGAGCAGCGAAGATTTTTGTGACGTAAGTGATTTGTGAAACGTATAGGTTAATGTTAGTCAGGGCCATTCTTTCGTAGGGATTTTTTTGAAAGTCAGATTGCGTTGCGCTAACAAAATATTGTGTGTCAGTTTAAGCACAGTCACGTATAATTGTTCAAAAGGGGAAGTTTCATATGTCGACCCTTAGCCGAGGATACCTCACTGGAATCTTCTGATTTTTTGTTGTAGTTTGTGTAATTAGTGTAGATTTTGTTTATTGCTAGCACGTAATTGTAGAGAAAATCTCCTTTGTAGTTGCAGTCTTTCATTGTTGTACAGTAAAACAGTTGTGGCATGCATGTAGATTTGCACCAAGTATTTCGCAGCTGCAATTAACTAGATATTATTTTCAGTGTTATGTTAATGTGTTCTCTTATTTTTGCTCTTCAAATTGTGCTTTTCTGTGTTGTCGTGTGAAATATTGTGACAATAATGGCGTGTGAAAAACGTAATACTAGGCTCCAAAGTAAACTGAGAAATGACAGTGAAAATGAAAGCAGTGTGTTAGCGCCACCGAGTAATGAATTAACTGATGTTCAAAGTAGTAATTTGGTAATTGTGCATAGGGAAATGGAGCGGGCTGCAAACAATGGTGTAGACAGTGAAACAGGTAGTGAACAGGGAAGCATTATCGATCGATCGGTCGGCAACAGCTCGCCTCAGGAATCCGAAATGACGGGACACAATTTTGCAAATACTGTAGATTCAGGTTTTGCGTCCTCACCGTTTTCCCAAATGAGTCAAGACACATTTTCCGCTTGTCAAAATGTGAATGTTGCCGGTGCAACTTCACTGCCGAAAAGCACTGAGGAACATGTTTCAGACACCAGTGCATTGTTATTACAGTTAATGCAACAAATGGGACAAAAGCTACAAAAGTTAGACACAACACTTGAACAAAATCAGAAACAAATGGGACAAAATCTTCAAAAGTTAGACACAATGGAACAAAATCAGAGACAAACACAGCAAAAGCTTCAAAAGTTAGACACCACACTTGAAAAAACACGTGAAGATTTAACTACTGAGTTACATAACATTGAATCGAAATGTCAAAAAGTCTGTAATGACGTAAAAACACAAATTTGTGAGCATTTTCAACCTATTTTTTCGCGGCATGAAAATGTATTACAGAATCACGAAGCAGCCATAAAAGAACTGCAAACCATTGTTCATGAAAATCACGACACCTTGCAAGCTAAAATTGACTCAGTTGCATCTACCGATTCGGTTACGCAACTTGCAAAAACTCAGGAAAACTTAAAGGACACAGTAGATACTCTGAAACTTGGTTCAGAAAAACATACAGAGGAAATAATTTCACTATCGGATAAAGTAGCTGAACTTTCAGATCAGTTCACTAACTTATCTACAAAGGTAGATGATGATCTGAATAACACAACACCTGTAGCCTTCACTGACACAGAAGAGTATGAACAAATTAGAAAATTCAAACAGAATCAAACTAAATCAATACACAGTTCAAAAGAGAAATCCGGGAAGTACAAGATCAGCTGACACAGATAATTCAAGAATTACGTATTTCAGAGGATACTCGCGCCCCAATACGGGAAGAGGGACACAGAAATACGGAACAGCCACAAAATAATAACACAGGGCATTTCGGAAGTTATGAAAGAAATTGGCAATGTGCACCGAATTTTGAGTTGGAACCGCCGAAGCGACGTAAGAATGACCGACATGCGACTCGCCGACATGATGATTTTGACTATAAGCTGTTCATTACTACACGTAAATTCAAAACGTTTAAGAATTCTGCCAACGACATTCATCCACAAGCGTGGCTCCATCAATTCTCTCATTGTTTTCCTCCCAACTGGTCATTGGAGCACAGGTTAGAATTTATGTGTGGCTACTTAGAGAATGAACCAGCTGTAAGAATGCGATCGGTAATTCACGATTGCCACAGTGAAGGAGAGTTTTACCATGCCTTCCTCTCAGCATATTGGTCTCAAGCCAGACAAGACCGAGTAAAACATAGCATCATAATGATGAAACATTTCGAACAATCTGAATTTTCCAGTCTTATGAAATATTTTGAAGACATGTTACACAAGAATCAGTACCTGTCAAACCCATACAGCCCCTCAGAACTCATCCGCATTTGCTTAATCAAATTGCCTGAACATTTACGACACATTATTTTGGCAGGACGTTGCAAAGACGACATTGAAGCTTTTCTGGGACTGTTACAAGAATTGGAAATTGACACTGACAATCGCGGAATGCGGAAACAGGAACACAACAATTACAGGTCACATCCGTCACAATTCCGCGATGAAAGAAATAATAATTGGACACGTCAAGGCTATTCTCACAACACATATCGCGACCAAAACAGACACCACCCGTATGACAACCGTTGGCAGAGTAGTAATAATTACAGAGAAAGATCGCATTTCCGTGGTAATGACTATCACAGAGACAGAGAAACAGACAATATGGGAACCAAAACTATTATTATCAAGGGAGACAGAATAACTTCAGACGCAACGGTCCAGCGCGCAGTTACGATTCAGGGAGAAATTCTCCACCATGTGACCGACAAGAAAGAAACTATGGAATCTACCGACATGACGACAGACGATATGATCGTAACGACAGACATGAATTGCATCAGAACTGGCGGGATTCAAACAGAGCAGGGCACATTCGACAACGTGAATTTGTAGAAGCTAGGTCTCCTAATCCCAATAACGCGCGCCAACAAAGAGAACAAACAATGTATTTACCTTGATATCATCATATATAAATATAGCAGTTCATGACAAATTTCAAAACTCCGCCATCTCTCTCCCCACATCCACCACTGCTGGCGGCTCACCTCCAACTGAACAACGCTACGCGCTGTTCACATCCAGCTGCCGCTGCCCAACACGACAATGGCGAGTATTACAACAATGCAAACTACCCACAGACTGCACACAGCACAGCCAGTGATTTTTCATACAGAGGTGGCGTTGCCAATAAAAAAACCTAAACAGCCTACTTACAACCTTTGGAGGAGATAGTCAATAATTTGCCACGCACTTCTACAGGTTTTACTCCACACGAGTTGATATCTTGAATGAAGGAACAGAATGAGTGGGTTGATCCTCTTCCCAAGATACCTAGCCCTGAGGTAGATCTAGATGTCAAAATTCGAGAAGCTTTAAGTTCCATTACCACCAATGCTCAATTAAGGAAGAAAGGCTATGATAAAAAAGTAAACAAAGTTGTAAATTACCATGTAGGTGAAAATCTATTACTTAAGACTCATTTCAATCCATCCTTAATATGTAAGAAAAATCGCAAGTGGCAACATACGTATCAAGGTCCTTACCTTATTTTAAGGAAACCGCACATAGGGAGTTATTTATTAACTGACCCCACTACGGGGAGAGTAAAAGGCTTATTTCACCACCAAGACTTAAAGAAATTTTATAATGGTAGTGGTTAAGTACTGTCGTGGAAATGAATTCTTGTGTACTGGAAATTTCCTTGTGTGAACTGTTAATGATAAGTATTGTGCTGAACAGCGCACTGACTACATGGTAACGGCTACCACATGTAAACTTTAAGTATTAAATGTTAAGTATGGAAAAATTGTTTATAGTGATGGACATTGTCAACAAGCTGAAGCAGGAAATTAAGGTTGCAGCAAGAATTTCAATTTAGCTTTAAGTTAGTACAAAAAAAAAAAAATGCTTGCGAGGCGATTGCCCGGAGCTATATAAATATGTAAAGGTGAGAAATGGAGGAGGGTGCGTAAATAAGCACTTCTCCCAAGGTACAAGAAGATTTATAGATTTATTTTTAGTAATGTAAGCACTTGAAGTTCTGTTTTAAAAGCCCAAACTACCTCCTTAAAAAAAAATACATGTTCAAAACGTCCAGACAGTGAACAGGAGTGGAGGAAATATCTTAGCTTAAAGTTCAGTTAAACCGTACTGTTAAATGAGAAAACAAGTGGTAAGTGTTCACGCAAGGAGACAATAAGCTGTAGTAAACTAAGTTAGTTGAAATACAGTACAAAGAGAGGCAAACACTGAAGCATGAATAATGTAGTGTAAGTACTCCACGAGGCCATTAATTGCTATGTAAGTAAACTGTTTCCTTGTGATCTGAGCCCAGTCTAAAGAGTATATGAGGAATGTTAGCTGACGAATTGATTTCAGTAGAATCAAGGTACTAAATAACCACACAGCAAGTCCCCTGTATCATAAATAAGTCCAAGTAAAGATCTTCAGAAGTTTTGTAGTGTAATCTAGCGACCATTCAATACCCTAATTGAAGGCTAATCTAAAGAACAAGCAATGCAGTGATACTTAAACTTAATACTGACTATAACGAGAGTAAGATGTAGAAGTAGCAAAGCATACTGTAATGAAAGAGGTTGAAAATTTATATATGAGCCTATGCTTATAATGATAATTTTATTTACATGCAGATTTTATTCTAAAAATGTCCCCTAAGACACTCCTCTTAGGAAATCCATTTTCCTTGTGCCCGTTCCTTTTGATCCTGGTTCATAACCCAGACCAAAGGTCGACGTGTAAAAGGCACGTGTGCTTGGAGGCAAAGCAGTGCTTATGAGAAATGAGACAAGTATCGCGATGAACTTCGCTAGCTTTGGTAATGTTTTTTATGGACAGGTTGCTTAAACCCAGTGAAATATGGGTAATTCCATTCATGCGAAAATTAGTAGACACGCGTTACCCTATTTTTTTTAACAGAGAACGATTGCTGAGTATATGAAGCGAAGAGGGAGACCTATTGTTATCCAGTCTGCCCTCAAATATAAAAAAAAAAAAACAAAATTGGCAAGCACAAAGGAAAACACAAAAGAAAGGGTTCAGCGTTAAATGCGTACTAGTTAAGTAGTAGATATGCTGCGTGGCAGTAGAAAATGATCTTGGGTGCACTAAAGAATAAATGCAACAAGTGTTGCGAAATCTGTAGTTTTCAGATGTACTGCATGATGAACGCCGTAGACAGCTAACACAGAAAGTGAAAGCATCACCAAGTGTAGCGCTACGTCATTAAACTGTAATTGAACCACAATGAGTCAACATAGGCTCGAACATTGTCCTCTCTAGTTTAGTGAAAATAAACACTCACTGTACTCATGTATTAGTTGTTAAGCTCAAGAGAATGTAAATACTGAATTCTGTCCCCTGAAGTGAGAAATGAACGTTCACTTATTGTTGTAAGCAAATATGGACCAAACTTAAATATGAACATACATGTGAATCTTGGTATTAAGGAATGAAGTGACTGATGAGCAAAGAGTGAAAAACTTTATTTTGAAAAATGATAAATACCTGATATATGTTTATAAATGTAATTTCAATTTTTGTACTTAGTACGCCAGTAACATTACGTAAGTGCCATACCAAAAATCACGAATATCTCATGAGGACATGAGGATCGAGGTAATCCTTCGGCATTCCCTGTCTCCTCATGGGAGGCGATGTGATATTCGATATTTTTGGCTTCGTTAAAACAGCAAATAGTTAATACTTTCAGCTAGAAGGCAAATACTTGTTTACAAAGAATGATTACTGTATAATAAGGCGTCGTATAGTGACGGTGGAATTTCCTAAATAATATAATTCGTCGTCTTTGGGCGGCGACAGAAAAATACGGATAGATATGCGATTCTTCACTATTTTGTTCGCTGGAGAACAAATGAAGCCTTGAGCGCTAAGCACTTGTACTGTTTTTCTTAAGTAAGACGGACGCAGATTTGTGGCAGTCTGATCTAATTTTTACTAAATGTATAAAAACGTGTTATGTCTAAGTTTGAGTCAAGTGTAGAAAGAAGAACTGTTATAACTTATCGTGACGACGCACGAGCGACTCAAGAGGACAATGGCTATATAAAAGAGCGCTCAATGGACATGAAACGGACATAAAAATCTACTGTCATTGTAGTAGTAAGCTTAAGGTACGATATATGTTTTAATTATAATATTTGTTCTGCGAATACTGAATCATTTAGCAGTGCTCATTCCTATCATCTCCTCAGTATTATTTTCATTTTAATTATGCATTTTGCTAAGATTACGGACACCAAGATCAGCAGTCCAATGTGCGTGTTACATTGATAAAACGAAAACTGTTTTATCGTCATCTTGCATCAGCTTTAATATTGAATTTCCCTTTTGTGTGATGTTACAGTGTTTTTGCGCCCTTAAGAACTTTCTGGTCCCTTAGGAAATTGTTTTGTCATAACAATAACTTCACAACCGGGTATGATCGTACCTACGATCATGAAGTAATTAGAAAGACGATAATGCAATTTCTTAATCAATAGCACGCTAGCTGTGACTGCTTCCAGCCACGCGAAACTGCAAGTAAAAACTATTCACATTTCATAATGCAATATTTTATAACAATGGTCAGTCCATGATTCTTACGCCAATAGTGATTTATAAAACAGTAAGCGAAATCTCAAATTCCAAATTTTGCATTGAATAACAACATCACTTTTATTTTGTAACATCACAAGATGACGCAGTGGTTAGCACAGTGGACAAGCATTCGAGAGGACGGCGGTTCAAACCCGCGTCCGGCCGCCCCGATTTAGATTTCCCGTCGCTTTTCTAAATCGCTTCAAATAAATTTTGGTAAGGTTTTTTGAAAGGGCACGACCGACTTTCTTCCCCATACTTCCCGAATCCGATGGGATCGATGAGCTCACTGTTAGGTCCCCTGCCCCAAATCAACCAACCAACCAAATACCTCAAAAATTTCCTCACTGACTTTCCTCAGATTCTTCCACGACACTAATAGACGTTCGGACCCACATGGGCTACACAGGGGCTTAATATATATGGTATACAAACATACACTCATCAAAAAAGTTTTGATTCACCATGGTTACGAGAGTCCCGGAACCTGTACAGAAAATTGGAATAGAGATCACCATAAACTTTATTTCCGCCCTTTTAATTGCTCATGAAAAACCACACATTGCACGTTGTACCTCCATACAGCGAGACCTACAGAGGTGGTGGTCCACATTGCTGTAGAAAACCGGTACCTCTAATACCCAGTAGAACCTTCTCCTGCACTGATGCATGCCTGTATTCGTCGTGGCATACTATCCACAAGTTCATCAAGGCACTATTGGTACAGATTGTCCCACTCCTCAACGGCGATTCAGCGTAGATCCCTCAGAGTGGTTGCTGAGTGACGTCGCCCATAAACAGACTTTTCCAATCTATCCCAGGCATGTTCAATAGGGTTCATGTCTTGAGAACATGCTGACCACTCTAGTCGAGCGATGTCGTTATCCTGAAGGAAGACATTCACAAGATGTGCACGATAGGGGCGCGAACTGTCATCCAAGAAGACGAATGCCTCTACAATATGCTGCCGATATGGTTGCACTAACGGTCGGAGGATGGTATTCACGTATCGTACAGCCGTTACGGCGCCTTCCATGACTAGCAGCGGCGTACGTCTTCCCCACATAATGCCACCCCAAAAACAGCAGGGAACCTCCACCTTGCTGCACTCGCTGGACAGTGTATCTAAGGCGTTCAGCATGACCGGGTTGCCTCCAAACACGTCTCCGACGATTGTCTGGTTGATGGCATATGCAACACTCATCAGTGAAGAAAACGTGATGCCAATCCTGAGCAGTCCATTCGGCATGTTGTTGGGCCTATCTGTACCGTGCTGCATGGTGTCGTGGTTGCAAAGATGGACCTCGCCATGGACGTCGGTAGTGAAGTTGCGCATCATGCAGCCTATTGCGCACAGCTTGAGTCGTAACACAACGTCCTCTGGTTGCACGAAAAACATTATTCAACATGGTGACGTTGCTGTCAGAGTTCCTCCGAGCCATAATCCGTAGGTAGCGGTCATCCATTGCTGTAGTAGCCCTTGGGCGGCCTGAGCGATTCATGTCAACGACAATTCCTGCCTCTCTGTAGCTTTTCCATGTCCGAACAATATCGCTTTGGTTCACTCCGAGACGCCTGGACACTTCCCTTGTTCAGAGCCCTTCCTGGCTCAAATAACAGTGCGGACGCGACCGAACCGCGGTACTGGCCTTCTAGGCATGGTTGAACTCAACAACGTGAATAGTGTACCTCCTTCCTGGTGGAATGACAGTAACTGATCGACTGCCGGACCCCTCCGTCTAATAGGCGTTGCTCTCGCATGGTTGTTTACATCCTTGGGCGGGTTTAGTGACATCTCTGAACAGTCAAAGGGACTGTGTCTGAGATGAAATTTCCGCAATCAATCTTCAAGAGTTCCGGGATCTGGGAGTTCCTCCGAGCCATAATCCGTAGGTAGCGGTCATCCATTGCTGTAGCAGCCCTTGGGCGGCCTGAGCGATTCATGTCAACGACAATTCCTGCCTCTCTGTATCTCTTCCATGTCCGAACAATATCGCTTTGGTTCACTCCGAGACACCTGGACACTTCCCTTGTTCAGAACCCTTCCTGGCACAAAGTAACAGTGCGGACGCGATCGAACTGGCCTTCTAGGCACGGTTGAAGTCAGACAACGCGAATCGTGTACCTCCTTCCTGGTTGAATGACTGGAACTGATCCGCTACCGGACCCCTCCGTCTAATAGGTGTTGCTCATGCATGGTTGTTCACATCTTTGGGCGGGTTTAGTGACGTTTCAGGGACTGTCAAAGTCAAAGTGACTGTCTGAGATGAAATTTCCAGTCAACGTCTATCTTCAAGAGCTCCGCGATCTGGGATGACACAAAACTTCTATTAATGTTGAGTATAAGTACTGTTCAAAGGAAAAACGTTTTTAGCAAATGTCGCCAAGACTTTTTGACCGATAGTCTTCAACGTGGTACTAATTTACTTAAAAATAATCAACCAAACACTTTTAATTTACGTATTTTAAATAAGGTTTTTCGTTAAAACCGACTGCGAGAAAGAAACTTTTGTGCTATGCTATGCTGTGAACTCGTGTGATTTTTTCCTTTCTCACTGTTAGTTTTAGCTACAATAGCAAGGCATTTAAACCGTTATATAACGTGCTCCTCTCTCATTTGTTTTCTTCATTGCAGGCAGTTGTAACTGAAATCAGAAAAGTTGTATTTATGGTTTCTGATCTTATGTTTAGTAAACTAATTCTAAATCTGTTCAGATCCAGCAGCAGGAGAAATGTTTTGCGCGACGTATGTAATGATACCAACCAGGTGCCGGCCGGGGTGGCCGAGCGGTTCTAGGCGCTACAATCTGGAACCGCGTGACCGCTACGGTCGCAGGTTCGAATCCTGCCTCGGGCATGGGTGTGTGTGATGCCCTTAGGTCAGTTAGGTTTAAGCAGTTCTAAGTTCTACGGGACTGATGACCTCAGAAGTTAAGTCCCATAGTGCTCAGAGCCATTTGGACCATTTGAACCAACCAAGCTACACATTTATTTTAAGCGACTTGAGTGCTCAGTCAATGACTCGTTTGCAGTCTATTTTAGCATAAATCACACTCAAGGTGAGGGAAAAGGAGGAAGATGACATGGGTAGAAGAGCGGAATGGAGGGGAGAGGATTGAGGGGGAGGAAATGGACATAGTGCGGGGTAAGTAGGAGATGGACAGATAGAGATGGACGGAGGAGGCAGAGAGAGATATGAGGAAGAAGAGGTGGACAAAGAAGGGGGGTAGGAGGTGGGGTACGGAGAGAATAGGAGGAGAAACAGAGGACGGACAAAGAGAGGAGGGGAGGGGGATATGGGCAGACAGGAAGAGAAGGAAGTTAGGACATACAACCAGTTCCTCTATATATTTACCAAATGCGAAGAATTGCCAAATTGCAACATCTGGCGACAACAACGAGCTAGAAAGATCCACATTCTCCAAGACTGATATAATTTACCTCTCAACTGGTAGCTCCCTAAATGTTACAATAACCTGTGTTTTTAACTTCACGTTAAACAAGGAAGATCAATCCCCAACATGCAATTACTGCAAGAAGCTGCATGACCTTGTTAGGAATACGAAGCAGAAAGATGCTTGGATGTTGAAACATCACTCCTTAGCGAATTGACGGTTTTCACAACTTTTTGCAGCCGACTAGTTGGAATATACGCCGCCGAAAATGTAAGTGAAAGAGTCCTTGGTGCTGATGTAATTCTGGCTTGTTTTTCTGACAATTATGCTTTCCTAGTAAGTGTAAACAGGCAAACAGCCCATCAAAGTGTATAGGTCCCAATGGATTTTGAATATATCACACTTGAAGACAGCGCAAGAGTCATTATTACCAGTCACCCGTGGAATATCTGTCTAAGCTCAATCGACAACTTTTCTTCTAAAACAGATTGGTCGACAGGTTTAGCCAAACGGAAAATGAGGCAAAGCTGAATCTATTTCGAAACTCAAGAAGACTTTTGGGTTCTACTCACAGCGTTGCGAGAGTTGTATGAAAAATCCAATATGAAACAAATGGAAGTTCTCAAGATAAAATCAAAACTCAAATACATCTTATAGAGGGAGATTTGGTAACCTCTCCCTTCCTTATCGGCCTACTGGACTGCGGTATAATTGACCGTGATCGCGTATGCATAATGAAATTGTACGGCGAGTAGGCCTAAGTCTACCGCTTGAGAAAGAAAAGAACACCGGTCAGCAGGAGGATAGTGTACAACAGACCCTTCTGAAGGAAGAATCTATTCTGAACTTAATTCAAACACTGATGATAATTTTGAAATGGGTGGAATATAGTGCAATCGCTCTGTAAAACGGGTCTCATCACTGAAGACAACTGTACTCAGTCAGTGAGATTCCATGCCGTTTTATTTATTTATTAAGAAAACAGTAAATGTAGATAAGGTATTTAAACTTCAAAAACTATTTAAGTCGATTTAGATGGGAAGTAAGAAAGATTTCGTTGGTTTACAACAACCACCAATAGAAATAAAACACTGTAGCTTAGAACGAGAGCAGAGAGCTGTTGTTTTGCAATTACTGGGACATAATTTCTAATTAATCTAAGTAAAAATAACTATTTTGCGACAAGAAGTTAGAGCGTACATGTGTGTTAACGTGTTAAACGACCAACTTCCTTTGAAGATATTTAAATATATTCGCATGAGAATGCAATTCTTCCGAGAAAGTCAAGTAAGGGTTCAAGAGGACGTAGGAGGCTATTTTGAAGCAAAAAAAAAAAAAGTCTAACGTTAAAACACGTGCCTGGTAACCGAGAGGTCGCGATATTTCTTAAATCGGATTTAATTGTATTCTTCATCTCTCCATCGCGTGAAGACTCGCAAGGAACAACACGTCATTTGAATTGTACGTTAAACGGTAGGTCCTTCTTTGCTGGTCGGGTAAGTGGGGTAGAATAAGGCAAGGAAGTTGCAGAAATGGTGTCCAACTGGAAGATTTGCTCCAGACTCACAAGCCACACGAAATTATGATTATTATGTTTAATTGCTCGATTATAGTTGGGCACTCCAAGGATAAGTCATATTCAATTTACTACGAGAATTCATTATATGCCACCCCTTTATTTCTCCAAATATCAATATTCTACTAGTGTCTATATTTACATTTTGTCGTTATGAACAGAGCAATATCTCGCACTGCTTTTGAGAAAAATTTGCTACAGGGTGTCTTCTTGCTGAAAGCCCTCCTAAAACAAAACACAAAATTCATCGTTTCACAAAACGTAGCTAGTTTATCGACAGTCTGTGGTCTTCGCAGCCTGCTATAACCACGCAGGTCGCTGGCTAGCGGTCCCACAAAATGTGGTGAGGGAACATCACTGTCGGCATCTAGACTTCCAAAGATTGTAACCTGTCTTTTCCCTGTGAGAATTGCGCCGCGGCAGTCAGAGCGGCGCGTCGTCCACACGGCGCGACTTTACGGCGCGATCTCAGGGAGACCCCTCCTGGTCGGTTTACATCCCGTTTATGCGAACCGCGCGACGGTCCCACGCAAAGACACAGAACTCGAGGTGTGGCCTACCTATTGTCTCGGAGGTCGTTTCTTTCGTTCTCTGCGCCACGACTCTGCAATTATCCTTCCACAGAGCGGAGCTATCGTTACAGTTCCATTTCATATTGTTCTGCGGCGTAATTCCCTCTCTCTCTCTCTCTGCGTGTGTCCTTATACCAACGCTTCTCCGACCACGCCCTACCACCCACGCAAAGCAAGTTGTCCTAAAGGGACTGTGTAATTGCCATTACGGATTTGTTCGATGCCTTTCTAAAGCCTGGTTTGGACTGACGCAGAGCGTAGATTACCCTTTCAGCACAGAAAGATGAACATTGCTTTTTTTGTGAGCCACTACACTCATCGTGGCTATGAACTTCACTACTGCAGGTACTGCTACTACTGTTACTACTGCTACTACAACGAGGGAAAAAAATCACAACACCAACAAGGAGTTGTGCGACATGAACGAAAGTTAGTGGGCTTGTTTCTACATCTGAAAGATCATGTCTATTCCAGTTACGTGACTGTCGCTATGAGGATGCAGATTAGGCGTACTTTAAATACATGCTGTAGCGGTCGTGAGCGTTTATTACCTTTGACACTGGACGTGATAAGTTGACGCTAGTCAAGAATGCCTTTAAGTGGGCAAAGACGCCATTTGAACACCTCATCGTGTTTGAACGAGTTCGTGTAATAGGGCTACAAAAACTGAATCTTCCTTCTGCGATATTGCAGAAAGACTTGTCAGGAATGTAGTCACTGTACATCATGGCTGGCAGCGGTGGTCATGAGAATGTACATCGCAAGAATGGCGGGCTCTGGACAGTCACGTGTCACTATCGAGAGGAAAGACCGTATGGCTCTAGGGCGTCGTGCGGCATCCGCAGCAGCAATTGGAGCATTAGTTGGGACTACAGTGACACTATGAAGTGTTAATCGGTTACTTAGAGGAAAGCTCCGAGCCAGCATGCATTCGACTGACCCCAAACCACTGGTGTCAAGCGAGAGCTCGTTGGACAGGATACAGGTCCATTGTGTTTTCTGATGAAAGCTGGTTCTGCCTCAGTGCCAGTGATGACCGTGTGTTGGTTGTAGGGACGTCAATCTGTTTGCGTGCTGAACATTCTGTACCTGCACTTGGAGTTTTGGTCTGGGCTGCGATTGCGTATGACAGCAGGAGCACTCTCGTGGTCATCCCACACACCCTGACTGCAAAACTGTGTGTCAGTCTGGTGATTCGACCCGTTCAGCTGCCATTCTTGAACAGCACTCCAGAGGGTGTTTTCCAACAGGATAACGATTGCCGGCATACCGCTATTGCAACCCAACATACCGCGAGATCAAAGGAGGCTGATATGCGGTCTGTGGTCGGTGATATTTAGTAACTAAGACATCGGTCGGTTTTGACTTTCGTGGCGGCGCCCTGGCGATAGACGCACGTGCGGGAGACCTCAAATGGTGGCTACAATACCGCACTTCATTCCATTCATGATCTGTAGACCAGTTTTGCAGGGTTTAGCTGTCAGTGCAATATCACTGCCCTATGTTTCTCGATCTGCACAAAGTAGTTTGCCTCTGAGATTCTAGTAATTTGTCTGTCTGCAAAAATTGGCGGCGGATTTTGATATATGTTATAAACTTTTAGATATGTAATTGCTCTGATTTTGCCGTCTATGCTTAGGCACCAGTGTGCTTAGAAGAGTGAGGAAAATAAACCGTAATATTCCTGACTTCGGCAGAAAATATAAACTAAACCCACTCAGCGTTTCTATGCGCGACTATAATAAAAAAGTGCCGCAATTGTTTAAGTACTCCACACTGCCTTGTCACACTCAATCTGTTTAAATAAACAGTATTCCATACACGGAAGTCAGTATCCCTAAAAATTCTTTAACTAAATAAATAAACTATATCTGAAACACCGCCTTGTATCCCATAAATTGTTTAAGTAAACAATATTCCACATATTACCTTATCTACCAGAAATTGTTTAAACAATATTCCATACACTGAAATCGATTTCCCACCAAATTATTTAAATAAATAGATAAATAAATAAACTATATTCCATACACTGTCTTGTATCCCATAAAGTGTTGAAATAAACAATACTCCACACATTGTCTAAATTGTTTAAACAATGTTCCATACACTGCAATCGATTTTCCGCCAAATGGCCAATCAACTGAGCTTTTCTTCGCCAGTTTCCGACTGGGGGAGGGGAGGGGGAGGGCTGGGGTTTCCCAGAGGGGTTAATTATTTGACCGATTTAATTAATTAGTCTCTCAAATTGATATCAAAAGAGTCTTTGTATCGGCGAGGTGTGTTCCCAGATGCCTGGGGGAGGAGGAGGGGGAGGGGGAGGAGAAGGAGGTGGAGGCGGAGGACGGTGGGGGTCTCTTGGAGAAACACTTCACCAAACTATAGGTTAAGGATCTGTCAATCAAAAGGACACTATCCCCAGGGGGTCACAATAGTCTTAGCAGATCAGTAGCTTAAGGACCTGTCAATCAAAAGAGAACAATGGGCTTGTCACTGAATGTGTACTTGCCCCTGATGTAGCCAACCCGCAATGTGAGCCGACACTCTCTCTTCTCCACTCTTGGCCTGCTCGATCACCAGATCTGCCTCCAGTTGATCGCATATGGGACATCACTGGACGACAACGACTGCGTCATTCACAAACGGCATTAACCGTCCCCATATTGACCTAACAAATGCAACAGACTTGGAACTGCGTCCCACAAACTGACATCCGACACTTGTACAACACAAGGCACGCACGTTTGCATGCTTACATTCAACATTCTGGTGCTTACATCGGTTTTTAATGTACCAGCATGTCACATTTTCAATTACTTACCTCGCGCCTGTATTAACTTGTGGTCTTGCAATGTTAATGATATAAATGTGTTACCATGACAAATGTATTCCGGAAATTTCATTACTGTGCATTAATTATTTTTTGGTGTTGCTATGTTTTTCCAGCAGTGCGTATTACTACTACTATAAACTCGCCTCACTGAGACAAGGTCAAGCCGACGTGTGGCCTGCAGCTCTCTGTAAAACCATTCCGACATGTTGTTGCTGTCTTTGTGGTCTTCAGTGGAGACAGATTTGATGTTATTCTATCCTGTGTGAGCCTCTTCATCTCCGAAAAACTGCTGCAACCTACATATTTCTCAATCTGCTTAGTGTATTCATCTCTTGGTCTCTCTCCACAATTTTTACCCTCCAAGCTTTTCTCCAGTACTAAATTGGTGATCCCCTGATGTCTCAGAATTTGTCCTAGCAATCGATCCCTTCTTTTGGTCAAATTGTGCCACAAATTTCTTGTCTTCCCAGTTCTATCCACTACTTCCTCATTAGTTGGTTCAAATGGCTCTGAGCAGTATGCGACTCAACTTCTGAGGTCATCAGTCACCTAGAACTTAGAACTAATTAAACCTAACTAACCTAAGGACATCACACACATCCATGCCCGAGGCAGGATTCGAACCTGCGACCGTAGCGGTCACGCGGTTCCAGACTGAAGCGCCTTTAACCGCACGGCCACACCGGCCGGCCCTCATTAGTTACAAGATCGACCCATCTAATCTTCAGCGTTGTTCTGTAGCACCACATTCCAAAAGCTTCTATACTATTTTTATCTGAACTGTTTACCGCCCATGTTTCACTTAGATACTCGGCTACATTCCAGAAAAATAGCTTCAAAAAAGACTCCCAAACACTTAAATCTATGTTCGATGTCAACAAATTTATGTCCTTCAGAAATGCTTTTCTTGCCATTGTCAGTCTACATTTTATATGCTCTCTACCTCGGCCATCGTCAGTTATTTTGCTACCCAAATAGTAAAACTAATCTACCACTTTAAGTATCTCGTTTAGTAATCTGCTTCCCGTAGCATCACCTGATTTAATTAGACTGCATTCCGTTACCCTTATGTTGCTTTTGTTGATGTTCATCTTATATCTTCATTTCAAGACACTGTTCATTTCGTTCAGCTGCTCTTCCAAGTCCTTTGCTCTCTGGCAGAATTAAAATATCATCGGCAAAACTCAAAGTTTTTATTTCTTCTCACTAAACTTTAATTCCCGCTCCAAATTTTCTCTCGTTTCCTTTAGTGCTTGCTCAGTGTACAGTTTGAATAACATTGGGGGTGGGCTACAACCGTGTCTCACTACTTTTTCAACCACTGCTTCCCTTTCATGTCCCGCGACTCTTATAGCTACCGTCTAGTTTCTGTACAAGTTGTAAATATCCTTCCATTCGCTGTATTTTACCACTGCTACTTTCAGAGCTTCAGAGAGTAGTCCACTCAACGTTCTTAAAAGTCATAAATGTAGGTTTATTTTCCTTAATCTACCTTCTAGACTAAGTCGTAGGATCAGTATCGAATCGCGTTTTCCTACATTTCTCCAGAATCCAAACTGATGTTCCCCGAGGTCTGCTTCTATCAGTTATTCCATTCTTCTGTAAGGAATTCTAGTATTTTGTAACCATGACGTATTATACTGATAGTTCCGTAATTTTCACACCTGTCAGCAATTGCTTTCTTTGGAACTGGATTTACTACATTCTTCTTGAAGTCTGAGGGTATTTCGCCTGTTTCATACATCTTACACACTAGATGGAAGAGTTTTGTCATGGGTGGAATTCCCTAGGTTTCTAGGTTTATCAGTAGTTTTGAAGGAATATCATCCACTCCCGGGACCTTTTTCGATTTAGGTCTGTCATTGCTCCATCAAATTCTTCTCGCAGTATCATGTCTCCATTCTCATCTTCATCTACGCCCACTACTATTTCTATAATACCGATTCCAAGTTCATCTCTCTTTACACACTCCTTCCACCTTTCAGCTTTCCCTTCCTTTCTTAGGAATGTTTTACCATCTGGGCTCTTGATATTCATACAACAGCTTCTCTTTTTCCCAAAGGCCTATTTAATTTTTGAGTCTGCGGTGTCTATCTTTGTCCCAATGAGATACACTTCTAAATCCTTACATTTGTCCTCTAGCCATTTCTACTTAGCAGTTTTCCACTTCCTGTCAACCTCATTTATTAAACATTTGTATTCCCTTTCGCCTGCTTCATTTATTGCATTTTTAAATTTTCTCTTTTTATCAGTTACCTTCAATATCTCTTGTGTTATCCAAGGATTTCTACCAGGCCTTGTCTTTTTAACTATTTGATCCTCTGCTGCCGTCACTATTTCATATCTTAAAGCTACCAATTCGTCTTCTACTGCATTCCTTTCTCTTATCGTAGTCAACCAATGACTAATGCTCCCTGTGAAACTCTCAGCAACCTTGGGTTCTTTCAACTTATTCAAGTCTCATCTCCTTAATTTCCTACCTTCTTCCGATTACTTCAGTTTTAATCCATATGTCATGACTAACAAATTGTGGCCAAAGTTCACATTTGCCCTAGGAAATGTCTTACAATTTAAAATTTGGCTTCTGAATCTCTGTCTAACCACTATATAATCAATATGAAACATTCCGGTGTCTTCAGGTCTCTTAGATTTGCACAAATTTTTTTCATTATTCTTAAACCAAGTGTTAGTAATGAATAAATTATATTCTCTGCAAAATTCTACAGGTGGCTTCCTATTTCATTCCTTTCTCCCAGTCCACATTCAACTACTATTTTTCCTTCTTTTCCCTTTCCTAATATCGAATTCCAGTTCCCATCACAATTAAATGTTCGTCTCTTTTAACTATCCGAATAACATTTTTATTTCATCACACATTTCTTCAATATCTGCGGAGTTAGTTGAAATGTAAATTTGTACTATTGCAGTAGATGTGGGCTTCGTGCCTATCTCGGCTACGTTAAAGCGCCCACTATGCTGTTCATAGTACCTTATCCGCATTTCTATTTTCTTATTCATTATTAAACCCACTCCTGTGTTACCATTATTTGACTTTGTATTTACATCCATGTATTGCCTGACCAGAAGACCTATTCCTCCTGCCACAGAACTTCACTAACTCCCACTAGTCCTTATTTGCTGTAAACATCTTATTGCTGATACTAGCTAATAATGCAATAGTACAGCCTTCTGAAGAAAAGCAGTAAGTGCTCGAAACAGCTAAGGAAATTAAATTTGTTTTACGCAAATGGTTGCTGATTATTTCGATTAACGATCAAACATACCAAACAGGAAAAATGACAGAAATAATAAGGCAAAGAAGACTTTTGACGATTTTTACGTAGGCTACATGACAACAGGCAGACCAAATAGATCTTCCTCACATTGAAAATGTAAGAACAAGCTGTACTCAAAAAGTTATAAAAATAATTTTAAAAAATCCAACATAAAATACGCGCAATTAACAGAAAGACCTGTTTTTAGAAGAAATGTATAAAATGTAGAAGAATTCGAAGACTAGAGGTGCAAGATAACAAATGGCTCTGAGCACTATGGGACTCAACTGCTGTGGTCATCAGTCCCCTAGAACTTAGAACTACTTAAACCTAACCAACCTAACGACATCACACACATCCATGCCCGAGGCAGGATTCGAACCTGCGACCGTAGCAGTCGCACGGTTCCGGACTGCGCGCCTAGAACCGCGAGACCACCGCGGCCGTCAAGATAACAGGCGTGAAGTAGTGGGAAGACGAGACAATATCGGAGGAAAAGATAGGAGCAAATGAGAAGGGATTGAAATGGTCATGCGGCTCTAGATGGTCAAAGTCAATGAAAAAACAGCACTAATATAGACAGGGATACGTAGAGCAGTTGCAAAATCAATTTGAACTGAAAAAAGTTCCACTGAGTAAGTCTGCAAAGAATTTAACGGAGATAGCACATTGATTAGCTCTATACGGAAAAGAAAAACTGTATATTCGGATACATGAATCCGTACGAATTCATACCAAACTTGTTAGAAGGAAAAGCCTTCTAAACTAAGGAGGGTGGATCGCAGCAACTACAGTGTGAAGTGTACCTAGTCAACGGAGTAAACAGCAACGAAATGGTGCAAAGGACGGGAGACAGAGGATACTGCTGCTGTTGACTGATTACATGCTACAATGTGCTTCGGGCCTACGTAACTGTTTGTTTAACTTTAAAACGAAAATATTCCTGTTCACTCTAAGGAAAAAGGGCCTTCAGGGTTAGAAAAACTTTGTGACCCTTATATTTCTGTTCACTCTAAGGCAAAAAGGCCTTCAGGGTTAGAGAGGCTTTGTACCCTTACTAAATTTATGGCAGAAAACAGACGTCTGCCCATTGATAATTTACATTATAGTTTATGGAATTACGGAAGTTTACAAACTTCTGTCATAACGTTTGTGGATTAGTCCATAAACATTTATGTGTCAAAATGCAGAGCATCATTCTGAAGCCTAGGCGAGAATGCAACGTCTATTTGGAAACTGCTTTCGTAATGTGAAAGTGTATGTTAGCGATTACTTAAAAATTACGTGGATTATTTGTCGTTAACGTTATTGAAGACAACTTTTTGTGTCATTGGGAGTTTGTTAATATCAACGCTCTGGAAGGGAGACATCTGCTTAATGCTCTGTTATCAGTTACAATTATCGTCTCATAGCTGATAAATGCCAAATTTATAAACGAAAGAGAAATCTGTTGTTTGCACTATACGTTTTGGACATGTACGTCATCTCAACCATCAGACGCTTTCCACACTTTGCACGCCTGGAGCCTATTGGAAGTGCTGAAGGCAGCGAGAATGCGTCCTCTAGATCGACGATACTACGCCGTCGGTGGGACACACAATGTATATTTTATGAGGCACCATAAGGGAATGTGGTACGTGAAACGGCTGCTGACATTGCTGACATAGGTGATCATAAGTGCTGCTTTCTGACGGGAGCACATCCTGTGTGGCGTGTAAACGGAAGATAAACTCGAGCTTAAATGACTCGAAAATGTAAGCCGCTGCACTATTACGTGACTCCGGGTGACACGTGGAAAAGAGGCTTGGAATGTGACCCAGTCATTGGATGTACACTCCTGGAAATTGAAATAAGAACACCGTGAATTCATTGTCCCAGGAAGGGGAAACTTTATTGACACATTCCTGGGGTCAGATACATCACATGATCACACTGACAGAACCACAGACACATAGACACAGACAACAGAGCATGCACAATGTCGGCACTAGTACAGTGTATATCCACCTTTCGCAGCAATGCAGGCTGCTATTCTCCCATGGAGACGATCGTAGAGATGCTGGATGTAGTCCTGTGGAACGGCTTGCCATGCCATTTCCACCTGGCGCCTCAGTTGGACCAGCGTTCGTGCTGGACGTGCAGACCGCGTGAGACGACGCTTCATCCAGTCCCAAACATGCTCAATGGGGGACAGATCCGGAGATCTTGCTGGCCAGGGTAGTTGACTTACACCTTCTAGAGCACGTTCGGTGGCACGGGATACATGCGGACGTGCATTGTCCTGTTGGAACAGCAAGTTCCCTTGCCGGTCTAAGAATGGTAGAACGATGGGTTCGATGACGGTTTGGATGTACCGTGCACTATTCAGTGTCCCCTCGACGATCACCAGTGGTGTACGGACAGTGTAGGAGATCGCTCCCCACACCATGATGCCGGGTGTTGGCCCTGTGTGCCTCGGTCGTATGCAGTCCTGATTGTGGCGCTCACCTGCACGGCGCCAAACACGCATACGACCATCATTGGCACCAAGGCAAAAGCGACTCTCATCGCTGAAGACGACACGTCTCCATTCGTCCCTCCATTCACGCCTGTCGCGACACCACTGGAGGCGGGCTGCACGATGTTCGGGCGTGAGCGGAAGACGGCCTAACGGTGTGATGGACCGTAGCCCAGCTTCATGGAGACGGTTGCGAATGGTCCTCGCCGATACCCCAGGAGCAACAGTGTCCCTAATTTGCTGGGAAGTGGCGGTGCGGTCCCCTACGGCACTGCGTAGGATCCTACGGTCTTGGCGTGCATCCGTGCGTCGCTGCGGTCCGGTCCCAGGTTGACGGGCACGTGCACCTTCCGCCGACCACTGGCGACAACATCGATGTACTGTGGAGACCTCACGCCCCACGTGTTGAGCAATTCGGCGGTACGTCCACCCGGCCTCCCGCATGCCCACTATACGCCCTCGCTCAAAGTCCGTCAACTGCACATACGGTTCACGTCCACGCTGTTGCGGCATGCTACCAGTGTTAAAGACTGCGATGGAGCTCCGTATGCCACGGCAAACTGGCTGACACTGACGGCGGCGGTGCACAAATGCTGCGCAGCTAGCGCCATTCGACGGCCAACACCGCGGTTCCTGGTGTGTCCGCTGTGCCGTGCGTGTGATCATTGCTTGTACAGGCCTCTCGCAGTGTCCGGAGCAAGTATGGTGGGTCTGACACACCGGTGTCAATGTGTTCTTTTTTCCATTTCCAGGAGTGTATATTTTTACGCCGCCATGCCGTTAGCATTTTTAAAGTATCTTCTGATTGGTTTGACGCAGCCCGCCACGTGTTACCCGTGCCAACCTTCTCATCTCAGAGCACCTCTGTCAACCTACGTCGCAATTATTTGCCGGTTTTATTCCAACCCCTGGCTTCTAGTACAGCTTCCTCTAGTATCACGAAAGTTATTCCCTGATATTTCAACAGGTGTCTTATCAACCTGTCCTTTCATCTTGTCAGTGTTTTCCATATATTTCTTTTCTTGGTGATTCTGTGGGGAACCTCCTCATTCCTTACATTTTCAGTCCACCTAATATGTATTCCTCTACAGCACTACGTCTGAAAAGCTTCGATTCTCGTCTTTCCGGTATTCGAGCAGTCCATGTTCCACTACCATACAATGCTGAGCTCAAAACGTACGTTCGTAGAAGTTCAGTCCTCAAATTAAGGCCTGTGTTTGATACTAGTAGACTTATATTGGGCAGGAATACCATTATTGCTAGTGATAATCTGCTTTCTGTGACATCATTGCTCCGTCCGCCAAGGATTATTCTGCTGCCTAGATAGCAGTATTCCTTGACTTCGTCTACTTCGTGATCTTAAATCCTGATGTTAACTTTCTCGCTGTTCTGATTTCTCATACTTCTCATTAATTTCGTCTTTCTTCGATTTACTCTCATTCCATCTTCTGTACCCATCAGTGTGTTCATCTCGTTCAACAGATCCAGCAATTCTTTTTCATTTTCACTGAGGATAGCAAATACATCTGTAAATCTTATCGTTGATATGCTTTCACCCTGAATTTTAATACCGTACTTGAATCTTTCTTTTATTTCCGTCATTGCTTCTTCGTTCTGAACAGCACGGCCCAAGGACCATATCTCCGTCTTCCACCCTTTATATTCTGAGCACTTCGTTCTTAGTTTCGAACTCTTGGTTCCTGTACGTATTGTAGTCAAATACTGGTGACGGATAAAAATTCTTCCGGTGATCTCTGAGTTAGGAACTCCATACTAGTGTCTTCTACAGAAGTGAGCAACAATTTTGGTAGGGTAAAGAAATAAAAACCTTTAAGTTTTGTCTCTGACATTGTAAATGCTGAGAGATAAGTCAAAGCACTTGGTAGATCAATAGAATAGTATAGCGTACTGGGAAAGAAAGCTTCCTGACACAACTTGTCTAAAAGAAGGGATGGGTGATAAAACACATCCTGAATCATCAAGGAATAGTTAATTTGTTATTGAACGGCTATGTGTGGGGCAGGGGAACTTGTAGAGAGAGATCAATAAATAAGTACAGTAAACAGGTTTGAGCGGATTAAGATTGTAGTAGCTACGCAGATCTGAAGACACTGGCCTGAAGACACTGGCGTGGAGACTTGGATCACACCGAACTTAGGACTGACGACCATAACATAAGGAAATAATGATGAGAAAAGCTTAGACGCAGCAGGGCATGCACGCATACTGTTTCCAGTATAGTCATCGCAGCACGAAGCTATCCCCAGCAGAAAAAAAAAAAACTGTAGTATGGTGAAACTACCTCAGAGCTTTCATTTCACAGGGAAGAGGAGTCCATTCAGAATATTTTGGGAATCGAAACGTGCACATTTACGTTCAAGGAAAAGCACGTACAACGAGAGATCTGTCCAAACAAGACATTTCATCGGGGAGTTCGTTTTATATCGTATCTTCGTCAAAGAATTCGGTCGCCAGCCAACTTAATCATGTTCTGCATGTTCTGTGCATCTTGAAGCTCCTGCAAGTTTTTAAAAGACAGCTACCACAATTCGTTTTTAATTTGGGCAAGAATTGATAATCACAGGGGAGCCATCCCAGGTCTGTTCAGAGAATGGTGAAACAAATATCTTTCGAAACTTTTCAAGAGTTCTCGAATTCCTTAGGACATGTACGAACGAGGAAGGTCATGCACGTACGAATCAACCTGCTTCCCATATCTGTTTTAATTGCCCTTAAAAGCGTTGAATACTGAACCCATATGACCACTTTGATACATAAATTGTATGCTACCTGTTGGCCAGTTTAATTTTTTTTCACTTCTTGTCTGATATCCATTACACGTTTATGACATGTGTGCATCGCACTGGAAGACTTGAAAAGACTGAATTATACTTTTGCTATTCGTTATGCTTAGCTGTTATGTGCGACTCTTCTACCATACATCACTGCTTCTCGAATGGCATATTACAACATCACATTTCATTTCAAGCAGCCACCGCGACTGAAGTTGACATTTCGATATTTGAGAAAAGATACAGCTCAGAAAATCAACCTTACCTTTGTATATGAATTATATGGGAAACACATTTTCGATCATTTTCTGTTAAACTTATGTAACTGATATTTCATTCTTCTTCGAGCATCGGTGATATAAGGTTTTATCATTCCTGGAATTTGCATTCTGGGTTAAACAATAATGCTCTTTGAATTATTTCCCCTTAATTTTGGTAGCATAGTACGAAATTCTACGTTGCCGTACTAATGAAGTTTGTTTTGTGTAATTTTTGCTTTGTAGATTAGTTAAAAGTAGTCAGTTCGGTGACGCGATGATCGCGCACCGTAAGCACTTTACCTTTTTCTCATTTCAACATTTGTATATTGACCCTGCAGCCTATGTTTAAAACAAAGTTTGATTGTGAGTATTATTATTATGCGAAACTAACTCCTTGCGCTAACGATTAACAATAACACGGCTTCTCGTCACCAAGTTCGTTGCTTTCAAACGACGACTGCTAGGGCTGAAGCTAATTCTTGCACGAGAAAGAATGTAAACTCATACGAGTAAAACTCATTTGATGCCGTAAGGAAAGACTGGTAAAGTTAATACTGTTCTGCCAATTTTATGATTACATGTTTTCCTTTCTTACTGACAACATTTTAGATTGATGAACAGATTTAAGATAACAAAAAGCATATAGGAAAGAAAGACGATACATTACACTACGCTTCTACCCTTCTACTGAGGAGACAGACGTCTCTTTGAAGAGATAAAATTGATGTAGTTCCTGGCGTTTCAGCAGAAAATAGTACAGTCTACATGCTTTCTGTTCTGAAATTTCGGTCTATCAGTATGACTTTCCTAGAATTCTTGGATCGTTTCATGAAAGACATTTCCCATTTGCAGTTCCGTATGTGCTGCATGACAGAAACATAATTTGAGCTCGGGATTAGCGTTAAGCCCATATATTGTCCGAGGAATGGCAAGTCGTTTACCGTGTGTGGCAGCGATACGTAATATGTGGGCATAGCTATATTTTGACAAAAAAGGAGATTGTGGGGGTATTGGCCTATCCAGCTTTTGGGCTATCTTGAGAAGTGTGTGTGGTTGGTTAGTTGCTCTACTAAGGTAAAAGTTCCTTCTGTCGCCAGCCATCTGTCTATCAGTGGCATTTTTCTAGCATTCGTAACCAAATTACGAACGTATAAATACTTTCTAAATAAGCAAATGGATGTGGGGCTATGCTCATCACGACGTACATCAGTGCTAAATAGCCAGGTCCCTTCTGCCCACTAGTGGGTATTCCAGCTTTCATGGTGAGCAAATTTTAAAATATTTTCATGAGGCTTCTATAAAATTCCGCGTGACAATTTAAATTTCAGAAAATATACTTCGCTTGAAGATGATGGATACGCAATCCATTGAAACGTTGCGACTAGAAGACGACGCCACTCGGCTGATAACCCGTGAAGATTTCATAACATATTAATTGTGTCACCCGCACATAAGTTTGGTTGACATTACGTAAATGAAACTGAACAGGTCTGTGGTGCGATCGCAAACAGGCGAGCCTTTTGCCTTAATAGCTCGCACATCTCTCCCATACCACCCAGCTGTGAGAGACAAGCAGAGCTTGTAGTCGGCGCAGTCCCCACCCCAACTCAATGCATGACGCGTGAGACGCATGCGCAGGGGAACATTAGGGTTTACCGTTCCGTCGACATCGAGTTCATTAGTGACGCCATGCGTAGACAACGATGCACGGCAGAAGCTCCTTTGTTTGCGGTCTCACTGGTCGGTATGCGGATAGGTTTGTGTGAGTGAACTCGTGCCTTCAGCTTCGCACAAAATACTGTGATATATTATGAGCGCATGGCTGCAAAAAGAAATACGTTAGTGCCTATTTACCACTCTAGAGATGGGGTTCATAGAATCTGTTGTAAATAAATAACGTCCAATGTTCGTAGGCTTTCATGGCCGATGTCATTTGGGTTAAAATAATTTTGAGTATTGGGACGCTTTATTGCACCTACTATAAAAGCTAAATTGCCGACGTTTCGGCCGACTTGCTGCGGTTCCCTTCAGGACAGTTCACTGCGGTATATTAAGATTGATGAGGCCATGTGCATTCACAACGAAGTTCTTAGACGCGTGCAACGTGGAGAGCATTCACGGGACCCTTAGTGGGCCGCAAACAAATCTAGGATCTTGCGGCCACTCTATAATATAGGTGCGATTCCTGTGCGACGCAGAAATTTGCCTACAAGGTAGCTACAAGGTAGCACAGGCAATAGCGTTCCCACAGGCACCGTTCCATAACGACTTCTTCAAACTGTCCAGTGACATATCAGATCTGTGACGGTAGTCATCAGAGAACCGACAGTATATAAAGGACCACATTCAACAGTATACCGCAGTGAACTGCCCTGAAGAGAACCGCAGCAAGTCGGCCGATACGTCGGCAATTATATAAATGTGAGAAAAAACTAATCAGTGGTCTGTTTTGAGAATTAATCAAAAAACGTACATGACATTGCTGAAAACATCGTCGCTTTGCAGTTAAGTGATATCGGTGCATTTTGCACAACCTGATTTTACCACACTTTTTCGTATGCAATTATAAGTCACAACAGATTCGCCAACTGTTACGCAGGAAAATCAGCACTATATGGCGCCATTTAGCGCATATTGATGGCACTTCATCGCCAAGCAGCATATACTAAACACCCAACCAATAGCCAGGAGGGAGCCGTAAAAGTTTTGGGATATCAGTGGTCAAGGTAACCACGGCTTTCAAAATATACCCGGTTTACGGTACCTCATATCTTGTGGAATCACGCTTATGTTTTGGCCAAAGGGAGAAATCGCCTGAATATTTTCAAAAGGAGATATCTTCCTTTGTTCCTTACGATAACTGAGCCTTGTATACAGCAGTTTCGCAATGTCAGCGTCATGGATATCAGTAATGATTTAATTACCTAAATGTAATTTCATCAGACTCCATGCTTCTGTGTACATAAAATCTAAATAATAAGATAGATTTAATTACAGTAAACTTTTTCTATAAAGAAGCATTCGTCTAATCTTAGCGGAAGTTCGACGTGGAGAATTTGATAAGTAATTGTTATTACCGTGTACATGCTTTAACTTGTTGTAACTTTGCTTTATAGCATTTATAACGTGAAGTTTACTTCCCTACTTTGTAAATCACCATTACTGTCGTATTTTACTTCCAACAGAGATACAAAAATGGACGATATGTACAAAAGGTTGACTACCCCTGAGGTACATGTTAGATATCGTGACCTACACTACTGGCCATTAAAATTGCTACACCAAGAAGAAATGCAGATAATAAACGGGTATTCATTGGACAAATATACTATACTAGAACTGACATGCAATTACATTTTCACCCAGTTTGGGTGCATAGATCCCGAGAAATCAGTACCCAGAACAACCACCTCTGGTCGTAATAACGGCCTTGATACGCCTGGGCATTGAGTCAAACAGAGCTTGGATGGCGTGTACAGGTACAGTTTCCCAAGAGTAGTGACTGGCGTATTGTGACGAGCTAGTTGCTCGGCCGCCATTGACCAGACGTATTCAATTGATGAGAGATCTGGAGAATGTGCTGACCAGAGCAGCAGTCAAACATTTTCTGTATCCAGAATGGCCCGTACAGGACCTACAACATGCGGTCGCGCATTATCCTACTGAAATGTAGGGTTTCGCAGGGATCGAATAAGGGTAGGGCCACGGGTCGTAACACATCTGAAATGTAACGTCCACTGTTCAAAGTGCCGTCAATGCGAACAAGAAGTGACCGAGACGTGTAACCAATGGCACTCCATACCATCACGGCGGGTGATACGCCAGTATGGCGATGACGAATACACGCTTCCAATGTGCGTTCACCGCGATGTCGCCAAACACGGATGCGACCATCATGATGCTGTAAACAGAACCTGGATTCATCCGAAAAAATGACGTTTTGCCATTCGTGCACCCAGGTTCGTCATCGAGTACACCATCGCAGGCGCTCCTGTCTATGATGCAGCGTCAAGGGTAACCTCAGCCATGGTCTCCGAGCTGATAGTCAACGCTGCTGCAAACGTCGTCGAACTGTTCGTGCAGATGGTTGTTGTCTTGGAAATGTCCCCATCTGTTGACTCAGGGATCGAGACGTGGGTGCACGATCCGTTACAGCCACGCGGATAAGATGCCTGTCATCTCGACTGCTAGTGATAAGAGGCCGTTGGGATCCAGCACGGCGTTCCGTATTACCCTCCTGAACCCACCGATTCCGTATTCTCCTGACAGTCATTGATCCTCGACCAACGCGAGCAGCAATGTCGCGATACGATAAACCGCAATCGCGATAGGCTACAATCCGGCCTTCGAAAGTCGGAAGCGTGATGTCACGCATTTCTCATCCTTATACGGGGCATCACAACAACGTTTCACCAGTCAACGCCGGTCAACTGCTGTTTGTGCATGAGAAATCGGTTGGAAACTTTCCTGTCAGCGCGTTGTATGTGTCGCCACCGGTGCCAAGCTTGTGTGAATGCTCTGAAAAGCTAATCATTTGCATATCACAGCATCTTCTTCCTGTCGGTTAAATTTCGCGTATGTAGCACGTCAACTTCGTGGTGTAGCAATTTTAATGGCCTGTAGTGTATTTACCGTCGTTACAACTTATTTAGTGGTATTGGATATAAAAGGAATCCACGTTGAACGGGTACGCGGCTTCTGGACGACCGCTGTGGGAAGCTGTCGGCGTCCCTTTGTGGGCTGCAGGGTGGCGAGGGCGGCCGGCCGGCGCATCCAGTATTCCAGGCGGCCGCTGCTAATAGCGCTGCTCGCCGTCCACCGCGCATCCAGATGGGCTGGGGCGGCGGCAGTGGAGGCGGAGGCGGAGGAAGCCTCTCTCTGCACGGCGGCGTGTGACGCTGCGTGCTCGCCGCCTCTAATGCGGCTGGCCTGACCTCTCCCACAGCACAGGCGGCCCCACGTGGCGTTTTGGTGCTATCGTAAGGCGGCTTCATGTGCAAACAGGAGGAAATGTGATCTCTCAGGTTTTCCCGTCGTCTTAATTAACGATGTTCTATTTATGGATGTTCATCCTACTGCACGGACGAGGGACTTCAGCTGACGATATAAATGAGAGAAAGTACCACCACAGTTGTTTCTTGAGATCGTCTTTATTGTGTCACACGACTAGTTTCTGAGGCACATTACCGCCATCCTCCGGCCTCATCACTGCCAAATGTGTTTTTGATTTCCTTGGCGCATTTACTGTGGGGTCCTTGCTACTGGCACACGTGGGCTAGTGTTCTCCAGGAGTCTATACTCGACACCGTGTTGTCTGCAATGCCATAAAATTATCATATATTTAACGATGTGCTTCCGAGTACTCACTCATCCATTTTGTTGTCGTAAGACCAGAGTTAAGCTCGCAGCATCTGGAGAAGGCGACTGTGCGCCACAATAATCAACAGTTCGACTGAACGCCATTAAAGTGCAGGAAAGTAGGAGTACTGTAGATGTTCACATGGCAGGAACACGGTAACGACAATAAGGGGGTGTTCATAAAAATTTTATTCTTCACCTCGAAAAAAAATACAGTAAAGTTAAGAACTAAATTTTGTGTTTGTTTGCAGGTACGTATCTGCAGTTCTGGTACAAGTTTAACATTTGCGCCTCGTTACCGTACCCACTTCAGGAGCCAAAACAAAATCATGCAGTTCGTTTCTTCGTTTCAAAGGGAACAACAGTTTATTGTTGGTTGGTTGGTTGGTTTGGGGAAGGAGACCAGACAGCGTGGTCATCGGTCTCATCGGAATAGGGAAGGATGGGGAAGGAAGTCCGCTGTGCCCTTTCAGAGGAACCATCCCGGCATTTGCCTGGAGTGATTTAGGGAAATCACGGAAAACCTAAATCAGGATGACCGGACGCGGGATTGAACCGTCATCCTTCCGAATGCGACAGTTTATTGTTACTTGGTGAATGTGTGTAATAATGCACTATCATTTGATATACTGGTAAGGTGGTGAGATGATGCAAATTCTCCCATTGTGGTGAAACATGCCTGAATGGCGAAGAATGAACGGGCAGGCCGCCTCTCTGTGAAGAACCAGGTATCACAAGAGAAGAGGAGACAGGGGAACTCTGACACCGGCGTATAAGTTTTATACATTCTGTGTGGCATTCTGAACGTGACAAAAGTCGCCGCTACGCCGTTGATAATTTTTCTTCACAACAACGCTCCAGGTCCGTCCGTCCAGGACGCGAACACACACGCTGCTTCTACGGTCTGTCTAATTTTGCTCCAATAAGATGACACTTTATGATTCCAGAGTCCTTTCCAAGTCTCAAATATTTCTGATGCATATACGCAGATTGAAGCGACGAATAAAAATTTGTACCAAGCCGGATCTCCTGCTCACGAGGCTTATACGCTCACCACTACGCAACCCTGGTACAGTGGCTTTGTATAGCTGCACTCAGTACCGTAGCGCGCCTCCATCCTCAATGCAAATTTCTATTCACACCTCAGCCTACTCTCCATTCCCCCTGAACTCGAATAACATTCCCCTGATATGCCCCCCCCAGTGATATCTTTTTATTTCTTTGGATGAAGATCACATTCCATAGCAGGCATTTCCCGAATAACTGCGATATGTTTCCCGAAAGGCAACGTTTCCTGAACAACCAAAATGCAATTTTCTACAAGTACAAAATCATTGGGAAAATGTGACACACTGAAGGGTGATTACGTATAAAAGGATTGACACCAGGTTTCTTCATTGCAGCTTGATTTTGCGATAGTTAACGCTAGAATGACTACCCTTCGTGCTGTGTCGTCCGAACAATACACAGCCAGGGAAAAAACGCCACAGGCGCAAAGATCCGAGCTGGTGCCAGTGCCACAGAGACTCGCCACTTGGACGAGTTTCCACCAGCGCCATGGGCGGCGCTGAGGATGAAGATACCGACTCCGCCTCGGCCAATTGCCGTCCGAGTACAGTCCGCCAATGATGGGACAACAACGGACAGAAGCCTACTAAGAAGACAGAAGAGCATGTCTCCCACACTTGATTATAGTTCATCGTCCAGCGCTGACTTAGACAGTGAACGTCGTTTAGTGAACTCTTAGAAGTGAATAGACTGTTGTTGTAAATTGCTTTTGCTACGTACTGTCTAGTTTACCTACGATTAGTCATTGACGGCCTGCAGTGTTGCAGACTTCATTATTCAACAAGCGACAAAGGTAAATAACCTTTCTAACGCACTTCTCTGACTTTGTTACTGATTTGTTGGGGTGTTGTAGAACCCTTGTTCTCCTACCCTTTGACCTCACCCTGGGGCATAGCTGTGTAATAGTGGCAGGGAGAAATTGTCTTAGCGGTGTACCGCACCAGAAGTCGTTTCACGAACTCATAAACTCGGTCTACCGTAACAATATTGGCAACTCGGTCTCTTCAGCAGCCTTTACAAAACTGGCGACGAGGATTTACAAAACTTCGTATATGGATAAAAATAGGTGCAATGAAATTGACCAAGAAAAGAGCATTTCTTTAAAGGATGCTATATTTTCGTGAGCTGCATTTCAGCCTATCGACCAAAATCCATCGACGTGCGGCGTTATTCAGACCCATGCCATACCTTTCGACATTGAGACGAAATCCCTTTACCATTAGAGCATTATTCACCAAGATGAGCGTTTGTGGAAAATCTTATATCCTTGCAGATTTAATGAAGTGAAATTTCGAGGAATGCAAGCCTCGAAGAATACAGACTACCTGACATGGTCAGTCTTCTAGGACGCGACCTATAATTACAAATTCTGAAGTTCTCTTCTGCGAACATTTTATCTACCAAAATCGCAATTGGTTGTACTGTGACGACTACTTTCGGTAAGGTTGAATTGCCGTTTACAGGTCTGAAAATGCATTAGATGTACGCTAAAGGTGAATATTCGACTTGAATACGTAATGTAAGACAACAGGGAAACATGAATTACACAGACTACTACGTTAGTACAAGCAGTAGCGTCTACAGCGGCCGTTATAGGTAGACACTTTGCATAATCGATAACAATATCCACAGTCATAAGTAAAATAATACGAGGTTTATTCGTAACCAACGTACCTCGGGGTAATACCAATGCTGGTATTAGCAGATTTCTGCTTGCAATACACGTCGGTCAGGGGCCTGAAAAGCGTAGTAAATCGCCGAAACTGGTAGCCAAATAAAATAAGTTTTGAAACTAGATGGCTAAATTGCTTTTAATTTGACGTCCTTTTTGTAAGAGAACTGCACAATCAGAGCATTAGATAGCGTACTTATAACTTTGGTAGAACATAATTTGATAAATCATAAACGTTTTATAAACAACAACGTGAGATTAAAATATTATTCGTAAGGATTAAATACACACAATTGTATAATTTGGTAGATCATAAGAATAATTCGAAACGTATACAACAATTTTGATACCATTATGAAAAGGAAAGTTGCCACTCGCCATATAGCGGAGATGCTGAGTCGCAGACAGGCACAACAAAAAGACTGTCACAAATAAAGCTTTAGGCCCGTAAGGCCTTCGTCGAAAACAGACGACACACACACACACACACACACACACACACACATACACACAAACAAACGCGCGCGCCCGCGCGCGCGCGCTAGCGCAAACGCAACTCACCCACAGTCCCAGGCAACTGTAGCCACACGCAGTGGTCTGCAGCCTGCAGCTGCGTTTGTGTGTGTGTGTGTGTGTGTGTGTGTGTGTGTGTGTGTGTGTGTGTGCGTGTGTCGTCTATTTTCGACGAAGGCCTTAATGAGCCTATAGCTTTATTTGGAACAGTCTTTTTATTGTGCCTGTCTGCGACTCAGCAACTCCGCTATATGGCGAGTGGCAACTTTCTTTTTCATAATATTGTTACATTCCATCCTGGATATTCCATTGTTTGACTTAATTTTGACATCATGTCACACATGTAAGTTAATAATGTTCAAGCGTTCTAGTTTACAATAGAATATATGTTGAAAACCTTTAGCATTAAGAATTGTTTACATAACATAAGGTATTAAGAACTACTTTCGTAAAATATGATCTTAAATAATATATTATGTAAAAAATGTACGTGTAGTATTTAGACCTGTTCACCATGACTGTTGATTCGTATCAAGTACACCCAATCCCAGGAATAAGGAATATATTCAAACATACTCCGTAATTAAATACATATTGTGCTTGTTACAAATTCTGACCATAGCGTTATAACAAGACCTGGGCGACGTCATCATTGTATCGGGACTTAGCTGTCTAAAGTTCAGAATGCTATGACCTGCAGGGAAGCCAGACGTGTAAACGATTTCAAGGTCTTAAAATAACTAGATGAATGTGGGGCATGATCCGAGCCCAAGGTCTAAGTTATAATCGCAGTGTATAAGTAAGTTACAGGCAAAAAGAAAAACCATCTGAAATGCCTAGGTTAAAATTTATACATGAAGCCTAAAACAGACATAGAACATTTCAACAGTATTTCAAATGACACTTCAGTGTGTACTTAGAAGTCTAGATATAAAACAACTCGAGGTCTAGTTTATATTTAGAACAACTGTACGTCACTCAGAGTCTAGGCGTAAGGTGTAGGATGAAACGGATAATATCTAGCCCGAGGTCTAGGTTATCATTATAAGAACATGTGGTGTATGGTGTATCTTACACATAGCTCAAGATCTAGCTCATAATAATAGCATCAGAGGTATCTGATTCGTTGCTTGACGTCTATGCTACAATCAGAAAATATGACAGGAATATTATTAATTTCACTACAGGTAAGTACACTGACTTTGTAACACTCCATCGAAAATTGTATTTGGTCATTAATATCTTATCAGGTAACCTTCAACTCCTGCTGCAAATCTGTAGCTCTTCCAATGAGTCTATTTTTCTTGCTTTCTGGGCATTATGGAGGACCTTCATATTATGTTTCACATTCGTGATTGTATGTTTGCTATTTTTCAAGTATAGCCCGAACTCAGTTTCATTTGAGGTACTTGTACCTTCGTTTTATCTCGTCGAAAAGAAACGACCAGTCTGTACAGTATAAAACATTTCACAAATATCACAAATTTAATATATACACACACTGAAACCAGTAAACTTACCTTTTTTTCTCGCCTATATGATGTCGTAATTTCATTTTTAATGTATTAGCAGTTCTGAAGGCTAATTTTACACTAAATTTGCGAACCATATTGTCACGTTGGAGAAGGTGTAATTAGATGAATGACGAACACCAACTTCACTTAACGAAGGTTTATTCAGCACTTGCACATACAAGAGCGCGGAGCGAACTGTCTCCGGCCAGAACACATACGGTGTATATAGAGTTACAGAACATTCCAGTACAATGATTTTTGAGATTTGTGGATACTTCTAGAGTGTAATCGAACCGAATATAGAAATTAAGGTTTTACAGTTCAGGTGAGTTTTCAACTCACGACCCTCCATGCAACAGTCTAGTATCACAACCACAACACCACAGTGACTGTGCGACTCAGCTTCTTCTGCGACAATATTCTCAGTGTTATCTGTAACAGTTCTTCTGTATGGCACTGTGATAAATTTTGTTGTAGTTATCCTTGAATTCTGTGTGTAACTTGGGCCATTTCAGCGTGGGTTTTCTCTTTCTTAAGTTATTGTACATTTTAGTTACAGTATTTTCGTCATAGCCGTTCGTGATGGCTATTTTTTAACGATTTCTAGTTCTCTTTCAAAATTTCTTTCCATTAAGCAGTTCAGTAAGTCTATGTATCATTGTGTGAAAGAATGACATTTTATACCGTTCCGGGTCACACGTTGTGGTGTTGATGGTAATATCATTACTGGCTGATTTTCTGTAGATCGCGAAAATACGTTTACCATTCTGTTGTGTGACGATAAAGTCTAGAAAAGTAACTGAAGTGTTTCCTTCAATTTCGAACGTGTTTTTAATCGTGATATGTTTGTCGTGTAATGATGACAAATCAGACACTTAATTTGCGAACCATTTGCAATTAGAAGACGGCCAAACAAAGGGATCCTTCAGATTAACTAAAAGTCATAAGGAAATACAAATCTATACATTTCATCGCAGTGGTAATGTCAGACCGTGACGTTTTTTTTAGAGCAAACTGCGATTCATCTACAAGTGCTAAGACTGCATCCCTTGCCCCGTCGGCAGAGTGGAACGTAGT
The DNA here is from genome assembly GCF_021461385.2 of Schistocerca piceifrons. Taxonomy (NCBI): domain Eukaryota; kingdom Metazoa; phylum Arthropoda; class Insecta; order Orthoptera; family Acrididae; genus Schistocerca; species Schistocerca piceifrons. The sequence goes on along the minus strand of NC_060142.1, from coordinate 586,252,064 downwards.
TGTGCTGAACACCTGCAAAACAGTTAGTAGAGTATAACGTAATGATAACTTGTGCTTTAAACCTTTTTCATTGTATCAGTACCATGTAAAACGAATGATACAATAAATTATGTTACTAAGAATAACAATTTTAATAGATATTGGGCCATGTGGTGATGTATAGAATTACAGTAGTTCATGATAGCGGGTTTTCTCTCTTGAAACACTAAGCGTGAAAAAAGACCTCCCAAGTCGGCACATTAGCGGTACATCGCCATCTCCTTTCCTTTCTTAATGGACAGCTGCTGTTACACCACAGAGTCGTAAAACACGCTAGACGTTGATGGGGCAAGTCAGTCTTGGAGTTTTTCTCGTTACGTTGTACGAGCACAGGAAGCATGAGCAAGGGGAATGCTGCTGGTGATCATACGCAGAGAGAAAAAAATTAGAGTACTGTAAACACCCATGACTGAACGGCATCTGTAAATTTGTTAAGGGCTAGAGGAAAGCACATATACAGCAAAGTCTAGCTCACAACAGCTAAGCGAAAGTCTCTTTAGTTTTATTGTATCTAACCTCTCCCCGGCTAAGAAAGAGAGTCTATGACGTTTGCGTAGAATCTGTAGCTTAGAAATGGGTTTGGGTGGAGAGTGGAGCGGAAGTCTGGGGCTTGAAGTTTTCCAGCAATCGAAGCGACGCCACAGATGAATTTCCCTAGCGCACCCGTTGATGGGAATGCTGAACTGTTCCCCGAATTACAATCACGAGAGTTCGCACAGCTCACGTTTGCGTCACGAGTTCTCCTCGTCCCTTCTAGTATCCCAGCACCTGCAGCCTCCCGTGCGCTCCATGTGCGGAGTTCGCAGTCGGCAGAGACGCTCCTTTCATCTCGGCCGCCTCACGTACCGCCGCTTACACTCCGTTCCGTGTGGCTGTGCAGAGGCGATAACTCCGGGCCGTGTGAAATCTTTTGACGCCAAAAGAGATAAGAAGAAGGACGTGTACTCTTGTTGCTAAAACCGGTATGCGAAATTTACTGCACCTCCATGTTGCGTCTGTGTGCATTGAATACTGACCACTTGGCTGCAGCGCAAAGGCACTTTCCTCTTTCATCGTCCATTTTCTTTTTCTTCTTCTTTTTTTTTAAGAATTCCCGTTTCTCGCACGGACCACAGCCAGCGCTGCTGGACGGAAGCCAAGGCGAAGAGATGCAGTCCGAGCCGCCATCCGGCGCCTTGCAGGTACCGCACTCACAAAGTGGGCCACCGACCAAATTTCTCAGCTGCTTTCCCGAAAGCCGGTTTCTGGCTGTCTGCAGCGCGTCAGTAACATATTTACGTTACACAGTGCTACAAATGAAAATTTACACCAAAAATTTATTTCTCATAGACGAGGTTACACAGACAGACTCACAATTAATGAAGAGTAATGTAATTATTGTACAGTACTGGCCATTAAAATTGCTACACAACGAAAATGACGTGCTACAAACGCGAAATTTAACCGACAGGAAGAAGATGTTGTGATATGAAAATGATTAGCTTTTCAGAGCATTCACTCAAGGTTGGCGCCGGTGGCAACACCTACAACCTGGTGACATGAAGAAAGTTTCCAACCGATTTCTCATACACAAACAGCAGTTGACCGGCGTTACCTGGTGAAACGTTGTTGTGATGCCTCGTGTAAGGAGGAGAAATGCGTATCATCACGTTTCCGACTCGGATTGTAGCCTACCGCGATTGCGGTTTATCGTATCGCGACGTTGCTGCTCGCATTGGTCGAGATCCAATGACTGTTAGCAGAATACGGAATCGGTGGGTTCAGGAGGGTAATACGGAACGCCTTGCTGGATCCCAATGGCCTCGTATCACTAGCAGTCGAGATGACAGGCATCTTATCCGCATGGGTGTAACAGATCGTGCAACCACGTCTCTATCCCTGAGTCAACAGATGGAGACGTTTGCAAGACAACAACCATTTGCACGAACAGTTCGACGACGTTTGCAGCAGCATGGACTATCAGCTCGGAGACCATGCCTGCGGTTACCCTTGACGCTGCGTCACAGACAGGAGCGCCTGTATGGTGTCCTCAGCGACGAACCTGGGTGCACGAATGACAAAACGTCATTTTTTTCGGATGAATCCAGGTTCTGTTTACAGCACCATGATTGTCGCATCCGTGTTTGGCGAAATCGCGGTGAACGCACATTGGAAGCGTTTATACCTCATCGTCATACTGGCATATCTCCCGCCGTGATGGCATGAGGTGCCATTGGTTTCACGTCTCCGTCACCTCTTGTTCGCATTGACGGTACTTCGAACAGTGGACGTTACATTTCAGATGTGTTACGACCCGTGGCTCTACCTTTCATTCGATCCCTGCGAAACCCTACATTTCAGCAGGATAAAGCACGACCGCATGTTGCAGGTCCTGTACGGGCCTTTCTGGATGCAGAAAATGTTCGACTGCTGCCCTGGCCAGCACGTTCTCCAGATCTCTCACCAACTGAAAACGTCTGGTCAATGGTGGCCGAGCAACTGGCTCGTCACAATACGCCAGTCACCACTCTTGATGAACTGTGATATCGTGTTGAAGCTGCATGGGCAGCTGTACCTGTACACGCCATCCAAGCTCTGTTTGACTCAATTCCCAGGCCTATCAAGGCCATTATTACAGCCAGAGGTAGTTGTTCTTTGTACTGATTTCTCACGATTGCGTGAAAATGTAATCACATGTCATTCTAGTATAATACATTTGTCTTGTGAATACCCGTTTATCATCTGCATTTCTTCTTCGTTTAGCACTTTTAATGGCCAGTAGTGTATTCGAACTGGAACAATATGACGTTACTTAAGATCTTTTAATTTTGCACTGCCAGACATAGACTGACTGTCACAGTTTTCGCATCCCTGCCGGCCCCAGGTGAGTAAGTGAGATGAAAATTGGTAGTTTATCGTGATCTCATGTTATTATTCTACCGAGTATCAGACCAAGGGAAGGGAGGGAGCCACTGATTTGAATGGGCAATGGGTGAAGGTGGCAGAAATCACAACACAAATATGTTCTGAATTTAGGTATATGTCCTGAAATTAGCACAGAACAACGTATTCCTAACCGAGGGCAGTCTTCTCCAATGACACAGACACATTCACAGAATGTCATATAGAAATAGCATTCACCTACAGCTCCAAAAAATTTAACCAAGAACGCTTCTGGTTGGCGCTGGTGTCCCGTAGTACAGCGAAATATTCGTGATTGTCAAACGGCCGAAACGGCGATGCAATCTGTGTATCATTATTAGACTCTGCCCGAAGTCACGATCCGTTAATCTTTACCGTCGCATGGCGGAGTGTACGTGTGGACAACTGGCGGTCGCGGGCAAGACGGCAGTTAATGGACGTACCAATAAGACGTCCCAGTATGGGTCTGGAGCGACGATGCTCAGGGCTTTGTTAGGTGATCGGCATCTCACACCATTTTGTCTGCGGCTGAGAAAAGTAGTTCCGGTGCCAAGCTGCTGGGTGGTCAAGCGCCTAGCTGTCGCCTGGTGGGTAGATCAGGCCGCTTCCTTTTTATCTCAGAAGTCTCCTAGCCTGACGCAACCTGGGCCTCTGGGACGGCGGGCTGTTCTGTGTTCATGGGCCCTCAAGACGAAGAAGGCGCTCCGTTTAATTTGAATCTTTTTAACGGCCTCCGCCATTTTGAACAATTTATTAATCCCTTTAAAAACGATGACCTCCGAGATCTGTTTACAGGTTTCAGTTCCTCTGAATGTAGGGAATTATTATTACAAGAGTTCTTTCGTTTCTGTAATTATCTAAATGGTTTAATTCATAGTTGAATCTTTAAATACTTCGATATCTACATCTACATCTACATCCACACTCCGCAATCCACCTGACGGTGTGTGGCGGAGGGTACTTCGAGTACCTCTACCGGTTCTCCCTTCTATTCCAGTCTCGTATTGTTCGTGGAAAGAAGGATTGTCGGTATGCCTCTGCGTGGGCTCTAATATCTCTGATTTTATCCTCATGGTCTCTTCGCTAGATATACGTAGGTGGGAGCAATATACTGCTTGACTCCTCAGTGAAGGTATGTTCTCGTCACTTCCACAAAAGCACGTACCGAGCTACTGAGCGTCTTCCGCCGGAGTTTATCTATCATCTCCGTAACGCTTTCGCGATTACTAAATGATCCTGTAACAAAGCGCGCTGCTCTCCGTTGGATCTTCTCTAACTCTTCTATCAACCCTACCTGGTACGGATCCCACGCCGGTGAGTAGTACTCAAGCAGTGGGCGAACAAGTGTACTGTGACCTACTTCCATTCTTTTCGGTTTGCATTTCCTTAGGATTCTTCCAATGAATCTCAGTATGACATCTGCTTTACCGACGATCAGCTTTATATGATCATTCCATTTTAAATCACTCCTAATTCCTACTCCCGGATAATTTATGGAATTAACTGCTTCTAGTTGCTGACCTGCTATATTGTATCTACATGATAAAGGATCTTTCTTTCTATGTATTCGCAGCACATTACACTTGTCGACATTGAGATTCAATTGCCATTCCCTGCACCATGCGTCAATTCGTTGCAGATCCTCCTGCATGAAATTAAAATGAAATGAAACTGAAATGCAAGTTGTCGATAGAGGAGTGTCTGTTCCTCGTCAGAAGGGCCCGAATCTATCATCTAATTTCATATTCATTAATCACTTCTCGACCCATCGTTTGTTTCCGGCCTTGCGCGGTCTCTCACGAGCTCGTTACTGCACGTGGCGTTCTTGAGAGGGATCGTAACACCATGTGTTACAACTTACTTGAGAGTTTGTTACATCTAGTAAACTACTTTAGCACTATTAATACTTCTTGTGCTGTCAGTCCCTCCAGCATGGCACTATAGATTTACTATTTTCACTCTCATTTAAATTTTAATATTTTGTTTTAACTGCTTGTGACCGTTCGGTCCAGTGAGCTGTCGTAGTTCTTCATTATATGTGTTTCATTATTGTACTCCTTAAGTTTTCAAATAATTTATTTCAAGCTAATTACGTTATCAATACAATTGCTTCCTCACCTGAATATCGATCGCTTTTCTTTCAAGAAGACTTCAACAATTTTGCTGATTCTGCTTGTAATGATTTTTGAGTATACCTTTTAGGCTGTATTCAGGAGCATTAATCCTCTACAGTTTTCGCTGTTAGACCGGATCACTGAATGCACCGACTGCAGTGAAATATATTTGTTTCTCCAACACATGTTTATAAATGTTGCAAACATTTTGACCACTTTATCTGGTTGATAGTTAAGTACTTCACATTTAACATTATCAACGCCTGTACATTTTTATTCATTCCGTATTTTAAAGCTTCGGTTGGTCCCACACACAGGGTCACGTCAAGAGTCATTGAATTATAAATACGGATAACCATATTGATTATTTGATGACAAACGAAAAGGCAAAATCTTTTGAGTCTCAGATAAGCTACTAATAGCTACATCATGCCACTAAACTATATTCATTGTGACTACAATTGACTAATTGTAGTTCATTTAGCTTTCAGTATTTGTTTCCTCACTGTTACAGACATCGTCATTTATAAGTGTATTGTTGTGTCTCGTTACACTCCTTTTCAGTTGACTTTAATCCAAGAAATTCACACTGAATTTACTGGGCTCAACATGCTAATAATTTCCTCAAAAGCATTCAGTTCATTGTTGGTGGCTCTCAAAGAACTCATTTTACTCTGCTGAATTTTTTTCCATAAGCCAAGAGATGACAGTCTTTTTTCGTATTTTGAAATTCAATTGACATGCACCCACAGGACGTCTGCAGATACAGCGGTAAAAATTCCGCAATAACATAGCAATGTGTCGCATCACCATGGCAGTGGGTTCTACCAGCCATAACCTGTGCGCTGAAAAATGGGCTCTACGAGGTGCGGCTAGAAAAAAACCGGACTGATGCTGGAAAAAACATTTACTTACAATTATTTACAATTTCATGTTATCTCCTTCAATGTACTCTCCTCCTCGGTCTCTTGACCGCTCCATACGAATTTTCCACTGTTCATAGCAATGCTGCAGATCATTTTCGGTAAGTCCATACATTACTTCCGTCGCTTTTTCTTTTACTGCTTCAACAGTCTCAAATCTAGCTCCTTTCAAAGCTGACTTGACTTTAGGGAAAAGAAAAAAGTCACAGGGGGCCAAATCAGGTGAGTAGGGTGGCTGATCTAAGATGGGAATGTTGTGTTTTGCCAAAAACGTCTTCACTGACAACGCACTGTGAGCTGGGGCATTGTCTTGGTGAAGGATCCATGACTTTTTTCTCCACAAATCGTTCCGTTTTCTCCGTACTCGCTCACGTAGGGTAGCCAGGACGCTAATGTAGTAATGCTGATTCATTGTTTGTCCCTCTGGTACCCAATCAATGTGCACAATCCCTTTGATGTCAAAAAAAACAATCATCATTGCCTTGAATTTCGATTTTGACATTCGTGCTTTTTTTTTGTCGTGGAGAACCAGGAGTTTTCCAATGCATCGATTGGCGTTTAGTTTCGGGATCGTAAGTAAAAAACCACGATTCATCGCAAGTAATAACATTTTGTAAGAAGGTGGGATCACTTTCAATGTTTTCCAGGATGTCAGAACAAATCATTCTTCGGCGTTCCTTCTGTTCAATTGTGAGACACTTTGGAACCATTTTTGAACACACTTTGTTAATGTTGAAACTTTCATGAAGAATCTGCCTAACACTTTCCTTGTCAACTGCTGTTAACTCAAGACACTGCTCTGATTGTTAAACGGCGATCTTGTCGAACAAGTTTACCGATTTTTTCAATGTTTGCATCTGTTTTTGCTGACAATGGTCTGCCAGTGCGAGTGTCATCACTGGTGTCTTCGCGGCCATCTTTAAATCGTTTAAACCACTCAAACACTTGTGTTCGCGATAAACAATCATCGCCGTACACTTGTTGGAACATTACAAACGTTTCACTTGCAGATTTTCCTAGTTTGAAACAAAATTTGATGTTAACACGCTGTTCTTTCTGTACACTCAACATTTTCCGACGCACAGACAAAACGTCAACTACTTAAAACAGACGCCACGGGCAGACTGAGTGCAGGAGGCAGATGAAACTCGAGCAGTAGGCGGAGCGAGAGTCACGTGACAGGCCACGCGACTTTCAGCCTTATTGCATTCGTTTTATTGTTTCACCAGTACTAGTCCGGTTTTTTTCTAGCCACACCTCGTATAAGGCAATATCAATATTAATAATACAGCCTCATCTAACATGAAAATTTTTTTGATCAGTTTTAATAAATTTGTCTTTGGTCTACATATTGGAGTGTCCAGTCTTCCTCCAGGTACTGTGTAAATACCCGCTCTCCAGAAGTCTTGGAAATAACTGATTAATTAATGATTACATTCATTGGTATCTATCAAGTAGCGTGTATGTTGGTTTTTCTGGAATACATACTAGAATATACTGCTGCATGTTGAGCAATAATTTTCACTACAATTAGAAACGGAAAGAAGGAACTTTGCCGTTATGGCTGGTCCTGCTACAAAGTGTTAAATACAAAAATTGGCGGTTGATACGACGGATATGCTGTTGGCACCACCTTTCCTGATTTTTACCTACTGATGCCTCTGGAATCAAGACGTCAAGCAAAAACATACCGACTGTGTGGTCTGTGTCCGTTGTCGTTACAAGCATGCTAACCACGAGTTGCTGTGCTCAATGACGGAGACGTTTATAGGGTCGACAACCATCGCCTTAACTGCCTCCAATCCGTCACAGAACCAAGTGTTTGGGCCAACGCCTAAGGATTACCCATCAATGGAGGACCGTTCTCTCTTTGCTAGCTAATTACCAACTAAAGTGCTTCTTTTTCACGCTCTGTTGGTTCCTTAAACAGGCCATCTCCACATTTTACTTTTCGTCAAAACGTACTGCTGTGCATATTATTGCAGAGCATAATGGGTCTCACAGTGACATTACTTGATGAACAAACTGTTTGACTGATGTGAAAAGAAATGATGTCACAAATGTGTGATGAAAAAAGGGAGTGCGATGTGCTTTGTGGATGAAAATTAACTTTCTTTTGGAAATTCCAGGCTTTGTCCACTGTACATGGTCCACTACAGACACCCTGAACTACTGATGTTTGTGTACGTCGGCAGCTCGTGGTCTAGTGGCTAGAGTTGCTGCCTCTAGATCACGGAGTCCCGGATTCGCTTCCCGGTCAGGTTGAGGATATTTTCTGCCCAGGGACTGGGTGTTTGTTCTGTTCTCATCATTTCGTTGTCATCACCATCATCATTCGTGCCAGTGACAAGACTGGATTGTGTAAAAGTTGGGACTTTGTACGGGAGATGGTGATCGCGCAGTTAAGCGCCCCACATACCAAATATCATCATCTGATCTTCATGCAAGATTGAGCCACAGCACGTTTCCATCTTCCTCTCCGCATAGAACTTGAAGAGCAGTTTGGAGAGCTTTGATTAACCTCATTATAATTCTGAATTGGTCTCCGGAGTCTTTCTATTTGACTGTCTTTTCACCTTGCTAAATGAGTAGACGTTTCAATTTTCACATACTTGTGTGGTCAAAAGAGCGAAGTAACCGCTATGATATAGGAGAAGCGAATTCTTCAAGTCTTCAGGAGTGTGTTCCTGGAGTACCTGCGAATATCTGCCAGCGGTTACGAAAACTGGCGAGCTATTACGCTACCTAGGTGGAAACTTTAGCATTGCGTAGAAAATCTGTGGTTGAAAGTAATATAAAGGGTTTTATTTCACAAAAATAGGTTAAGAGATGTTAGTTGCACTCTACACCGCCCGAATAAAAGAAAAAAAAATCTCAGCAGGGGAGAAGGAAATGAAATTAAACTTCTCGGACTGAGGGGGGATGTGGTGTTATTTCAATGGGCACAAAATCGAATCAGATTTACAAATAACTTGACACTGTGAGTCCACTTATCACTATGACGTAGCACATGCTGTGACCTGGAAGCATGCACCTGTAGTGTTAGGAAGAGTGTCATGAAGCTGTTGAATCCCATCTTGAGGCAGTCGGCCCACAACTGTTGCTGCGACGGAGTCACGTACAAGCTGGTCCCATACGTTTGTATCGGGGACAGATCTAGGACCCTACTTGGTCCGGGGAGTACCTCAACATCACGCAGGACGACATGTGTGGACGAGGACTGTCCTATTGAAATCTGGCACGTGATGACTCCCCACACTATGACACGAGATGCAACATCGCTGTGTCTCTCCAAAACAAGGGGGAAATGGGAGCACTCCCGGTTGCCTCCACGCTAGCCCAAAATGGTAATCTGGGAGGGTACAGAACCACGATTCTTCGCTAAACATGATCCGACGCTATACATCAGCTTCCCGTACACGGCAGCACTCCAAAAGCAGGGGTTCCTAGATAACAGAACGCAGCATGTCATTCTCAATGCAGAGAAGTCTTCCGAAGTAAGAGTGATTTCAGGTGTGCCGCAGGGGAGTGTCGTGGGGCCGTTGCTATTCACAATATACATAAATGACCTTGTGGATGACATCGGAAGCCGGCCGCGGTGGCTGTGCGGTTCTAGACGCTCCAGTCCGGAGCCGCACTGCTCCTACGGTCGCAGGTTCGAACCCTGCTTCGGGCATGGGTGTGTGTGATGTCCTTAGGTTAGTTAGGTTTAAGTAGTTCTAGGTTCTAGGGGACTGATGACCGCAGCAGTTGAGTCCCATAGTGCTCAGAGCCATTTTTTTTTTTTTTTTTGACATCGGAAGTTCACTGAGGCTTTTTGCGGATGATGCTGTGGTATATCGAGAGGTTCTAACAATGGAAAATTGTACTGAAATGCAGGAGGATCTGCAGAGAATTGACGCATGGTGCAGGGAATGGCAATTGAATCTCAATGTAGACAAGTGTAAAGTGCTGCGAATACATAGAAAGATAGATCCCTTATCATTTACCTACAAAATAGCAGGTCAGCAACTGGAAGCAGTTAATTCCATAAATTATCTGGGAGTATGCATTAGGAGCGATTTAAAATGGAATGATCAAATAAAGTTGATCGTTGGTAAAGCAGATGCCAGACTGAGATTCATTGGAAGAATCCTAAGGAAATGCAATCCGAAAACAAAGGAAGTAGGTTACAGTACGCTTGTTCGCCCACTGCTTGAATACTCCTCACCAGAACACTTAGAAGAGGCGACAAACCCACTAAACAGACAGCCTACATTACACTTGTCCGTCCTCTGTCCGTACCAGATACGGTTGATAGAAGAGATAGAGAAGATCCAACGGAGAGCAGCGCGCTTCGTTACAGGATCATTTAGTAATCGCGAAAGCGTTACGGAGATGATAGATAAACTGCAGTGGAAGCCTCTGCAGGACAGACGCCCAGTAGCTCGGTATGGGCTTTTGTTGAAGTTTCGAGAACATACCTTCCCCGAAGAGTCAAGCAGTATAATGCTCCCTCCTACGTATATCTCGTGAAGAGACCATGAGGATAAAATCAGAGAGATTAGAGCCCACACAGAAGCATACCGATAATCCTTCTTTCCACGAACAATACGAGACTGGGATAGAAGGGAGAACCGATAGAGGTACTCAAGGTACCCTCCGCCACACACCGTCAGGTGGCTTGCGGAGTATGGATGTAGATGTAGATATTTGTTTTGATGCTAACGACGCCCTACAGTGGCACGGCAAATCCCTGGTTCAAAATTGGTTCAAATGGCTCTGAGCACTATGGGACTTAACTGCTGTGGTCATCAGTCCCCTAGGACTTAGAACTACTTAAACCTAACTAACCTAAGGACATCACACACATCCATGCCCGTGGCAGGATCCGAACCTGCGACCGTAGCGGTCGCGCGGCTCCAGACTGTAGCGCCCAGAACCGCTAGGCCATCCCGGCCGGAAAAATCCCTGGTGCTAGTCTCCGGCGAGTGGTGCGTGTCGACACAGAATGTGGCAGGCATTCCATTACCTGCTCTCGGATGGCAGTACGGGTGAAAAGTGGTTACAGTGTGCTTGCTGCATGTTACAGCGATCGTCCCTTATGTTGGTCAGACCGACGTGGATGAGTATGTCTGCCAGCACGTTCCCATGCAGCCAAAATTAGACCTTTGTCACATTCGTATGTTTCACAAAACTGGATACTGCACTATTCGACAACCGGTCACATGGTGACACACAATGAAGCCCTTTTAAACCTCTGTCAGGAGCCGACAACGCTGTCTCACAAATGCATGCGGCATTTCCGCGCTCTTCACAGCGATCACTCAAAACCTGATGCTGTTGACGCCCTTTACGTGCCCTACCAGACATGCTAACAATATTAAAAACGAACAACATTAATTCAGTATGGTGTCCGCTCTGCCTGTCACAGAGAGTTGTAACTCTAACCGTGTTCATACCCGCCAGTGGTGTGTACCTGCAGGACACTAAACTGACATCCGACCATGTCTTTTGGGTGCTGCACTTTTTCTGTCAGACAGTGTATTTTAAGTTAAGAGTTACTTGTCACCGAATTTCTGCATCAACATTCAGTAGAGATTCACTGGAACTTTATGGTCCGTTGTGTCGAGTGCAAAAATTTATAGTTATTGAATGAGTTATACTTGTTTCTCAGAGAATGACAAACTCTTACGTAAGAGCACAAGTTCTCGCTGTATGTTCTTCTGAGTGCCATAATAGAACGGCAACATTTTATGCATTGCGAATTCCTACCGCAGACGACGAGCAAATCTTGTGCAGTGGAACGCCGTCCAGGGTCTGCAAGTGGCGGCAGCTGGAACAACGCTGCCACAGGACAAATGAGCTGACAGCCCATTACCACACAATAGGTGGTGATTAGGCAACTTACGCAGTTACTTATGCAGAAACCATTTAATTAAGTCCTTGGAACTAATTTTTCTCGATAGACAATGCATTTGCCTGAAAAGGTAAAATCTAATTAGTTATTCCCATAAGTCATACCTTCACTCGTAGGCTACGGTTTAAAATAATCTGCATCGGTGGCAAGCAGAGTAAAGGTATTCCTTTTTTCATTCATTAGGGGACTACGTGTCTAGTAAGGGAATGACTCACACGACACCAGAACAGTCCTGGTTCCAGTCTCAGGGGACGTCAGACATGTCATTAGATTTTTTTTCCATCACCACACTTTTGACTGGTTTGATGCGAGCCTTCACGATCTGCACTCCTGTGCCAACCTTCCCGCCTCATAGTGTCACTTAATCCTAACAACCTAACTTGTTTTTAGATATATTCCAATCTTAGTTTTTCCCGACAAAGCCACGTCCCTATTGCACCCTTAGTCCCATGAAAATCCTATCATCCTTTCTCCTTTTTCGTAGTGTTTCTCACGTATTTTTTTCCTCGTCAGTTATGTAGAGAACTTCATCATTTCTTACTTGATTTTCAAACATCTCTGTAACATTACATCTCAAACTCTTCACTTCTCTTCTTTTCTGGTTTTCTACAATCTACAGTTCAAAGTGTGAGTTACTGCGAACACAAGAAAATCCTGAAGATGAACCGAGCAGAGGAATCTAAATATCGATTTTATCAGAAGACATGTGAAGAGAAACATGATAGGACATGACAACTTCAGTAGTTATACCACAAAAGCCTACAGACTTACACAGTCTGTGGTTCGTTTACACGCAATGCTGTGCTCCAGACGAACCAGACGAACACACTCCACAATTCATTTCTGAAGTTGTGGCCTATATTTGATACCAGCAGAAAACTTTTACGGAAGAATGCTCCCTTTCCCGGTGCTTAATTTGCCTCTTGTGTCCTTGTTTCGCCCATCACGCGATATTTTATCTCAAAGATACAGAATCCCTTTACATCATTTACTGGTACCCATAACTTTTATGTTAAGGTTGTCGTTACTATGATTTATAAAACTCAATCTTTTCGTCTTTCTTTGGTTTATTGTCAATTAATATTCTGTCCTCAGTAAAATGTTAATTTTGTCAACAAGTCTTCTACTTCTTTTCCACTTTCACAGAGGATAACAATGTTATCTGCGGATGATATCAGCGATAGGGATCTTTCGTTCACTAATTTAAGATACAGAAAGAACAGTGAAGAAGAAAGACTGAATCTTTGCCTTACGCCCATTTTAAACTCAGCACTACTCTATTGGTTTTCCATTCCTATTGTTCCTTCTTCATTTTTCCATTATAATGCCTCTTTCCGTATGACGTATACTTTTCCGGGAGTTTCAAACACGTTGAATTCACATTGTCGATCGTATTTTCTACGTCAACGCATACCATGGGGGGTGATTTTATTTTTCTTAAGTCTTGCCTTCATCATCGAACGTAACGTCAGAATTGCGTCTCTCGAGCCTAATACTTTCCTTTAGCCAAATTCATCGTCATCTAACAGATCCTTAATTTGCTTTTCAGTTCTTGCATGAACTGCCAAGCTGATGATATTAAAGCTGTAGTGTTTTCTTATACTGATATCTGCACGATTGTTTAGCCGATAAGTTGTAAGACCTCTTGGTATATCTCCAGTCATACAGATTTTTACTCATTCCCGTACATAATCGTTTGGTTTCTACTTCCCCAGTTACTTCAGAAATTCAGGACAAGTGTTATCCATTCTTCCTCATTTGTTTAATAGCGAGTCTGACAAAGTTCATTTAAACTCTTACTCTAAAATTGAAGCCCCTGCATCGTCAGATCGACACCCATGTCGTCTTCTATCCCAGCAGGCATTTCCTCCCCCTCGTAAAGGCCCTCAGTGTACTCTTTCCACTTGTCCGCTCTCTTCAACGTGTTTAACATTGAACTCCTTATGCCTTAAATTCTCCCAAGGCAATTCTAATTTTTTCTAAATACTAAATTATTCTTTTTAGATTTCTTCACATTTTTAGTGAAGCCTTTTCGCTTTCGGTTCGTTGCACTTAGTATTATTTTCATTCCTAACTGACTAATATTCCTGTAGTCATTCCTTATATTTTTCTTTCTTCAATCAACTTGGAGTATTTCTTCCGTAACTCATTGTTTCGGTGCAGTTACCTTTCTTTTACCCATACTCCTATGTCCGATCTTTTTACGGATGTGTACTCCAACTCTACGAACACTAAACCGCCCATTATCATCGTACCTACAGCCTCAGAGGCATTTGTTAGTACTGAATTGTAAGCTGATTCATCCTGACAATTAACTTAAGATTATTCTTCATCATTACCCAATCATAATCTGAATCTATGTCTGGCCCTGAGTGTCTTCCAATTCAGTTACTGATTTCTAAATCCCTGTACCATTACGATAAAATCCAGCGGTGTCTGCTGGTCATTTCCACGTATACCTACTTCTCTTCGGATTCTTGAAGATTGTATTTGCTGTTACTATGTAATATTTGTTGCAGGACTCGAGAACACTTTCTCCTCTCCCATTCCTTTTCTCCAATAACATTATCTTTGCTTCCTTTTCATACTACAGTGTTACATGCTCCTCAGGATATGGTGTAATCATTACTTACGATAAGGGGTGGTACGTCTTCTGTTTCAGATGTAAATAAGTAAACGTTGCATGCAATGATGGGGCGAAAGAAATCCCAAAAACTTCCTGAGAAATTGCAGTACTAATTATGGAATTCTTCAAGCACCTCGATAAATTTCCACTGTTTCCTAGTCATTACAGATTTCATCATATTTTAAAGCTAAGTAGTGGTAATAAATAGTTTCCTTCAAAGTAAAGTTGGCAACGCAAGCACTAGATGTGAGGAATCAAATAATAGAATATAGAGGGTGAAGGAAATTCGCGCACTCGGGCTGCGCAGAGCGACTCCTCACATGCCAAGGATAAAAAAGTCTATCTCAAAATTTCGTCCGGCGAGTAAATCCGACAGGAAAAGGACGTTAAAGAGTGGCAATCTGGCGACACTGTAACCACATGTATGGTAGCCACTTCTGTCAGCAGCTACTAATTATGCTGTACTGTTGGTGCAGTGGGTAGAGTTTTGGGATGGCATACAGGAGGTCAGTGGTTCGATCATATGTTAAGGCATGTGTTGTTTTTTTTTATTATTTGGTAAATGTAGTCCAGATGGTACGGTATCTGGCATCTTAATGGTCAACAGCGATTGCAGCGAGTCCTCTAGAAAATATCTGCACTTACATACTACAATAGTAGAAATGGTGGATTGGTCCGCTTTGAAAGTAGCCATTTCCACATCGTGGGCGTGAATTTATTCGCACCACTTCATCTTCTAGATGCGAAACCTGTTTTCTTTGTACCCTCTTCCAATGATAGTACCAACTATTATTCTCGCCTCATTCAGGTCCATTACATTTCGTTAGGGCCTTACGTTACCAGTAGGACTAGCAACGTGCTTTGCGAATGATGTCCGAACTCGGTTATTATTTGTATGTGTTATCACCATGGTGCCACTAATTATGACTTTCGACATTGAGTCTGGTAACCGCATAGTGTTTAGTACGTATCTCAGTGCCTTATTATTATTATTGTTGTTGCTGTGGACACAGCTTTGGTGCGAAGTGTCCAGAGCTGTATGATCAGGTGGGTTGCGCAAAGCAGAGCATCTTTTATTCTAAGGACAACGTATTCAATTGTGAAGGTCATGCAGTCATTAATATGCATGTTATTGTTGTCACTGGTTGCTAATGTGCGACATATGAGCCCTCATATTACTTGTAATACAAATGAAAAGTAGATGCTGTGTTATTGTACTGTGCTATCATCTTTAGCATCTCGAAATTGGTATTGTTTTTGTAGTTACTCTGTCCCGTGACTGGTCATTTGTTTCAACTGTCTACTTATTATTTGTCTGACCACTAATTTGTTTTGTTCAGCGTTACAAAATGTTATGAATATAGGATACATGTGACCTAAAAATGGTGTATATTGCAGCATGAAATGTCAGAATGAAATTAGCAAATAAAAAAAATGCTCCCTTCCCCAGGATTGAACCCTCGATCTCCTGCGTTATAACCCAAAAATCTATCCACTGCACCACCTATACGACACAATGAATATGTGCTGACAGAGGTAGATATGATACGTGTGATTACAGTGTTGCCAGACTGCCACTCGTTAACGTCCTTTTTCTGCCGAATGTACTTGCCGGACGAAATTTTGTGACAGACATTTATTTATCGCTGGTATGCGAGGAGTCGCGCTGCGAAGCCCGAGTGTGCGAATTTCGCTTCACCCTGTATAGTTAGTTAAATGCATTGTCCAGTCACTTTAATGCGACCACTTGGAAAAAAACCTGAATAGCCACCTTTTGCAGCACGAGTCTTGCAGGAAAACAGTCAATGAGATTCTGGAAGATAACGATAAGGATGAGGAGCCATGCCGAATCTAGTGTCGCTGTCAGCTGCGCTAGGTTTCTCCGTTGGTGTGGGTTTCCAGATCGAGATGGTTCCACACATTCTCACTGTGTTTACGTTAGGTGAGACTGGTGGCCAGGAGAGTATCATGAACCCATCCTGGTGCTGTCCGCTCCATGCACGTACACTGTGTGGTTCGGAGACCACCAGAATGGGTTTACCATACTCTCCTCGCACGTACACTTCTAGCTGTGTGACACGCTACATGTAGGGGTGAACATAAATGCATACTTATGCTAATCCATTATGCCTTCCAGAACGACGAGACCATCCAGTGAGATTCACGAAAACATGCCCCAGGACATAACACTCCCTCCTCTGGGCTGGACCCTTCTAACGATATCCGCAGGATGTTTTCTTTTAGAAGTTTGATGCCGATGGGGCATAAAACGTGATTCATCTGAAGTGGCCACCTATCTCCACTCAGTGGACGTCCAGTGGCTGTATTGGCGTGTAAATTCCAACCTTCGCTGCCAATGAACAGCAGTCAGCACGGTGCATGAACCAGGCGCCCGCCGCAGAAACCCAGAAGCGCCAATGTGCGCTGAATGGTCGTTGACTAGACCATTTCGGTAAACCCTCCGTTCATCTGGATGGTCAGTTCCTCAACAGTTGCCTACCGTGCACATCTCCGCAGCCGTCATTCACTGCTGTCATCTATGGCCCGTGGTGCCCCACGGTTGCCTCGGCGCCGGTTTTAGATAGCGCCATTTTGCCATGCACAGTATACGTTAACCATGGTGGCACTTGAACCACCGTTTCTAAACTACTTCCACCCTTGGCTCTAAAGCCAATGATAATGCGCTTTTGGACGTTAGATAAATCGCTCCGTTCCCAAATTGCGGCAATGGGTACAGTGTCTTCCACGTCATCTCGGCCCGCTTTGTATACCCTCCACAGCTAGTGCTGCCACCTACTGTCTGTGAGTGGTTGTTCTAGGCTGACGTCGGAAACAGGTGGTCATCACATTAATGTGACCGTTCCGTGTACATTTCATGTGCGAAAACAAGAGCCGTGGATTCGGTAGAAAATCCTGCACTACAGCACAACAGTAAGATCTCTTGGCTAATAGAGAATAAGTTTATAAACCGGGCAGATTGATTCTGAGTGAACTTGGGAACGAAGAAGAATATTTGATTCTCTAGTCGTTGAGATGAACACCAGTTCGGGGCCTTTTTGTTTCAGTTGCTTGTGCCGGATGTTCGTGGTGAAAGTACGAAAATGTACAAATAAATATTTGTGTCTTTAAGTGTAGCTGTGAGAGGATGAAATGCATCAGTCCACAGATGGCCGGCCGGGGAGGGGGGGGGGGGCTGAGCTGTTCTAGGCGCTACAGTCTGGAACCGTGCGACCGCTGCGGTCGCAGGTTCGAATCCTGCCTCGGGCATGGATGTGTCTGATGTCCTTAGGTTAGTTAGATTTAAGTTGTTGTAAGTTCTAGGGGACTGATGACCTCAGAATTTAAGTCCCATAGAGCTCAGAGCCATTTGAACCAATCAGTCCATAGATGATCAATGGACCTTATTATGCCATGAAAACAAGGCCATGGTGAAATAGTAAAAATAATGCTTCTTTCCCAGTAAGAAAGCAACTCACATAGATTTTGAGGGAAGACGCCTCAGTAATCGTAGTATATGTTTCAGAGACGCTGCTATACCAGAAGTCGAGTAGTTGCGCGAACGGCTGCAGTATGAGTTCTTTGAGCTTCGTGGTGGGTCGATGCTTTTATTCCTGTTATCTTTACGTGGCATTCGAGTATCATTATGATGAGAGATGTTCATAATTGGGATCAAAAGTAACCGTCGCATGACCTCGGGGAAGAACCTCCAGTCCAAGGTGGAAGGCACAATTTACTAAGTGTACGTAATCAGTGGTTTCTATACGACAGGTTTTTGTAGATCTCAAGTAGTAACACAGGAAGTCCTGATGACTGTGTAGTGCAACTAATTCTATTCTAGAACTGCTTATTACTTCACGAAGTAATTTTCACGTGCCAAATTGCCCTATTGACATAATTACCGGTAAAATATTTATGAGAACAAGCGTTCGCTCATCACCACCACACTGGAGTCTCACTCAGCAGGCTTGTAATCTCTCTCAGGGAACGGGATAGAGTAACGCAATCAAAAGAAGTAAAGAACCTCAACTCTTACCCTGAAAGTTTCTGAAAATACAACCCTGAACAGTTTTTTCTGTTCGTGGGTAACTGCACATTGATATCTAAGTCAAGAAAACGGTGGAGAAGATTGCAAGACGGGCGCTTGCGGAGCAGTGACCACTCTCTCTCTCTCTCTCTCTCTCTCTCTGTGTGTGTGTGTGTGTGTGTGTGTGTGTGTGTGTGTGTGTGTGTGTGTGGTAGTGTGTTCGTCTCTGTAATTTACGTATTATTTTTCTGATATGATCGATATATTGCCTATTCTGTCACTCCAAAGCTACTGAGCGTCATTTGTGTGTCAGTAGTGCAAATACCCCTTGGTTTTATTCTGTATAATTTAATGTCGACTTTAAAATATCCTGTTATACATCGTCAAAACATATGAACTTATTTTGTTTGGGCGTATTTGTCTATAGACATTAGACAGTCTAACGCGGATTTAGAATCTTTAGAGGAAACTGATTCCGTTTAAGAAAACCTCATTACGTCAGCGAAACGAGTGGGGCGGAATTTATTTACGTGTTTTTCAACTTTTTTATTTCTAATTATGTATCCTGCGTTAAATGCATGTGATGGTGAAAAGTTGTTGTTTACCGTTACTTCCATCATTCTCATACATTTTCCTCTACCTCATTTTGGTGACGCTCACTGGACGAACATATCAGCTGAATAGGTACCAAGACAATCCTATCGGTTTCGTAAAACGAGAAAATAAAGAATTCTTAGCTACTCATTTGTGTTTTTCACACCAAATGTTAGATACGCTGAACAGGCTGGCTTAAAAGAATGTTAATGTTTAAGGTCACATTGACACGGAGGTCATTAAAAACGTCAGAGGGAAAAGCATAAGGAGGAGGAATTTGACCGCAGATCGAAGGAATTTAGGGAACTTGGATAACACCTAAATGAGTATTGTCACTCAAGTCGAGCTGTGATTTTTGTTTACATTGTGAATTCGATGGTGATTATGAGTACATGTTCGTCTTTATCCCACATTCATTACACACAACGCCTACCTAATACACACACAAAAGATGTGCAGTACCTACAGAGACATCCAGTTAGTGACGAAATTACGTTAGCCTATGACAAGGATTTTATTTTGTCTTGGCTATGTTGCATATGGTGGAATGAATTTGTTACTAGAACCACATTTTCTGAAAGTAGTTATGGTCGAACAGATGGGACAGCGAAGGTAGCAATCATTTCCATCTTTCACATAAGGGTATACAGCTCCAGACCTTCAACATTCAGTCACCAAAATACAGGAACTAGTACTATGACACTCTTCGTCTCCAAACTTATACAATAAAAGTAAGCCGCGCGCGGAACGCGTTTTTGCCGTTTATTGCTTGACAGCTTGTCTTTGTGGTGCCGCCGTCTCGTTTCTTATTCGTCTTACTGGCGTCACTAAGTTGCTGGTTTGCTTCTCCGTGGCAGCAGCAGCGCTTATCGATAAGAGCACTGTCGTACCATCTCTGGCGCGACCGATAGTATTTCCGGGTCGTCATCTGGGAGTTGAGTCGTGACGCAGCCCCAGTGAGGTTGAAACGTCCCCTTAGAACAATTATACATGACTGTCCTTAAACTGACACACAATATTTTTAGCGCAACGCAATCTGACTTTCAAAACTCCCTACTAAAGAATGGCCCTGACAAACATTAAACTATACCTTTCACAAATCACTTACCTCACAAAAATCTTCGCTGCTCAAGCTATTGCAATACAGCGAGCGCCACTACTGCCAGCTAAATAAAAGATTCAAACTACTGAAGGCACTAACTACTGATAGGGGTAGTTAGCAAATGAAAGATATTAATAGAGAGCAAACAATGTATTTACCTTAATATCATCACAAATCATAATATATATATATATCAGTTCATGACAAACTGCAAACCTCCGCCATCTCTCTCCCCACATCCACCACTGCTGGCGGCTCACCTCCAACTGCGCAACGTTACGCGCTGTTCACAGCCAGCTGCCGCTGCCCAACACTACAATGGCAGACAACAATGCAAACTAGCCACAGACTGCACACAGCACAGCCAGTGATTTTCATATTGAGCGCTACGTAACGTTGCCAATAAGAAAACATAAACAGCCTACTTACATAGAGAAAACATAAACAGCCTACTTACATACTGAATATGAAACGTCCCCTTAGAACAATTTATATGTGACTGTGCTTAAACTGACACACAATATTTTGTTAGCGCAACGCAATCTGACTTTTAAAATTCCCTACAAAAGAATGGCCCTGACTAACATTAAACTATACCTTTCACAAATCACTTACCTCACAAAAATCTTCGCTGCTCAAGCTACTGCAATACAGCGAGCGCCACTACTGCCAGTTAAATAAAAGATTCAAACTATGGAAGGCACTAACTACTGATAGGGATAGTTAGCAAATGAAAGATATTAATAGAGAGCAAACAATGTATTTACCTTAATATCATCACAAGTCATAATATATATATCAGTTCATGAAAAATTACAAAACTCCGCCATCTCTCTCCACACATCCACCACTGCTGGCGGCTCACCTCCAACTGCGCAACGTTACGCGCTGTTCACAGCCAGCTGCCGCTGCCCAACACTACAATGGCAGACAACAATGCAAACTAGCCACAGACTGCACACAGCACAGCCAGTGATTTTCATATTGAGCGCTACGTAACGTTGCCAATAAGAAAACATAAACAGCCTACTTACATAGAGAAAACATAAACAGCCTACTTACATACTGAAAACATAAACAGCCTACTTACATAGCCCCCATGCTCCCCACAAAAAATTTTTACAAATGGTGTTGGGCACTGGCCAATACAGATTTGACAAAAATTTTTCACAATTACAGTAACAAAGATATAAAATGCACACACTTCTTGATACAATGTTGGTCAAAAGCTAAAATTTTCTCACAGTCTATAAAGACAGTCTTGATCATTCATCACAGTGAAACTGCCGTTTCTTTTCTCAAAGTCTGAGCAGTAAAAGACAATGCACACAGAAGTAGTGGATTTCCATGCAGTCTTGAAGAAGTAGTGTTGTCCTTCCAACGGAAAGACAGTGCTGACTCTTGACATGCTGACAGGTAATGGGCCACAACAGAGCAAACCCACAGCAGAGTTCATTCGACGTTTTGAAGAATATTGTTAGGTAGGTCATCACAGAGCAGACCCACTGGAGTCCTGGTAGAGATTGTGGTATTGGTGGGCCACCAGAGGTGCAGACCCACTGTAGTCCTGGTATAGACGGCCAGCAGCCATCCGTTGCGACTGTGCAGGTGCACAATCACCATCGAAGATTCTTGCAGAGAATATAGCAAGTCCATAAACCACCACTTGTGCACTCAGAAAGTTTTTCTTTTAATTGTCCTTAGAACGAGCAATGCTGTTATCCAGTCCCTTGCTGAATCATTAACACACATGCAAACACTATCAGTCCCTACTTCTCACATATTGTCCATATACTATGACCAACAGAAACGTGTGCAGTGAAATGTAACTAACAAGTTAATAATGTCATGAACTGGTGACAATTACAATTTTATAACATAAGAATACAATTACAAAGGTACAAAATACATCATTAAAACATAATAATACAGATAACATTTGTAGTACAGGCTTTACAAAAGAATAGAAATAAACATATACATGAGTGTTACAAAAATAGTGACATAAGTACATACATAAAATAATGAAAATAGTTTTCGAAACATTAATTTCACACATGAACATTGAAACAGAACAGAATTGTAAACAACTTTACAAAGAAAATAACATATTATTAATGCAACTTATATTTGAGGATAACAGTATTCCTCCTCATAGTGAATATAGCTTAGTATTAGAAGAGAAAAAAATTCTATGAAACAGTACACAGAGACAGGAAGAAAACAAATACTCAAGGGTACACAAACACATAGTGGGATAACACCAATAGGAAAGGACAGGGTTCGTTTTCAGTGTAACATTTGGTACTGCAGTCCAACCCAAAACTTCATATATCTTTCCTCTTATTTCATCCTTTGTTTCCACCAAAAAAATTCTATCTAAGCATGCTTTCTGTATTTATATGTTCACACATTTCTTACCTCAACATTTATTTCCAAGAAAATCCTACCTAAACCTGTTTTCTCAATGCATTTCTTCCAATTCATCGCAACTCATTCTCTTAGAGGCTACCCCCTCTTAAGCTAACTTAAATCTACTGAGCTCAGATGCTAAACTAAGGGACGAGGCAATGCAGCATCACATAACAATTAATATAAACAGCAATTACCAAAAAATTGGAAAATTGCAAAGCAAGCTACCGTAAATCTAAATTAACAGATAAAATGCAAAATTACAACTAATATGAGCCAATGTACAGCAACATGAAAAATCAATGAGTAGTAAAATTGGCTTAGCAGAGTAACACAAATTAAAGTTCAGTAGCACTATGCCTGGCAAACAGCAGCTTATATCTAAACATGACATAGCTCAAGAAGAAAAAATATTACAGTAAAAACAACAATGCAGATAAGGGAAATGTATATTCACATCTTAATGTCTATGTAATTAAAGTGGTGCACCACAACAACTTATTGTAAAAGAAATATTACCATGTACTTGAAAAGAATATTATGTATGCAGTTACTAGTTCCTTCTTATTGTTCTTTCCTTTCCAAGTGCTCCTTTTTTAAAGAATGTGGATCATAAAATAATTATTTAATAGATCTGTTGACAGAAAGTGTTCACATTAGCAAATGCATTTTATTTTATAAAAGCAATGCTGCAACACAGCTGGAAACCAGATATCAAGTGAAATAAGCAATTACGCAAACCAAAGCATAAAAACATCATTCAATAGTCATGTGGCATTTCGTAAGTCAGTAGCTCTCAACTCTCATAGAAAGACACTTGTCATAATCAGGTGTGCAGATGTACGAATATTTCCCATCAATTCATAAGCATTTCAGCAATTAGCACAAAGTGCGAGTAATCATATGTTTTCAAGTAACGAGGGTGTCGCATTAGCGATGAAAGGCACACCCTAATGGCTTGTTCTCCAGGTGTTTTCCTGTGCTCTGAAAGGCACGCGCTAATGGCTTTTTCTCCAGGCGTCTGACACAGCTGGGTGCCCACGACGCATTATGTGTAGGTGGTCCGTTAACTTTCTTACGGAAATATTTACGACAGCAGTTTCCGCTACAGAGACAGTCGCACATAAAAATATTTCACAGGTCAAGAATTAGCGTTGCAAATCTGTAGAAACAAAATCCTATAAATATAAGTGTCCAAAAAAAATATTGGTCAGCATTGTGATACAGTCACACATTTCATAACTCTTAAAGTACGTTTCTTGGTTTCCAACATCCTTTTCATAAATCAGAGTCCCTAAACACTACTCATTATTCCTTACCTCATTATACATATACATATTCGTCGACACTTCTTCAATATTTCATCATGAGAAATACGTAGCATAATAAACATTCCTCAACAACATAATACACATCGTCGTCGTAATAATAACATCATAACACTTCAGTCAAATCTCAAAATCGTCGTAACTTCCTCCAATAATTTCTAAGCCTAAAATAATTCTCTGCTCATGTCAAAAGTGTCAGCTGCCTCAAACGTACTTTAAAAATCATGATCTCATACCAAATACACCATTCAAAGCTCTCATAGTATCACAATGATTCCGAAAAAATATGAACAGTTTACAAAGTACAGACAAAATACAGTTTCATAAGTGTGAAGTTATCCAACGGTGTAATTGCGTAAACATCTGTCACTGATGTAGTAAAAAACATGTTTATCTCTCAGTTAAATGATCAGATAGCTGTGTAATTTGTGTGTTAGAGAAATATGGTACCGATGTGTAAAGTTGTATAAGCAAATACCATATTAGCTAGGGCTCCTTGTGCTTGCCAAACACATGGTACACAAAGTAAGCGTGTACCCCCTGAGGATTAATGTAATTATACCCTCAGGTGTTACAGATTACAGCAATGAAATGAAATGTATCACTGAAAACTTTCTTTGTAATTAAAAAATCTTTAAAAATAAATGTTTTAAGTACAAAATTAATCACTGAAATGCGTGTCCTGTAGCGCTAAATGTGCATATTGTTGTAAGATAATCTCTGTGATAGTGTCGTAGTTATTTTCCTCCAAAAGCTAAGTTCTGCAGAAGCCAATGTACTTACCTCATGATAAACAAAAGTGAAATGCTTTGCGTAGAGATATCTTAGTTATTACGCTTATTGTTGTGATGATGAAAGTACTGTGCTGTAACGTATTGTTGTGCTATGGAAAAGGCTGTCTCCTTGTAGCTATACCACAAAAGTTACTAATAAAACATGTTTTTCTTTCCAGAAGAATTCAGAAAACTGTGCAGATATAAAACAGATACACCGCAAAAGCAACAAGGTAAATTGTCACTCATTAGTAGCGTCGTGATAAAAATCGTGTAGCTGTCACATAAACTAATCACTCTGTCGTCTGGTATCTCACAGAAAGTACTTTAAACCCAGAATGTATTTTCAAGTAAACCAAAATGTTGCATTAAAATCTCATTAGCAGTACCAATATAGTATGTGTCCTAAGTATGTAAGCCTGATAGTCGTTATGTAATCGTGCAACTAACAAGCAAGAATGTACAAATACAACACTGTGTCGTCTGTTCACTATAACAATGCAATCGTAATTTCTGTTTAAAAATGTTCCCTAGGTTCTAGACTGGATATTTAACTTCAAACATTGTTGCATGTTAACAGATTCTCAGTGTGACAAATTGTACAAGTAGCGTGAAGTGAAAATTGCAAAGACTAAGTTAAAAAGCAGATTATCTGTCAATAAATGGTTTTACGTGAGAAATGTGGTGTAAACCTTTACTCTTCCTAGTGCACAGAGTTTCAACTTCAAAGCAAATATCATGTTGTATACATCGGTAAAGAATGCTAAAATTTTTTTTCTCAAGGCTAGCGTCCTATGTTATTTTTCTCGGAGCCAGCGGGCGCACGCGGCTGCCTGCTGTGCGAGTCATTGTCTGTCTCTTTGTTGGCGCGCGTCGTTATTGGGATTAGGAGACCTAACTTCTACAAATTCGCCTTGCCGAGAGGGCCCTGCTCTGTTAGAGTCCCGCCAGTTCTGATGCAATTCAGGTCTGTCGTTACGATCATATCGTCTGTCGTCATGTCGGTAGATTCCATAGTTTCTTTCTTGTCGGTCACATGGTGGAGAATTTCTCCCTGAATCGTAACTGCGCGCTGATCCGTTGCGTCTAAAGTTATGCTGTCTCCCTTGATAGTATTTATTTTGGTTCCCATATTGTCTGTTTCTCTTATTGTCTCTGTGATAGTCATTACCACGGAGAGGTGATCTTTCCCTGTAGTTATTACTACTCTGCCAACGGTTGTCATACGGGTGGTGTCTGGTTTGGTCACGATTTGTGTTGTGAGAATAGCCTTGTCGTGTCAAGTTATTACTTCTTTCATCGCGGAATTGCGACGGATGTGACCTGTAATTGTTGTGTTCCTGGTTTCGCGTTCCCCGATTGTCAGTGTCAATTTCCAATTCTTGTAACAGACCCTGAAATGCTTCAATGTCATCTTTGCAACGTCCTGCTAAAATAATATGTCGTAAATGTTCAGGCAATTTGAGTAAGCAAATGCGGATGAGTTCTGAGGGGCTGTATGGGTTTGAAAGATATTGATTCTTGTGCAACATGTCTTCAAAATATTTCACAAGACTGGAAAATTCAGATTGTTCGAAATGTTTCCTCATTATGATGCCATGTTTTACGCGGTCTTGTGTGGCTTGAGACCAATATGCTGAGAGGAAGGCATGGTAAAATTCTCCTTCACTGTGGCAATCGTGAATGACCGATCGCATTCTTACAGCTGGTTCATTCTCCAAGTAGCCACACATAAATTCTAATCTGTGTTCTAACGACCAGTTGGGAGGAAAACAATGAGAGAATTGATGGAGCCATGCTTGTGGATGAATGTCGTTGCCAGAATTCTTAAATGTTTTGAATTTACGTGTAGTAATGAACAGCTTATAGTCAAAATCATCATGACGGCGAGTCGCATATCGGTCATTGTTAGGTCGTGTCGGCCGTTCCATCTCAAAATTCGGTGCACATTGCCAATTTCTTTCATAACTTCCGAAATGCCCTGTGTTATTATTTTGCAGCTTTTCCGTGTTTCTAAGTCCCTCTTCCCGTGTTGGAGCGCGAGTGTCCTCTGAAATACGTAATTCTTGTATTACCTGTGTCAGCTGATCTTGTACTTCCCGGATTTCTCTTTGGTGTTGTGTATTAATTTGATTCTGATTTTGTTTGAATTTTCTTATTTGTTCATACTCTTCTGTGTCAGTGAAGGCTACGGGTCTTGTGTCATTCAGATCATCATCTACCTTTGTAGATAAGTTAGTGAATTGATCCGAAAGTTCGCCTACTTTCTCTGATAGTGTACTTATTTCCTCAGCGTGTTTTTCTGAACCAAGTTTCAGAGTATCTACTTTGTCCTTTAAGTTTTCCTGAGCTTTTGCAAGTTGCGTAACCGAATCGGTAGATGCAACTGAGTCAAATTTAGCCCACAAGGTCTCAAGATTTTCATGAACAATGGTTTGCAGCTCTTTTATGGCTGCTTCGTGATTCTGTAATGCATTTTCATGCCGCGAAAAAATAGGTTGAAAATGCTCACAAATTTGTGTTTTTACGTCATTACAGACTTTTTGACATTTCGATTCGATGTTATGTAACTCAGTGGTTAAATCTTCACGTGTTTGTTCAAGTGTAGTGTCTAACTTTTTGAGATTTTGTTCCACTGTGTCTAACTTTTTGAGATTTTGTTCCACTGTGTCTAACTTTTTGAGATTTTGTTCCACTGTGTCTAACTGTTGCTGTGTTTGTCTCTGGTGTTGTTCCATTGTGTCTAACATTTCAAGCTTTTGTCCCATTTGTTGCATTAATTGCAATAATAATGTATTAGTGTCTGGAATCTGTTTCTCTACGCTTTTCGGCAGTGCATTTGCACCGACAACATTCACATTTTGACAAGCAGAAAATGTGTCTTGACTTATTTGAGAAAACGGTGATGACCCAAAACCTGAATCTACAGTATTTGCGAAATTGTGTCCTGTCATTTCGGATTCCTGAGGCGAGCTGTTGCCGACCGATCGATCGATAATGCTTCCCTCTTCACTAATTGTTGCACTGTCCACGCCATTGTTTGCCGCCCGCTCCATTTCCCTATGCACAATTACCAAATTACTACTTTGAACATCAGTTAATTCATAACTCGGTGGCGCTAACACACTGCTCTCATTTTCACTGTCATTTCTCAGTTTACTTTGGAGCCTAGTATTACGTTTTTCACACGCCATTATTGTCACAGTATTTCACACGACAACACAGAAAAACACAATTTGAAGAGCAAAAATAAGAGAACACATTAACATAACACTGAAAATAATATCTTGTTAATTACAGCTGCGAAATACTTGGTGCAAATCTATATGCATGCCACAACTGTTTTACTGTACAACAATGAAAGGCTACAACTACAAAGGAGATTCTCTCTACAATTATGCGCTAGCAATAAACAAAAGCTACACTAAATACACAAACTACAAGAAAAATCAGAAGATTCCAGTGAGGTATCCTGGCAGGGTCGCCATATGAAACGTCCCCTTAGAACAATTATACATGACTGTCCTTAAACTGACACACAATATTTTTAGCGCAACGCAATCTGACTTTCAAAACTCCCTACTAAAGAATGGCCCTGACAAACATTAAACTATACCTTTCACAAATCACTTACCTCACAAAAATCTTCGCTGCTCAAGCTACTGCAATACAGCGAGCGCCACTACTGCCAGCTAAATAAAAGATTCAAACTATGGAAGGCACTAACTACTGATAGGGATAGTTAGCAAATGAAAGATATTAATAGAGAGCAAACAATGTATTTACCTTAATATCATCACAAGTCATAATATATATATCAGTTCATGAAAAATTACAAAACTCCGCCATCTCTCTCCACACATCCACCACTGCTGGCGGCTCACCTCCAACTGCGCAACGTTACGCGCTGTTCACAGCCAGCTGCCGCTGCCCAACACTACAATGGCAGACAACAATGCAAACTAGCCACAGACTGCACACAGCACAGCCAGTGATTTTCATATTGAGCGCTACGTAACGTTGCCAATAAGAAAACATAAACAGCCTACTTACATAGAGAAAACATAAACAGCCTACTTACATACTGAAAACATAAACAGCCTACTTACAAGGTGGGGACAGCCAGTACTCGCCGACCGCTGGCGACACACATGCACTGTCCGGCGGAAGGACACAGGAGCGGGAACGACCGTTGGTTGGTCATTCGGTCGGTCGTCTCATCGGGGTACGTGTATTTGGTCTTTCGATCGTTTCTGGGCCTCGTCAGATGGTCATCTTAAAGGGCGTGGGTCGGTTCCTTCCTTGTGCAGAGGTGTCGGGTGGCCAATGGGCAAGTGTTACCTCTGCACGGTTGCGTACGAGCCAGTGTGCCCGCGTCGCAGTGTCTCCGAGTTCCGAATGGACATGGAGTTGAGTCGGGATGGAGCTGCAGTGAGCTCCGTATAGCCAAGACTCGCCCGACCGTTTCTGACACACATGACTTGAGTGGTAACGACCTTGGTTGGTCGTTCGGTCGGTCGTCTCGTCGGACGACGTATTTTTGGTCGCCGACCGCTTCGGGTTCTCCGTGGGTGTAGACTTGTGATTCGACCTGGTTGTTCCACAGTGATTGCTTTTACGATTGTTCGAGTTATTGTGGAAGTGTTTTTGTGGAACTGTGTCTAGCTCGTGTTATTTAGACTGAGCAGTTAATTTTAATGCTGTCTGCGTACTGGTGTAGGCAGTCGGTCGGTTGGGACAGTGCAGCGAGGAAGTCTCCGAGGCGAGATCATTGGCGTAGTGTTCCGCACTGTGTTTTTCCTCGACGTGTTGATGCTGCCCGTACCACGTGTAGTTTGGCAGCCCTTGGTGTTGTTCATGTTTTTGAGTGGTTATTGCGCCTTGGCTGTTTTTAGACGCCAATTTTGAAGACGTAGTGCTGCTTGTATCTTCGCCCTCGGCTGATATTTTACGTTGCCTTGCCGCTGATCGACGCAGCGGAATTAATTAGGTTGTTGGTCGGTCCTTCAGCCGTCCCTGGGTCGGTTTGCCATCTGATTACTTAATCTTGTTCTTGGCTACCTCTCTCACCTCACCTTACGTTAGAGTTACCGCCTCAGGCCGACCCCTGGAGCACCTCTTAGCCTCATTGTTCTGTTGTTTTAGATTGTGATTTTCTTTTAGTCTCAAGTATTGTGCCAGGCCTCCAGCCGTCTATTAATTTATTTGCTTCAGTTTTAAAATAAGGCCTTCAGCCGACTGTGATTAGGGTTTCAAGATCTATTTCTTCAAAACTCATTTTAAAAAAAAGCCAGGTTTTACTCTATTCTAAATCCTTATTATCCAGGTTTTAAGCCTTGTTCTACGTTCAGTATGTGGCCTTCAGCCGAAGTTTACGTGAAATATTTTAAGATAAGGCCTTCAGCCGTCTCAAATTAAAATCTGAAAATTCATGTTTAAAACATTTTAAATTTTATTTTGTCTATCTGAAATTCTTGTTATCCAGGCCTTAAGCCCTCAGTTCTTCTGTGTCCAGTGTGTAGCCTTCAGCCAAGTATTTATGTAAGATTTTTTTAAAGTAAGGTTTTCCGCCGCATGTATTCCTTAAAGCAATTGTAATAACTTGTGTTCGGGCTTTCAGTCGTATTGTTTTGAATCCTTTTAAGGGCATGTGTGATTAAATGTTTTTAGGAAAATAAAGTGTGTGTGTTTTGTGCAACTGACAGTAATTGATTTTGGCCCCTTTCCACAAGCATTACCTGATCCGTTCTGTCCTGCGAAACCAGGTTTCTAACACCTATTGTCTAAATAATTGAGTAGCTGCTATGTGAGCTCATTGTTTTAAAACCTAAAATCCCTTGAAGCTGAAGTTGTTATGGAGAAGTCAACTACTACGGATCAAACACATCACTAACGTAACGTAAAAGGGTCGATTAAAACGGTCGGTTCAGAACTACTGCTTTGAAAAACTACGCGTTTCACTTGGAAGGTGTAATACAATAAACCTTACAGCCGCAGTGCACCAGTTTCGTACAACAGTTACCAGCAACACCGCAGATCATCATAGAGTGAATCTGGTCTAACTAGCACGGAAGCACTCGGGTCAAGAACTCGCAGCTTCGGTGCGAGACTGACGACAGGTGGTGTACCATCCAACATCGCGACAGTCGGAAAACATACTCTAGAGACCATCAAGGAAACATCACCGTACACACATCTTCCCCACCACTGGTGACTTTCTGTATGGCATTATCGAATGTTGCATGTATGCATCTCCTCTACTTTCAAAACTATAAACGTTTCCCTCAAATAATTAAGTAATTGCTTTAATTTTTAATTAATGCGGTGGGAAAATAGGCTAGACTAGTTTTGCTTGGCAGACAGCACAACAGCACAGATTAAAATAATTTGCACGTGTATGAAGAGAGATTGATTGCTAGAGGATGCAACATAGGCCACGAAAATTAGAATTCTAACTTCCAAAAATTAGTCGAAACCCGGAAATAGTTTTAATCACTAAAGAAGGCCCACTAACATGAATAATCTGAGTTTGCCCCGATCTCCGAGTAGAGCTTCTGCCACGATGGGAAGAAAACCACCAAAATTTCGGACTTCTCCTGTTTTCTTTTTCCAGTTTCCTCTGGAACAAAGAGTTTAATCAAAAAAGCCAAGGTCAGCAAAAATATGCATAGATTGAGTACCATAATCTCGCTATTTGTTTAAATTTTTCTACAGAAAAGCTACGTTAGAAAACGGTAACGTCTCACAGTTTTCGAAGGACACTCGTTTTGTCCCTATAAAACGTGCAATATCTGAGAACTGGCCAAAATGACGTAAAAAGTTTTGGGAGGAAAGTTGTAGAGTATCAAATTATGTTTCTATAAAGTCGAAGGAAATGACGAAAGCCTGGCGGTACGTAAATATCGCCAATACTCAGTTATACACTGAAGAGCGAAAGAAACGAGTACACCCGCCTAATATCGTGTAGGGCCCCCGCGAGCAAGCGGAAGTGATGCAACACGACCGTCGCATGGACTCGGCTGTGTCTGATCTAGTGCTGGAGGGAATTGACACCATGAATCCTGCAAGGCTGTCCATAAATCCGTAAGAGTACGAGGGAGTGGAGATATCTTCTGAACAGCACGTTGCAAGGCATCCCAGATATGCTCAATAATGATCATGTCTGAGGAGTTTGGTGGCCAGCGGAAGTGAATAAACTCAGAAAAGTGTTCCTGGAGCGACTATGTTCTGAACTTGTGGGGTGTCGCATTGTCCCGCTGGAATTGCCCAAGTCCGTCGGAATACACGATGGACATGAATGGATGGAGGTGATCAAACAGGATGCTTACGATCGTGTCACCTGTCATACTTATATCTAAATGTATGAGGGGTCCCACATCAGTCGAACTGCCCACGCCCTACAGAGCCTACACCATATTGAACAGTCGGCTGTTGACATACAGGGTCCGTGGATTGATGAGGTTGCATCCATACCCGCACACGTCCATCCGCTCGATACTATTTGAAACGAGGCTAATCCAGCCGAGTTTCTCTGATGAAGTCACAGAGAGACCAAGTCGAGCGGTAGGATTGTTGTAACAGGACATCAGTTACTCGATGGGGCCAAGTCTTTTGTCCGCTAACAATACCATGATTTAGTTCACAGATACGATGTCACCGTCGGACATGGATGTCGTACACCGTGAGAGACAGTCGAGGCTCCACGAGCAGTGGCCCATACGATGCGGTTCGACTCCACAAGCAGAGAGCCTGACGTAAAAAGGGGCACTGCAGGTGGGCACATTTTGTGGTTTCATTGGTCTATGTACCACAATAAAAGAAACATGCTGTAGACCTCGCGCACTGCATTTCTATACTTATTTCGATTTTCATTGAGCTAGCGACAATCGATTAGACTTTTCCTGCCACGCTGACAGTTTGTGCTTCTGTAGATGAACCTTACGGTATTAACTAGCTGACAACCTCTCTCATCGCACGTTTAGAACTATCAGTTTCATGCACAAGCGATTAGCGTCTGAATGTCAATAAATTTATTTGAAGCAGCGCCTCAGCATCCACTATTTAGCTTACGTTTTCCTCCATGGCAGATCTACAGGACTTTACACTAAGAAGCGTTTGTAACACTGCAGTATCAACTATACAACACAGAACTCTATCTATACACTTCTTGTCAAAAACAGGTAAACAGATAAGTCTTTTTCTTTCTCGATCACACTTGAACGCTCAGTTCCTACTACGTTATTAGATGTTGCGAAACTCATGTACCTACGCCGTACTGATAGGTTCACAAACAGAGTGAGATCTTCTACAGACAAAAATGCAGCATACGTTGAAGAAAAATGAAGAAACAGACAGAAAAGAAATGTGAAGGAAGCATCTGGAAGTTCACCATCAAAGTTGTTCTAAACGAGTCATCTTAAATCCGCACAATGACAGATGCTTGCTGTCTCTCGTCATTCTCACTCTATATGTTTTTCTGAAAAATCAGGAAATGCAAAATTTTCAGTCAGGAAGCCTACATATATGATAACAGCCGGGCATATTGTCATTGAAATCCAGTTCTTATGTTTCAAAACCTGTCTATACATATATGACGTTGAGAATTTAAAACGTTGCTAATAATTAAGCTTTTGTTACACCTTACACCCAGGATTAATATCGATAGTTCCTGATTGTTGATGAGCCTTATTGAGTTCCCAATACATTTATAAACTTTTTCACGTGAATTAGGGACGAAAATAACGGTACATTCATTGTCGTGAGGTGAAGTGAGGAGCTGCTTGAATAAGCCAGCTGCTTATCGACGAGCAACAGAGTGAGTTGTTTAATCGCGCAACAACCGGAGAAGTACGAAAACCAATAGTTGGGTAGCGCGTACTATTAGATAACACCAGAATCAAGTGGTGAAACGAAAACCATTACCATTTACTATCTACACTGCCTGAAGAAGAAGTGAAGCATCCAGCAGAGGAGGAGAAAACGAAATGAAACTTCGAGGGGTAAGAGGGTGCGTGATTTTATTTCAGTCCTAACAAAAGAAAAATTCGGAGTAGGTATTAAAATTCATGGAGAAGAAGTAAAAACTTTGAGGTTCGCCGATGACATTGTAATTCTGTCAGAGACAGCAAAGGACTTGGAAGAGCAGTTGAACGGAATGGACAGTGCCTCGAAAGGAGGATATAACATGAACATCAACAAAAGCAAAACGAGGATAATGGAATGTAGTCAAATTAAATCGGGTGATCCTGAGGGGATTAGATTAGGAAATGAGGCACTTAAAGTAGTAAAGGAGTTTTGCTATTTAGGGAGTAAAATAACTGATGATGGTCGAAGTAGAGAGGACATAAAATGTAGACTGGCAATGGCAAGGAAATCGTTTCTGAAGAAGAGAAATTTGTTAACATCGAGTATAGATTTAAGTGTCAGGAAGTCGTTTCTGAAAGTATTTGTATGGAGTGTAGCCATGTATGGAAGTGAAACATGGACGATAACCAGTTTGGACAAGAAGAGAATAGAAGCTTTCGAAATGTGGTGCTACAGAAGAATGCTGAAGATAAGGTGGGTAGATCACGTAACTAATGAGGAAGTATTGAATAGGATTGGGGAGAAGAGAAGTTTGTGGCACAACTTGACTAGAAGAAGGGATCGGTTGGTAGGACATGTTTTGAGGCATCAAAGGATCACAAATTTAGCATTGGAGGGCAGCGTGGAGGGTAAAAATCGTAGAGGGAGACCAAGAGATCAATACACTAAGCAGATTCAGAAGGATGTAGGTTGCAGTAGGTACTGGGAGATGAAGAAGCTTGTACAGAATAGAGTAGCATGGAGAGCTGCATCAAACCAGTCTCAGGACTGAAGACCACAACAACAACAACCTAACAAAATCGAGTCACATTTATAAAAACCTTGACGGTAAGAGCCCACTTATCAGTAAGATGTTGCACCGACTCTGGCTTGGATGTAAGCACTGGCTCGGTTGGGAAGTGTGCCATAAAACAGTTATTTCCTCTCCTAAGAAAACTGGTCTGTAACCGTTCTAATTAGTCCTCGATGCCCCAGAGAGTGTCAGTGGGATGGAGGAGATATGCGACCTGGTCTCGGACTATTCTGTCAGCGAAAAATCTGAGGACCTTGCTGGCAATGGGAGTTCCTCAGTGTAGAGTCTTATACTGTAAGAAGGAAGGGCGAGGATATTGTTATGGGTGCCAGTACCCTGTTTCTACAACACAAATGGAGACGTGGATTAATACGGTTCTTTATTTACAAGATGCTGCTACTTAATTTGAATAGAGTCCATATTCGTGGTAAAAACTCATCAGTAACAGCGCTCTTGCAGACGCTATAGGAAATCTTGCTATTACAAACTTTAGCCTCACTGCTAGTGCCACTCTGCGAGTGAATGACAGACGCCAAACTGATGTGTGAGTTAGTGAGGCCCTCCAGTCAGCGGCGGCGGTCTAAATACATGCTGTCGAGAGGGCTTGGCCTCTCTCGTGACAGGTGCGCTTGATCCAGCGCCTGCTATCGATATTTGAGCTGCATCTTTGCCGACCCGTGTGCTGGCAACTCCTTACGCCAGCACGCTCAGCATCACACATAGTACATACAGACGTGTTCCAAGTTATGGATGAGCACTGTCATCTTGAAAAATTGCGCCCGATACAGCCGCATGAGAGGTAACACACGACGATGCAGGATGTACCGTTATGCTATCAGAATTCCCTCAGTCACTACCTGCCGTAACCTCAAGCCATACCCGATGGCTGGTCCCAACATAACGTCAGAAGTGACACCTCTGTGGTTCTCCAAAATGATGAAAGAATGGGCCCTCTCACCAGGTCGCCACCACACTGGTCGATGATGGTTATGTGGGCTCGTGCAGAACACAAAGAGACAAAGCGACGTTATTCATCGTCAGTTCGTGTTTCCCGCTCATGGCAGCATTCCAAATGCAGCCGTTTGTGTTGTGGTGCTGACAGCAGGCTACGCATGGGACGGTAAGTCCCTGGTTTGGCTGCTTAAAATTGCTGGGCAATGGTGCGGGATATCATAGAATGTTGCAGGTAGAACATTACTTGTACTTACGTATTACGATGTGGTTGGTGCACGGGATGGTGATCCTCCCTTTAGTTGCCATGCGTGGTCGATCGGAACATTGACGACGAGGGTACGTGGTGTTGAACATTGGGCCACTGCACATCCCAACACCCCATAAATCTAGTTATTTCACAGTTCTACCAGCCAGCCAAATGGAGACCCACAGTGAGGCCCATTCGACAACCTACCAGGTGCTCATGTCTCCGCATCTCCGTGTCCATTACAGTGATCACTTAACATACACTACTGGCCATTAAAATTGCTACACCAAGAAGAAATGCAGATGATAAACGGGTATTCATTGGACAAATATGTTATGCTAGAACTGACATGTGATTACATTTTCACGCAATTTGGGTGCATAGATCCTGAGAAATCAGTACCCAGAACAACCACCTCTGGCCGTAATAACGGTCTTGATACGCCTGGGCATTGAGTCAAACAGGGCTTGGATGGCATATACAGGTACAGCTGCCCATGCAGCTTCAACACGATACCACAGTTCATCAAGAGTAGTGACTGGCGTATTGTGACGAGCCAGTTGCTCGGCCAGCATTAACGAGACGTTTTCAATTGGTGAGAGATCTGGAGAATGTGCTGGCCAGGGCAGCAGTCGAACATTTTCTGTTTCCAGAAAGGCCCGTACAGGACCTCAAAGATGCGGTCGTTCATTATCCCGCTGAAATGTAGGATTTCGCAGGGATCGAATGAAGGGTAGAGCCACGGGTCGTAACATCTGAAATGTAACTTCCACTGTTCAAAGTGCCGTCAATGCGAACAAGAGGTGACCGAGACGTGTAACGAATGGTACCCCATCCCATCACGCCGGGTGATTTGCCAGTATGGCGATGACAAATACACGCTTCCAATGTGCGTTCACCGCGATGTCACCAAACACAGATGCGACCATCATGATGCTATAAACAGAACCTGGACTCATCCGAAAAAATGACGTTTTGCCATTCGTGCAACCTGGTTCGTCGTTGAGTACACCATCGCAGGCGCTCCTGTCTGTGATGCGGCGTCAAGGTTAACCGCAGCCATGGTCGCCGAGCTGATAGTCCATGCTGCTGCAAACGTCGTCGAACTGTTGGTGCAGATGGTTGTTCTTGCAAACGTCCCCATCTGTTGACTCAGGGATCGAGACGTGGTTCCACCATCCGTTACAGCCATGTTGATAAGATGCCTGTCATCTCGACTACTAGTGATACGAGGCCGTTAGGATCCAGCACGGCGTTCCGTATTACAGTCCTGATCCCACCGGTTCCATATTCTTCTAACAGTCATTGGATCTCGACCAACGCGAGCAGCAATGTCGCGAAGCGATCAACCGCAATCGCGATAGGCTACAATCCGACCTTTATCAAAGTCCGGAACGTGATGGTACGCATTTCTCTTCCTTACACGAGGCATCACAACAACGTTTCACCAAGCAACGCCTGTAAACTGCTGTTTGTGTATGAGAAATCTGTTGGAAACTTTCTTCATGTCAGCACGTTATAGGTGTCGCCACCGGCGCCAACCGTGTGTGAATGCTCTGAAAAGCTAATCATTTGCATATCACAGTTCCTTCTTCCTGTCGGCTAAATTACGCGTCTGTAGCACGTCAACTTGGTGGTGTAGCAATTTTAATGGCCAGTAGTGTATGACGCTGTTCACAACATTTATTTACTCTCGTAACAACACTAAATATGAACAGGGCAAGTGCAGTATTGTGGTCGTTCTACATGTCACAGAGAACTGCAGCTCTAGTCATTTACATAAACTAATATATAAGAAATATATAAGAAAATATCATCCTCGATTGAGGTAATGAAACCAACCTTTACCTAGCTTGCAGCCCAAATAATTGAGTCTTCTTTAGAAGATATACCTGAATCTATAATTTGTCTTAGAGGGCATGGTCCAGAAATAAAACTAAAACAGCCTGAATAGGCGTGGTCACATTCGAGGCTGATAGCTTCTTATATATTAAATTATCACAATTGGTGACTGTGCTGCAATGCTGAAAGTACAAAAATTTACATAAACGCCGATGGAGAGTACGCGTGCGAAGTTACACTGATATTCGACCATGTATTCTGGTTGCTCCACTTTTTTTTTCAGGCAGTGTATATTTATTTTACTGTCATAGGCAGATGATGTGTCTTCAGATGCTCTATTGAACGGCCGGCCGCGGTGGTCTAGCGGTTCTAGGCGCGCAGTCCGGAACCGCGCGACTGCTACGGTCGCAGGTTCGAATCCTGCCTCGGGCATGGATGTGTGTGATGTCCTTAGGTTAGTTAGGTTTCAGTAGTTCTAAGTTCTAGGGGACTGATGACCACAGATGTTAAGTCCCATAGTGCTCAGAGCCATTTGAACCATTTTTTCTATTGAACGATGTTAAGATTTGAGGTGAACAGAAAGCTTTGAAAGTTTAAGCAGACTTGCTTCTTGTAATCGACTTCTTTCGTGAACAAATTTCCCTAAGATACTTTCAGAGTAATACCCCGACATATGTGTGCGTTTTTTTAGACTGATACTACAGGGTTTGTCAACCACCAATTCATCTAGATGCAGCTGACATACAACAGCACTTCTTTTAAGCCATTTCCAGGAGTATTTTATTGACATTTGCCTAGCTGCAAGCCCACAGTTAACATTTTTCTGTCATTGCCATAAGCCGTGATAATATGTGAGCTCTGGTGAACGAATTTCGTAACGGAATTCGCGACCTCCTTTATTTCTTATTCGCCTTGTTGAATCTGCTGCTCCCGTCTACACTTAACATCACTAAGTGTATGGCCTGCTGAGGCCGCCATGCATCACCATCCGTCTACTCACAGAACGGCCGCAAGTGAAACAGGACGTCTCGCTACAGCTGTTGCATGCAGTTCGCTTCACTCTGCCGACTGACGCCAGCCAGCCAACCGCAGGCGAAGCCTATGCACCGTAGCTCTTTTGTTGGACCGCATTCAACAACGAGGCGATGACACAAATCTCTCTAGGGGTGCCTCCTGCTGGTGCGCTCTTAAATATATTTTACACGCTGTGCAGCACAGGTCCTCAACAAATTTATCTGGACAGTTGAAGTAAGTAACAATTTTATTTCTACTTGCGTAAGCAGATGTTACCCGGCTTGGCAAAAGAACAATATACGATACGTTCTCGTAGCGTTTATACTCTGATGGTCCACTGTTTGGTTAACTTTAGTTCGAAGGTTAGACAGTTCATTCTCTGTCATTAATACTGGTTTTCTTTTATGTAACTTTTCGGTAATTTACGTCATGACTGTCTCAGTCAGTGTTTATGTAAATGAGAGCCCGATAAATCTTAGAACCAAGGCGGCCTTTGCGAAATCTCTCGTCAGGGCTCTTCCGCGTCTGTCATTTACTGCCTCCATTCTCCACTTCCACCCCTTCCTCTCCTCCTGACCCCCAGCAGCACAGATGATACACCTTTCGCACGTTTAAAAGAAATGTATGTTGCATCGTTGACTTATTACCAATATATTATTACTGCAGCATACCTACTGTTGTTATAGGAAAATAATTAACAAGAGAAGGAATATTGCTAGATACGGGAATTGATAAAATGTTAATAACAAAAACTAACTTTCAGACGGGAATCCTTTGAATTTAATGAAATTCAAATTCTAATAAGGTTCACAGATAATGTTTACGATACACTCTTAAATATACTCATCACTTCACTGTGCTCTATATTCACATGAAGTTAAGTAATTTGTAAGTAACGAACACTAAGGGTTTTCTGCTTTTCGCACTTTACACAAAATACCTTTTTCTTGATTTTCGACGAGCAACTCCATCAATAATATCATCAGAATTCAGTTCTGAAACCACGTCGTGCTCCACTGAGAATGTAGCGAGAAAGGACGGGCACTCTTGCGAGATGCTGCGCCTGATGTAGTTATTGATCAGCTTCAAATGGGAAAACCTCCTTTCAGCGGTCACTGGCACGGTCAGAAAAACACGGCAGGCAATATAAATTCTGGGAGATGGGTTTCCAATTTCATTTAAGTACTTCAATATTATCAGTGTACTTTTCATAACCTTGTGCAATATTTCTCAGGAACACATTGAATTCGGTCAAAAGTTCTGATTCAACAATTTCCTTTAAACGTTCACCATTTATGTTCAACATTTAACTCTTTCTCTAGTTTTTTACCTTAGCATTTTCAGTTCTTCCTCCTGTATGTCCCTTAAACTTTCTGGAGAAAAAAGCCGAATATTTCGGAATACTTAGCTAGTTGCCTAAACGTGTCGTTCAAACATAGCAGAAGAAATCAATTTTGTATTTCTCCTACGCAAGTTGCGACTTGTAGTCACTTTCGTAATCAGATTTCTTCGTCTTCTTGCCAGTTATTTTCTCGAAATGTTGGTTCCATCTGTAAACCTTCAGCTATCTCTTTCGCAGTTATACTTGCGTTAATAACACCTTGTTCACGGAAATTCTCAGTAAAACTCACCAAATTTTCGAGAGATTTAGTTGCTACTTTCATGCACATGTATTCTGCTTGAAGTGCCTTACTTGCTGCGCTAAAGGCAAAGAGAAGATCATACCAAATGACAACGCCTACAACAAACTCGAAGATTCCTAATTCATTCACAGTAAGCGAATGTGCTTCGCTCTTCGTTTTCGGGTTCATCAGTACTGTTACTCACCTAAAGAACGCGATTTCCTACTTCTCTCGCCTGCTACTTTATAGCTTTCATACTCCCCATCCTACTTTCCCATCGAGTATCTGAAAACTTCTTCACTGTTAAAGTTGGTGCCATGCTCAGTAAGATTTCCCATCTCTGACTGGATCCACAAAAACCAATGTATATTCTTTAAATTATACGAAAAAATGTGAATGCTTGTGCTGTAGATTTTGTTGCATCTGATAACATAAGATTAAGATTGTGGCTAGCACAGGGCAAACAAAGTTTACGATTGAACACAACTTCTGTGAGCTTTCATATTTGCGCCTTTATCGTAATTTTGGCCTCTGTAATCAAGAATATCGAGACCTAGTTGACCTCTTTTCGACAAAACGGTTTCAAACTTTCTCCTGTTGTTGGAGTAACGTTCAGGAAGACTAGAAAGTTTTCTTCTACAGTCACTGCGTCTTCTGATAAGTTTAGGAACCTAACAATGTATGTCATATGTTCATTGAGGCTTGTATCAAGAGTACAAGAATACAATCAGTGTACGACTGAAAAATATTTATTTTCTTTCACAAAATTAGCAATGATGTTCTTTGTTTTGTTGCCAAGCAAATTTATGAGTTCATTTTTAATGATTTTTTCCAAGATAAGGGTAATGAATTTCTTGGGTTTTATCTGCCTAAACGCAACTCCAAAACAGGATCAAATTCTGCCATCATTTCAATGAAATTAAGACAATTACCATTTTTATCTTGATAGAGCTTGTCGCCGGTCACTCCTAAGGTCACATTACGCTGAGCCAGCTATCTAATATCGACTACAATTATCTTTAGAAACTGATCCTGATGTTCCTTCTCTTCTTTTAGTAGTTCAAGGTCAATTTGATTAATATAACTATTTTTTGTTTCAACCATATCTCACATTCAGACCATATTTGCGTACATTCTTGTGGATAAATGATTGTTCATGATCTTGAAGCCGATTTCCTAAATGAACCCAATCATCGAGTCCACCATTTGACAGCTTATTTGAAGGAGGTCCATAAAGCTTAAAACTGCAACAAAAAGCTTTGTCGGTAGAATTCGGATACAAAAGCCATTTTTGATCCCTTTTTTTCCTTTTGGGTATAGATCCAACATAAAAATGAATTGAATATTTTCTTCTGTTTTCATTTAAAGATACTCAAAATTTTCAACAATAACTGCAGTAATTCCAGCGTCGGAGGTCGGCGCAACTTGCTCCACGGAGTCCACCCGACGTTCTGGAGTCTGAAGATGGCTCTTAAATAAAATCGAAACTGGTCACTCCAATAAAAATGACAAGTTGATATCAAGACTGTTTTTAATCTTTAAATTTTAATTTTAAAAGATCTTTGATAATGTTTTCAAAAATTTTATGGACATATTAGATTTGGGGAGGCGTTTCTAGTTTCAGTATTCGTTTGACAATCAAGGAAAAGCACCGAAAACGTTTGTCGGATCTTGTCGACTGCAACTAATTTAATTTTATCCTGGAACAATTGGTAACACCTTTTTTAAGGAATAATTCAATGCAATGTAATAACATTGTGGGGTCCTGTCCACTCGTCTCGTATAGGGTGCCTAAAGGATGGTGCGTTCTCGGAATTCTGTACAACCATTCAAGCAAATGACATTAATAGTTTTTATTACAATAAAGAAAGTCACAAATACTTAAATTTGAATTTAAAATGGTGTCGCAAGCGATGGGTGACATGCAAACAATCAAAGTTCTTTGCTGTATACAAGGTCCATGTAAGCAATTGATACAGATTTACCAGAGCGCTTTACCTCCTTTTCAGAACAGATGATCTGGAAGTTACTGATGGTCCTTTGTATAAGTGAATCTCACCTAGTATGAAACTATCACTTATGGTCGGTGGTGAACATCATGAACTTGGGAGGAGAGAAGCTATGCTGCGCACAGTGTATCAACTCGCTACAGAATCTAATCATAATAGAAAAATGGGCATAAAATCCAGCAAAACTGTGTTCTTTGTAGATTTTTATGTCGCTGATTACGAATTCGATGTCGGAATTACAAAACTCGACATGGCGGATTCCGTTTGGTGGGTCTGAAATTATAAATTTAGAGGATTCGAGTAAAACTTCGGGTCTAACGTATTTTGAGGCCGCTGATAACGAACAGAAGTCGAAATTGCCATTTTGAAATGATTTACATTTTTCAAGAGAAATCGTAACCACATTTGTCGCTTGCATCATTATCGCTATCAGAAGGGTCGCCGCCAGGTTCTCTAGATGGAGATGGTTCGAAAAGCAGATCTTTTACTTCATGTTGCATTTGTTTATGTTGTTCAATATCTCGCTTCCCGCGCCCGGGTTCCCGGGTTGGATTCCCGGCGGGGTCAGGGATTTTCTCTGCCTCGTGATGACTGGGTGTTGTTTGATGTCCTTAGGTTAGTTAGGTTTAAGTAGTTCTAAGTTCTACGGAACTGATGACCATAGATGTTAAGTCCCATAGTGCTCAGAGCCATTTGAACCATTTTTTTGTTGTTGTTCAGTAGTCATTTTATGGAATTTCGAGACAACTCGATTCGAAGGGGTCAAAGCCGATGCAATATGTCACGCATCGCTTTCTAATAGGAATATTTGCGCATAAAATTTTCTCTGTAACGCCGGAAATCCTTATTCCGAGCCTTCTGCGCAACGGAGCAGCTTCGACTGTGGCATATCCGCGCATCAAAACTATGTGGGCTGATGCCGGTATTGAGTGTTATGGCAGAATATTGTGATTTATTGCACAATAATTGTCTACCGTGTAGCACTGCCGCACGCTAGAAAAATGACCGTCCACTAAAAAAGCAAAAATATAAGTACCGAAATACATCTGAACTCGTTAACTATACTAGTAAGATAACAGGAAAGCCACTCACAAAGCAGAACAACGGAGAGGCAATTTTGTAGTCAACGATTTCGTATCAGTACGGGTAGTAGTTTAGTTTTAATTCAATATACACTCCTGGAAATTGAAATAAGAACACCGTGAATTCATTGTCCCAGGAAGGGGAAACTTTATTGACACATTCCTGGGGTCAGATACATCACATGATCACACTGACAGAACCACAGGCACATAGACACAGACAACAGAGCATGCACAATGTCGGCACTAGTACAGTGTATATCCACCTTTCGCAGCAATGCAGGCTGCTATTCTCCCATGGAGACGATCGTAGAGATGCTGGATGTAGTCCTGTGGAACGGCTTGCCATGCCATTTCCACCTGGCGCCTCAGTTGGACCAGCGTTCGTGCTGGACGTGCAGACCGCGTGAGACGACGCTTCATCCAGTCCCAAACATGCTCAATGGGGGACAGATCCGGAGATCTTGCTGGCCAGGGTAGTTGACTTACACCTTCTAGAGCACGTTGGGTGGCACGGGATACATGCGGACGTGCATTGTCCTGTTGGAACAGCAAGTTCCCTTGCCGGTCTAGGAATGGTAGAACGATGGGTTCGATGACGGTTTGGATGTACCGTGCACTATTCAGTGTCCCCTCGACGATCACCAGAGGTGTACGGCCAGTGTAGGAGATCGCTCCCCACACCATGAAGCCGGGTGTTGGCCCTGTGTGCCTCGGTCGTATGCAGTCCTGATTGTGGCGCTCACCTGCACGGCGCCAAACACGCATACGACCATCATTGGCACCAAGGCAGAAGCGACTCTCATCGCTGAAGACGACACGTCTCCATTCGTCCCTCCATTCACGCCTGTCGCGACACCACTGGAGGCGGGCTGCACGATGTTGGGGCGTGAGCGGAAGACGGCCTAACGGTGTGCGGGACCGTAGCCCAGCTTCATGGAGACGGTTGCGAATGGTCCTCGCCGATACCCCAGGAGCAACAGTGTCCCTAATTTGCTGGGAAGTGGCGGTGCGGTCCCCTACGGCACTGCGTAGGATCCTACGGTCTTGGCGTGCATCCGTGCGTCGCTGCGGTCCGGTCCCAGGTCGGCGGGCACGTGCACCTTCCGCCGACCACTGGCGACAACAT
Organism: Schistocerca piceifrons; assembly: GCF_021461385.2. Classification (NCBI taxonomy): domain Eukaryota; kingdom Metazoa; phylum Arthropoda; class Insecta; order Orthoptera; family Acrididae; genus Schistocerca; species Schistocerca piceifrons. The sequence continues at coordinate 586,207,553 of NC_060142.1, read as the reverse complement.
CGATGTACTGTGGAGACCTCACGCCCCACGTGTTGAGCAATTCGGCGGTACGTCCACCCGGCCTCCCGCATGCCCACTATACGCCCTCGCTCAAAGTCCGTCAACTGCACATACGGTTCACGTCCACGCTGTCGCGGCATGCTACCAGTGTTAAAGACTGCGATGGAGCTCCGTATGCCACGGCAAACTGGCTGACACTGACGGCGGCGGTGCACAAATGCTGCGCAGCTAGCGCCATTCGACGGCCAACACCGCGGTTCCTGGTGTGTCCGCTGTGCCGTGCGTGTGATCATTGCTTGTACAGCCCTCTCGCAGTGTCCGGAGCAAGTATGGTGGGTCTGACACACCGGTGTCAATGTGTTCTTTTTTCCATTTCCAGGAGTGTACATCATTATATCGGTTAAAAATGTTATAAACATACATTCTGGAGTGCTACCCATCTTAATTTATGCTGACAGCTGAGCAGTATCGCTGTAATATATTTATAGCCCATACAAACAATATCTGAAAATTGAGTCATTGTCCGAGTCACTGTTTACTGGCAACTGTCAAGGCACGTATCACAGACTGGAATGCCACCACAGTATTCCCCAAGAATGCACCAGTGCATCATACACATGATTTCGTGGGACTTTAGTCGGAATGCGCACACTTTTTGCTACTGTTCTGTCCAGGTTTTGCAGCGAGTTGGCCGACTGTACGGCGATACAGCGTGCGTCGCACAGCTACATGAAATGCAGGCACCGACAGGAAACTGTTGCGTAATAATGTATTCTGTGTCACTCGCGTTCATGTAGCTTGTGCATCTGTATCACTAAAGGCAGGTTTCCGCATTTAGAATGGTTGTGCACAGGAACGGTGAGAAATGACAGGCTCTCACCAAGCCAGGCGGATGTTTACTATCCTCAGCAAAAAATGGTTCAAATGGCTCTGAGCACTGTGGGACTTAACTTCTAAGGTCATCAGTCCCCTAGAACTTAGAACTACTTAAACCTAACTAACCTAAGGACAACACACACGTCCATGCCCGAGGCAGGATTCGAACCTGCGACCGTAGTGGTCGCGCGGTTCCAGACTGTAGCGCCTAGAACCGCTCAGCCACTCCGGCCGGCTATTCTCAGCAAATGTTAGTGTCAATGGATCTCATTCGCCACGGAGAAAGGATGTGAAAGAATGCCAGAAAACGTCCCATTTTCTCTTTTGCTTTCCACAAAATATCTGTTTCATGTTGTTCGGTAGTCTCTGTGCTTCTTGCGATTGCAACTCCGGCGTACTTTAATTTGCGTGCAACTGTTTAACACGTTCTGTGAATATAATTAGAATTTTATTGTTTCATTATCCTCCAGCTACAGCTAGAGAACTAATGGCAGTAATTATCTCTCTAAAAATTCCAGTTATTTCTATAGCAGATGCTTCTGAAAGCTCGTCAATATTTCGAAGGTCTCACAGCTTTAGACACGAGGAAAGGCTTAATGACTTAGTAATATGTTCATTGTTGCGAGGAAGTATTACGTGTCGGGATTTGTGCATATTTTACTCTCCCGTGTTCTAGCTACGTCTTCTCTGAGTTGTGTTTAACGTTTGAAGGATTAGACCCTCTTCGTCACGAGGTAACCAGCGCAGCTCTGCTGCTGAGTATACCCTTTCCATAACGCACTATGTCTACTGTCTTTGTCCACAAACTTAAGCAATGATGAAAATAGTTTTCGAATTGCATGAAAATTTATAAGAGACGTGGCAAGAACAGCAACAGTCGTTATTTTCTCTGACGTATTCAAGGAATTTGTGAATAGAAATCGCACACTTGCTTAGAGAGACTAATGTTTTGTAGAATTAATAGCATAGAAAACAAATTCCTCAGGTCATATTTCGTTAAAAGAATGCAGAAAGTTGTGATGGATAATTCAAAAACTCTAGAAGCGGATGTTGTTCTGAAAAGGGAATTAATTAACTGTTTTCTGCAAACAGTTACTCCGTCACTTAAAGTAAATAAATAAATAAATCAAATATATTCAGTTCCATTCAAGAAAAGATATTACAAGAATGATATACTTCGAGCGAGAAGGATGAACTGTTAGTAAATTACAAAGAATTTTCAAAATTTTCGTGTGTGTATAACGATGATAATTTAAATTTAGAAAAAAGAAAATGCTCTTAGGGTTTTTTTAACATGGCGTTATCAGACTAACTCCTCCCCCCATGAACCATGGACCTTGCCGTTGGTGGGGAGGCTTGCGAGCCTCAGCGATACAGATAGCCGTACCGTAGGTGCAACCACAACGGAGGGGTATCTGTTGAGAGGCCAGACAAACATGTGGTTCCTGAAGAGGGGCAGCAGCCTTTTCAGTAGTTGCAAGGGCAACAGTCTGGATGATTGACTGATCTGGCCTTGTAACATTAACCAAAACGGCCTTGCTGTGCTGGTACTGCGAACGGCTGAAGGCAAGGGGAAACTACAGCCGTAATTTTTCCCGAGGACATGCAGCTTTACTGTATGATTAAATAATGATGGCGTCCTCTTGGGTAAAATATTCCGGAGGTAAAATAGTCCCCCATTCGGATCTCCGGGCGGGGACTGCTCAAGAGGGCGTCGTTATCAGGAGAAAGAAAACTGTCATTCTACGGATCGGAGCGTGGAATGTCAGATCCCTTGATCGGGCAGGTAGGTTAGAAAATTTAAAAAGGGAAATGGATAGGTTAAAGTTAGATATAGTGGGAATTAGTGAAGTTCGGTGGCAGGAGGAACAAGACTTTTGGTCAGGTGATTACAGGGTTATAAATACAAAATCAAATAGGGGTAATGCAGGAGGAGGTTTAGTGCGGGTTAGCTACTACAAACAGCATAGTGAACGCATTATTGTGGCCAAGATAGATACAAAGCCCATGCCTACTACAGTAGTACAAGTTTATATACCAACTAGCTCTGCAGATGATGAAGAAATGGATGAAATGTATGACGAGATAAAAGAAATTATTCAGGTAGTGAAGGGAGACGAAAATTTAATAGTCATGGGTGACTGGAATTCGTCAGTAGGAAAAGGGAGAGAAGGAAACATAGTAGGTGAATATGGATTGGGGGGAAGAAATGAAAGAGGAAGCCGCCTTGTAGAATTTTGCACAGAGCATAACTTAATCACAGCTAACACTTGGTTCAAGAATCATGAAAGAAGGTTGTATACCTGGAAGAATCCTGGAGATACTAAAAGGTATCAGATAGATTACATAATGGTAAGACAGAGATTTAGGAACCAGGTTTTAAATTGTAAGACATTTCCAGGGGCAGATGTGGATTCTGACCACAATATATTGGTTATGAACTGCAGATTGAAACTGAAGAAACTGCAAAAAGGCGGGAATTTAAGGAGATGGGACCTGGATAAACTGAAAGAACTAGAGGTTGTACAGAGTTTCAGGGAAAGCATAAGGGAACAATTGACAGGAATGGGGGAAAGAAATACAGTAGAAGTAGAATGGGTAGCTCTGAGGGATGAAGTAGTGAAGGCAGCAGAGGATCAAGTAGGTAAAAAGACGAGGGCTAATAGAAATCCTTGGGTAACAGAAGAAATATTGAATTTAATTGATGAAAGGAGAAAATATAAAAATGCAGTAAATGAAGCAGGCAAAAAGAAATACAAACGTCTCAAAAATGAGATCGACAGGAAGTGCAAAATGGCTAAGCAGGGATGGCTAGAGGACAAATGTAAGGATGTAGAGGCTTGTCTCACTAGGCGTAAGATAGATACTGCCTAAAGGAAAATTAAAGAGACCTTTGGAGAGAAGAGAACCACTTGTATGAATATCAAGAGCTCAGATGGCAACCCAGTTCTAAGCAAAGAAGGGAAGGCAGGAAGGTGGAAGGAGTATATAGAGGGTTTATACAAGGGCGATGTACTTGAGGACAATATTATGGAAATGGAAGAGGATGTAGATGAAGATGAAATGGGAGATAAGATACTGCGTGAAGAGTTTGACAGAGCACTGAAAGACCTGAGTCGAAACAAGGCCCCCGGAGTAGACAACATTCCATTAGAACTACTGATGGCCTTGGGAGAGCCAGTCATGTCAAAACTATACTATCTGGTGAGCAAGATGTATGAGACAGGCGAAATACCTACAGACTTCAAGAAGAATATAATAATTCCAATCCCAAAGAAAGCAGGTGTTGACAGATGTGAAAATTACCGAACTATCAGTTTAATAAGTCACAGCTGCAAAATACTAACGCGAATTCTTTACAGACGAATGGAAAAACTGGTAGAAGCGGTCCTCGGGGAAGATCAGTTTGGATTCCGTAGAAATGTTGGAACACGTGAGGCAATACTAACCATACGACTTATCTTAGAAGAAAGATTAAGAAAAGGCAAACCTACGTTTCTAGCATTTGTAGACTTAGAGAAAGCATTTGACAACGTTAACTGGAATACTCTCTTTCAAATTCTGAAGGTGGCAGGGGTAAAATACAGGGAGCGAAAGGCTATTTACAATTTGTACAGAAACCAGAAGGCAGTTATAAGAGTCGAGGGCCATGAAAGGGAAGCAGTGGTTGGGAAAGGAGTGAGACAGGGTTGTAGCCTCTCCCCGATGTTATTCAATCTGTATATTGAGCAAGCAGTAAAGGAAACAAAAGAAAAATTCGGAGTAGGTATTAAAATCCATGGAGAAGAAATAAAAACTTTGAGGTTCGCCGATGACATTGTAATTCTGTCAGAGACAGCAAAGGACTTGGAAGAGCAGTTGAACGGAATGGACAGTGTCTTGAAAGGGGGATATAAGATGAACATCAACAAAAGCAAAACGAGGATAATGGAATGTAGTCAAATTAAATCGGGTGATACTGAGGGGATTAGATTAGGAAATGAGACACTTAAAGTAGTAAAGGAGTTTTGCTATTTAGGGAGTAAAATAACTTATGATGGTCGAGGTAGAGAGGATATAAAATGTAGACTGGCAATGGCAAGGAAATCGTTTCTGAAGAAGAGAAATTTGTTAACATCGAGTATAGATTTAAGTGTCAGGAAGTCGTTTCTGAAAGTATTTGTATGGAGTGTAGCCATGTATGGAAGTGAAACATGGACGATAACCAGTTTGGACAGGAAGAGAATAGAAGCTTTCGAAATGTGGTGCTACAGAAGAATGCTGAAGATAAGGTGGGTAGATCACGTAACTAATGAGGAGGTATTGAATAGGATTGGGGAGAAGAGAAGTTTGTGGCACAACTTGACTAGAAGAAGGGATCGGTTGGTAGGACATGTTCTGAGGCATCAAGGGATCGCCAATTTAGCATTGGAGGGCAGCGTGGAGGGTAAAAATCGTAGAGTGAGACCAAGAGATCAATACACTAAGCAGATTCAGAAGGATGTAGGTTGCAGTAGGTACTGGGAGATGAAGAAGCTTGCACAGGATAGAGTAGCATGGAGAGCTGCATCAAACCAGTCTCAGGACTGAAGACCACAACAACAACAACATCAGACTAACTGGGGTGCAGAGTAAAACTGGACTACGTACGCTCTCGCCTCCCCTCCCACCCCTTCCGAACTCTACCCCCCCCCCAATTCCGACATTTTTCTTTTGTCTTGTTAATTCCCTTTATCGTTTAGGTCGTTTATTAATTTCTTGATGCCAACACAACTTTACAGTGAAATAATCGGTCTACATTTAAAAAAAAGTTAAAATACTCGTTTCCAACTTTCACTGCATTCGCTTTCTTGGCATATCGAGAGTGGCTCGATCCCGTAGCTGAAAACGAAAAACAAGCGTCTCCGTACTGGGAGAAGGTAGGTCTTTAGGATCTGTTGCTCACCAGAGACCCGTTCGAATCTCATCATGCTTTCCTTTTCTGCGTCTCCAGTCCATTCTCGTTTGGTGTCCTGCAGTCCTTTCACTTCTTCTTATTCTTATTCTCCCTCCCTCCTATCGTTGACCTTTCTATTCCTCATTTTTTCCGCCCGTCACCACACGACGCCCCTACCGAACCAGTGCCCATGGTACGAGCCCCGGGCGTCACGCCCTGGTTATGCCTCTGCTGTACTAGAAGCTTCAGTGGACAGAAGTACACATATTCACTGTGCTTCCTGTAAAGACGGAGCAAAAGGTTATGTGTCGTATGGCTGCTCAACAGTGGCTGACTTCCAGAATCGAACTGGTGACCGACTTGCTGCAATGTGACTCTCCAAATGGTGTTCACAGCCCTTATGGTGGCGACTTGTGAAAAGCCGAGTAAAGCAAGATAAAATTCACTGACATCACACTTGTTACCTATCCTGAGCTCGACCGTCACTATAATGGCCAGCAGTAGGTCTCGTGACATCCCGGTCACTTGACACGCTCAGCAGACAATAGCGTCCTCTAACCAACACAAGAACTGCTTCTGAACATGTTCTATACAAAGGATTTTTGGTGCCCAAAACGCGGGTACCCCACTGGCCATTTGCATTCCTTCTCACTGTCGTGATAGCACACAAGTTATGTGTGAAATAAAACAGCAATTTTTTGTTTTATTTTACATTTCTGTTTTGAAAGTTCTGTAATTCCAATGGTATCTAATAAGTGATTTCGTGTAATATATTAAACCTCATAAAATTTATGATTCCGTTTGTGTACTGGTAGGTTAAGCTTGTCCAATATGTGTTCACAATATTTTGCATTTACAAATGAAGCCATAATTAAGAAAATTTAGGTTAGCATTGTTATCTTTCAGTATTTTATATAATATGATGTGTACCGTATTTAAAAGTCTTTCTTTATTGCATACGACAGTTTCAGCATAAAATAAGCAAGGTTTTGTGGATAGTTACTCATAAAATTGTTTAACTTTTAATTTAATAAATTTGCACTGTAGCTTTGTTGGCTTGATTGTTAAGAAGCATATAAATAGTAGGAGCACAAGGCTCAAGAAGGGTCAGTTGGACACAGTTTTGAGACGCAACCACGGTATTGTACGTCTGTACAGCAATCTAATTGTTGTAATACAGTATTGTGACTATGTAGCCTGTTACGTGGAGTGGACTCCCCCTAAGAAGAAGGGGTGCAGTTTGTCATAAATAAACCAGTTTAAATCGATTTGGTACCTGGATTATTTCATGGAATTCACACAACTTGATCCAGTTAGCAGATGAAATGGACCGAGGCAACGACTATTTCAGCAGAAACAACAGCAGCGGCGGCAGAAAGCAGATTACTCCGAGTTACACCAAACTAAGATACGTATAAGAAATCAACTGAACTATATATGTGTCACTGCAGAACTAATTACTGGAGTGTAATGTTTTGGAAACTGTTCTAGCAGTGAACATTTGCATGTGTCTGAAAGTAAGTCTTTATGAGTGGTGGAGGCCAATGTGATCAGTAAGAAACGCCCCCATGATCACACGTTTCTTGAATGTCTATGGAACTCAAGAATAATTTTTGAGGTTTTTGTGGTTAAATCAAATAATCTCTTTTCGATGTTAAAAATTTCGCCCCAGCAAAATTTCACTGCCTCCCCACGTAACGTAACAAAGAAGTTTCGTTACAATGTGGTGGAGGAGCTGGGATTGCCGTAAGTCTATCTGGTGTGCTAATCTCTGTGAATTCCAGGTGCCTTGAATAACTGCCAAAAGAACAACAAACCGTGTTTATATGTGTGAAGTGAACGCTTCAACGCAAGAAAACTGAAGGTCAACTGTAAGGTCCTGCAACATCGCCGATGGACGAAAGATGAGTACTCTGTTTTTCAATTATGTTGGTTTGGGACTAAGTTTGGGGTTAATCATTTTTTTAATAGTTAGAAATGCTACGATAAATCTTTAATAATTGCTGTATAAGGTTTTAACCGTGTGACGATCTGATTTTGAGCAGTGGTGCTAGATTAAGATTCTAATCAGGAGTGAAGATAACATACTTTACGTACCTATGACCACTTGGTCGGGTAGGGAAAGTTGTGCTTCGACACCGAACTTAAATTCTGAACACAATCACGAAAATGCGTCACGTAGTTCGTGCTCTCCTTTACACGGCTGAACAATGAGGCCAACCCATAAATTTAATTGAACAGCTATCCCAATTGTTGGATGCTAAATTGTTAGACCATAGCAAGAAAGTAGAAAGGAATATTAATCAGAATATAGATAATGTAAATCAGAACATGAATAGTAACTTTCAGAAAATCTATGCAACTTTATACTCTTTCAAACAGAATTTAAATACAACCAATACGAAATTGACCGACACTAACATTCGTGTTGACCGCATTGAAACAGAAGATGATTGTTTAAGTCAAGCCACTGATTCAGAGGTAAAAGTAATAAACGATAGAATTGAAAAAGTCGAGGAACGGGTCAGATTCACAGAAACAAATGTTATCGGTGAGTTGATCAAGAGTAGAAAAGCTGAAATTAAAGCTATGCAGCAATATATTACTTCCGAAAGTGAATATGTAGGTGAGAAACTGAAATTGAACTCCATATTAGTTGCAGAAGAGGTTAAATCCTTAAACGAAAAAGTTGAGCCAGTAACCGAAAACTTTCAAACAGTCAACTTAAGAGTAAATAATTTAGAAAATAACCTTGTTACTAATTGTTACAATAACAACAGTCTGTTTACTAACCCTTTAAACAATGTATTGTTAAAAACTTTCCCTGGAGATGTCAAATTGCATCCTGTAGATTTCTAATATCAATGCAAAGACAGTTTCACACCTGGTATGCCAGAACCATTAAAAGTAAAAGTACCTAAGCGGTTTCTGGATGGTGAAGCTTTATCCTGAGCAAATCAGAAGGTAAGCCCTGAAATGACTTTCGATCAGTTTTAAACATTGTTTTAAAATAAATTCTGGTCGGGAAGCAGACAAGCTAGGGTAAAGGCTGAATTTTTGAACGGCAGCAAATATAGAGAAGGGAAATTAAGCATTCGCGAGTTTTGTGAAATGCAGCTAAGAAAACTGACACATCTAGACAAACCTTGTGACGAGTTAATTTAGATTGAAGCACTGAAACGACGTCTACCAAACCGAGTTCAGTGGGGTCTAGTTTATGGGCCAGATGACTCAATTGAAGAAGTTTTGAAGTATGTGGATAAGCTAGACTATGCATGGCAAAGTCATGGCAGGTCAAACAATCAAAGTAGAGGAGAGTACCAACACGAGAGTGGTGGGTTCTCTCAAAATCGGAATTATCATAACAGTAACAGACAAAATAACTATGATAACAGGAACAGTGGTCAAAATAGAAACAATTACAGAAAAATGCCAACTCAAATCAGAACGGACAGTATAGACAAGAAAACAATTAACATGCGTGCTATTTTTGGTAGAAATTTCTTCAGCCGCTACTGAGATACGTTGATATGGCACTCTCTTTGCACGCCGCCCTCCCCCTGCTGCTCCAGCTCTAGGAATGAAGCGTTATCATGAAATTTCACAGGCATCGAAAACTAAGGATATGATAATAATATCGCCTGCTGTCGAATATTTTTGCATCTCACGTTTTCTGTTCCCCATCTCCAGCCCCACAGTACATTTTACACAAAGAAAGAGCCATGTACACTCTATGACAAGAAAATCGACGCACTACGAAGGAATTCTACGAATGGGACGGAAATCTGTAGAATTCATGCACATGTACCGACAAACAAATATTACAGTTTCAGAAAAATTCGAAGATTTCTTCAAGAGAAAGAGCTTCACAAATTCAGAAAGTCAATAACGCGTTAGTCTACGTCTGGCTCTTATACAAGCATTTATTCGATCTAGCATTGACTGACAGAGTTATCTGATGTCCTCCTGAGGGATATCGTGCCAAATTCTGTCCAATTGGCGCCTTAGATCGCCAGAATACCGAGCTGACTGGAGGACCCAGCCCATAATTTTCCGAGCGTTCTCAATTTGGAGAGATGTGGCTACTTCGCTGGTCAAGGTAAGTTTTCGCAGGCATGACGATAAGCAACATAAATTCTCGCCATTTGGGGAGGGTATTATCTTGCTGAAACGTAAGCCCAGGCTGGTTTGTCCTGAAGGACAACAAAATGGGATGTAGAGTGTCGTCGACGTACCACTGTGCTCTAGGCGTGCCCCGGATGGCAATCAAAGAGAAACGAAATGGCAACCCAGACCAAGAACAGTTGCATTTAATGGAAAAGAAACTACTACACTACTACAAGAATGAAATATTAACCCACGTTGCTATAAGCTACCCCTAACTTCTCACGTCAGCTCGCAGTACCGATGAAAAGTTACAAATAAAAACAGAATCGGAAAATAAATGAAGCAAGAGAGTCTCCTACGAAAATTCAGTATGCAAGTACGATGAAGTTTGAGAAGAATGGCCTGAAACAGGCCGCAGCATCACAAGAGGAATACTATGCTAGTAAAAAATGTATTCCAAAATTCTACAACAGATTGACGACAGCGATGTACGCCTAAAGTTGTGTTCATCTGCTCGACGACCCTACTTGAAAACAATAACGACGTTCGCACTTTTTTAATCTATTGGAGCTACTCCTAGCGACTAACGAAAGACATTTTAGAAGGGGAGTTCCTCAGTATTCCATGTAGAATCATATAGGCATTTTCTCGGGCCTAGTTGCTTTTCCTTCGTTCAGTGATCTTCGTTCATTTTCTCTATTACGGTCGGTTACCGTTGTACCTGCCATACTGTTGTTCATACGACCTCAAAGATAAATCATAGCACGGCTTTCAATAGTGAAATCATTTCAGACAACAGAATTTAGCATATCTGTCTTCTCTGACTCACAAGGGGAGGCCGCCAATTGTGAAATTCAGATTCGATTCATACTGCGCATAATAAAAGCTCATGGCCAGAGGTGTAATGTGGCAAAGCACCAAGATGCACTTCTCAGCCGTTGTCGAGAAAATCGGCAGTTAAAACGAACCGTTGCTGTGAAATACTCTCTACGAGTAATGATTTTCTACGGCGTCGTGGCGCAGCGGTAAGCGCTCGGGTTCTTAATCCGAAGGTCGCCGGATCGAATCTTGCGCCATACAACATTTTTTTATCATTAGTTTATTGTAATTCAAAAATACACACACACACACACACACACACACATATATATATATATATATTAATTGTCTTCATAATGTTAACCACGTATAGTTAACGGAAGACGTAGAAACGATATTCCGAAACGAATACGTATAGCGGACGTTCGAATTAGAATAGAAACCCCACGAACACAAATTTTCTGTGGCAGGTATGAAATATAAACTCCGTTGCTCGCTCGTTACACTTGAAGGACAGATGTTGAATGGGCCGATACGAGCCGCCGCATAACAGCGTACTTGCCTGCTAACTTCGAAAGAACGTAGATGCGGTCCCTAGCGCAACTTATAACATCGTCGAAAATCGGTATATATATATATATATATATATATATATATATATATATATATATATATATATATATATATATATATATATAAACTATTAATGAATTGCTTATGCATGTTGGTGAAAGCGGATCGCTCTCCAATTGTACCGCCTCCATTTTTCCGTTCTTTTAACAGGGTGAACCAAAGCTCTCACGTCCGCATTGATTTTCGACGATTGCGCTAGGGACCGCATCTACCTTCTTTCGAAGTTAGCAGGCAAGTACGCTGTTATGCGGCGGCTCGTTTCGGCCCATTCAACATCTGTCCTTCAAGTGTAACGAGCGAGCAACGGAGTTTATATTTCATACCTGCCACAGAAAATTTGTGTTCGTGGGGCTTCTATTCTAATTGGAACGTTTGACTTATGCTATACGTATTCGTTTCGGAATATCGTTTCTACGTCTTCCGTTAACTATACGTGGTTAACATTATGAAGACAATTAATAACATTTGTGAAATACAACTTCGTTTGCAGAAAACATAATGATGTTCGAAGTCGCCAGTTTTTCCACGACAAACGACTTTCAACAACTTATTATATGCATATGTTGCAACTGATTGCCGGGAATTATATATATTGAAACGTCCCCTTTGAACAATTATACACGACTGTCCTTAAACTGATACACAATATTTTTTTTTTAGCGCAACGCAATCTGACTTTCAAAAATCCCTACAAAAGAATGGCCCTGACTAACATTAAACTATACCTTTCACAAATCACTTACCTCACAAAAATCTTCGCTGCTCAAGCTACTGCAATACAGCGAGCGCCACTACTGCTAGCTAAATAAAAGATTCAAACTATGGAAGGCACTAACTACTGATAGGGATAGTTAGCAAATGAAAGATATTAGTAGAGAACAAACAATGTATTTACCTTGATATCATCATATATAAATATAGCAGTTCATGACAAATTACAAATCTCCGCCATCACTCTCCCCACATCCACCACTGCTGGCGGCTCACCTCCAACTGCGCAACGCTACGCGCTGTTCACATCCAGCTGCCGCTGCCCAACACTACAATGGCAGACAACAATGCAAACTAGCCACAGACTGCACACAGCACAGCCTGTGATTCTCACACAGAGCGCTACGTGGCGTTACCAATAAGAAAACCTAAACAGCCTACTTACAATATATATATATATATATATATATATATATATATATATATATATATATGTATGTGTGAGTGTGTGTGTGTGTGTGTGTGTGTGTGTGTATATACACACACACATTTGAATTACAAAAAACAAATACTAAAAAAAAAAAAAAAGTTGCATGGCGCGAGATTCGATCCGCCGACCTTTGGATTACGAACCCGAGCGCTTACCGCTGCGCCACGACGCTGTAGAAAATTATTAATCGTAGAGAGTATTTCACAGCAACGGTTAATTTTAACTGCCGATTTTCTCGACAACGGCTGAGAAGTGCATCTTGGTGCTTTGCCACATTACACCTCTGGCCATGAGCTTTTATTATGCGCAGTATGAATTGAATCTGAATTTCACAATTGGCGGCCTCCCCTTGTCAGTCTTCGTTCCGATGTTAGTTTGGTCTCTTAATGAATGGAGAGATGGCATCGATCTGTTTACACATTTACTGATTCAGGTAAGACCAAACCATGTTACGACTTTTTCTGAGGCTAGTCTAGGTAATTTTACTTTCGAATTAGTTGAACACTTCACACATGGCCCTCTCTATGCTCATTTTGGCTTCAGTTTTAGTTTCTCAAGAAGGCTTTGGCTCCGCTTAATCTTATTTTATCTCACTTTTGACCCATTTATTTTAGCACAGCGAAGCCAGCTGAGATATAGTGCTTAGTATATCGTGACAGACAGGAGGTTTGCCACAACTAATAAACATCGCAAGACATTTGCGATAGGAGCCCCTGGACAGTCATGGGCAGCAGCTGAATGTCGACTTGTTTGTCCCGCCAGCAGCCGCCTTATCTAGATTAATCGCAGACCCGGATGCCCGCGTGTCGCAGGTGCTGGAGCTGGTGATGTATTGCTTCCAGGATAGCCGCTGGAGTCCACAATACCTCGCGTGGCTCCAATCGTGACGGACGCCGGCCGACCACAGGTGGTCGTGAGCAGATCTTTTGCCCTTCTGTGCTCTGTGCACTCTGGCACTGAGGACACACCACAAGACCGCAAGCGAATGTTAGAGGTACTCTTCGTCTTTTACACACACACACACACACACACACACACACACACACACACACAGGTGCAGGTAGAAGAAAGAGCCATACGCAGTTTTACACATTATTTAAAGGCAACTTCAAGTTCATTACATAGAGGAAGATATACGCGTGGAAAATACGGAAATGCAGCAAACGAAGCAGGAAAAATGGAATATAGACGTCTGAAAAATGGAACTGACAGGAATTGGAAAATGGCAAAGTAGGACTGTCTCGACGTGAAGCGCAAAGTTATAGAAGCAGGCAGGACTGGAGGAAAGTACGTACCACCAACAGAAAATTAAAGAAAAATTTGGAAAAAAGAAAAGGAGCTGTATGAAAATAAAAACACAGATCATAAACCAGTATTAAGCACAGACGGGAAGCTGAAAGTTGGAAGCAACACATAGACGGCCCGCAGAACAGAAACCTACTTGAATATAACATTATGGAAAGAGAAGAGGAAGTAGAGATGGGAAATACGGCAGTGAGAGAAGAATTTAATAGAGCTATGAAAGACGTAAGTCGACACTAGTCCCTTAGTCCCTTGGTGTAGACGACATCCCCACGAGAGAGCCACTCATAAAGAAACTACCCCACCTTTTATGCAGGATACAGGAGTGAGGCGAAAGAACTTCAGACTTAAAGAAGAGTTAATAAATCCTATTCCAAAGTAGGCAGGTACACATAGGTGTGAATATTACCAGACAATCAGTTTCATAAGACATAGTCGCCAAATATTACAGACCATTATTTACAGAAGAGTGGGAAAACATGTCGAAACATATTACTATTCTTGAGACTAATAGTGTATGCCCAGGAGAATGTGAAATTTCTAACAGAAGCAAACTGAGGAGCCACCTTGTTGACTTAAGTGTTTATGAAACTAACACGTCCTTTTCTTAGTTATACTCATGTATTACCAAAATATGCACTCAAGTAATACACCACATTACATATCTCTCAAGAACAAATTAAGTCAGTTTTAATGTGGTTTGTTGTGGTAAAATATAGGAATATGTGATGTCGGCACTACACAAACTGTACATCTTATTTACTAGTTAATAACGGAGAAGAAAGGAGATACATTCAGGAAACTTTTTGTAGATACCTAGCACTAAAGTTCCGATAGGTAATTGTCAAAGCCTACCTTGAACGCTCGTTCTTGTAGCATCCGTGGAACATAACCTCAAGTAGTCTTAATATGAAAAAATAAAAAGGTATATTAGCCAGACAGTAACATCAATTGCATTTTTATAGCGTAGAAAATGATGCATTACCTTTCTCTCCCCCTATAATTATCTTGTACCACGGAAGGAACAACACCTCAAGTAAGCCTAAAATCGAAATACTAATATCTTTACGTATTTTGATTAATGTTAAACTCAAATTAGATATGAGGATATCATTATGGCACTTAATTTAAGGGTCTGCAGTTGTTTCAGACTTCAACTGTACCTCAACCTGCTATTTGCAGCAGAGTGTAAACGAGCGACTCAAATGTATTTGTACTGTTACACAACATAATGTAGACAATTTAGATACAGAAATAACATTGTGATATTTAATTAGAAGGTAGATCGTCCTTTGCACTAAGTAAGGTACAAAGATCGAACTATACTCTGTGTCTAGTGTACTTTAATCTGTATGTTAGATCAGTAGTGTCAATAACTGAGACACGTATATTTGGTACTGTTATAGTACAATAATGCAGAAAGTGTAGACTTGGAAGTACTACTGTGATATATAATTTGAGAGTCGTTTCTGCCTTGCACAAAGTGGAGTCCACAGATCATAGTCAATGCCTAATTGGTTACAGTAAACGAGATGGCCGGCCGTTGTGGCCGAGCGGTTCTAGACGCTACAGTCTGGAACCACGCGACCGCTACGGTCGCAGGTTCAAGTCCTGCCTAGAGCACGGATGTTTGTGATGTCCTTAGGTTAGTTAGGTTTAAGTAGTTCTAAGTTCTAGGGGACTGATGACCTCAGATGTTAAGTCCCGTAGTGCTCAGAGCCATTAAAACCATTTTTTTGAACGAGATGGCCAGCTCTGGGGTACACACTGATTGGCTGTTTGATTTTAATAGCCGGTAAAATACTAGGCTGTGATTGGAAGAGCAAAATATGCACGTGTTGGCTTAGAAGCTCTCTGATTGGCCTACTTCTAAGAAGCTCCACGACTTAAGAAGGAGTTGAAAAATGTGACTGTAGGATAAAATGTTGCGCTGTTATTGGGGGTTCTAAATATGTGTGTGTTGGCTTAGAAGATCTGATTGGCCTGTTTCCAAGAAAGGCATATAACTTAGGAGGGAGGAGAGGCTGGTGGGGGGGGGGGGGTGAGGGGGGAAGGGAAGAGCTGTTGGAAGGGTCCTCTTGTGTGTCGGTCCTTTCAGGCACTAGTCATATGCATTGCTCCTTCCTTTACACTGAAATGCTGAAACGAACTGGAAAAAGTAGAAATTTGGGGCAGAACTCGGTTGATAGGGAACATCCTGAGTCATCAAGGAATCGTCAATTTCGTAAGAACTGTAGTGGCGGACCATTACCTGAATGAAGTGAGCACATTCAGATGCTTGTAAGTTGCAGTAGTTATACCCTGAAATGGAAATGCTTCCACAGGAAGAGAGTTTTACCACACAAACGATATATCGTTCAGCTCCCTCCTTTACCCCATCCCCCCCCCCCCTCTTTCACCTTCTTCCCCGCCATTCATTAACAGATATTCATTGATCTCTTAGTTATAGGTTTAAAAGGAAGCAAAATCTAGTGATCGTGGAAACTTTTTCCTTTTAAAATAAGTGCTGCCTAGATATTCCATAGAAATAAGAATAAATTTCTAAATATTATTCCATTTCTAAATATTAAAAGAATAAACGATTCATTTACATTGTAGATAACATCCGAGATTCCTAAAAGTTTTAGTAACAATGGAAAGAACTGAACTTAGTGCATTATTCTAGCTTCCACAAAAATATGCTGTATATTCAACTTAGTTTAAAACAAATGTTAAGTATAAAATTTCAGTTTTTTCATAGTTCAATAAGGGACATATATAATTCTATAGTTCACAAATTATTTCCACATCGATTGGAAGAAGAAGAAGAAGAAGAAGAACAGAAATACAAAAAAATCATCTAATTTTACGTTGATGTGTCTGACACAAGTCACTGTCTAACTGCGTAAGTTGTTACACGTGAAGAAAACTCTTCATTAAGTACCAATATTTAGAAAATTGGCCACGAAAGTTGTTGAAAATTGACTGACATGGTAAGAACATTTCTGTATACAAGTGAAAAGGAAAATACGAATTTGTGTGTGATGCAAAAGAGAAATACTCTGTTAATAAAATCATTTATAGTTCCAATGTTGTGCAAGGTAAGGTAGTTCTTGGGTGGAATTTGAGTCCAATTAGATGGGGAATTAGTCGAAAAGTTTACATTTCGAGTACATTTATACCAACTATAATAAGGTTTGATTATCAACTCAGTGGCGACTACTAATCTCACATCAACAGTTGCCTCGCAAACGGTTCCTTTGCGGACACATATCTAGACTACTGGAACTCTTTTGCTTCTATTCCTCCACCCATATCAGTTTTCGCTACTGATCATGGTACACCTTTTACACAAATTTTGCATTTGGGCGCCCCAGGCGTCTTTACATCTTGACGTCCCAAGCGACAGCTTGTGTTGGTTAAACCAGCATTTTGCACAGGATAGAATAGTATGGGGAGCTGCGTCAGACCAGTCTCACGGCTGAAGACATCAACAACAACAAGCAAATACAACTCAATATAATTAGCTAGGAAGTCTATATTTTCCTCTGTCTGTCTACAGACTGGACGGGGATCGTATTTCCTCCCGCAATGTTTCAGAGTTACACAAAGCAACCGTCCGAAAGGACATATGTGAGGACTGTGTACAGACAACCCTGATTCACACCTGAGTGGCATGAATTCGCTGACACTATTAATCATTTGCTCAAGCGTTGAGGAACTGAGGAACAGTTCAACACTGAGCTAGAGGGGTAATCAGCAGTAACATTGTAACTGTGGAAAGCACCATCCAAATCAAAGTTCGGTTTCCTAGCAATTCTCAGACAAGTTCAATAGCGCTGCAGTCGTGGGATCACTGTTTTCACATCCTTCGAATGATGCTAGTATTCCGTAACGTGTCACGCTACATCTAAGATATATGGGAACGGCAAATGTTACAGCGCATGGCATTGGCGTATGACATAATTTCCAAAGTTGTGAAACTGCGTGTGTCTATAAAAACCGATTGTTGCCCGTATAATCAATCAGTATATACGTAGTTAGACTGGATCTTGGATGGATGTTGCGCTTCACGTCCTCTCAAGGTGTAAGTCAGCTTGCCCAACTTGCATTGACACTTGTCAGAAGTCCGTTCTGTGTGCCTTGTCCATGCATTCCGTGTGCACCAAACAAACTGTTCGTTTCAACTAAAGTTTTGCCTGCGCTGTGGCCTCGTGTTGTTAATACGACGGTTCGAGGACATAGGTACTTGCACAGTGACGTTAACAGACTATTTATTTCCCTATTCATCGTTCTCAGGTTGTGGAACGCATTTGGCGGACTGCTAGTATTCGGTCAAGCTGAGATTACGATTGTGGACGAAGCTATCCTTATCTTCGAATATCTTACCTTATTTCCTGGGAATAAATGTTAGGAAGCTTTTATAAATTGGCTACATCATTCTGTAAATGACCAGGATCCACCGCAAAGATTACAGTTTATAACTTAGATGAAAAAATGCTCCCTCTTTACTTGTATCGCAGTGTATCAAAATGATTACTAACAGCACTTATCCATATTATCAGTACTTTGTACATGAGATACATGTAAACGTAACAATAGGGGAATTTTTCTGTTGAAAATAAGTTGAGTAAGACAATGACTAATGTACATGAACCAAGTTATGGAAGATGTCGGACATAAATGCAGCTCCGAATTGAACAAGAAAGAAAAAAAGCGAAGAATAGAGATATCCTGCTAACGTTATTGCTGCCAAACAGTCTGCTTCGCCAAAGAAAAAAAAGTTTTATTCGAAAATCATGACGGTAACATACGTTATTGATGCGAAAATTTACAACAGTCAGTCACTTTCACTTGTTGGTGTCTTGTCCATCTTTCTTGTTGCATTGCCTGTTAAAGTAAAAGCGAAATGCATCTCATTTGTACTTTGCACATCTGTTACATGTGGCAAGAGAACGACATCTAGGTCACGTGGGCGAAATGTAACGTGGTTCACAGCATTTGGCGGTTTTACCGGTGAGACACTATAGCTTCTGTAACTGAAGTGACTCATGAAAGATTCTGATGGAAGTGATATATGTATTACCGTGCATTAGGACTTGTGAAACTGACCAACATACAGGCGAACGCAACGAGGGACGAGACGAGAAACTTGACAAATTGCAGATTGCTTGATCTTAGTGCACATATTCGGTTCCTACAATATGGAAGCCCACCACATTCAGCATGTCTTGATCGTGAGCAGCTGCGTCAGACGTTCTTTGAGGGGTATCAAGGAAAAGAAGGTTTCTGGCCAACTCTGCCATCTAATCCACCCCTCTTGATTTCTTCTAACGGGGTCAAGTGAAATGTCATGTGAACAGCACATCTGTTGAGGCGAAGAGGATCTTCCGCTAAGAACTGTCACTGCTTGTGACATTGATCGTACAACAAAGGGCTTTTCCGAGGAGGTGCTGCAGAATACAGTGCGACAGTATTGCGCTTGCGTAGAAGCTAGGGCAAGTCGCTTTGAAATACTCTTGTGAACGTAACAAGATGTGAAGGTAAATGAAAAGATAACGGGCCTATGTCTTCTTTAGTCTTTATTGTTATCAGCCGAACAATGAAAAATACGAAATTTTCTCATTTTATCTTATATTTTTCGACTCAGTCGTTCTGGAACCACATTTCTCTTAATTAAATACATTTATCATTCTCTCCGATCCATAAAAGTTTGTGTCACCATAATGGAAACACGTTGACCGTCGAGGTTAAATTATCACCATCTGCAACAGAAAACTTTGCGCTGGAAGCGCATTTATAAGGCCTGTATACATTCATGGAGTTGATGTACTCCTTGGGTCGATCGTGAGTACACCGGAAACACCAGCATTTGAGCTCGCTAAGCATCTAACCTCTTTGTCGCAGGTATAAGTGGGCCATAATGAGGCAAATATCCGGGTTCCTGGTTACTTGGTCAGTAATGTTAAAAATCTTAAAATTTAGAAAAGTTATGTACTACGTAGCGTTCGGAGATGCAGTGACCTCTGCTGGGTGGTGGGAACCGTCTTCTGGTATGTCAGGAGGCGTTCGAATTCCACCAGGAACGGCCTGGGTTAGTGTGACGACGAGGGAGACAGGAAAGACTCCAGAGTGTACCATCGTAGGAAGGCGAAGGAAACAGGCTGCTGACAGACATGGGCGTGAACAGACAGTACATTATTTTTCTGTTATGCTTGAACGGTTAACTGAGTGCGCCCCCGTCTTGTAACACTCCAGCATCGCTGTGTCATAGGCGTGCTTTCTCGGCATTGCTGACACACTGGGTGGTGAGTTGACTGTGGCAGTCACAGCTCCGTGGCTGACCGCTAGAGACTGGATTCAAAACGTCTTACATTGTAGGCCATTGTAAGACTCCTACAACCTGAGCCGAATTTTCAGTCGTGTTTTCTCCACAGTATAGGTTATTCATACTTGTTTACGTATGAGTCACAGTTTGAGTGTATATTTGTTATTAAATGTATTGAAGAATTCGCCGTAAGTATGGGTGGTTGATCACCTGTGAACTGCACTAACCATTGCAAAAATGACTTTGCCTATTTACATTTACGAGTGTCTCTGAACGAAGAAAAATATTTATTGTGTTGGATTGAATTCACGTGGCAGATTAACGATGAGGGTTGCAATGCTGTTCAGCTTGGGTGTGGTTTTTCAGTGATTTCCCACTTTTCAATAGGTGAATACCAGGCTCTCACTCAAGTCCAGGGTGGCTGATCACCTGTGAACTGCACTAACCATCGCAAAAATGACTTTGCCTGTTTACATTTACGAGTGTCTCTGAACGAAGAAAAAGATTTATTGTGATAAATCTCTTAAGTCGTAATCATAAATATACAAACAGAAACTGAATAATACTTAACCACATTTCTTACATAGGTACAGTAGGATGAATGATAATTAACATATGTTCATAGAGGATTGGTTGTTGTGAAAGAACCCGCACAAGTAACATGACCTGCAAAGAATAAAATTTTGACCACAATTCAACAAGTAACAAATATTCTGTCCTGATTTTGTGTTAATGGCAAAGACATTTAATAATAGCATGAATTCCAGCTACACAAGATTTACAGTTGGTGTTTGTGGAGGGAGGGAGGGTTTGTTACTCAGACCTCTCTACTGGACAAGAACTAATTTAATCCAACGAACAAAAAAAAAAAACAGGTAAAATGTTAGTTTCCGGTAATAGGGCTATATTAACATACTTCTGGGGTTGAGTTCGTGCATAGTCCTAGGAGCTTAATAGTGATATAGCCTTTCAGGTGTCATTGAGATTTGAGTCACTGTTACCCTCTGTACAACAAAAATGCCACATTTTTTTAAAGTACTCAGTTATAATTAAAAAATAAACACCACTTCTGCATGTGCCTATATACGGGCAAAAACTAATAAATTGGCACAAGTTGTAACTGCATGTTTGAAGACATAGGTACCGAGTTCTTTACTCATTTTCTTTAATATTTACAATTTACCACACAAGCTTTGTGCCTACATTTCTATAGTTGCGTATTATTACATTTCATTTTTACTTTTATATGAAAATGGCTTTCTAAATATCCCAATACACATTAATTACTTTCGCTACATTTCAGATATGCAATATCAAAACTTTTATAAGAAATACAGGGTGTTTGAAAAAGAACTCCCTAGTTTTAATGTGTCCTATAATCTGTACAAAGTGACATACACTATTCTAGTTTGTGGTGTTTGATTCATGAACTCTCCAGGTTTGACTCCCCTGCAGCTGACAGGTCTGCTGGACCTTGAGACGGCACCAGTGCTGTTCTTTTCTTCTGTTCCCTCAGTTCAAATGGCTCTGAGCACTATGGGACTTAACATCTATGGTCATCAGTCCCCTAGAACTTAGAACTACTTAAACCTAACTAACCTAAGGACGTCACACAACACCCAATCATCATGACGCAGAGAAAATCCCTGACCCCGCCGGGAATCGAACCCGGGAACCCGGGCGTGGGAAGCGAGAACGCTACCGCACGACCACGAGATGCGGTTCCCTCAGTTCTCTCCAGGCGTGCGTCCAGTGCAGTGCAGAGCAACTCAGCAGCAATGTGTGCTCCTCAACAGAGAGCGCAATGTGTTATTTGGATTGTGAAAACAGAATCAGTTATAACAGTGCAACGTAATTTTAGACTACAGTACGGTGGTGAACCACCTACAGCAAAAACTATCCGTCAGTGGCTAAAGTCTTTCAAGGAAACCGTACCTTGCCCACCATCAAGCCGAGACTTAACCCCAGTGGATTTTTTTCTTTTTGGGCCACATAAAAAATGTTGTGTTCAGTGAAAAGATCAAAGACATCAATCATTTACGGGAAAGAATCGTCGCGGCGGTTGGGACAGTTACAGTTGAAATGTTGGTGAATACGTAGAGAGGAGTGGAATATCGTCTCGACGTGTGCAGGGCAACAAATGGATTCCACTTTGACGTCTACTAACAGTAAATAATACATGAAGGAATTATCTTTCATGATATGTACTCGTGGTAATTTTTCGTTAATTTCCCCATTAAATTTATACTTAAAACTAGGGAGTTCTTTTTCAAACACCCTGCATTGAAAAAAAGTTGAGTGAATAGGTTAACAGTCCACAACGTAAACGCTGCCGAATCCTCAGAATTGGGAAAAACATGACTGGCAATTCAGTCTATTATACAGGAGCTAACAGTTGAACGGAATGGATAGTGTCTTGAAAGGAGGATATAAGATGAACATAAACAAAAGCAAAACGAGGATAATGGAATGTAGTCGAATTAAGTCGAGTGATGCTGAGGGAATTAGATTAGGAAATGAGACACTTAAAGTAGTAAAGAAGTTTTGCTATTTGGGGAGCAAAATAACTGATGATGGTCGAAGTGGAGAGGATATAAAATGTAGACTGGCAATGGCAAGGATAGCGTTTCTGAAGAAGAGAAATTTGTTAACATCGAGTATAGATTTAAGTGTCAGGAAGTCATTTCTGAAAGTATTTGTATAGAGTGTAGCCATGTATGAAAGTGAAACATAGATAAATAGTTTCGACAAGAAGAGAACAGATGCTTTCGAAATGTGGTGCTACAGAAGAATGCTGAAGATTAGATGGGTAGATCACATAACTAATGAGGAAGTATTGAATAGGATTGGGGAGAAGTTTGTGGCACAACTTGACGAGGAGAAGGGATCGGTTGGTAGGACATGTTCTGAGGCATCAAGGGATCGCCAATTTAGTATTGGAGGGCAGCGTGGAGGATAAAAATCGTAGAGGGAGACCAAGAGATGAATACACTAAGCAGATTCAGAAGGATGTAGGTTGCAGTAGGTACTGGGAAATGAAGAAGCTTGCACAGGATAGAGTAGCATGGAGAGCTGCATCAAACCAGTCTCAGGACTGAAGACCACAAAACAACAACAATACAGGAGCTCCAGGCCTATGTCCCAGAGATGCGGCAAATGACGGTGTTGCCGAGAGACGAACCCTGGACCGTTGACTGGAGGACAGCGGCGATCGGCTGGCGGATTCTCGCGGCACGGAGCCGGGATGCCGTTCGTGCTGCGGACCATGAGTCGGCGGTGGACCCGTAGAGGCGGCAGCGGCCGCGTCACAAGTGCGGCGTCGTCCGCCACTGCATAACCCAGCTGCTCCGCTTCTGACAGCGTCATTAGAAGGTTGTAGATCTCGCGGCAGCGGCTGTCACAAGAAAGGCATCATAACAGATTCCTGCAGAGCTGATGACGTACTCGGTTGGCCTGGGCTTCAAAGTAGAGCTATCTGGAACTGACAACGTGGAAGTTTCTCGGACGTCTATCTGTGTACTAAATGCTGATGTTACATTGCTGAAGGGCACCGCTCCTTCCCCTTACCCCCTGGAAACGGAGTAAGTGTGTAGGCGCCCTACATACCACACTGGCACTGGGTGTGACCCATGGCATTACTACTTGCTGACGTTGTCTCGTAGTTTACAAAAGTGTTGTTACATAACTCAAGTAAGATCTTCCCCAGGTATAGCACAGATATTTCACACACCTTTGGCAACTAGCTATTACAGTGGTAAAGCTATTCCCATGAACAAATTGAAGATGACGAAATGGATAGCCTATTAAACCCTGTAGTAGCTAATTACTGTATGTAACATTTTGAGACTCAGAATAAAAACACCCACCCGAATAGCCGTTCATATGAAACAGTCGCTTCCGGGACTAGGAGGTGCGCTGGCCCTGGATTGAATCCACGTGGCAGATTAACGATGAGGGTTGCGATGCTGCTCAGCTTAGGTGTGGTTTTTCAGCGGTTTCCCACTTCTCAATAGGTGAATACCATGCTCTTACTCAAGTCCAGCTTCAGTTACATGATTCGCAAACATTTAGAACTCTATGGCCCTGTTTGACATCAATAACACTACTCGAAGACAGTTGGACAGTTGGAGTACACGTATGCCTTCCCGCTTGGGGGAGAGCGTGGGGGGAGGGGGGTACCGACAAGAAGGGCATCCGACCATCCTATAAACTAACCAAGCCAAATACGGAAATAACCAAGACGACGCTGCGCCATGGGAAAAAGACACAAAGAAAAGAAGAGAAAGCAAGACCTAGGGAGAAAAAAAAAAACCGGTACAATCCAGTAGTGGAGATACGTAGATAAGCTTTTACCATCTGCAAATATAGAGAAGTAGGGGTATACAACTAGTGTCCACCCTATCACAACATTTACAATGAAGAAAATACAGCACCACCAATTTGCTCAGACTAACCACCACCGTACCCACAATGAGACTATCATTCATGCCGTTCCGGAATGTGTGAAACGAATATGTCAGCCTAAGCACACACTTGCAGAGCTGCAACTGCTGGAAGGCAGACATTCTCAAAGATAAGGGAACGTGATAGCTGATATCCCGAAGACAAGAAAGATCAGACTGCAAAAACCTCACCAGAAGTAAACTCAATACACAGCCAGCCGCTTACCACACGGTTCACTGACGGAATCGGTCACATTATGAGAAGATACGAAGATTTGTGAGCCGGCCGCTGTGGCCGAGCGGTTCTAGACGCATCAGTATGGAACTGCGCGACCGCTACGGTCGCATGTTCGAATCCTGCCTCGGACATGGATGTGTGTGATGTCCTTAGGTTAGTTAGGTTTAAGTAGTTCTAAGTTCTAGGAGACTGATGACCTCAGATGTTGGAAGTCCCATAATTCTCAGAGCCATTTGAATCATTTGAAGATTTGTGCCACTTTCACATCCACTATAATCTAGATGAAGCATCAGCATGTTCATTTTCTTGTTTCATCGTCATCATGGATTTAACATCCACTGCTGGATAAAATTCTCCTGTAGACATTTTCATATATTATGATGTACAGCTATATGGTTCCATATCACTTCATCAAGCTTTCTAATATCAGCTGCTCACATTCCATTAGACCGCCGTCATGGGAGTTTTTTAATGTCTTGGAGTAAATCCAACAATTTTATGGTCTTTCCAACATCCTTTCGCGTAGCTGCTTGTTCTGGTAACCTCCAGTTAAATTTCATTATAGTCATAACTATATTTTACGCTGCAGTTCCGTTACCATTTTAGTTTTCATTTTCCTCTCTTATAGCTGCTGCCAACGTGAGTGTCTCATTTGCTCATTGAAATCTCCGTTTCCGAATGGTTTAGCGTTAACTGTCCACATCTCATTGCCATAAATCACACTGGTAATACACGCTGGATAGAACCTTCTTGTTTAGACGCAGCAAATTTTAAGTTTGAAAATCCTATTTAGTTGTTGACTTTAGTAGGCCCTAAATTACAAACAGGTAAGATATGGTAGTGGTATCAAGCAGGTAAGTGAAGCAGCTGTGGTTATACAAAGTGAATTTCTTTAACACCACAAGAGAAATTATAGCAACTCAAATAAAGGGAAATGGGTTATATAAATAAGAGGAGTAATTTGGAGCTTGGCTTGGATAGGATTATGAAAGCATTTACAGCTAGAAGTGGCGATTAAGGGAACTGTGTCTGGTCATTCAGTACTAAGCATGGGATGATGGACACACGTTCGTTAATTTCCATTATTTCCTGACAGTTCATCGCCTTTCCGTTACGGATGTGATGTAGCACTGCATATTTCACCTTGTAGCTATGACATTCTTTAAGCAGGTAGTTTACGAAAGTGGAATCTCCTTTTCTAAGTTTCCAGTTCCTGTGTTGTTCTTTCATGCAGGTACACATGCCCTGCGAGACTGACCTATATAGAATTTACCCCAATTACAAGTGTCTTTATATTTTCCACTCGTTTCAAATCTGGAGTGCTGTCTTCACCATTGGGAAAAAAGGTCCAGCGGTGCTGTGCACATAAACGAGGTTTTTATGTTTCGGGCTACATACAGTGAGACTACTCCTAAATACGAAAGTGCCCACTATTTATAGCGTTCTTCAAGAGGTGGGTCAACAACAGGGTGAAGAAGATAGTAAACTTGTTGTTTCTGATTTTTGTGCATTATAGAGTCCACTAAGTTAGGAGGGCAGCCATTGCTTGATGCTATTTGTTTGACTGTATTTAATTCCATTTGGAAGTTTTCTTTACTCATGTGGATAGGTGTTAGGTGATGTATCATTGAATGAAAGCATGTTTATGGATCACTGTGTGTTGTGTATTGGCAAGTATTACAGTAGCTGTGGTGATAGGTTTCCTATAAAGCTTGAATATACGAGCAGTCACTGATGTCTCTGGTTGGATCCAAATAAGTTATGCAGTTACCTGATAGTTAGGTTTAAATAGCTCTAAGTTCTAGGGGACTGACGACCACAGATGTTAAGTCCCATAGTGCTCAGAGCCATTTGAACCATTTGAACCAGTTACCTGAAACTCCACTGTAAATTTTATACTGTTGTGTTTAGAATATAGTTACTTCAGGAATTTTGTGAAATGGTCTGAGCACAATACATCATCCACATACCCAAACCAGTATCCACATTTATGAGAGTGGATTGCTTTCCAAAAAGTGTGTTCATAATTGTCCATGAAGGTTCAGCCAGTACTGGACTGAGAGGGATCCAATAGCTAGACAATTCAGCTGTATGTTTATCCCGCAACTGAAATGGAAGTAATTTTGCTTTAGACAAGTTTGTGTAGCTAATCTTATCTCATTTGTGACAACAGGGTTTACTCCTGATTTGTCTAATAAGTCTCTTAGAATGTTTAGGCATTCTTGAACAGGTGTTTAAGTGAATAAGGTGCTATCATCGAAAGACACTAGCGTGATCTGGGCGTAGGGGGTATGCATGTCTAACTCAACTGAAGTAAGGATACCATGAATAGGTATAAACTTGGTTTTGATCTTGATCAGGCCATTTAACTCTCTGTCTGATTTCTAACATGGAGCTGAGAATGAAGACGCCACAATATGGGTTAGATATTGCTTTTATGGAGTTCAGGGAAGCCATAAAGTGTGGGAACTATAGGATTCATATAGACTAGTGATATGCTTTCACACAGTTTGATGACCCTTTTAATTTTATCTTTTTAGGGTTGTATGGAGTCTTTCTGTATCTGCTGGATGTTGGTGGCGTTTAGGAAATCATCCATTTTATTAACATAGTCACATTTGTTCATTAAAACAACAGCATTTTATTTATCTGATCGGATTTTATTACACTGTCTATAATGTCCTACTTGAAATTGTTTAGTACTCCTTGTTCTTTAGCTGGTGGAACACTAGAAACGGGATTAGACATTTCCAGTTCGTGGGCACGAGATGTTTAGTAGAGATGTCATCACCTAATGCACATTACAGGTCTATTATTATTATTTCCAGTTATTTTTCGGAAATTTTTGTTGGCGGAGCATGACTGAAGCCTTTTTCTAGTACAGTGAGTTATTCGTTGACCATTTTAAGTGTGATAGATAAGTTACACGATCTACAAACTTAAACTTTTGCAATGGTTTTGAAAATTGTTTACCACTGAATAGTGTACTAATTTACGCCTTCTTTTTTGTACATAGTATACACAACGTCATTAACTTCCTGTCTCACTTCGCTGTCCAGTACATCGAACTCCATTCAGTTTAGGTGTCTACTCAAGTGATCACGAATGCAATATCCCCATTTCATTTCTTCTTTAATCTATGCTTTCTGTGCAACGTCTACTGCCGTATGTCTTTAATGGGTCCTAAATTACAAACAAATAAGGTATACCAGTGATATTAACCGGTAAGTGAAGCAGTTGTGATTATATAGAGTAATTTTTTTTAACACAACGAAAGAAATTATAATAACTGAAATAAAGGGAAATTGGGCATATGAGTAAAAGGGGTGGTTTACAACAAGGCCTGGATGGAATTATGAGTAGTATCTGCAGTCAGAAGAGCCGAATAAGGAACTGTGTCTGGTCTTTCAGTACTAAGCTTGGGCTGACTTACACATCTCCAGTTTGTCTGACGAACCGGTTTCAGGCTCTGTCTCCGGCTGATACTGATCTTCGGCCAGAGATGGCTGCTTGTCCTGTTCCAGAGGTTGCCCCTCAGTCTGCAAGATCCGGGCAGTCGCAGAGGGTGGGCTTACTGGTAGTTGGGAGCTCCAACGTCAGGCGCGTAATGGGGCCCCTTAGGGACATGGCAGCAAGAGAGGGGAAGAAAACCAATGTGCACTCCGTGTGCATACCGGGTGGAGTCATTCCAGATGTGGAAAGAGTCCTTCCGGATGCCATGAAGGGTACAGGGTGTACCCATCTACAGGTGGTCGCTCATGTCGCTCATGTGTGTTGCTATGGATCGGAGGAAATACTCTCTGGCTTCCGGAGGCTATCTGATTTGGTGAAGACTGCCAGTCTCGCTAGCGGGATGAAAGCAGAGCTCACCATCTGCAACATCGTCAACAGGACTGACTGCGGACCTTTGGTACAGAGCCGAGTGGAGGGTCTGAATCAGAGGCTGAGACGGTTCTGCGACCGTGTGGGCTGCACATTCCTCGACTTGCGCCATAGGGTGGTGGGGTTTCGGGTTCCGCTGGATAGGTCAGGAGTCCACTACACGCAGCAATTGGCTACACGGGTACCAGGGGTTGTGTGGCGTGGATTGGGCGGTTTTTTAGGTTAGATGGCCTCGGGCAAGTACAGAAAGGGCAACAGCCTCAAAGGGTGCGGGGCAAAGTCAGGACATGCGGGGACCAAGCAGCAATCAGTATTGTAATTGTAAACTGTCGCCGGCCGCGGTGGTCTAGCGGTTCTAGGCGCTCAGTCCGGAACCGCGCGACTGCTACGGTCGCAGGTTCGAATCCTGTCCCGGGCATGGATGTGTGTGATGTCCTTAGGTTAGTTAGGTTTAAGTAGTTCTAAGTTCTAGGGGACTGATGACCACAGATGTTTCGTCCCATAGTGCTCAGAGCCATTTTTTTTGTAAACTGTCGAAGCTGCAGTGGTAAAGTACCGGAACTTCATGTGCTGATAGAAAGCACCGAAGCTGAAATCGTTATAGGTACAGAAAGCTGGCTGAAGCCAGAGATAAATTCAGCCGAAATTTTTACAAAGGCACTGACGGTGTTTAGAAAGGATAGAGTGCATGCAACCAGTGGTGGCGTGTTTGTCGCTGTTAGTAGTAGTTTATCCTGTAGTGAAGTAGAAGTGGATAGTTCCTGTGTATTATTATGGGTGGAGGTTACACTCAACAACCGAGCTAGGTTAATAATTGGCTCCTTTTACCGACCTCCCGACTCAGCAGCATTAGTGGCAGAACAACTGAGAGAAAATTTGGAATACATTGCACGTAAATATTCTCAGCATATTATAGTCTTAGGTGGAGATTTCAATTTACCAGATATAGACTGGGACACTCAGATGTTTAGGACGGGTGGTAGGGACAGAGCATCGAGTGACATTATACTGAGTGCACTATCCGAAAATTACCTCGAGCAATTAAACAGAGAACCGTCTCGTGGAGATAACATCTTGGACCTACTGATAACAAACAGACCCGAACTTTTCGACTCTGTAAGTGCAGAACAGGGAATCAGTGATCGTAAGGCCGTTGCAGCATCCCTGAATATGGAAGTTAATAGGAATATAAAAAAGGGAGGAAAGTTTATCTGTTTAGCAAGAGTAATAGAAGGCAGATTTCAGACTACCTAACAGGTCAAAACGAAAATTTCTGTTCCAACACTGACAATGTTGAGTGTTTATGGAAAAAGTTTAAGGCAACTGTAAAATGCGTTTTAGACAGGTACGTGCCGAGTAAAACTGTGAGGGACGGGAAAACCTACCGTGGTTCAACAACAAAGTTAGGAAACTACTGCCAAAGCAAAGAGTGCTTCATTCCAAGTTTAAACGCAGCCAAAACCTCTCAGACAAACAGAAGCTAAACGATGTTAAAGTTAACGCAAGGAGGCCTATGCGTGAAGCGTTCAGTGAATTCGAAAGTAAAATTCTATGTACCGACTTGACAGAAAATCCTCGGAGGTTCGGGTCTTACGTTAAATCAGTAAGTTGCTCGACACAGCATATCCAGACACTCCGGGATGATGATGGCATTGAAACAGAGGATGACACGCGTAAAGCTGAAATACTAAACACCTTTTTCCAAAGCTGTTTCGCAGGGGAAGACCGCACTGCAGTTCCTTCTCTAAATCCTCGCACAAACGAAACAATGGCTGACATCGAAATAACTGTCCAAGGAATAGAAAAGCAACTGAAATCACTCAACAGAGGAAAGTCCACTGGACCTGACGAGACACCAATTCGATTCTACACAGAATACGCGAAAGAACTGGCCCCCCTTCTAACAGCCGTGTACCTCAAGTCTCTAGAGGAACGTAAGGTTCCAAATGATTGGAAAAGAGCACAGGTAGTCCCAGTCTTCAAGAAGGGTCGTCGAGCAGATGCGCAAAACTATAGACCTATATCTCTGACGTCGATCTGTTGTAGAGTATTAGAACATGTTTTTTGCTCGCGTATCATGTCGTTTTTGGAAACCCAGAATCTACTCTGTAGGAATCAACATGGATTCCGGAAACAGCGATCGTGTGAGACCCAACTCGCTTTATTTGTGCATGAGACCCAGAAAATATGAGATACAGGCTCGCAGGTAGATGCCATTTTCCTTGACTTCCGGAAGGCGTTCGATACAGTTCCGCACTGTCGCTTGATAAACAAAGTAAAAGCCTACGGAATATCAGACCAGCTGTGTGGCTGGATTGAAGAGTTTTTAGCAAACAGAACACAGCATGTTGTTATCAATGGAGAGACGTCTACAGACGTTAAGGTAACCTCTGGCGTGCCACAGGGGAGTGTTATGGGACCATTGCTTTTCACAATATATATAAATGACCTAGTAGATTGTGTCGGAAGTTCCATGCGGCTTTTCGCGGATGATGCTGTAGTATACAGAGAAGTTGCAGCATTAGAAAATTGTAGCGAAATGCAGGAAGATCTGCAGCGGGTAGGCACTTGGTGCAGGGAGTGGCAACTGACCCTTAACATAGACAAATGTAATGTATTGCGAATACATAGGAAGAAGGATCCTTTATTGTATGATTATATGATAGCGGAACAAACACTGGTAGCAGTTACTTCTGTAAAATATCTGGGAGTATGCGTGCGGAACGATTTGAAGTAGAATGATCATATAAAATTAATTGTTGGTAAGGCGGGTAACAGGTTGAGATTCATTGGGAGGGTCCTTAGAAAATGTAGTCCATCAACAAAAGAGGTGGCTTACAAAACACTCGTTCGACCTATAATTGAGTATTGCTCATCAGTGTGGGATCCGTACCAGATCGGGTTGACAGAGGAGATAGAGAAGATCCAAAGAAGAGCGGCGCGTTTAGTCACAGGGTTATTTGGTAAGCGTGACAGCGTTACGGAGATATTTAGCCAACTCAAGTGGCATACTCTGCAAGAGAGGCGCTCTGCATCGCGGTGTAGTTTGCTGTCCAGGTTTCGAGAGGGTGCGTTTCTGGATGAGGTATCGAATATATTGCTTCCCCCTACTTACACCTCCCGAGGAGATCACGAATGTAAAATTAGAGAGATTCGAGCGCGCACGGAGGCTTTCAGACAGTCGTTCTTCCCGCGAACCATACGCGACTGGAACGGAAAAGGAGGTAATGACAGTGGCACATAAAGTGCCCTCCGCCACACACCGTTGGGTGGCTTGCGGAGTATAAATGTAGATGTAGATGTTTATGACTTTCTACTATTTCAAGATAGTTAACTTTTCTTCCTTTATACTGTAAATGTGATGTAATACTTAATGTTTCACTTTGTAACTATGGTCTTCTTTAAGCAGGTGGTTCTTATCATGCTTTTATATGGATAGCTGATGAAATACAGTTGACAACATGTTCTAAAGTATGCTCGAATATCGCTTCTATCAGACGCATCGGTGACAACGTTCAGCGCCAACTCTGACTTCACAGTCGGATATCCTTGTAATGCACAGACAATACATGAGCCATGCTCGGCTACCTTTTGCCACCTGCCGGCTGGCACGTCCAAGACTTGTGGTGTCTTTGTTTTGCTGAGAGGAATCAGTTTTCAGTTTCCTTTCTTTCTGTGTGATTGTGTCAATGACTCCACAAAGCTTTGCCCTTTCGTTTTTCCATCTGTTTATGGTTGTTTGGTTGGTTGGTTTGGGGAAGACCAGACAGCTTGGTCATCGGTCTCATCGGATTAGGGAAGGATGGGGAAGGAAGTCGGCCGTGCCCTGTCAGAGGAACCATCCCGGCATTTGCCTGGAGTGATTTAGGGAAATTACGGAAAACCTAAATCAGGATGGCCGGACGCGGGATTGAACCGTCGTCCTTCCGAATGCGAGTCCAGTGTCTAACCACTGCGCCACCTCGCTCGGTTCATCTTTTTATGCATATCCTTCTACTCTTCTGTTCTAACTGAACATTCACTTTATACAATCATCAGCAAGTTGCACAAAAGATAGTTTATTCTTCTACCAGTTACGGGCACCTAGTGTCCTTCTTCATAAGCGTATAACTATAGCACTGTTTGCGAGCATCAGAAATATGTAGACGTGACCACAGTACTATGCAGCAAATATCTTATTTATTTCTGACGCTCGGAAGTAAAGCGATAATTGTAAACTTCTCAAGAAGGGCAATAGCTGCCTGAAAAGGGTACAGCAATAAAATTTCTTTAGTGTAACTGGCTGGTGACTATTTCAACAGACAGACATGCAATTGCTGAAAAATGGATAAAATATTAAATTCATGTTGTGGTTAATGTTCGAATTTAAACTAGGGTATGTGTTGGTGACCCACTGACACAGTAAAGAGCAGGAGATCGATGAACTTGGTAAGAGATGTTCTGGTTTCCAGAACGGTGACAACTTTGATACAGCCACCTACGCAAGTCTTTCGTGTGCACCTACATCCAGGTGAACTTGTTTACTTTAACTACCTTTTATCTTCCACATTCCCTTCCATTAGCAAACTGGGTACTCCTTGGTGCCTCAGGATGTATATTGTCAGTTGATCGCTTCTTTAGTCGAGTTGTGCCGCAAATTTATTTTTTTCCATAGCTCGAATCAGCACCACCTCATTAGTTATTCGATCTGCCCATCTAATTTTGAGAATTATTCTGTAGTAGCAAATTTTAAAAACTTAAAATATCTTCTCGTCTGGACTTATTGTCGTCCACGTTTCTCTTTCATACAAGGCTACATTCCAAGCAGTTACTTTCAGAAAAGTTTTCCTACAATATAAATTTACATTTGAAGTTAACAAAATTTATCATTTTCTGAAATGCTTTTCTTGCTATTGCCAATCTACGTTTTATATAATTTCTACTTCGGCCACAGCCACAAATATTGCTGCACAAATAACAAAGCTCATCTACTGCTTACCATGTCTCACCTCCTAATTTAATTCCGTCGGAAACACCTGGGTTAATTCTGCTACATTCCCTTACTCTTCTTTTATTCTTGCCAATGTTCATCCTATAACTAAATTTCCATATACTGTTCATTCTATTTAACTCACCTTCCAAGTCATTTAGCATCGCTGTCATAGTTACAAAGTAACTGCCAACCTCAACCTTTCACCTAAAGTAAGTCGTAGGGTCAGTACTGCCTCGCGTGATGCTACATCTCTCCGGAGCCCAAAGTGACCTTCCTCGAGGAGGCTTTTACCAATATTTCCATTCTTCTGTTAATAATTCGTTCCCGTATTTTGCAACTAGAACTTGTTACAGTAAAAGGTTTGGTATTATTCGTATCTGTTAAGACCGTCATTCTTAGCGATTTGAATTTCAATCATTCTCCTTGAATTCAGGAGGTATTTCGCCTATCTCTCTTACCTCGGATAGTTTTGTAATTATAAAATCTCCTATGGTTGCAAATAATTCTGAGAAAATGTCGTCTACTCCAGGCGCAATTCTCAGACAGTTCTCATAGTAACACACCTTCCATGTCTTCTTCTTCTCTTCCTTTCCTTTGATATTTTCTTCAAGTTTGTTTTCTTCTACATATTGTATTTCTTCCATCTTTCAGCTTTGCTCAGTACAGATTCGCCGTCAGAGCCATGCATCCCATCTCTTGATACTGACAAACAGCTGCTTCTCTTTTCTTCAAAGGTGTCTTTAATTTTCCTGCAGGCGGCATTTATGTTATCTATGTTTCCAATAGTCAGACGTATTTCTACAGCTTTTCGTTTCTTCTCGGGTCATTCCTGCCTTGCCATTTTGCGCTTTCTGTCAGAATATTGTTCTAGATTTCTGTGTTTCGTTTTGCCTGCATCACTTGCTTTTTTTTTTTTATTTTCTTGTATCCACCTCACGATCTTGTGTATCGTATTATATCAACGTATTTCTACTAGGCCTTGTGTCTTTGCCTAGTTGTTCCTCATCTGCCTTCAGTATACCATCTCTTCACGTTCTCCTTCTGTTGTGATTCTTTAGCCTTTTTGGGACATATATATTCTAAACATGCGATCCTTCTGTCAGAGATCTAGTTACACGGGAAATCGTTTCCTTCTATTGGCCTCGCGAATTGATGCAGCAATTGGATATCTGTAATTCAGATCTGTTGTGAACAGAATCATAGGATTTTACTATGATGCGACGACGTTAAGCAGTACAACTCACTAACTCACTGATATTTCAGGACGTAGCACCTTAATATGCCCTAATTAAAATATGTCAGCTCTACGTTACTCAATACGGGATAGCTTCAGCACTTGCGTAAATGAGCTTCGGATTTAGCTGAGACAACATCTCGTAGCAATAAAACACTTAACACTGCATCCTGCACGCGCAGCGAGTCTTGTCTTGCAGACACAATGCTGGCTTCGTGCCAGGGAGAGACAACGTGTCAGCTATTCAAGTGATGTAACACAGCGCTATCGGTCATATATCAGGGCAACGGACGAAGAAATATTACCTCCCACAAAATTCGTTAGTTAGTAACTGTATTGTGTGCCCGACTTAGTCTTGCAGATTTTATCCATCCAGAATGCTTTCATTTTTAAATGACCGGTTTCGGGTCAGATTTTTACAAATGAAAGCAATCCAGACGCACAATAAAATCTGTTGCACAATAGGTGAAAGCGGATTTTCTCCGAAGACATTATGTTAAATTTTGGAAAAAATGGTGAGTTAGTCATGACCTACCAAAGCATGTCCATCATTTAGGAAAAACACATGTTTTTAACATATTGTTACGTGTGCCGATATCAGAGTCAGACGACTTCTTCATGCACGAAGGAGACAGCACGCTATAACGGAGCATGCCAATAATATCGTGTTCAGTTGCACTTTTAATTCGCTGGATCTCTATAATGAAGTTGTAGCAATCACGGAAGTTTGTTTGAAAACTACAGCGCCTTATCCTGTTCGAGATGACATGCCATTGTCTTCCCCTGATCTTCTGATCAGACACACAACCAACCTTTCCCGGACAATACTCTTCCTGAAAAACTACAGTCTTACATGAATACTGAACTATTGTGGACCTAGGCATTTTTCCCATTAACATGCCATCACCAGAGATAAAAGAAGCTATAAAGAAATAACGTCAAACAAACACATTTTCAGTCTGACACTTACCCACCTTAGGCGCATCTACAACAATAAAACTTCACAATGAAGCTAGAAGCCTGACCAGCACTAGAAGGAAATGAGGTAGTGTTTTGATTAGCTCCAATTGGACAATGCGGAGAAAAGAATCGACCGCGAATATGTTGATGGACCCATCCTATGATTTGTCTGAGACCGGAAGAGCGCTCTACAAATGGGTCACCAGAATTTGACTGTCAGGACGACGTAAACAAATCACCTGAAGCGATCTTCGGAAATTGCGGAAGACAGTCAGTGCCATGGGCAGTGCGTTACTCAAGTAGCACTAAGGCACAGGTTGATCCTGTCAGCTACACTATGTAATCAAAAGTATTCTCACACATGGCTGAAAATGACTTAGAAGTTTGTGGTGCCCTCCATCAGTAATGCTGGAATTCAATATGATGTTGGCCCACTCTTAGTTTTGATGTCAGTTTTCACTCTCGCAGCCATACGTTCAGTCAGGTGCTGGAAGGTTTCTTGGGGAATGGCAGCTCATTCTTCACGGAGTGCTGCACTGAGGAGAGATATCGATGTCGGTCGGTGAGATCTGGCTCGATGTCGGCGTTCCAAAACATCCCAAAGGTTTTGTATAGGATTCAGGTCAAGATTCTCTGGAGGCCAGTCCATTACAGGGATGTTATTGTTGTGTAACCTCTCAGGCAACGGCCGTGCATTATGAAAGATGTAATCCGCCATCCTCGAAATGCTCAACAGCGGGAAACAAGAAGGTGCTTAAAACATCAATGTAGGCCAGTGCTGTGATAGTGCCACTCAAAACAACAAGGGGTGCAAGCCCCCTCCATGAAAAACACGACCACACCATAACACCACCGCCTCCGAATTTTACTTTTGCCACTACACACGCCTGCAGATGACTTTCACCGGGAATTCACCATGCCCATTCTCTGCCATCGGATATCACATTATGCACCGTGATTCGTCACTCCACACAACGTTTTTCCACTGTTAAATCGCCCAATTACACCAAACGAGGCGTTTATTGGCATTTACCGGCGCAATGTGTGGCTTTTAAGCAGCCGCTCGACCATGAAATTCAAGTTTTCTCACCTCCCGCCTAGCTACCAAAGTACTTGCAGTGGATCCTGATGCAGTTTGGAGTTCCGGTGTGATGGCCTGGAGCGATGTCTGCCTATTACACGACCCTCTTCAACTGTCGGCGGTCTCTGTCAGTCAACAGGCGAAGTCGGCCTGTACGCTTTTGTGCTGTACGTGCCCCTTCACGTTTCCAGTTCACTGTCACATCGGAAACAGTGGACTTACGGATATTTAGGCGTGTGGAAATCTCGCGTACAGATGTATGACACAAGTGACACCCAATCACCTGACCACGTTCGAAGTCCGCGAGTTCCGCGGAGCGCCCGATTTTGCTCTCTCACGATGTCTAATTATTACTGAGGTCGCTGATATGGAGTAACTGGTAGTAGGTGGCAGCACAATGCACCTAATATGAAAAACGTGTGTTTTTGGGGGGTTCGGATACTTTTGATCACATAGTGTATTCTCTGTATCTAGTCAGCTGTGGCTGTTGCTTCTGGAGATTTCGAACGATGTGGATCGCCACCAGCAAATCAGTATCAGTCGGGCGTGGAACTCAAAACAATCAAGATTTTAGCATCAACAAACTGA
This sequence comes from Schistocerca piceifrons, assembly GCF_021461385.2. Classification (NCBI taxonomy): domain Eukaryota; kingdom Metazoa; phylum Arthropoda; class Insecta; order Orthoptera; family Acrididae; genus Schistocerca; species Schistocerca piceifrons. The sequence continues at coordinate 586,169,996 of NC_060142.1, read as the reverse complement.
TAAGCTGGTAGCACCAGGAAAGTGACAGAAGTGAAAAACGTGAATCACTTTTCAGCTGACAACGGAAGATACTGCCGTTTCCACTTTAGACTTTTTTACGTTACAATAACAAGTGACGGTTAGCTCTGAATTTTCTTTGTGTGTCTCAGTAACTATAGATTCAGGTCCATGCTGATGTGACAAATTGTAACTTTTCAATTGGAACTTTATGCTTGTTGGTGGCTACGTGTAACTATTAGTCGTAGCTACGTGAAAGTCTGGAGATCCTGTTTGTAGAAGTATAGCTGTGTAAGCTATATGCAATCTCTGAGAAGCCTGTACTCTCTATATTTGGACTTCTGACGCAAACCATTTATACAATCATTTAATTGTATAACATCTGTTTGTATGTTAACCAATCCAACATCTACATACGGAACTGTGTAAAGTACTTGTATCATGACTGACCGTATCACTGACTATAACGTGTGCTTTTGATATTACTTAAATAAATGTCGCTAAGCGCAATGCGAGTAAGCCAAGCGCCAGAAAATTACGTATTAATAATCGGATCAATAAATCTGCAATGCATATCCGGATAACCGTATTTCAGAAACTTTTTAAACAGGCAAGTGGGAGGGAAGGCTTGATAGAGATAACTTGACTACTATTGTGGTTTAGTTGCGTAGTAATTACAGGGATTAGAGAAAATGATCCTGTATACATTGCTGACCATTGTTGTTAACAATTACTGTAATTCTGTATAAACCTGTAGAACAGAAAGCCCATGAAATGAATCCTGTAGATAAAACTTTCTCTTGCATTCTGTACTTTAAAAAGAAAAGGGTTGATCGTGATTGCTTCCTGAGTTCATACATATAACGAAGTATTTAAACTGACAGTGTTCTGATAGCCAAGACACAAGTTACAATATTGAAAAAACTAAAACTGAGAAAGCTCCCTAAACGCGACATTCCGTTTCCTGCAATGTCAGCACACTTCGAATGCATATCTAGCTATTGCCTCACTTGATATGTACCAGGGTGCAGCAACCTCATCTCGAAATCAAGCCACCACACCAGCAGGGTCCAAGCCAAAGCATCTGATTCTATCAACGCTCGACAAAGACGTTCTCACGTACTGACAACTCGACAACAATACAAACTTTGGAATCCAAAGACGCTTCTCTACACATGTGCTCAGGAAACATGCTTTCTGATATAAATCTTACAAACAAAACTACCGTCTCTCATAATATAGAAACCTTACAAAACGACCGCCACGATGCTACGAGAAGGGTATACGCTTCACAGTCTGCTGCTTCCTATTGATACAGTTGTGAGTATTCCACGAACTCCTGTGGACTTAAACTTTGTGTATTTGAGCTTCTATTAGCCAGCGAATTCACATTTCAGTGTGTACTTCAAGCGCGTATTTACACAAATTCAACTGTTTAATTGAATACAAATATGTCTCAGTGAAAGTAATAATAAACCGTAATACATTAATGTGGTCTGAATATAAAATAATACTTTAATTGTCTTTCCCGTTTGCATAACGTCGATGTGTTTCGCGAAGTTTCTGTTGGACTGAAAGGGGGGGGGGGGGTTAACACAGGAAGAAGTGAAATTGTGCAGGCGGATCGCGAGCTGTTCTTGGATAGTTTGGCTGGTAAGAGCAGTGCCCGAAAAGGTAGCGGGTTCGTGTTCCGGTCCGACACAAAGTTTCAATCGTGCTGGAAGTATGAGAACAGTTACAGTCCCGTCCAGAGTGAAATATACATTCTGGAGCCTATTTTGTAGTTTTAGCTGAGCTGTGCTGTGTAATCATGCAGGATGAAACCACAGTATTATGAATGGGAAAAACTGAGAAACCCTATATGTCCTAAAAACTAAACATTTTAGGAGATACAAAATCATACCAGTTCTTAGAGTTATGATGAAATTCAGTTTTACTTCTTATTTTTTGCCAAAATGATTGTAGTGGAAAAAAATACCAATGCACTGTAGACATACATTTTCTTAACATTCAGTTAAAATTTATGTACTGAATATGTGGGCTTTCTCCATATTCCGTAGTAAATAAGCAATAGTTGTTACTTAACTCATACTTTATTCAAAAATGGCTCAAATGGCTCTGAGCACTGTGGGACCTAACATCTGAGGTCTATAGTCCCCTACTTAAACCTAACTAACCTAAGGACATCACACGCATCCATGCCCGAGGCAGGATTCGAACCTGCGACCGTAGCGGTCGCACGGTTCCAGACTGAAACGCCTAGAACCGCACGGCCACACCAACAGGCTCATACTTTATTGCTAATATGGACAAAAACCCAACAAATTATGCCGCTTTTCCATTCTTTGGCATTATACACCACACGTGGTTAATTCTTGTACGCACTTTGGCCAATTATGTATGTCACAGTGGAAGTTCTGACGATTTCTCCTTTTGCTGGTAATGGTAGAAACCGCCTTAGGGTATGCATTTTCTTCTCGTTTGTGGGCTCATAATCTTGCTACGCATAACTTACAGGCTTGATAGAGTTACAGACGGATCAGCCAGTTGGAATGTATGATCTTCTGTTCCATCAGTGAATGGCCTAACTTTAACAACACCAATACGTTCATGTAAATATCACGACTGCATGAATTGCGTTACATGAAAGTGCTGTTTGATACCTCCATATGTAACCGTTCCTTGGCTTTCAACGGAAATATTCTTTTGATAATAATTTGGCCACAATTCCTTAAAATCTAGCATGTTTCTGTTTCTTGTATTCTCACTTCAAAATTCACCTTTTGTCTGGATTCCATGATTAATTATGCATATTTCTGCAGCTAATATATCCAAGCCACCTTTTTAATTTTCTTTTTTACCATGCCGAAATCTCTGTCACACGGAAGGTAGGAGTGGCTTCTGAAATCGTCCATGTGACACAAGCACTGAACTATACCTCACCATAGAATGGTTTTTATTTTGGCCTCCACAAGAAATGAAGGACAAGCGATGGTGTTTTTAGCATGTTGTCTACCAATTTTATTTATATAATCAAAAAGAAATGAACAGATTTCATCGATGTTTTTTCATGCTATTCCTTCATATAAAGGTAAAACCTGGCTCTTCCTCTCCGTCAGTCGTGCACATTAAAGAGATTTACTGAATGCTGACGCAAATAAAAATCGTCTTCTATCGTTATCTGAGGCAGTGGCAGGTTCTGAAATAAATCAGCGTGATGCCTGTAATGGTAGACTCTGTTTCAGTTTTATTTTTAACCGCATGTTAGCTGACCAGATGGAGGCGTATGCAGCTTCAAAGAGGAGGACAAAGTTAGAAAAAAGAGGACGCATGAAAAAAATGCTCAAATTGAATAAATGAATTAATCGGTAGATATAACACATATTTCTTATTGGTACTTTTCCGAAGATCCAATTTTCTGTAGAAACGTAGGCTTGCTTAGCAGATAGTTGTAAAAAGATACACAGGAAAATTATTTTGAATTATACTGGATCATTAACATACCCTCAACAGATTCAAGGTTCACCCTGTCCCTGTCATCAGTTCACTGTTTTGTAATGACAATCAACGGAGTTACTCTCGTAAAAATACTTGACCCATTTTTTTTTACAACAAGATAAACCACTGAATTCAAAATCATGACTATTCGGTTTCAGAAATTTTCTGAGATTATAGAAATGCTGAAAACATTTTACGTCTTCAATTTCAAAAGCTTTACATATGGGGATATATGTATTAATGAGTGCCGATATCTGCTTGCATTGTATTTCCAGGTATCAAGAGGGTGACTGTATAAAAGTTGGCGGTTATTTCGAGAGCAGACCCAGTGCGTTACGTCACTCGATGACGAGTGTTGAAAATCAGCTTGGACACGGAACAGGCTGAAGCCAAGCACTGGGTAGAAGAAGTGTAGCAGGCGGTGTCAAGGCGGTAGCGCCGTTGATAACATCCTAATGAGACTGTTACACTGCAGCCGTCTATTTCCCGTTTACACGCAGTGTAAATCTTTCACGCTTCATGAAGGAAATACCTGAACGCCTTCCAACGTCTATTGAGCTCAACAATTGTGAGGGTTATTTGCCAGCTGACTCATAAATAGTCTTGATTCTATTCTAGGCAGTGCAAGTACTCACGAGAAACCGAAATAGTCGTAGTTCTCATTGCACCTGGTCCCCCTATTCCTCTCATTTCGCTGTTTCGCGCTTAAAAATAACACCAATGCTTCTTTGGCATAGCTCCTGTGGTGCTGCGTCTGTCTTTAAATTGAATCTGAACGCCGAATGTTCAGTTAACGAGTGGCGACGCAATTAGGGTGATACAACTCGTCGATGTGAGTTTGTTTCAGAAACGTATTTGAGACAGGAAGAAAAGGTGAATAAGAGTTTAACATCCCGTGGACCCGGATATTGTTAATGGAATCGCCCTGGAACTCAGCTGATTTTATTAATAGCAAATCATGGTTAAAAAATCGTGATGGTGACTGCTCTCGAATTTCGTATGCAGTCATCGACTCATTCCACTAGGAAAATTTAGTTTTTAGTCCATTGAAGATTTAATAGCGAAAATGTTATAAACTGTAGATCGTTTAGACAGCTTCTACATGTATTTGAACACTTAAGGAAATGAAAACAAAAAGTTTGAAACGCCATGACAACAATTTTAATTTTTAAGCGTTACTACAACCGGATGTCAGGCACCCAACCAACACACTCACGAATTTTCATTATCTTGGTAGTTAAAGATGTAATGGTTGCTGGTACATTACTGCTTAACTGACTGAAGTACGTTTTGTTAAATTCTGACAGTAATATTGCGCTTCGGTTTGTCTTAAACCTACAGTCCTTGGGAACCAGGTAGGAGATGGTCCTAACCTATTATTGAGACTGGTTTGTAGCTTTTAATAAATTGTAATTTCTGTAACATTATAGGATGTGTGTCGCTGGAACAAAAAAATGTGTGTGAAATCTTATGGGACTTAACTGCTAAGGTCATCAGTCCCTAAGCTTACACACTACTTAACCTAAATAATCCTAAGGACCAACACACACACCCATGCCCGAGGGAGGACTCGAACCTCTGCCGGGACCAGCCACACAGTCCATGACTGCAGCGCCATAGACCGCTCGGCTAATCCCGCTCGGCATCTCTGGAACAAAGACTAGCTGAAGTAAATGAAAGCAATGAAATAATAATGAAACCAGTGAAATAATATCTTCCACTGCATGCTGGAGCAGCTTCTCGTACCGCCACCACAAGATCCTAGGGCAATGTTTCCCTGCTGCACAAAGTGAAATATAGGGTATAAAAGGATTAGAGTAGTGTCAAACGGGATACCGGCGGTAATATGTGTAGTAGGCACATGCGGAAGATGAAATCAACGCAAAATGGAAAGACTCCATCAAACCATTCGATACAGCGATACGTAGTAAGTCAAGTGCTTTTAAACAAAAAGTTGACAACTGTAAATTAGTAAATGTTACGTAGGTAGTACATGATCATTAAAATTTGGGTAGGCTCACTGTATTGCAATCAAAACCTGTTACATATTTCCACCAAGCAATTAAGACGGATAACAATAAAAACGTGCAAAACTGTAAATACATCTCATTGAAGCCAATATTTTATGATAGAATTTTGAGTAGCCTGCGGGACTTTTCTGTAGGAATCAAGATGGTTCCCTCAAACCTCTATCGTAACAATGCTTCCTCTCCAGAATGAGATATTGACTCTGCAGCGGAGTGTGCGCTGATATGAAACTTCAGATTAAAACTGTGTGCCGGACCGAGACTCGAACTCGGGACATTTGCCTTTCGCGGGCAAGTGCTCTACCATCTGAGCTACCCAAGCACGACTCACGCCCAGTCCTCACAGCTTTACTTCTGCTAATGGCTAAGCCATGTCCCCGCAATATCCTTTCTTCCAGGAGTGCTAGTTCTGCAAGGTTCGCAGGAGAACTTCTGGGAAGTTTGGAAGGTAGGAGACGAGGAACTGGCGGAAGTAAAGCTGTGAAGACGGACCGTGAATCGTGCTTGGGTCGCTCAGATGGTAGAACACTTGCTCGCGAAAGTCAAAGGTCCCGAGTTCGAGTCTCGGTCCGGCACGCAGTTTTAATCTGCCAGGAAGTTTCAATGCTTCCTCTGTTCATTCACGACGTCGACAAGGAAGCAAATAACTGCAATTCAACATGATACCGTGTTTCTAGACTTTCAGAAATTGTCCTTCGAAGTTCCCCATCATTGTTTGTAATGAATATACGGGCTGACAGAAAACCCGAAAAGATATGCACGGTTTTCTGCTGGTTTCAGTGTACTGTGTCTGTCGCTGACGAGTTGTCTGCCAGGCCTCTTGCCGTGCGTCATACGTCCACTGGCGAAGCTGCTGTGGCCATTTTGCTCTCTGTGTCTTGTGGGATGCGGTAAGCACAGATACTCGAGGCCCCTGCAGACTCCAGCGTGCAGCTGGTTCTGCATGGCATTGGTGCTCTCCAACTGCTTCCAGCCAGCACTGAATTTGCTGCGTCGTTCCTCGCCCATCCACTGCAATGGCTGATGTCGGTCATTGTTACCAGCACGTTGTTTCCCACTGCAGTTGACTGTGGTGACAGAGCATTTGCCGATACGAGGTACTGTCCTTGCCATATCTTCATTCTGTTTCTATGTTCTGTTCTCTCTTCAATTACTTATTTACGTACATCAACTCCTTCAAGATTTTCACGCGTTTTGCTAAATCAATAAGATCTGCATTTTCATTATTCAAAATGTTGGATAACCTTCGATGGATTCTTTGATGCGCCCTTAGATTTTCTGTTACAGTTTTTCTTCCTGAATGCTTACACTAATTTTTATTTTACGAGAACAAGACATAAAATACGTTTCTCGGGAGACAAGGTTCGTAACTTAATAAATAACGATTAATAGATGTTTACTTGACGTACACTAGTCAGAATAATTAAAATATTCAGCTTCTCCTTTTGTGGACTGCTTAATAAAGGAACAATGAATGAGACCTTCAACCAAGTCATAATTTAATTACTTGCTTTATATTCTTTTACGTATGAGATGGTATACTGATTCTAATGATTACGATGTCAATCGTAAACTAAACTCTAGTGTCCTCATGTAACAAGTTTAGGATTATTGTTATTATTAAAAGAGTTATTATTAAACGACTAAAGCAAATTTCATTGCACATTTGCAAAATGTTATAGATGACTCTGTGACAGTCACCGAGACTAGTTAGTGGTACATTTCAGTCCAGGAGGATGTACTCAACTGTCGTCACTATTCAGGTCATTTAGACGAGATTGTTAATTTTAATTATTCGAGCCACTTTTAATCAGAACACTACCTGTTTAACGACCCCGAAGTATGACCCATAGTGAGCCGTGGGGGAGTTGCTGGCAACAGTGATTCTCTTATCTAGTAGGAGCAGTAATCCTGCTCGTTCTGGGATGTGCGTTTTCTCTTTGGTTTTCCTCTTCTGGCCACTATTTAAGTGCGGCGCTTCCGGCTGTGGTTCTCTTGGTTTTCCGCTCCGGGACCCTAACCGTCCTGCTTGCCCGAAGCTTGGGCATACTGACTGTTGTGTTGGAGAATCTCGGAGTGACCGTTACAGAGGAGCGTTCGTTGCTCGCGGCGGGCGGGCTGGTGGTGATGGCCTCCAATGCACTAGCACGTGTATATATTGTATTACCTGATGCTGGATTCCTATATATGCTGTGTGGATTCTCGTCGTTTGCTTCCACTAACGGTGGGCATCAGCTATTTCTTTGAGGTTGTGTTTTGTGATCAAACTGATCGTAATTTGTGTTCAGAGCCGGAAACAATTATTTGTATGTGATGATCCCCGCCGTGCCGGCCGGGGTGGCCGAGCGGTTCTAGGCGCTACAGTCTGGAGCCGAGCGACCGCTACGGTCGCAGGTTCGAATCCTGCCTCGGGCATGGATGTGTGTGATGTCCTTAGGTTAGTTAGGTTTAAGTAGTTCTAAGTTCTAGGCGACTGATGACTTCAGAAGTTAAGTCGCATAGTGATCAGAGCCATTTGAACCATTTTTTATCCCCGCCGTGGCGGGAATAAGGAATTCACTCTTTATTTCGGTATATGTTGAGTAGAGGTGTTAAGAGAGTAAAACACTGCTCAGTGAGGGGAACATTATGTGTGAGTAGTGTGAAGGCTGCAAGAGCCATTCCAGTATAGTGCGCAGGCCATGTTTAGCGTTAAGACAGAGTGCTCTTAATGTTGCTTGAGTATCTTATGATTTATTCTGTCGTCTCCGTTTGAAGAGACCGTGATTTTGGTTCCTTGCATTGTGTATTTTTACGCTCTTGGCTCGGCAGGGGCGTTAACGTCTCCAGACTTTATGCTTGTTATTGGGATCTGCCTGTAAGAGTAAAGAATTAAGAGATGAGCTGAAAGAAGTGAATAATTTTCCATGCTATTTGTTTGAGGTCTTTCATGTGTTAAGGGTATTACATTTAAAGGGGAGTGAGGGGGGTGGGGGTGGGGGGTGAAATAAGAGGGTTTATGTTGTGTCCTATAGTTTGGTTGTCTGTCTTTTTTTTAAAAAAATAAAAAAATGATGTTATAGTGCACTACAAGCAACGGTACAATCAGTTCCTGACTGACCAATACAGGGGGCGGCGCGTTGGTTGAAATGTATTCGGACGCCGTTAGCTCGGCCAGCTACGTCTTGCTGACGCGCGGCGCTACTTGGCTGTGTCCTGCCAGAGTCGCTGCTCGCCCCAATAGTTGACAGAAGTCGAGTATTCTCTCTCTCGTAATTATTTGGAGACTCCTCTCGTTAATGTGTTGGGGCCGCGCCAAGGTGCGCCCCCTGTTCACAGTAGTTCGGTCACTCTTGTGTTAGGGTGGGTCATCCAACCGGGTGGCCCCCTGTTGCGTGGAACTTCAACTGTTAAGATAACTGTCTTTTCTGCTTAAATATTGTTGTTATATTTGAAAGGGATTTTACGAGTGAGTTCAGTAGATTAAGTCACTATATAATTGGTGGATTTCCGTTGTTCTACGATCTGTTTATTGGTCTAAGGTTCCCGTTGGGGAATTTTCTTTTTTACTTAAAATTTGTTATTTAATGTTCTGTACTGTTGCTTGTTTTACCAGCAGGGATTTAGTCCCGGTGAATTCCTGTTAAATTTGTGGGCAATTATGCTTGTCATCTATATTTATCTGGGGCTATTTTTATTTAGTTAAAAGAAAGGGTCTTTACTTAAGATCTTTCATTCCATATACTGTATAAGGTTTTTCATTACATATTTTGTGGCTATTGGAAGGCCTGTTTGTAAAAGATTCTGTAAAACTTGTTTTTGGGGATATGTGCAATAAATCTTTGTGAACTACAAGCCTGTGTTTGCGTTTTCTTGTGATTGCCTTTGTGACTGGTTTGAGGATTGTAAATTTCCCATTGCACATACACTCATATTACTAGTTAATATTCTTGCTTTCATTACTACCCCTTTACTGTACTCAAAGCGTTCGTTTATCTTCTTTTCACATCGGATACCGTTCCACTTGACCAGCTGAAATTTGTGACCGTGACTACACGACACAAACGACTGACTACCTAATAAAAACCGAACTTGCTCTCAAACATGGAACTTCGGTTATCAATACTGCTATGCCCATCAAATGGTTCAAATGGCTCTGAGCACTATGGGACTTAACTACTGGGGTCATCAGTCCCCTAGAACTTAGAACTACTTAAACCTAACTAACCTAAGGACATCACACACATCCATGCCCGAGGCAGGATTCGAACCTGCGACTGTGGCGGTCACGCGGTTCCAGCCTGTAGCTATGCCCATCGATAGACCGTCTCACTCCCGATTTCAAGTTGGACCTTCGAACAGACGAATGCAACTACAGGCATACATTCCTCACGCCAGTCGTTTGTAGAATCTTGGAATTCGTCTCAAGTTCATATACCCCTTTCTGAGACGGAGAGTTTCCCCAGTAGGAATCAATAAGGATTTCGTAAGCAAAGATCTGGGAAACCCAGCTCGCTATGATTGTTAAAGAGGGACAGAAAACAACAGACGGCGGTGACCAGGTTGCTACAGTGTTCATTGACTTGCGGAAGGCGTTCAATAAGGTTTCGTACCGGCGTTATTGAACAGAATAAGTGCGTACTGAATATGGTGGAATGTGACTGAATGAAACAGTACCTTGCACGTCATTTCATCGGAGAGAAGTTATCAGACGTAAATGTAGCGTCGGCCATACCTCTAAGGAAATGTTATAAGACCATTACTGTTCATAATATTTATGAATGACCTACTAGATTCCTTCCGAAGATGCAGGTTGTTCGCGATGATGTTGTTTGTACAGAGAAGTCGCAGAGCTAGAAAACAGCAGTGAAATATGGGAAGACCTGCTGAGTATCGACGTTTGGAGCAAGAATTAACATTTGACTTTCAACATTAATAAATTTAATGTGTTACACGTAAATAGCTGCAAAGATCCGTTATTGTGTGATTACTCGAGCAGTCATTGGAAGCAGTCACATCGATTAAGTATCTGGGAACTTGGGAGTATGCATATGAAACGATTTAAAGTGGAATGACCAATGAAACTTATGGTACTAAATGACATTCATTGGGAGATTCCTCAGAAAGTGTCGTACACTCACGAAGGACATAGCTTAAAAAACCCAGCACCCACCAATACCTGAATATTGCTCTTCATTCTGGGATTCATAGATGAGACACAGAAGATACAAAGCAGAGTATCGCGTTTCGCCATGAGTACGTTTATCAAGTCATAGCTTCGTTTATAAAGCGCGTAAGCGCCACGGAGATGCTCAGCGAACTGCAGTGGTAGACCCTACGACGCATCAAGTTGTTTAATTTTAAAATTGCGAGAGCGTTTGTGCCTGTGAGAGTCAATCAATATTTTGCTTTTCTTATGTACGCTGATATGACAAAAGTCATGGGACAGCGATAGGCACGTATACAGATGGCGTTAGTGTCCCGTACTCAAGGTATAAGAGGGGAATGCATTAGCGGAGCTGTCGCATGTACTCAAGTGATTCATGTGAAAAGTTGTCCTAGGCGATTGCGCTGGCCCGAGGGGACTTTGACCGCGGAACGTAGTTGCAGCTAGACGCAGGGGACATTCAGTTTCTGAATTCGTAAGGAAATTCGTAAGGAAATTCAGTTTTCCAAGATCCACAGTATCAAGAGAGTGCCGAGCATGCCAAATTTCAGACATTACCTCGCAGCACGGCAACGCAGTGGCCGACGCCCTTCACTTAACGACAGAGAGGAGCGGCGTCTGCGTAGAGTTGTCATTGCAAACAGACAAGCAGCAATGCGTGAAATAACCACATAAATAAACGTGAGATGTACTACGAAAGTATCTGTTAGTACAGAAAGCCGAAATTTGGCGCGGCAATCTTCCAGTGCGGTAGCAACGACCGACGCGAGTGCCTTTGGTAACAGCACGAAATTGCCTTCAGTGACTCTGCAGGATCCTAGACGACTAGAAAACTGTTTGAGTTGGTAATAGCTGATGGCAGCGTTCGAGTGTGGCGCAGGCCCCAAGAAGTCATAGACCCAAATTGTCAACAAGGCACTGTGGTGGCTCCATAATGGTGTGGGCTGTGTTTACATGGAATGGACTAGGTCCTGTGGTCCAACTGAACCGATCATTGACTGGAAATGGTTATGTTTCGCTGCTTCGAGATAATTTTCAGCCATTCATGAAGTTCGTGTACCCAAACAACGATGGAATTTTAATGGATGACTATGCGCCATGTCATGGAGCCACAACTGTTTGCGATTGGTTTAAAGAACATCCTGGACAGTTTGAGGGAATCATTTGGCCATCCAGATCGCAGACTGGAATCCCATCGGACATGTATGGGACGTAATCGAGAGTTTAGTTCGTGCATAAAACACTGCACCAGTAACACTTTCGCAATTAGGAACGGGGAAAGAGGCAGCATGTCTCAGTACTTCTCCAGGGGACTTCCAACGACTTGTCGAGTCCATGCCACGCCAGGTTGCTGCACTGCACTGGCAAAAGGCAGGTATGCCATGTCTTTTGTCACCTTGGGTGTGTACCTGGCGAAAAAACAATAAAGGGAAAATTAAAACTCCCGCACACGCGGAGGCTTATCAACAATTGACCTTCCCGTGGACCATAGGATTAAGTAGTTCTAAGTTCTAGGGGACTGATGACCTCAGATGTTAAGTCCCATAGTGCTCAGAGCCCTTTGAACCATTTGTCACTTGTGTCATACGCCTGTACGCGAGATTTCCACACTGGAATGAAGGAGGAATGGCGGGAAGTGTGAGGAGTTCACCTTGAGTACATACACTACCTAATCAAAAGTATCTATATACCTGTCTGAAAATGACTTACTAGTTCGTGGATCCCTCCATCGGTAATGCTGGAATTCAGTATGGTGTTGGCCCACCCTTAGCTTTGATGACAGCTTCCACTCTCGCAGGAGTACGTTCAATCAGGTCCTGGAAGGTTTGTTGGGGAATGGCAGCCCATTCTTCACGGAGTGCTGCACTGGCTAGAGGTATCGATGTCAGCCGGTGAGATCTGGCACGAAGTCGGCCTTCCAAAATATCAGAAAGGTGTTCTGTAGGATTCAGGTCAGGACTCTGTGCCGGCCAGTCCATTACAGGGATTAGATTTTCGTGCAAACACTCCGCCACAGGCCGTGTATTACGAAGAGGTGCTCGATCGTGTTGAAAGACGGAATCGCCAACCCCGAATTGCTCTTCAACAGTGGGAAGCAAGAAGGTGCTTAAAACATCAATGTAAGGCTGTGCTGTGATAGTGACACGCAAAACAGCAAGAGGGGCAAGCCCCCTCCACGAAAAACACGAACACACCATAAAACTACCGCCTCCGAATTTTACTGTTGGCACTATACTCGCTGGCAGATGACGTTCAGCGGGCATTCGTCGTACCCACACCCTGCCATCGGATCACCACATTGCGTACCGTGATTCGTCACTCCACACAACACTGTTCAAGCGCCCAATGTTTACGCTCCTTACACACAGCGAGGCGTCCTTTGGCATTTACCGGCGTGATGTGCGACTTATGAGCAGCCCCTCGACCATGAAGTTTTCTCGCCTCCCTCCTAACTGTCATTGTACTTGCAGTGGATCCTGATGCAGTTTGGAATTCCTTTGTGATGGTCTGGGTAGATGTCTGCCTATTATACATTACGACCGTCTTCAACTGTTGGCGGTCTCTGTCAGTCAACAGACGAGGTCGGCTTATACGCTTTTGTGCTGTACGTGTCCCCTCAAGTTTACACTTCACTATCACTTCGGAAACAGTGGACCTAGGGATGTTTAGGAGTGTGGAAATCTCGCGTACAGACGTATGGCACAAGTGACACCAAATCACCTGACCACATTCGAAGTCCGCCTCATTCTGTTCTATCACGATGTCTAATGACTACTGAGGTCGCTGATGTGGAGTACCTGGCAGTACGTGGCAGCACAATGCACCTAATTTTTTGGGTGGTTCCGCATACTTTTTACGACATAGTGTATAAATGGTTTTAACTGGCTCTGAGCACTATGTGACTTAACATCTGAGGTCTATAGTCCCCTAGAACTTAGAACTACTTAAACGTAACTAACCTAAGGACATCACACACATCCATGCCCGAGGCAGGATTCGAACTTGCGACCGTAGCGGTCGAGCGGTTCCAGACTGAAGCGCCTAGAGCCGCTCGGCCACAACGGCCGGCCCTCACATAGTGTATCAGGAGGAGCGTGCGGAGTGTAGATGTGTACGTAGATGACGGAGTGAGGTGGCGCAATGGTTAGCACACTGGACTCGCATTCGGGGGGGGGGGGGGGGGGGGGGGGTGCCTAAATCGCTACAGGCAAATGCCGGGTGGTTCCTTTGAAAGGGCACGGCCGACTTCCTTCCCCGTCCTTCCCTAATCCGATGAGACCAATGACCTCGGCGTCTGGTCTCCTCTCTCAAAACAACCCAACTCAATCTACGTGCTTTCGCTGTGTTGGCGGATCTCGAGTTAGGACGGGTGACGTGTTGTGGAGAGCTGGGTGGGCTGGTGCGTCATACATATCTACCGAAGCGCTGCTGGCCTGGCTGTTCGCCCTAGTCTAGGGTGTAGAGGAACGCTGCGTGCGCCTTGCAGGTGCGAGCTCTTCTCGCGTGTTGCGCAAATTGGCAGGCGGCTGCTGTTGACAGCGGCGCGACGATCACGGGACGGGCGCCGACCGGCCGGAACACGTGGGCTGCTCCCTGAGCCCTGCTCCGTGGACAGCGGCCAGACCCGGCGCCGGCGAGCTGTTCCCGGGCGATATTTCACAGCCTCGCCGTGCAACGCGCACGGTTTCAAAGCGCCCCGGTTTTCTCAGCGTGACTGATCGATGGTGTGCCATAGGCTGTTCAGCGGAGTTGTCCCTTTTATTTTCTGCGCGATATTTCGACGGTCTATTCAGTCGCCTTCTTCATGTACTGTCCGTTGTGTTGTTATACGTACTCGCTGCCTGGATGTCGACCACACTGTAAACTACTCGTATTATCGGTCTCGCGCCGCTATTTGTGGTCCATTTTGAGTTAGACAGCTGACAACCACTACGCCTTTTGATGCTATTTCGTTTGGCACAGGCCGCACAGATATTCTGTGAAACCATAGATTAGAGATATCTCTGGACATAGGATTCAGATGCACAGAATTGATTTTGTGTTGTCATCACACATTACTGCCGTCATCACATGATCTCGGGACGGCGCAGATTATTGCATTTGATACCTCGAATAAAGTGGGCTGCACGCTTTCAAGAGCAAAACGAACAGGCATCACGCCATGGCACCGTTACATCAGCCTGCATTTACACTGTCCGTCACATTACGTCACGTCTGTTTTCACAGACCAGTATTGGACGGCGAAAGTGAGGCTATGAAACAGCATCTGTGATACAAAAGGTCAGCTTAAAGTATCGGAATTCAGGAACTAACAACGACAAAGTTTATTAATAGCCAAAGCAAACAGGATCCGTTTTCTTTGTTAATGAGCTGAGAAGTGAAACAGAATTTCAAAACATCTGTATTATTTTCTAGGGAAACTATATATACATGTAGAAACACCTCAAACAACGGCTACAACGGAATAAATCGCGCCTGTTTACTTAATCCATTGGGTTTCTTTCGTACATACCTAAAAACATTACAGACAACGGTATTTTTCTCCTTAATTAAATCAGACCATTTCATTTAAAACGTTATTTAGTGGAAATTGCCTCGTTATCTTATGTTCTTGTTTTATATACATTAAGGACGTTAGCTCTGTTCTATTAATGTAAAACCTAAATAATTTCTCTCTTTCAGATATTTGACCTCGCTTGCGTAAACACATTGACTAGAAAAAAAACATCCAAGTCGTCATGGAACATTTGCAATTTGCCCCGGAAACAAAACACAATAATAAAATAAAGATTAAGAAGAAACGAAAGCACAAGATCCATTAATATAACAAGGGTGAGTGCAGCGAAAATAGGTTAACTTCCATTGGCAGACGACGATACAGTCAAATCTTTCTTTCCGAGAAACCTTGACATTGTGTGCCGTAACGGCCCGCTTACGGCTTGTGTCATTGCCGCCATTTGAAATGCACTTTGAAATGTTTTGACGTGACTTGAATTGACGTGGCGTGACGAGACGCAGCGGCCGGAGTCAATTGGCCTTAAACAACCAACGTCGGCCCGAGATATTGCGACAATTCCATTTTAATGTTGGCAACATTCGCAGAACGCAGTGCTCACTCCAGAGATATTTCTACTCTACGCCCCGAGGGCGCTGCAGTCGCTGCATAGTTTGAACCTTAGGCTGGATGCCATTGCAGTGATAAGGCTCGTAAGGACATAAGTCGACCGCTATATATTTATAGGGGCATACATATACAGTATTTGTTAGTCGTAATTGTACTGCCTGTACATTCCAGTTTATATGAAGAAAAATGGCGAAGGGTTGCGTAGTGTTAATTGTGCAAATAAATTCAATAAAAACCAGTATTACCTTTCATAGCTAAGTGGAATTTTTAGACGTTTTGTATGTTAATGTACTTGCCTGATAAATGTGTCAAACTGTTTCAGAACCACAGCTTTTAGAAAATGGTTAAACTCTGTCAGGAGGCAAGGTTTGCTATCGACAGATAACCTTTTTTTTATTTTTGGAACATTTCAAGGGAAGTTGTTTCCTTGCGAACAATGTTAATGGTAGAAGTCTGAAAGATGGAGCTGTTCCATAGTTCTTTCGTTTTCCGAACAATAGACAGCAGAAAGCAAATTATTTTCGTAAACCATATTACCTATGGTATTTCAATTTAACTGTAGAATTCAGACACACTGAGGTTAAATGAACAAGACATTTTGCGCCACTACCACAATGGCCGCTGTTCAATTTGTCCGCCGATGTGTGACGCGCAGATTCTCTCAGCCTTTCCCATGTTTGGTGGATGTGACTGCTGGCCAGAAATAGCAAGCCTTCCAAATAACGCTGAAGAGAAAAGCCCTTCTTCTAATATCATATGCACAGGACGTGATGCAATGCGTTCTTCTTCTTCTTTTGGATCGCGGCTATCAATCATCACTGGTATAATTGGATACACAGTATCTTTGCCCTTTGTTTTATAAGTTGTATTTGCATAGGATAAAAGAACTTGTAATTTTATTGTACCTATCAGCTATGTTTGAAGACGATCCTAAAATAATTCAGATGCTATTCTGACGTGTAAACCCTACGGCCCTTCGCTGGCAGCCACACTAAACTATAAGTGCTCCAATAACTGTCTGGGTAAGACTGTTCGCAGATCAGAGGAAGGCATCGCCATGTGGCAGAACCTCGCTTAGCAAAGAACAGTGGCTTTCTAACTCATCTGCGAAATGGCAACACCGTTATTTCAGACGTGTGAAGGTGCTTGCTTCTTTGCTAGAATCTTCTTTTGACAAAGATCAAATACATCCTACCACGCTGTACGTATGTCCAATATTTAGTCGTCGTACATAGGGGGTGGTTTTGCTAGTCCTGGACGCTACACATACACGCCTGTTGTCACACACAATGCATAAAACCAGCTGAATTCAGTCCCGAACCCTCGAAGAAGACGTACTCAGGAACAGACGAAAGATACATTATCCGAGTGCCTATAGCTGGGAAGTCGTATGAGTATCAGGCACGTGTTAACGCAGTGACGTTCAGCCAGGAATCAGGAAGTTCTGTTTCTTTTCTCCAAAGTAAGTTACGTACACTTTATTTTTCGACAGGAGTGCTATACTGTTAGTATAGTTTAGAGAACGAGACACAACAATCAATTCGGCATTGAACGCCACACTGCCAAACGAGTTACGAGAAACATTCCGAAACAAATATCGTAGGGTGCTGTGCTCTGGAGTAATTTTAGCACACGACAACGATACTATGTAAACACACACACACAGAGAGAGAGAGAGAGAGAGAGAGAGAGAGAGAGAGAGAGATGACGTCAGCACACTGCTCTTGCGATCGTTGTCAACTTTCCGGCGTTGCAGCCACTACGTCTTATTGAAATAGCTCCTCGCATGTGTGCAACAGTTCCCTACACCCTTAGAAAGCAAAATCTCCTGGCAGTATCTGAAACAGAGCAGTTATCGTTCGCATGATAGTCACACGGCTGACCAGTACGGTGGTCCGCCAACTGCTGTTAATGCAGTACGAAACAGTGTTCAGTACCACCTCAACGCTGCAACGTTAATACGTATGTAGCAACACGTCGTTACATTTTCCAGCGCTTACTTGATGAGCGCATCGAAGACGACTTAAGACGTTTGTGAGTCTCCAACATAAATGTGTAAAATATTCTCATGTCGGATATCACAGCCATAAATTTATTACAATTGTACTTTACGAATTGGCTGTCTTATTATTTATTTGGTTTTAGGTGGTAACCACGAATTCATCAACTATGTTTTGTGCATAAATCTGTATGAGATACATTTTTAAAATATACGAGTTACTTAAACATGTATACACGGTTACATACAGAGACATAAAAAACAAGACAAAATTAAGTTAAATATTGATTCTCGATTGTTTTAGGTATATTCCTATGTTGGGATGTATCTTTAACTAATTTGCACTTGCCGGCCTGGGTGGCCGAGAGGTTGTAGGTGCTACAGTCTGGAACCGCGTGACCGCTACGGTCGCAGGTTCGAATCCTGCCTCGGGCATGGATGTGTGTGATGTCCTAAGTTGGTTAGGTTTAAGTAGTTCTAAGTTCTAGGGGACTGATGACTTTAGAAGTTAAGTCCCATAGTGCTCAGAGCTATTTCAACCATAATTCGCACTTAAGGATACAGTAATGGATGTAGGCAATGGAATATTCATCTGGTTCAGCCAAAGGTATAATCTTGTTTGTTGTGTTCAGAATGTAGTGTATGCTAATGTTATGTGATTTAAATCAGCTTCTTCTTGACTGCCCTGACTGCACTGTGGGGAATCTATAACTTTAATTTTATAGTGGTGAGTAGAATAAAATTCATGTTCTAACCACATTCGTATTATAATGCTGTGGTGCAGTTTACACATTCTGAATCGGCTAAGCCATGGTTACCTAGGCAGTTATGGTTGAACATTGCCATGAAATCTTTCTTTGCTTCATATGTTAAAGTCCATTATCTGTTTCATTGTTCTTGTGCTTGTCGGCGTCACTAGAGGAGAATCTAATTCCATGGAATATGCCTTGATTAATAATTTCTCTATCATATCTGACGACTATTTAGTTTCCAGTGACGCCTGAATGCCCTTTGATCCGCATGAAGTATATGTCTGTGTTAACATTTCTCGTAGTACGAATCAGAGTCAGTGTATCTTATTTGTTATCAGGGTTGGTCGTATTCTGATACGTTTCTGCGCTCTGAAGAGTGCTTATAGAGTCCGTCCTGATTCCATAGGTAAGCATGTTCTGTACTGCTAATATTTCACCAGTGTAAATGAATGCTATAATGTACCTAACCATAGAGTTTGTTAATGGGCAGTAGAAAACATATCTTGTACCGTCTATTATCTCGGAGACGTTCTTGTAAATTTGAACGTAATTTAGCCAACCGTTTTCTGTGACAGACATTGCTGTCTGGTTGTCGTTCTGTACTGAGGGTGTTTCCCAGGGAAGCTAGCTCGCACGGATGGCTGTATTCTGCTGTATCGTTGTCTTGTAGCACTAATCGTATTAATGCTCGAAGGTGATGATTGTTATCAGAATTCCGCGTGTATGTTTCCTTTTCTTATTTTTGTGCCGCATGTTGTGTTACAGCTGCTCGATTTTACTGATTCCACTTTATTTGGGTACGTGTGTCGTTGTAGAAACAATTTGCGCGCTAGTAGGTGTCATCGAATGTGGGGTGGCGTTTATTTTCCTTCTACAAGGAGCGTAATGATCATGGCTGTATTACGACCACATTAATTTATGTCACACAATGAACCGATTTTTGATTTCGGCGATTTGCCATTTTCAAGTGCCTGTTAATTAGTCCTTGTAATTTTACGCATTCACACTGTATGTATATAAACAATGTATGCCTGCCATTTAAATATACAACTGGCGTTTATTTTCCTTCTACGAGGAACGTAATGATCGTGGCTGTATTACGACCACATTAATTTATTTCACACAATCAACCGATTTTTGATTTCGGCGATTTGCCATTTTCAAGCGCCTGTTAATTAGTCCTTGTAATTTTACGTATTCACACTGTATGTATATAAACAAAGTATGCCTGCTATTTAAATCTACAAGTCAACAATTAAAATAACATATTGAAATACATTCTCGTTATAAGACGAGGGACATCTCCAAATATTGTGTAGGATCTCCTTTTGGCCGGCGTTTTGTAGCAACTTGACTGGGATGGTCTCGAAAATCCGTTGGCAGTCCCCTGCAGAAATAGTGAGCCAGGCTGCCTCTATAGCAGTCCATAATTGCGAAAGGGTTGCCAGTTGAGGGTGTTGTGCACGAACTGACCTCTCGATTACGTCCCATAGATGTTTGATGGGATTCATGTCGGGCGATCTGGGTGGCCAAATAATTCGCTCGAATTGTTCAGAATGTTCTTCAAACCAATCGCGTACAGCTGTATTCCGGGGACAAGGCGTATCATTTTTCGGGAACATGAAGTCCACGAATAGCTGCAAATGAAGTATCCGAGCATCCAGAAGACTCCGTCCATTCCATGTAAACACAGCCATCTTGCACAGTGTGTTGTTAACAACTTGGCTTCATGACTCCGTGTGGTCTGTACCACACTCGAACCCTACCATCAGTTCTTATCAACTGAAATCGGGACTCATCTGACCAGACGACGGTTTTCCAGTCGTCTATGGTCCAACCGATACGGTTACGAGACCAGGAGATGTGCCACAGACGACGCTGTGCTGTTAGCGCGGGCACTCGCGTCGGTCGTCTGCTGCCATAGCCCATCAACGCCAAATTTCGCCGCACTGTCCTAATGGATACGTTCGTCATACTTCCCACGTTGATTTCTGCGGTTATTTCACGTAGTGTTGCTTGTCTGTTAGCACTAACAACTCTACGCACGCGCTGCTGCCTTCAGTCGTTAAGTGGAGGCCGTCGGCCGCTGCGTTGTCCACAGTGAGAGATAACACGAGGGCGAGTGAAATGAAAACCTTTAATTTGTAATAACAAATCGAAATTTCGCGTCGTTACCCTGTAATTTGATAAGCATGCTACAAACAGCATGCAGAATGGCCTGTAGGTGGCACCATAGTGCAGATCCACACATACCGTCGCAGTATCAGTATAAAGATGGCCGCCCCACTTGCGACTTGCACCAGAGAAGAACAGCGTTCTGTTATTCGGTTTTTACGTAGTGAAAGTGTGAAACCTATTGAAATTCATCGACGAATGAAAGTTTAGTACGGTGATGCATTTTTGTCACAGCAGCAAGTCTACGAATGATGTGACTTGACTGGAAGATGCTCCTCGTCCAGCACAGGCACAACGAGTTGTGACTCCACAGAACATTGCAGCAGTTCAAGCCATAGTGAAGGAAAACAGCCGAGTGACACTGAACGACATTGCAGCATGTTTACAGATTAGTCATGGGTCATCACACCACATTGTGCATCACGTGCTCCAGTTTCACAAAGTGTCTGCAAGATGGGAGCCACGGCAGCTGACTCCTGAAATGAGAGAACGACGTGTTGATGCTTGTGAAGAACTTCATCGGCGCTTTGAACGAGAAGATGATGGCTTTCTTGCAAGAATCGTTACTAGGGACGAAACCTGGGTTCACTTCCACCAACCGGAAATGAAGTGAGCGACCAAGGAATGGCGCCATTCCTCATCACCAAAACCAAAGAAGTTTCGAACACAACGATCAGCAGGGAAGGTTATGCTGACTCTCTTTCGGGACGAAAAAGGCGTCATTTTGGATCATTACATGCCTAGAGGGACCACTGTCACCAGTGCATCATACATAGATCTCCTAAAAAAATCATCTGTGGCCTGCAGTCAAATCAAAGCGACGTGGATTGCTGTCAGCAGGTGTCCATTTGCAGCATGACAACGCAAGGCCCCACACTGCCCGTACAACAGTTGCGACAATCACAGATCTGCATTTTGAGTGTTTTCCTCATCCACCATACTCACCAGACTTTGCCCCAAGTGATTTCCATATGTTTGGACCACTCAAAGACGCAGTGGGAGGAAAGAAGTCCCGTTCTGATGAAGAGGTACGCCACGCGGCGCATGGGTGGTTGCGTGGACTACTAAAAGATTTTTTTCTAAAGGAATTTATGCACTATGTTAGCGCTGGAGGACTTGCATTGAGCGTGGGGGAGATTATATTGAAAAGTGATGCAGCTTTGTACCACTTCTGCACAATAAATAATATTAAAAAAAAAGTATTTAAGGTTTTCATATGACTCACTCTCGTACTTGAAATTTGATTCTCTCGGCACGCTCATTATACTAAGGATGTCGTGACAGAGGATTTCTTAACAGTTTCCAAAATTGAATATCACATGCGTCTAGCTATAACTACCATTCCGGGTTTGTTAATTCCCGTCTTTCGGCCGTAATCACGTACGACACCTTTTTGTGGTGTCACCGCCAGACACCACACTTGCTAGGTGGTAGCCTTTAAATCGGCCGCGGTCCGTTAGTATACGTCGGACCCGCGTGTCGCCACTGTCAGTGATTGCAGACCGAGCGCCACCACACGGCAGGTCTAGAGATACTTTCTAGCACTCGCCCCAGTTGTACAGCCGACTTTGCTAGCGAAGCTACACTGACCAATACGCTCTCATTTGCCGAGACGATAGTTAGCTTAGCCTTCAGCTATGTCATTTGCTACGACCTAGCAAGGCACCATAGCATTTGATAATTAATATTGTGAAGCTTGTACAGTAACGAGAGATGTTCACCAATTGTGGATTAAAGTTAAGTATTCCAACAGCTACGTACTTTATTTGCTAGACTGAAATCCTTTAACTGTTCCAGACCTCACGCCAATCTGCGTGAGCTTAAAAGCGTGCATTTCGGCCTCCTCTAGCAACACGGTGTTGGCTCTTCTGCCAACACTTCACATGGTGCCGAGGATTTTGTGTTTGTTGTTAGACGATTTCATTGTGTCATGGCTTCGCCACATTCTCCAGATGTACTGTCCGAATTTTATCGCTTGCAGACTCAGCAGACGCAGGCCTTATTGGATGCCCTTGGACAGCTCGTCCAGGGTCAACGTGCAATGCAAAACGATGCGGCGGCCGCCGCTGCACCGCTTCCGCAGCCACAACATGCAGTTGCACCACCTTTTCGTCCTTTTGATGCGGCACTGGAAAGCTGGACGGAGTAGTCACGCCAATTTGGATTCCATCTCGCCGCCTACAGAATTCAAGGTAACGAGCGGCAGCCTTTTTTGTTAGCATCCGTCGGGGTGCACACGTACCGTGTGATAGTGAAATTATTTCCCCGACGCGACGTAGCAACTCTGTCCTACGACGAAATTTTGTCGGCATTAGATGCATATTTCAAGGAATCAGTCAATGTAGTTGCAAAGAGGTATACGTTTTTTCGTACAAAACGTACGGCCAGTCAAACTAAATGAGAGTGGGTTGCAACTTTGCAAGGCCTTACTAGGGATTGTGCTTTTGAGTGTGAATGTGGACTCCCTTATTCAGATACTATGGTCCGTGATGCAATTGCACAGAACGTTTCTGATGTTCGTATACAGGAGCAAATTTTGAAACTAGTCAATCCCTCCCTTCAACAAGTGATGGACATATTGGATAGGCAAGACACACTTGACTTTGCTCAGGAATCATTTGCAACTTCGCCAGCTGGGAGTCACATTAACCGGCCCGCCGGACGAGCTGCACGGAACAGTAAACAGCCCTCGCGCCCGTCCGAGCAGCCACGTGTGCCGCGCCAGCAAGCAAATGCAGTGCTAAAATCATGCCCGCGGTGAGAATTGCCCGTCACGCCAAGCTATTTGCTTTTTCTGTAATAAAAAAGGACATGTTCAGGGTGTTTGCCAGAAAAAGCTCAGAACGGACACTCACAACCATTCCAGGCCCTTTGCTTCGCGCCAGAATTGAACCAAGAATACTCAGGCTCGTGAACCCTCGCCCATGGAAATTCATGTAGTTAATTCCACTCTGCCCAGTGCCACTCTCTCTAACTGTGACAGTGTTTGTCCCACAAATAGTGTGCGTCGCCGTCGCCGGAAATCACGTCAAGTAGCAAGTGCTTCTGTGCCACTGCCTGTTCACGTTGCACGAGACAGTCGCTCTTGTCGTCAGCAGGACAATAAGCTTTTTGTAGCTTTGGACATTCATGGCCACGTGATACCATTCCAGCTCGATACTGGAGCTGCAGTTTCATTGATCAATAAAGACACGTACAAACAACTGGGCACACCTCCGTTGCATGCCGCAAATGTTAAGTTAAATAGTTATTCCGGTCAGAATATCCCTGTGTTAGGACAGTGCAGTCTTCTTGCAACATACAAGGGACAAACAAAACTTGTGTCCTTTTACGTCCTTCGTTCTTCTTGTTTAACTTGTCTATAGTCAATCAGGTCCTATCAGTGAACCAGACTGTGCCTTCAGCCAGTGTTTCTAGTCTATGTGAAGAATTTGCAGACATTTTTGCGCTGGGCCTCGGTTGCGCTACGAACTATAAAGCACATTTGGAACTGAAAGTAAACGCGCAACCGAAATTTTTCAGAGCGAATGTTCCCCACGCATTGCATGATGAGGTCGCAAGAACATTACACGATTTGGAATCACAAGGTGTGATTGAACGTATGCAGGCTTCTCTCTGGGCATCACCCTTAGTAATTTTGCCAAAACCTTCCGGAAAATTGAGACTTTGTGTGGACTTCAAGGCAACGGTGAATCCACAACTAGTGATTGCAACTTTTCCTTTACCCTGCCCAGAAGATCTTTTTGGCAAACTGTGCCCGGGTAAATATTTTTCGTAGTTGGACCTAGCAGATGTTTACTTGCAAATACCAGTGGACGACGAATCCCAGCGCGTCTTGGTGGTTAACACGCGTATTGGTTTGTATCGATTCAAAAGACTGCCATTCGGGTGTGCATCCGCCCCTGCATTGTTTCAGCAATATCTACAAACTGTTTGTGCGTCGGTCCCTACTGCAGCAAACTATCTAGACGATATTGTGATCTCCGGAAAGACGGAAGAAGAACATTTAGCCAATCTCAGAACATTATTTCAGGTCTTGCGACACAATGGTCTTCGCTTGCGGAAGGACAAATGTGTGTTTTTTGCTCGTGACTTACCATGTCTGGGCCATGTACTCAATGCCCAAGGCATACATCCCAGTCCAGAGCACCTCCGTGCCATACAAGACTTGCCTTCGCCGCAGAATTTGAAGCAGCTACAGAGTGTGCTGGGAAAAATAAATTACTATAACACATATGTGTGCAAAGCCTTTTCCATTTCAGCTCCGCTTCATCGCTTACGCCGTAAAGGTGTTCCGTTTGTCTGGACGACGGAATGCGAATGCGTCTTTCGCCAGTTGAAAGCGGCGTTGCTTTCTAATATTTGCCTTACGCCATTCGATCCCCAGAAACCCCTTTTGTTGATGGCAGATGCATCGGATTTCGGGGTCGGTGCTGTGTTTGCGCACAAAGATGGTTCACACGATCGCCCTATTGCCTTTGCGTCCAAACTGCTGTCGTCTGCGCAAAGAAATTATTCACAGATAGATAAAGAAGCTTTGGCTCTCGTCTTTGGTGTTACTAAGTTTCATGATTTCTTGTATGGTCGTCACTTTACCATCATCACAGACCACAAACCTTTGACATCGCTTTTTCATCCGAAAAAGCCTGTACCTCCACGTACAGCGCAGAAATTCATTCGCTGGTCTATTTTCCTCTCGCAGTACCGCTACGATATCCTGTATCGGTCCACTGCTAAGCACGGAAACGCCGATGCGTTGTCCCGTTTGCCTGTTGCTGAGGATAGAGCATTCGATTCTTCCGAACTTGCTTGAATGTTCATTGATGCGGAAACAGATAACGTGGTCGAATCGTTTCCGATTGCTTTTCGTCGTGTAGCTACAGCCACAGCTGCTGACCCTGTCCTTGCTACCGTTTTGCCTTTTGTTGCTACGCAATGGCCCTTGTCAAAGTCACGGATCGAGGATCCGTTGGTTCGCCGATTTTTTGCTCACAAGGAGAGACTTTTAGTTCGACGTGGTGTTTTGCTGTTGCGTTCTGATAATGATCAGTCCAGAGTCGTGGTCCCACGTTCGTTACAGTCCTCTGTCTTACGGCTTCTCCACCAAGGACATTGGGGTATAGTGCGAACGAAACAACTTGCTCGTCAGCACTGTACTTGGTTCGGAATCGATGCTGCGATTACGAAAATGTGCTCTTCTTGCATGGCGTGTGCCGAACAACAATCGGCACTGCCGCGGAAATTCTTTGCATGGCCAAAAGCCACTTCCCCTTGGCAACGCTTACACATCGATTTTGCTGGTCCATTCTGGAATGCTCGATGGTTGGTTGTGGTAGATTCGTTCAGTAAATTTCCTTTTGTTGTCCGGATGTCTTCCACGACGTCGTCTGCCACCATCCAAGCGTTATCCGCTATCTTTTGCATTGAAAGTCTTCCACAGACTATTGTTTCCGACAATGGCCCACAATTCATGTCCGCCGAATTTCAGCCATTCTGCAAGGCCAATGGTATTCAACATCTGACATCCACGCCGTTTTCGCCTCAGTCAAACGGTGTCGCTGAACGATTGGTCCGGACTTTCGAGTCACAGATGTTGAAGCTGAAAGAGTCGCATTCTCGGGAGGACGCGTTATTGCTCTTTTTGTCCTCGTATCGCTCTCAGCCCCGAGATGGTCGCTCGCCGGCTGAGTTGCTCTACGGTCGTCCTCTTCGAACCTTGATGTCTTTGCTGCATCCGCCGCATCAGGTTCCTGTGCAGCGGCAGCCACCTGCTTTTGCTCCAGGCGACGTTGTATACTATCGCAACTATCGAGGTTCACAGCGTTGGCTCGCAGGGCGCATTCTTCGCTGCCTCGGCCGCGCTATGTATCTGGTTTTGGGAGCCTCTGGTGAGGTGCGTCGGCATCTCAATCAGCTGCGCCTCTGTCGTCGCACGGGTTCTGCCGCTCCCCGTCTGCTTTCAGCTACGGTGCCGTCCGGTCAGCGCCCTGGGGACCCATCTACTGGCTCGCCACATCCCCAGGTGTTACCGACGCTGCCTTTCATTTTGCCCCATGGCGACGCGCCGCCGCCGCCGTCGCCGCCTGTTCTCTCGCCGGCGCCGCCCGCTGTGGACGATTCGCTGCAGCCGCCAAGCGCCTCCCTGGGTCACGCGCCGCCGATCGCTTCCCGTGACCAGCTGTCCTCCGACTTGGAACTCTTGCCGGCTCCGGCCCAGATGTCGTCTTCGCCCGTCGGCTGCCCCGCCCCGATGGAGGTCGAATCTTCGGCCCCTCCTGTCTCTTTACGGGCGCATACACCGCATGTTGGCGTGCACCCTGGACTAGGTTTTCAGGCGTTTCCTAGCTCCCCTCGGACCGAATGGCCGGGTGCGGGTGGCACAGCCTCGCCTGTTGTTAGGATCCCCACCTCGTCGCATACGTCAACATGGGGTCCTCCCCACGGCGGGCGGAAGCCTTATAACACAACTGTACGCCGATTTGCGGGGGAGGAATGTGGTGTCACCGCCGGACACCACACTTGCTAGGTGGTAGCCTTTAAATCGGCCGCGGTCTGTTAGTATACGTCGGACCCGCGTGTCGCCACTGTCAGTGATTGCAGACCGAGCGCCACCACACGGCAGGTCTAGAGAGACTTCCTAGCACTCGCCCCAGTTGTACAGCCGACTTTGGTAGCGAAGCTACACTGACCAATACGCTCTCATTTGCCGAGACGATAGTTAGCTTAGCCTTCAGCTACGTCATTTGCTACGACCTAGCAAGGCACCATAGCATTTGATAATTAATATTGTGAAGCTTGTACAGTAACGAGAGATGTTCACCAATTGTGGATTAAAGTTAAGTATTCCAACAGCTACGTACTTTATTTGCTAGACTCAAATCCTTTAACTGTTCCAGACCTCACGCCTATCTGCGTGAGCTTAAAAGCGTGCATTTCGGCCCCCTCTAGCAACACGGTGTTGGCTCTTCTGCCAACACTACACTTTTCATACTCGTATGAATCACTTGAGTACAAATGACAGCTCCGCCAATACATTACCCTTTTCTACCTTATGTACGCGATACTAATACAGTCTACATATGTGCATATTGGTATCCAATAACATTCGTCACCTCGTATGTCTCTTACCTGGCGTTCATACACATGTTTATGTTTACGTCTTTCCATATCGCTGTTGTAAAGTTTTGACTTTTTTTCGTAGAAAGACTTACAACGTGAAAGGAAAGACGAGAAACGGTAAATTATTATCAGGTACATGTCGATAGTTTCTATCAGGTGGCTAGTGGTAGCCGCTGCCTGTGAATCTTTGCACTGCTGTTCTACAGTAAACAATCTCTCAGGCTTTCGGCTTTGCTTTTCTCAGTTTCTGTACAGAGGCCAGAAGCAATGATTCGTGGGAAGTATAACGGAGAAGGATGTTCACTATTAGTACTTATCACTGCGATACGGCTGTAGGCTAGGTGACTGCTAGAAACTGGCAGGGAGGCAACGGTGTAGCTGCTGCGGCTGAGCCGCCACGCCCTGGCTTCCGGCCCGCCTTGTCTTCTGGACGGGCGCCCCCTGTTGGCACAGCACGTGACGCGCTGGGCGCCCGCCAGACACCGCCGCGCGAAATGCGGCCGGCCCCCTCCCATCCGCCTGCCACATTACTCATCCCGCCTCTTCATTAGTAACCACTCTGCCACGGCCCACGATGCAACACCTTACAAACTGCACACTGGAACAGGAACTGCTGTAATGTATGAGATCTGTCGTGTAACGCCTACACAGCAGTTACTTCCCAAATAGTTCCTGATATGGAAAGGGGATTTTCCAGAAGCTATATTACGAGGCGTGTTTGTTGCTGCTTGTTCAGTATTGGCGGCAACGTAAATTGGAAAATACATACATCACAAACCAGTAACAAACGCCTAATTACTGTCGCCGCAAAAAGTACTGCAATGGCAGATCGGATGGCGTATTAAGGTTAAGGAAGTAAAGGCAAAAAAGAACAAACTGTTCTCCGACTTTCATCTACGGCATGTGGTTAAAATGCCACGAGCTTTCGAGCGGATATTGTCAAGTGAAATGATTGCTGATGGGCTGCTGGTACGCCGTTGTTTACTACAGCTACTTACTGTGACGTCACTAACCTCTGCGCGAGTCCCACAAGAAAGACAGGATGCGGCGTGTACCCCACACCACGTGACACTGCAGGTCTTAGGAGTGCCAACGCCCTTCTCCGGCCGGGAGCGAGTAACTATTTCAGACGAGTTTGATAGTCCTTAACTGCTGATGGGCTGCACGCAATCTCTCGATAGCACACGACGAAGTTAAGACCTTTACTCGGTACCTTTCCATTAACATATTTATTTCCTGTGTGCACTGCACGGAGCCGAGCGTTCGCGAAGTATGGCGGACAAGGCGATAAGTACGACATCACAAGTTCGTTGCGGGGCCGGTGTTTCTCGTGTACCCCGTGTTCGTGGTGTCACCCTATATGGTTAACTCCGTGTTCGATGCACCCGATGCAATGTCGCAATTGGTGTATCCCAAGCCGCGTTCAGTTGTAGGTCGTCGTCTTTACTAACCCTTCCGGTACCAGAGGTTTCTGCCTGACACCAGCATTATATCAATTATCTTTTTAAGTACCAGTGCCTTTCGCCTGAAACCATCGATGCTATTGGAAGACAGACACATATAGTGCTATAATGAGGTATTTCTACGAATTTAGTACACGGTAGCAGTTACTTACAGTGTTCAAAACAACAGTCGGCTCGGAGACTGCACTACGTGATTGTAGGAGATTGTGAAATGTATTTTTTTATAGTGGTCATATTCAGGAGATTATTGACGGTGAAAGTATATCTAAAGCTATTGTGACATAAATTTGAATTTGTACTACTGCTTTTATGAGCGGTTTGTGCTTTTGATATAAATTTATTAAATTTTAAGGCCGTTTTTGCTTCTTATTTAGAACTATAATTTGTTTTAGATATTAGGAGTTGATGGAAGTTTCGAGATGAGAGACTGAGTCTAGAAAAAATGCGAACTTGCTTCCGAATGTATCCCATGAAATTATGAGTGGTTGAAAACTCTATGTTCCAGTGACTCCAAAGTGAAACAACATTCGTAGAACAACTGTTAGTTACTTTTTACCAATTGCTTCTTGAGTTCGTTTCTTACTACGGTGATAAAGCTCAATATTGTCAAAAAATTTTAAATTAAATTTTTATATGTTTTATAGACTCAGAGGGTTAAAGGTGTTGTCAGCGATTTTTAGTCGCATGGCGTCTTTGATTTCCAAAAAGTCATTTGCTACAAACACAGATGAAATGGCAAATATATTTGACAAAGGACCTTTTCATGGAACTGAGAGAAAAATAAATCTCAATTTTTAAAATCGAGTATATTGTTTTTGTTCTTACATTGTATTAGTTTATGTACAATGTGCTTTTCAACCAAGCAGGAGATACAACTCAGAGATGATAGTAATTTTGAGAAACATCTCGTTTCAGTGCCGTTCATTTGAACTGATCTTCGTCTGCTAATAGTAAGAACTTCCCTTTTTCTTGACTGTGTAGTTAAGAAACCAAGGGTGGCTTGCAGTCTGTTGGTGAATCGCCGAGTACTATATGTCCTTCATGACACCGTTCATGTTCACTAACATAGTCCAGTCCGTTCTTGCTGATTGGCAAGTACAGTGCGAAAATCACTGTGTGATATGTCGGTGTGAAGTACATGCAACACCGTTTTTGGCAATTAGTCTGCACGTTAGTTACCCCTAATAGCAACACTTCCAGGTACGCAATTTAGATAAATCAGATAATGCAGTTTTTTGCTCTGTTGGCACTTCTCATATTGCGTATCAAAGGATTTATATGGGTATGAGAAGGCCTTCTTTAGGTTAAATCCAGACAACAGGTTCCACGGCCTGAAGATTATTTCCGGAAGCATGCCAAATTTAAACGATCACAAAATCCCCAAGATTGGCAAACTTTTACAGGAGTTCGAAATATGGCGCGTACTTCAATGCGAGATGCTTTTAATAATTTCCACAACGAAATTCTGTCTCGAAATCTTGGAGAAAACCGAAAGAGATTCTGGTCATACATAAAGCACACCAGTGGCAAGACGCAATCAATACCTTCACTGCGCGATAACAACGGTGAAGTCACTGATGACAGTGCCACTAAAGCAGAGTTATTAATCACGGTTTTCCGAAACTCCTTCTGCGAAGAAGACGAAGTAAATATTCCTGAATTCCAATCAAGAACAACAGCCAAGATGAGAAACATAGAAGTAGATATCCCCGGAGTAACGAAGCAGCTTAAATCAATAAAGGCAAGGCCTCCGGTCCTGATTGTATACCAGTCAGGTTCCTCTCAGAGTATGCTATTAAAACAGCTCCATATTTAGCAATTATATACAACCACTCTCTTACAGAAAGATCAGTACCTAAAAACTGGAAAATTGCTCAAGTCACACCGATGCCTAAAAGAGGAAAGTAGGAGTAATACGCTGAATTCCAGGCCTATATCACTAACGTCGATTTGCAGTAGGGTTTGGAACATATACTGTATTCGAACATCATGAAGTACCTCGAAGAAAACGATTTATTGACACATCGTCAGCACGGTTTCAGAAAATATCGTTCTTGCGAAACACAACTAGCTCTTTATACTCATGAAGCAATACGTGCTATCGACAGGGGATGTCAAATTGATTCCATACTTTTAGATTTCCAAAAGGCTTTCGACACCGTTCCTCACAAGCGTCTTCTAACCAAACTGCGTGCCTACGAAATATCGCCTCAGTTGTGTGACTGGATTCGTGATTTCCTTTGAGAAAGGTCACAGTTCGTAGTAATACACGGAAAGTCATCGAGTAAACCAGAAGTAATATTCGGCGTTCCCCAAGGAAGTGTTGTAGGCCCTCTATTGTTCCTGATCTATATTAACGACATAGGAGACTATCTGAGTAGCCGTCTTAGACTGCTTGCAGATGATGCTGTCATTTATCGTCTTGTAAAGTCATCAGATGATCAAAACGACTTGCAAAATGATTTACGTAAGATATCTGTATGGTGCGAAAAGTGACAATTGACTCTGAATAAGGGAAAGTGTGAATTTATTCACAAGAGTACTAAAAGAAATCGCCTGAATTCCTATTACGCGATAAGTCACACAAATCTGAAGGCTGTAAATTCAACTAAATACTTAGGGATTACAATTACAAATAACCTAAATTGTAACGATCACATAGATAATATTGTGGGCAGAGCAAACCAAAGACTGCGATTCATTGGCAGAACACTTAAGAAGGTGCAACGGGTCTAATGAAGAGACTGGTTAGGACTCTCTTGTCCGCCCCATTCTGGAGTATTGCTGTGCGGTGTGGGATCCGCATCGGGTGGTACTGACGGTTGACATCGAAAAAGTACAAAGAAGGGCAGCTCGTTTTGTATTATCGTTAAATAGGGGATATAGTGTCACAGACATGCTACGTGAATTGGAGTGACAATCATTAAAACAAAAGCGTTTTTCGTTGCGACGGGTTCTTCTCATGAAATTTCAATCACCAGTTTTCCCCTCCGATTGCGAAAACATTCTTTTGGCATCCACCTACATACAGAAAAATGATCATCACGATAAAATAAGAGAAATCAGGGCTCGCACGGAAAAATTTAAGTGCTCGTTTTTGCCGCGTGCCGTTCGAGAGTGGAATGGTAGAGAGACAGCTTGAAGGTGGTTCATTGAACCGTCTGCCATGCACTTTATTGTGAATAGCAGAGTAATAAGGTAGATGTAGATGTACGAAATAATCACAAGATGGATTCTAACAGACCAAGCGACAAAGACTATATCTCATGTTGGAAAGAAAAACGTTCGATAAAGTAACATGAAACTTTTCACAGACTTAACAACCCTTCATCAAAACAATCAATCAATAAAAAATAAAGTAATGTGAAGTCGAGTTCCAATGTTTGAACTCAACGGTAGTTTGTGTCACTGACCACTGGCGTGGAGACACACAAATCCAACATATAGCGTTACCTTTTGTGTGAAAGCACAGACTCTTACTGTAGGGGGTGGAGGATTATCCATTATATCAGAAAAGGAACACAATTTAAATCTAGATTTGACCTTATAATAGAAAGTGAAGCAAACGTTTTGTTACATCAGCTATCGAAGTTAGAGAGTGTGGAGTCACCAAGAAAATAATCATTTCGTCTGCGTATCACCATGTGGCAGTGTGGAAACTTGTTTCAACAAAATGACAAAAGTTCTGGATAAAGTCTCAAGTACAGATCAGCATAATTTAGTCTGGAGACATAAACAGCAATATCGCAAATGAAACCGGTAGCACCCTCATAAATATCCGTCAGAGCCGATAACAAGCCGATAACAAGGATTACTACAGTGACTACATCTGCACTCCGCAAGCCACCTCACGTGTACCTCTCTCGTTTTCTCCTTTTCTTGTTTCAGTTGCTCATGGTTCGCGTGAAGAAAGATTGCTGGTAAGCCTCCGTGTGGATTCGAAGCTCTGTAACTTTATATTGATGATCTTTTCGCGAAATATACGCAGGATAATCAATATATTGATTAACTCTTTTTAGGAATGTACACCCTTAGGACCGTAACGTGATGCAGAGGGCCTCTCTTGCTGCGTCCAGTACTGGACTTGGCTGAGCATTTCCGTGACGCTTTCGCGCTTACTAAATGAACCTGTAACGAAACGTGGCGCTCTTCTTTGGATCTCCTCTATTTCCTGTCTCAGTCCTCTCTGGTACCGATCCTAAACTGACGAGCAACATCCAGTTATTGGTCGAACGCGTGTTTTGTCAGCTGCTCCCTTTGTTGATGGACTGCATTTCCCGAGGATTCATCCAGTGAATCTCAGTCTGGCATTTACGTTACTTGTGATTGATTTTGTGTGGTCGTTACAGTTCAACTCGCTCAGTACGCATACTCCTAGATATTTTATGGAAGTAGGCCTAACTACTATTTGGCAACTACTTCCAGTGACTGTTCTGAAATTTTGGGATCATACAGTAAATGGTCTTTCTGCCTATGTATTTACAGCACGTTATATTTGTCTATACTGAGGGTCAGCTGCCACTCCCTGCACCAACATCGATGCTCTGCAGATCGTTATGCACTCCGCTATAATTTTATAGCGCCTCGACATCTCCGTGTGCAACAGTATCATCCACGAAAAAGCCTCATGGGACTTCTGGCTTCATCTTCTAGATCATTTACAGGTACTGTGGAAAGTAATGGTCATACAAAACTTCCCTGGGGCGCCCCCGAATATACTTTTACACCTGAAGTCTTCTCTCCGTTCAGAATGGCATGCTGTGTCCTGTTTGCTAGAAAATCTTCAGTCCAGTCGCACAGTTGGTCTAATATTCCACACACTCGTATTCTGTTGATTAGGTGGCCGTACGTAACTGTATCAAATACCTTTCGGCAGTCAAGGAACACGGTACCTACGTGGGCGCCTTTATTGCTTTGTGTGTCTTGTTTTCTGAACCATATTGGTTCCTACAGCGAAGGTTTACGGTATCCAGTAATCCACCCATGTGTCCGCAAATTTGGACAGCGGAAAGTGCGATGTAGCTGTAAAAGATCTTGAACCATCAGACCATTTTTGCTAAATAATAGCAGTACAATCGGATGTAGAAAAAAATTCCATACACTGCAGTCCTACAAAAGAACTGTATTAGAAATAAAAATATAAGATTTTCTGAGGAGCTAACAAATCAGAGTTGGGATTAAGTGTATAGGAAAACCAGTGTAATCATGAAATCCTCTACATTTTCAACATTATTTAAACTGAACTTTCCCGAACCATACTCATCACTATGAATGTCTCACAAAAAAAGATGGATAACAGCAGGTATTAAGACGTCCTCCCAAAACTCTAAGTATCTAAGTACTACGAAAAACAGTCGTAATGTGCCAGACTCCTCACATTCCCGTCACAGTTACAAAATGATTTATTTTGATTACAAAGTATTGTACAACGCAGAGAATAAAATCAAAGAGGTTTGGGATGTCATTAAAAAGGAAACAGGAAAAGACAAACAAATGCGTATAAGATACTTATAAGGAAGTGGGACAAAGTAATAAATGTTCTACACCATCTCGCGATCTACGTGAATTACAGAAAAATTCTAACAAAGTTTCCAAAAAGAAAATAACACTTGTAATTAATTACGAACTAAGTGCAATGAAGTCAATAAAACTGTACAAAACTTAAAAAGTGAGCCGGCCGGGGTGGCCGAGTGGTTATAGGCACTACAGTCTGCAACCGCACCACCGCTACGGTCGCAGGTTCGAATCCTGCCTCGGGCATGGATGTATCTGATGTCCTTAGGCTAGTTAGATTTAAGTAGTTCTATGTTCTAGGGGACTGATGACCTCAGAAGTTAAGTCCCGTAGTGCTCAGAGCCATTTGAACCTTAAAAGGTGAAAGATCAGTATGTCTAGATGTAGTACCAATGTGTACGCTGAAACAATGCATGCAGAGTACACAAGCTTCCTTAACAAATGATAAGTGACTCATCCACGTCAGAAATGTCTAGAGCTTCTAAAACATGCAAAAGTTGTACCTCTACTGAACAAAGGTAATCCAGAGGACACACAAAACTACCACCCTCTTTCCCTGCAGTCACCATTCTCGAAAATAATAGAATGAATTACCGAAGACAGAGTACTGAATTTCTATAATAAATGTACCTCTTAAATGAATAACAATTTGGCTTCCAAAGTGACAGAAATATAGAACTAGCCAAAGCAGGAGTCACAAAAGTGATAATTGATACTCTTGAAAGATTGAGCGTGGCACAGACATATTTTTAGATCATTATAGTGCTTTTGATACTGTTGACCGTAAGATTCCACCAAATAAGCTAGAAGCATTGGGGATAAAAGGCATAGTTAATAACTGGTTCCAATAACACCTGGCAGATAGAGTACAAATATTAGAGGTAACAAACGCCTTAAATAAGTATAAAATTACGCTAAAAACGTTATCAGTACCAAAATACATTAATGTAGAATTTCCCGAAGGTATCATATTAGGACCTATACTGTTCCTGATATACATCAATGACTTTCCCAGTAGTGTTAGTAACAGAGAAAAATCCTCTTTGCTGGTAACAGCAGCTTTATAGCCAATGGGAAACAAGAGAATTCCTTGTACAAAAAGCAAATGGTATCGTCAAGGGCGTTTACAGTTGGTCATTGAGCAATGAAGTGACATTGAAGATAAAGAAAACAGTTGTAACGAATTTCAGTTCAAAGAGGGAAAATGACAAAAGACAAATTAGATTCAGATTGGACTTATATAGAATGCATAACAAACACACAATTTCTAGGAATGGTTATTGACACTCATTTGAAGTGGTGTGAACACACAGAGATACTTGAAAGCAGAATGTAATCTGCATTTTATGTCCTCAGAGACGTGTCATCAATATGTAACAGCCAGTGTTTTTTAGTTACATACTATTCATATGTACTTAGACATGGAACATTTTTGGGGGAACAAATGTGTACAGTTTCCATACTCAATATAAAAGCTGTACCGATTATAGCCAAAAGTAATAAACGAGCTCATCGTAAAGATCTGTTCAAAACACTATTGATTTTAGAAACACCATATGAGAGTATTTACCAGTCAGTTGTACATATAAAAATATTGGTAATGACTGCACAAAAAGCTCTGTCAATGATCTTGGAACAAGGTCTAGATTCGGCTTACATTTACCAAGAAAGAATAAACATAAACGCAAAACAGCGTATTCTACCGAGGATTAAACCTATACAATAAGTTGCCCAAGGAAATTAAAGATATTACTAAAGCTCACTTACTCGAAAACGAAGTTAAAAATTACATTGAAAGAATACTAAGACAGAACAGCGTAGAGCTAGGTAAAAATCGTCAAACAAACAGTAACCATAATAAATCAAATGATTTCACATAACACTTCCACACTACGCTTTTCCCTTCTTTTTTTTCTTTTTCTTTTCAGGATAAACTTACTGTCAGGGCTATCCAGTGTATAATACTAATACGTTATCCTCTTTCTGAGCCCAATATCTCCCTCGTTATGGATAATTACCGGCTCAGTTTTAAGGCTAGCGAATAGGAAGTTTCGGTTTACAGTATGGAAACCAAATTCCAATCTCTTTCTTCCTCTAGAGTTTTTCCCTCTACAGCTCCCTCTAGTACCATGGAAGTTATTCCCTGATGTCTTAACAGATGTCGTATAATTCTGTTCCTTCTGCTTGTCAGTGTTTTCCCTATATTCCTTACCTCTCCGATTCTGTGAAGAACCTCCTCGTCCGTTACTTGATCTGTCCCCTTACTTTTCAACATTCGTCTATAGCACCACATCTCAGATGCTTCGACTCGCTTCTGTTCCGGTTTTCCTACAGTCTTTGTTTCAATACCATACAATGCTGTGCTCCAGACGTACATTATCATAAATTTCTTCCTAAAATTAAGGCCTATGTTTGATAACAGAGGACTTCTCTTGGCCAGGAATACCTTTTTGCCATTTCTAGTCTGCTTTTGATGTCCTCCTTGCTCTGTTCGTCATCGGTTATTTTGCTGCCTAGGTAGCAGATTTCCTTAACTTCGTGACCATTTCTGCTACTAATCATTTCTTTCGTCTTTCTTCGATCTACTATCAATCCCTATCCTCTAGTCAATAGACTGTTCGTTCCATTCAGCAGATCATGTAATTATTCTTCTTTTTACTCAGCAGGGCACGTCATCAGCAAATCGTATCGTTGATATCCTTTCACCTTTAATTTTAGTTCCACTCCTGAACTTATCTTTAATTTTCATCATTGCTTCTTCGAGGTACATATTGAACAGCAGGGGCGAAAGACCGTATCCCCGTCTTATATCCTTTTTAATCCCAGCACTTCGTTCTTGCTCGTCCACCTTATTATTCTCTCTTGGCTCATGTATATGCTGTGTATTACCCGTCTCTTCCTATGGCTTACTTCTACTTTGCTCAGAATTTAGAACATCTTGCACCACTTTAGATTGTCGAACGCTTTTCCCAGGTTGACAAATCCCATGAACGTGTCTTTATTTTTTTTAGTCTTGCTTCCATTATCAACCGCAACGTCAGAATTGCCTCTCTGGTGCCTTTACCTTTCCTAAAGCCAAACTGATCGTCATCTAACACATCCTCAACTATCTTTTCCATTCTTCCGTATATCATTCTTGTTAGCAGCTTCGATCTATTAAGCTGATTGTATGGCAAGTCTCTCACTTGGCAGCTCTTGCAGTCTTTGGAATAGCATGGATGATGTTGTTCCGAACAGACTCATACACTCTACACACCAACGTGAATAGTCATTTTGTTGCCACTTCCACCAACGATTTTAGAAATTCTGAAGGAATGTTATCCATCCCTTCCGCCTTATTTGATCTTAAGTCCTCCAAAGTGCTTGATTCTGGTTCTAATATTGGATCCCCCATCTCTTCCAAATCGATTTCTGTTTCTTCTTCTAGCACGTCATACAAATCTTCCCCCTCATAGAGGCCAATGTACTCTTTCCACCTATCCGCTCTCTCCTCTGCATTAAGAGTGGAATTTCCGTTGCACTTTTAGTGTTACTACCCTTTCTTTTATTTTCACCGAAGATTGTTTCGATTTTTCTGTATGCAGTCAGTCCTTCTGATAATATTTATTTTTCCATTTTCTTCACATTTTTCATAAAGCCGTTTCGCTTTAGATTCCCTACATTTTCTTTTTATTTCATCCCTAGGCGACTTATATTACTGTATCCCTTTCATCGTTACCTTCCTTGTACTTATATTTTTTTCCAACTTCTGTGATTGCTGTTTTTGTAGACGTCCATTCCTCTTCAACTGAACTGCCTACTGAGTTATTCCGTGTCGCAGTGTCTTTAGCTTTAGAGAACTTCAAGACCATCTCTTCATTCCACAGTACTTCTATATCCCACTTCTCTGTGGACTGGTTCTCCGTGACTAGTATCTCATACTTCAGCCCATTCTTCATCACTACTAAATTGTGGCCTGAGTCTACATCTGCTCCTGAATGCGCCTTACAATCCAGTATCTGATTTCTGAATCTCTGTCTGACATGATGTAATTTAACTGAAATCTTCCCGTATCTCCCAGCCTTTTCCATGTATACCCCCTCCTCTCGTGATTCTTGAACAGAATATTCGCTATATAGAGTGGAGTGACTGGTAATGAGAAGTGGGTGAACATTTTAGTACTAGCCTTTGACTTTATTAAATAGATTCTTTGTAAAATAGTCTTGTACACTAAGAGTAAACCGAATGAGAGAGCACTGTTTCAAATCGACTGGCTTTATACTCTTGTGGGCAGAGGCTCCAGTCTTCGACGGGCCATCCCGGTGTAGTTCTTCTGTGGTCTCTCATAAAGACTTCAGGTAAATGCCAGGATGTGATTCCTACTACAAGGCCACGGCTCACTACCTGTTCCATACTTGTCACACTAGACCTGTATATATTTATTTTTGTTGTTAGTGAATTGTAATACTAAGACGTGACCAGTATGCCTGTAAAAGTGATCTGCTGACTACTACTGCAATTTTCCCTTCCTGCAGGTGATTCACCGAGTCAGTTCATATTAGGATTTTATGGGCTTGTAACTCGACTTTGTAGAGAATAGCTTGATTAATGGCAAACATCTCTTCGGTTAATACCGTCGCTTATACACATAACAAATAGGATTGTGCCCACCCTGTTTGGTCATCAAAAATTCCTGCTCCTGTTGAGACATTCATTTTGGAACCATCTGTGCACAATTCGCGCCAGTTGTACAGTTATATTTCAATTTTGTGAACTTAGAGGTTTTCTGTTCATTATTTTTCCTGGTTAATAACGAGAAAAATATGCGATGTTCGTGAACGTGATGTTACAAACTATGACCAATCAGATGATTTTACATCTAGCACTGTGCGTTAGGGTTGATTTTGTAGCAGGCTTTGTATCGCTTAAATGAGAATACACCACAGACATTTTTGACAAATATTTTATTCATTAGATTATGTCATGCCAGTTAGAAAGAACACTCTTTATATTAGGGAACAGACTGTTTTACACACCGTAATGCAGCACTTCTTGTAACAGATTTTCCAGGATGAACCGTATTATACGTCATTGCAGGACTGGTCGTGGTTTTACGAAACTCAGTAGGTGAGTAAAGTTCCAAGAGAAAGAAAGACCCTGCCCATCACAAATGATGCTCAAAATTCAAAATTAACTTTAATGATTAATTGTTTTCTCTGTCTTGAGCGCACTGAAGTGCTATGTCAAACTAGAGGTGTTTCGTTGTTATTGAGTGCTGATTCTGTGAAAATTGCACACACAGTAACATTTCTACAGTTGTATACATGCTGTTGTGTTGTTGTTGTTGCTGTTATTGTTTTTGGAGTCTTCAGCACGAAGACTGGTTTGATATAGCTCTCCATGCTTGTCTAATCCTGTGCTAACCTCTTCGTCTCCGAATAACTCCACCTTGTTGAACGTGCTTCTTATATTTATCTCTTGGTCTCTCTTTACAATTCCGCCACCCCCCCCCCCCCTCCAATCCAAACTTTCCCTCCAGTATTAAAGTGATGAATCCTTGGTGTCTCAGAATGTATCCTAGCAACCGATTCTTTATTTTAGCGAAGTTGCCACAAATTTGTTTTCTCTCCATTTCTGTTCAGTACCTCCTCATTAATCACGCGATGTACCCATCTAATATTCAGCGTGCTTCTGTAGCACCAAATTTCAAAAGCCTCTGCTCTCTTCTAGTCTGAACTGCTCACCGTCCACGTTTCAGTTCCGTACACGTCTACTCCACTCTCCTTCGGAAAATATTTCCTGTTGAATCCTGTCTTGACGTTAAATATGTGGGGTCTAGGAAGCCTGCCTTCTCGGATCGCTACGCAACGCTCAAAAAATCGTATTAATGAGTTTTATTACGAAATTGGCAAAGACAATACTTAGACAATAACACAGAAGTGTCGCAAGCAAAGGGCGACATTCAAATAAGAAATCTCATCAGTATATACAGTTCATAAGTCGCTGGTCGTGAAGTGCCTAATCCTGATGCTGCTGTAGATGTGGGCCGCGACCAGTCGGGATCAGCGCTTATGCTCTCCTCACATAGAGGCCGCTGCTGTCGCGTTGTCGTCCTGGAGAGGGGTCGGTCAGCGCGCACTTGGCCGACGTCTTCTTCACAGCCTTGTCTGCTGTCTCGTTTCCGTCTGGCGTTCAGACGCTTGACTTTAGCCCGTAACATTTCCTGACACTAAAATTTATATAGATGTTCCTCTTCTTCATAAATGCTTCCACTGTTACAGCCAATTTGCAGTTCATATTCTCTCTAATGCGACAGTAAGCTATTTTGCTGTTTAAATAGCAAAACTCATCTGCTACTTTCAGTGTCTCATTGCCTAATCTATTCCCCTCAATATTGTCTGATTTAATTGAGCTACATTCCATTGCCGTTATTTTGCTTTTGTTAAAGTTCATCTTATATCCTCCTTTCAAGGTGCTGTCCATTCTGTTCAATTGTTTTCCGATTCTCGGTCTTACTATTACATAAACAATCTGAAAGCTTCCAATGTCTCCAGGTCTGTTCCATTATAAACCTTCTACGCTTTCTGTGACATCACGCACGCCTGAATCCAAGTTAAACTCTTAAATCAGGACCATCATTCAGATTTAAAGCTAATTTCACACACATATAAAATATTAGAAAACAGAACATTATTACGGGAATTAGCGACCATCATTAAAACAACAAAATAATTCTGAACGACTCATGAACATTGATCACAAAGCGTGCCTGCCTCTGTTTTCTGAATAGTGGCAGGGGGACTAAAATGTAATTTGTATTGGAAACTGCTGCTTAAATAGTTAAAAAGGAAATTTTGAAATAATAATTAAAAGAAATTGGAAGGTACACATATCCTGAGTGAACTTTAATTGGCACTAATATCAACAGACCTTCAATGTTTAATGCATTTAAGGTCAACATTCACCTATTACATTTACGTTATTCTAGATATCGCCATTGCGCGTAGAGCTGGTTATGACGATCGCCCCTCCTCTGCTCACGCTAATTCCTCTTGTTTGCTTCGATCCTCTTGATACAGAATTCTCGGCCCGTCGCGGAATGATGAACAGATGGTTTTTAAATAAACTTAGTCTCTCAAATAACATTTATAACACTTCTTTAGTGCCAGGTTAGAATACACATTTTTAGCCGGCCGCTGTGGCCAAGCGGTTCTAGGCGCTTCAGTTCGGAACTGCGCTGCTGCTACGGTCGCAGGTTCGAATTCTGCCTCGGGTATGGACGTGTGTGTGATGTCGTTAGGTCTAAGTAGTTCTAAGTCTAGGGGACTGATAACCTCAGATGTTAAGTCCTATAGTGCTCAGAGCCATTTGAATAATTTTTTACACGTTTTTGAACAATATTAATGTGAAAGAACTCTTCATGCATCCACCCGCTACCTCTTATAGAGACAAACAGATTTTTTAACAATATTAACTCAGCGGAACTCGTAATACGTCCGCCCGTTATGACTTATAGAGACGAACAGATTAATATAAAGAAATTAAAAAATTGAAGAGCATACCTCTACTTCTTTTGTTTCTGTATCAATGTTGTCTATGGGACAAAATTATTATATATATACGCAAAGAAAAGAACGAGGGAGAAAAGCAAAGAAAAAAACATAATAATATGATACACTACATTTCTTTAATGTGGCAAAACTTACGTAAAATTATAGATACATACGAGATAGTAAGCTGTGGGTACTCATCCACTAAGAAAGCTGAGTAAACTCCCGCTGCCTTCATACTACGTAGAGAACTATACTGTGGGGAATTTTTAGTATTGGTACATTTGCATATAAACGTTTAATAAACTCATCCGTAGTTCTTTATACACATGCCTAATTTGGGAAGTAGCTTTTTGTGTTGTTGACTCATATCGTAAGCTTTTATTTTACGCTTCATATGATCACCTCACTCAAGCGGTGAAGTTGTTACTTATTTTTATAATCTACCGCAATTCAAACAATTTTAACTTTCTCAATATTTATGCTAGAACCATGCTTGAAGTTGCAACGACCTTATCTTATCGCCATGATATTTGTGGTGTACTTGGTTTATCTGCATCATCTATACAGAGTCTGTAGCGCAGTTTAGTTGGAAAGATAATATTCGTCTTTCATTTCGCCAAACTTATCCACCAACGAATCAGCTCCACGCTTCAGTTAAGCATGCCCTGCATCTGTAACACAGGCACCACCTGTCTCTATTCCTCGCCCAGTCGGCCAGCGGCCGTCAGCTGTGATTAACGCTCACCACTGTTCTGGACGACACTCAAGAATTTGTTCGGACTAAGGTTCTGGAAGTTGGTGTCTTCTGTATCTGAGTAAATCTTTCCTTAGATTCTTACAAAAAAAAAAAAGGATTATGAATAGGGCTTCATGTGCCGCCGTCGACGATGTCATTAGAGAGGCAATTCAGATTAGAAAAAGATGAAGAAGGAAGTCTGCCTAGCTCTTCCCGAAGGAACCAGACACGATTATAAGTGAAATGTCATAGCACTAATCTGAAACTGGTCCTCCACTTGCCTTCCTCATGGGAAGGTTTATGTGATTGTCCCAGCTTACATTACTCGTTGAATACTTTACATTTACAACAGACTCAAGTGACAGGAACCAAGCGAGAGATGTAGTAGTTAACGCAATGATCCGCATTCAAGAGGACAGCAGTTTAGAACCCTTCCAGATGTCTAGTTTTGAGATTTCCTTGTTTTCCCTAATTCAGTTAAAATCAATAAGACCGAATTTTTTCCCTAATTTGAGCGTACGGTCTATCTCTATTGATGTAGTCGTCGGTGGGGTTTCGAAATTAACCTTACTTCTAATGACAACACTGTGATCGTGTAGTCAAACAATATCGACTCCTTTTGACTGTTTATCAGAAGTACATTGTACTATTTATGTCCAGTTCTATAAGGAGAAGCCGGTATTTAATGTCCTACAGCCGTCGAGATCATCAGGTTGACTCGTTAGTAACACGGCTAAGGAAGTATACGATGGCCATGTAGGGTTCAACACAGCATTTGCCTCAAACGAATGCGACGAAACCTTTTAGAGGTATCACTCTTACACAATGCCACCGCATTAAGTGTTGACAATGTCTACAGTCTATGTTATTGGGTATAACTTGGAAATAAATGTGAATCAAAATGAGAGAAAGTGATAGTGATTTTAAGTGAGTTTGTGTTCTAGGTATATTTAGTGTTACACAGGTTAATCATATTCATCTCAGCCTATTTTAGCACTATTCACTGCTGTAAACACACACACACACACACACACACACACACACACACAGAGAGAGAGAGAGAGAGAGAGAGAGAGAGAGAGAGAGAGTGAACTCCGGTCCAATATCTTCATTATTGTTGTTTCTCTCTGGGTACTTCTTATTACTGCTGTAACAGAGTGATCTAAAAAGGCACCTTGACGTATAAACTGCTCACGAGGTTACTTTTCAAGGACCTGGACATACAGGAAAGCTAAGCAGACGACACATCAGTCATTTACGCCTCAAATAATTACAACAGTTGGATGAGAGTTGACGACAGAACATTCTCTGTTGCATAGACTGCACAGTTAATTAGTTAGTTAGCTGCATGTTCCACAGATCATTTGAGCGATTCTTTTGTCCAGACGATGTAGAACTAGTCAGTTTACAGCAGGCCTGGCCACGTTTGCGCTCCTGGTGGACGCTGGTGTTCCGGGAGTTCAGTCGAGCCTGTGATATCTCCGGCTTCCCCCAGCACTGCACTATTCTGGGCAGCTGTGGGTGGGCTGGGGGTATGCTGAAGGCTGCATACGCGGGAAACTTAGGAAGACATGATTGCAACACAGAGCAGCTATTTCCAAGACAGAAATGTTGCAGCGTATTTTCATAAGCAGGTGTTAAAACACGTGTGTCTATTTTCAGCTTTCTATTTTTCCACTAAAACAATTACTTTTTTTAGCGGATTAA
This sequence comes from Schistocerca piceifrons, assembly GCF_021461385.2. NCBI lineage: Eukaryota > Metazoa > Arthropoda > Insecta > Orthoptera > Acrididae > Schistocerca > Schistocerca piceifrons. The sequence goes on along the minus strand of NC_060142.1, from coordinate 586,125,206 downwards.
ATAAATACATTATATAGTGCCAGTATAGTGAATGGAGCTACAAAAAACATTACATACAGGCATTTAACATTACATTGTGATGTTTATAATACTTTAGAATATGAATTCATTCTGGAACTATAGTTTGTAATACATTCAAACGCATGGAGTTAAGCAGATCTGTTAAACATGAACATTAGTGAGACTTCGTCAGTTTCATAGGAGAACAAAAAACATTCGCACGAAATGTTGGGCCAAACACGGAAATAACTTTAGCGGCTTGTCATTGCAGTTGAGAATATTGCTCTTGGGGTAACATTTCATCAAATTATTGCACATTACTGGATTGGACAAACAGATAGTTGGGTTGGGTGATCCACTGTACATCTACTACCTCGAGTTGGAAGTTCTGAGGTATATTAGCAGCGAAAAGCGAAACTGGCCTGGTCCACAAATGACTGCCATGGATTACAAGAGATGTTTCACGTCATGAGCTTGAAGCTTATTTCTCCACAAGATTAACTTTTGTTTGATAGCATCAGTGTTATCCATCGCATCTGTTACCAAATAATTGCCCCTTTACATTAAGACACTTAAAAAATTTGAATAATTATTACTGTCAATAGTGAAAGATTTTGTCGCCACTCCACTTACTCTTAACTCAGTTTGATTCCCTAACAGTAACCTTCAGTTCAGCTAAAATTCACCGCCATTCGTCAGAAGAATGGGCACTTAATTGTGTTTGTGGTTCGAGCTGTAATTATGTTCAAATGTTTTTCCAGCTCACAATAGAGCGGTGGCATATTAATCTCGTTACTTGGCCTTTAAATGGTACGTAAAGTAAGGTAATCCACATATGGCACTGAAGTAGTGGCTTCTGTACTTTTTCTTTTTTGGGCAACTGGGTAGACGCTATTGTACACCTAATCTAAATTAACGCAATTAGTACTGTCGGCAAACCGTTCAGCGTCTGACAAGGCGACTGCTTCACTCTAGTGATGTCCGGCTGCAGGCCTTCATGGTGCACATCCTTCTCACCCCTCAGCCCCACACGTAGCTGCGCTCGGAGCGCTAGGCACGAGCGACCGCCTCCACAGCGCGCTATTTGCCCAGGCCCCGTTTACAGAATGTGTATAAATCATTAGTGTTAACATTAATTAACGCATTTTTAGTCCTTGTCAGGCAACAGCACTTAAAAACTGGGCTACCAATTTCTCAACTGAAATTCGTCAACGGAATAGAAGGAGTTGTCCTGGGGAAATGATTTTAAGTTACATTTAAAATTTACTTTGCTACCCGTAAACATTTTATGTTATTTTGCAAATGATCAAATATTTATGTTGCTGTATTTTGAACTCTTTTGTGACACATTGTTAGCTTTAATAAAAGCTTGGTGATAAAGGTCATTTCATCCTCTCATATTGTAGATGTGGACATCGGTGTTCTTCTCAGATTGTATTGGGTTACTTATGACGAATCTCACTAGCCAAGCCCTCGTATATTTTAAACTTCTACGTTCGGCATCTGCTACCATTACTGCATTTAGAATAGCCTTCGTACACAACCGTTCCTCTCCCATTCACTGTTGAAGTGACTTTGCCTACGATAATCAGTCTGCTGAGCCAGACCTCTGGTCGATCATCAGCAATCGGCTTGTTACCTTTGGCGCGTCCCCGGGCTTGAGCATCTTTGCGTTTTCGGCTGGGGCGCGCGGGACGGCGAGAGGCAGTCGGTTTGGGGCAGCCGGTGAGACTGGCAGAGTTGTGGCTCGGGCGTAAGCACGTGTGTGATGTCTGTTACGCTGGGGCTGTTTGCTAATCGTGAAACTCCTGCGGCGGTTACTGGTTGCCTGGAAGGCATTTCATATAAACTGTGCCAATCCTCGCAGTGAGAGGGGAGTCCGGAGTTGGTGTTCGGCTAGATGTTTGTTCAAATTGCGGTGCCTGTGTGAGAAGCACAGCGTGGGCCTGCTGGTTGCTTCGTCCTTCTGGTAGCCACCGCAAGCGGATGTTCGGCCGGAATGTCTACAGACTGTGGTGAGCATAGTCTGAACAAGTTCTCGTAGGATGTGCTCCCAGACTGACTCTTAGCCTGCGCTATTTGTGGGTGCCGACCTCTTGTCTGTTACTGCTTCCGGGTTCCCTGTAAGATATCACAGCAAAACTGTGTTTTTGTGGCATTCTGTGTGTCTAGCTCAGCCTCCGCCTAGAAAGGGGAAAGATTTATGCCTCAACTGAAAAGGGGGGAGGGGTTCGATTGGACATCTTTTCGAATTCCTTAATGCTGTAATTTAAACATATAAAAAAAATTGTTTTCTCAGAATAAGCGCCTGTTTCTTTGGGACACTGCAGTTCGAACAGGAGTGGCGTAATGTTAATGAGTATTTGTTATTCGTAAAATGAAGTGTATTTAATGTCTTGCTGTTTTCTGGGGCACACAGCAGTGTTACTGAACTCATTTTGAAGTGTTCTGTCGGGTGAATGACTGCTCCCCACTTCGGTGTATTCTTTTGAGTAGTATTGTAAGGTTTTTTGGATATTTGTCAGTGGGGTATATTGATTCAATTTTTTTGTCTTTCTTTTGAATTATGGTGAATTGTTTAGTTTATCTGGTTATTGGCTTAACTCGCGCTTCGCGCACTAAATCAGCTGATACTGAAATTGTTTTTTTAATTCCTATTTAATGTCAGACAGATTCAAATGTAACTTCATTTATGTTATTTGAAATAAATGTGTTGGATTGACCTTAATGAATTATGTGCAATCGAAGTAAGGGACCCAGTCCTTCATTAGTGCTTAACAGTGGCGTGTGGTTCGGGTTGTCAACCTCGTGCTCGGATCACTGCCTTAAGAGCAGGAATTCACGAGGCGTCTACTCGCAGGCACCTCTGTTTCAAATATCCTTTTGGAGTTTCTGCTCGAAGGGTAATCGTGGATAACCAGCGTTCGAGTAGTCTTGTAGCAGTTCGTGCAGCCAAGACCTGAAACAATGCTTGTTCGGAAACGGTGCCTCAAGATCGTCTTTCGGTCGTAACCTTTTGTCGACAGGTCTGTCGGCCACTGTCGCGAAACCAACAACGCTATGTGCTGCTACACGCCTGTGGAAACCGTTAATGATCTTTAGTAAGCCAGATGGCCATCAAGTCCTATTGCACCTCCGTCCCTGCGAACCCTAAACACTATACTTCACAAGCATTTATCACCCACTCCATGTCATTCCACGCGAAAGACTGTAGGCGCCTAACTTTTTGTTTGATGACCACATTGCAGAACAGGATGAGCATGGGCAAACAATCTTTTCTAGACGTTTCGGATGAGTACCACACGGTTACTGCAACGGTGGTGGATTCCCCGGGCCGCAGGTCGGCGATGTTGCGGACGCTGGCTTGGGCCGCCCCAATTACAGGGAACAAGGAGAAGGCGTTCCTGTCGGTTGAAAAGCGGCCTATTAGGTGCGCGTTTCGCAGGCGCCTCTTAGAGATAAGGACAGCCTGTTAATTCTTTCAGAACAAAATAAACGACTTCGTGCCGAGCCCGTGTTGAGTTTTTGTGCGCCGATCCCTTCCGCTGCCGTAAACCAGGGCACGCGTCTTCGCATCTGAGAGTTACACATACTTCGGCGGGTAGCAATTAGCGACGTTTAGCCACCACAGAACAGCTCCGGAGCAACGAAAACCGGACTGGTGGATACAAGGGAAGGCGCCGTGAGGACAACCATCGTTGCTCACTAGGCCTCGTTAAGTAGTGAATTCTATAAAGCGGGATGCTTACATATAGTGGGACGATTTGACAAGGCTGTAAAGGGGGATGCTGACATGTTGTGGGACGATTTGGCAAGACTGTGTTGCAGTTGCATTGCTACATACAGCCACAGTCTCAAAGAGCGCACGGTCACTGTGCGGGGCTTCCCATCTGGCAGGAAAAAGTGTCCATTGTTGTTTTTGTTGATGCTTAGAAACGTTGCTCCATTTTCTTATTCGCATTTGCTGTACATATTACGGAGACAGCACCATATTGCTTGTGTGATACAACTGATATTTGCATCGCAGGCGTATAGAATATACGAGGGTGGGAAGTAGAACGCGTTGCCAGCGATTTGGAAGGCGCAGTATACCGTAAGCAGAGACTGTTCCGTTGATGGTGCGAATGGAGCGGTCTACTGCCTGTTTAATCTCTGAACAGTTCTGAAACGAATGCCATGAAGTGGTTCCGTCATCTTCGGAATCAAATAAAAGTCACAAGGACTTAAGTCCGGGGAGTATGGTGGATGGTACAGTACTTCCCAGTCCATCAGCCGAACAGAGCAGCCACAGCTTGCGCTGTATGCGTCCGCCCATTGTCGTGCAAAATGATGGGTCTTTCGCAAAGCTGGTGGCAGGTGATGCTCTAGAAACGAGCAGTAATACTGTGCATTGACGGTCTGTCGTGGAAGAACGTAATGCGTTGGGATAACACCATCACTGTCGTACTCAAGAATCACCATAACTTTTGAACGCTCCATTCGCACCATCAACAGAACAGGCTCTGCTAACGGTATACTACGCCTTCCACATGGCTGGCAACGGGTTCTACACAAAGTTGGTGACTACAGTGAAGAACAGTAACTGGTGAAAACATGTAACTCTTTTGTATCGGTTGTGAATAGATAGTTGCAACTATTTAAGTTCCAACCCTCGCACAATTAAAATACATTGACTTACACATGCACGCGTCAGTCTCGTAAGTGCGTTGGTTAGTTTCCTGATGCGAGAACATTGATGGCACGTGTGAAAATTGATAATTCAACTTACTTAGTCTCTTATATACAGGATGGTCCATTGATCGTGACCGGGCCAAATACCTCACGAAATAAGCCTCAAACGAAAAAACTACAAAGAACGAAACTTGTCTAGCTTGAAGGCGGAAACCAGATGGCGCTATGGTTGACCCGCTAGATGGCGCTGCCTTAGGTCAAACGCATATAAACTGCGTTTTTTAAAAATAGGACCCCCATTTTTATTACATATTCGTGTAGTACGTAAAGAAATACGAATGTTTTAGTTGGACAACTTTTTTCGCTTTGTAATAGATGGCGTTGTAATAGTCACAGACTTTTGGCTCACAATCTTAGACGAACAGTTGGTAACAGGTAGCTTTTTTAAATTAAGGTACAGAACGTAGGTAGGTTTTAACATTATATTTCGGTTGTTCCAATGTGATACATGTAGCTTTGTGAACTTATCATTTCTGAGAAAGCACGCTGTTACAGCGTGATTACCTGTAAATACCACATTAACGCAATAAATTGTCAAAATGATGTCCGTCAACCTCAATGCATTCGGCAATACGTGTAACGACATTCCTCTCAGCAGCGAGTAGTTCGCCTTCCGTAATGTTCGCACATGCATTGACAATGCGCTGAAGCATGTTGTCAGGCGTTTTCGTTGGATCACGATAGCAAATATCCTTCAACTTTCCCCAGAGAAAGAAATCCGGGTACGTCAGATCCGGAGAACGTCCCGGCCATGGTATGGTGCTTCGACGACCAATCCACCTGTCATGAAATATGCTATTCAATACCACTTCAACCGCACGCGAGCTATGTGCCGGACATCCATCATGTTGGAAGTACATCGCCATTCTGTCATGCAGTGAAACATATTGTTGTAACATCAGTAGAACATTACGTAGGAAATCAGCATACATTGCACCATTTAGATTCCCATCGATAAAATGGGGGCCGATTATCCTTCCTCCCATAATGCCACACCATACGTTAACCCGCCAAGGTCGCTGATGTTCCACTTGTCATCGTGGATTTTCCCTTGCCCAGTAGTGTAGATTATGCCGGCTTGCGTTACCGCTGTTGGTGAATGACGCTTCGTCGCTAAATAGAACGCGTGCAAAAAATCTGTCATCGTCCCGTAATTTCTCTTGTGCCCAGTGGCAGAACTGTACACGAAGTTCAAAGACGTCGCCATGCAATTCCTGGTGCATAGAAATAAGGTACGGGTGCAATCGATATTGATGTAGCATTCTCAACACCGACGTTTTTGTGATTCCCGATTCTCGGGCAATTTGTCTGCTACTGATGTGCGGATTAGCCGCGACAGTAGCTGAAACACCTACTTGGGTGTCATCATTTGTTGCAGGTCATGGTTCACGTTTCACATGTGGCTGAACACTTCCTGTTTCCTTAAATAGCGTAACTATCCGGCGCACTGTCCGGACACTTGGGTGATGTCCAGGATACCGAGCAGCATACATAGCACACTCCCGTTAGGCATTTTGATCACAATAGCCAGACATCAACACGATATCGACCTTTTCTGCAATTGGTAAACGGTCCATTTTAACAAGGGTAATGTATCACGAAGCAAATATCGTCAGCACTGGAGGAATGTTACGTGATACCACGTACTTGTACGTTTGTGACTATTACAGCGCCATCTATCAAAAAGCGAAAAAAGTGGTCCAACTAAAACATTCATATTTCTGTACGTACTACACGAATATGTAATAAAAAATGGGGGTTCCTATTTTAAAAAAACGCAGTTGATATCTGACCTATGGCAGCGCCATCTAGCGAGCCAACCGTAGCGCCATCTGGTTCTCCCTTCATGCTAGACGAGTTTCGTTCTTTGTAGTTTTTTCGTTTGATGCTTATTTCGTGAGATATTTGTCCAGGTTACTATCAATGGACCACCCTGTATACCGACTTGTGATCACTAGAGCACTGACGTTGTCAAGTTGAATCGGAGGAACAATTGAAGAAGCCTCTGACGCCATTCGGTGGATGTCCATTTATTTGACTTAATGGAAGTCAGTTGCCTTGTACCATATTTCCAATCCGTAAACCACGACCTTCTGGTGGTGGTGTGGTGTGCAGGGAGGGAGGAGCAAGTTGCAGATTATAGCACTAGCGACCTCCGTGCTGATGTGTTTCTTCCCGCTTCTCTTTCCACTCGTTAAATACTGCAGTTTGGGGTTCAGTATTATCATCAAATGCATTGAAATCGAGAATAATCAAGTGCCTGTTGTGTTTTGAGTCCCCTCCGGGGAGCTTCCCATATTTCTTGAATGTCTTGATGCATTGGTATCCTGCCAAAGTTCACCGAAGTCCCACACTGCTGCAAGTCAACCACCTCACGTACTATGATCCTCGTGTTCTGACAGAGGGAGTAAGACCACTCCGCTTGAAGATGACGACAAAAGACAGTGCTACCAACATACAACTGATCAGTTATTTTCGACGTATCATTGCAGATTTTAATTTTATCTTATCACTGCATTTCCAAGGTTGTTGCGGATTTGTTGCTAATGTTGGATGGTTCACGTTCGGGGAGCATGAAGTCGGTAGCTGAGATCAAAGAATTTCGAAGCGCTGTTTCGTCCAGGGAATTGGGGTGTACGGAGAGCAGCCTGTTAAATACCTGTTGCTATTTAACGCTTAGGCGGCCATTTAGATGTCAATTAGGACGTCGTTTTCCCCCAGTTACGCTAAGAGATGATATTACGTAGTTGAGCAAGACGGAGCGTACCTTTTCAAAGGAACCACTCTATTAAGTTGTCCGCTTCCGTACCTTGGTGATCAGCGCGGCTGACTACCATGTAGAGGCCCAGGTTCGACTCCAGTTGCTGCCAAGAACGGGATGCAATCAGGCTCGTGGTGCTAACTGTGGAGCTACTTTACCGAGTAGTACCGCTCCAGGTCAAGAACGCTGACAGCAGCCGGGACAGCGGCGTAATGACTCCATGCCTCTCGGTACCACTTCCAATGACGTCACTGGCAGAGGATGACACGGCTGTCGGTCGGTCGGTAGTGATGGGCTCCGTCCACGGAGTTCCCTCCGGCAACTGCGTCAAGTGCTTTAAGGAACCCACCAAAAATTGAAGCTTGGGTAGATGGACATAGATTTCATCCCTGCTCCTAAATGCAGATTCCAACTCTAATCACTGTACCTCGCTCAGTAGGAGATTTAACGAACTGTTACGGGCCACACCATATTGACTACCATAATAACAGGATGTTGGCCCATCTTAGGAGTGCGATACAACAGCCTTTCTGCGTGACATGGACTGGATAAGTCGCTGGTTGGTTTCCGAAAGATTGTGGCGCCAGATGTCTATGCACTGGTGATACAGTTCCCGCAAATCGCGGGTCGTTGGTTTGTGGGAGCGTCACAGATGAGATACATCGGCTTCAGATCAGGTGAATTCGGTACACCAATCTCACGTCACTAACATTCTCCTCAAACCACTGTAGCACGATTCTAGCCTTGTGACACAGACAGGTAACCTACCCGAAGGCACCATACCGTTTAAATTCAGATATTATAAAAATGTATGTGTGTATGTGTGTGTGTGTGTGTGTGTGTGTGTGTGTGTGTGTATGTGTGTGCGCGTGTGCGTGTGCGTACGCGCGCGCGTGTAATCGGTACTCATATCCTTTACTGTCAGGCAATAATCATTAATAGCTCTGGAAGTAAGAACTACTTACCGAACACACTTCAATGTCATTAAAATGAGATGTGTGAAAAACTGCCGCATCTTTCATGACGTTTAAATGTATTACTTCTGTGATACTGATTGTATTCGGAATAAATTTCGCAGACAGTATCCGTATATGCTGCTAAATGCTCCTACAGAAGTATGCATGGTACCACGCACGGTTCATAAGGTATGACGCCAGAAACAGTGAAATGAATGAGAAACTGCCACATGGGGTTTAAATTTGTTACTTCTTTTCTAGTTACTCCATTCTCTACACATTTTGCAGACCGTATCCACATATTGCCGCTGAATGTACCTACAAAATTGTGTTACTGTGTGACGCATAGATCAAGAATACGATTTACTGGCAGAAGACTTAGAGCATGTAACAGGTCTTATAAAGAGATTGATAGGCTTGTCCGCCAGAGTATTGCTGTGCGTTGTGGGATCCGCATCAGATAGAATTGACTGAGCGAAAAGGTTCGAAGAAGGGCAGCACGTATTGCGTTATAGCGAAATGATGGAGAAAGTGCCACGGATATGATACACGAACTGGGGTGGTAGTCATTAAAACAAAGGCGTTTATCGCTGCGGCAGGATCTTCTCATGAAGTTTCAATCACCAATTTTCTCATCAGAGTGTGAAAATATTTTGTTAGCGCCCACCTATATAGGAAGAAATGATCATCATAATAAAATACGAGAGATTAGAGATGGCAAGGAAATATTTAAGTGTTCGTTTTTTCTGCGCGGTGTCCGAGAATGGAACGGTATAGAAGCAGGTTAAAGGTGGTTCTATGGATCCTCTGGCAGGCCATTAAATGTGAATTGCAGAGTAATCATGTACATGTAGACGTAGAAGTAGATATGACATCATAAACACGTGATGCTTGAAAAACTGCTTCCTCATGCATCAAGTTTTAATACATTTATTTACTACTAAGACTCTCCTACAGTCGAGTTAAATTAAGGAAATACCTAGCACCTGACAGCGCTTTTGACAGCTTTCAACTGCGAAGGACAAACGGCTGTATGCAGGAACAAATGATTCAAATGGCTCTGAGCACTATGGGAATTAACATCTGTGGTCATCAGTGCCCTAGAACTTAGAACTACTTAAATCTAACTAACCTAAGGACATCACAGACATCCACGCCCGAGGCAGGATTCGAACCTGCGACCGTAGGGGTCACGCGGTTCCAGACAGAAGCGCCTAGAACCGCACGGCCACACCGACCGGCTATGCTGGAACAGTATCCGTCCATAGAGCTATAAATCTCGTTCTACACATACGAAGTAGCTGTACCCAGCGTTCAGAAACTGTCCGGTATCGTATTTCTTAATCTGTATACTACACTTATAACTTGGAACATCATGCATATTCTTTTCATGACTGTTTCATAATTTCAAAGCTGTTTTTACGAATACACGGAAATTAAATTTTTTCAATGCTTCACTACAAACACAGTCCATTTTTTGTTCTAGTTTCTAATAAAAATGGTTCAAATGGCTGTGAGCACTATGGGACTTAACATCTGAGGTCATGAGTCCCCTAGAACTACTTAAACCTAACTAACCTAAAGAAATCACACACATCCATGCCCGAGGTAAGATTCGAACCTGCGAGCGTAGCGGTCGCGCGGTTCCAGACTGAAGCGCCTAGAACCGCTCGGCAACAGAAGCCAGCTTTCTAATAAAAAATTGGAAAAGTGAATACCGGGCCAACGCCGGGTTTATCAACTACTATATCTATAGATGTACTAGTAGATATCAAAGATTCATTTTAAAATAACAATATTTTCGACAACCGTTCACCTGTTTTATATGTAGGCACCATAGATGGCTTCGGGATTGTGGATGGTTGATTTATAAAAGAAAAAAGAAATGCCAAAGACAATTACTTCCTCCATTCTTTTCATCTAACGGCGTCAGAGTCGACTGACGATTAAGCTGTCAACTGTCCTTCCTCTCGACAGCTCCTGAGATCAGACCACACTCCTACTCTGCGAAAAGTGAACGGAACGCCGTCACCTGCACGCCAGTCACCAAGTCACGGCTGAACAGCACAACTGTCCGGCTTCCGGTTTGCCCCTGGCCTGTCCGAGGCGCTTGTGGGGGAACAGTCACCGGACTCGGCCGTGGTCTCGGGCAGGCGGGCGTCATTAGAGCCGCCTGCAATCAGAGGCCATGATTTATTACCCACACAGCCGGCACGTGGGCGGCTGACCGCTAACAGCGACACCTCCACCATAATTAAAAACGCGCCGCAGCAGCCCGCTTTGGGCCTTGGAAACTCGCGTCGACACTTTGCCTCTGCGTGCGTTGCTCTACGCCTTTCGAATTACAGACCAAAACTTCCACGTAAATGGCAGCTGGGCTGTCCCAACTGGCCAGTATATCCACCTTCAGCTTCATTGCCTCTACCCGAGATGGAAAAAATTGTACTGAATAATCCAAATAACGTCGGAAGAAGAGAAAATTTCAGATAACACGAAAGAAGTTCCGCAACGTTCAATTTTCGGTGCACTTCTATTCTTTTTATTTGTTGAGCACCATCCACTTAGCATTTATCGAACAGAATTGGTATTTTTTGCAGACGATACTTGTGGTATAACAAAGCCCATTAGATAGAAAGCGCCAGAAGAAGTAGTTAATGACGTTCTACGAAGAATTGTTTGTTGGCTCTTTGAAATTAGACTCTCCCTAAATTTTAAGAAAACTACACTACTGGCCATTAAAATTGCTACACCACGAAGATAAAGTGATACAGACGCGAAAATTAACCAACAGCAAGAAGATACTGTGATATGCAAATGATTAGCTTTTCAGAGCGTTCACACAAGGTTAGCGCTGGTGGCGACACCTACAACGTGCTGACATGAGGAAAGTTTCCAACCGATTTCTCATACACAAACAGCAGTTGACCAACGTTGCCTGGTGAAACGTTGTTGTGATGCCTCGTGTAAGGAGGAGAAATGCGTACCATCACGTTTCCGACTTTGATAAAGGTCGGATTGTAGCCTATCGCGATTGCGGTTTATCGTATCGCGACATTGCTGCTCGCGTTGGTAGAGATCCAATGACTATTGCAGAATATGGAATCTGTGGTTTCTGGAGGCTAATACGGAATGCCGTGCTGGATCCCAACGGCCTCGTATCACCAGTAGTCGAGATGACAGGTATCTTATCCGCATGGCTGTAACAGATCGTGCAGCCACGTCTCGATCCCTGAGTCAACATATAGGGACGTTTTCAAGACAACAACCATCTGCACGAACAGTTCGACGACGTTTGCAGCAGCATGGACTATCAGCTCGGAGACCGTGGCTGCGGTTACCGTTGACGCTGCATCACAGACAGGAGTCCCTTGCGATGGTGTACTCAACGACGACCCTGGGTGCACGAATGGCAAAACGTCATTTTTTTGGATGAATCCAGGTTCTGTTTACAGCATCAGGATGGTCGCATCCGTGTTTGGCGACATCGCGGTGAACGCACACTGGAAGCGTGTTCGTCATCGCCGTACTGGCGTATCACCCGGCGTGATGGTATGGGGTGTCATTAGTTACACGTCTCGGTCACCTCTTATTCGCATTGACGGCACTTTGAATAGTGGACGTTACATTTCAGATGTGTTATGACCCGTGGCTCTACCCTTCATTCGATCCCTGCAAAACCCTACATTTCAGCAGGATAATGCACGCCCGCATGTTGCAGGTCCTGTAAAGGACTTGAAACGTCCCCTTTTTAACAATTATACAAGACTGTGCTTAAACTGACACCCAATATTTTTAGCGCAACGCAATCCGACTTTCAATAATCCCTACAAAAGAATGGCCCTGATTAACATTAACCTATACCTTTCACAAATCACTTTCCTCACAAAAATCTTCGTTACTCGAACTACTGCAATACAGCGAGCGCCACTACTGCCAGCTAAATAAAAGATTCAAACTACGGAAGGCACTAACTACTGATAGGCATAGTTAGCAAATGAAAGATTTTAATAGAGAACAAACAATGTATTTACCTTAATAGTGTTGAAAAATCATAATATATATAAGTTCATGACATCCAGTCTTACAAATGTCCAAACTCCGCCATCTCTCTCCCCACATCCCCCACTGCTGGCGGCTCACCTCCAACTGCGCAATGCTACGCGCTGTTAACATCCAGCTGCCCAACACTACAATAGCCAACAACAATGCAAACCAGCCACAGACTGCACACAGCACAGCCAGTGATTTTCATACAGAGCGCTACGTGGCGTTACCAATAAGAAAACCTAAACAGCCTACTTACATAGCCCCCATGCTCCCCACAAAAAATTTTACAAATTGTTTTGGGCAGTGGCCAATAATGATTTGATAAAATTTTTCATAATTACAATAACAAAGATATCAAATGCACACACTTATTGATACAATGTTGGTCAAATGCTACACAGTCCATAAAGACAGTCCTGATCATTCATCACAGTAAAATTGCTGTGTTTTTCTCAAAGGCTGAGCAGTAAAAGAAAATGCACACGGAAGTAGTGGATTTCCATTCAGTCTTGAAGAAGTAGTGTTGTCCTTCCAACGAAAAGACAGTGCTGACTCTTGGCATGCAGACAGGTATTGGTCCACAACAGAGCAAACGCACAGCAGAGTCAGTCGAAATTTTGAAGAGTATTGGTAGGTAGGTCATCACAGAGCAGACCCACTGTAGTCCTGGTAGAGATTACGGTATTGGTGGGCAACCAGAGGTGCAGACCCACTGTAGTCCTGGTAGAGATTGTGGTATTGGTGGGCCATCAGAGGTGCAGACCCACTGGAGTCCTGGTAGAGATTGTGGTATTGGTGGGCCACCAGAGGTGCAGACCCACTGCAGTCCTTGTAGAAATAATGGTACTGGTGAGTCAGCAAAGGTGTAGATCCACTGTAGTCCTTGTAGAAATAATGGTATTGTTGGGTCATCAAAGATGCAGACCCACTGTAGTCCTTGTAGAGATGGCCAGCAGCCATCTGTTGTGACTGTGCAGGTGCACAATCACCATTGAAGAGTCTTGCGGATAATATAACAAGTCCATAACCACCACTTGTGCACTCACAAAGTTTTTGGAATTGCCTTAGAACCAGCAATGCTGTTGTCCAGTCCCTTGCTGAATGATTAACACACGTGCAAACACTAACATTCCCTACTTCTCACATTTTGTCCATATACTATGACCAACAGAAACGTGTGCAGTGAAATGGAACTTACAAGTTAATAATATGATGAACTGGTGTCAATTACAATTTTATAACATAAGAATACAATTACATAAGGTACAAAATACATCATTAAAGAACAGAACAGTGCAGATAACATTTGTAGTACAGGCTTTGCAAAAGAATCTAAATAACATATACATCAGTGTTACAGGAATTATGACGTAAGTGAATATATAAAATAATGAGAATAGTTTTCGAAACATGAATTTCACACATGAGCATTAAAACAAAACAGAATAAATAATGTCTAAACATCTTTATGAAGTAAATAACATATTATTAATGCAAATTATATTTGAGGATAACAGTATTCCTCATCATAATGAATGTAGCTTAGTATTAGAAGAGAAAAAATTCTATGAAACAGTACACAGAGACAGGAAGAAAACAAATACACAAGGGTACACAAACACATAGTGGGATGGAACAAAAGGAAACGACGGGGTTTGTTTTCAGTGTAACATTTGGTACTGCAGTCCAACCCAAAACTTCATTCCATAGATCTATAAAGGCACATTTGCATGCCGAGCGTGAGTTTCCTCGGAAACGCGAGATATTAATTAAATAAATAATCAGTGACAAATAAATAAAGCCTATGGCACACAACTGCAGCGCTGTGTCGCTGATAAAACAAAAGCACAATTACGTTACTCGTATGTTTGATTAAGAGAGGAGAGCTCTGGTTGAAGTGGTGCGAGAAGCACGTATTTTAGTTTATTGTCTGGCACACCGCCATATTTCATGTTATAGAAAATTACTGCGAGTTGCAACCATACTAGGCATTCGATTCTGAAAAGAATTTATATTTATAAAAGTAAGTAGGATTATGAACTGTAGGCTTATTCATTGAATATATCTGATTTAACTAACTGTGTAACTTTTTTATGTTTAGTAGACAATCACCTCTGTACGACGTTTTGGCATGGCTGGCAAATTATTGTAATATTGAGATTTAGATTATGAGTCCGCACCTACCGCAGCAGTCTTTGGAAACGATTTAATTACGAAGTCCGATTATTTCAGTTTTATTTCACGGTCAACTACGAGTAACATTGCCTTTACGAAAAAGCCATTGTCAAGCGTCTGATACCGAATAATTAAAACCTGACGACTCATAGGAGAGACAATTATACAGATAAAATAATTAATATTTTATTTTATTTTATTTTATTTTATTAATTTTATATTGGCGACTGCGTGTCGGACTTGTTATTTTGTCATTTGTTACATTGTTCTCTTTGTTTCATGTGAAAAATCAACTTTCTGGACCTGGACTTGACTATATGAGAAATAACAAAAATCAGAAGATATTTGCCAATTATAAAATTTTGCGGGAAGACGCAAAGAAGCTTCCAGCAAAATAAGGTAAGACGCAGCATCTTTGCATTAGCAGGCTTGACCAGACGTATAATTCAGTGTATTAGCTTTTCAGTAAAATTCTGTAGTGTTTCTTTTCCGCATAACAGTTTCAGTGATAAATTCCATTCTCAGTATTTTTCCTTAAACAATAACGTATGCAACAATACCAATACACGAGTGTACAATATGGCCGACTTCTGTACGATACATAATAACATGGCCAGCAGCCATTACCAATAATCTCAAATTCAGTTTATATTTTTAAATTAACAGACAGCCATTGTTGCTACGAGCGATTCATGCTCAACTGCATTTTATTTTAAAAATCAGTGTCAAATATTTTCTTGAAACATATATCACGTGTGGCATGGTAATAACTAGAAAACAATACGCAAAAATGGAACAGCAAAGTCGTACTATTCAGACGCAATCCGACTCGGACGAGAGACAAATGTTAGAAAATGACTTTACGACAGCAACCGGTAGTGACGATTCATCAAACATTGACGCAAGTGTTGACGAAAATTTTGACAATAGGCCTTCCACCACAAAAATTTCAAAGTCTCAATCAGAGCCCATGTTAATGCATGACGTCACGTCTAATGACGCGGCGGGGGCAGAGACCTTGCAAACGGTAAACATTGCCGACATGTTACAAATGCTAATGAAACAAAACGCAGAAAATATGGCAACCTTACAGACGCAAAATGAACAGTTAAAGACACAAAATGACGGAATCAAATCTGATCTCATAGCACTCAAGACAGCTAATGACACTTTATGTAAGCGTGTGGAACTTATAGACGCCACACTGACCAAACAGATGACTGAACTCAGTACTAAATTTTCCCAGCTTAATACGAGACAAGAAAAGACTACAACTGACGTAGCACTTTTACAGACACAAGTAAAAAACCTTAATGTC
The DNA here is from genome assembly GCF_021461385.2 of Schistocerca piceifrons. NCBI lineage: Eukaryota > Metazoa > Arthropoda > Insecta > Orthoptera > Acrididae > Schistocerca > Schistocerca piceifrons. Next base: position 586,109,218 of record NC_060142.1, on the reverse strand, counting down.
ACGTGTGAAGTTCTTACTGAACAAATTCAAACATATCCTTCAGTACATGACAACCTTGAAAAACGAATTACTGACGTACAGAATAAATTTGACAATGTTGAACAACACCTGACTGACATCTTACAATCTGATGCCACAGCTCATTTTCAAAATATTAATAAAGAATTTCATGATTGGGTAGTCAACAAAGACAAACATTTTGATAGATGCTTACGTGAAAATTTACCAACAATTGTGCACGACTCCGTAGCGCAATACATTACTAATAACAAACAGCTGATCAGTGACGCAGTACAATCCGTCACTGCACCCATGAGACAATTCACCGATCGACCACAGTCTGAATGTAACGAAAATATCAGTCAAAATGCACAGTTCAGGAACCAATATACATTCGAGTATGACACACACATACCGCACACGACAAACACACAAGAACAAAACACACCACGACTACAACACATACCACGATGTGCAAACACAAACACAAGCTATTATCATGGTAAACCACAGCAACATTATCGTAATTACTCGCCAGCTGGACATAGCAGTAATTACAGTGGGACAAATCCATATCATAATGCAAAGGAAGACGAAAGCTTAATGAAACACAGGCAATTTCAGATTTTTATCCCAGAAAAACGAACCATTCATCCGGTGATTTTTCTCAAATCTTTTAGTAACGCATTTCCACGCACTTGGAGTGACCGGAAAAAGATTTCATATATTGTCGGTTACATCCAAGGCGATGCAGCTGTCTGGGCATACAGTCAAGCTGACGTATGTACCACGTACAGTGAGTTTGAGCGTGCTTTTCTGAACAAATTCTGGTCGCAATCCGTTCAGGAGCGACTCAGAAGACAAATTTTAGAACCTGAAACTTTTAACAGTAAAAATGGTAACTTACGCAGATATTTTGAAAAATACTTGAACATGGGACACTTTTTAGACGAACCAGTCGCAACGCGAGATATACTCCGTGCGTTGAAGGCCAAATTGCCTTTCAACATTAAAGAAAAACTCCTACATATCCCGGATGACGATTCAGATTATTTTTTAACAGCTTTAGATTCGGTTGACATGTTACTTGAAGATCAGCGCTTCGCGCGGCAAAACAGCAGCCACAATGTTTACACTAGTGGTATGCAAAACATGCAGGCTTGCCAACACAATTCTGGCGCGCCCACAGTAGGATACGCGGTACAAAAAAAAACAGCAAACTCACATGCCGTCTCAGTACGGAAATCAAAATCAACACGCGTATTCCAATACAAACAATAGTTACAACAGTAATAACATTTCATGCGGCAATCCATACAAAAGGCACCGCGGTAATAACTACAACGGTAACAACGGATACAAAGGTAATAACAAAAACACAAACAGAAATAGAAATAATAATAACTACGAGCCAAGACAGCATCAAGGTTGGACTCGTAACGATCAGTACTTTCATTCAAACTCTGCTTTACCACAGCAGCCACCAGGTCAAAATTGGAGCATACCTTACGACCGACAGGTAAGTTACAATGCGCAACAGCAACAACAACCTCAAAAGTTTGGAGATCATAATAGGCAATATCCGAATGTGAATATAATAGAAATGACACCTAATGCACAACCTCAATCTGTGTCAGTACCTAGTACAAATGCTAATCCAACAAACTAGAAACAGTCACTACTTTGCCGCAGGTCGTGGCTGAAGAATCCTTGGGGGGCGGCTTCAATGTTAATCAGTTATTTGACACCACACTTGAACAACAGAATAATGATATGCCGAGTAATTCTAAACAAAAACTACCTGTTTTATTTATAAGATACAACCACAATAACAATATATCAGATGAACTTTTACAAGACAGTACACAATGTCGTTTAAACACAAATGAAATTGTTTTAGCATCCACTACTGGTGTAGTAGGTGGGATTCCAACTACTATTATCCTAGATACAGGTGCAGCTGTGAGCGTTTTATCTTTTAATTTTTATAAAAAGATGTGTGAATTGGAACCTGTGCCTGAGTTTCCTGCCCAAAACTGTAAAATAACTACTGCACTAGGTAATAAGTCATGTAGGGTTACGAAGCAAGTTTTTGTAAACGTTAAAATAGGTAATGGAACCGTACAATGGCCATTCCTGGTTGTACAAAACCTTGTGACTAATTGCATATTAGGAATAGATATTATGAGCGAGAAGGACTGCATTATAGACTTCTCCAAAGGTAAATGTATTTTAAATGATAAAAGCAGGGCAATTATTATTGATTTGGACAGGAGAACTCTAAAGCATGACAAACACTGTACAGGGTACAAGGTTCAGTTAGTACTTGACAAAGACATTCAAGACATGCAAACACACTCATCTGACGCAGAGCTAATGGACTTGAAAACATTGCTTGATCATAAGATAAGTGAAGCTACAGCTCTCAGCGTACATGAACGTATAAAACTACAGGAAGTGTTATCCAAATATTTACAAGTTTTTACCAAACGATTAGGTGTTATCAACACGTATGTGTACAAGATTGAAGTTAAGCCTCACAAGATCTTCTACCATAAGACATATAACGTACCGTTATCTCAACGACCTGCTATGTGGCAAGAATTAAAACAAATGTTAGACTGGAAGGTCATTGAACCATCCACCTCACCTTACTGTAGTCCTCTACTTGTTGTCAAAAAATCAAATGGAAGCATTAGGTTAGTGTTAGACGCACGAGCTATTAATGAAATAATTTTACCGGTTCACACAAAACCTGAAAATTTAGAAGAGCAATTACATAAATTTCTAGATGCAAAATATTTTTCCACAATAGATCTCGCTAATTCGTTTTGGCAGGTGGGTATCACTCCTGATTCTCGGAAATATACTGCATTTATGTTCGGGGGGCGAACCTATCAGTTTTGTGTTCTACCCTTCGGACTGAATGTCAGGTCTGGGGTATTCATTACAGCCCTGGATACCGTGCTTGGCGACGATTTAGTTGAGACAGTCACACACTATGTAGATGATATACTGATAGCTACACAATCCTGGAATGAACACGTTGACACACTTCAAAGAATTTTAGAAAAATTTGCACAAGCTGGAGTCACAGCCAATCTTAGAAAATCAAAGTTTGGTTGCAGTGAGATAAAGTATTTAGGACATATCATTAATTCACAGGGCATACGTCCGGATCCCAGTAAATTAGATGCTATCAGAAACTTTCCTAGCCCTCGAACTAAAAAGCAGTTAAAATCATTCCTTGGGCTATGTTCATTTTTCAGACGTTTTTTGCCACAACCACTTTTGAACAGTAAACATCTGCTAAATCTACTCAGAAAGAATCAAGTTTGGATCTGGTCGGAACAGTGCCAGAATGACTTTAATACAATTAAACATGCTTTAGTGAAAGCTAACATATTGAGCCATCCAGATTTCAATTTAGATTTTTGTATGACTTGTGACGCTTCACGTACTGGCTTGGGCTGTTGCTTATTTCAAGTTGTAAAGAATAAAGAGGAGGAACAGATAAGAATTATTGGGTTTGCGAGTCGCACTCTAACTGAATGTGAGCGTACATACTCCACTACTGAGTTAGAAACACTTTCCATAGTATGGGCATTCAAGAAATTCAATTATTATTTATTTGGAAAACATACAGTAATTTACACCGATCACCAGGCCCTGACATTTTTGTTAACTTGTAAACTTGTACATCCTAGACTATCACGATGGGCAGTTACACTTCAGAACTACTCTTTTGATATTAAGTACATAAGAGGTAAGGACAACACCATTGCAGACACTTTGTCTAGACTTCCACAAGGTATGAATGATACCAACAGTGACTTAGAAAATATAAATGACTACAGGATTCTCTTAATGCAAGACAAGCAGTATCACCAATATTATATTGATATGTGCAGAAACATGGCTGAATTACAAAAATCTGATCCTCACTGGTATAAAATAATAACATTACTGGTAGAAAAACACAATCATCCTTCGACTAAGTATTACAAGTTACACAATGATGTGTTATTTTATCGACGACATCCAAATGCTACTAACTGGTGTGTATGCATTCCCAAAGAGTCTGAACGTAATTTAATTTGGCACACACACTTAGTTTGGGGTCATTATGGGACAAAAAAGTGTTTAGCGAAGCTCAGTACATACTGTTATTTTAGCAATATGAGAAGAAAAATTTACAGGGAACTGAAAACATGTGTCATATGTCAAAAATCAAAACCTCAGAATTTATCCACAAAAACAGATTTACATTCTATTTTACCTAGTAAACCCCTGGAAATTCTGTGTACTGACATCAGTGGACCGCATCCAGCAAGCTCTGGAGGCGTCAAATATATCTTAGCTTTTTACGATATATTTTCTAAACATGTTAAACTTTATGCTTTAAAATCCGCCACTGCAAGTGCTATAATACGAAGATTCTCAAGTGATTACCTGACGCACGTGGGAAAACCTAAAGCAATTCTATCAGATAATGCAGCATACTACTCTGGGTACAAATGGAGAAATTTCTTGAAGGACAATAACATTAAAAGTATATTTATTTCGAGGTTTAGTCCACAATGTAACGCGACTGAGAGACTTTTCCGAGAATTAAATAGTTTCATGAGGACCTATATTTCATCAAAACATACTAATTGGGTGTCCTACCTAAGTCTTTTCGAAGACGTACACAATAACTTAAATATTTACGATACAAATTACACACCTAACGAGATCATGTTCAATTGCAAACAGAACGATCAGTGGATAGAACCATTACCTAAGTTGTCAGACAAGGAAATCACACCTGAACAGAAAATAAAAGAAGTATTGACTACATTGACACATCACGCACAAATACGAAACAAACATCACAGAAACATAATAAAAAGAAAACAAAAATTCGAGGTAGGAATGCTTGTACTACTTCGTACTCATCATAAATCTGTTGCACTCAAACGACGCAACGCTAAGTGGCGTCTGCTATATGAAGGACCTTATATAATTGTTAACATACCGCACCCTGGTGCGTATCTGTTACAACATCGTAGAACTAACAAAATTATTGGGCTATACGCACACCGAGATCTTAGAGCATTTCATGCTGAATAATGTCAAAGTCATACCCATCAAAATATTGCTAAGCAACTCGAAAAACTCTGTTGCTACAACACAGATAATAAGTAGTATAGAAATTTTCATTTCAGCGTTCCAGAGTCGCAATTGAAGACAGAAGAACTTTTCTTTCAACGCCGCGGCTCCACCGAGAATACTGAATATTAAAGTAAAATTTATGATTACGTAGCAGTGAATGACATATTAATTTTTCACGGAACATTTGTTATTGTAGGTACCACTGACTTGGTATGACACCTGACGAACTGACAGACGTCATCTGTGAAGCGATCTTTTACTTTGAGAAATAGATTAGACGCACATCTCTCAACACGAAAAGCATCTATCAGTAGTCAAGGCCACACAGACACTCTACACACACGCACAAAACGCGAGGAATCGAACATTTTCTCTCTCTTACTATTTTGAATATTTATTGAGTAGTGAAAACGCCTGGTCTTGCCTACTGATGTAATGAATGTTGTGTCTAACGTATCTTAATTTCAGATGACATCACGAAACCGATAAAGAGGACGTAAATATCTGCAATTCATGTAATCAAATGTGACACAATGTAATAACCTATAGCTATGTAATGATGATGTAAACGTGTTTATGTGCAACTGTATTATGTTTATGCTAAGAAAATATGTGACGTGTGTATGTATAATTACTTATTTTCTTTTTAACTGATGTATCATGTAAAAATTTGAACAAAACGAGTGCCAAAAAGACATTGCATAGTGAACCTGTGTTCACGGACATTAACGAACATTACTAACTCTGCAACTACGCAGAAACCTATGTGAAGGAAACGGTTAATGCCATTCATTATGCATCGTACCTATGTAAACGCGATGAACGATTTCCTTGATTAATAACTACGAACATTTAGGTGAGCTATATTCAGCAAAAAAAAAAACTGAAAATGTGAAGTGAATAATTCGTGCATCGTCTAGTGACATTACTACAGTACCCAACTTCAAGATGTTAACTGGATTAAATGGACACAAAGTGCCTGTCCAGAAAACAACACGACGGGTGGAAGAATTTTGGTTGGAACTTCAGGGAATGAAATGTTCTCGAAATGTGACGGACACTCTTACCTGGACTGTCCAAGGATCGACGCCAGCTATGTGCCGTCCGAGGTTCTGCAACCAAGCTTCCACGGAATGTAAAAAACGAACTGCACGTGGACCAATTACTCGACGGGTCACGTCTGATCTGTAATAAGCAATGCTTTTACTCACTACGAACTGCATCACAACGACTATAATGGAAATAGGAAATGGACACGCTTATGTATTAATCACGTTGTTATACAACGATGTTACTCTGATCAAAAAAAACTTTACCACGACGATACTAACCTGTAAAAAAAAAATTATTGTGCAGCAGATGAATAGGAACTGTGATAACGACACGATGTGTATAGGTCAACGCACCTGAAACATACGGACATTTTTCTTTGAAGTATTTCAAAACAATACTATGTAACTAAGAACATTCAACAATCTAAGTTGTATTGTGTTATAACGAATATTGTAAATTTAAAACTAAGTTACCTGTCATAGAATGTAGTCTTCATATGTAATCTTCGTTGAATATTTTCTTTGTGCAACGACTGAGAAACGCGCGCACACGAACAATATGAACTGCAATACTGTGCCGCGTGATCTAACTGTACGACATAACGGCAGTCACACAGACGCTTCTGCGCATGCGCGCACTCTATCTGCCAACATAAGAACTTTTACGGCGCACCCGCGTCATTCAAAGTTTGTATATAATATGTATAATGTGTATAATGTAGGTCATGTAAATAGTTGTAGATAACTTAGATTTTCTTGTGCCTTTAGGTGAATTGCTCGCCTGCAGGTGTGTCCTTTCGCCTCGCAATTCAGGGGGCAATATAAAGGCACATTTGCATGCCGAGCGTGAGTTTCCTCGGAAACGCGAGATATTAATTAAATAAATAATCAGTGACAAATAAATAAAGCCTATGGCACACAACTGCAGCGCTGTGTCGCTGATAAAACAAAAGCACAATTACGTTACTCGTATGTTTGATTAAGAGAGGAGAGCTCTGGTTGAAGTGGTGCGAGAAGCACGTATTTTAGTTTATTGTCTGGCACACCGCCATATTTCATGTTATAGAAAATTACTGTGAGTTGCAACCATACTAGGCACTCGATTCTGAAAAGAATTTATATTTATAAAAGTAAGTAGGATTATGAACTGTAGGCTTATTCATTGAATATATCTGATTTAACTAACTGTGTAACTTTTTTATGTTTAGTAGACAATCACCTCTGTACGACGTTTTGGCATGGCTGGCAAATTATTGTAATATTGAGATTTAGATAATGAGTCCGCACCTACCGCAGCAGTCTTTGGAAACGATTTAATTACGAAGTCCGATTATTTCAGTTTTATTTCACGGTCAACTACGAGTAACATTGCCTTTACGAAAAAGCCATTGTCAAGCGTCTGATACCGAATAATTAAAACCTGACGACTCATAGGAGAGACAATCATACAGATAAAATAATTAATATTTTATTTTATTTTATTAATTTTATAGATCGTCCCTCTTATTTCAACATTTGCTCCAGCAAAAAAAATCCTATCCAAGCATGCTTTCTGTATTCTGTTCACATCCTCTTTCGAAAATAGTTTTTCTCCACTGTACACTACTTTTTTGGCCAAACCATTTTCTTATAGCTTCTCAATGCATTTATTTCAATTCATCATAGTTAGTTTCTTATATAGTCTACCCCCACTTCAGCTACCTTAAATCAACTGAGCTCAGATACATATACCAAGGGACGAGGCAATGCAGCAGCACATAACAAATTAACACAAACAGCAAGGACAAAAAATACAAATTGGCAAAGTAAGCAACAATATTACAACTAATATAAGGCAATGAGCAGCAAACAAGAAAAATAAATCAGTAGTAAACTGGCTTAGCAGAGTAACACAAAGTCAAATTCAGTAACACTATGCCTGGCAAACAGCAGCAGCAAATGAAATAACTTATATCTAAACATGACATAGGTCAAGCAGAAAAAATATTACACTAAATACAACAATGCAGACAAGGGAAATGTATATTCACATCGTAATGTCTATGTAATTAAAGTGGTGCACCACAAAAACTAATTCTACAAAAAATTACCAAGTACTTGAAAAGAAAATTATATATGCAGTTACTGTTATTAGTCCCTTCTTATTGTTCTTTCCATTCCAAGAGCTCCTTTTTCGAAGAATGTGGATCAGAAAATAATTATTTAATAGATCTGTTGACAGAAAGTGTTCACATTAGCAAATGCATTTAATTTTATTTTATAAAACCAATGCTGCAAGACAGCTGGAAACCAGATATCAAATTAAATAAGCAACTACGCAAACCAAAGCATAAAAACATCATTTAAAGCGATGTGGCATTTCGTAAGTCAGTAGCTCGCAACTCACGTAGAAAGACATTTGTCATAATCAGGTTTGCAGATGTAAGAATATTTCCCATTAATTCATAAGCATTTCAGTAAGTAGCACAAAGTACAATATGTTTCCAAATAATGAGTGTGTCGTATTTCCGATGCTTTCTACAATAGAATGTCAATAGCGAGGATAATGGCCTCCTTTTTTGTCCACCTGTGCCTCTGAAAGGCACACACTAATGGCTTTTGTCCAGGCGACTGTCGCGCAGTTGCCCACGTAATGCGTCATGCCCACGACGCATTACGTGAAGGTCACTTAACTTTCTTACCGAAATATTCACAACACCAGTTTGCACTACAGTGGCAGTCTCATATACAAAATTTCACAGGTCGAAAATTTGCGTTGCAAATGTGTAGAAACAAAATCTTATGAATATAGCAGTGTCCAAAAAATTTTCGCCGGCATTGTGATACATTCACGCATTTACACACATTTCATAACTCTTAAAGTACGATTCTTGGTTTCCAACATCCTTTTTCACAAGTCAGAGTCCCTAACCACTATTCATCACTCCTTTCCTTATTACACATATACATATTCGTCGACACTTTTTCAATATTTCATCTTAACAAATACATAGCATAATCAAATTCTTCATGCAACATCAGCTTATTGACCATAAACATACCTCAACAGCATAATACACATCGTCGTCGTAAAAATAACATCAAAACACCTCAGTCAAATCTCAAAAACGTCGTAGCTTTCTGCAATAATGTCAAAACCTAAAAAAAATACTCTGCTCATTTCAATAGTGTCATCTACCTCAAACGTACTTTAAAATCATGCTCCCTTACCAAAGACATCATTCAAAGCTGTCATAGTATCACAATGGTTCCGAAAAAATATGAACAGTTGATAAAGTACAGACAGAATACAAGTTCAAAAGTGTGAAGTTACCCAACTGTGTAATTGCGTAAACATGTGTCACTGATGTAGTAAAAAAAAGTTTATCTCTCAGATAGCTCTGTAATTTGTGTGTTAGAGAAATATGGTACCAATGCGTAAAGTTGTATAAGCAAATACCATATTAGCTAGGGCTCCTTGTGCTTGCCAAACACATGGTACACAAAGTAAGCGTGTACCCCCTGAGGATTAATGTAATTATACCCTCAGGTGTTACAGATTACAGCAATGGAATGGAATGTATCATGGAAAACTTTCTTTGTAATTCAAAAATCTTTAAAAATAAATGTTTTAAGTACAAATTTAATCACTCAAATACGTGTACTGTAGCGTTGGTAAAAAATGTGCCTAGTGTCGTAATTATCGTCGTCCGTAAGCAAAGTTCTGTGGAAGTCAATGTACTTACCTTGTAATAAACAAAAGCGAAATGCTATGCGTATAGATATCGTAGTTATCACGTACATTACCGTGATCAAGAAAGTACTATTCTGTAACGTATTGTTGTGCTACGAAAAAGGCTGTCTCATTGTAGCTATACCACAAAGTTACTATTAAACATGTTTTACTTTCCAGAAGAATTCAGAAAAACTGTGCGGATATAAAACAGATACACCGCAAAAACAACATTGTAAATTGTCACTCATTAGTAGCGTTGTGATAAAATCGTGTAGCTGTCACAGAAACTAACCACTATGTCATCTGGTATCTCACTGAAAGTACTTTAAATCCAGAATGTATTTTCAAGTAAACCAAAATGTTGCATTAAAATTTCATTAGCAGTACCAGTATATGTCCTAAGTATGTAAGCCTGATAGTCATTACGTAATCGTGCAACTAACAAGCAAGAATGTACACACCCATAAACACTGTGTCGTCTGTTCACAATAACAATGCATTCGTAATTTCTGTTTAAATAAGTTCTCTTGGTTCTTGACTGGATATTTAACTTCAAACATTGTTGCATGTTAACAGATTCGAAGTCTGACAAAGCATACTAGTAATGTAAAGTGAAAAATTTTGTAGCAAAAATTAAGTTAAAAAAACAGATTATCTCTCAATAAACAGTTTTACATGTGAAAAGTGGTGCAATTCTTTACCCTTCCTAGTACGCAGAGTTTCAACTTGAACGCAATTATCATACGGTACACGTCGGTAAGGAATGCTAAAATTTTTCTCAAGGTTAGCGTCAATGTTATTTTTTCCTGGGCCAGCGGCGCACGTGGCTGCCCGCGGTGCAAGTCATTGTCTGTCTCTTTGTTGGCGCGCGCTGTTATTGGGATTTGGATGTCTAACTTCTACAAATTCACCTTGCCGAGAGGGCCCTGCCCTGTTTGGATCACGCCAGTTCTGTTTAAATTCTGGTCTGTTGTTACGATTGTATCGTCTATCGTCACGTCGGTAATTTCTGTAATTAATTTCTTGTCGGTCCCATGGTGGAGAATTTCTCCCTGAATCGTAACTGCGCGATGAACTGTTGCGTCTGAAGTTATTCTGTCTCCCTTGATAATAATTGTTTTTGTTCCCATATTGTCTGTTTCTATGGTAATCTCTGTCATATTCATTACTACGGAAATGCGATCTTTCTCTGTAACTATTATTACTCTGCCAGTGGTTGTCATATGGGTGGTGTCTGTTTTGGTCACGATTTGCGTTGTAAGAATAGACTTGTCGTGTCCAGTTATTGTTTCTGTCGTCACGGAATTGTGACGGATGTGACCTGTAGTGATTGTTTTCGCATCCCGCGACTGTCTGAATCAATTTCTAATTCTTGTAAGAGTCTCTGAAAAGCTTCAATGTCGTCTTTGCAACGTCCTGCCAAAATAATATTTCTTAAATGTTCAGGCAATTTCATTAAGCAAATGCGGATGAGTTCTAAAGGGCTGTATGGGTTTGACAGGTATTGATTCTTGTGCAACATGTCTTCAAAATATTTGACAAAAGTGGAAAATTCAGATTGTTCAAAATGTTTCATCATCATGATGCTATGTTTTACTCGGTCTTGCGTAGCTTGAGACAAATATGCTGAGAGGAAGGCATGATAAAATTCTCCTTGACTGTGACAATCGTGAATGACCGATCGCATTCTTACAGCTGGTTCATTCTCTAAGTAGCCACACATAAATTCTAATCTGTGCTGTAATGACCAGTTGGGAGGAAAACAATGAGAGAATTGATGGAGCCATGCTTGTGGATGAATGTCGTTGCCAGAATTCTTAAATGTTTTGAATTTACGTGTAGTAATGAACAGCTTATAGTCAAAATCATCATGTCGGCGAGTCGCATGTCGGTCATTGTTACGTCGTTTCGGCGGTTCCATCTCAAAATTCGTTGCACCTTGCCAATTTCTTTCATAATTTCCGAAGTGCCCTGAGTTATTATTTTGTGGCTGTTCCGTATTTCTATGTCCCTCTTCCCGTATTGGAGCGTGAGTGGCCTCTGAAATACGTAATTCTTGTATTACCTGTGTCAGCTGATCTTGTACTTCCCGGATTTCTCTTTGGTGTTGCGTATTAATTTGATTCTGATTTTGTTTGAATTTCCTAACTTGTTCACACTCTTCTGTGTCATTAAAGACTACCGGTTTTGTGTCATTCAGATTATCATCTACCTTCGTAGATAAATTATTTAGCTCATCTGAAAGTTCAACTACTTTCTCTGATAATGAACTAATTTCCTCCATGTGTCTTTCTGAACCAATTTTCAGAGTATCTACTGTGTCCTTTAAGTTTTCCTGAGTTTTTGCAAGTTGCGTAACCGAATCGGTAGATGCAACTGAGTCAATTTTAGCTTGCAAGGTCTCATGATTTTCATGAACAATAATTTGCAGTTCTTTTATGGCTGCTTCATGATTCTGTAATGCATTTTCATGCCGCAAAAAAATAGGTTTGGAAATGCTCACAAATTTGTGTTTTTACGTCGTTACAGACTTTTTGACATTTCGATTCGATTTTATGTAACTCAGTAGTTAAATCTTCACGTGTTTGTTCAAGCGTGGTGTGAAGATTTTGTTCCATTGTGTCTAACTGTTGCTATGTTTGTCTCTGGTGTTGTTCCATTGTGTCTAACTTTTGAAGCTTTTGCTGTGTTTGTCTCTGATTTTGTTCCATTGTGTCTAACTTTTGAAGCTTTTGTCCCATTTGTTGCATTAATTGTAATAACAATGCACTGGTGTCTGAAACATGTTCCTCAGTGCTTTTCGGCAGTGAATTTGCACCGGCAAAATTCACATTTTGACAAGCAGAAAATGTGTCTTGACTCATTTGAGAAAACGGTGAGAACCCAAAACCTGAGTCTCCAGTATTTGCAATATTGTGTTGTGTCATTCCCGATTCCTGAGGCGACCTGTTGCCGACCGATCGATCGATAATGCTTCCATGTTCACTACCTGTTTCACTGTCTACACCATTATTTGACGCCCGCTCCATTTCCCTATGCACAGTTACCAAATTACTACTTTGAATGTCTGTTAATTCATTACACAGCGGTGCTGGTAAGCTACGCTCGTCGTCACTATTATTTCTCTGTTTACTTTGGAGCCTAGTGTTACGTTTCTCACACGCCATTATTGTCACAATATTTCACACGATAACACAGAAAATAAGTGAACACATTAACATAGCGCTGAAAATAATATCTAGTTAATTGCAAGCTGCAAAATACTTGGTGCAAATTTACATGCGTGCCACACCTGTTTTACTGTACAACAATGAAAGACTGCAACTACAAAGGAGATTCTCTCTACAATTACGCGCTAGCAATAAACAAAATCTACACTAATTACACAAACTACAAGAAAAAATCAGAAGATTCCAGTGAGGTATCGTCGGCTAATGGTCGACATATGAAACGTCTCCTTTTGAACAATTATACAAGACTGTGTTTAAACTGACACACAATATTTTTAGCGCAACGCAATCTGACTTTCAATAATCCCTACAAAAGAATGGCCCTGATTAACATTAATCTATACCTTTCACAATCACTTACCTCACAAAAATCTACGTTTCTCGAACTACTGCAATACAGCGAGCGCCACTACTGCCAGCTAAATAAAAGATTCAAACTACGGAAGGCACTAACTACTGATAGGCATAGTTAGCAAATGAAAGATTTTAATAGAGAACAAACAATGTATTTATCTTAATAGTGTTGAAAAATCATAATATATATATATAAGTTCATGACATCCAGTCTTACAAATGTCCAAACTCCGCCATCTCTCTCCCCACATCCACCACTGCTGGTGGCTCACCTCCAACTGCGCAATGCTACGCGCTGTTAACATGCAGCTGCCCAACACTACAATAGCCAACAACAATGCAAACCAGCCACAGACTGCACACAGCACAGCCAGTGATTTTCATACAAAGCGCTACGTGGCGTTACCAATAAGAAAACCTAAACAGCCTACTTACAGACTTTCTGGATACAGAAAATGTTCGACTGCTGCCCTGGCCAGCACATTCTCCAGATCTCTCACCAATTGAAAACGTCTGGTCAATGGTGGCCGAGCAACTGGCTCGTCACAATACGCCAGTCACTACTCTTGGTGAACTGTGTTATCGTGCTGAAGCTGCATGGGCAGCTGTACTTGTACACGCCATCCAATCTCTGTTTGACTCAGTGCCCAGGCGTATCAAAGCCATTATTACGGCCATAGATGGTTGTTCTGGGTACTGATTTCTCAGGACCTATGCACCGAAATTGCGTGAAAATGTAATCACATGTCAGTTCTTGTATAATATATTTCTCCAATGAATACCCGTTTATCATCTGCATTTCTTCTTGGTATAGCAATTTTAATGACCAGTAGTGTAATATGCACTTCTGCATAAGAAGTAGACGCACATCACCAATTAAGGCAGCATATGAGCGGGAGTTTGTACACGGGATAGAATACCCCCAATTTTTGGATATAAATTGTGGAATCCTGCCCACTCGTGTTATCTAGGGTGCCTAGGAAGCTGCTTTCTCGGATGGCTAGACAACACACAAGCAAATCATATTAATGTAGTTTATTACAGTAATTGAATTGACAATACTTAACTTTGATTTACAATGACGTGTCGTAAGCAATTGCCGACATGCAATTAATCAGTGCCTTTCAATGTACACAATTTCCATGTGAGCAATTAATAACAGATTACACAAGTCCATAAGTCACTGCTCGTCGTGTAGTGCAGCCGAGGCTAGGTGGCACGTCGCTTTTGTTCTCTTCGTGTAGAGGCCGCTCCTGCCGTGGTGACGTCCCAGCCAGCGCGCTATTGGTTGGCGTCGTCACACAGCCTTCTCAGCTGTATCGTTCTTGATCTTCGTGCCGGCGCTTGTCTTTATGCCGGAACATAAATATCGACGTAATCTTGAATTAGAGAAATATGTTGCTGATTTGCTCAATCAAATAAGTTTACCTACTTTAGCTCTTCGTGTAATTACTAATATTGGAAACCAGCAAATCAACCTCCCATCACGTTTTGCATATTTTGACTCAACAATAATACTTGTAATAAAGTTCTGAGGTAATTTATGTCTTAGAAGAGAGCAGTAAGAATAACGTATGGTGTGCACTGCAATTATCTTGTAGGTACCTCTTCAAAGATGTAGGCATTTTAGCTGCTCCTTATAAACAGGGTGGTAGAAAACCGTTTGAAAACTTCTCAAGTGTGCTGCAGGGTTAGCTGTTCTAGGAAATATCTTTTACGAAATAATTCGAGACGTTGCTCTTTTCCGAGTTAATTAGCATTGAAGTTAGTTTTTCAAGCCGTTGGCGAGCAAATTCAAGCTGCCCGCCAGATACAATTAGTGTCACTTCTTCTCACTGCATAGATGATAGCACACCAGACTGCCCAGTCTTTGGCTCGGGTTCGGTTCTTACTAACGTCCCATGTCCAATTTTTGTATCCCTCACTTGGTCGGTTTTTGGGTAACAACACGAAGAACGGGTTTGGCGACACCGTCTCTGGCGGGCCATTTTATTTGCATGAGCCACGACCTGATTGGCTAACTTCATTGCTAAATAACTCACAAACGGCGGAACGTGTCGAATTTTCCTTAACAATTATTTCTCAACACAGCCCCTTACAAGCTTTTCAGATTGTTTGTGAGCACAGTACAGTGGTCGAAGCTGATATATATGAGCACTGGTTCATCTTTGCTACTGTGAAACATATCATTGCTATTGAACATGTGCTCACACCTCTTAAAAATGCATTTTAAAGTCCATGTTTACTACACATTTTTCTCTTGTCAACAACAGTATCGGTACCTGTATCAGAATGATTTTCGCTTACAGCTTTCGACTCGTTCATTTCCGAACCAGGCTCACTAACCTCCAATTGATACATTTATCCTTCTCCATCATCCCTGAAACTTTGTAATATCATCACGGAGTCCCCTTGTATATATAACCATGCACAGGCACTGGCGCCTACATCTCCGAAGCTATTTAGCGTCGCTGGATGACGTTCCTGGACACGGTTTCCTATTTTCATTTCGTATCTCAAGACAACTTCTGCACCTTCTCGAAGTTAATCCTACAGCTGCATCCAACACCTTGCCTTCCCTCCCCCTCTTTCTGTACGTTTTCTTCTCCTCCTCTCTCTCTCTGTACCTCCTAGACCCCCTCTCTCTGTCCACCTCATACCACCCTCTCTCTTTTTTCTCTCTATCTCCTCCTCCTCCCTCACTCTGGGTCCACTGTCCATTTCATCCTCCCACCTCTATCTGTCCATCTCGTCATCCCCCTCTCTCTGTCCATCTTCTCCCCCCATCTCACACTGTCCATCTCCTACTTCCACCGGTATCAATCCGTCCCACCCCCTTTCTCTGTCTGTCTCATTCTCCTCTCTCATATTATCCATCTCCTTGTCTTCCTTTTCTCTCCTAAGCTATGCTCATACGGACGCATACTCCTTGGAATGCATTCCAAAACTACCTGCACAACATACCAGTTATGCAAGGCAGCGTAGATATCAGACGTTGTTACTCCCACTTTCCCCCCTGAGAGAGCTAGGTGATACTTACCCGAACAGTACTGCCTCCAGACAATAAGCAATATGTGTACCAAATTTGCTTGGAATCGACCTAGTGGCTCAGAAGGAGACGTGAAACATGCACACATATGCACATACATACATTTATTTGTACGTGGTGTCTCTCCTAAGAGTCGTTAGGCACGTTTTCTCGGGTTAGTCAGCAGATATGAGCAATTTCTTTTTTTGTATTGCATTGCTGAAGTCATCCCAAACAAATATTGTCTTCACGTTCTTCGAGCGACAGCCAGTGACGATGGAAAGTGTCGGTTTGTTTCCTGTTAAAAACAAACAAACAATTCTTAAGGCGGTATTTTACGTGGCATTCGACTCCTGATGACTCTAGTGCTGTATGTATTGTATCGATATACGTATATTAACGGGGACAATAAAACTCGAAGAATAACGAGTACTGGCCTGGCCCGCACTGACTGCTACTGCCAAGCAAGCAGTGCCCGTAAGTCGCTACGGGACTGCTGTTTATTCGTCGTGTAATACTGTCCCTGTTAAAACATACTGATAAAACGAATATCGGACTGGGCTAATCTGGGAGCACTCTATTAAATGTGCACGTAAAACTACAATTTAAAGGGGTATTTTGTTTGTAATGAGAAACAAATCGATATTTTCTGTTGACCCTGGGCGTCACATGAAAGACTTTGCCAGTGGTTATTCTTTGGGCTGACTCCAGCTACACAATACAAAAATTAAATTGAAAATATCTGCCAAAAACCCAGAGAGAAAGAGCGCTGGACGACTCTTAGAAGAAACTCCCAGTATATATACATACATGAAGAATATTTATGTCAATGCCTACAATATCAGAAGAAAACTTAAGTTTTAATACCGATTTTTAAGACTTCAGTATCTCATAAAGGAGTTCAATGCACATCGATAAAAACCTTTGTTCATTTTCACAATAATATAAAATATCTGACAGGCAGAACAGTAAATTTTAAATTTAGCCCAAAACTCATCTCTTCCAGGTAACTCCCTCCATCCCATAGACGAAATTTTATTTAAAAGCTAGTAGTCTACAAAAAAGCTTCTTTTTAAATGTAGTTGCATAAGAAAGACTGATAAATGATACATTCATTAATTACTTTTAAAACTATTTATGTACACATATCTTGTAAACTTACTGTTTTGTAATAATTTATACAAATAAAATCCTCCAATCAATCTATGGAACGTGTGGTTAAATAATTTCCAACGTTGGGAGACCTCATCGAGTCCCTATCCACATAATGCACATAATTGTTAGATATTCAACGGTAATTATTTGCACATTGGTCCTGAATGGATCGCAGGTAACGGAAGGTTTATAAAACGTACTCTGTTTTTTTTCTTCTTTAATCGTTTAGTCACGAAATATTATGATTCTCGGCAATCAATACATACAGTACTATTTTACACTGCTAATTGTCTCAACAGCGTGAAATGTTTGTATCGATACCACTCCAAAGGCGTCACAGAGTCGGCAAATGCAACGCAAGTTTCCATCAGATGCCAGTAGTGGGCATAAAGGCCCCAGCGGACCCAATGGAGAACTCCCGCAGCCCCACACATCCAGCCGCTCTGGGCTATGGGCGCCCTATGCCTCCCCAATATACGAGTGTTGACCAGAAAGTAAGTTTTGATCGGTCGCTAAATGGAAACCACAGTGAAAATCAGAAACATTTTATTTACAAGAGTTAGCTATAGTTTCCAGATACTTCTCTACACAGTCGCCACTCCGGCTTAGACATTTGTCGGAGCGTTATACCAAATTTTCAACACCATCGTCGTAGAAGGCGGCTGCCTGTGCTTTCCGATAATTCTCTACACTGGTCTATAGCGCGTAGCCTGCGCCCAAGTGTTGTCTTCGTATCCAGCGTTTCATGTGAACAGAGATGAAACTCAGGATGAGTCAATTAGGGCTGTGTTGCGGGCGATCGAACACTTCGCATCGAAAAGGCTGCAGGAGCGTCTTCACTGCCCCTGCAGAGTGCGGCTGAGGATTTCCATGAAGAAGAAGTGCGTGGCAGTTGTGTTAGGTGGGCTGCATTCATTAAGGCGAAGCCTCTCGGAGAGCTCTCCTACTTGGAGGGAGACATCGTTGTTCTAGGCACCTTTACTCGCTCACAGTGTGCTCACAACTGAAAAGAGCGTCTTGATGCGATCGACGGTCGTACTAGAGGCACTACCCAACACATCTCTGCAAAACTTCATAGGGTGGTGTGCATTTCGCGACCGATCGGAACTTACTTTCTGGACAAGCCTCGTAGGACTGCCGGCAGCAGCCACACAGCTCACACGCACTCGGAGCCACTTCGCTATGTGACGCTACTCGGACGACACCTAGTCATGGCTCCGACACCATCATTTGTGCTTTAGTTCAGAGAGTTCATCCTTGGTTCTACTATATTAGCTGTATTCTATTTATTGCTGCATTATTGATAATAAACCTTCATACGCTCGGAGAAGTACGGGTTGAGTAAACCTTCTGTTTACTGCGCTAACTTGTTAGCTAATCATTTCTGCTCTTGTCCATCCTTGCCACACCACACTTCAGCCCACCTCTCCTTACCATTATGTACGAAGTCGTATACAACAAAGTTCATATTGCTCTATTGGACAAAGTTGAAACATAACTGCAGCCTCACTTTTTTCTTTGGAGTAGTATGCATATTGAGTTTCTCTGTAATATGGATGACACTGTGGAAATCTAGTGTAGTGCAGTGTTGAATTCTTAGTAACCAACAGTGGTTCATAGTGTAGTGGTGTAGAGCGAGGCCCTAGACTCGTAACTAATTTCATAGCCACATGTTGCTGTTGTACCACTCATCTCAGAGGCAGTAGGTTCGAAAGCCAGTGAGGGAAAAGTTTTTCGGCATTACTGTTTAGTCGTCACAGGGAAAAGACAGTGTGTCAGGTAAACAGGTTGGATGCCGACGTTCTGGGTTAAATCTCGGACATACACTCTTCATTGCAGGAAGGGAGGGCATGTTCCACTGTTCATGGTGATCTGTCCACTGCGTCAGCTGCTTCTACATCTACATCTACATCTACATGGTTACTGTGCATTTCACACTTAAGTGCCTGGCAGAGGATTCATCGAACCATTTTCATACAACTTCTCTATCATTCCACTCTCGAATGGCGCATGGTAAAAAGGAACACCTAAATCTTTCCGTTCGAGCTCTGATTTCTCTTATTTTCTTATGATGATCATTCTCCCTATGTATGTGGGTATCAACAAAATATTTTCACATTCGGAAGAGAAAGTTGGTGGCTGAAATTTCGTAAATAGATCTCGCCCCAAAGAAAACCGCCTTTGTTTCAGTGACTGCCACCCCAACTCACGTATCATATCAGTGACACTCTCAACCCTATTGCGCCATAACACGAAACGAGCTGCCCTTCTTTGTACTTTTTCTATGTCTTCCGTCAATCCTACCTGGTAAGGATCCCATACCGCGCAGCAATATTACATCTACATCTACATCCATACTCCGCAAGCCACCTGACGGTGTGTGGCGTAGGGTACCTTCAGAACCTCTATCGGTTCTCCCTACTATTCCAGTCTCGTATTGTTCGTGGAAAGAAGGATTGTCGGTATGCTTCTGTATGGGCTCTAATCTCTCTAATTTTATCCTCATGGTCTCTTCTCGAGATATACGTAGGAGGGAGCAATACTACTTGACTCTTCGGTGAAGGTATGTTCTCGAAATTTTAACAAAAGCCCGTACCGAGCTACTGAGCGTCTCTCCTGCAGAGTCTTCCACTGGAGTTTATCTATCATCTCCGTAACGCTTTCGCGATTACTAAATGATCCTGTAACGGAGCGCTCTGCTCTCCGTTGGATCTTCTCTATCTCTTCTATCAACCCTATCTGGTACGGACAGAGGACGGACAAGTGTAATGTAGGCTGTCTGTTTAGTGGTTTTGTCGCCTCTTCTAAGTGTTCTGCCAACAAAGCGCAGTCTTTGTTTCGCCTTCCCCACAATATTATCTATGTGGTCTTTCCAATTTACGTTGCTAGTAATTGTAATTCCTAGGTATTTAGTCGAATAGACAGCCCTTAGACTAGTGCGATTTATCGTATACCAAAAATTTATCGAATTTCTTTTAGTACCCATTTGGATGACCTCGCACTTCTCTTTGTTTAATGCTAATTGCCACTTTTCGCACGATACAGAAATTCTCTCTAGATCATTTTGTAATTGGAATTGATCGTCTGATGATTTTACTAGACGGTAAATTACAGCGTCATCTGCAAACAATCTAAGGGGGCTGCGCAGATTATCACCTAGATCATTTATGTAGATGAGGAACAGCAGAGGGCCTATGACACTACCTTGCGGAACGCCAGATATCACTTCTGTACAACTCGATGATTTGCCGTCTATCACTACGAACTGGGACCTCTCTGAGAGAAAATCACGAATCCAGCCACACAACTGAGACGATACTCCATATGCA
Source organism: Schistocerca piceifrons (assembly GCF_021461385.2). Taxonomy (NCBI): domain Eukaryota; kingdom Metazoa; phylum Arthropoda; class Insecta; order Orthoptera; family Acrididae; genus Schistocerca; species Schistocerca piceifrons. The sequence continues at coordinate 586,088,201 of NC_060142.1, read as the reverse complement.
CGCAATTTGATTAATAGTCGCTTGTGAGGAACGGTATCTAAAGCCTTCTGGAAATCTAGGAATATGGAATTGATCTGAGATCTATTGTCGACAGCACTCATTACTTCATAGGAACAAAGAGCTATCTGTGTTGCACAAGAACGATATTTTCTGAATCCCTGTTGGTTATGTATCAATAAGTCATTTTCTTCAAGGTGCTCTTAAACTAAGTTGTTCACATGTCATTTTCGGGTTTCCGACTCTGTTTCGCTTTCGCCGGCCGCGGTGGTCGAGCGGTTCTAGGCGCTTCAGTCCGGAACCATGCGACTGCTACGGTGACAGGTTCGAATCCTGCCTCGGGCATGGATGTGTGTGATGTCCTTAGGTTAGTTAGGTTTAAGTAGTTCTAAGTTCTAGGGGACTGATGACCTCAGATGTTAAGTCCTATAGTGCTCAGAGCCAGTCTGTTTCGCTTTCAGTATCATAACAATTCAAACAAAACAGAAAAGAAAGATCAGATGCTTCTTAGCCACAACGTAATCGATTATTCGCTGGGATCATGCAGAAGTTGAGTAGGTCTCAATTCAGAGCTATTTAAGGAGGAGCTATGTACGTGTGAAGATGAAAGCAGCCAGACGGAGAATCACCGCATCGATCGTAAATAAGTGTAAATAATCCACGAAGGAGGGCTCTTTGAATCCCTGTGAGCCGTTCCGGCTCTTACTGATACTGCGCGTGATTTCGCTGCTTGGCTGTTACTCAGCAACGACTGTGAACGTGTCACTCGAGAGGGGGCGTGGGCGCCGATATTCTAGCCTTTCACAGGCGCACGGGGCTGGCGGAGAGGTAGTGTCTGTGTGGCGGTCAGGAAGGAAGGTTCCAGCTGGCAACGGGAGCTCGGACAAACCGAGTGGGCGTCTCCAGAGGAAGGCGCGGCCGACTGCTCGACGCCGGCGCGGTGGCTGTGCGAGCGTGCGGACAGCTGCCAAGTGAGCGGCTGTGCATCGGGTGAAGGAATCGTTTGGTCTTGGAGTGCGACCAAAGGAGGACTTGTGTTCCATTTTCACTTGCAACAGCCCCTGTCTCACCAGAAAGAAATGAACTTCATGAGCACGTTCCGGAACATTTCTGAACTGCGGTGCCGACTTGAACAAAGAGTCCAGTCTGTATAGTGCCGTTCGCCGGAACTTCACTCCCTATTGGTCTGTAGTCAGTTTCTTGCTCAATGTTTGTTACTGGCGCCGACAGGCAATGCAGTGCATAATCCCGTGAAACTCTGAAGGGCCACCCGCATTTGTGAACTGTTTACTATTCGTTTGTTAAATGTATTCCATTTATATGTTTAGGAAGTAACAGTGGATGCACTATTTAACCATCGCTGTATTAAATGGTACGTCCACTACTGCAAACTGGTGCCAGACTTGAGGGCTGTCCATACCCAGTTCATTACAGCAGAAAGTTAATTGGAGGCCTGCTGGCACTTATGATCACAATGTAAAATTTTGGGTAACCAACTGTATCATGTTACTTAATGAGCAGAGTGCTGGTTTATTTTAATAAAATTGTTATTGTGCGAATGATGTTTCTTTGACAGCCTAGCTTCTTGCTTTTTTTTGTGAGTCATCACTCTCCTGATTAGTTTGATGTGGGATGCCACAAATCTTTTCCTGTGCTAACTCTTCTCATTTCAGAGCAGCACTTGTACACTGAGTCCAATCTCTGCCTTCCTCTCCAGTTTTTACCCTCTTCAGTTCCCTCTTGTACCACGGATGTTATTCCCTGGTGGCTTGACACTTGTTCCATCATCCTGTCCCTTCTACTTGTCACTGTTTTCCATGTTCGTTTCTTCACAGATTCTGTGGAGAACTATCTCACTCCTTATATTATTAATCCAACTAATTCTCAACATTCTTCTACAGTACCACATCTTCGATTCTCTTCTGCTTCGATTTTCATGATTCGCTACCGTACAACGCTGTGCTCAGAATTTATATGTTCTGAAATTTATTCCTCAAAATACGATCTATGTTTGATACCAGTAAATTTCTACGGAGCAGGTAGACCCTCTTTATCTGTGCTAGGATTCTTCTTATGTTCTTGCTTTGTCCGTCATGGATTATTTTCCTTCGTAGATTCGCCTACTTCGTGATCACCAATTCTGACGACAAGTTTCCCGCTATTCTCGTATTTGCTAATCCTCATTAGTTTCCTGTGTTCATTAGACTGTTCATTCCATTAAACAGAACCTGTAATTCTTTTTCATTTCCACAGAGGATAGCAATGTTATCAACGAATCTTATCATTGGCATCCTTTCAGCCTGAATTTCTTTTATTTCCGTCTGTTTCTTCGATGTGTGTATTGAACAGCAGGGGCGTAAAAGTGCATCCCTGACTCACACCCCTTTTAATCCGAGAACTTTGTTCTTGATCTTCCAGCCTCATTGTTCCCATTCGTTTCTTATACCTACTATATTATATCACCCGTCTTTTCCTGTAGCTCACTGCTGTTTTTCTCAGAATTTCGGACATCTTGCACCATTACACATTGACGAACGATTTCTCCACATCAATAAATTCTGTGAGTGTATCTTGTCTTTTCTTCAATCTTGCTTCCATTATCAAGCTTAAACTCATTACTCCCCTCTGGTGCCTTTACCTTTCCGAAACAAAACTCATCGTTATCTGGACCAGACCGTCATTTTTTTCATTCTTCTATATGTTGTTCTCCTCAGCAGCTCTGGTACTGACTGTACGATAGCTACGAAAATATGGGATGATATTTTTGCGAATGTCTGATAATACGTCACCAGTCTTATAGATTCTACACACCAACTTGAAAAGTCGTTTGGTTGCTATTTGTGCTAATGATTTTAGAAATTCCGATACAATGTTATCTATCCCTTCTGCTTTATTTGATCACAAATCGTCCAGAGCTTTTTTAAATTCTAACTCTAAAACTGTATCCCCTATGTCTTCCTTATCGACTCCACTTTCCTCTTCCATCAAGTTGTCTGACAAGTTTTCCCTTTCATAGAGGCCGCCAGCGTACTCTTGCCACCTATCCGCTCTTGCTTCGGCGTTTGACAGTGGAAAGCCCACTGCATGTTACCACCGTTGCTTTTAATTTCATCGACGTTATTTTGACTTTTCTTTATACTGACTCAATCCATCCGAAGATAATTTCTTTATCGATTTCTTTATATTTACCCTGCAGCCATTTCGCACTGCCTGCCGTGAATTTCCTATTTATTTCACGTCTAAGTGATTTATATCCAGTAATCTTATCTTTCCTTGAAAAGTTTCGTGCTTCCTCCGTTCATTGATTAACTGAAGTATCTCTTCTGTTACGTAAAATTTCTTCGCAGTTACTTTTCTTGTACCTCTATTTTTCTTTCCAAATTCTGTGATTGCCCTTTTTAGAGATGTTCGATCCTCTTCATCTGAACTGCCTGCTGTGATATTCCTCATCGCAGTATCCACATCTTCAACGAAATTCAAACGCGTCTCATCATTTGTCCGTACTTCAGCATTCCACTTCCCTGCTCGCGGATTTTTCCTTATCATTATCTTAAGCGAGTCTAGTGATCGGAGTCTAGATCTGCTTCTGAGTACGCCTTGCAATCCCGGAATCTCTGCCTGATCATGACGTAATCCAGCTGGAATCTTTCCGTATCTCTGGATCTTTTCCAACTGTTCCTCCTCCTCTTGTGATTCTTGAACAAAGTATGCGCTATTACCATCTCAAATTTATTGCAGAGCTCAATTAGTCTTTCTCCTCTCTCATTCTTACTGAGTAGGCCATATTTTCCCTTAATCATTTTTTCCATTCCCTCCCCTAAGGCCGCTTTCCAGTGCCCCATAATTATTAGATTTTTATCTCCTTTTGCATATTGAATTACCCATTCAGTATCCTCATATAATTTCTATGTCTCTTCATCTTCTGCTGGCAACGTCGGTATTTATGCCGTCACTATCGTTGTAGGTGTCGGTTTGCTGCCAATATGAGAAGAATAACAGTAGCTCGCTCTGTGCCTTCCTGTACTGTTAATAACGACTCTTACTCCGGTTGTACCATTTTCTGCTTGCCTTTGGCAGACCCCTCCCAAAGATCCAACGTTTCTCAGTTACAGGCCACGTGTCCTGTGCATACACGTTATATGTCTTTAACACCATGGCTTCCCATGTCTTCTGTATTCTCATACCGGTAATCATTGATGCTTTCTCCGCCTTTTTTGGGGCAGTTTCCAGCCATTTTCTTTTTTTTTCGCTCCTCCGTTCTCTTGGAGAAGGTCGTTGGCAGACGAGAGTAACTTCCTCTACCGGAAGCCACCGGCCGGCATTCTTATGATCTTTATTTAAAATTTAAGCAGTGTCTGGGTTTGAACCCGGAACTCATGACGTTTAGGGTTACTTGTCAAAGACGCTGCAAATCCCTTTACCGTTTGAATCGTCAATTTATTTCTTTTATGGTTGTTGCACAGTTATCAAGTTGGAGTATGGAAGAGAGAAAGAAGATCCAGGGAAGATCACGTATTTGTTTAGTGATGTTAGGGGCACGATATAAAATGAGAGATATGTTACTATATGTACACAGTTCTTCTCGCGCTCCCCTCAATAGCTTAATAGGAATGGAAGAAAATTACGCCACTACAATACGAATCTTCCACACAAGCATTATATGTGGGATTCGAGGGTACTATTACATTCTAAGAATACAACAACGCGCTGCACCAGCACTCAGACTACATAGAAACTCACTAGGGACAGTACGTCGAACAAAAAAGTTGTTTGAGGCATAGCGACTAAATGACGATCTCAGTGCGCAACTACACAAAACAGAATTAAATATTCAGTATTACACTGCGACGAGTTAACGTATTGTCAAAAGAATTATAAGTAAAGTGTGTGTTTTGGTGGTCATCCTCCGTAGCAGGTGTTAAATAGCATCTATTCTTTGTTTGTTTCTGTGTTAAGCGTACTCGAAATTAAGTAGGTGTTTTCACCAGACTTTTTGATATTTTGAAAAAGCGTTGTCAGTGTTGTTTGGCGCAACGACTTCTACCAGCCACAGGAAAAACCAGTTAACAAAACTTCTAAAAAGGTGCAACAAAGCCAATGAAAACAACGATCCTGCATGCTTACCCGAAAACTGGTCGAATATTCTGTCCGCCGCAAAATCTTAGAGGATCACGACACTGAAGAAATCTTATTAATAAAGCGAGGTATGGTGGTTATGTTTATAATTCACTCAGCAATGGTACAGTGAATGAATGTTATTTGTTGTTGTGGTCTTCAGTCCAGAGACTGGTTTGATGCACTCTCCATGCTAACCTATCCTGTGCAAGCTTCTTCATCTCCCAGTACCTACTGCAACCTACATCCTTCTGAATTGCTTAGTGTATTCTTCTTTTGGTCTCCCTCTACGATTTTTACCCTCCACGCTGCCCTCCAATGTTAAATTTGTGATCCCTTGATGCCTCAGAACATGTCCTACCAACCGGTCCCTTCTTCTTGTCAAGTTGTGCCACAAACTCCTCTTCTCCCCAATTCTATTCAATACCTCCTCATTAGTTATGTGATCTACGCATCTAATCTTCAGCTTTCTTCTGTAGCACCACATTTCGAAAGCTTCTATCTCTTCTTGTCCAAACTATTTATCGTCCATGTTTCATTCCATACATTGCTACACTCCATACAAATATTTTCAGAAACGACTTTCTGACACTTAAATCTATAATGTTAACAAATTTCTCTTCTTTAGAAACCCCTTCCTTGCCACTGTCAGTCTACATTTTATATCCTTTCTACTTCGACCATCATCAGTTATTTTGCTCCCCAAATAGCAAAACTCCTTTACTACTTTAAGTGTCTCATTTCCTAATCTAATACCCTCAGCATCACCCGATTTAATTCGACTACATTCCATTATCCTCGTTTTGCTTTTGTTGATGTTCATCTTATACCCTCCTTTCAAGACACTGTCCATTCCGTTCAACTGCTCCTCCAGGTCCTTTGCTGTCTGTGACAGAATTACAATGTCGTCGGCGAACCTCAAATTTTTTATTTCTTCTCTATGGATTTTAATTCCTATTTCGAATTTTTCTTTTGTTTTCTTTACTGCTTGCTCAATATACAGATTGAATAACATCGGGGATAGGCTACAACCCTGTATCACTCCCTTCCCAATCACTGCTTCCCTTTCATGTGCCTCGACTCTTATAACTGCCATCTGGTTTCTGTACAAATTGTAAACAGCCTTTCGCTCCCTGTATTTTACCCCTGTCACCCTCAGAATTTGAAAGAGAGTATTCCAGTCAACATTGTAAAAAGCTTTCTCTCAGTCTACAAATGCTAGAAACGTAGGTTTGCCTTTCCTTAACCTATTTTCTAAAATACGTCGTAGGGTCAGTATTGCCTCAAGTGTTCCAACATTTCTACGGAATTCAAACTGATCTTCCCCGAGGTCGGCTTCTACCAGTTTTTCCATTCGTCTGTAAAGAATTCGTGCGACTTCGTGCACAATGGTAAGGAGAGGTGGGCTACTGAGTGATGCAGCAACTGTCGTCGTAGGAAAGCTGGACAGGAACAGAAATGATCAGTGAACATGTAAACACAACAAACCCAAGATTTACTTAACTTGTATTTCTCCAAATGAACCAAGACCCAGTACACATAATCAGCTATTGCAACAACAACACCGATGGAGTCGAAGCAGCTACTAGGCAGCTTGTGCAGATTGTCCCAAAGCGAAGTGGCGCCGAGCATGAGCGGTTCAAAAATGGTTCAAATGGCTCTGAGCACTATGGGACTTAACTTCTGAGGTCATCAGTCCCCTAGAACTTAGAACTACTTAAACCTTACCAACCTAAGGACATCACGCACATCCATGCCCGAGGCAGGATTCGAACCTGCGACCGTAGCGGTCGCGCGGTTCCAGACTGTAGCGCCTAGAACCGCTCGGCCATCCCGGCCGGCTCAGTAACAGGTGATCGTATTTTTTTGCGTCTGTCTGCTGTGTGTATGCTTTCAATTCTAATGAAACTCTATCGTGAAATAGTCACTTTGTCCTTTCATAAACCCCAGTAGTGTTGCCAAATGAATAGATCTCAAGTTTCCTCAACATTCTGAGTCTATCTAATACTTGTACTCTCAGCCAACTTTTATTAACTTCCAAGGTATGAAATAACAATGCATTCTAAAGTTTATGTCCTCCCACATGTCACCAAGATCCATGGAGTCCCAAATAGTGTTGGTAAATGTATTGCTCTCATTTCCTGAGTCTAATGCCGGCCGGTATGGCCGTGCGGTTAAAGGCGCTTCAGTCTGGAACCGCGTGACCGCTACGGTCGCAGGTTCGAATCCTGCCTCGGGCATGGATGTGTGTGATGTCCTTAGGTTAGTTAGGTTTAATTAGTTCTAAGTTCTAGGCGACTGATGACCTCAGAAGTTAAGTCGCGTAGTGCTCAGAGCCATTTGAATTTGAACCTGAGTCTAATACCTAATCTCATGGTCAAAATTTTTTCCATTTTGATATACGAAATTAGCGTTGTTTTCTCAGTATGCCCCTGTCCATACACGTGTCCCTTAGAGTGCGTAGAAAGACCAATATTATCGAAAATGAATAGGACTCACTTTCTGAGTGTATAAAATACATGCATCTACAGTATAGACAGTTCTACTCAGGTTCGTGATTTTTCGAATTAGTAAAATTTCTCGTGTCTTGGCACCTGTCAGCAAACAAAGTCCAGCTTCTCTGCCAATAACGCTGTAGCCTTTTTTTTGATTCAGCTTTATAGAGGAAAAGGTCCCTTTTAATTCTGTTAACAGAATGTACGTGCATATGACTGTTTTGCTCCTGCATGGTGGTATTGTATATTACCATGTGCTCATCCTGAAGTCCCTGATACAATGTAGTACTCTGTACAAGTGTGTAATACTAAGAGATGCTAGCTGCATATATGCATGGAAAATCGATTATTTTATTCCATGTGCGGACCAATTTCAATTACGCTAACGTCTAAGTTTTGTGGTCCTCGTTCCCCATTCTATTATTGTTTAATACATAGTACGGGGTATTTCTCAGAAGTTTGACTTCTGCTTAAGACAGAATTACTACTCAGGGCACATATTGGTTGAACGCAACGATGATGGCTGTTAATCAGTTGAAATCGATTTGCAAAAGTGAATAAATAAAACATGATTTTGCGACTGGTTGCTGCATATTTGGTTATTTTATAACCAATAGTTTGACACAGAATTTTGAAAACTACATCGTGCAGTTATCTCTTTTCACGTGTTGTTCTCTAACTACAGGTAATGCTTGATCTTCTAGCCTTTAGAAATTCTGTGAGGAAAGATTACGGATTTTCCCTTTCTACTTGTTCAAGCCTGGCCAAAAAATTGGTTAAGATGCTACCGGGGGCTTTGCAAAGGGATCTTGATTGATGCTCAATAGACGCGTGACGCATTTCCATACGTAGGGATTTATTTGCAAACCACATCTTCGTGCAGTTAATGGAAGAAAAGTATGATGTGTTTACTAAAAGAACAATTATTACAGCAGCGTCAATATGCATAGGGAATTACCGAACGGCTGAAGCCGCATTTGTAGCTATTACAGCGGATTAGTCACGCTACATCCCATGTCTTAGAGTCGAATTAACCTCTGAACTCTGTATTTCGTAACGAAAGGGAAAGGAATTGATAGCTTCTTTGGTTTGAAAGTAATTTCTGCTATTTATCTGCACGTATATTTTTACGCGTGACGAAATTTGCTGCGTAAAGGAAGTTCTCCATATTTAGGATTTATGCAAGTACCTTGAAACACTTAAAGTAGATTCTAGTTCGGGACGAGGTTTGGTGCTGAACACAAATGAGCAGCCCATATTAAAGAAAGTGACATAAAACCTAGCTCTAAGAGGGAACTTACACTAGACTAATGCCAACTGTCGCTTTACAGTGACATTTCCAGTCAGCGTTACAGAATTGGAACAGTTATTCCGTCTGACTTTACATATGTTTGCGCCAGATTTGAGCCCGTTACCAATATGAACCAATCATGACTTCTTGTATAGCTGCTGAAACCCTTCGGAAGTTCGTGATGAATCTCAGGCTTGATATGAATCCCATTAATTATTCAATAAGTACTGTTTGGCTTTTCCTATCTTAAGGGCATTGCAAAAATTGTTTGTTGTTTGTTGTGCTTACATGTTCATTGATCATTTCTGTTCCTGTCCAGCTTTCCTACGACGACAGTTGCTGCAGCACTCAGTAGCCCACCTCTCCTTACCACAGTGCACGAAGTCGCACACAACACTTCTGAGTTACCAAACTTGCGAAAACGTCGTTAACTTCACTCCTACATTAAGTGCATTCACTCTGCATAAGAATCCTCGCTTCTCGCTGCAGTGATAGTGGACTTACGTTGAAAATCATTCAGCAGAACATGATTCCTTTATACTACAGTGGCAAATGGTTGAAACTTGGCCTAGACAAAAAACGTATCTCGCTGAAATTTCGATAATTCACATATACACACACACTGTTGTACTCAAACTGACTACTAAAGTCGATACATCATCCTGGCGCTGTAAAAGAAATTGTTAATCAGGTTATTAACTCGCATAAATAACATTCATTCACTGTACGATTACTGGGTGAATTATAAACATAACCACCATACCTCGCATACTGAGGAAGAGTGCCACCAAATCGTCTTCTGGTAAGAAACTTCCTAGCAGATTAAAACTATGTTCCAGACCGGAATTCAAACACAGGACTTTGCTTTTCGGAGGCAAGTTCTCTACAAACTGAGCTACCCAAGTACGACTCAGGACCAGTCTTCACAGCCTTACTTCCGCAAGCACCTCGTCTCCTACCTTACAAACCTCCAAGAAGCTCTCTTACCTAATCTGCTGCGACTAAGACGTGTCACAACAAGTTCCTTTGTTCCAGGAGTGCTAGTCCTGAAAGTCAGACAAGAGAATGTGTGAATTCTGGAAGGTAGGAGAGGTAATGGCGGAAGTGAAGCAGTGAGGAGTCGAACTCCAGTAGCCCAGCTGGTAGAGCACTTGCCCACGAAAGACAAAGATCCCAGTTTCGAGTCTCAGTCTGACGCATATATTTAATCTGCCAGGAAATTTCATATCAGCGCACACTCGATTGCAGAGTGAAAGTTTCAATCAGCTGTATCACTAGCATCCCTCCTGAAGAAGTGATGGTGGTGGAGGGTTCACTCAAAAATGGCCTGTGCGCCCTCGCCAACTTAATGGAACACTCTTTATCAAAGAAACTGTCCTGTTGACACAGTTAAACTTATCTGATTATTCGTTACATCCCAAGGATTTACGAAGTGGGCCTAGTACTTGGAGGGCACATCTTCCACTCAAATTAACAGTCACACATAGGATTTGGATGCAGGAGTAGTGTTGATACTCTTTACGCATTACTAGAAATGAAAATCTAAACTTTTCCTTTCTTGTCGGCCGGAGTGGCCGAGCGGTTCTAGGCGCTAAAGTCTGGAACCGCGCGACCGCTACGGTCGCAGGTTCGAATCCTGCCTCGGGCATGGATGTGTGTGATGTCCTTAGGTTGGTTAGGTTTAAGTAGTTCTAAGTTCTAGGGGACTTATGACCTCAGAAATTAAGTCCCATATTGCTCAGAGCCATTTGAATTTTTTTCCTTCCTCGAGCCTAAATACTTTCTCAAACTGGTAGCAAAAGGCAGTGAAACAAGTAGATAATGAGATAAACTACCTGAAAGAAATCTAATAGTTCCCTTTTACTACACGTTTCTGTCTGGAGCGATTTAAGTCGGACCGACCACATGCATCTAGTCATCTACATCTACATCTACATCTACATTTATACACTGCAAGCCACCCAACGGTGCGTGGCGGAGGGCACTTTACGTACCACTGTCATTACCTCCCTTTCCTGTCCCAGTCGCGTAAGGTTCGCGGGAAGAACGACTGCCGGAAAGCCTCTGCGTGCGCTCTAATCTCTCTAATTTTACACTCGTGACCTCCTCGGGAGGTATAAGTAGGAGGAAGCAATATATTCGATATCTCATTTAGAGACGCACCCTCTCGAAACCTGGACAGCAAGCTACACCGCGATGCAGAGCGCCTCTCTTGCAGAGACTGCCACTTGAGTTTGCCAAACTTCTCCGTAACGCTTACCAAATAGCCCTGAGACAAAACGCGTTGCTCTTCTTTGGATCTTCTCTATCTCCTCTGTCAACCCGACCTGGTACGGATCCCACACTGATGAGCAATACTCAAGTATAGGTCGAAAGAGTGTTTTGTAAGCCACCTCCTTTGCTGATGGACTACATTTTCTAAGGACTCTCCCAATGAATCTCAACCTGGCACCCGCGTTACCAACAATTAATTTTATATGATCGTTCCACTTCAAATCGTTCCGTACACATACTCCCAGATATTTTACAGAAGTAACTGCTACCATTGTTTGTTCCGCTATCATATAAGCATACAATAAAGGATCCGTCTTTCTATGTAATCGCAATACATTACATTTGTCTACGTTAAGTGTCAGTTGCCACTCCCTGCACCAAGTGCCTACCCGCTGCAGATCTTCCTGCATTTCGCTACAATTTTCTAATGCTGTAACTTCTCTGTATACTACAGCATCATCCGCGAAAAGCCGCATGCAACTTCCGACACTATCTACTAGGTCATTTATATATATTGTGAAAAGCAATGGTCCCATAACACTCCCCTGTGGCACGCCAGAGGTTACCGTAACGTCTGTAGACGTCTCTCCATTGAGAACAATGTGCTGTGTTCTGTTTGGTAAAAACTCTTCAATCCAGTCACACAGCTGGTCTGATATTCCGTAGGCTCTTACTTTGTTTATCAGGCGACAGTGCGGCACTGTATCGAACGCCTTCCGGGAGTCAAGGAAAATGGCATCTACCTGGGAGCCTCTATCTAATATTTTTCGGGTCTCATGAACAAATAAAGCGAGTTGGGTCTCACACGATCGCTGTTTCCGGAATCCATGTTGATTCCTACAGAGTAGATTCTGGGTTTCCAGAAATGACATGATACGCGAGCAAGAAACATGTTCCAAAATTCTACAACAGATCGATGTCAGATAGTTTTGAGCGTCTGCTCGACGACACTTCTTGAAAACTGGAACTACCTGTGCACTTTTCCAATCATTCGGAACCTTCCGTTCCTCTAGAGACTTGCGGTAAACGGCTGTTAGAAGGGGAGCAAGTTCTTTCGCGTATTCTGTGTAGAATCGAATTGATATCCCGTCAGGTCCAGTGGACTTACCTCTGTTGAGTGATTTCAGTTGCTTTTCTATTCCTTGGACATTTATTTCGATGTTAGTCATTTTTTCGATCGCGCGAGGATTTTGAGAAGGAACTGCAGTGCGGTCTTCCTCTGTGAAACAGCTTTGGAAAAAGGTGTTAAGTATTTCAGCTTTACGAGCGTCATCCTCTGTTTCAATGCCATCATTATCCCGGAGTGTCTGGATATGCTGTTTCGAGCCGCTTACTGATTTATCGTAAGACCAGAACTTCCTAGGATTTTCTGTCAAGTCGGTACATAGAATTTTACTTTCGAATTCACTGAACGCTTCACGCACAGCCCTCCTTACGCTAACTTTGACATCGTTTAGCTTTTGTTTGTCTGAGAGGTTTTGGCTGCGTTTAAATTTGCGGTGAAGCTCTCTTTGCTTTCGCAGTAATTTCCTAACTTCGTTGTTGAACCACGGTGGGTTTTTCCCGTACCTCACAGTTTGCTCGTCACGTACCTGTCTAAAACGCATTTTACGATTGCCTTGAACTTTTACCATAAACACTCAACATTGTCAGTGCCGGAACAGAAATTTTCGTTTTGATATGTTAGGTAGTCTGAAATATGCCTCCCATTACTCTTGCTAAACAGATAAACCTTCCTCCCTTTTTTAATATTTCTATTTGCTTCCATATTCACGGATGCTGCAACGGCCTTATGATCAGTGATTACCAGTTCTGCGCTTACAGAGTCGAAAAGTTCGGGTCTGTTTTTTATCAGTAGGTCCAAGATGTTACCTCCACGAGTCGGTTCTCCGTTTAATTGCTCGAGGTAATTGCGGATAGTGTACTCAGTGTAATGTCACTCTATGCTCTGTCCCTACCACCCGTCCTAGACATCTGTGTGTGTCCCTGTCTATATCTGGTAAATTGATATCTCCACCTAAGACTATAACATTTTGAGGAAACGTATGTGAAATGTATTCCAGATTTTCTTTCAGTTGTTCTGTCACTAATGCTGCTGAGTCGGGAGGTCGGTAAAACCTAGCTCGGTTGTTGAGTATAGCCTCCACCCATAAAAATTCACAGGAACTATCCACTTCTATTTCACTACAGGATAAACTACTACTAACAGCGACAAACACGCCACCACCGGTTGCATGCAATCTATCCTTTCTAAATACTGTCTGTGCCTTTGTAAAAATTTCGGCAGAATTTATCTCTGGCTTCAGCCAACTTTCCGTACCTATAACGATTTCAGTTTCGGTGCTTTCTATCTGCGCTTGAAGTTCCGGTACTTTACCAACGCAGCTTCGACAGTTTACAATTACAATACCGATTGCTGCTTGGTCCCCGCATGTCCTGACTCTTCCCCGCAGCCTTTGAGGCTGTTTCGCTTTCTGTACTTGCCCGAGGCCATCTAACCTGAAGAACCGCCATATTCACGACAGACGCTAGACTCAGCTGTACTGGAAGGATCCTGGGGAAAAGTGGTTTATACAGGAAAGAGGTCCCTCATGAAAATCTCTTTCGGCAATTTCACGAATATTGTTCGTCAGTCACAGGTCCTTGCCAAGATAGATAGTTGGAAGTGACAGAGAAGGTTCAAATAGAAGTTCCGTGATTCGTCACTAGTTTGTTTAGTTATGCTCGCGTCTAATAACGAAGTCTCTCACCCTTTCACACTCGCCCTGGAGGTATCGAATGCTTTCGGTGGCTTCCATAAAGTGTCGGTGAAGAGTTCCTGCATCTCTTCTATTGCATAAACCAGTTGTTTAACTGCCACAGAGATAAAAATCCAAAGATCTGACGTCAGCATAACGTTCAGGCTGTCGAAACGATTCCCCTCTACCTATTCATTTCTCATGTTGACACAATGCACTACATCTCGAAGAATGAAACCTGAAATTTGCTTGAGAACTATCAAGTGTACACTAAATTTTTCTTCTTCTAGTAAGTCTTGGAGACAGGCCAGTAACAAATGACATATGGGAATAACTCTTAATGACACCACATCGTCATCTAGCGTACAATGGATACGAGTTACAGCCTTCTTTGACCGAGTAGAATGCTGTTGTTAGGCTGTACTTGACGCAAATAAGCAAAAAACCAAAGATTTTTTGATATGTTTATGTGGGCTTCTTTTCTTGTTTTGATGTAAGAAACATTTCCCCAAATGTTGTAAAAATATTTTCGAATCACGAAGTACAGTAGTTTCTAGGCAATGAAACCCATTAACACTTTACAGTGTGGAAGAACTTCATTACGTCAGTCACCATTACTAGACAAAAAAACGAGGAACACTGCGACTTTGGTCAATAAAGGTTTCTCGACATTGCTAGAACAAGTCACCTTTTGTTTTGCTCTTAAATTTTTTTATTGTTCCATTACCAGTTTCAAACCACATAGCGATTCATCATCAGATCGGACATATATAAACTGTTTGCAGCAGTGTAGGAGTCACGTAGCTGTGGCAAGATGTATAAACGAAACATGTAAGCACTGAGGGTGACGAGAATTATTCACAATAGATTTTTTTTCTTTTCTTATAGTGACCAGTTGCTTGGATGTTACTGTATTTTCCAGAATACTGTGCACGCCAACATCCAACTAACGGATACTAATCACGTAAGTAAAGCAACAAAATGTGAATAATTCCCGCCACACTCAGTGCTTACATTTATCGTCTATACTTCTTACCACAGCTACATGACACCCACACTGCTTCCGACAGTAAATATATATACCGTGTCATGATGAAGCGCTAGGTGGTTCGAAATCGGTAATGGAATAATAAAAAAGTTGAAGAACATTGCAAAAGGGGACTGGTTGCAGTAATTTCAAGCAACCTATATTGCTGGACAGTTTATGCTCTATTAAGATGTAGTGCTTGAATAATACACTTGCAGAGAAAAGGACGAGAATACTTTCACTACAGCCTTGAAACGTGCAGAAAAGGACTGTAGTGGCCTTTAGAATTATTTTTGTAGCTGACAGCACACAAACGCGCAGAGGAACGGTTAGGAGACTTATGTTAAACAAGGTCATTGTTAATGAACACGATACTCACAGGTTTTTAAGCCGACGGCTTCGTCTACGCAGACATTAGAACGCTGTTGGCCGATGAGCAAATGAAATCAGTAGCTGTTACTGCTGTGTGTGTCCAGACCAGAAGAGCGAGACAACAGTGTTATGGCAACCGCACAGCCGTTACGAGCTACCGAACGCTTCTGATCTGAGAGCAGATCAGAGTTCAAGCTATGCGCCTTTGTTTGCCTACAATCGACGGACCTTGATACTTACTCGTTGCGTTGACAATGGTTAGCATAACCACGATATGAGGCAGAAATTCACGACAGCTCACATTGTGTACTTAAGACGCAGTCTTCCAGGGCAGTTGTTACTCAGCCCGAAAACAATGAGATGAGTTTGTGATATTCCTACAAACGCAGGATCAGTAATAAAGTATCATTACAGAACGAGGGCATTGTGATCTTTCCGTCAGAAGCGCTGCTACTATGCTAGAAGTAAATGCCACGTGCTTTCAAGAGGAATCTGCTGTTCGTTTCATTCGATATTGAAGCATCGAAATCACTCGCCACCGGCATCCAAACAACACAGATTTATCCTTGGTTTCAACTGGAGAAAGTTAGCACTTACACAATCCTCTGAAAACATTAACAGAAAAGAGACCGGAATTTCCGTACCATCTTCAAAGTTCAGCACTGGGTATAAGAAAGAGCATTTCGAATTTTAACGATTAATGCACGTCCTTTGACATTGTGACGTTGGAAAATATAAGATGCGCACTAGTTCTTTCCAAATATAAACGCTGGTTTCACCAGACAAAATATCATTTAGTTAAATAGCTATTTTATTCCTGTGTTTGCTCCTAACAATTGACACGGGGAACCCCTTGAGTGCGAGGTCGCAAGTTCAGTCTTTAGTAAGGCTCATTTGAAAGTGTTGTTTTAACATCTATGACAGGAAAAATATTAGCTGCTAATGACTCGCTAAGTGCACCAGGAAGGCGACAAAAAATAGGTGCGGGAGGTGCAGAGATAAACCTTCTAATATGCGTTTATTAAAAATGGTTCAAATGGCTCTGAGCACTATGGGACTTAACTACTGTGGTCATCAGTCCCCTAGAACTTAGAACTACTTA
This sequence comes from Schistocerca piceifrons, assembly GCF_021461385.2. Taxonomy (NCBI): domain Eukaryota; kingdom Metazoa; phylum Arthropoda; class Insecta; order Orthoptera; family Acrididae; genus Schistocerca; species Schistocerca piceifrons. Next base: position 586,071,790 of record NC_060142.1, on the reverse strand, counting down.
AAACTAACTAACCTAAGGACATCACACACATCCATGCCCGAGGCAGGATTCGAACCTGCGCCCGTAGCAGTCGCGCGGTTCCGGACTGAAGCGCCTAGAACCGCTAGACCACCGCGGCCGGCTGCGTTTATTACGTTTCACAAAATGGGCATCGTCGACATTCAGGAAATGTTCAAAACAAAACATTACCTTGCATCGTGAACACCGAATGAAAAATGGTTTGCCACAGCGATCACCAAGGTTCGCACCATCAAGATCAAATGCGAACGCCTTGAGAGATGCAAACCATGCAAGACCTTCAGTTAGGTATCCACTCTTGCATATAGAATCATATTGGTGTGACGGGATAGTGAGAACCGATGGATAGTGATGGCGTGCAACCGAATGCAAAACAGTCTATCGTGGAGCTTTTTTTTAAAAAAAAAATTCTTTATTATTAAAACCATTATAATTATACAAGTTAACTCACTTCCTTAATTCATTAATGGGTCATAACAGTTATAATTTATATTAAGTTTTCAGCTAGTTTTAGTTTTAATAAGTGAGCTACAGTTGTTAACAAACAATGGGCATTTAATATCTAACATCTACTGTTTATACCTAATTCCTATAACTACTTTAATTTGTATGTATTCTGCAGCGTCACATGTGTGCCAGTGAAAGATATAAACCTACTTTAATCTGCCTTGCTCTTCGAGCTAATCCCGAAGAGCATGCCCCTGGCACTGGGCAGGCCTCGATGTTAAATTCGCTGCAGTTCCTATCATAATTTCCTATAACTAAGTCCTGCAAACTAACTTATCGTACGTCTTATCGGGTGTGTGTCACAATCGGTGGTGTTGACCCCTGCTCCCCCTAATCCTGCACGTGGCGGATTCCAACTGAGATGGAGTCGGCCTGTCCACGCACAGGCGGCATGGGAATAGGGCTCTTGGACGCAATCGGTGGTTATTGTCGTTAGTATTTAGTGTATCTCTCTTAAGTATTCAGTTAGAACTTTTCGAGATACCTCGTTAGGCAATGTGTTTAAGGTCTGAAAAGTTTCCTCTCGTCTGAGTGGTTGATATGTGTCATAGTTGGGTAGTCTGTCTCGTAGTGTGTTTGCGATATCATTGAAGAGGGGACATTCGTAAACTACATGCTCGGGTGTAGCCTCCGGATCGCCACAGTCACACGCTGGTGTAGCCCTCTTCCCAAATCGACATAAATATGTCGGATAGGGTCCATGGCCAGTGAGAAAGTGGATCAGACCGCGTGTAGGCTCAAAGTGTTTCAATTCCAGGCGTTCCCTTACATCAGGTATAAACTGGCAACTTCTACGTTCAGCCTCTTCTGCTTCCCAAGATTCCTGCCAGAGCTCCTCCCCTCTTTTCCTTATTTCTCTTTTATCCCCCACCCTAATACCCATGATATCTACGATCTTCTCATAATTTCCCTTTTTGGCCCAATATCAAGCCGCCTGTTCTCTTGTCTTTATGTCCAGAGGGCAGAGCCCCATTATGACTAATAGGGCCCCCCCTGGAGATGTTCTGTTGGCACCCACAGCTCTTAATACCATGCTTCTCTGGACCCTTCTCACTGCCATGGCGGGCATAACCCTCGTGAGCCTGTGCGCCCAGACTCCCGAGCCATAGCCCACAACTGAGGTTAGGATACTATTATGATAGTCTCATTAGGTGTGGAGGAAGATGGAATCTCTTATGGCCTTTTGAAATGAGGTTATTTAATATCTGAAGGGCTCTCTGGATGACTGTATCAATGTGCTTTCCGAAACTCCACCTCTCATCAATGATAACTCCTAGGCAGCGTGTCTTACGTCGTCGGAGAATTGGTGAACCGTCTATTCTGACAGTCAGATTTCTAATAAGATGTCCTTTTAACAACAGGTAAGTGGATTTGCTGGGCGATATCGTCATTTTTGTCGTAATGCACCACTGTTAGAGTTTGTCTAAAGCTGTCTCTATTTTCGGTTCAATGTCTTCTCGGCTACGGCCGCCAACCAACAGGAGGAGGTCATCCGCGTAGGTTATCACCTCTAGCACCTCATCACTTGGTTGTAGTTTATCTAATAAAGGCTCCATATGGATGTCCCAGAAGAGGGGTCCTAAGACGGAACCTTGGGGACATCCTTTGGTGATTGTCTTACCAACTCTTTCGCTAGAGGATGATAGCCAGACCTCCCGATCCTTACAATAGCTCCTCAGGCAACCGTATAGCGGCCCTGCACACTCTTTCTCCCGCAAGCAGGAGAAGAGCGAAGGCCACCACAGGTTGTCGAAGGCGCCACTGATGTCGACCATGATGCCAACCACGTATTTGTGCGGGGTCGAGCCACAGACCTCGGCCGCCAGGGCGATTGCATCAGATGCCGACCGCCCCGGCCTGAACCCGAACTGCCTGCCACTCATCCCGCACAACACTCGGTGTGCTGTCAATCTGTCAGCCAGTAATTTCTCCCGAATTTTGCCAAATACATCCAGCAAGCAAATCGGCCTGTAAGATTTCACGTCCTTGTCTGGTCCTTTCTTTATGATGACTACATTTGCCGTTTTCCATCTCTTGGGGAACTTTCTCTGTCTAAGGCATTCATTATATAAATGTGTTAGTGGCGCAGTCAGCTGAGGCGCTAGAAACTGCACCACCTCCGCCACAATGCCGTCTGGCCCAGGTGCTTTTCCTCTTTGCAGTGATCTTATACGGGTTGCTACCACCTCCTCTGAGAAGGGGTAGACAGCCGTCTCATTAATGTATACTTCTTGGTTTTCATCTCTGAGTTGCTTCTGCCCCTCTGTCTCCCCATCCGCATTGTCGTCAGGCAACAGAGACCGGAGGAGGACCCCTGCAGTCTCCTGCCAGGACTCCGTCATCCTGTCCCCGTACCTGACTGTTGGTAGCTCACCAACTTATATGGAAGCCCCCATGCGTCCATGACTAACTGGTTGAGCACAAAGTTTTCCCAGCTTCTCATCCTAACTTCACGCAGCTCCTTTTGGAACTTCCGCTTTTCCTCCCTAATTAGCAACTGCCGCCTTTGTCGTTCCTGCCAGACGACAGTGCGCTGGTAGTGCCTCCTCAACCTTCTGACAGATTGACGCAGTTCTCCTAGTTCAGCAGACCATGGTGACGGAGAGGCCGCCATGGCCCTCCTCCTAGTAGGTACAGCTGCCCTCACCGCTCTTGTCACTGCATTCACCAGTTCCTGGTCAACGTCCATGCCCAGATGCATGTCACCTTCCGGTGATGGAGGAATGTCACACTCCCTTGCTAGGCGTTCCCAGTCGGCTCTTCTGTAATTTAGTTGTACTTCCCACCCCGTGGCCCAGCGTCACTCCCTCTCTCCTAAGGTGAAAATTATCAAATTGTGGTCGCTTGTGGTGGCATTTTCTGTGACTCTCCAGTTTTGAATATTGTTAGCTGTGTTTGGTGTTACAAGGGTGACATCAATATTTGTGCCCTGTCCTCCTCCTGCAGCGTACGTAGGAGGATTGCCAGGCCTGTTGGCCACCACAAGTTGTGATGCCATAATAAGTTCCTCGACTTTTTCACCGTTAGCATCTCTTGTGCCACTGTACCACAGGGGGGATTTAGCGTTAATGTCGGCTGTTATTACAACTTTTCTTCCCCGCAACGCCGTGGTAACTCTCGCTAGGTGGTCTATATAATGTTCTATGTTATCCCCATACTGGAAATACATGTTTATGAGAGTTATGATTCCCATAGGGGATTGAAGCCCCACGACGTTACAGTGGCTAGTTGTGAACTGTGAGAGTGTGGTGACACTCAAGAGTTTGTGATTATAATCGCCGCCTTCGGGTCATCCCCTCTGCTGACTATTTGCCAGCTAGCGGCAGCAAAAGCTATTTTCCCAGCCAGGGAATATGGCTCCTGTAGACAGAGTACATCTAGTCTCCTCTCCTCCACCTCCCTCCGGAGCTCCTGCATTACGAGTCTACTGTTATGAGTGTTAAGCTGTCCAATAGTTATTTTTGTCATTAGGGGAAGTACGTATGTATTCGGTCATGTGGCCAGGTCTTACTCCAGTCGAACGCAATTCGTCCATGTACTACACTCCTGGAAATTGAAATAAGAACACCGTGAATTCATTGTCCCTGGAAGGGGAAACATTATTGACACATTCCTGGGGTCAGATACATCACATGATCACACTGACAGAACCACAGGCACATAGACACAGGCAACAGAGCATGCACAATGTCGGCACTAGTACAGTGTATATCCACCTTTCGCAGCAATGCAGGCTGCTACTCTCCCATGGAGACGATCGTAGAGATGCTGGATGTAGTCCTGTGGAACGACTTGCCATGCCATTTCCACCTGGCGCCTCAGTTGGACCAGCGTTCGTGCTGGACGTGCAGACCGCGTGAGACGACGCTTCATCCAGTCCCAAACATGCGCAATGGGGGACAGATCCGGAGATCTTGCTGGCCAGGGTAGTTGACTTACACCTTCTAGAGCACGTTGGGTGGCACGGGATACATGCGGACGTGCATTGTCCTGTTGGAACAGCAAGTTCCCTTGCCGGTCTAGGAATGGTAGAACGATGGGTTCGATGACGGTTTGGATGTACCGTGCACTATTCAGTGTCCCCTCGACGACCACCAGTGGTGTACGGCCAGTGTAGGAGATCGCTCCCCACACCATGATGCCGGGTGTTGGCCCAGTGTGCCTCGGTCGTATGCAGACCTGATTGTGGCGCCCACCTGCACGGCGCCAAACACGCATACGACCATCATTGGCACCAAGGCAGAAGCGACTCTCATCGCTGAAGACGACACGTCTCCATTCGTCCCTCCATTCACGCCTGTCGCGACACCACTGGAGGCGGGCCGCACGATGTTGGGGCGTGAGCGGAAGACGGCCTAACGGTGTGCGGGACCGTAGCCCAGCTTCATGGAGACGGTTGCGAATGGTCGTCGCCGATACCCCAGGAGCAACAGTGTCCCTAATTTGCTGGGATGTGGCGGTGCGGTCCCCTACGGCACTGCGTAGGATCCTACGGTCTTGGCGTGCATCCGTGCGTCGCTGCGGTCCGGTCCCAGGTCGACGGGCACGTGCACCTTCCGCCAACCACTGGCGACAACATCGATGTACTGTGGAGACCTCACGCCCCACGTGTTGAGCAATTCGGCGGTACGTCCACCCGGCCTCCCGCATGCCTACTATACGCCCTTGCTCAAAGTCCGTCAACTGCACATATGGTTCACGTCCACTCTGTCGCGGCATGCTACTAGTGTTAAAGACTGCGATGGAGCTCCGTATGCCACGGCAAACTGGCTGACACTGACGGCGGCGGTGCACAAATGCTGCGCAGCTAGCGCCATTCGACGGCCAACACCGCGGTTCCTGGTGTGTCCGCTGTGCCGTGCGTGTGATCATTGCTTGTACAGCCCTCTCGCAGTGTCCGGAGCAAGTATGGTGGGTCTGACACACCGGTGTCAATGTGTTCTTTTTTCCATTTCCAGGAGTGTATTACTGATTGTTGGTAAATGTCGTCAAGATCAAATTTCTCACCTCGTCTTTCGAACACTTTCTTGAGCAGGTCTCGCAATGCTCCGAAGTCGGTGGGGAGATTCAGTCATTTTAGCTGGATTCTGTCGACAGCCTCCATAACCGAGAAGGTTATCTTCCTGCCGTCTTCATGTCCTACACGGACCACATGTCGTAAGGCAGTGGTCAGGGTAGCCGGCTGCTCCAGTCTAGATAGTTGCATGGTGTACTCCAAGTTGGGGTACACCCTAACCGGATCGACCGGTGGTAGTCTAACTATTTGTGTGCTTTGTATAGTGGGGCTCATGCTTGAGCTTGTCACTGTGGTTTCTTGAATAGGTTGTTTGTTTGTGTGATTGTCTTTAGAAGTTGCCACAGCCACAGGATGCCCTTGCCGTTGTTGGTGTAATTTCGGCTTTGTTCCCCGGCTTCCAGAGGAGAGAGTTTCAGCCATGAGGGGGAGATTGGTTTGTAAGCCTATGTCCATTGTTGGAAATTCAATTTGTATGGCTTTGTCTTTTACTTCAATTTTAGTGGCGCCCGAAAGCGACCTCAAAAAATCCTTGAATCTATTTGCCCTCATGGTATCCCTCCTCCTTTTGCTCGGAGACTTTCGCTTTGGCATCCTGTTCGGTACGCCGGGCTCAACCATAATCAGTTCTGGAGATTAATCTCTGCTCCAACATTGTGTATGTCGGGCAATTCCTGCCTGTGGCTCCGCAAGACTTTTTCCCTCGATTCTTGCATGGTATGCAAACTGACGCCGCCTTGCAGTCTTTGCGGCTGTGACCGTTTTCCCCACACTTAGTGCGCGGCGGCTCCCTGGTACACAGCCTTAAGATGTGATCCAAGTCACCACAGTTGTGGCAACGAGGTACCAAGACATAATCTCTTGTATTGATGGCATGAAAACCAACATATAATCTACCCATTGTCGTTATGTTCCTCCACATTGGCGCTGATACTTCGGCGACGTGATGAACAACATCACGACCCCGTGGCCCAGTCTTAAATTTCAACTTAAAGCAGCTCTTAAATTCTTCTTCATTTATTTCATCAAAGTTTTGTTGTATAATTGTTTCTAGGAGTTCTTCATTTGTCATGATCGTGGGAACGTCATATAGTATAACGAGAGGATTTCTTTTCCTCGGTGGTTCACATTTAACCACCGAGTTCAGTTTCTGGTTATTTAACAGTTTGTCTTTGTCTTCCTCAGAGGCAACTTCGACTATAGCGGAATTTCTGCTTGGTTTTACCTTTTTTATTCTGATTTTGTCTTTAACAGGGTCTATTTTCTTGTGAATAGTTCTTGTATTTTTTTAACACTTGTATCCTGTCCAGGCAGTGTCCTAAGGAAGTCTGCTGTGTCTGTTCTTTTTGTCAATTTGTCAATAGTGTCTCTGGTCGTGTTTTGTGGGCGCTTAGTGGGCGCTTGCGCGGCCATGGCCACCCACGTCTTTGCCGGTTGCCTCCTTAATCTGTCATTCTCTTTTTCAAGTTCTTCCACCCTACCTTCAAGTTTAGCGTGGGCAATAGCCCATGCTGCCAGCTCATTTTTGATGATGGCAAGTCCAGCTTGGCTTATCTTGCCATTCTTTATTTGTTGCTCCATGAGCGACGTGATTCTGGAATATCTCTGCATCACTGACTCATTCTCTGCCTGTCCCAGCTCGTCCTGGGGAGAGGGATCAGGCGCAGCAGAAGCCCGTTGAGGCGCACACGAATCACTCGTTTCATTTGTAGCCATGATTACAACGAGTGATGAAGAAAGGTAGGAGCCCGTCTCTTGCCCTGGACCGGCTCCTCTGGCATGGGGGGGGGGGGGGGACTTCTGCAGCTCGCCCGCCGACCTCGCCCCTAAGTCAAGGGCACTTCCGAGCTGCCGGGTTCAGCGCACTGTCGCCAGTGCACTGGTCCCCCTCGGTAACCCCGTCATCGACGATTTCACGCAACGCTCCTCGGCAAGTGCACCCCGCACTCTGGAGAGGCGGATGCACCTCTCGCCCTTCGCCGCCTACTTCCCGAGTTTCCACCTCTCGGCCAAGGACCCACTCCTACTCAGGTGGCGGGCCTGTCCCCCAGACGTTCGGCGGTCTGGACCCATCTAACCTGGCCCAGGCGATGTCACCACCTCCTGGGTTTGGCAGAACACGCCCCGGTTACCCAGGGGCGCGGCGAAGCGCCCTTGCCGACTCGCGCCGCGATCCCACGCCGACAAACGAGATCGCCGGCATGCAGAGCACCTGCTGGTCTGTGCCCTGCGAACAGAAAGGGACTGGTGTTCGGTCCCTCGACACAGCTCCCCCTGTGCCACGCACCCTTCGCTTTCGCATCGGGTTGGGTCGCAGCTCTCCCTTTTGTCGCAAGGCAGAATGCCGAGCTTAACATCTGACACCACGGGAAGGCGGAAAGAGCCACTTGGGAAGGAGAGGCTATGAGAGACGCATCACTTCCCCGAGTGAGAACTGCTGCGGCACACCCGACTGGAAGCGATACGCCCCAGTGCGAGCTTCTGTGCCTTACGGCGCGCCGGCAACGGGCGCCCCGTGCCGAAACGTGCCGTCAAGCGACTGACCTCACGCCAGACCTATCGTGCTATGAACTCCACTTATCGTGGAGCTTTTCTTTTTTTTTTAAATATTTATTTCAACAATAATAATAATATTTATACAAAAGGAACCTACCACCTTAGTGATTAGTGGGTCATAACAATTCTACAATGTTATATATTCAGCAGCTATTTTTACTATTATTATTATATTGGTACTATGTTTATTATTGTGAGCTACAGACAGGATCCACAGGATAATAGGCAGACTACAGCTATTAATCTACTTGCTAATTGTTAGTTTTCTTACCTACTTATTAATTCCTAACTGCCTGCAGCGTTACAGGAGTGTCAGCGTAGATATAAACCTACTACTTTAGGCCCTGCTCATCGAGATAATCCCGATGAGCGTGCCCCTGACACTGGGCAGGCCAAGATTGTTTGTCGCTGCAGATTCCTAACTTAATATCTATCTCGAAAGCTACAACTACTGTACTAACCTACGTCAATTGCGGTGCTTTAGTCTTGATCAGTGTACCCTGGCCCCCCTAGTCCTGCACGTGGCGAATTGCAACTGAAAAGTCGACCTGTCCACGCACAGGCAGTATAGGATCAGGGTAATTGGACACATTCGGTATTTGTCGTTAGTCGTGAAAGTCCCTCAAGTATGCTGTCAGTACTTTCCATGATACCTCATCTGCCAGTCTGTTTAGAGTTTCAAAAGTTTCTTCATGTCTTAGTAGGACATATGTATTGTTATGAGGAAGCTGTTGTCTTAGTGTCACTGCTACATCATCGAAAAGGGGGCACTCGTAAACCACACGGTCGGGAGTGCCCTCCGAAGCACCACAGTCACACTTGGGTATAGCCTTTTTCCCAAACCGACACAAGTATGTCGGGTAGAGCCCATGACCAGTGAGAAAGTGTATTAGACCCCGCATTGGCTCGAAGTACTTCATCCCTAGCCTTTCTTTTACATTTGGCAGGAACCCAAAAGTTCTTCTGCCAGTTTCTTCCGTTTCCCAATACTGCTGCCATAAGTCCTCACCCCTTCTGCGTATTTCTCCTTTGTCCCTCACCAGTACTCCCAGGATATTCTCTATTTTCGTATTGTTCCCCTTCTTAACCCAATACCATGCTGCTTGCTCTCGTATTTTAATATCTAAAGGACAGAGCCCCATTATTATTAATAGTGCACTTCCTGGAGATGTTCCATACGCCCCTATAGATCGTAATAGCATGTTTCTTTGTACTCTTCTCACTGCCATGGCAGGCACCACCCTCGTGAGCCTATGTGCCCAGACTCCCGATCCATAACTCACTACTGACGTTAATATACTGCTATGGTACAGCTTGATTAGGTGTGGTGGAAGGTGAAAGCGTTTATGGCCTATGGAAGTAAGGTTGTTTAATAGCTGTAATGCTTTTTGGGTTACGGACTCAATGTGCCTTCCAAAGTTCCACCTTTCATCGATGATGACGCCCAATTAGCGAGTCTCATGTCGTCTTATAACTGGTGAGCCTCCGATTCTAACTGTAGGGTTCCTTACCAGCTGATCCTTCAGTAATAAGTACGTCGATTTTGTTGGTGAGATCGTCATCTTAGTATTCGTGCACCACAGTTGTAATTTGGTCATTGCTCTGTCTATTTTTGGCTCAATGTCTTCTCGGCTCCGGCCGCCGACCAACAGAAGGAGGTCATCTGCGTAGGCTATCACCTCTAGCACTTCTTCAATCTGCTGCAAATTATCTAAAAGCGGCTCCATATGGATGTCCCAGAACAGGGGACCTAAGACGGAACCCTGGGGACATCCCTTAGTTATAGTTTTTCCTACTCTACCGCTAGGGGATGATAGCCAGACCTCTCGCCCCTCACAATAGCTCCTCAGGCAACCATATAGCGACCCTGGACACTCCTTCTCCCGCAAGCAGGAGGAGAGCGAAGGCCACCACAGGTTGTCAAAGGCGCCACTGATGTCAACCATGATGCCAACAACATACTTGTATGGGGTACAGTCGCAGACCTCAGCTGCCAGAGTGATGGCATCAGTTGCCGATCGTCCCAGCCTAAAGCCGAACTGTCTGCTACTCATCCCGCACAGCACTCGGTGTGCAGTCAGTCTGTCAGCTAGCAGTTTCTCAAATAATTTCCATAGGATGTCCAGTAGGCAGATCAGTCTGTAGGACTCGACATCCGCTGGGTCCTTGTCAGGTCCCTTTTTAATTATCGCCACGTTTGCCTCTTTCCAGATTTTCGGGAATTTTTCCTGTCTTAGGCACTCATTGTATAACTGGGTTAGTGGCGCTACCAGTTGAGGTGCCAGGAACTGCACCACCTTCGCCACAATGTCGTCTGGGCCGGGGGCTTTCCCTGTTTTTAGTTCTTTGATGTGGCCAGCCACCTCCTCTTCAGAGAAGGGGTAGACTGCCCTGTTGTTAGCTATCCTGTCCAGATCTTGATTTCGTAGCTGGGACTGGCCCTCCGTGTCGCTGGCCTCATCGTCATCAGGCAGCAGGGACCGGAGAAGGACCTTAGCAGTCTGCTGCCAGGACTCCGTCATCCCATCCCCTTGCCTGACCGTTGATAGAATCGTTGGGGATCGGATCTTTTCTCTTACTAATTTGTAGGGTACTCCCCATGGATCCAAGGCCAACTGGTCCAGCACAAATCTTTCCCAACTGCGTAATCTGACTTCTTTCAATTCTTTTTGGAATTTCTCTTTTGCCTCCCAGTATTGCAGCAACCATCTTTGCTTTTCCCACCAGACGACACTGCGCTGGTAGTGCCTCCTCAGCCTTCTGACAGACTGACGCATCTCCTCAAGTTCAGCTGACCATGGTGACGGGGAGGCCGCCATGGCCCTCCTTCTGGTTGGAACAGCTGCTTTAACTGCTCTGGTAACTGCGCCCACCAGTTCTTCGGCCCGCTTGTCTATGACCAAGTCTTGTTGTGCGTCACCTTCTGGCAATGGAGGAATGTCGCACTCTCTCGCTAGTCACTCCCAATCAGCTCTCTTGAAGTTCAGCTGCAACTCCCACCCCTTGGCCCAGTGACAGCCTCTATTCCGTAGGCTAAACATAATAAGATTATGGTCACTTGTTGTGGCGTTCTCTCTAACTTCCCAATTCTGAATGATGTTGGCAGAATTTGGTGTAACTAACGTTACATCTATATTGGTGCCGTGGCCCCCTCCTGATGCATAGGTGGGAGGGTTTCCAGGTCTATTTGCAACCACAAGTTGTAACGCCATAATCATATCCTCAACTTTTTCGCTGATTTCATCTCTTGTGCCACTGTGCCAGAGGGGGGATTTTGCATTTATGTCGGCTGTTATAACCAGTTTGCGTCCCCGCAACGCCGTGGCTACTCTTGTTAGGTGATCCAGATGTTGTTCGATATTGTCTCCATATTGGAAATACGTATATATAAAGATAATAATTCCCATGGGAGCCTGTACCTCCACGACGTTGCAGTGACTGGTGGAGAATTGTGCGAGTATTGTTACACGTAGAGACTGGTTTGTAATGACAATTGCCGCTTTGGGGGTTTCCCCACTACTAACTATTTGCCATGTAGCGGCTGCAAATGAAAGTTTCCCAGCTTGAGAGTATGGCTCCTGTAAGCAGAGTACGTCAAGCCTCCTCTCCTCCACCTCCCTTCGGAGCTCCTGCATCACAAGTCTGCTGTTATGTGTATTTAGTTGTCCAACGGTTAATTTAGTCATTATGGGAAGTAAGTGTGCATTCTATCGTCAGGCCAAGTCTTGCTCCAATCAAAGGCGATTCGACCATGAGCTAGGACTGATTGAATGTAGATGTCATCTAGGTCAAATTTCTCCCCACGTCTCTCAAACACTTTCTTGAGTAAGTCTCGCAGGGCTCCAAAGTCGGTAGGAAGGTTCACTGACTTTAAGTGTATTCTATCTACAGCCTCCATTACCGAGAAGGTGACCTTTCTTCCATTCTCATGTCCTACCCGGACCACATGTCTCAAGGCAGTGGTTAGGATAGCCGGCTGCTCCAATCTCGCTAGTTGCATTGTAAATTCAATGTTGGGATACACCCTAACCGGGTCTACGGGCGGTAGCCTGATTACTGGGGTATCTGCCATGGATGGGTTTGCGCTGGTGCTAGAAACTGTGCTTTCTTGGAGTGATTGTTGTTTAGTATGTTTAGGTTCGTGAGTAGAGGCCAGGGAGGCCGCCACCACCACAGGATGCTTCTTCCGTTGTAGATCTATATTCGGCTTTTCTCCCCAGTTTGGGGGAGGGGGAGCTGTGTTCTTTTCCGGGAAATCAGTTTGTATGCATCTGTCCACCATAAAGGGATCTGTTTGAATTTCTTTCTCGATTGTTATAATTTTTTCGGTGCCCGAAAGCGACCTTAAAAATTTCCTAAATCTATTAGCCCTCACAGCATCCCTCTTCCTTTTACTCAGGGACTTGTGTTTAAGCATCCTGTTACCTGAGCCCTGCTCAGCCATAGTCGATTCTGGATATGAGGCATTGTTCCAGTGGGGCAGTTCCGTCCCGTGGCACCACAGGATTTCTTCCCACGATTCTTACATGGAATGCAGACCCCTGTTGCTTTACATTCCTTGCGGTTGTGCCCACTCTCACCACACCTGGAGCAAGCCGACCCCCTGGTGCAGTGCCTGAAAATGTGGTCCAAGTCGCCACAGTTATGGCAGCGAGGTACCACGATATAGTCTCTGGTGTTAATGGCGTGGAAGCCTACATATAGTCTGCCCATTGATCTTATTATTTTCCACAATTGCGCAGAGACCACGGCCACGTGATGTACCACATCACAATCTCGAGGCCCTGTTTTGAATTTCAACTTGAAAGAGTTTTGGAATTCCTGTTCATTCACGTCATCGAAATTTTGTGATCTGATGGTCTCATGTAACTCGTCATTCGTCATTACTGTGGGTACATCATATAATATTATTAGTGGATTCCTCTTTCTAGGTGGTTCACACTTCACAGCTGAGTTTAGTTTTTGATTATTTAAAAGCTTCTCTTTATCCTCCTCACTAGCAACTTCCACAATTACAGAGTTTCTACTGGGTTTGACTTTTTTTAATTTTAATCTTATCCTTGACTGGATCTATTGTTGTTGTTAACAGCTCTTGTATCCTTTTAACGCTAGTATCTTGGCCAGGCAGGGTCCTCAAGAAGACTGCTGTGTCTGACCTTTTTACAACTTTTTCAATGGTGTCTTTGGTCGATATTTGTTTGGTAGGCGCCTGTGCAGCCACAGCCGCCCGAGTCTTAGTTGGTTGTTTCCTTAGCCTTTCATTTTCCTTTTCTAATTCCATAATGCGGCCTTCCAGTCTTGCATGAGCTATGGCCCAGGCCGATAGCTCGTTCTTGATTGTGTTAAGAGCATAGTAATTCTCGTATGCCTCTGCACGACACTCTCATCATCTGCCTGTCCCGTCCCGTCCTGTGGAGAGGGAGCAGACATCATAGAAGCCCGTAAAGGCGCACTCGTATCACTCGCTTCGGTTTCAGCCATCATAGGTACGAGTGATAAAAAGATGTGGGAGCCCGTCTCTTGCCCCAGACCGGCTCCTCTGGCATGGGGGCGCGGGGGGGGGGGGGGGGGGGGACTGCTGCAGCTCGCCCACCGACCTCGCCCCTAGGTCAAGGGCACTCCCGAGCTGCTGGGTTCAACGCGCCGTTGCCAGCGCACTGGTCCCCCTCGGTGGCCCCGTCATCGACGTTTTCACGCGACGCTCTTCGGCAAGTGCACCCCGCACTCCGAAGAGGCGGATGCACCCCTCGTCCTTCGCCGCCTACTTGCCCGAGTTTCCACCTCTCGGCCAAGGACCCACTCCTACTCAGGTGGCGGGTCGGTCCCCCAGTCGTTCGGCGGTCTGGACCCATCTAACCTGGCCCAGGCGATGCCACCACGTCCTGGGTTTGGTAGAACACGCCCCGGTTACCCAGGGGCGCGGCGAAGCACCCTTGCCCACTCGCGCCGCGATCCCACGCCAACAAACGAAGTCGCCGGCATGCAGAGCACCTGTTGGTCTGTGCCCTGCGAACAGAAGGGACAGGTGTTCGGTCCCACGACACAGCTCCTCCTGTGCCACGCACCCTTCGCTTTCGCATCGGGTTGGGTCGCAGCTCTCCCTTTTGTCGCAAGGCAGAATGCCGAGCTTAACATCTGGCACCACGGGAAGGCGGAAAGAGCCACTTGGGAAGGAGAGGCTGTAAGAGACGCGTCACTTCCCCTGTGAGGACTGCCGCAGCACACCCGACAGGAAGCGATACGCCCCAGTGCGAGCTCCCGTGCCTTACGGCGCGCAGGCAACGGGCGGGCCCGCGCCGAACGCGCCATCGAGCGACCGACCTCACGCCAGACTTATCGTGGAGCTTGCTATGAAACTGGCTTCCGTTAAGGAGTAGCTGCAGATAGTGCTATATGTCTTATAGGTAGGGAAAAAACAAACATACAGCAGCGCGGTGTAGCCGCGTGGACTTGGGCGCCATGCTTTGGTTCGCGCGGCTCTCCCCGTCGAAGGTTCGAGTCCGCCCTCGGGTATGGGTGGTGTGTTGTTCTTAGCGTAAGTTAGTTTAAATTAGATTAAGTATTGTGTATGCCTAGGGACTGATGACCTGAACAGTTTGGTCCCCTACGAACTTACAACAAATTTCCAGTTTCCAAACCTCCAAAGGCTGAATTTGTTCAGAGGTTCCGTGTGGTATGAACCGCAATGTCACACACACTTCAGGAGGGATATTTTCGTCCAAAGGAGTATGATAAGCAAATACTTAGATCAGGAATCAAGCGAAAACAGTTATTTTGACCAGCTATTAGCCAAAAGCAGTGCTCATACCATAGTTATAACTCTCGTACGTCCATTTCCAACTCTTATTTGCTGTGACGTAAATATTTCCTACTGTCCTTGCAAGACCACGCACACGAGAAGGAATTGGCACCACCAACTTCTCGCAGCACAATAAATAACTTCCCAGTCAACTTATCATCTGTATAAACAATCGGCATAATTGTACACTAATGCTTGAAGGCGTTGATGTTAGTTAATCTTGATACAGCTCCCTTGGTACCTCTAATTTCCAGGGTTCCTTTGATATGCATTTCCTCTGCTATGCTCACCATTGGATACGTCCAGTCCCGGCCCCTGTTGCCATTAGTAACCAATACGAGTATTCTGATTGCATGGTAGACAATATGAGGGGCGTCGAATGCAGTAATCGTCATTGGCCTTTGCGACCTCGCAATCAATGGGTTCTTCGTCAGTTACTACTACTCGAAGCCAAATGTAGCTCCTCTCCAAATCTAATTCTATTTCTATACTTATAACTTACCTCATGGGTCGTAGCCGTCTAGAGGCGAACGCTCCATTAATCCCTAGGTTACAAATTACAATAGTAAATAAATAACCGAAGGGAAGAATGGAATTCACACAGTAGTATTGCTGTCTTGTTCATGAATTGGATAGTAATAGACGGTTATTTAAACCCAACGCTGGCACGCAGCGTATAACTTTCGAATAAGAAGACGATGTCGCCGAGCTTAACGCGTCCATTCTATTAACAGACAGCATTAGCTTCTCAAATGTCCTCGCTGCCGAGAACTTCGTAATTTGATACAAGTGTTCAATCTGCCAATCAAAAAATCGGTGCTGTCACATGTCCTTC
The DNA here is from genome assembly GCF_021461385.2 of Schistocerca piceifrons. Classification (NCBI taxonomy): domain Eukaryota; kingdom Metazoa; phylum Arthropoda; class Insecta; order Orthoptera; family Acrididae; genus Schistocerca; species Schistocerca piceifrons. The sequence continues at coordinate 586,056,061 of NC_060142.1, read as the reverse complement.
TCCGAGATACCAGATTCAGACGACGGAAATTACTTGTGTGCAACACAGTTTTCTTTCAAGGCGACCATCACGAGCTGAAGATATTTGGTCGGAACACATTTTTCAGCATCAGCCTTGTTTATTCTGTCATCACCACCGACGTTTTCAGGTGGAGCACCAGATTACGCCTATGGGAAACTGCTCGACCGCTGCCGCTTAATAGATCGAATAGTACGAAACTTGTAACGGCGTAAGGATGCAAATCAACTACGAAAAAGAGTCGCACGTTAGCAAGTGATTGTAAACAGTTCCTTAGTAATCCCATTACTCTCTATTCTTGTACCACAGTAGTTGAATGAACAGCGCCAGTACTACATCGCCAGCACACCAAACAGATTGAAACAAGTTTGCCATCAAGTGGTGAAACAAAACGAGACACGTATTTTCTTGTATACTTAATACTCTACTTTGATATTTGATTGAACTGACACAGGGGCGTTGTAGGTGAGAATGTTAATTGAGCTTGCCTCGTAGAAGTCTTCCCTGATGAAATTGTCTGTGGAGAACCTTGGCTGCAGTGCAATCACTGCTCCACGATTCCTCCCACAAGTACACTTAAAGAAATGCAACACATCTGTTAATGTACAATATATATAACAATGTAATACATAGGCAACAATTAATATACTCTAAGCTGGACCTATTTCTTCTCAAGATTTGTCGACACTTTTAAAATATATTAAAGGAAAATTTATATTTTTATCTGTTTAGTGTTTTTTGAAGTTATCTGTTACCTGAAATTTAATTGCAGTCTCAAAGTTAATATCGTAAGAATTTCTGTAACGTTTGTGCAAATTTCAAAGTGCTTATTACGTGGCACTTCCATCTGGTGTTTGTCTTCTGAAGCTCCTCAAAATTAATCTTCGGCTGCCGGATGTCTCGCTGCTAACTTTGTCGCATGCTATTAACTCCAAAAGGAATTATTCCTCGCAGTACAACGTTCTAACGTTGTGTATGTAATGGAACCACTCTAGACTGGAATCTCAAAAAGGATGAAAACACTTGCGGAGGATACGAATTCTCCCAGATTCGTGGATTTTCGGTCAAATTCCATCCGTGCGAACTTCTATTCTGATGTGCAACACGTCGGAATTCATGTAGACTGTATAACTTGAAAAAAATCCGTAGTTATCTTTTCAGTTTATACAGTGACGTATTTTTCTGTACTCGTCTTATACAGTCCATCAAGAATTAGTGTTCATATTTAACTTAGTTCAACCTATCAGTTAATCAACTTTCAGCATTACACAAGATGGCTGACTTCCAACAATACAGTCAGTTAGCTTCATACAAAATTCAATAGAAGTCTACGTAGTCTGATAATTAATACAAGAGTGGGTCCTTTCGTTTCCTTCATTGCTCCTTTACAAAGACCCGAGGGGAGCGTTGCACACCACAGAGCGTGAATCTGTATCAAATGACTGCGCAACATGTGTGCTCGCTGTATTGTATTAAATGCTCCACAGCATCTCAGGCATTTCATTCATTGCAATGTAAACTTGTATATACCACAGAAGAAATACTGATATACGATATTACAAGAGACGTAAGTTTCTTACCTGAAAAACACTGAAAAATACTTGACTTACCTATTTTCGCTTTCGAGAATTTTTGAAGTAAAGACCATTTTCATCTGACGGCTATCTGTGGAACATTTCACAAGAACTATAGGATATATATGCTAAGCGTGAATGGCACTGTTGTCATCCCCTTTTGAAACACCGTTGCTGCTTAAATATTGTATAGAGAGAGGAAATTACGATGTATTACCTTGTCATTGCACTCTGTCATCTATCGAAAACCTCGTGTCCAGAGCTTCATCCTAAACATGCGCCCGCCTCGATAGCTGCCGGGTCAGCGCGAAAGATTACTAAACGGAGGGACCCGCGTTCGATTCCCGGAGATTTTCTGCGCTCGGGGACTGAGTGTTGTGTTGTCTTCCTCTTCATACCACCGTAACCGACACGAAAATCGCCTGCATAGCGTCAAATTATAAATCTAAGGCTACGTAACTCCGTACCAGGATACGAAACACACTGTCGTGTCTTCCACTCTTGAGATGACTGTACGGACACGTCCCCAAAGTCAATTTAAACATTTAAAGATTTCCTTAAGGTCAGGTTTTCATTGGAATGAGCTAAAATAGGCAAAGTTCGGACTTTTTTGAGACAATTAAAAGACATGTAAAGGATTATGATTGATCATACTTGGAGCTTCATTTCAGATTTTCTATACAAAAAATGAAGCCCGTAATTACGGTTTGATCAAGAGCCTGCGAGTTTGAAGTACGCAGACTGCGTGCAGTGTAGCCTCTCAGGAGTTATCTGTAATATAAAATAGATAACTTCAGTCGACAATACACTAAATGTATGGGACTTTATACCTAACTGCAACAAAATAACCTTAAATTTAACGAAATGGTGCTAAGTCGAAGTCTGAGTTCGATTTGTGAGGTTATTGACACTCTTTATGGCTTTCCAAAAAACTAGTTAATTTTAACAGATTCCATAAGGTACCAAGAAAAGTGTTTACTTTTCGGGGGTCAGAGGTAGAAGTTAAAAGGTTGAACCGTTTCTATTTTATGCAGTACGCAGTTTTGACACGTCTTTTCTCGAGAAAAACCTGTTTAAAGTTTAGGGAAAACTTGTAACTGCATTATTTGTCCAATTTGCATAAAAACTACATGCTGTTACATATTTTTGATGTCGCTGAATACAAATCTGAAGTTAGATTTCCAAATTCAAAATGGATAATCCAATATGTCGGACGAAAAGTTATGTTTCGATAATTTCTTATCCAAAACTTGACCAAAAAGAAAAAGTGTTTCCGGTACTCACGTTTAGTCTGCAGTTCCAGGACTGCTTGTCGACCCTTCTTCTAACTCTAATTGCTCCTGGAGAGCAATTCGCTCTTTCTTCTTGGCGGGAGAAGCTGATCCGGCTGAGCAGATATGCTTCGTTCCGCAGTCTGCATACGTAGTTCGTCAGCTTTTTCGGCGAATATGTTTGCATGCATACTGCAGTGTAAATCATTTTGTGGACGTGCGACACGGTACGACAAGTTGTCTACCTGAGTCGGGCGTCTCCGGCTGCGAACGTCCCACGGCGGCTGTGACACTGCTTCGAACAATGGGCTGCAGAATCTTTTGTAGCGCACGAATTAAAAAACGCTTTCGTTCCATCAATCTTGACTCGCATACCTTTCAAAAATGCAATTAAAAATAGAAATTTGGACTATTTTGAATGAGAACCAGGTCTTAACGCACAAACACATAATAGAGCCATCAAGGATACTCGTAAGGCCGTTGCGACAATGCATCCACATGTTGTGGAGGTACATCTTGTCAGAACCTCACCTTAACCTTAAGGAATGGAGCCTAAATAATGTCATATTAGACTATGTGGCCTTCGGAGTGTTCCGGCGTAAAGTGAAGCGCGGGAACGCCAGTCGGGAACGTTAGAAAAGAGAGGGCTGTGAAGAAGACGTCAGCCAATTGCACGCTGACCGACCCCTCTCTAGGACGACAACGCGACGGCAGCGTCCTCTACGCGAAGGAAACATAAAAGCTGCACCCGACCAGCCGCTGCCAGTTGTACGACTTATTGAGCAAGCAGTAAAGGAAACAAAAGAAAAATTCGGAGTAGGTATGCAAATCCAGGGAGGAGAAATAAAAACTTTGAGGTTCGCCGATGACATTGTAATTCTGTCAGGGACAGCAAAGGACCTGGAAGAGCAGTTGAATGGAATGGACAGTGTCTTGAAACGAGGATATAAGATGAACATCAACAAAAGCAAAACGAGGATAATGGAATGTAGTCGAATTAAGTCGGGTGATGCTGAGGGAATTAGATTAGGAAATGAGACACTTAAAGTAGTAAAGGAGTTTTGCTATTTGGGGAGCAAAATAACTGATGATGGTTGAAGTAGAGAGGATATAAAATGTAGACTGGCAATGGCAAGGAAAGCTTTTCTGCAGAAGAAAAATTTGTTAACATCGGGTATAGATTTAAGTGTCAGGAAGTCGTTTCTGAAAGTATTTGTATGGAGTGTAGCCATGTATGGAAGTGAAACATGGACGATAAATAGTTTGGCCAAGAAGAGAATAGAAGCTTTCGAAATGTGTTGCTACAGTAGAATGCTGAAGATTAGATGCGTAGATCACATAACTAATGAGGAGGTATTGAATAGAATTGGGGAGAAGAGGAGTTTGTGGCACAACTTGAAAAGAAGAAGGGACCGGTTGGTAAGACATGTTCTGAGGCATCAAGGGATCACAAATTTAGCATTGGAGGGCAATGTGGAGGGTAAAAATCATAGAGGGAGACGAAGACATGAATACACTAAGCAGATTCAGAAGGATGTAGGTTGCGGTAAGTACTGGGAGATGAAGAGGCTTGCACAGGATAGAGTAGCATGGAGAGCTGCATCAAACCAGTCTCAGGACTGAAGACCACAACAACAACAAGAACAACACATAAGCGTGAAGACCAGTGACCTGGATAGAAGCATCAACTGTATTACTTCACTTCTATTGGCATCTATATACTGACGGACATTGCTTATTTAGCATGTCGCCCTTTGCTTCAAAAACATGTATGTATTTCTCAGAGTTAAGTATTGTCATTGATTAATTTCGTAGTAAAACTCTTTAAGACGATTTGCTTGAATCGTTGTCTGGCGATGCGAGAAGCACGTTTCCTGGACACCCCATCTTTGACAACTAGGCAGGTTACAACATGGAGCATCTGTTTCGATCCTACTGAAAGGTGGCTACACTGAGCCACTGCGCCAGAGATTGCGCCAAAGAGTATTATTCAGCCGCCTCCACTGGCAGTGCTTGGGAAGAACTCGTAGAAGTCAGTGCTTGTTGAGATGTGCTAGTGAAAAGTGCTGGTCGAGAACTCGTAGTAGGCAGTGCTTACTGAGATGTGATACTGAAAAGTTCTTGTTGAGATGTGGTAGTAGCGAGTCGGTGTGGAGATATATTGTAATGATTAGAGTGAGTTTCGTCAATACATGAAGGTAAAAGAAAAAAAAATTTCCTTTTCTTTTTATTATATCAATGTCTTAAATAATGCGTCATTACAGGTTCAGTCAACAAAGCATCTGGCGTGTGTTCTTGTATTAGAATGTAATTCTGGGTTTCTTGCGCAATTATAGTATTTCTAATTTTTTTCTATCACGTCAGTATAAATAGTATTTGAAATTTCTTGTCTTGTTGAAGAAGAACCGTGCCAGATGTGTACGTTGAGTCACACTACCACACACAGAACAATTACACTTGTGCTTTGGTTTCGTAGGTTTTATAGTTGCTGGGGACTTAATTAATTAATTGTGTTAACAGGAAATTTTCATTTCATTCTTTGTTGTTGTTCTATGCAGTCAGATTGCGTACTAAAACTAGTCAGGGCCAACCGTTTACGAAACAGCGTAATCGGACATTCAGCTACCAAAAATATTTGCATTGTATTTAATTAAGCCCCCATGCACTACTTACACGGTTGAGTCACGCAGTCAATTCGAACATCGATTAAGTAAAGCTTATCGTGGGGATGCAAGTGGAAAAGAAGGGACGTACTACAGTCGTGACAAAGGGAGAAGCCATAATTTGATTCATTAATTGAAATGTACCCTGCATTTAAGATTTACAGGCAAACAGGAAGACGAATATCAAGCGCTTAAAGCGAGAGAACAGGGACGAATCTCAAGCGCGTGAAGCGAGAGAAGAGATTGCACTAGTAAGCACTATCAGGATCAGCTTCAGTTAAAAATAAAAGTTACAAAATGATATCAAAGAGGCCAATGTGAGACTGAGACCAGCAGGAGAGAGACGCCAGCAGTGGGGAGGTAGAACTGGAGCGTGACGGCCTCTCTCCTGACTGTAGGCCGTAGCATCACGCCATGTTATCCAGATGGCGTCCGGCGGTCGTCTTCAGTCCGAGTGAATAATGAATGTCATACTCGATTCTCGAAGGCCCTCACTATTTCTGTGTGTGCCTGAGGCGTTAGACCCACTTTAGTGGTGGTTTTAAATTATTGTTCATATTTTGTTTTGAAATTATTATTTATTATTATACACTACCGGCCATTAAAATTGCTACACCACGACGATGACGTGTTACAGACGCGAAATTTAACCGAAAGGAAGAAGATGCTCTGATATGCAAACGATTAACTTTTCAGAGCATTCACACAAGGTTGGCGCCGGTGGCGACACCTACAACGTGCTGACATGAGGAAAGTTTGCAATCGATTTCTCATACACAAACAGCAGTTGACTTGCGTTGCCTGGTGAAACGTTGTTGTGATGCCTCGTGTAAGGAGGAGAAATGCGTACCATCACGTTTCCGACTTTGATAAAGTTCTGATTGTAGTCTATAGCTATTCGGTTTATCGTATCGCGACATTGCTACTCGCGTTGGTCGAGATCCAATGACTGTTAGCACAATATGGAATCGGTGGTTCAGGAGGAATACGGAACATCGTGCTGGATCCCAACGGCCTCGTATCACAAGCAGTCGAGATGACAGGCATCTTATCCGCATGGCTGTAACAGATCTTGCAGCCACGTCTCGATCCCTGACTCAACAGATGGGGACGTTTGCAAGTCAACAACCATCTGCACGAACAGTTCGAAGACGTTTGCACCAGCACGGACTATCAGCTCGGAGACCGTGGCTGCGGTTACCCTTCACGCTGCATCACAGACAGGAGCACCTTCGATGCTGTGCTCGACGACGAACCTGGGTGCACGAATGGCAAAACGTCATCTTTTCGGATGAATCCAGGCTCTGTTTACAGCATCATTATGTTCGCATCCGTGTTTGGCGACATCGCAGTGATCGCACATTGGAAGCGTGTACTCGTCATCGCCATACTGGCGTATCACCCGACGTGATGGTATGGAGTGCCATTGGTTACACGTGTCGGTGCTTCTTGTTCGTATTGACGGCACTTTGAACACTGGACGTTACATTTCAGATGTGTTACGACCCGTGGTTCTACCCTTCATTCGATCCCTGTGAAGCTCTACATTTCAGCAGGATAATGCACGACAGCATGTTGCAGGACCTGTACGGGCCTTTCTGGATACAGAAAATGTTCGACTGCTGCCCTGGCCAGCACTTTCTCCAGATCTCTCACGAATTGAAATCGCCTGGTCAATGGTGGCCGAGCAACTGGCTCGTCACAATACACCATTCACTACTCTTGATGAACTGTGGTATCGTGTTGAAGCTGCATGGGCAGCTGTACCTGTACATGCCATCCAAGCTCTGTTTGACTCAATGCCCAGGCGTATCAAGGCAGTTATTAGGGCCAGTGGTGGTTATTGTGGGTACTGATTTCTCAGGACCTATGCAACCCAAATTGTGTGAAAATGTAATCACATGTCAGGTCTAGTATTATTTATTTGTCCAATTAATAGTCGTTTATCATCTGCATTTCTTCTTGGTGTAGAGATTTTAATGGCCAATAGTGAAGTATTCGGTCTTTTAAAATGTTTGAACTCAGATGCAAATGTGAATCAAATTAAATACCTCTTTGACTAAATGAGTCGTCAATTACATCAAGAAAAATAACGTACTTGAAAAATCATGTAAAATTTTTTTTTTAAATATTGAAATTGGAATGCAGTTACCACCATCATAGGTAATGACTGATATTTTTTAGCTAGGCTTCTCTACCGGGATTGTCTGCTGGTGAATATAATTTTGGGACGTGATTTACGCCTAAAAGGCATCGGACTTCGTTTTGCAAAATGTGAAATTTTAGATGCAGGTTCTATTTTGAAAGCAAACCAAGCGTATTACGCTGGTTGGTGCCGTTAATATGCGGTCATTCACCAACAGACCTCCCCACACAAAGTAAGCCACATTTACTTATCAAATTCATGAAAGTAGCTGAGAAAAAAGGGTATGACTAGTCGTAACGATAAACACAATGAAATTAAATTATTATTACGCAAAATGAGCACAAAGAACCAGAATCTCTACGTAACACAGATTATTGCGACCGTACCGGCCAATGACTGAACAGGAAGAGAGTGAAAAAAAGGTTGGCGGTCCGGTTCTTTTAAAATTACATAGATAATGAAATTACAGAGAGGTTTTATTGTAATCGCAGCAGCGATAAAACTGTCTCAGCGCTACTGCGCGAAAACACACATTCACGAAATACGCTAACACTTAGGGAACATTACACCACACTTTCGCCACCATAGCGCCTACTGCAAGTCCTGTGTTATAAACTAAGCAGACGCTACTTGTTGCCTGTTGACTGCTACAGGGCACACGCGAAATTGAGACTGAGTGATGCTGCTGAATCCTATTAAAAAAATAGGTCCCAACTGAATGATATGTAATTTCTGTCTCACTCTCGTCTCAAAAGGTTTTTTTTTTCTTTTACTAAATGCCGTAGGAAAATAAATATAGTATCACAGAAAATGGTTCAAATGGGTCTGAGCACTATGGGACTTTACTTCTAAGCCCGTCAGTCCCCTAGAACATTGAACTACTTAAACCTAACTAACCTAAGGACATCACACACATCCATGCCCGAGGCAGGATTCGAACCTGCTACCTTAGCGGTTGAGCGGTTCCAGACTGTAGCGCCTAGAACCTGCCGGCGAAAATGTAGCAGACAGAGGCTATACATACCAGGTGTTTATTTCAGTGGCCAGAACAGCACTTGTTATATTATTACGAAAGGAGCGCACATAGCGAAATAAGACTCCGATTAACCAGTATCTTTGATCATTCAGTTGACGCTCATGATCACTCTCGAGCAATTATTTAGATTGCGAGTAAGATACGAGAGTATACGATCTGTAGTGACATGTTACACGTTTATGGACGAAAACTCTAAATACAAATCTAGTGATAATTTTGGATCAACAGCTGCTAGTGTTTGTTCTGCTAACTTCTACCATTAAGGTGGTTATGAAAATCAGACGCTATTCAACGAATGCTAAATTTCATTTACTGATCTCTAAGCCCTAATACGCCTCCTTTACAAACATCGATACGGTCGTTAACATTGCAATGAGAGGGCACTACATTTCTGTTTACTGAGGAGATAACAAGTTACTGACGTCAAATCAGTTTATAATTGTGGATCCTTTTCTGCTGCAATAAAGTCCAATCTGATCGATACTAGTTGGAGCTGTTGCCCTCCGGTTCAGATAGGAACTTCCATACACTGTTACTATCCACAGAAATCATCTCTGGTCCAGTTTTTCGCTGATAATTAGCTCAGATGATACAGTATGGTGTTGTATCCGGTGGAAGTAATGCTTTGTTATCGACTCAGTCTGGTTGGAAAATTTATCTTTCGGATAAGTGGACGGAGCGAAGTGGCGCAGTGGTTAGCACACTGGACTCGCATTCGGGAGGACGACGGTTCAATCCCGCGTCCGGCCATTCTGATTTAGGTTTTCTGTGATTTCCCTAAATCACTTCAGGCAAATGTTGGGATAGCTCCTTTCAAAGGCGACGTCCTACTTCCTCCCCCATCCATCCCTACTTACTTTACTTTTTCGTGTCCGGAAACTACAATTTGCATTGGTTTCCGGTGGTGGAAGGTTTGGCCGTTGTCCGATTGGGCAACATTTCCGGGGAGCGCCGGCATTTTGCTTTCCTCCCTAATCCGATGAGACCGATGACCTCGCAGTTTGGTCTCTTCCCCAAATCAACCCAACCCATCTCGGATAAGTGAAATCGGGATACCAACATACGGGTGGAGGTCACAAGCTTATAGCAGCATTGGTGCTCGATGTACGTTAGCTACAACTACCGAGTCCTGGTTGTGGAAGAAATTTTCATGTTGAGGTGTAATTTGGACGCATCACCGATGCCTAGTTGTGGAAGAAATGTTCAGCTCCTAAATCTAGCTTTCATAGCGACAGAAGGTGACGTAGGTCTATATTATACGACACCGAGTCAGTATTCAGGGTAAACATCCAACTTGCCCATACTGCTTCATAGATCGAGGCTGTGGGTGACATCTGGGTGTGGTTCCTGTGTTGGCTAGCGCGTATGGCTGTGCCAGAAGAGTTGAAAGCTTCCTATCATCACCGGATTGGAGACAATATTAGTGAAAAAGAGAAACCTCTCCAATTACATTGCACAGCTCAGTTTAAAATATCACTCTGCTCTTATGAAGATCTGTTGAGAGGCCAGACAAACGTGTGGTTCCTGAAGAGGGGCAGCAGCCTTTTCAGTAGTTGCAAGGGCAACAGTCTGGATGATTGACTGATCTGGCTTTGTAACAATAACCAAAACGGCCTTGCTGTACTGGTACTGCGAACGGCTGAAAGCAAGGGGAAACTACAGCCGTAATTTTTCCCGAGGGCATGCAGCTTTACTGTATGATTAAATGATGATGGCGTCCTCTTGGGTAAAATATTCCGGAGGTAAAATAGTCCCCCATTCGGATCTCCGGGCGGGGACTACTCAGGAGGATGTCGTTATCAGGAGAAAGAAAACTGACGTTCTACGGATCGGAGCGTGGAATGTCAGATCCCTTAATCGGGCAGGTAGGTTAGAAAATTTAAAAATGGAAATGGATAGGTTGAAGTTAGATATAGTGGGAATTAGTGAAGTTCGGTGGCAGGAGGAACAAGACTTCTGGTCAGGTGAATACAGGGTTATAAACACAAAATCAAATAGGGGTAATGCAGGAGTAGGTTTAATAATGAATAGGAAAATAGGAATGCGGGTAAGCTACTACAAACAGCATAGTGAACGCATTATTGTGGCCAAGATAGATACGAAGCCCACACCTACTACAGTAGTACAAGTTCATATGCCAACTAGCTCTGCAGATGACGAAGAAATTGAAGAAATGTATGACGAAATAAAATAAATTATTCAGATAGTGAAGGGAGACGAAAATTTAATAGTCATGGGTGACTAGAATTCGAGTGTAGGAAAATGGAGAGTAGGAAACATAGTCGGTGAATATGGATTGGGGCTAAGAAATGAAAGAGGGAGCCGCCTGGTAGAATTTTGCACAGAACACAACATAATCATAGCTAACACTTGGTTTAAGAATCATGAAAGAACCCTGGAGATACTAAAAGGTATCAGATAGATTGTATAATGGTAAGACAGAGGAAACAGGTTTTAAATTGTAAGACATTTCCAGGGGCAGATGTGGACTCTGACCACAATCTATTGGTTATGACCTGTAGATTGAAACTGAAGAAACTGCAAAAAGGTGGGAATTTAAGGGGATGGGACCTGGATAAACTGAAAGAACCAGAGGTTGTACAGAGTTTCAGGGAGAGCATAAGGGAGCAATTGACAGGAATGGGGGAAAGAAATACAGTAGAAGAAGAATGGGTAGCTTTGAGGGATGAAGTAGTGAAGGCAGCAGAGGATCAAGTAGGTAAAAAGACGAGGGCTAGTAGAAATCCTTGGGTAACAGAAGAAATATTGAATTTAATTAATGAAAGGAGAAAATATAAAAATGCAGTAAATGAAGCAGGCAAAAAGGAATACAAACGTCTCAAAAATGAGATCGACAGGAAGTGCAAAATGGCTAAGCAGGGATGGCTAGAGGACAAATGTAAGGATGTAGAGGCTTATCTCACTAGGGATAAGATAGATACTGCCTACAGGAAAATTAAAGAGACCTTTGGAGATAAGAGAACGACTTGTATGAATATCAAGAGCTCAGATGGAAACCCAGTTCTAAGCAAAGAAGGGAAAGCAGAAAGGTGGAAGGAGTATATAGAGGGTCTATACAAGGGCGATGTGCTTGAGGACAATATTATGGAAATGGAAGAGGATGTAGATGAAGATGAAATGGGAGATGTGATACTGCGTGAAGAGTTTGACAGAGCACTGAAAGACCTGAGTCGAAAAAAGGCCCCCGGAGTAGACAACATTCCATTGGAACTACTGAATGCCTTGGGAGAGCCAGTCCTGACAAAACTCTACCATCTGGTGAGCAAGATGTATGAAACAGGCGGAATACCCTCAGACTTCAAGAAGAATATAATAATTCCAATCCCAAAGAAAGCAGGTGTTGACAGATGTGAAAATTACCGAACTATCAGTTTAATAAGTCACAGCTGCAAAATACTGACACGAATTCTTTACAGACGAATGGAAAAACTAGTAGAAGCCAACCTCGGGGAAGATCAGTTTGGATTCCGTAGAAACACTGGAACACGTGAGGCAATACTGATCTTACGACTTATCTTAGAAGAAAGATTAAGGAAAGGCAAATCTACGTTTCTAGCATTTGTAGACTTAGAGAAAGCTTTTGACAATGTTGACTGGAATACTCTCTTTCAAATTCTAAAGGTGGCAGGGGTAAAATACAGCGAGCGAAAGGCTATTTACAATTTGTACAGAAACCAGATTGCAGTTATAAGAGTCGAGGGACATGAAAGGGAAGCAGTGGTTGGGAAGGAAGTAAGACAGGGTTGTAGCCTCTCCCCGATGTTGTTGAATCTGTATATTGAGCAAGCAGTAAAGGAAACAAAAGAAAAATTAGGAGTAGGTATTAAAATAAAACTTTGAGGTTCGCCGATGACATTGTAATTCTGTCAGAGACAGCAAAGGACCTGGAAGAGCAGTTGAATGGAATGAACAGTGTCTTGAAAGGAGGATATAAGATGAACATCAACAAAAGCAAAACGAGGATAATGGAATGTAGTCGAATTAAGTCGGGTGATGCTGAGGGAATTAGATTAGGAAATGAGACACTTAAAGTAGTAAAGGAGTTTTGCTATTTGGGGAGCAAAATAACTGATGATGGTCGAAGTAGAGAGGATATAAAATGTAGACTGGCAATGGCAAGGAAAGGTTTTCTGAAGAAGAGAAATTTGTTAACATCGAGTATTGATTTAAGTGTTAGGAAGTCGTTTCTGAAAGTATTTGTATGGAGTGCAGCCATGTATGGAAGTGAAACATGGACGATAAATAGTTTAGACATGAAGAGAATAGAAGCTTTCGAAATGTGGTGCTACAGAAGAATGCTGAGGATAAGGTGGGTAGATCTCATAACTAATGAGGAAGTACTGAATAGGATTGGGTAGAAGAGAAGTTTGTGGCACAACTTGACCAGAAGACGGGATCGGTTGGTAGGACATGTTCTGAGGCATGAAGGGATCACCAATTTAGTACTGGAGGGCAACGTGGAGAGTAAAAAACGTAGAGGGAGACCAAGAAATGAATACACTAAGCAGATTCAGATGGATGTAGGTTGCAGTAGGTACTGGGAAATGAAGAAGAAACTTGCACAGGATAGAGTAGCATGGAGAGCTGCATCAAACCAGTCTCAGAACTGAAGACCACAACAACAACAACAACAACTTATGAAGATGAACAACTGTTCACAGGTCGGCTGCAAGTTACACTAAAGTAAATGAATTAAATTATAGACTCATAAAGTATCGAAATCACAATATATTATAGAGATAACATTTCCACGACACAGAAAAGAATTTTAAGAATTGTACCAGGTGTTAGTTCCAAAGCACCTTACGAATACTATTTCGTAACGTTCAGTATTATGACAAATGTTTTACAACAACTTTTCAGTTTCCGTGGTCTTTATCTTGCATCTTCAAGGAATTGGCTTCCTAATTTTCAGATTTGGAAAATGTTATTGGTGGAGATCTCGACCGGATGGCCTTCCTGTCGCCATTTATTTCCCCCCAGATCGGCATTTGTTCACCTTAACTATCGGTGTTTAGTGTTACACAGTGTCGAAGTGTGCTGTAGTTTCCTAGATATTTGAGACGGGACGTGGTTATCAGCCACATAGTGACTAGTGGGATACGGGAAACCGCCGAAAAACCACATAGGGCTGGCCAACACACCGGCCTCAACGGTAATCGGCCGGGCAGATTTGATTCGGAGCCTGAGTGTTTGAGTACGTGTAAATTGACGACGTTTATCGTTTCCAATATTTCTTTTCTCAAAACGTGATTATAATACTAGGACTAAATACAGAGTATCACAGAAAAGTGTTGAACATTAGTACAGAGTGTATCCACGTCTTTATCTCTCGCTCTTCGCTGGCGATATATTGCACTATGTGCAATGCTGTTACGTACAGGATAGCAGCTGCCGCTACGGTCGCAGGTTCGAATCCTGCCTCGGCCATGGATGTGTGTGATGCCCTTAGGTTAGTTAGGCTTAAGTAGTTCTAAGTTCTAGGGGACTGATGACCACAGATGTTAAGTCCCATAGTGCTCAGAGCAATATGAACCATTTGAACAAGTTATGTCCAACTGACAACTTTTAACGTTGTAAACTGTAATTTTATCTTCAATTAACATAATAAAATATTTTTCTTTTATTTTCACCAATATTCCGTAATTCAACAGTTAAGTCATATACATCCGGCAACGCCTAGTTTTATCATGCCTACAATTGCCAATGTAATAAATTGCACAGAATCTGAAAGGAACAGTTACGTTCGATCAGCAGAAGTTTCATAGCCGGAGTGAATATTCTTTACTGCAGAGCAAATAATTCAGTAAAAAACAGACGTGTAAAAATTGAAGGGTGAACAGCGATTAAAGGTGAGTACGCGTTGCATCTTTGAAAGATGGCGTCTACTCAACAGTTATTTAAACTTGCATTAAGCGATTAAATTTAGTTGACAATATGGCAAATCAACCCAAAAAAGACTGTAAAATTTTTATGTTCGCTATGGAAGAATGTCTCCTTAAGCATCACAGAACTATGTTTAGTTGCAATACAATTTATCAGTTTAATATCGCCGGCCGCTGTGGCCGAGCGGTTCTAGGCGCTTCAGTCTGGAACCGCGCGACCGTTACGGTCGCACGTTCGAATCCTGCCTCGGGCATGGATGTGTGTGACGTTCCACGTCTGTGACCCACTGCGGGGAGGTTTCATCAGATTACAGGCACAAACTTTAGTGATCAGGAATTTCATGCCACCTGTTGTCCCTCCATCCCCCCCCCCTCCCCCCCTCCCTCCCCCTTCTCCACCCATCTTTCTGATTAAATTCTGGTGGCGAACATTTCTTCCATTACCAGGATTCAGAGCGGTTACTTCTGACTCGAGAACCACGACCTATTGTGAGAGGATGAGTGAAGCACTTCCGAGAACAATTCGACACTCACCAGAGACGGGAGTGGACAGCAGGCTCTGCCCCTTTTTTCAGGGAGAAGGGAGATGAAAGGCCCATTAGCGAGAGACACAGGCTGTTGTCTGCCGCAGACTGTTGACTCCGGAGCAAATTTAGCCGCGGCTACTCCTCCCAGGCCTCTCGGTGCTGTCGGCCCTCTGCCACGCAATGGCCAGTGCATCGACAGCTTCCTCCAACCCGAGTGCTAGACATTCTTGCGCTGTTCTGTGGAACTGCTTCTTACTGCGGCCTGTAGAGGTTGGTCTGCGTATTTTCTTCAAAACATCGTTTATTAAACGAACGACAATATAACAACAAATGTTTTTTAGGCGAACAAACGGAGCAGTAACACATACTGTTATAGAAATTTACCTATACTGGTGGTATGAAAACCTTTGCGACAACGAGTCATACATGTGGCTGAAATTACACTATATTATACGACAAGGAACAAATCTTAAGGGCGACAGACCTGTACATCAAATCTTCTATTTGCGAGGGTAAGTAGCCACCACATTTTGTATTCAGAAATCTAAATGCAGCGGTATGGAGTCAAAGAGCGTCGCGCACTTGTATGTGACACAAAAAACATCAAAAGTGTTTACTGGAAGAATGGCACGAACAAGTTGTCGTTCAAGCACTTTCCAAACGTTTTCAATGTACGGCACGTCACAAAAAGATAAGGCCTGAAAAGAACGGGTAGTAATTAATTTTTTAAAAAGATGCACATTCTTCTGCATAAATACGAATCGGAAATTACCCTGATAAATCGCTTACTATTCAGTCTGTACATTGTATCCACTGGATCCTCGTACCATAATATTTAGCGTTTTCGATTATGCGGCACAGAACAACGGTCATCGAGGTAAGATCTACCTCGTTGGAAATTTGTGGTAAGATCTTATGGGCCTGAACTGCTGAGGTCATCGGTCCCTAAGATTACACACTACTTAATCTTAGACTAATTTACGCTAAGGACGACACACACACACACACACACACACACCCAAGCCCGAGGGAGGCCTCGAACCTCCGACGGGGGAATTCGCGTCGACCGTGACATGGCGCCTCAGAGCGGTCGGCTACCCTGCGAGACATAACCGACATTCAAGCCAGCCAACCAATATCCCAAAGAAGGACTTTTCTGGCAGTTTCACGTAGTAATAAATGGAAACGCCGTGTGGCTAGGGCCTCCCGTCGTGTAGACCGTTCGCCTGGTGCAGGTCTTTCGATTTGACGCCACTTCGGCGACTTGCTTGTCGATGGGGATGAAATGATGATGACAAGGACAACACAACATCCAGACCCTGAACGGAGAAAATCTCCGACCCAGCCGGAATCGAACCTGGGCCGTTAGGCATAACATTCCGTCGTGCTGACCACTCAGCTACTAGAGGTGGACAGTTTCACATAGTTGTATGAACGTTCTGTGCTTTTTACACACACGTGTGTGTGTGTGTGTGTGTGTGTGTGTGTGTGTGTGTGTGTGTGTGTGTGTTTGTGTGTGTGTGTGTGTATGTATGTATGTGTGTGTGTGTGTGTGTGTGTGTGTGTGTGTATGTATGTATGTGTGTGTGCGTGTGTATGTGTGTGTGCGTGTGTATGTGTGTGTGCGTGTGTATGTGTGTGTGTTTGTGTGCGTGTGTGTAAAGGGGGGAGCGGTTGGTGGTAAGCATAAACTATGTAGAACACTTGAAACATTAAAACAACCATCATTACGTTTCTCTAATTTCTGTTAATCCGGTCTAGAAACTTTTTGGCTGGAGGTGTAGATACGAGTTCACTTGGGATTTTTACGATTTGAAGTATATGACAACTTCTACCTCATCAGAAGAGGCTTAGAAACATATTCCAAACGTATGTGCGTACTCCTGTTTAAGTGGACAGCTTATGTGGAAAGAAGTGAACAGACGAGAGGCTTGATGCAATTACGTATCCTGGCAAGAGAGACCGGCTGCAGAAGCCGAATCTAGCCGTCTTGTGTTTACATTGTAGCACTTTTTGTGGAATATTTTGGCAAAATCTTTCAACTCACACGTTAAGTGTGCAAAGAGCAAGAGATGTATACGATGTATGGAATCAAATGTGGGTGAAACAACGCCGGAAATCGTTCACCTGGAGTATGGAGCTTAATGAACACATCTTCAGGACAAAACGCATGAGCTAAGAACGCTGGAAATCGCCACTGAACATGCTTCACAAATAAAAGAAGCGAAACGCGCGTGGCAATGAACAAACTGCCTTCAATTAGTTGTATAAACGGGACATGCATCCACGAATTTTGAAGCAACGAAGGGACGACGGTAAACAGAAAAAAATGACGATGTTTAACTTATTATCTGAAATTTCACTAACTACGTGGCAGTTTTTATTATTTGTCAAAATTCTTTTAATCGTTATTGCTTAGAAATAGTCGCGCAATGACGATTTGGTTGTAACTGAATCTACAAATTTTTTTATTTAATTTGTTCATCGGAACCCATGCTTTTTCGCAAACAACAGGAACGTTAGGAATATCTGTCATCAGTGATTTCAGTTATCCGAAAGTGTAGGTCCGTTGTAAGGCCTGGCGACGCATCTCTGATCTCTGTCCTTTTACTGGTGAAGAGTATACCTAGGCAATGGAAGCAGCTGACAGTTTTAAAACATGTCGTGTGCTTCTGGCCTTACAGTTTGACATTGGCATGTTTTTTTTTTCATTTACAGTAAGTCCAATTTTCGTCCCTCCTGCTTCAATTATTTCTTACATTTCGTTAATTGTGTTTATATCTCTTTCCGCGATTGTGTTATCATCTTAATATACACATATGTGATTGGATTTTATTATTATTGCACCTCTATTGTCTATTCTTCTGTATCTGTCTACGCAGTGTCGTGTTAGATAGAAATGCGGAGAGACCACCACTGTGTTTTACGCCAGGGTAAAGTGAGAGCTGTTGGTCATTTTGTTGCTCACTTTTACTTTCATCTTTCTGTCCTTCATTGTTAACTCAGACAACTTTCTTAGCTTCTCAAAGATGACCATTACTTTTTGCGCTTTGCACACTGCTTGCCTGTTAATACAATCAGAGGCTCGTTTAAAATCAACAACTATGTCATACTCATAATTTGTTTCCGTAATTTGTCTAGTAACGAAAAATGGGTCGGAAGTGCGTCTATTTGTGCGAAAATCGCATTGACCTTCTCCGAGGATAGTTTCAGCTCATGTTTATATCCTTTTTTCAGCACCTCTGAAAATGTCTTGTAGACATGCACGAATACAGTTACGCCTCTATAATTTCCACAAGCTAAGTTTTCTCTTTTTGTACTTATAGCACATATTATTTCAGTTTTCAGTTGTCTTCCATGATTTCATTTTCACATATGTTATTTATTAGTACATGTGTTTCACCCATTAGAGGTTGATCGCCAAATTTTCTATGCTCTGACATCATTTTATCTTCAGTAGTTGCACGACTGTTGTTTGTATATCACTGACTACCTTCTTGCATTACTTGTCTTCTTATTTCTAGCATTTTCTCTTCTCGTGTTTCCATATTCTCCTCTTGTTCTTGTGAACACCCAATAACTGGTTCGAGTTGCTAGTGAGCATATCTTGAAAATATCCCACCTATCTTTGCAACATTTTTTGTTCATCTCTGCCTATCTCATGATTTCTATTTTTACATGCATTCTGCATTGATTGAAAATTTTTCCTCATCTTTCCTATTGCATGATAAAAGTTTCTTGCTTCATCTATTCCTTTAATTCTTCAATCTTCTAAAATTTTGCTTTTTTTCTTAAATATCCTGTGAGCATTGGACCTTGATTCTTTGTACACTTCCACATTTCTTCTTGTCTCTCTCAATTGCGTTCTCAGTCTCACAGCATTTTTATATTCTATTACTAGTCTCCATTCGTCATAAAACCATTCATTTCTTTTCTTTTTTCTTGTAGCAGATGCTTTTTCCGATGCCTCTCTCACCTCTTTCTGAATGCTGTTCCATCTATCTTACTTTCCTATTGTTTCATTGTCTGCTCTCAGATCATCCATCAATTTTACTTGGTACTGATCATTCAGTTTTTATAGATTCCAATTTACTTGTCTTCCATTCCACATTTATATGT
This sequence comes from Schistocerca piceifrons, assembly GCF_021461385.2. Lineage (NCBI taxonomy): Eukaryota > Metazoa > Arthropoda > Insecta > Orthoptera > Acrididae > Schistocerca > Schistocerca piceifrons. The sequence goes on along the minus strand of NC_060142.1, from coordinate 586,036,801 downwards.
TACAGCTAACTTCTCTCTCAAAAAGGCTTTGTCACATAATGACCCGAATAGGAGCCGGCCGGTCGAGAGGTGAGTAGGTGGCATTACAGAACATGGTAGAGATGGGTGGATGTGTATAGTGTCAGTGTGTAGTGCGTGATGGAGCGACTGCTGAAGGAGTGTGGCTGCGGTTTTCAAGCGACTGACTGCACTCACCTATATAAGAGGAGACAGGTTTTCGCGACTTCTCTTCTCGCCATGAAGAATCTTTACAGGTTTCTAAATGCGCAGGTTTCTGTAAAAGGGTATTCGAGATGATATGGAAGGATCGAGTGTATTTCTCCAAGTTGGGGTGCACCCTAAGAAGCAGGCGAATATCGGAATGATGCGCTGAGAGAAGTGATCTCAGTGAGGTTTTTCTTCCCTTCTTATTATGTTGCAATACATCGTACATGCTCAGTATTTGAAAAGTCTTAATTTCTCGAAAACCGTTATTTTCAATAAAAGCTTTGTGTTCTGTTTCCGACGCGTCCATCTTATTTGACGAGATATTACTTAACTGGGTGCAACGCTAAAAGCCATAATTTGGCATCTGGACTCGGTGCTGTAGCGTAACAGTTGAAATGAAATAAAAAGTGAAAGAGTGTGTTCGTGTTGATACCGGGCGACCTTGCGTTTGGAAGGAAGGAGGAGGAGTTTCGCTGCCAAAGCACCCGTGACTCACGACCAGATGCAGCGCAACCGAGACTTCCCTCAATAGCTGCGGCCTCGTGTGACAACGACTGTTCTCTCAACCAGAAGCGGGTCATTCAGTCTCCAGTGAGCCCTCTATCTTGGCGGGCGCACCAGATAAACTACTTGTAGACAGAATGTGTGATGTCACCAGTATCTTGTGTTTGATTTTCTGCAACTGGCAAACGGAAATTGGTACACCATGAACTCCCTGACTGGACGCTACCACACTGATACTCCAGCATTTTCTTGCGTATGCAATAAGTTGCGAAACTTATTTTCGGTGCAGAAAGAAGCCACACATACAGATGACGAATGGAGTGAGAAAATGGTGGCTATTGGATGTGCCATATTGAAACTTTTCAGGTGGTGACCGTAACACCGCATACTCAGAGGATGTGCACGGGCAGTCGACAAAACGTGCCAACAGCTGTAGTACAAGGGCTGCAGAACGAGTGGTGACGAGGTGGTCTGAGGACAAGTGGGGAAACAAGAGTGGGAACGGATCCTTCAGATGGAGTACATGCTGAGAACATTGTTCTGCTGGCTCTTCCGAACAGGCAGATGACAGCAGCTGAAATCTGAGTAGAAGTTATAGATACGGTGTCACCTCTAATCGTCGGGAGCAGATTAGTCAAAAATGGTTCAAATGGCTCTGAGCACTATGGGACTTAACATCTGTGGTCATCAGTCCCCTAGAACTTAGAACTACTTAAACCTAACTAACCTAAGGACATCACACGCATCCATGCCCGAGGCAGGATTCGAACCTGCGACCGTAGCGGTCACGCGGTTCCAGACTGAAGCGCCTTTAACCGCACGGCCACACCGGCCGCCGCAGATTAGTCAAGCCGGGCTACTGACTCGAGATGCAATGCATTGTTTATCGCTGCCACCATACCACAGAGAACAGAAACTTGCACAGCGTGGAGCCGTTGTCTACAGGCACATGAAGGCCGCTCTCTGGTGTTCAGCGCTGAGTTCCACTCCTGTTCATGGCGGTCTGATCGACGTTAAAGTGCCAATAGAAGACCTGGCCAAATGCCACACTTGCATGTGTCTTTATTGACGGTTCATCATCTAGGTAACTAAATAGACTGGTGTTTCCATCACACATTTTTTTTACAAATTGTGTCCTAGTTTATCTATATGGGTAAAGAAGAGTGTCCGTTTGTTTGTCTGTAATTCATACAAATACACAGCTTTATTCCGAGCCTGACGAAATTTTGCACACTTTACCTTCAAGACAAGAGGAAGATCGCTGTCAACGGAAGATTTCGTAATCCGACTTGAAATATATATGTATGTAATGTATAAAGGGAAAATGTTGTTACCGATTTACTTCATATTTCTATACGATCCCCTAATGAACATTTGGGTGGAAATAGGCTATATGTAGTAGAAACGTTATTACCAATCTACCAAGCATCTCGAAAAGAAGTTAACCGATTTATTTCCGAAATCATAACCAGAACCTTAAACCAATTTTTCATGAACGCCGCTGGTGAAGGCGTATTCTATTCGTCGTATTCCTTTGACACCCAGTAATTCAAATATGCCCTTCAATTTAACGCGGCTATAGTTTCCCATTTGGCTTACATTAGCTGTATCAACAGGGCCAGTTACGTTGTTTTTCAGATACTAAATATCCCGAGCAACGCCGGCATTGCACCTAGTACTTATTATTTTACAATTAAATAAAAACTTAAAAAATAAAATTAACTTGAGAAATTGGACTAATTTAACCAAAGGTTATCCGACAAAAATGGAAAAAAAAGAAGACAAGACGGAAGCTGTAGAAACTGTAAGATTTCACGGCCAGTGCCATTCCAAATGCGGGGATCTCGGTACTACTCTTAGAGTCACTCACCTCTGAGTGGCTTACTGATTTCTAACCCTAGTGCTTGACCGATTGTACGAAAGCATCTGTCTGCGAATCAACGTGCAGTCGCTGACTTAAGTCTGTCTTCTACGCTGTTCTGTTCTAATTATTATTTTACTTTTATGTATTCTAAGTCCTTAGATCGTTCTTTGTGAGTAGTGTACTTCATTTACATAAAGTCTAGTGATCCAGTGGTGCTGCTTATACACTAAGGGTGTTATAGGTTTAACGTGCCTATTTAGTGGAATATCCTGGTACGGTTATACCTAGATGTAGTTTATAGGCGTGTCATCTTGGTTTCTAATGATGCTTCTTTCAACCGGTACAGCAGGCTAGCATGATATTTTCTGGTTACAGCAGACTACTGAGGTAAATATTGCCCCAACAAAAGTCCGTCTTTGTCCTAGAAAACGGACGCCATTACTTTTTCGGCCAATTTCTGGATGCGGATCTTCTCCGACCGTGAGGACTCACTGTAGTGCCATTTTATTGATTGTTCCTTGGTTTCAGGGACATAAATGTGAAGCCAAGTTTCATCCTCAGTGACTAAACTCACCAGAGAGGTCTCTGAAGCTTCAAAATGGCGCAGAATGGCTTTCGGTGTCTCATAGCGTTACTTCCGCTGCTCACAGTTCAAACATTTCGGCAACCATTTCACTGAAAGCTTGCGCACATTTAGGATAGTGTTGATTATGAAGCCAACACACTTCCTTGCGATGTTCAGTATTTCAGCTGTCTTTTCGGCAGATATTCATCGGTCCTGAATAATCAGCTAGTGGGCAGCATCGGATTCTGCAGTGTCTGGTGCGGTTTGGAAACGACCACTGTGGGGATCTACTCGGCCATCTCGGTCCTCATCTGCAACAAAACGGACTGCACGAAGAGTGAACACCTGATCTTTACACAGCTACATATCAAGACTTCGGACTTTCAAGTGACCCCCACCTCGAAAGACTACACAATACGGTGGCAATAGAGAGCAATAACGAATTACGCCCTTCTCCTTCGGGAGACAGCACCTAAAAAAAAATGTACGTTAGTTAATTTCGAGGACATAGCTGAACAGTCGAAGAAAGTCGGCGACAACTGTAACAGCGTAACTGCACCAAACAAGTACTTTGAATCACGCACGGCGGTATATTCTGCTGATGCATTACGACGTATGTTCGCAGACTGTAAGAACGATGTGCCGTATCACTCAGTTCCGTGAATTATTAGCCAGATCTTGAGAATAGATTATCATGAAACGGAATGCCAGTTATGGATCCAGACAACCGGGCCTCCCCAATGTACAGTATACGTAGAGGACAGTGTTGTACCTAGAGGACACCCAGCGAGGTGGCGCAGTGTTTAGCATACTGGACTCGCATTCGGGAGGACGGTGGTTCAAACCCGCGTTTGGCCATTCTGATTTAGGTTTTCCGTGACTTCCGTAAATCGATTCAGACAAATATCGGGATGATTCCTTTGAATGGGCACGGCCGACTTCCTTTCCCATCCTTCCCTAATACGATGGGACCGATGACCTCGCTGTTTGGCCGCCTCCCCCAAATCAATCAACCAACCAACCTAGAAGATATTGCACCTAGGAACATACGATGTTTTTTGGTCAGTACTCCAGTAAAGTGACTGATTTTAGAATCACATGAAGGAGCGAGTACTAGAGACTGCCACCAGCACTTTCCGCCATTCTATACAGTTTTTGTTGTTAGGCTTGAGACAGTGAGTGTTCTGTGCAGCCTGCGTAAATATTTCGCTTTCCACATATTTATGTGGCTTTTAATATATAAAAGCTATTCGGAATATATTGTTAGTTCTGCAGTTACATAGTTTTATGGCGAGTAAAATGCTGCACCTTTTTAAAACTATGTGGACAGTTAAGTTGTATATAGTCGGTTGTGCACCATCTTGCCTCTCATAACAGAAGGTGTTCGTTTACCGTGGAACATTTGATACTTCAAAAAGAAATGAATCTCTTTAATGTCTTAAGAGCTTTACCAGTCTTGAAATTGGAAATCTGTGTTACCTTCGAGTGGCCTCTATTTCAAAATGTATTTGTCCTGTAACTGGTTTTTGATAATACTTCTACTTAATTTGATTTCACTAACTGGTTATTGGTGGTAGGAAAGTAAAAATGTAACAGAGGGACCATTAAATGCAATATCGGCAAAATCGTCTCCATTGCAACACTTTTGAATTTCAATAGAATATTTGTTTCTGCTACATAGCCTTGTTGTATGGTTCAAATGGCTCTGAGCACTATGGGACTTGACGTCTAAGGTCATCAGTCCCCTAGAACTTAGAACTACTTAAACCTAACTAACCTGAGGACATCACACACATCCATGCCCGAGGCAGGATTCGAACCTGCGACCGTAGCGGCCACGCGGTTCCAGGCTGAAGCGCCTAGAGCCGCTCGGCTACAGCTGCCGGCTGCTTGTTGTATATTGGAATAGTATTTTCACATTGGGAAAAACCTTTATTTCTCAGATTATTTTTTTGATTTCAGAAAAAGACCACAGTTCATAAAAATGAGTGCCGTCATTCAGCGTTCAAAGTCTGTTAATTCCTGTGATGCGGCCATTTTCGCATCGAACACCTTTTCACACTAATAATCTGAGTACGAATGACAGTTTCGCCAATTCACTGCCTTTCCATACTTGTGTACGCGATACTACAGTCATATGTATACTACACATCGCTATCTCATGACGTTGTCACCTCAGTGTGTACCTCTGCGAAAGCTGACGTTATGCGCGATATTTCTTCACGATTGGTGTGGCAGTCGTGAAATGAGGATGAAGAATGTTCGTGGATTCAGTCTCAACCTGCAAGTCGTAGTTTTACCATGAACCAGACTTCTCGTCGTCTTGTTTTCGTACTCTTAAAGGATCATACCAATTCGTCGACAACCTAGGCTACTGACTCCGTAGCACTTCCACGGGTGTGAATCAGTCTACTTCGATGTTTCTATGCTAGCTGCCTTGGGCTAGACTCTTGCTTACACACCGTTGCTTGGAATGCCATTATCCAGGAACGACTAACAGTTCAGACTACAACGCGCTAGAGGACATCGTCTCTGGTGCGTTGAGGGGTGAAATACGACTTTTTCACGGCAAGCTATACTAAAGTAGATGTCCCTTCGTGTGATTTTCAATACTTCGTGGTTTGCTGGTAGGTTCATATTGGTGACACTACGTCCCGTCACCCGTGGTGATATTGCCAAAAGAGAACTGTCCGCGATTTGCATTTCTATCGAGTTGCGCCGGGCATCCATGCGTCGCTGTTTTTGTTCGTGAGTCCAACTATAAAGGACAAATTCTGCCCACACTTTTCTCTACTCCGAAACATTCTGGAGAATGTCTTGAACACTTAATTCAGAGATGTTGGATCATTGCGATTTGTAACACAACAACGTTGACTCACTACGGCCGGATGTCCAACGCTTAATACTGCCTGCTTACAACTGACGGGTCGAACGCACTTCTGTTAGTTGTTAGTTCTAGCTGCCACTGTAGTTACTGCGATGGCGTCGCTTGTACACCGGGAATATAAGACTCGAAACTTTTTTGTACGGACTGTCTGTCATATCAAGTGAAGCCAAGAGGAAATACCTTTTATTTTGGTAATGTAGGCCTTGTTGCTGCATATAACGACGGCGCTTGGTATCCAAGCACTACTTTACTGTATTTGTACTGCAATAGCGGTTTATTGTCGCCTTGCTTTTCAATTCCAGGACATTTCTCGAATACCTGTAACGCCAATATTAGGAAGTGATACATCACTGTTTCTGTCTCTTTACAAACTTTCGAATCCCGGTAAAAAGTATATTGTTCCACTTGAAGAGAAAACCTAGTTACTTCAATATCTTCGTTGAGACGACAGGTAAGAGGTGGCCATGCCTCCAGCACCAACCTTTTCATCTCAGAATAGCACCTGCATCCTCCTTCCTCAATTATTTGCTGGATATATTGCCTTCTGCTACGTTTTTTACTCTCTACAGTTCCATCTTGTACAACGGATGATATTTCCTGATGTTTTCATGCTTTACCAGTCCAATTAATTTTCAACGTTTTTCTGCAGCACCAAATCTAAAATGATTCTCTAGTTTTCTGGTTTTACAAGCGTCTATGTTTCACTACCGTACAATGCTGAGCTCCACGCGCACATTCTCAGAAATGTGTTCCTCATATTAACGACAATATTTGATACTAGTAGAGTTCTCTTGGCCAGGAATGCCCTTTTTCCCTGTGCTGGTCTGCTCCTTGCGTAATCCCTGCTTCGTGTGTTATGCGCTGATTCGCTTCCAAAGTAAGCGAATTCCTAAACTTCTCCTACTTCGTGATCACCAATTTTGAAGTTAAGTTTCTCGCTATTGTCATTCCTGTTGCTCTCAATGCTTTTGTTTCTTTCCGGTTTATTCTCAGTCTATATTTTGCACTCATTAGACTGTATGTTCCATTCAACAGATCCTGTAATTCTTCTTAAGTTTCATTGAAAATGGCAATATCATCAACGAATCTTACCATTGATTTCCGTTCACCCTGAATTTTAACCCAGTTCATGAAGCTTTCTTTCACTTTCGTCACTGCTTCTTCGATATGTAAAATGGTTCAAATGGCTCTGAGCACTATGGGACTCAACTGCTGAGGTCATTAGTCCCCTAGAACTTAGAACTAGTTAAACCTAACTAACCTAAGGACATCACACACATCCATGTCCGAGGCAGGATTCGAACATGCGACCGTAGCGGTCACGCGGTTCCAGACTGAAGCGCCTTTAACCGCACGGCCACACCGGCCGGCCTCTTCGATATGTAGATTGAATAGCAGGTGCTAAACACTGCATCTGTCTTATACCGTTTTTAATCCGAGTGCTTCCTTCTTGGTCTTAGAGACTTCTTGTTCACTCTTGGTTCTTGTGCGTACTGTATATTATCCATCTCTCCCTATTGCTCACTCCTGCTTTTCTCGGAGTTTCGAATGTCGTACTATGATTTGCAAAAACGTCGTTTCGATATGTGGAACAGTTCTTGAAATGAAAGGGCTGTTACGTCTTACACCAGTCACCCCATATAAGCAAACGTTAAGAAGGAAGATAAGTGTTTGGCTTCACAGAATCTACGAGATAATTAGCGTCAGATATCAATGGCGGACTAGGAAGGCATAGCGGAGGAAATGGACTGTGACTGTGGGTGCCTAGCCTGCGACACACCCTGTCCTCTTCTCTCCTCTCCACTTCACTGTAAGAGTAGAGAGTGCTGGAGGCGCGTGGGCGTCGAGTGCTCATTTCCAGCCTGCCTCAGACGCTCTCCAGTGGGTGAGTGACACACGTCATCGGTGTCAGTACCCGTCATAAATGAAGATGGGTAACTGTTAGACGCACCGAGAGCAGGACGCCTGATTACAGACTACCGCACTTAACTGCTCGGTGGAGAGTCTTCCCAGCAACAGACTGCAGGAGTACTAGACTTACTGGTTCCCTCCGTTCCTATTTGTCTGAGAGGCGGGTTCCATGTGGTTGCAACATTGGAGAGCCCACGAACGAGTGACTGCGACAAACCGATGTAGCAACCACTACCTGAGGCAACTGCCATCTCGTACAGCATCACCCGGTGACCTATGTTTTTGCGAGTTATTTAGAGATGTCGCTTTCCTCATGTACTTCTATAACTTCATGTACTTAGATACACCGCAATTCACTGTACGGTGCGAGGCGTAGGGTACCCCGTACCCCTAATAGTCATTTCGCTTCCTCTTCCACATGCAAACGGAGCGAGGTAGAAACGACTGTCTACATGCGTCCGTATGAACCCAAATTATCGTATCACATCTTCGTGGTCCTTACCCGCAATGTATACTGCAAGCATCAGAATGGTTCTTCAATCAGCTTCGGATGCCGTTTCTCTAAATTTTCTCAATAGCGTTCCTCGGAAAGAATATCGCCTTCCCTCCAAACATTCCCGATTGAGTTCCTGAATCTTGTCCGTGAGTCTTACGTGTTGTTCGCCACTAACAAATCTAGCAGTCCGCCTCTGAAATGATTGGATGTCTTTCTTTAAACCAGTCCAGTAGGTATACCAAACACTCGAACAGTACTCAAGAATTGGTCGCACTAGTGTTCTGAGTTCGGTCCCTTTATACAGACGAACCACAGTTTTCTAGAATTCTCCCAATAAACCAAAGTCGACCATTCGCCTTCTTGTATTAATCGCTAAGACTGACGTTGAGCATTACTCCAGCGACATCGGCCTTTGCCGCCCGTGTGTTTTCAGGTCTGCACGTAACTGACAGGCCGAGAGAGGTGCATCAAATCCACGATTATCCATCCTGGCCTAGGTTTCCCGTGGTTCACCTAAAGATAAATCTGCAATGGTTCCCGTGAAAAGCTCACGGTCAATTCTCTTCTGTGTCTCTCCACAACCCAAAAAATTGTTCGTCTCTAATGACTTTATTCCAGTCGTTATCCCAGTTTCCCTTCTTTGCAAAGGAAGAAAGTAAGCGCGTTCTGTTGTTGAGTGGAGCTGGGATGTGAACAGGTCAGAATAAGGTCCGTGCGCAGCTCGTGGCCGAGTGGCTAGCGTTGCTGTGCCCGGATCACGGGTTCCCGGGTTCGTTTCCCGGCCGTGTTGGGGATTTCCTCTGCCCGGGGACTGGGTGTTCGTGTTGTCATCATCGCTTCATCATCACCATCATCATTTGTGATAGTGGCTAGACTGGACTGTGTAAAAAATTGGAGTGTCAAACAATTGGGACTTTGCACAGGCGCTGATGACCGCGCAGTTGAGCGCCCCACAGACCAAACATCATCATCGTCATCACATAGAATAAGGTCTGTATTCGCAACTTGCAACTAGTGATAGAGCTGTAGCTAACTGGCAAACTAAATGCGATATCCTTACACAACTGCTCGATACTTTATAGTGAGAGATGCACAGGAAACACCATAAGCTCCACGTAAGCAACTATGAGCATTTTTCCAAAAGACGATGTTCCCAGTCGACATAGGAAAACTATTATTTCTTCCCCCTCCTCCCAGTCTGTGCGCACGATGCGTAGCGATCCTGGCAGTAAACCTATAGAAATTAGTGCATATGCTGTTAGACTGCCTACTCACCGATGGAAAATGAAGTCGGCAATCGGGGAGAGGATGGGAGATGGGGAAAGAAGAACGATACAAGTATACCATGTGCTTTCTGCCACATTTCGTATGGTGGCTTTAGTTGTATATGGAGAGACACTTCTCTTCTATTAGAGGCAATTACGAGCTAGAAGACACTACTGGCCATTAAAATTGCTACAACACGAAGATGACGTACTACAGACGCGAAATTTAACCGACAAGTAGAAGATGCTATGATATGCAAATGATTACCTTTCCAGAGCATTCACACAAAGCTGGCGCCGGTGGTGACACCTACAACGTGCTGACATGAGGGAAGTTTCCAACCGATTTCTCATACACAAATAGCAGTTGACCAGCGTTGCCGGGTGAAACGTTGTTCTGATGCCTCGTGTAAGGAGGAGAAATGTGTACCATCACGTTTCCGACTCTGATAAAGGTCGGATTGTAGCCTATCGCGATAGCGGTTTATCCTAACGCGACATTGCTGCTCGCGTTGGTCGAGATCCAATGACTGTTAGCACAATATGGAATCGGTGGGTTCAGGGGGGTAATACGGGACGCCGTGCTGGTTCCCAACGGCTTCGTATCACTAGCAGTCGAGATGACAGGCATCTTATCCGCATGGCTGTAACGGATCGTGCAGCCACGTCTCTATCCCCGAGTCACCAGATAGGGACGTTTGCAAGACAAAAACCATCTGCACAAACAGTTCGACGACGTTTGCAGCAGCATGGACTATCAGCTTGGAGACCGTGGCTGCGGTTGACATTCACGCTGCATCACAGACAGGAGCGCCTGGGATGGTGTACTCGACGATGAACCTTGGTGCACGAATGGCAAAACGTCATTTTTTCGGACGAACCCAGGTTCTGTTTACAGCATCATGATGGTCGCATCCGTGTTTGGTGACATCGCGGTGAAAGCACATTGGAAGAGTGTATTCGTCATCGCCATACTGGCGTATCACCCGGCGTGATGGTATGGGATGCCATTGGTTACTCGTCTCGGTCACCTCTTGTTCGCATTGACGGCACTTTGAACAGTGGATGTTACATTTCAGATGTGTTACGACACGTGGCTCTACCCTTCATTCGATCCCTGCGAAACCCTACATTTCAGCAGGATAATGCACGACCGTATGTTGCAGGTCCTGTAATGTCCTGTCTGGATACAGAAAATGTTCGACTGCTGCCCTGGCCAGCACATTCTCCAGATCTCTCATCAACTGAAAACGTCTGGTCAATGGTGCCCTAGCAACTGGCTCGTCACAATACGCCAGTCACTACTCTTGATGAACTGAGGTATCGTGTTGAAGCTGCATGGGCAGCTGTACCTGTACACGCCATCCAAGCTCTGATTGACTCAATGCTCAGGCGTATCAAGGCCGTTATTACGTCCAGAGGTGGTTGTTCTGCATACTGATTTCTCAGTATCTATGCACCCAAATTGCGTGAAAATGTAATCACATGTCAGTTCTAGTATAATATATCTGTCCAATGAATACCCGTTTAACATCTGCATTTCTTCTTGGTGTAGCAATTTTAATGGCCAGTAGAGTACCAAAGCCAGGAGAGAGATATCTTTTGTGTTGAGCGTTGGCGGCCTGGGGACATTTAGGAGGTCTGTTGTCATCTGAAAGTGCCATTTGTGCCAGAGGAGTCTGCGCAGGATGGAGGGGATGACCGTAAGTCGGCATGACACAGTTTTGGACCTTTGGCAGCACCATCGCCCTTACACGACCAGTAAGCGAAATAGCACCCATCAAGAATACAAGCAACTTTGGACGACACTCTAAGTGACGTACTCAACATTATTGATGGACTGAATGCGTTTCCATGAGGCAACGGTAATGTAACGTTGAGAGTTCCAAATATAGTCATGAATGAGGAGACATCTAAGAGGAAGAGGGAAAGTTGCGCTCAAAGGAACGTGTGGAGGAGCGAGTCCCCAGAGGCAATTAATGGCACGCAATTCACAAAAAAATAAATAGAAATTTATGGCACTAGGGTAGGAGGACGTGCCCTCGACGAACTTTATTTGCTAGAAGACATTTTATGGAATCAGAACAAAGTGGAAGGGAAGATAACGGTGTAAACACGTACTGAACTGGATGTGGTGGGTCGTAAACGTTTCAACTTGGTGGCCTTAGGGTGCCGCGCTCTGCGACGCGGTGCAGCAGTTTACTACCAGCGACGCAGGAATGCAATAAGGAGACAAGATGCTAGCCTTATTGCAGCTTACACCGACGGCCAAAAAGTTACGATATGATTTTATTCCCGGCGTAAAAGCGATGTCAGAGCAGTAACCACGTCGGCAGCGTGAACTAAACCCTGTAAACAACAGCTCTGCCTTCAGCCAGTAAGCTGTGTGGAGGCAGAGTGGACATGAGACTGTAGAGTCTAACGCTGTTTTGTCGCAGATCGCAATGGAGCAACGTCTCTAATTCAAGTGCTCAAGGAATTCTCCAAACTGTTTTGTTGAAGAGAAATGCGTGTTCAAAGTCTGTCCTGCACAGCTTGATTCCCGAATAGAAATAACGATGCGTCGATACTGTAAGTGGGCTGTTTAGGTTTTTATGTTGGTAACGCCACGTAGCGCTCTGTTTGAAAAACACTGACTGTGCTGCGTGAAGTCTGTGGCTGGTTGGCGTTGTTGGAATAGTCGCTATTGTAGTGTTGGGCAGTTGGATGTGAACAGCGTGTAGCGTTACACAGTTGGGTGTGAGCCGCTAGCAGTGATGGATGTGGGGACAGAGATGGCAGAATTTTAAGAGCGGACGATCTGGACGTGTGTCAGCCAGAAAGAGTATATTTGTAAGACTGGATGTCATGAACTGATATATATACATATATTATGACTTTTGAACACTATTAAGGTAAATACATTGTTTGTTCTCTTTCAAAATCTTTCATTTGCTATCTATGCCTATCAGTAGCTAGTGCCTTCAGTAGTTAGAATCTTTTATTTATCTGGCAGTAGTGGCGCTCGCTGTATTGCACTAGTTCAAGTAACGAAGATTTTTGTGAGGTAAGTGATTCGTGAAAGTTATAGGTTATTGTTAGTCAGGGCCATTCTTTTGTAGGGATTGTTGAAAGTCAAACTGCGTTGCGCTAAAAATATTATGTGTCAGTTTAGTGATGATCAGAATCAGTAAAGACCAAAATGTCTGTGTACGTTCAGTTCTGCTCAGCTCTTTGAAAATCAAATAACGTAGAGGTTTATCAGCACAGTAATTCATTAATTTTTCTAAGGGGACTTGATTAAAATGCAACGCGCGGACAATTGTTATCTAGAAAATGGTTGAAATGGCTCTGGGCACTATGAGACGTAACTTCTGAGGTCATCAGTCCGCTAGAACTTAGAACTACTTAAACCTAACTAACCTAGGGACATCACACACACCCATGCCCGAAGCGGTCGCGCGGTTCCAAACTGTAGTGCCTAGAACCGCTCGGCCACCCCGGCCGGCTATTATCTACAAGAAATCATCATGCGTGACGAAACTTGGCATTATTAATACCAAGTTGTCACAAAACAACAAAGAGCGGAAACTCACATGAAGGGTAAACGTTTTGACGAAATAATTGTTATTCAAGCCAATGTAATGCACGAGTTGAAGAACATCCCAAAGGAGAACTTTTCTAACCGTTTCACACGGCCGTATGAACGTTCTGTGCGTTAGACTCAAGTGGAGGTAGACTATGTACAGCACTTAAAGCATTAAAACTACCATCTTAATTGTCTCTATATTTCATTAATCCAGTCTAGAAACTTTTTGGACTGACCGATATGTACTCTCTGTAGTCATGGAAGCAAATTCAGCGCTGGAGAAAGCAGAGACTTTCATGGTGGCACTATGAGAAACGCAGAGAACTTGATATGAATGTGGAATTATAGCAGAGCATCATAAACTTTAGGAAAAGTAGATACAGTCTGGACAGTTAAGACGGCAGACGGCACTGTGCCTATGAACAAAGAGAAAAAAGTATGTGTGTCCCGATACTCCTTTGAAGGTTATATGGTTCTGGACTTCGGTCAAGCGCACAACTACCGACTTCCAGAAGCATTATACTAGTCCAGGACGCTGCAAAAGAGCGCTGTATCCAGTTCGACCGAATGGTTGGTAAGTACACTGCAGGTACAAGCGTTAAACACTTGGGTAGGTGTACAATCGTTTCTCGATTTTGCTTTTGTTAGGGAGATAGATTTAGTTTTCTCTAATCTGCAGCTGGAAGAAATACAGAAAAGAACATAATAATAATAATAATAATTATTATTATTATTATTATTGTTGTTATTGTTATCAAATAATGTTAGTTGAACCTCAGGTCGTAAGAAATATTGATAAACCAAGGACCGAGACCTATAGTAGGAAATACCGAGTAAGCAAGTACATTTGCGGTAAGTAGTCTTAACGATATTGCTTAGCGTATTAAATAAGGAAAAATATTCCCCTAAATATTCAGGTCGTTTTACAAAGATTCATCCGATTTCACAACGTTGTATTTACGTGAATAAAGCTGGAAAGTCCATGTGAATTTTAACTTACGCAATCAACCGGGAAGTCTTTATTTTCACTGGAACTATCGGACTATAGAGGGTTGTATATTTCATACGGTTATGTCTGTAGCCTTAGGTTGAAACTTTTCAATTGCGTTTTACAGTTGTCCAATGTGTCCTGCACCGGACGCACGACAAACGTCCAGACGACACTCAAATTCTTCCCATACTTTGCAAACGTATGTGGAGCTGCTACACTCACTGTTGTTGTCGTGTGGCGTCGCAGTTTCCCCAAAGTTGTTTGAGGGAGAGGCTCGTAGATGTCTGAATCTGAGAGCTAGTCGACTGCCAGCGTACGAACCTACTGGCGATCTCAAACATTCACTACGGGATTCAGTCTTTTTAATGATATAATCACATGAGCTCTTGATATTCATTTAGCAGCTTCTCTTTCCTTTAAAGTAGCTAAGAAACCCGGTATTTCTCTGGTGTTTATTTGTAGCTTCTGGCCTTGTGCACTGTTTAATTTCATGCTACAACACAAGCTTACCAATAGTTGCACACGTATACAGCACAATGGTAAATTCTTAGGAATAACTGGAATTCGGGGTATACCCTGCGCCACTTCCCATCAAAATTCGGCTTCTCTATAATGTTATATTGGACAGAAGTAATTGTGAGTGAACGTTTCTAAGGAAAGAGATCATTCCTGACATATTTTAACAGAGCTACGCAGTCCCCCTCCCTTTTGGAAGGAGTTTCCATAGAGCGAATTATAGCCTGGCGTTCCCAAGCTGCAGCAAGTTTCACCTCATGATCTCCGTTGTATACTTGAAACTGCATAGTTCTTAGTCTTTCAGCTGTTCTAGTGTATTAAGAAAGACTCGACCATTGTCTAGGCGTTTTCATTTGTAAGCGGAACAAAACCAAAACGTAATGAGTAAGCACCCAAATCACAAAGCAAACTTAATAAAGATGTTTCTGTTTGCGAAGAATATAAAGAAAGAAGCAAAGCAATGTCGTTAAATTTTTAATACACATAGCGAAATCAGCAAACTCTTATATCCTAACGAAAGATATTCGTTGTTAGTTTATATCCATAAAGATAAGATTGTGGCGCTTCATCATGTAACTGACGTAAACTTCCGAAAATATATCTGTCATTGGGCTAAAAAACTATCAGCTTCGCATTTTGGTTCTTTGTTGTTTTATGAAACTAACAGCGCCATATATTGGTTCTTTGATGTACTACACCGTGATGATTAAATATCCGAACTACTAAGCTGTGCAGACGATTTTACATAAAACTTTAAAGTACGGTATATTTTTTTCTGCGAGCCAATTTTGATGAAACAAAGCGTGTATGTTGTCCCAAGCTATGCTCAACTTACTTCCGGGAACACCATGAAAATAGTATCTTTCGAGATTACAGCTGTCAAACAGACAAACTCGGCGATTGTACAAACAACACATCAAAACCACAGTTTTTTAGATGTGATACGGTAGATGTTTTACTTTGGTGGAAGCAATATAACAGAAATGTGCAGAGCTCGCAATTTGCATCATCGTTCGCAGAGTTGATCGGCGTCGTTTGGTTTGGAGCCGAGTGGAGGGTCTCACCCAAAGGATTCGTCGATTATGTGACAGTCTTGGAGGCAGATTTCTAGACCTGCGTCATCGTGTGGGGATTTGTAGCATTCCCCTTGGTAGGTCAGGGGAGCACTACACAAAGGAATTCCAGCTACTCGCGTAGCAAAGGACCTGTGGAGTGCACATGAGGGTTTTTGCAGTAGTTTGAGGTGCTATGATGAACAGTCAGCAGTCGATATTCGGCTACGGAAGTCAAACGGCATTCACAATGAGGACACTTCGACTGTCACAATTTTCTCAGTAAGCCGTGGAAGTATTTGTAACAAAATTTCCGAAATGACTGCGCTCAAATTATTCTTGAGATCGAGAGCAGGAAATATATGAGAAAGTATATAGGAAAGGCAGAGTAGAGACCGTAGAAGAGGGAGTGTTGCACTTGACAAAAATATGGTCTCTACTGAGGTCGGGGTTGAGTGTGGCAGTGAACTCATCTGGTCGCTTATAACACCTGTAGGTGAAACCAAGTTAATTGTTCGATGTCTTTACCGGCCACCCGATTCTGCTGTGACAGTTCTAGAGTCATTTAAAAAAAGTCTACGGTCAGTAGCGCGTAAATATCTAGATCATTCAATACTTGTTGGAGGAGACTTTAACCTGCCCAGTATAGATTGGGATGTCTATGGCAGCAGACAGTCATGCGAAATATTTTTGAAGACGTTTTCCAAAAATTGCATTGAGCAACTAGCTCGGCAGCCCACACGTGGTGAAAATATCTTAGACCTTGTAGCTACAAATAGGCCGGACCTTATCGACAATGTGAGTATAGAAACGGGGATTAGCGATCATGATGTCATTATATCAACTATGACTACGGAAGATAATAAATCAGTTAAGAAGGTTAGGAGAATGATTCTGCTAGGTACAACAGTCAAGCAGTTATCAGCAACTCACGTAGACAGGGCACTGGCATCACTTAGGTCCCGTAAGATGGATGTAGAGGAATTTTAAGCATATTATAAATCGTTGAATGGAGAGTTACGTTCCTGATAAGTGGCTGAAGGATGGAAAAGACCCGCCATGGTTTAATAACGAAATTCGGCGGATCCTGAGAAAGCAGAGGCTGTTGCGCTATCGGTTCAAAAGGGAACGCATAAATGACGACAAGCGAAGATTAGTAGTGATTCGTGTGTCTGTGAAAAGCTCCATGCGCGAAGCATGCGACAACTACCACACTCACACCTCAGAAAAACATCTCACAGACAACCCGAGAAAATTTTGGTCGTACGCAGAATCTTTAAGATGGTCTAGGGATTTCATTCAATCCCTTAGCGACCTGTCTGGTGTGGCAGTTGTAGATAGCGTAACGAAAGCCGAAATTTTAAATTTCACGTTCAAGAAATCGTTCACACAGGAGAGTCTACAAACATACCGTCGTTTGACCATCTGACAGACTCCCCTATGGGCGGCATTGTAATAAGCATCCTTGGTGTAGAGAGACAATTGAAAGATTTGAAGGCAAATGAGTCCTTACAAAGAATAGTCTACGGCAATAGCCCCTCATCTAGCTTGCATTTATCGCGAATCTCTCGTCCAGCGCGAAGTCCCAGGCGAGTGTAAAAATAGTGGAGGTGACTCCAGTATATAAGAGGAGCAAAATAACAACTTCTGTTTACTTCAGTATCTTTGAACATATTCTCTGTTCGAATATAATAAACTTTCTAGAGACTGAGAAGCTTACGTCCACGAATCAGAATGGTTTTAGAAAGCATCGCTCTTGCGAAACTCAGCTTGCCCTTTTCTAACATGATATTCTTTGAACTATGGGTGAAGGGCAACAGGCAGTTCCATATTTCTAGATTTTCGAAAAGCATTTGACACGGTGCCCCATTGCAGGCTGTACATACAAATGGAATAAGTTCACCACAGATATATGAGTGGCTGGAAGACTTCTTAAATAATAGAAACTAGTACGTTGTCCTCGATGGCGAATGTTCATCAGAGTGAATCGTATCGTCAGGAGTGCCCCAGCGATGTGTGATGAGGCCTCTGTTGTTCTTTACTTAGATAAATGATTTGGCGGACAGGGTGGGGAGCAGTCTGCGGTTGTTTACTGATGATGCCGTGGTGTACGGTAAGGTGTCGGAGTTGACTGTCTGTAGGTGGATACAAGACGACTTAGACAAAATTTACAGTTGGTGTGATGAACAGCAGGTACACCTGAATGTGGAATAATAAAAGTTAGTGCGGATGAGTAGGAAGATTAAATGCGTTATGTTCGAATACATTATTACTGTACTAATGTCCTGCTTGACATATTCGTCATTTAAATAACTGGCGCTATGAAGGGGAATGAGCATGTGAGAATTGTGGTAGGGAATGGGAATGGTCGTCTTCGGTTTATTGGGAGAATTTCAGCAAAGAGTGGTTCACCCGTAAAGGACGCCGCATATAGGTCGTGGGTGCGACCTGTTCTTGAGTACTGCTCGAGAGTTTGGGATCCGTACCAGGTGGGACTGAAGGAAGACATCGAAACAACTCAGAGGCGGGTTCGAGGTTCGAACAACATGTGTTACAGAGATGCTTCGTAAACTCAAATGGGAATCCCGGGAGGGAAGACGACGTTCTTTTCGAGAAACGCTACTCAGAGAATTTAGAGAACCGACATTTGAAGCTGACAGCCGAACGATTCTATTGCCGCAAACATACACTACTGGCCATTAAAATTGCTACACCAAGAAGAAACGCAGATGATAAACGGGTATAAATTGGACAAATATACTAGAACTGAAATGTGAATATATTTTCACGCAATTTGGGTGAATAGATCCTGAGAAATCAGTACGCAGAACAACCACCTCTGGACGTAATAACGGCCTTTATACGCCTGGGCATTGAGTCAAACAGCTTGGATGGCGTGTACAGGTACAGCAGCCCATGCAGCTTCAACACGAAACCACAGTTCATCATGAGTAGTGACTGGCGTATTGTGACGAGCCAGTTGCTCGGCCACCATTGACCAGACGTTTTCAGTTGGTGAGAGATCTGGAGAATGAGCTGGCCAGGGCAGCAGTCGAACATTTTCTGTATCCAGAAAGGCCCGTACAGGACCTGCAACATGCGGTCGTGCATTATCCTGCTGAAATGTAGGGCTTCGCAGGGATCAAATGAAGGGTAGAGCCACGGATCGTAACACATTTGAAATGTAACGTCCACTGTTCAAAGTGCCGTCAATACGAACAAGAGGTGACCGAGACGTGTAACCAATGGCACCCATACCATCCTGCCGGGTGATACGCCAGTATGGCGATGACGAATACACGTTTCCAATGTGCGTTCACCGCGACGTCGCCAAACACGGATGCGGATATCATGATGCTGTAAACAGAACCTGCATCCGAAAAATGACGTTTTGCCATTCGTGCACCCAGGTTCGTCGTTGAGTACACCTCGCAGCCGCTCCTGTCTGTGATGCAGAATCAAGGGTAATCGCAGCCATGGTCTCCGAGCTGATAGTCCATGCTTCTGCAAACGTCGTTGAACTGTTCGTGCAGATGGTTGCTGTCTTGCAAACGTCCCCATCTGTTGACTCATGTATCGAGATGTGGATGCACGATCCGTTACAACCATGCGGATAAGATACCTGTCTCCTCGACTGCTAGTGATACGAGGCCGTTGGGAACCAGCACGGCGTTCCGTATTACCCTACAGAACCCACCGATTCCATCTTCTGGATCTCGACCAACGCGAGTAACAATGTCACGATACGATAAACCGCAATCGCGATAGACTACAATCCGACCTTTATCAAAGTTGGAAACGTGATGGTACGCATTTCTCCTCCTTACACGAGGCATCGCAACAACGTTTCACCAGGCAACGCCGGTCGACTGCTGTTTGTGTATGAAAAATCGATTGGAAATTTTCCTCATGTCAGCACGCTGTAGGTGTCGCCACCAGCGCCACCCTTGTGTGAATGCTCTGAAAAGCTAATCACTTGCATATCACAGCATCATCTTCCTGTCGGTTAAATTTCGCGTCTGTAGCTGGTCATCTTCTGGTGTAGCAATTGTAATGGCCAGTAGTGTACTTAGGGCGTAAGGAGCGCGAAGATAGCCTACGAGAATTTAGGACTCATACAGGCAATCGTTTTTCCTTCGCTCTATTTGCAAGTTGAACAGGAAAGAGAAGTAGTGGTACAGGGTATCCTCCACCACACACTACGGTGGCTTACGGAGTGTCTACGTAGAAGTAGATGTAGATGGAATGTTGTGTTGACACTTTTAAAATGCTCAGAAAAAGATTGCATTATCCTTTTAAGAAATCTCAACTTCAAAAACACGCCCTGGAAAGTAACACAACAGTCATTTAAAAAAAAAAAAAAAGTACTGTGTATATCTAGATTTACAATAGACTTCTGTGCCCTTCATGCGAATTAAATCGGTTGTTATCATTTTTTTAGATGAACTGGGAAGTAAATACAGTGACACGCTGCGGTGGAGGCACTCGACAGACTGACTACAGTTAAAATAAATGTAAATTTCGTACCACCAGGGCCCCCATCGGGTAGGCCGTTCGCCGGTGCAAGTTTTTCGATTTGTCGGCACTTCGGCGACTTGCGCATCGATGGGGATGAAATGATGATGATTAGGACAACACAACACCCAGTCCCTGAGGAGAGAAAATCTCCGACCCAGCCGGGAATCGAACCCGGGCACTTAGGATTGACTTTCTCTAGCGCTGACCACTCAGCTACCGGGGGAGGACACTGACTATAGTTGAGTCGGCGTTACGTCGGTGACAGTTGCAGTGTGCTGGGCGCGGCAGCTTCGCGATTTTGCAAACGTCTCTATGCCAACGCTTCAGGAACTTCTTACGCCGCCTCGACTACAGGAGGCCTAGGAAGGTCGGACTTCCTGTTTCTCTGCGTCTGCTGCCAGCTTTATGCAGGAGTGACACGTTTCCGGAAAAGAGGCAGTCACTGCTGGCGTAATTCCGGCCTCTGCACGTGGACGTGTCTGCCAGACGTGGTCCCGCTAGCCGCTAGCCTGGGGTACGGCGCGGAGCGTCCGCGGACCTGGCGGCTCGCTGCGGGCGCGGGGGCGGTGCCGCCTCCCGGATGCGGCCGGCGCATGGCGTCATCCGCGGTGATGGCGGCGCTCTTCATTTGAATGTAATGGACAATGGGCATGCAAATGCCCCGCGCGACTGCAGCTCAAGGCGCCGTGAACAGCCACGTGGGAAGCACGTGTTAAATGCGCCAGGCGGCGTCCGCCGCTAGAGTCCGCCCGGGACGTCGTCTCCGTGTCGCGCCGGAGCTTTGCGAGCCGTCTCGCGTGTATTAACTAAGCGGAAAATTGCCTAGCTTTAAAATACTTGACATGGACAAGTATGTACGTTAGTAGTCTTAATTTACAAAAGAAGATTTTTGAGTAAATGTCTTGGTTCAGGTCGAAAAAAATCGATTTTCGGTTTTCATCATATTTCGGTAGATTTAGGTTTTATTTAAGTAGTCTGAAAAGGATTTTTCTGAAAATTTTTTTTCTACTATTAAAAGAGCATTTGCCTACCACGTGTGTTTACGTGCCACGCCAACTTTTCTGTCACCCACTTTTCTGCACATATTTTAGATACAAATGGCTCTGAGCACTATGGGACTCAACTGCTGAGGTCATTAGTCCCCTAGAACTTAGAACTAGTTAAACCTAACTAACCTAAGGACATCACAAACATCCATGCCCGAGGCAGGATTCGAACCTGCGACCGTAGCGGTCTTGCGGTTCCAGACTGCAGCGCCTTTAACCGCACGGCCATATTATAGATACAGTAGAGCGTCGATTATCCGAAGTAATTGGGGGACATGGGTGTTCGGAAAACCGGTTTATTCGGATAATCGAACTGTACTGTCTGGCGTGAGGTCAGTCGTTTGACGGCGCGTTTCGGGGCGGGCCCGCCCGCTGCCGGCGCGCCGTAGGGCACGGAAGCTCGCACTGGGGCGTATCGCTTTCCAGTCGCGTGTGCCGCGGCCGTCCTCGCAGGGGAAGTGAAGCGTCTCTCATAGCCTCTCCTTGCCAAGTGGCTCTTTCCGCCTTCCCGTGGTGCCAGATGTTAAGCTTGGCGTTCTGCCTTGCGACAAAAGGGAGAGCTGCGACCCAACCCGATGCGAAAGCGAAGGGTGCGTGGCGCAGGGGGAGCTGTGTCGAGGGACCGAACACCAGTCCCTTCCGTTTGCAGGGCACAGACCAACAGGTGCTCTGCATGCCGGCGACTTCGTTTGTCGGCGTGGGATCGCGGCGCGAGTCGGCAAGGGTGCTTCGCCGCGCCCCTGGGTATCCGAGGCGTGTTCTGCCAAACCCAGGAGGTGGTGACATCGCCTGGGCCAGGTTAGATGGGCCCAGACCGCCGAACGACTGGGGGACCGACCCACCACCTGAGTAGGAGTGGGTCCTTGGCCGAGAGGTGGAAGCTCGGGCTAGTAGGCGGCGAAGGGCGAGGGGTGCATCCGCCTCTCCGGAGTGCGGGGTGCACTTGCCGAGGAGCGTCGAGTGAAATCGTCGACGACGAGGCCTTCGACGGGGACCAGTGCGCTGGCAACGGCGCGCTGAACCCTGCAGCTCAGGAGTGCCCTTGACCTAGGGGCGAGGTCGGTGGGCGAGCTGCAAGAGTCCCCCCCCCCCCCCCCATGCCAGAGGAGCCGGTCCGGGGCAAGAGACGGGCTCCCAACCCCTTTTTTCGCTTGTCAAAAACATGGCTGAGACAGAGACAAGCGATTCATGCGCGCCTTCGAGGGCTTCTTTGCTTACTGTTCCCTCCCCATCAGGGGGCACGGGGCAGATCGAGGAAAGCATTAGTGAGAGGCATGCCAGGATTACACAATACCTGGAAGCCAATGTAAAAAATGGAAAGATAAGCCAGGCTGCGATCATGACCCTAAAAAACGAACTCGCCTCCTGGGCTATCGTCCATGCGAAGCTCGAGGGGCGAGTTGAAGAATTACAGAAGGAAAACGAAAGGCTGCGCAAGCAGCCAACAAAATCATGGGCTAATGTAGTCGCTCAAACGGCACCTAAGAGCCAGTCCACAAGAGATACCATTGTAAAAGTGTCACAAAGACCGGATACTGCTGTCTTTTTGAGACCACTGCCCGGTCAAGACACTAAGAAAGTACAGGAAATTTTTACAACAACGATCAATCCTGCTAAAGATAAAATCAAAATAAATAAAGTAAAAGCTACAAAGAATGTTGTAATAGTCGATGTGGCAACGGAGGATGACCGGAATAAAGTACTAAACAACCAGAAACTATGTAAAGCAGTAAAATGTGAGCCACCAAGAAAGAGAAATCCTCTTGTTATTATGTATGACATACCAGTCACATTTGATAATAATGAACTCCAGGAAACAATACGAAATCAGAATTTTGATGATATGAGTACTGATGAGTTTAAAAACGAATTCAAACTTAAATTTAAAACGGGGCCAAGAGACAAAGACGTTGTACATCATGTAGCAGAAGTCTCTGGCCAAATGTGGAAGAGATTAACCTCAATGGGTAGAATCTACATTGGCTTTCACGCCATCAACGTGCGGGACTTTTTGGTGGTACCTCGCTGCCATAATTGCGGCGATCTTGACCATGTGCATAAATATTGTGAAAGGAAGTCGGCTTGCTCCAGGTGTGGAGAAGAAAATCACATTAGAAAAAACTGCACAAAATCTGCAATATGCATCCCCTGCATGAGAAGAGGTAAAAAGACCTGTAATGCCTCTGGTCGCAACTGCCCAACGTACAGGATGCTGGAGCAGAGGCTAATATCAAGAACCGACTATGGCTGAGTCAACTACGGCACCCAGGATGCCTAAAAGAAAATCCCCATGCAAGAGGAGAAGGGACGCGGCAAGAGCAGCCCAGTTCAAACAGTTCCTTGCAACACTTGCAGAAGGAAGAGATGGTAGGAAGAGAATGAAGGATGCGTGTGTCCCAACGGATCCACAAGAACAAGCGGCAGCTCCCTCTCCCTACTGCTGGGGATCACGAACGCCAGGAAATCAGGCAACTCAAGTCAGGCGTCCTGTAGCGGTGGGCCGACCAGCATTCGTTCAGGGGAGTCCTGTACTGGAATTGCCGGTGCAGGTCAACACAATTACAAGTTCAAATACACAAATAACCAATAACACCAACGCTAGTACTGACTCGAGACAACCAACAGCTGTGAGAACAGTGGTTGATCCGATCAGAATATACCCTAATCTTGAACATTCTTTACAATTATCCCGCCTGGAGGAGCCGGCTGTCCTGACCATTGCACTGCGACATCTAGTGCGGGTAGGACATAGGTACGGGCGTAAAGTCACCTTCTCGGTCATGGAGGCTGTTGACAGGGTACAACTAAAGACTATGAATCTCCCCACCGACTTTGGCGCCCTGCGTGACCTAGTAAAGAAGGTGTTTGAGAGAAGGAACGAGACCTTCAACTTAGATGAAATATACAGTCAGTCTGTCCTATCCAATGGGAGAATAGCCTACTACTGGACGAAAACCTTCCCAGCATCATATGTACACACATATTTCCCATAATTACAGAAATACAGATAGGGCAGCTAAATGCACATAATAGTAGGCTGGTCATGCAGGAGCTTCGAAGAGTGGTGGAGGAGAGGAGCCTTGATGTGCTCTGTTTGCAGGAGCCATACTCTCTTGCGGGGAATGTAGCCTTTGCTGCCATGAGCTGGCAAGTGGTAAGTTTCGGAGATGACCCGAAAGCCACCATCATAATAACCAACAAGGCACTGCGAGTAACGGTGCTCTCACATCTTTCGGATGATCACTGCAATGTCATCGAACTTCAGTCACCAATTGGCGTGATATACTTAATAAACATGTATTTTCAATACGGTACAGACATTGACGTTTACCTTGACCAACTCACGCAGGTGGCAACGGTGCTGAGGGGCAGAAAGGCAGTTGTGGTGGCGGACGCGAACGCCAAATCCCCCCTGTGGCACAGTGGCACCCGAGATGAAAGAGGAGGCAAGCTGGAAGAGACTATCATGTCCCTACAACTCCTCATTGCCAATAGACCAGGAAACCCCCCCACCTACACAGGAGGGGGAGGAGATGGAACTAATATCGACATCACGTTGATGACCACCAACATCGCTGCCAATATACAAAACTGGATTGTCACTGATGGAGAAACAACCAGCGATCACAACTTGATCACATTTACAATTTCAGATCGGGAATGCCACTGGGACATAGAGTGGGAAGTACAACTAAACTATAATAAGACCAATTGGGAGCGCCTTGCAAGAGAGTTTGACACTCCGACATGGCCAGATGATGACGAAGATATCGACAAACACGCCGAAGATCTGGTGGGTGCTCTTACCAGGGCAGTCAAGGCTGCCGTACCAACCAGGAGGAGAGCCGTTGCGGCTTCTCCATCACCATGGTCAGCGGAACTGGGGCAGATGCGTCAGTCTGTCAGGAGGGCGAGGAGGTATTACCAGCGAAGTGTCATCTGGGAAGAAAAACAAACATGGCTACGAATATACAGGGAAGCTAAAGAGCAGTTCCAGAAGGAACTGCGAACTGTCAGGCTGGAAGAAATATGTGCACAGCCAATTGGCTATGGACCCCTGGGGCACTCCTTACAAAATAGTAAGAGAGAAAATCAGGTCGCCAATGGTGCTCTCCACTATCAGGGACGGGAACCGGATGACTGGATCTTGGCAGGAAACTGCTGAGGTCCTCCTCCACTCCCTCCTCCCTGATGATAAAGAGGAAGAGGACACAGAAGAACAATGCCTAATTAGGCAGGCTATGCAGGCTGACTACGAGAATAACACCATGGTGTACCATTTTTCAGAAGAGGAAGTGGCAGCCCACATAAAATTACTAAAGAAAGGAAAGGCCCCAGGACCAGATGGCATCATCGCGGAGGTGGTGCAATACCTCGCTCCTCAACTGGTGACACCTTTAGCAAGAATTTACAACGAGGCCCTGCGCCTTAGAACATTCCCCAAAATCTGGAAACAGGCCAATGTTGTAATTATCAAAAAAGGGCGGGACAAAGACCCTAAAGAAGCAAAATCTTACAGACCTATCTGTCTGTTGGACCTGTTAGGCAAATTGCTGGAGAGGTTACTAGCTGATAAACTGACAGCACACCGGATGTTGTGCGGGATGAGCGACAGACAATTCGGTTTTCGGCAGGGGCGATCTGCGTGTGACGCAATTGCCCTCGCATCCGAGGTCTGTGGGTCGTCTCCGCACAAGTACATAGTTGGCATCATGGTGGACATCAGTGGCGCCTTTGATAACCTGTGGTGGCCTTCGCTCTTCTCCTGCTTGCGGGAGAAGGAGTGTCCAGGGCCGCTATACGGCTGTCTTAGGAGCTATTGTATGGAAAGAGAGGTCTGGCTATCGTCCCCTAGCGAGCGAATTGGTAAGAAAATCACGAAGGGGTGTCCACAGGGCTCTGTCCTGGGGCCACTCTTTTGGGATATCAATATGGAGCCTCTCCTGGAGAGCTTGGAAAATAGTGTGGATGTGCTAGAGGCGATAGCTTACGCTGACGACCTCCTTCTGCTGGTTGGCGGCCGAAGTCGCGAGGACCTCGAACCTAAAATTAATAGGACACTAGCAATTCTTACACAGTGGTGCCAAAACACAAAAATGACTATTGCGCCTAGCAAGTCAACATACTTGTTATTGAAAGGCCAATTGGCCAGGAATCCAACGGTAAGAATTGAGGGCTCACCGGTGACTCGGCGTCGAGAGGCCCGGTACCTTGGAGTAACAATTGATGAAAGGTGGAACTTTGCCAAACACATCGAAACAGTAACACAAAGATCACTTGAAGCTCTAAATAATCTTATAATGATAGGACACAGTAGGTTTTACCTTCCACCAGAACTCATAAAATTGTACCACAACACCATTCTCGTTTCCATCGTGGGTTACGGATCCGGAGTGTGGGCACACAGGCTCACGAGGGTCGTGCCCGCTATGTCTGTGAGGAGGGTGCAACGTAACATGCTTCTGCGCTCCATCGGAGCGTACAGAACATCTCCAGGAGGGGCACTACTAACACTCATGGGGGTATGTCCCCTGGACATCAAAATCCGGGAACAGGCAGCTTGGTACTGGGTGAAAAGGGGAGATATAGAAAAGACCGAGAGCATCATGGGAGTGCGGGTGGGGGACAAGTTTGCAATTAAGAGGAGAGGAGAAGAGCTATGGCAAGAACTTTGGGACGCAGAAACAACAGGCTGAAGGACTTACCAGCTGCTCCCAAACATCAAAGAACGCCTCCAACTCACGCATTTTCAACCAAGCAAGGGACTGGTGCACTTCCTCACAGGGCATGGACCGTATCCGGCATATCTTTGCCGATTCGGGAAAAGGGCTACCCCCTCGTGTGATTGTGGAGCTGAGTGGGGCACTCCGGATCACGTGATCTATGAGTGCCCGGTCTTTGATGACGTAGCCGGGGAATTAAGAAACCAGCTGCCTCACAATAACACGTACCAGTTAATTAGAGACCCTACTACATTCACCATATTAAACCGCCTTGCCAGCGAGGTGTCAGCAAAAGTCCTGCAAGAATACCTCAGGGAAAACATATGAGCCACCAGACATGACATAATTGAAGGCGACCCATCCCATTCCGCCAGGGCGTGGACTGGCCAATCGCCGTGACGGTAGGAATCGGCCATGCCCTGGAACAAGGGGGAGGGAGCGCCAACACCCGAAATTGACAACTGCGCACCGACTGTGACTTAGAACTAATTAACCACTTAGTAGATAGGAGATAGAAGACCCCTAAAAGAACCTGCAGCGACTTTCTTAAGGCCAGCCCAGTGCCAGGGGCATGCTCACTGGGGTTAGCTCAGTGGGCACGGCCACACAGTAGGTTTATATTAAATAACTGGCACGCCTGTAACGCTGCAGGAAGTAGCCCTTAGATTAGTTAGCTAAGAGTAGAACTAGATCTTACCCAATAAGAAACTAACTCCTCATTTCCTGTAGCAAGTAAGTTCACTAACACTAGTAATAGAAGTTAACAATGCTGCTAACATCAATTAAATGTAATGTAGATCTAAGACCCACTAATGTATTAGGTGGTGGGTTACAATGTATGAAATAATTTGAATAAAGAAATTTTTTTTTAAAAAAAAAAATCGAACTGTACATGTTTATTTGCCAAAAAGAAGTACTGTACAGTAAATTTATTCATAAAAACAGGCATCTCTTTTAGTATTACAAAGTAACATAGAGAGGCAACTTCAGTAGAAATATATAGTAATAGTCTCGTACTTGTCCCTCATAGAAAGGACAACACGTTTACGTTTAAGCATTTTGTATGGTCAAGTTCACTTCTTCACGCAGCAGCACACAAGTGGTCGTAACAGAGAACAGAAGGTGGCTGTTTGCACCGTGAGAAGCTCTTCTTGGAGGCGCGCAATCCTTCAAACTGCGCGGAGCGGCACGCCTCAACTCTTAAGCTGGCGCAGCTGTTGCTGTGAACAGCTTTGATACTGCCGCTACTTCTGCCAGTGCCAGGCCGACAGAAGTGTGCTGATTGTTGAAACACAGCGACTGGCGGCTTGGCCGGTCAGCAGCGGCTTGTGAAGGCACCATTAGAAGCTATTTTCCGCCAGCGGTGGCCCAGTGCGGTGACTACTGTGGGAAACTAGGTTTGGGAGTGAGGGGGATGATGGAAGGTAGGGTGGGAGAGTAACAGGTGCGATCGAGTACACAGTTCGGTTAAGCGGTCGTTCGGCTGACCGATGTTCGGATAATCGACACTCTACTGTATTTATATCCCCTAAGTTGCATGTTAAGGATCTTTTTTTTATTTTTACTCCCTAGTGTGTTGGCTATCCTTGGAATGCAACGATCGGTATTCTTTTGTTTCTACTGTTTGTAAACAACACGCTTTCAAACACGCGGTTAGTTTTGTTCAAGTGTGATTGTGAGTAGTTGTTATAGATAACTTGCAGGTATACTATGGGCAGGCAATTAGGAGAAATAAAGAAAATCTGGAGGCAATGAAGAGAGATGTTTGGGTCATAATCTTCCATAAGTCTTCTACTGGTGATAAGCCATGTCATGGATTGTGTCCACCAGGCGAAAATTCGTGGTGCAAATACAATAGGGCTCAGGCAACTGGACAATCTTATTCTCACCAGCATTCTCTTCCCGCTGCTGTTACTACAGCAGTTAAACCTATTTTCAGAGACTTGGCTCATCCTGACCTTCTAAGGAAATGTCTGCATGGGCAGTCACAGAACCCAAATTAATGTTTCGAGAGCATAATTTGGAACCTCCTTCCTAAAACTTCATTTGTAGGCATTCATACAATGAAACTGGGAGTTCATGATGCCGTAGTAATTGTAGTAATTTTGGAAAGTGTTGGGTAATGAAAAAGCTGGGAATTAATCCTGTTGAAAATATGATCACTGGGCTGCAACATTGCGATAAAATGACGATAACTGATGCAGACAGGTCTGCGTCTAATATGACCAAGAAAGCAAGACAAACATCCAGGAAGGTGAAAAAGAAGTTGGAAGACATGCTAGAGGCCAAAGAAGGCAGTTTTAATTAACTGTAAGCAACAAATTTCAAAAGTTTTTTCTTTAATGTCAAATTCCCGCAAACTAAAATTTTCAGTACATATGCCCCATTATATCAGAAACTGTCACAGATAAATGAATGAAATTTTCAGAGACTCTCCATTCATTAATAGTCCCACTTTAGGAAGATTACAAAAAATATTTTCTGCAGGAAAAGCTTAATATTTTTTGTTAATAAATTTAAAAAATATTTCTTAAAAACTATAAAATGGATAAGTAGATTTTAGTACAGTTGACTCTAATAGCATTATGTAACATACAGTAAAAATACTAAGGTCCTGTATCAAATAGTTTTTTTCAGAAATGGGTCAAATACTTGACTAAATTAACATGGATTAGATTGGCAGGGTGTAGTCCCCTTAAGCGGAGCGTAAACAGAGGCTCACTATAAGTTTCACAATGGGTTTGCGTCCGAATTCTCTTAGCCGAATGTAGAGTAGGACATGGACAAATGCGATATCAAACTGACCAGCGTGAGATCTAATTTTGCGAAACAGCGTTTACTTGCATGAAAGTAACCAGCGTAATTAAAATAAAATTACTTAGTGATCGGAAGGAAAATTTTTGTCTGACTTCCTGTAGCCAATCTAAGAGTGGGAAAGAGACCAATGGGGTATCAAATTTCCCATCGGTAGGTCTAGTTTTGATAAAAAAGTATTTAATTTCCTAATAAGTAAGAAAAACTTATTTAACAATTTAAGGCGAAAATGAAATAGCTAGCCATGAAATGAAATGTCGAAAAGTGCATCTCTTCAAGGACTAGTAATTTTGCCCATAAAAAGTTGCACAGGTGTGATATTTAACTGTAAAATGATTTTCTGGGAAACTAGTAAATACAGGAAATTCCGAAAACATAAGACTCTAAGACAACAAACGCGGGCCGGCCAGAGTGGCCGAGCGGCTCTAGGAGCTACAGTCTGGAACCGCGCGACCGCTACGGTCACAGGTTCGAATCCTGCCTCGGGCATGGATGTGTGTGATGTCCTTAGGTTAGTTAGGTTTAAGTAGTTCTAAGCTCTAGGGGACTGATGACCTCAGAAGTTAAGTCCCATAGTTCTCAGAGCCATTTGAACCATTTGAAAACAAACGCGACGTCAATAAGATCATGCTTTCTGAAAAAACTTGAAATAAAAAAGGAATTGAAATAAAAGTTAGTCAAACATTTTGTGAAATTATAAGTTTAAAAGTAAGAAATAAAATTCATTAGGGAAACGTTTCATGCACTTTCTAATTGCACCAGAAATCATATACAGCAAACTACGTTTGTCAAGTGTTATTATAATCTGTTTCATTTCTTAGTTTTAGACAAATCATTTCACGAAACGTTTGATCGACTCTTCTTCAAATTTTTCTTTATTTATTTCCCTTGACCGCTAATTTAATGATTGGTTTCCATTCTGCTAGCCATTGCCTTAAGATCATGAAACTACCGTTATCGTGTGTAACTCATCAAAACATGATCGACTGTACAGTGTGTAACGTGTTACATACGATGAAGGCAGCTTTATGATTTGAACATCATTCCTAGCAGAATCGAAGCATGTCATATCATTGTATACACTTGCGGTGTAGGCAGAAAAATCTAATTGGATAGCATTTGTCAATGTCATTTCCATACTTTCTGAAAGCCTTACAGATGCAACAGTGCAAGACAGTTCTCTGGAAGAGAAGGCCAACATAATAGGCCGTAGAAACGCTACGTAGAAAACAGAATTTATGACATCAGAAGTACTCTAAAATATTTAATAAGGGATATTGGGCAAACAAGCAAGGCAAAAAATTCAAATAAATGGGTGACGACTACTCAAAAAACCGGTTTACAAAAATCTCCTGAGAGGTAAGGATGCACTAGCTTCGGAAAGCGTATTGTATAGCAAAAAATACCTTCAGCAAAATACACTCACCTAAAAAACTTAAAGTAAAACTGTGCAACAAACTAGTGAAACCAGAATGCTTTATTCTAGTGAATGTCTTGAGTTAAATCACAGCCTTCATAAATTGGGGATATTGGCAAGAAGAATTATAGGGAAAATATTAGGCTCTCGAACAACGCAGCATTTTGAAAAGTAACTGTGAGATTTATCACAGCATAAAAAACGTATCAGAAACAACAAGCTCGAGGAGATTACTATTTTTGGACGATTTTACTGGGTTTAAAGACAACAGACTCAACAAGGAGTTCTTCACACATTTTAGGGAAAATAAATTACCGACCGCCTGGATTCAAGACATAAGCAAATACAACCAAAAGTATTGCAGAGAGAGATTTTTTGGAAAAATGTTTAAAACTGGAAGGATTCCAAGGTAAGATGAAAAAAGTACTAGCACAAAGTGTTCTGAAGGAAGGGAAAAGAAAAATAGTGAAGAACGAAGGAACAGTAGAAGAATAGGGAAAAACAACAAAGGATTAAGAACTGAAATTAGAACATGGCCCCAAGAAGACAGCAAAGCAAGAAGAATAATTAATTTTCCGGTGCTTCTTGACGGAACAGGACAAAAACGTTACGTACAACACACATTCGTAACGTTTTGCAAAACATTATGTACTTGATCACGAACTGGCTTGTTATGCAATCGTCAGGGGACAGCTGAATGTCGCAGCCACAGATAAAATGACTTGCGGCTTGCAGAGATATTATTCATACATACAAGATGAAGGAAAACAATCTGACAGAGGCGGTTTAAGTCACGGTCTGGTATTGGCATCTTTGACTAATAACCA
Source organism: Schistocerca piceifrons (assembly GCF_021461385.2). Lineage (NCBI taxonomy): Eukaryota > Metazoa > Arthropoda > Insecta > Orthoptera > Acrididae > Schistocerca > Schistocerca piceifrons. Next base: position 586,004,630 of record NC_060142.1, on the reverse strand, counting down.
AAACATCCTGGATCCCGAGTTCGCACTCTTATGACCTATATAAACGAAAATGTGAATATTCGTTTCTTTGAAATCTCCAATCTCCGGAAGTTCTTCGCCTTATGAATTAAAGTTTTGGCACAACGTTGCATTCGAATACGAATAACATACACCGATGAGCCAAAACATTATGACCACCTGCTTAATAGCGTGTTGTTCCACTTTTCAACAATACAATAGTGATTCTGCTTGGTATGGATTCTACAAATCTTTGTTAAGATTCCAGAAGTAAGGGGCACTAGACGTGTATGCACGGGTCAAGCAGTTCCCGCAAATTATAGGACGGTGGTCTACGGGCAATCAGCTGGCGCTCGATATGTGTTCGATTGGGTACAGATCAGGCACATTTGCTGGCCAAGAAATCAGTGTGAGTTCACTATAATATCCCTCTAACCCTGTAGCACGATTCTGACCTTGCAACACGGCCAGTTATCCGGAAGATGTCATCGCCCTAGTGGGAGACTTAAGCATGAAGCGAAGCAGGTGGTCCGCAATAATTGTCACGTACATCACAGCTGTTCAAATGGTTCAAATGGCTCTGAGCACTATGGGACTTAACAGCTATGGTCATCAGTCCCCCAGAACTTTGAACTACTTAAACCTAACTGACCTAAGGACATCACACAACACCAGTCATCACGAGGCAGAGAAAATCCCTGACCCCGCCGGGAATCGAACCCGGGAACCCGGGCGTGGGAAGTGAGAACGCTACCGCACGACCACGAACTGCGGACACCACAGCTGTCATCATGTCTTCGGTTGACACCACAGATTCTGTGGAAAACTAGGTCAGTGAACCCTATAGCATAATTCTGCCCTTCGGCGTGCATCTGTGGCGCGGTACATATTTCGTGCAGCCATTCCCGAGGATGACGTTGTGTAAGCATCCAACCGTCGCAACAAGAAATAGATTCATTCGACTGGCGACACGTTTCTATTGATTCGCGGTGAAAAATCAGGGATGCTGTGCACACTGGAGTCGTAACTAACGTGATCATATATCCCGCTTTGGGCGGGACGGTCCCGCTTAGGGCGGGACGGTTCCGCTTTCAAGCTGTCTGTCCCGTTGTCCCAGCCAGAGCAAAAATGTCCCTCTTTTGCAAACAGACCAAACGATAACTGATCTGACGTCCCACTATCGGCCCATATTCATTACGTTTGAAACGCGCAGGCGATGGCGGCAGAGCGGGCGGCGTGGAGAAAAGAAAACGAGTAATATGCGACAGCGAGACAGTTGCTGCGGCTCAACTCGGCCAATAATAACACGTGCCAACTTGACGCGCGGCAAAATTGTTTCGTATTTGAATGCACGGACGCCGTGCACAATGAAACAACTCATTCAACGTTTTAAAGCTGCCACTTCCAGCTCCTCAATGCTTTTTCCCAAAAGAACCGATTTCCCGACTTCGAAGGATTTGCATATAGCTGCAGTGCAAGGTGCATGGGCGTATTATACGGTTCAAGGTGCCTCCAATTTAATTCAAACATGTTTTAAGAAAAAAATAGTAGACATGCTCGTGCAAAATCCAAGAACTGCAGAACCAAGAACTATGGAACTGCATATAGAACACACACCCAATCGCACTCTCCACGGTGACACGACGACTGCAAGTGCTGGTCTGTTTGCCAGACGACCAGAACACGGCGTTCCTTTGATACCTACACATGGGCGGCACTTTTTACGATTGAACTTTGAGCATACAGGACTGGATAAACGAGAAGTAAGATCGCGTGGCATATCGGATGAGAGCAGATTCAGTCTGAGCAGTGATTCAGCAGATAGCCTCACCTGGTGAGAGGTGGGACATGTCCAGGAACATTGTCGAGCATTTTCGTTTCGGTGGTCCATGCGTTATGATGTGGAGAAGCATAATGTTGCACGGGTATACTGGTCTAATTTTTGAACACGGTACACTCAACGATAATGTTATTGCGATAGCGTACTGCTTCCCCGCGTGCGTCTTCTCAGGGGCGTTTCCGGCCCCAACTACTTTCATCGATGAGAATGCGCTACCGCATCGAACGGCGCAGGTAAAAGAGCTCTTGGAACGAGAGGACGTTCGGCGGCTGAAGTAGCCTGCACTCTTCTCAGACTTAAATTCCATGTAGCACGTGTGGGATAGGCTGAGGAGACTTACTGCAAAACAACCACTTGCGTCCTGATGTTGTCAACCGCGCTGGTTGAGCAACGGAACGACCTCACCTACCGCAAGAATTCCATGTTAATCCTGTGGCCAGCATGGGAGCACGCTGCCGAGCGTGCGTGCCACCAGAGGTGTTCACACACCTTATTAAGACCCACGTCTCATCTTTGTAAAGTTCAGCGGAGCATCACAAATCGCTCTGACTTTAGTGTAATTATTATCTCTGAATAAAAGTGTCACTTCTATTCATCTCATTGGGTATTTCTTAAAGTTACCTTCTGTACTTTACCGTAGCAGTTCTTTCTGTGGTGTCACCGCCAGACACCACACTTGCTAGGTGGTAGCCTTTAAATCGGCCGCGGTCCGTTAGTATACGTCGAACCCGCGTGTCGCCACTATCAGTGATTGCAGACCGAGGGCCGCCACACAGCATGTCTAGAGAGACTTCCTAGCACTCGCCCCAGTTGTACAACCGACTTTGCTACCGATGGTTCACTGACAAAATACGCTCTAATTTGCCGAGGCGATAGTTAGCATAGCCTTCAGCTACGTCATTTGCTACGACCTAGCAAGGCGCCATTACCAGTTACTATTGATACTGAATCATGTACAGTCAACAGCGACGTTCACCATTAATGGATTAAAGTTAAGTATTCCACCAGCTACGTCCGTTTTTTCTAAATTCTAATTTCCTTGTCCTGTTCCAGACCTCACGCCATCCTGTATGAGCTAAAACGCGTGCCTTTCGGCTTCCTCTAGTAACACGGTGTTGGCTCTCCTGCCACCCACAACACTTTCTGTGTATGGTTCAAGTTTCTTCGAGCTGTGTTACTCAACAATGACACATCATATCGATATTACTTTCGTCCTCAAGTTCACACTTGTACAGCTGTACTCATTGTTATATTTCCACTAGAAGTGTTCCTCAAACCATTTTTGCAATACTCAAGCATTGCTGCGTTGTCTTGGTTATCCGAGAGGTCGGTTGTGGGGTGCGTTTGGCTAACCAATGTATACAGATTGTCAGACGGTAGGTTTATGTAGCGCTCGCTGATGCACGTTGGTGTGGGGGAAAGTTTCATCCAACACAATAAATCGATGTCCTGCCTGACCGTTGTCATCCGTCAAGCAGAATATATCTCTTTACGTGAGTTCGTTTGTGCTAATTTTGGTATCCCTGCCAAGCAGCGGTCGACGTGAACTTCGCAACTTTTCTGACACAACCGTGGAAGTCACCTGTGCGGGACTCATTTCACCGCCGTAAACATTGCCCTCATGACCTTCATGGGCAAAACCTTGGACGTGGTCGCTACATAAAGAGCTCACCTCTGCAACACGCAGTAAGTTCTTATATCTACAATACCTCCCAGCTACGTCATTTATTAGATCAGAGTATGGAATTTTTTATCTCTAGATTTTTGGCTGTTTAATTGTAACGCTGGTATCGGAACTTGAGCTGCATCTTCGTTTCGCTAGGAAGTTAGTACATCGCATCTCTCCTCAGCATACCGACTGTGCTGTACTGAATTTGTGGTTGTTAGTATGCGTCTTCGCTTCGCCGGAGCTAATACGACACAAAAACCTTATCCTGTAATTGGCGTGTGCCAACATTTTCCGTGACTCGTCTGGGCCGGCCGGTGTGGCCGTGCGGTTCTAGGCGCTTCAGTCTGGAACCGCGTGACCGCTACGGTTGCAGGTTCGAATCCTGCCTCGGGCATGGATGTGTGTGATGTCCTTAGGTTAGTTAGGTTTAAGTAGTTCTAAGTTCTAGGGGACTAATGAGCTCAGATGTTAAGTCCCATAGTGCTCAGAGCCATTCGAACCATTTGACTCATCTGGAAAGGGAACAATTTTTGATACTTCAGGATTCCAACAGCGAGGATGGTGACTTAGGACAGCACTGAACTGTCGAGAGGTTGTTGCAGTTCTCGTATCTCTGTGGCCGTTGACTATACTTGGCTTCTGGTATCTGATCTACCAAGTGGCCCACGCAACCTGCGAGCGCTTAGTTGGTGTCATCGTCCCTGGTTCGGCACCTTAAATACTGGGGTCTGGCTAAAATTCACCCTTTAATGACTATTTGGTAATCACTGCTAAGCCCTGAATACTTTAAATGTCTCGGTCTGCTCAGAGGAATATCTAAAGCAAAGCAGGACTACTTCTATCTCCAGCAAAAATGAACAAACTCTCAGAGAAACTTTTAGTGAAATAAAGAATTGAATGTCACTTTCGAGCCGGCCGCGGTGGCCGAGCGCTTCTAGGCGCTTCAGTCTGGAACCTCGCGACTGTTACGGTTGAAGGTTCGAATCCTGCCTCGGGCCTGGATGTGCGTGATGTCCATTGGTTAGTTAGGTTTAAGTAGTTCTAAGTTCTAGGGGACTGATTACCTCAGATGTTAAGTCCCATAGTGCTCAGAGCCACTTGAACCATTTTGTCACTTTCGTAAAACCTTCTCCAAACTATCAGAGTTGTCCTTCCCGATCCTGAAAACAAGTAGGCGCGTAAATCACCAAATTCAACCATTAGTATATCACCAAGGTTCCACTACAATCAAGAAACACAAAAAGCTAGTCTAACCCCTGCATCTACATCTACACCACTATATATTCTGTAATTCTTTACAGCGAAGCGCCGTTTAAATTTTCTGACTAGCATTTACAATCATACAATCATACATCAACAACAATCCATTAGCTTCATCGTAATTCACAACAGTCTCGGTGGATGTCTCTTTAAAACATAACATACGGATCAAAACTTTTACATGAAAGTGAACATTCAGTATTATATTTTGGTATTAAAGCTACAACCGGCACCAACGTGATATTCTTAGCCTCCCGCCGCATTATGCGAGGGTCGTTCAGTAAGTAATGCAACACATTTTATTTCTCGGCCATCTCGATTGCAGAAACGAGTAATTTGTTGTGGGACATTGTGGAATATTCTCGCTTCAGTCCCTGCAAAATCATCAAGATCCGAGAGGTAGCGACGCGGCAAGAAACCTTCAAAATTGCTTCTGTTACGGAGGTGCATCCCGAGCATGGAGCTATCATTAAGTGTCTTTTGGCAGAAAATCAGAGCATCGCAGATATTTGTAGGCGCTTGTTGAATGTCTACGAACATCTGGCAATGAACAAAAGCACGGTGAGTCATTGGGCGAGGCGTCTGTCACCATCGCAACAAGGTCGCGCAAACCCGTCCAATCTTCCGCATGCCAGCTGGCCGCAAACACTGTGGCCCTTGCAATACTGGAACGTGCGGTCACTATAATTCAAGATGATCGACAGATCAGAATCAGACATCTAAGTGCACAACCTGACGTCTCTGTTGGTAGTGCTGACAATCTCGTCCACCTGTTGGAGTACTCAATGGTGTGTACCCGGTAGTTTCCTCGCCGCCTAACGGGTGATTATAAAGAGCGACACATGACTATCTCTGCGGAATTTCTTGCACGTTACGAGACTGATCATGACAGTTTTTTGTCACGCATCGTCACAAGCGATGAAACATTGATTCATCAATTCGAATCAATATGGTAATCCATGGAGTGGGGCCACACCACCTCTCCATTGAAGGAAACGTTCAGAGCCACTCCCACAGCCGATAACGCCATTTCGTAGGTCTTCTAAAACTCTGAAAGGGTTATTCTGTTTGATGTCCTCCAAAAAAAAAAAAAAACAGAAAAAATGGTTCAAATGGCTCTGAGCACTATGGGACTTAACATCTGAGGTCATCAGTCCCCTGGACTTAGAACTACTTAAAAGTAACTAACCTAAAAGACATCACACACATCCATGCCAGAGGCAGGATTCGAACCTGCGACCGTAGCAGCAGCGCGGTTCCAGACCGAAGCGCCTTGAGCCGCTCGGCCATGATGTCCTCCCTCACGGTGTGAAGTCTGCTGTGCTACCGTCAGTAAATTGAAAAAACGACTGCACCGTGTTCGTCACCACAAAAATGCAAACGAAATTCTCCTTCTCCCACGACAACGCAAGGCCTCACACAAGTCTGTATACCCGAGAGAAGATCACGTAACTTCAATGGACTGTTCTTCCTCATCCATCCCACAGCCCGGGTGTCACACATACCGATTTTCATCTGTTTGACCCAATGAAGGATGCACTGCGCGGGAAGCAGCACGTGGCTGCTGGGAAGGTTGCTGATGCATCAAGACCTTCACTGCGACGTCGACCGGTAGAGTGGTGCCATGCGAGCACAGGAGGCTCTCCCAGCAAGATGGAGGGCGTAACGCTGCGTTGAGCGGCTCCTAAGTGCACCAGGCACACCAGTAGCGTCGATTCATTCCGGTAAATGTCCGCCCCGATAGCTGAGTGGTCAGCGTGACGGATTGCCGTCCTACGGGCCCGGTGTCGATTCCCGGGTGTGTCAGGGATTTTCTCCGCTCAGGGACTTGGTGTTGTTCTGTCTTCATCATCATTTCATCCCCATCCGGCGCGCAAGTCACCCAATGTGGCATCAAATGTAATAAGACCTGCACCGAGACGGCCGGACCTGCCCCGCAAGGGGCCTCCCGGCCAATGACGCCAAACGCTCATTTCCCATTCCGGTAAATTAGCTTTCCTGTAACACTTATTCTTATTAACAAGCACATGAAAGCAACCCCTCCCCGCCATGCCGTCAGCCGTCGTTCCCTCGGCATTTCTTCACATTCGTAACAAATCAGGGCGTTAGTCCACATGATTAAATCATCAACGAAAAATCGGGACGGCCGCACTATAAGAGGACCGTCACAAGGTGAGTGTTCCATGGGCTGCCCATCCGGTCTACATTCTGCTGTAGTCGACGGCTTCCACTGTTAACAAGTTCTTGACCGCTCCAGGTGACTTCGACCTGAGGTGATTTTCGCGTAAGAGGTAGTCATGATACACCAATTCCGCGGTTAGCTTGTGAAAGGTCCAGAGACTGCACGATCTTCCAGTGTACCAGACCTTGGGAATCCGCAATCTGACAGCGATGAACTTACATCGTCTGAAGGCGCTCCAGGCACAAACTTGAGCCACCAAACAGATGCAAGAACGCTGTCTTTTCACCGCAGGTGCCACCTAGATTGTGATACGGTCGTATCATATTAAGTAACATTCCATTAGACGTGCATCAGTCTCTTTGATCGATCTTAATTTCAGATAATGTATAATGGGCGATCAAGAAGTACCATTCGAACGCCGTACACCCCTTCAATCCGTATGTCAATCAGGCAAAAACGCCGTGAGCAGTGAGGCAGTGAAGATACGGCCTAATGCTGCGTGAAGAAGTCCGTGCGAGAATGACGCGAATATCCGGCTGGATTCCCGAATATCCAAGATGTGAAGTCCGTAACTGCCTACTGCACGTCCTCGTCCGATAGGAATCGTCGACTCTTTAAGGTCTCTTTTATAGGACCAAAGGTCCTATAGGGTGGCTGCTAGAGTGTCTCCCGCTTGAGCTGGTGTGACTTCTTGGTTGCAACATGTGCGATGTGGGGACGAGCGTTATTCTGAAGAAGCAACAAAAGAGTGGTTTTCGACATATGTGCGGCGCCATACACACTCTTCATTCGCCGATGGATGTTTATCGGTGTTTGTCCTTCGGCTGCCAAGAAAAGAATAACAGCAAGATGGTCTGTCTGGACGCATTTGGTATTAATATCGTTATAGGTCACTTACGTTTCTGCATTGTCTGGACGCACGTCGGAAAGACGCGAATGCCACACCATACTCTTACCTACACGTTGGTGCTTACATAGGCGCCTCGGAGACACGCTACGTTGCATATACGCTACAATAATGCCCTGAAGCGGAAACTTTTTGATCACCCCTTATAATGTTATTGTATTATCCGAGGGTCGTCCACAAAGTAAGATCCGTTTCTATTCCCATCCGCGCCAGCACTACGATCGCAGTTCCGAGCATGCTCGGCAGTTACTCTGACCCAAGCATAAAACACGTACACCATTTTCAGATCGCTGCTGCCGACGTATGCTTAGTAGTGCTTCTTTATAAAGTCAGCCGTACGTAACTGAAAATGCCGTAGTGTGTGAAATCAGATCTGTGATTCGTTTTCTAAACGCAAAGAAAGTTAAACCAAAGATAATTCATCGGCAAATCTGCGAGGTTTGCGGACAAAATGCTATGAGTGATTTAGTGGTTAGAAGATGGGTCAGGTTGTTCGATGAAGAACGAAGTGGACGCCCGTCTGTGGTTACTGATGAACTGGTTCACACAATTGAAGAGAAGATTAAGCACAATCGTTAAAGTTTACACTGATTGCCCTTGATATGGAAGTTCCGCATATCTCACGATCACTAATTCATGAGATTGGTACTGAAAAACTGAAATTTCTAAAACTTTGCTCACATTGGGTACCCAAAATTCTTACTGAAGAACACAAAATCAACGGATGGGCAGTGAACTTCAGTTTTTGACACGCTACAATGAAGAAGGCGATGGTTTTCTTTCTCGGATAGTCACGGGGAATGAAACATGGGTATCGTACGACACTCCTGAAACAAAACGGCAATCAATGTAATGGAGGCACACTTCATCCCCAACGAAGGTTAAGCCTAAGAAAATCTTGACACCTCGAAAAGTCGTGTGCACCATTTTTTTGGACAGAAGAGGCATTTTGCTGATTGATTTCCTGCACGAGGCCAAACAATTAATGAACATGGTTACTGTGAGACCATTAAGAAATTGCGCCGCGCAATACAGAACAAGCGCCAAGGATTTCAAAAGGTGTTGTTTTTTTCCACGGTAATGCCCGACTTCATACGGCGAATGTGACCAAACAACTCTTACGGGAATTTCACTGGGACGCGTTTGATCGTTCTCCGTACAGTCCGGGCTCCTAGCGACTTTCATATCTTCTTACACCTAAAATCTGTCCTTGGTGGTCAACACTTCAACGATGATGACGAGCTGAAAGAACACGTTACCACATGATTGAATACACAGGCGGCAACCTCCTGTGAAGAAGGCATACAAAAACTTGTGCCACGCTAAGACAAGTGCCTACAAAATTTCGGAGGCTATGTTTAACAGTTATACATTTTTGTCAATAAATATTTTTTCTGTATCTGTATACGTTTGTTTTATATAACCAAACCGAACCTACTTTTTGGACATACCTAGTATTATTAGTGTACAGTATAAAAATAAAAAAAACTGAAAACACTGATTTTGAGAGTTCTGTGGTGATACCATTGAATGGAGCGAAAAGAGTTGTTTAGTTCGAATTCCTTTAAGTCAGTCTTAAATTCAGCCACACGACATTACCTACATATTTAATATGCTCGGGAAGTTGTTAAGTACGTGTGTATCCATTTATCTGCCTTGTTTCTTCGCCAGTGTTAACTACTACACTCAATACCTAGTTTTTAAAAGAGGCTCCAATATACGTTTCTGTTTTGTAAACGTAGTTTCCGCAGCTCATTAATGAATGGAATTACGCAGAATAAACTAGTTCATATTTATACCAGCTATAACAGCACACGTGCACTTGCAAATGTAGCTGAAGTAAGATATTTATTATTGCCGTCGGTCCTTGTGTACCAACAAAAACTTAAAAATAGACGTTCTGGTGTTTCATTATTTGAGTAGACTACTTTCCTAGCTTTTGGAAGCCAATAAGCAGTAATAAACTGTAAGTTCTGAACCCTGACTAAGTCTAGTGATAATCCGTTTTCTCTGAGCCATCTTTCGATGTTTTCAAATGTTATGATAGATCCATTTTCAGTAACAGATCTACACTTCTGATTCCTATACTGCAAAAAGGACAAAAATTAGCATCTTTTGACAATCTCAGTGGAAAATGATTTATATGTACTACGATCAACAGCGGACATGCACTGAAGCGCCATGGTACACTAAATCTCATTGTTACAATTTCTGACCTCCTACTGTTAAGGAATGGACAGGTAACTGATAGGCTCTGCCTTCTGTCCTACAAATAAGCTAAAATACTTTAACATTCTGTGTTTAGTATACCGCAATATTTAAAATTCCGCGTAAGGATACCGTGGTTCATGCAATCAAAACACACGGCACGAGTAGCAAAATTTTCGCAGTAGTAACAATTTCTGATTTATTGATTCTAGTAACGGTAAATAGTAATGGTAAATAGTAATATAATGGTAATGGTAAATACAGCCTAGTATTAAGGAAACAGTCTTAATCGCGATTTTTTTTATTTAGTGCCGACCGGTTTCAGCCCATCGCCACACCTAGGTACACGTGACGCCACCAGCAGTCGACCATATGTTTGCCCTGAAGATGGCCCTTGCAATGGGCTGAAACCGGCCGGCACTAAATAAAAACAATCGCGATTAAGACTGTTTTCTTAATATTGAGTGAATTTATAGCGATCGCTGTTTAACCACACCAAGTTATCCAAACATCTAAATACAGCCTGTTGGTTTGTCAGTTCCTTCGATGACTAGCAAACTTAAGTCACAAAGCTAATCCGACATAACGTGAGCTAGTGGTTTGTGATAATAGGTGACAGTGCGAATATGTATCTAAAGCCTGCCGAAAGTTGACGTGAGCTTGTGGTTTGTAATAACAGGTGACAGAGCGAATATGTATCTAAAGCCTGCCGAAAGTTGACGAACGTCATATCAACCTTGGCACCATGGTAGCCATCTGAATCGTATGGACAAACGGGCGAGTTGTGTTTGTCGTGCTTTATCGCTGCTCCAAAGAAACAGGGATTAAGTTTTAAGCTGCGACTGTAGCTTGTTAGATAGCTGTCATATTGATTGTTCGTATTCAAGCATCAGAGTCTAAGTACCGCTAAGGATTTTTTCTTCGATAATACTATCAATTTTCGCTGTTTCATTTGCTCTTCACACTTGGTTCGGCTTCGCACGGCTTTAGCGGACCGTTCGCAGATCCTTTCTTGAGTGCCACGCTGCATTCACGAGTTGGCCTGCACCTCCCAGAGGCATTCTCAGAATTTCTGACGCCAGTGGAGTTTTGCGGTGGTTTCTTTGCAGTGCCGAAGCAATGATCGTTGCGACCCGAAAGTTGAGAATAGTGCGTCAGTAACGTTTTTATCTTCTTCCCGAACAGAAAATTACTATCCGGGAAGTCGAAACATTTCCGCGTTGATGACGTCAACGCATATCCTTCGCCTGTGCAAGTTACTAGAAATGGTACCAGGCAGAACCATAATCAGGTTCTTAGATGTTATTGACGCATTCCGGTTGACAGTTTATGATGTAACCAGTTTCTTTTTGAAGTTTGATATGGAACCGTCCGTAAACGATTTCATCAGAAAATAATGTTCCGAAATTTCCGATTTATTGAAGAAGGTGAAACAAGGAGTTGTAGTGAAGAGAACAGTAACTTTGTTATCGTATGTTATTGGTTATGTAAACATGTACGCTTACTTTAGGGTCTTCGCCATTTCCTAGTTTTTAGAAGCTGCTGCACTTGGTGAATTAATGTCGCTGCAGGTTGTCGCTTACGAATGTAACGCAATTTGACATTGGTTTTACACCTTGACGCCAATGATGCAACACCTTGTGCCGAGGAAAGGTGTTGTGATATATCTGAGTGCAAATAAACCCATATCTTTGCGAATACGTGTTAAAATGTATATTGTTACATTTGTGAATGTTGAAAACCAGCTTCTTCTTCGTCTTAACTTTTGGGCAATATAGCATATTACGGTGCCCGTGTCGTGCAACATTGTGCAGTAATATTTGACTGCCCATTTTTTCCAACTGATTATGCCACCTCAGAGTATTTTAGTCAAACTCAGGTTAACTGAAATTCTATCAGAATACTGAGACACCACTGAAATATAAATTCCACGGCAGGCAATTGACTTAGTTTTGGGTAGGGAATTAAAAAATGTAATTAACGAATTTCTAGCGCCTACAAATAACTGGAGCATTTCCTAAAGAAGAAATTCCCTCAGAAAACATCTTGCTTCTTCTCGTCATAACTAAATCAGATGATCAGTAATCACCTGTTTTGAAAACAGTACAGGCCTACAGTAACGAGAAGAGTCTGAGAAACCGAACGTTTCAGGCATTTTCTACAGTTAAATTGTACATGCAAGTCCGGTAAGTTTCAGAGGCATAATGTGCTATCGGAACATGTCTCTTTGCAGCGAAAGCGGAGTTACGTATACGATTAACAGCGGGAGAAACCGGTTAAAGGCAGCATGAACATTTTCTGTCGCTAGTCGGCAAGATTCCTCCATTTTTCAGTCAAGCACTTATTCTTTCATTTTACTTTTCTTATTTTTTTGGGTGATGAAAATATTTAGTCACCACTGATTTTCTTAGCACGGTTTACTTTGATCTCCACACGACCGCTTCGAGTTTGCCATAAGTGGCACCCTTTTCCATTTCCACACGTATGAAAGACGTAGCATTTTTGGTACTTTAGCTATAGTTTAATTCCAGTCCTTAAACAGAATATTTCTGGAAAAATGGGAATAGCTCAGTGGATCTAATTCTTGTGTCAAAGTACATCCTCCCATCCTCCAGAATGAAACGTGAATATGGCACAAAATTAGCTCTCTTACCCGGTAAGAAATTGACGTCCAGTGCCTATTGCTTTCGAATAACACATCATCTCTTCTCGTTGCTTAAAGAAAACGAGACACACAGTGCGTAATTTTTATAGCCTGTGGATGAAATGAAACGAAGAATCGCAAAAAAGTTGAATCAAGGAGCAACAACACATATATTCAGTTTCTTTCTCCTTGCCTTGTCATAAATTTTATATCAGCCCAAGTTAACGAATATGTAACCATAGCGCAACTCTCTCGCTTTTGAGCCTAATTCTACGTTAATTAACAGCAGGCGGTTCAGATGAAAAGGAATGGAGATCTTTATATGAGGAGTCATAGAAGTGGGAAAGACAAATACGAGTACATGGAAGGTAATTGCTACGAAATCTTGGATTAAAGTGGATTGCTCGACGAAAGAAATAAGTGCTAAAATGTTCAAAAAAATACAGAAATACAGCTATTTAAGTCACGCAGCAATGAAATAAACAGGAAATGCAGGGAAAGTAAAGCGAATTTGCTGCACAAAAAATGCGGAGAAATCAAAAAAGAAATGGCCGTTGGAAGGACAAAGAGAAAAACTGTCCAGATGTATCGACACTCGAGAACTGTATCTTAATCGCAATGCCAAGTATAACGTCCCTTGGGCCAGATTAGGAGAACTGTGATTTCTTGAATATTTTTCCACGATAATAAGTAATTATGTTTGTCATATGTAAAAGAAACTCTACTGAAAGTCAAGGAATAATGCGATTATAAAGAAAAACTATTATCTGTAACATAAGTAGTATTATTATCTTTGTTCTTTTTGGTATCGGCGTGAAACAAAAAGCGCCAGACGCTCTCTTGCTTTGTCTTGTTCGGACAGGGCGCCATTGTGAGCACTCTACATAATAAGGTGTCTACATATTTTATTATCTGAGCAGTGCGCTCCAATATATGTCTAAAGTATTGCTGTTGTTAATTTTAACTGTAACCTGCACCACATATCCCGCTTGCTTGTCCCATCATTTTTAAAAGAATTTCAGACGCCGCGCCGGCAGCAAGCTGAACATCGCTGGACGGCGACAACTGGCCGCCATTAAGCGGCAATTTCAAGTTATCGTAATTATTATCACGTTCTTTCCAAAGGCGACGCTGGAGACCGCCGATATTATTTCTCTCATTTATGGTCTATAGGAAACTGACATTTTCAAAGTACTTACCGATTTTTTCAGACGATTTATGTCACGTGCAATAGGACAATGACTTGGCCTGCACTAAGACGTAATTAAATCACACGTAGGTACTTACGTACTGAAAATGGTAAAATACTTTTTGCGTGTGTATATAGCCTATAATGATTAACTGTTTTTGAGCACGGATTCGTCTAAGTAACTTCAATAATTATACAAGATCCCATGCTACATTTTTGTTTCAGTAAAATATAAGAACGTTCCGTGCCTTCGCATATCTTTGCAGTGAAATCAAAATCAAATTAAAAATAAAAATACAATATAAATTAAATTAAATAGCCGGCCAGAGTGGCCGAGCGGTTCTAGGCGCTACAGTCTGGAACCGCGCGACCGCCACGGTCGCAGGTTCGAATCCTGCCTCGGGCATGGATGTGTGTGATGTCCTTAGGTTAGTTAGGTTTAAGTAGTTCTAAGTTCTAGGGGACTGATGACCACAGCAGTTAAGTCCCATAGTGCTCAGAGCCATTTGAACCATTTTAAATTAAATAAAATAATAAAACCGCACATCCACATTCCACCCAACCACACACATATTAGTAGGTTATATATATATATATATATATATATATATATATATATATATATATATATATATATATCACAACTAATGAGTAGTCACAGAAGTGGGAAAGACTAATACGAGTACAGGGAAGGAAAGTGCGAAGAATACTTGGATAAAATTGTAAGTATTTCAGCTGCTTGACGAAAGAAATAACTACAAAAGTGTTCAAAAAAGACAGAAATACAGCTATTTACGTCACGCAGGAATGAAATAAACAGGAAATGCAGGGAAACAAAAGCGAAATTGCTGCAAAAAAAAAATGCGGAGAAATCGAAAAATAAATGGCCGTTGGAAGGAAAAATTCATCCTGTACGAAATTAAAAAAAAAAAAAAAAAAAAAAAAGAAAATCTAAGCCATCACTTATCTGGGAGATTTCAATACCCGAAATTCAACCTGGGAATGTAAATAGAGACGAATATGGATGTATCGATACACGAGAACTGTATCTAAGTCGCGATGCCAAGCAACTGAAAACATTTCGATCAAGCAGATGGAAACCCAATACAGAGATTAACCTATATATTCTCCACCAATAAGAAAAATCTACAAAGAAATTACTGAAAGAAAGTAGTAAAATGTTATCCAAGAAGCCAACACAACCTCACAAAAATCAAAACTCCTGTTCAAATACCATTTACAAAACCATCAATAAACCCAGACTGAAAGCTGAGGAAGGTAACGGGACTAAATTTATCTAGAAAACGGAGAGCACCCTAGGTTAAATACCTCCAAAGCCAGAAAATTACAAAATATTAGTTGTAATTATTTTATGCGCACTTAAATGAATATTCAAAGGGAGTAAGAAATTATTATCTGCGAGACTGGGACGAATCTACCCAAATCCTCTACACAGAAAATCAAGAACCGGCTACGCCAACATCGGTGAACAGGTGCTATAAGAACAGAACGAAGCCCAAAAACAGAACTGCGAAGTGTTTACCTTCCCTACTGAACTTTACTAATTCGTGTAGAAATACTGTGACACTCCTAAGAGAACTGGGGACATCAACTTACAACTGTAATTCGAAGCTGGTGATAACGTCAGCATAAATAGCATTACACATTAAAACATGCGTTGTAAAAATCCTCTTGGACTGCAATACCGAAATACAGGTAAACCAAGTCCAAAACGAAATCGAAAATAACCTGCAAGACCAAAGCACCCTGTCAGATCTCTTCAATAAACCGGAGATTAAAGGAGCCATAAAAACTCTACAAACCAGAGAAGCAGCAGAAGTGGAATTAATATTCCCAGAATTTATAAAACACCTAGGGAAACAGGGAAGACTTATTTGAAAGAGATTTATACAGATGTGTCGAACAACGGAAAAATTCCACCTCAATTAAAAATCGCGCACACGTTGGCAGTCTTTAAACCAGGAAAGCCTCTGGAAGGTGCTTGTATCTATCGCCCGACTGCCTGTCAGCTTCCAAATATTTGAAAGCCTGATTCTGAATAGGATTCGAGACCTAGTCGACAAAGGAACTCGAACATTTCAGGCTGGGTCCAGGAGTAAGCGAAGCTTCTGCGAGCACTCATGAATTCAGGGCTTTAACATCATGCAAAGAGGATGGAGTCCAAAATAAACTAAAAGCATCGGTAGTTTTTGTTGACCTGGTGGCAACGTACGATAAACGTGTGGTTGATAGGTTTACTGCTCAAATTGATGCGGTACTCCAAAGCACGAGGGATTTGCACGTGACCAGTAATGATGATTCTGTTTGTTTACTTCACCTTCCTCGAAAAAAATTAGCTTCGTCACTGAACAACACCTGTCATATGAAGTTCGGATTCCCGTTACACTGATCCAGAGCCCATTTTGCAGACTGCACCCGCCGATCTGGGTTATCCTGCGAGAGATGATGTTGCAACTGTGACTTGTATGGGTGCCATTGGTGTGTGTGCAA
This sequence comes from Schistocerca piceifrons, assembly GCF_021461385.2. Lineage (NCBI taxonomy): Eukaryota > Metazoa > Arthropoda > Insecta > Orthoptera > Acrididae > Schistocerca > Schistocerca piceifrons. The sequence goes on along the minus strand of NC_060142.1, from coordinate 585,988,223 downwards.
CACACGGAGCATTGAACACTATCACCGGATACTGCTGATAACGTGGGCGTACTGCGATGCCAACTTTTCACAAACGATGCCACAACTACTGTTGCAGTCTCCTCGTCGGTGGCTGTTATTGGACGTCCATTGCGTGGCTTGTCCACCACAGACCCCGCTGCACGAAATTCGTCCCATAACCTGGATACTGTCGTATGTGAAATGTCATTTCTCTCAAGATGCCGGGCATTGATGTCAGCAGAAATCACTCTGGTACTTCGTCCACCACTCATTAATACAATGTCAATGCGTACCTCCTGTATAACTGCCATTGTGGATCACCTGCAACAGAACTAATCGCCTCCTTGCTATTTCAGACTTTAACAAGGCGTAGCTCCGGCATAAATAAAGGTTTCTTATTCAGATTCGACATATGCATTCCTGAAAAAGAGGCATTTCAAAACGATGTGCTACGTAGCCCCTTGCCATTTGAAACACGTAAGCCAAACCCAAGATGGCGGATTTCAAGATGACCGCAGCTGTCGCCATAGCTCCGTTAACTTGCACCCTCACCTGCAGACCGCCATACCAGACATCATTATGATTCCTCAGGCCGTTCGGCTTTTATAGGGGTGTATGCAGACTTTTTCCTCACCCTGTAGTTAAAATAACTAATCATTTTAAGACATGTTTACAAAATCATAAGGAAACATTGTAATATGTCATATAACGCGCTCTCGTACAATGGAAACTTAATTTTCTCGCAGGAGTTACCTTAGAATATGATTTGGTAAATAATATATGAAGTTGAAAATGTAATAAGCAAAAATGTGTAAGAAGTTACAGAATGCGTTTTTTCCGCTTGACAGATTAATTATAATCAGGAAGATCTCTGAAAAATGCAGAAGTGTAAACTAAACATGTACACATCAGCCTTCGTTTATGTTATAGCCATTTCTCTACGAACTAAATACACTGTGCCTTTTAAAAATTAAACGAGAGATTATCAGCGAGCAAACTTCTAACAAGGAATTTAAAATGAGTGTCTACGATTTACTCCATTACCACAAGGCTATTAAAACTGTAAGTCCATCTTCCACGTTGCCATCGTTCTTGGACCCCACGCCTCTGGTGTAAAAATAGGAAGACTAGGGCAGAGATGGCTAACAGCCGCGACTTCTTATTAGGAAATAATTTATGTCTCTACAACCGAGTTGTCGAGATAAGGCAGGCTGTTAATTAATGGCACAGAACTAATAAAATAGCGATTGCTTGCCATTTCTGCCCACATTATTATCTGTAACACTCGCGACTTATTGAATAAGGGTTCATTGTCATTACAGTTTAAATGAAAAATCAGTTACTTACATAATTTTCAGTTGCGGAGATAATTTCAGGGTTGCGTAGTTCCCTGAAAGATTTGTTTCTTTTTACGATTTTTTTTTGCGCCTTCATTTGTTGGTTATATAGCATGACCTACTGCATCTTTTACAAGGGGAAGTCAGTTATTATCCGCAAAGTAGCTATAAAATTTTATTGTAATCAAATAGGAAACTTACAAGAACATCATTTTTCGACATAGTCTCCTTGCGTTTCAACGCACTTGGTCCATTGTTGTACAAGTTTCCTGATGCCCTCATGGAAGAAGGTTCTCGGTTGACCTGCGAGCCAGGAATGCACCGCTTCTTTCACTGCTTTGTCCGAGACAAACCGACAGCCCCTTAATGCCTGTATGAGTGGACCAAACAAGTGATAGTCAGCAGGGGCAAGATCGAGACTATATGGAGGATGCTTCAGTACTTCAAATTTGAGTTCGTGGAGCGTTTCAGCAGTTTGGGCAGCAGTATGCGGACGGACATTGTCGTTCAACAACACAAAACCTTTTGACAGCAATCCTCGGCGTTTGCTTCGAATTGCAGTCTTTAGTCTGGCAGTAAGCATCTCACTGTAATGTACACTGTTTATTGTTGTGCCCCTTTCCCCATAATGTTCCAGTACTGGACTTTGTGCGCCCCATAAAACCGTAAGCATCAGTTTTCCTGCGGACGTTTGTGTCTTGAACATTTTCTTGCACGGCGAATTTGGATCCATGTTTTTTCACCAGTACTGATCCTGTCTAAGAAGTTGTCCCCTTCGTTGCCAAAGCGATCCAAATGTTTTTTGCAGATGTCCAAGCGCGTTTGTTTATGCAAACTGTGTGAGTTGTTTTGGGACCTATCTTGCACAAACTTTATGAACCCCAAATCTGCTGTGGATGATTTCGTAAGCAGAACTGTGACTAATTTGCAGACTATGTGCCACTTTGTCAACAGTTAATCGTCTAAGAGAATCATTTAACGTAAACGCTCAATGGTTTCTTCATTTGTGGCGGCAAACGGTCGTCCGGCTCCTTCATGGTGCCTAACACTTGTGCGACGATTTCGGAATTTATCAATCCATTCGTAGACACTCCGTACTGTACCGAAAGTCTTCGCTGAATTTAGGCCCCTGATACGCCTTCCGACCACAAAAAAAACGGATCACTGGACGTTGCTCTTCTTTGGTGCAAATAGCAGCGGAGCAGCCATGATTAACAGCACGGCAGCGATAACGAAGCTAACCTAGCAGCTTGAAAATTGCAAAGATATAACAACAAGTAAACAAAGCATGCGTCATCAAAGTAAAATGACAGTACTACCAAAATAAACAAAAACGTAACTAAATTGCGGATAATAATAGACTTACCCTCGTACATTAAGTGAGAGATGACAGACTAGTTGACAATTCCTTTAGCTCCAAATAATGTTGAGTTTCTTTCAGAAATGGTAATGATTCCTACAGTCGAATGCTCTGAATAACACACAAACAAGTCCAGATGGTGTTACCTTGTTATTTAATGTTTGTAACATATTGTAAGTGAACATACAAACGTTATTCTGCGTTAAGTAAGCCTTCTGAAATGTAAACTATGGTATACGAAGCAGAGTATTATCTGCATAGTAGAATACTATTCTAGGCATCATTATCTTCTTACAAAATCTTCAAAAGTTCGTTAGTAACGCTTAGAATAACAGACTACTAGCTTTTTAAACTGAATAATTTATTTTATCTGAAAAGTACCTTGAGACAGAGACGTGTCAAATAGTCACTTATTGTGTAGCAAACATTCGCGATTTTTCTCTTGGAAATACTAGTAATACTGTATTGTATGTTACTTCGAACTGTATTAAAAGGTTAGTAGCTTAAGAAGGAACACTGCGCGAAACTCTCAAGTGATAACTTTTTTTATGAAAATGTCTTTCACTCTGAATGTCTTCACCCTACTTGTTGCACCGATTTAAACTCGTGTTTTCAAACATCATATTGTGAATAACAACAACTGCAGTCTAATTTTTATTTATCTTGAGCGTATTTCCCACGTAGTCAGGTTCCAAGAGACCATACACAACATCGCGCCTATTTATTGGTGTTGTTTTGCAGATGTTACGTAGCTAGCACAGATTGTGCCTTGCACACAGAGTTTGCCACAACAGAAAACACTTAACATGCACAGGTCTCCTAGGATTACTGTTTGTTATGATCACCGGTCTTACGATGTTATGCGCTTTTACTTGTTGTTGGTGTTTACATTTGCCTTCCACAACGTAGCAGCCGGCTGGATTTAGGCTTGTCCTCATGGTCCGCAGTTGCTGCTGGATAATGGCTATATTGATGAATGTAACATAGTACGGAGTAATAGATAATGTTGGTGGTCGCAGGAGGAATGATACTGACGTCTCCTAAATTTATCCCGACTCAGAAGCCAGTCAAAGTCAGAGCAGTTGAGAGTTAATGTTGTTCTCACGTGTGCTCATTCCACGGACTTTGATCAGAGTGTGGTGGATTGTCAGTGCCGCTCTCCTATTCGTAGCCGAGTTACAGTCTCTTCACCCACTGTGGCCTTTGATACACATCTGTTTTTTCCATACGCGGAAAGCCTGAATGGTTTTTATATTTATGGTACGTTCACCGTTTAGTTGAACTATATTACTACGTGTAATATTTGAGGGACTGTTATAATCGTGAAACTTCCTGGCAGATTAAAACTGTGTGCAAGACCGAGACTCGAACTTGGGACCTTTGCCTTTCGCGGTGTCCACCATCTTTCTTTTTCTTTTTTTTTCGTTTTTTTCTATTTTTATAAATCAGAAAAAAATGCTCGCACACGCTGGCCCCTACCACGATTAGAACTGACGACTCATTGAGCCGTTGTGACATGAGACACAGGTGGTACTACGGGGCTATTTTTTTAATTTAGTTTTTTTAAATTTATTTCTTTTATGAGGAAGGGAAAATAAACATTTGCTCCAATTCGTAATGAGAATAGAATGAACAAAGTATATATCATTTCCAGGCTCACGTTGCGCAATATAATGAAATGTCTTCTTGAGGGTTTTTTTTTTTTTGGCCAAGTAGTAAACAGAAAATTTTATGGTGCACAAAGGACTATCACTTCATTGTTGAAGGAAAGTTGCTCCGCTGCTCTGCGAGAGAAGGAAAATGTTAAAACGAAAATGGGAAAGAAGAAATTCCGTCTGCATTGGTGAGCGTCTGGATAATATCTTAATATTCCGACAAGAACTAAAGTCCCAGGAAGCAATTAGGATTCAAACATACAGATCGCTGGCAACCTATGCTATCCGAAATATTGTATTTGAAGTATTTAACCATGAATTATGATTTTCAGCATGTTTCCAAATATCCTCCTGTAGTCACAATGTTGGCTAATTTTAAAGTGTTCAATTTCTATGTAAGAATAATAGTCTAGGAAAGTAGCATGCCTATTCTGCATAATAAAAGATGCGGTGTGGCCCATGATCCACATTGCAGCGTTGTTTTTTGCTCGTGGATATCTCAGTTTTTGTGGCTGAATGATCTCTAAAAGAGCTACACCACTGGGCATGGTACGGTCTATCACCGACAATCGATGACGAAGAAATGTTGTAATTCCTTCTGCATGTCCGCACGTAAACCTATGAATAAGCGTAAAGACTCTTACGCATGCGTCACAGTTGGGCGTTGGATGAAGGCCTATCTTATGTAGCTTTTAATTCGTTGCTACTTTATCGTTGACTGTTAGATACCAATCGACTATGACGCGTGATGGCAACATGTCGCTGTGCACATTCCGCCATACTATACTCCATTGTGTATGTGGATGTTTTTCTTCGAGGGGATTCCTGTGGTTTGTTGTCATGAGGTCATAAAGTTTCCTGTTCGTCAGGCTTCCGTTATCGACGATGTTGTGTCGAATGTAGCTCATTTTCATGTAGTACAGTCGCACATGTCGGTAAGAAAGTGGAATGCCGGTGATATTAATGGGTTGGTCTAGGATATGAGGCTTCCACCGCTGAATGAGGTTTGTGATGATACTGGTCCTCCAGGTACGAAACTCCTTGCTGATGCGATTTAGGACCAGGGTGACACAATTTTTGTGTACGTTAATGAGGTTAAGGCCACCTTTGGATGAAGGTAAGGTTAAGCTATCGAATTGAACTTTGAAAATGTGCCCCCTAAAAAGAAACCAACATAACGCTTGTTGTATACTCTTGGCTAGATGGTCGGAGATTGGAAGAATTTGCGCCAAATAATTCATCTTGCTCGTAATGGCGATCTCGATAGTCTTAACTTTCTGTAGTATGTTCAAGTCTCGGTCGGAGTGAAGTATCAAAGCAGCAATTAATTTATTAAGCATGTGTGACCAGTTCTTCGTCAGGAATTTGTCTGGTTTCGCCTCAAAGGTAACACCGAGGGTTGTGTGACAATCCTTGACCTTGCACCAGGTAACATGGGATATGTCTCCGATACCGCCTCCGATCTGCAAAGCTGTGGTTTCAGTTCTATTTAGTATTGCTCCTGAAAGAAACGTGAATGTTTGTAAAAGAATTTCCGCTGATAGAAGTTGTTGCGATGATGACACAGTTACGCATATATCGTGAGCATACGCAATTCATGGGATAGTGACAGACTCGACGCTAAGCCCGATCCCGCTATGCGCTAAGTTATTCAGTAGCGGCTCTACTGCAATGGCGTACAAAATCATTGAAGAGGACATCCTTGGCGGATGGATTGCCCAACGGAAACTTCTTTTGTAAAATGGCCATTAATGAGAATCCGTGAGCGGCGTTTGTAGTAAGTTTCCGAATTAATTCTATGAGATGAGGTCCAAATCATCGTTTCTTCATGCTTTTAAAGAGGAAGTCACGACGTACACGGTCATAAGCCTTCTCAAAATCTAGAAAGATCAGAGCGCCCTGTCCTTTGGTTTCAGCATATGAACAGATGATGTCCCTCAAATCGCAGTCAATTGAGATTGCACTTCGGCCTTGCACTGCACTGTACTGGTAACTGCCTAAAACCTTGTGCATAACGGTTTGCATCCGTAGCTTAATCGATCTGGTGATGATTTTGAAATCGGCATTCAGGAGTGTGATGGGTCGCATGTTTTCGACCTTCCTGCTCTTACCTTTTTTCGGCAGGGGCAAGATGATACCTTCCGTAAATGCCTTGGGTATTACTTCCAGGTGCCAGAGCTCATTCGCTATCTCGAGGAGTGTCGGACCGAGGAGGTGCCAGTATCGCTGGTAAAACTCAACGCTGAGACCGTCGGGTCCTGGTGATTTCCCTTTCTTTGCACTGTGGACCGCCAGTCGGATTTCGTCCTCTGTGAAAACAGAATCCAGATTAGCATTATCCTGTTGTGACAAGCGACAGCTCAAGGTCAGAGGAAAATCATCGCACGAGTGTTCATCAACGGATTGCTTCTTGTAAAATTGACTATGATGTGTTGGCAGAAGAGCCAACACCGTGTTGCTAGAGGAGGCCGAAATGCACGCGTTTAAGCTCACGCAGACTGGCGTGAGGTCTGGAACAGTTAAAGGAGTTGAGTCTAATAAATGAAGTACGAAGCTCTTTGAATACTTAACTTTAATCCACAATTGGAGAACATCGCTCTTGTTGATACATGAATTATAATCTCAATATAAACTGGTAATGGCGCCTTGCTAGGTCGTAGCAAATGACGTAGCTGAAGGCTATGCTAACTATCGTCTCGGCAAATGAGAGCGTATTTGTCATTGATCCATCTCTGGCAAAGTCTGCTGTACAACTGGGGCGAGTGCTAGGACGTCTCTCTAGACCTGCCGTGTGGCGGCGCTCGGTCTGCAATCACTGACAGTGGCGACACGCGGGTCCGACGTATACTACCAGACCGCGGCCGATTTAAAGGCTACCACCTAGCAAGTGTGGTGTCTGGTGGTGACACCACAGACTATAATAGTCGTAGACGTGCGAGATTATGTCACGTTGCTTCGTGATGGTATTCTCAGCGTCATCAACGACGGTTTCAATCAACATGGCTTTACACCGTTTCGTCGTTCTCAGGATGTGGAACAGAGAGGCACGTTCTTCGACGGTAACGTCTTTGGGGTGGGCTCGCGCGATCTACATCTACATCTACATGACTACTCTGCAATTCACATTTAAGTGCTTGGCAGAGGGTTCGTCAAACCACAATCATACTATCTCTCTACCATTCCACTCCCGAACAGCGCGCGGGAAAAACGAACACCTAAACCTTTCTGTTCGAGCTGTGATTTCTCTAATTTTATTTTGATGATAATTCCTACCTATGTATGTTGGGCACAACAAAATATTTTCGCATTGGGAAGAGAAAGTTGGTGACTGAAACTTCGTAGGCCGGCCGAAGTGGCCGTGCGGTTAAAGGCGCTGCAGGCTGGAACCGCGAGACCGCTGCGGTCGCAGGTTCGAATCCTGCCTCGGGCATGGATGTTTGTGATGTCCTTAGGTTAGTTCGGTTTAACTAGTTCTAAGTTCTAGGGGACTAATGATCGCAGCAGTTGAGTCCCATAGTGCTCAGAGCCATTTTTTTTGAAACTTCGTAAATAGATCTCGCCGCGACGAAAAACGTCTTTGCTGTAATGACTTCCATCCCAATTCGCGTATCATATCTGCCACACTCTATCCCCTACTACGTGATAATACGAAACTAGCTGCCCTTTTTTGGTAAGGATCCCACACCGCGCAGCAATATTCTAACAGAGGACGAACGAGTGTAGTGTAAGCTGTCTCTTTAGTGGACTTGTTGCATCTTCCAAGTGTCCTGCCAATGAAACGCAACCTTTGGCTCGCCTTCCCCACAATATTATCTATGTGGTCTTTCCAACTGAAGTTGTTCGCAATTTTAACACCCAGGTACTTAGTTGAATTGACAGCCTTGAGAATTGTACTATTTATCGAGTAATCGAATTCCAACGGATTTCTTTTGGAACTCATGTGGATCACCTCACACTTTTCGTTATTTAGCGTCAACTGCCACCTGCCACACCATACAGCAATATTTTCTAAATCGCTTTGCAACTGATACTGGTCTTCGGATGACCTTACTAGATGGTAAATTACAGCATCATCTGCGAACAACCTAAGAGAACTGCTCAGATTGTCAACCAGTTCATTTATATACACTCCTGGATATGGAAAAAAGAACACATTGACACCGGTGTGTCAGACCCACCATACTTGCTCCGGACACTGCGAGAGGGCTGTACAAGCAATGATCACACGCACGGCACAGCGGACACACCAGGAACCGCGGTGTTGGCCGTCGAATGGCGCTAGCTGCGCAGCATTTGTGCACCGCCGCCGTCAGTGTCAGCCAGTTTGCCGTGGCATACGGAGCTCCATCGCAGTCTTTAACACTGGTAGCATGCCGCGACAGCGTGGACGTGAACCGTATGTGCAGTTGACGGACTTTGAGCGAGGGCGTATAGTGGGCACGCGGGAGGCCGGGTGGACGTACCGCCGAATTGCTCAACACGTGGGGCGTGAGGTCTCCACAGTACATCGATGTTGTCGCCAGTGGTCGGCGGAAGGTGCACGTGCCCGTCGACCTGGGACCGGACCGCAGCGACGCACGGATGCACGCCAAGACCGTAGGATCCTACGCAGTGCCGTAGGGGACCGCACCGCCACTTCCCAGCAAATTAGGGACACTGTTGCTCCTGGGTTATCGGCGAGGACCATTCGCAACCGTCTCCATGAAGCTGGGCTACGGTCCCGCACACCGTTAGGCCGTCTTCCGCTCACGCCCCAACATCGTGCAGCCCGCCTCCAGTGGTGTCGCGACAGGCGTGAATGGAGGGACGAATGGAAACATGTCGTCTTCAGCGATGAGAGTCGCTTCTGCCTTGGTGCCAATGATGGTCGTATGTGTGTTTGGCGCCGTGCAGGTGAGCGCCACAATCAGGACTGCATACGACCGAGGCACACAGGGCCAACACCCGGCATTATGGTGTGGGGAGCGATCTCCTACACTGGCCGTACACCACTGGTGATCGTCGAGGGGACACTGAATAGTGCACGGTACATCCAAACCGTCATCGAACCCATCGTTCTACCATTCCTAGACCGGCAAGGGAACTTGCTGTTCCAACAGGACAATGCACGTCCTCATGTATCCCGTGCCACCCAACGTGCTCTAGAAGGTGTAAGTCAACTACCCTGGCCAGCAAGATCTCCGGATCTGTCCCCCATTGAGCATGTTTGGGACTGGATGAAGCGTCGTCTCACGCGGTCTGCACGTCCAGCACGAACGCTGGTCCAACTGAGGCGCCAGGTGGAAATGGCATGGCAAGCCGTTCCACAGGACTACATCCAGCATCTCTACGATCGTCTCCATGGGAGAATAGCAGCCTGCATTGCTGCGAAAGGTGGATATACACTGTACTAGTGCCGACATTGTTCATGCTCTGTTGCCTGTGTCTATGTGCCTGTGGTTCTGTCAGTGTGATCATGTGATGTATCTGACCCCAGGAATGTGTCAATATAGTTTCCCCTTCCTGGGACAATGAATTCACGGTGTTCTTATTTCAATTTCCAGGAGTGTAGATCAGGAACAGCAGAGGTCCCAGGACGCTTCCCTGGGGAACAGCTGATATCACTTCAGTTTTACTCGATGATTTGCGGTCTATTACTACGAACTGCGACCTTCCTGACAGGAAATCACGAATCCAGTCGCACAACTGAGACGATACCCCATAGGCTCGCAGCTTGATTAGAAGTCGCTTGTGAGGAACGGTGTCAAAAGCTTTCCGGAAATCTAGAAATACGGAATCAACTTGAGATCCCCTGTCGATAGCGGCCATTACTTCGTGCGAATAAAGAGCTAGCTGCGTTGCGATGATGTCTTGCATTCGTTGGCGTTGTATCGCCGTGATTTTCGCTTCATATCGTTTGATCTTTACATCGATATCGCTAGAAGGATTGGTAGTGCGACTTTACAGTTCTCTCAAACAATGATAATAAAATTCAATAGTCTGTTTCTGCCAAAAGCTTTTTTATCGGGCGTAGCTCATGAGGGTGAGGTGTAATTTAGGCTTTGCACACTGAATCCACCACCGTAGAACGTTAGCGTAACGACGTCGGTGCCGCTGGAGCTGTTGCCGTATTATGTTCACCTCCTCTTCAAGCTGGGAATTCTGCAGAAGGCTGACATTCAATTTCCAGTAGCCTTTCCCGCGGTAAATTTGCTGGCGTTGTAGGTTAAGGTACTATTGATATCCACAATGGTAGGAGATGTTGACAGGAGCTATGTCACAGTTCACAGTGTGTCGCTAGAGGGCATCGGACACATAGATCCTATCCAGCCGACTGGTGGAATGACTGGTTACGAAGGTGTACGCTATTCAGTCCCCGTGCAGGTGTTCCCACGTATCGTGAAGACGCATGCCATGAATTAAATATTCAAGTTCGATACATCTGTTCGTGTCAGGAGTCTGGTCTCTGTCGTTAAGCACACAATTGAAGTCACCAACAAGGATGAGATGTGCACGATAAGCGCTAAGAAGAATGGGAACCTCGTTTTTATAAAAATTTGAACGATCTCTCTTATGAGTGCTACCTGAGGGTGCGTACACGTTAACAATCTGCACACCATTCACTCGAAGAGAAAGGCCACGACCACTGGGCAGCCGCTGCACATCCGTAAAGGGTATACAGTCGCGCAGAGGTATGGCAGTGCCTACAGCATCTTGGATATTGATGTTATCAATGAGAACGTAACCGGGCACTTCTAAGACTGTGACTACCTCCTGTAGGAGGCCAATGTCACCGCACTTTGAATCCTATTGACGTTAAGTGTGGTAATGTTGTAGGTTTGGCCGTCGCACATGATGGCTCAGAGGACAATGAGCTCTGAGTGTTGGGATCGTCCTTCTCGACGGCTTTGAACCAAGCTCGTTGGTAACGTCTGGAGTATGAGGCGAAACGTCAAAGCCAATAACGGGTCAGGGAGTGGAAACGTCGCAGCGCGATGGTCATGCGCGAGAGCTGCTACTGCTGCATCTCCTGTCCTGCCGCCACCACGGCTTATTGCTGTCGGCGTGCTCTGCGGTGCGCGCGCCGCCCTAGCCCGCCACCGCCGGCTGAGTCTGTCAACGTGGTCGCGTCCGCCTGGCCACCACGCGGGGCTGCGACTGACGTCAGCGAGTTCCTGCGGAAGCGCTGCTGCAGCTGCTCGCTCCTCTGCTCGCTCTTCCTCTTAGCCGCCACGGTGCTCTGTTCCCTCTCAGCGCTCAGTAGTGCCTTCAGGTGTTTGGTTTGTTCACGAATGCGTTCTTGCCTCGCGGTGTTCTCGCAGCGCACTGAGCAAGAAGATTGAGGTTCAGTCTCGCTGCCACTTTCTGACATGTGTACGGGTCTCAAATCAGTCGACTTACACTCCTGGAAATGGAAAAAAGAACACATTGACACCGGTGTGTCAGACCCACCATACTTGCTCCGGACACTGCGAGAGGGCTGTACAAGCAATGATCACACGCACGGCACAGCGGACACACCAGGAACCGTGGTGTTGGCCGTCGAATGGCGCTAGCTGCGCAGCATTTGTGCACCGCCGCCGTCAGTGTCAGCCAGTTTGCCGTGGCATACGGAGCTCCATCGCAGTCTTTAACACTGGTAGCATGCTGCGACAGCGTGGACGTGAACCGTATGTGCAGTCGACGGACTTTGAGCGAGGGCGTATAGTGGGCATGCGGGAGGTCGGGTGGACGTACCGCCGAATTGCTCAACACGTGGGGCGTGAGGTCTCCACAGTACATCGATGTTGTCGCCAGTGGTCGGCGGAAGGTGCACGTGCCCGTCGACCTGGGACCGGACCGCAACGACGCACGGATGCACGCCAAGACCGTAGGATCCTACGCAGTGCCGTAGGGGACCGCACCGCCACTTCCCAGCAAATTAGGGACCCTGTTGCTCCTGGGGTATCGGCGAGGACCATTCGCAACCGTCTCCATGAAACTGGTCTACGGTCCCGCACACCGTTAGGCCGTCTTCCGCTCACGCCCCAACATCGTGCAGCCCGCCTCCAGTGGTGTCGCGACAGGCGTGAATGGAGGGACGAATGGAGACGTGTCGTCTTCAGCGATGAGAATCGCTTCTGCCTTGGTGCCAATGATGGTCGTATGAGTGTTTGGCGCCGTGCAGGTGAGCGCCACAATCAGGACTGCATACGACCGAGGCACACAGGGCCAACACCCGGCATCATGGTGTGGGGAGCGATCTCCTACACTGGCCGTACACCACTGGTGATCGTCGAGGGGACACTGAATAGTGCACGGTACATCCAAACCGTCATCGAACCCATCGTTCTACCATTCCTAGACCGGCAAGGGAACTTGCTGTTCCAACAGGACAATGCACGTCCGCATGTATCCCGTGCCACCCAACGTGCTCTAGAAGGTGTAAGTCAACTACCCTGGCCAGCAAGATCTCCGGATCTGTCCCCCATTGAGCATGTTTGGGACTGGATGAAGCGTCGTCTCACGCGGTCTGCACGTCCAGCACGAACGCTGGTCCAACTGAGGCGCCAGGTGGAAATGGCATGGCAAGCCGTTCCACAGGACTACATCCAGCATCTCTACGATCGTCTCCATGGGAGAATAGCAGCCTGCATTTCTGCGAAAGGTGGATATACACTGTACTAGTGCCGACATTGTGCATGCTCTGTTGCCTGTGTCTATGTGCCTGTGGTTCTGTCAGTGTGATCATGTGATGTATCTGACCCCAGGAATGTGTCAATAAAGTTTCCCCTTCCTGGGACAATGAATTCACGGTGTTCTTATTTCAATTTCCAGGAGTGTATTTTTATCGATAGTCTATTTTTTATTTAAGTCCATAGTCAATGACTGTTATTTTGTAGTTTATTAGCTGTCTGGTGTGCTTAACTTATTTAGTTTTTCACACGTTTCTTTTGCACAATTCCTACACCACATAATTTGATTTCACACATTCACACAATCCTATGAATGTTTAAGCATGAGATTGGCGAATGTTTTTGCACGAAGGTGGTGGACTTGTGCGAGATGGATGTGGGCAAGTATTTGATGTACAGCTTCGTTCGTTGTTCCTTAATGGCTTTGCAAGTGTGTGTTGCTGTTGTGGAGGTCCCATAATGGAATGGAGCTGTGACTGCAGAATCTCGTGGTTTACTGGCTTTGTATGCGTGAAAGTCATCGTTATGTGTCGCTGAAAGCGGTCGTTTTTCGTTGTAATACTTCGCAGACGACTAGTTCACAATAGGATAGGGATTTGGGAAGGTATGTCGTCTATTCTTCACCCATCTTCTTTGTTGGTCTCAATCTTGCGAATCTGTTCTTCCCGCTTTTTCTCTGCTTCTTACTTGATTATTGGTTCTTCTCTGGGGAGGATATGGAAATATTTATTGATAACAAGTCGCTTTGAAGTTTTCCTCTTAGTAACAGTTTGATAAATTGTTTGGGCGTGTCATTTTTACTTTGTGGACGTTTTCTTCAGTTTTGTTTCTCGCGTTGCAACTTGTGGGTCGTTGCATCTGCTCCTTGCTGGAGTTTTTACAATGGTTCTTACAAAAAGTTTTACTTATAATCATCTAACATATGTCTAGTACCTACATTATTTTACGCCTTCTTAAAAAAGCTTTACAAATTTCGGCGCCCTTCCCATGTTACAATTCTAAGATATTTTGATTCTTAACGTCTACTCAAGAATCCTCAAATTCGTTTTTTATTTTTGTGTAGTGTCGTGGTGTATAGCATTTTAGTATTTTATGCTGTTAGACTATCTACGCATTATCCCTTCACCTTAATCTATAGTACTATTAGTGATATTTTTGTTTTTGTTTTTATTGAAACTTTCTTTTTCCCACCTTCCTCTCTCTTCATTCTTCTTTCTCCTGACGATCTTATCTGCAACATAATCTTGAAATATTGTGCTGATTATTTACCAGTAATAAAATTAATCTTCAAACTTGTACTGAAAGTGTTTAATACTGCCAGTCTTAGGTAAAAATACCTCTGCTTTATCTCGTAAAATACCCTCTAATTCTCTTTTACTGTGTTCCGAAATACCGTGAACTTCTTGCAATTTTTGTCGATTTCTTTATGGACTTATAACATGAGTTGAGGCGATTCCCCCTTTTGTGCATACCATTCTAATTCTTCATCCTCTTTATCTCGCATCATTCTTAATTGTTTGTTTATGACTGGTATTTCTTCTAATTTTAGCCTTTGCTCAAAGAGAAGTGTGACATTCCCGAATGTTACGCTACCTTTCCCCATATCTATCATCGCTTGTCTCTCATTTAAAAAATCTGCACCTATAATCAAATCTACAGTTAGTTTAGGTATAATCACGAAGTTGGCTTTGATCTTTTGACCTTGGCACGAAAGAGTTAACCTTGTTTGTCTCGTAACTTCCGCAGCATTGTTTCTAATAGGACCTCTTACTTTAATCTTACGTGTTTTCAGAACTGGCAATTCCTCATTGGCATTACACTGCATGAATAAATTTTCTGAGGACGCAGTCAGTTCACTTCCGCTATCAATTACAATATTGACTGGGATATGCTTTTACCATGGCCTTCACAATTGGTTGAATTTGAAAGGGTTGGTTCTGTTCTTCTTCTTCTTGCATCAACGAATCCTCCACTGAAACCGAGCGAGGTGGCGCAGTGGTTACCACACTGGACTCGCATTCGGGAGGACGACGGTTCAATCCCGTCTCCGGCCATCCTGATTTAGGTTTTCCGTGATTTCCCTAAATCGCTTCAGGCAAATGCCGGGATGGTTCCTTTGAAAGGGCACGGCCGACTTCCTTCCCCATCCTTCCCTCATCCGAGCTTGCGCTCCGTCTCTAATGACCTCGTTGTCGACGGGACGTTAAACACTAATCTCCTCCTCCTCCTCCTCCACTGAATCATACCTGAGTCTTTTCAGGAATTTTCCTTGTGAATTCGAACTTTCTGTAGGATAAGCTTCGACTGCTACTTCTCTCTCTTTTATTTCCTCTTCTCTATTTCTTCCTTCATCTACACTTTCTTCAACATCCTCTACTTTTTCCTCATCCTCGTCTATCTTCTTCGTCGCTACTTCCACATAATCACATCTAAATGCTCTAATTATCGCTTCATAACTTCCTTCATTATATACGTTGGGTTGTGTGCCCACTCGTAACTTATTTTCAACTTCTGTCGACTGCGCATTATCCTCATTGAATTCGGTTTTCCTGGTTTCCATCTCAAATACACTCCTGGAAATGGGAAAAAGAACACATTGACACCGGTGTGTCAGACCCACCATACTTGCTCCGGACACTGCGAGAGGGCTGTACAAGCAATGATCACACGCACGGCACAGCGGACACACCAGGAACCGCGGTGTTGGGCGTCGAATGGCGCTAGCTGCGCAGCATTTGTGCACCGCCGCCGTCAGTGTCAGCCAGTTTGCCGTGGCATACGGAGCTCCATCGCAGTCTTTAACACTGGTAGCATGCCGCGACAGCATGGACGTGAACCGTATGTGCAGTTGACGGACTTTGAGCGAGGGCATATAGTGGGCATGCGGGAGGCCGGGTGGGCGTACCGCCGAATTGCTCAACACGTGGGGCGTGAGGTCTCCACAGAACATCGATGTTGTCGCCAGTGGTCGGCGGAAGGTGCACGTGCCCGTCGACCTGGGACCGGACCGCAGCGACGCACGGATGCACGCCAAGACCGTAGGATCCTACGCAGTGCCGTAGGGGACCGCACCGCCACTTCCCAGCAAATTAGGGACACTGTTGCTCATGGGGTATCGGCGAGGACCATTCGCAACCGTCTCCATGAAGCTGGGCTACGGTCCCACACACCGTTAGGCCGTCTTCCGCTCACGCCCCAACATCGTGCAGCCCGCCTCCAGTGGTGTCGCGACAGGCGTGAATGGAGGGACGAATGGAGACGTGTCGTCTTCAGCGATGAGAGTCGCTTCTGCCTTGGTGCCAATGATGGTCGTATGCGTGTTTGGCGCCGTGCAGGTGAGCGCCACAATCAGGACTGCATACGACCGAGGCACACAGGGCCAACACCCGGCATCATGGTGTGGGGAGCGATCTCCTACACTGGCCGTACACCACTGGTGATCGTCGAGGGGACGCTGAATAGTGCACGGTACATCCAAACCGTCATCGAACCCATCGTTCTACCATTCCTAGACCGGCAAGGGAACTTGCTGTTCCAACAGGACAATGCACGTCCGCATGTATCCCGTGCCACCCAACGTGCTCTAGAAGGTGTAAGTCAACTACCCTGGCCAGCAAGATCTCCGGATCTGTCCCCCATTGAGCATGTTTGGGACTGGATGAAGCGTCGTCTCACGCGGTCTGCACGTCCAGCACGAACGCTGGTCCAACTGAGGCGCCAGGTGGAAATGGCATGGCAAGCCGTTCCACAGGACTACATCCAGCATCTCTACGATCGTCTCCATGGGCGAATAGCAGCCTACATTGCTGCGAAAGGTGGATATACACTGTACTAGTGCCGACATTGTGCATGCTCTGTTGCCTGTGTCTATGTGCCTGTGGTTCTGTCAGTGTGATCATGTGATGTATCTGACCCCAGGAATGTGTCAATAAAGTTTCCCCTTCCTGGGACAATGAATTCACGGTGTTCTTATTTCAATTTCCAGGAGTGTAGCTCTGCAATACTCATTACTTCGTCCTTTCCTCCTACATTCGTTGTGCATGCCTCTGGTAATTCATCTTCCTCGTCAGTATTCTCCCAATTAATTTCGTCCCAACACGGTATTGTTATTTTCTTGTCTTCGTTTTCATCTGGTCCCTGCGGATTTGTTTCTTCCTTCTTCTCTTCTCGTGATAAGATTTTTACTTCTCTGTTTAATTTGCTGCAATTGTCCTGGGTCGGTGCGTCATTCTCTTTGGCATGGGCGCTTAACTGTCAATTTGAACGTTTATCGGCGTTTGGTGGTCTTACCTCCACCTCTTCTATCTGCATTCTCTTTTCTTGTTCAGCTTGTTGATAGTGGTTTCTTTGTTGATAATTTGTCGGTCTATTGGTTCCCCAGTGCGTTCCGGTTGTCGTTATTCCCTCTGTAATAGTTGTTGCCGTTCCTGGGTGAATTATAGTTATTGCCATATTCTCTTCTAAATCCATAACCGGTTCTTTGTTGAAATCTATTGTCGTTTCTTGGTGCGAAGTTATCTCATGGTTCGTAATTATTGTTTCTTTGTACTATGTCTTGTGGATTCCACTGCTTTTTGCTTTCGTTTTCACGTGCGCTTCGTCTTTTTCTTGCGTCGTCTTCCGAAAATATGAACTCTAGTTCCATTAGAATACCTTTAAATGCTTCGACGTCATTGCCTCCGCGACCTACTAATGATTGCTGGTATTTCAATGGTAGCTTCATCGCGTATAATTTAATCAACTCTCCATCACTGTATGGTGCATCTAAGCATTGATTTTCCTTTGCCATGAATTCGAAACATTTCACGGGACTCTTCTCTCCTGAATTTTCAAAATATGGGTTCCGTAATAATTTGTACTTCACTCTGTTCTGTGCTTCGCTGGACCAATATCGTGAGAGAAACTTCTCTCTGAAATCTTCGTACGATCGGCATGTCGCTGCAACATTCTGCATGGTTTCTGAGGCTGTTCCTGACATGTGTGCACATATAAAGTCTAATTTGTGTGCTAGCGTCCAGTGTTCTGGTAATCCTACTCGGAATTGATCAATAAAAATTCGTGGATGTAATGAGTTTCCTTGTCGAAAGTGTTGAAATTTTCTGACTGTGAGGAAATGATCGTTGTCGTGCTTCGTCATAGTTCCATATGCAATTCGCGATTCTTCGCCTCTTTTGTTTCTGATCATTTCTCCCGTCGTTCTTTCCGGTTGTGGTAGATCCATTGGATATTGTCCACTGTAACTTTCGCCTACCCTTGCGTAGTATCGTTGGAGTGGTACGCAATAATTTTCTTCCATCGGTTGTGAACGTGTAGCTGAATGCATTGCACTGTACTCTTCGCGACCTGGCTTTCCATTGTTAGATATTGGTTCGGTATCTTGTCTGGCTAACCTTGCTGCTTCATTGCACGATCCAAACTGTCTTGAAACATACATGTGTGGTTCCGCATGTGTTTGTGATGACGTTTGTTCATCAAGAATTTCGAAACGTGTTTGTTGCTGTGCAGGCTGTCTGATTTCACGTCTGTTACTTTCCGCCTGTGATTGGAATCGCAAATGCGTAATATCTTCGTTAATTGCTTGTTTTTCCGGTGCTGTTACAGATACTGATGTAGTTGCAGACTCTGTGCTTGTTCGATCCTGTTCACTACGCTCTTCAATGGTTTGCAACAACTCTGTTCGCAATTTCTGAAATTGTCGCTTCGTTTGCGCTTCTATTTTGACTATGCGGTTATCATATCTTTTCAGCGCTGCTTTTGTGATACGTTTGTGTAACACACTGTTTTCAAAATTTCATGCGCTGTACCTGCTGCTTGTCTAGTAATTACGTTTATCTGTTTCTCTAGTTTCTTGACTTCTCCCTGGATGTTGTTACGTAATGTTTTGATCTCGTCCTGAATGTCATTACGCAATGTTTGTACGTCCGCTTGTACCTTGTCAATGTCTGTTCTCAATTGATTGTAACCTATTATTAAGTTTCCTATCACTTCTCGAGATTCTTTTGCCTCGTCTTCAATATGACTTAGGTGTAACTGAATTTTTTTGTTTTGTTCTTTAATCGCACGCATTTGTCTCGTGGTTTCTGCATTTTGTTTCGTCATTTCTGCATTCTGAATTTTAATTTGGTTCGCAATTTCTTTATTTTGTCTTGTCGTGGTTTCCGTCATTAATTGTAATAATTCTGCCGGATTGGTGGGTCCTATTGTGTTTTCTTCCGACATCCTACGCTCTGTGTTTTCGCCCAAGTGTTGGTTCGCAACCGATTGCATTGAACTGTGCTGTGACACGTTTCTGCTCGCATTCCTTGTACTCTGTGGTGAGGGAGCTCTGATTACTTGTACTATGGGTTCTACGTATTCAAGACGCAAGTTAGAATCCTCATCGACTGTCTCTCTGCTTTCCTGCTCCTCTGTCGTATGCTGACCTAGGTTTTCTGTGCCTTGACGTACATTATCCTCGTTATGGTGCGTTATATGTCCTATTTCTCGCGATACTGTATCGTCTGTTGTTCTGTCCTCTATTCTCTGTCCATTTTCATGCTGGGTCTCTACCTCAATTCGGTCAAGGTCTCGATCTGCCATTGCAAATCTTTCCGAATCCCTTATTTTCTGTTTTAAAAGCAATTCACGCGCCCTACTTCGAGTCAACATGCGCTCATACGATCTCACGAGTTTCATAAACTTTTTGTTCACACGACTTGACACTACAAAGACTGACAATCCATTCACTTACTTGTTGGGTCAGAACCAAATTGTCAACGATGTATCCGCCACCTGTGCGCTTGCATTGAGGAGAAAACTTAATTCTAACAATATTAAAATTCACAACTTAATTATGGTATTGTCTCTGACAGACTCACTTTTTCTTGAGTACTTTCTTACTATCTATCGCTGCAGCTACTGTTTTCAACTATGTAATACTTTAGGGAAAATTTTTTTTACTACGAACATTTTTCAACAGGATATTTTTCTGACCTAGTGAGGCATGTGGTCGACCTTCAATCATAGTATTTTACCATCCTGGCAGGGTCGCCATTTTCTAAACATTCTGCGTGGTGTCTGTTTGTTATATATCGTGTCTCCCTACCACTTTCGCGCAACGACGCCCTGAATGTGTTTTTTAGGGAATTGACTAGTTTGAACCTGGGACCTGTTGCTGGTAAGGAGACGCCAGACCACACACTACATGTAGAATTCAGAAGAGTTCATTAAGACTAGCGATGATATAACCAAATACTTAATGATTTCAGCGTCAGCTCCACTGCACTCCCTGTAAAAGAATCTTGATACTAACTAAATTTAGTGGATGGGGTTCAAGGCTTTCCTATTTTTAGTTAGCTGGTAAATTAACGTCGAAAAAGCAGTTAAGTTTACCATTGGAAATTTTATTCTACTCACAAAACATTGTTTATAAATTGCACTATTGATGAAAGGAAATGTTTTAATAGAGTATGGTATAAACCAACTGCGTTCAACAAAAATGTGAACGAATATTCCCTGAATGGGTTTCAAAGTTCTACATTGGATCGAAGGATGACCTATGCCATATCACATCTATAATATAGGTTTAAATTAAGTTTCACAAAAGAGAAGACTATCAAAATGGTCTACAGTGACCCTCAATTATCTTCAATTACTTATCTAACTTGTCGTAAATTACAGTGGCTGATGTGGCTTCTCAATAACTATACAACAGAAAAATCATCGCGTTTCAGATTTTTCTTCAAGTGGCAAATGTGAACACCATGAGCTTTAATTGACGATCGTCACTAGTATTACGCAAAAAGGGTATGTAACAGATGAGACTTCTTCAGTTCTGAGTGAAGCCTTATGCACTGTTATGCGGCATCGCGTGGTTCATTACCTTGTCGGTGTTCGTCAGGGGGCGGCGGCCGGCGCAGCTCCGTCCAGCTCACCGTCTCCTAAGCAACTCTTTGTAAAACTTCTCCTTACTACAATTTACCGAAGTTGGTTTAAAAAAACTATCTGGCTGTGTTTTCATCTGACCAATCAGGGTCTCAATGTTAACCTTAAGCTCCACCTACAAAAATTCTGCTTATCCAATGAGAAACGTTATACTTTTCGTGGTGGGGCAATGTTTTTAAAGTTTGCAACGTAACAGAGATGCGAAAAGTCTCACGCTAAAACTTGCAGCTGGTGTGGTCCTTTTAGTGTTATCGTAAGATCTATACTGTTCTTCTGGAGGGCTCTAGCTTTTAACATGGGTTGGGGGGGGGGGGGGGGGGTGGTCTTGACGTAACAGAGACGCGGAAAAGTCTCACGCTAAAACTTGCGGGCGGTGTGGACCTAGCGGTTAGCTGGCGACGTGGGTGTCCGTCCGTCCCTTATTGTAGGGCCTTCCAACTTAACAGGGTTCTGCTCTCGGCTTCTGTTCTCGTTTCTCCCCTCGGAACTGCGTCTGTCCCACGGGGGGAAGGTATGACATGCATTTAGGCATTCTTGTGTAAGTCTGTGGTATTCCATTTGCTCACTCGTGACTCGTATTACTTTGGTTAATTTAATGTCACGATTTATTCGGAGCTATGTGACATACTACTGGATTTGCTTATCATGTCAGGGTTTTCATGGAAGCTGTTGGATTTGCCTGACACCTTACAAAATATCTAAATCTTTCCATTTACGAAACAAATGTTTTATCTATAATTGTAAAATGTAAATACATTGCATGTCGTGTTTCCGCAACTGACTGCCTATTTGGCAAGAGATTGGACTAACGTGGGCCGGGTAAGTGATGTATGGTTTGCTATTTCATTTTTTCCACAGGTGTTACGATTTTGGCCGAAATATTCTCTAGATCTGTCGATATGAGTAAACGTTCGTCTGGAGCAATATTCATACCTACATTGATTATTAGGTGAGGCTGTCCCAGTGAGAGAACTTACGAGCTCTATTGACCAATGTTCTCAGCAGGACGAATGGCGGTGGCTCGACACGTAGAGAGAGATAGATGTCGATGTGCAGAGATTTTCTAGGACCTGCCAGTAAAATCCTCTTTCACTATTGATGTAGCAGGTCACGAATCCTCTGTCGCAACCGCACCTAGGGTTTTGGTCTGCATTTCACTGAACTAACGAATCGGAAATATAGTTGGTTCTCTTTTCGAGTTTTTAGCTAGTTTGTCAACGCGTTTAGGGAAATGTTGAGCCATCTCTGCCTGTGTGAAGCAACACTTATACAGACAACTACACAACCAACTCATACGAAAATGGAATTTAAGCACTCTACATACAGAAAGCAAGCACGATTTTCTATCTAGCGAACGTCGATACTGGTTACGGAAATAAAATAAATAAATTCAGGTTGAAAAGTGGGCCCTGTTTCTTCCCAAGAAACAATTGCGGTTCTTTATTAGATACATATGCTGACACAGCCGCGAATTGTGCCTAATGAGTAAGTCCTTCTTTGGAACTGTAATCTGCGGGAGCATGCGCAATGGGTCGTGTCGTAAACGGTCCTTTGGGAAGATGATAAATGGCGCCGCCTGGGCTACGGGGCTTAATGGGCTCGAGCTTCAGACGATAATTACCGACTGGAGCTATAAACGCTATGGAGAACCCAGCACCGCGGTGATTATTACAAATGTATCCTTGGCGGAATTCTTCACGGTGGGTCTTTATAAACCTCAGCCTTAACACCTCTTACAGGAGTCAGAGAAATTTACAAATTAGAAAATAAATATAAACATGGCTATTAGTTCCTTGAGCTGTTTAGGAACTAGCTTTTCTCTGGTGCGGCCACACACATACAATACAGATAACCGACTAATGAAACTTGCAACATCTAATCAGCCGAATCACACTTTCTTTTGCCTAGCATACGCTATATTTTCCGTCGCTTCAAAATGTGTGTGTGAATTCCTAAGGGACCAAACTGCTGAAGTCATCGGTCCCTTGACTTACACACTACTTAAACTAACTTATGCTACGAACAACACACACACCCATGCCTGAGGGAGGACTCGAACCTCCGGTGGGAGGGGACGCGCAATCCGTGCATGGTGCCTTAAACCTCGCGGCCACTCCGTCGAGTCCGTCGCTTCAGTTCCACTTCTTTCATCCTTGCAAAGCAGCCTCTTTATTGCGTGCAAGGTTTGGATAAAATGATATACTTATCTAAAGTAAAGCAGGTCCATATTTCTCATCCAAATCATACGCGATACGCATCTCGTTTCACGCAGTATCCGACGTTGACGCTTCTGATAAGTCTGCAGTGCCCGTCATGAGTATCAAACGAAAACATTCCATCTTGCAACTCTCCATAACTTTTCTCTTTTCTGTGGGGTCAGTCTTAACATTTTGTAAGCATTTCCCAAAGACAAACTACACCTCAGAATCAGTTAGTTACAGCGGAAATTTTCCTCCAGACTTGTAAGACAAGAGCGTTTTTTTTGTTTTTTTTTCATCACTCTTCTGACTCGTTTGATGCGGCCCGCCACGAATTCCTCTCCCGTGCTAACATCTTCATCCCAGAGTAACACTTGCAACCTAAGTCCTTAATTGTTTGCTGGATGTATTCTAATCTCCGTCTTCTTCTACAGTTTTTTCCCTCTACAGCTCCCACTAGTACCACGGAAGTCATTTCCTCATGTCTTAGCAGATGTCCTATCATCCTGTCCCTTCTCCTTATCAGTGTTTCCCACATATTCCTTTCCTCTCCGATTCTGCGTAGAGCCTCCGTATTCCTTACCTTATCAGTCCAGCTAATTTTCAACATTCCTCTGTAGCACCACATCTCAAACGCTTCGATTCTCTTCTGTTCCAGTTTTCCCAGTCAATGATTCACTATCATACAATGGTGTACTCCAGACGTACATTCTCAGAAATTTCTTCCTCAAACTAAGGCCGATATTTGATATTAGTAGACCTCTCTTGGTCAGTAACTGCTTTTTTGCCATAGCTAGTCGACTTTGGAAATCCTCCTTGCTCCGTCTGTCATTGGTTATTTTACTGCCTACGTGGCAGAATTCCTTAACTTCATCTACTACGTGGCCATCAATCCTGATGTTAAGTTTCTCGCTGTTATCGTTTCTACTATTTCTCATTACCTCCGTGTTCCTTCGATTTATTCTCAGTCCATACCGTGTACACATTAGACTGTTTATTCCGTCCAGCAGATCATGTAATTCTTTTTCACATTCCCTCAGGGCAGCAATGTCATCAGCGAATCGTATCATTGATATCGTTTCACCTTGAATTTTAATTCCACTCCTGAACCTTTCTTTTATTTCCATCCTTGCTTCCTCGATCTACATATTGAACAGTAGGGGCGAAAGGCTACATCCTTGCCTAACACCCTTTTTAATACGACCACTTCGTTCTTGGTCGTCTACTCCTATTATTGCCTCTTGTCCGTTGTACATACTGTATATGACCCATCTCTTCCTATAGCTTACCCCTACTTCTTTAAGAATTTCGAACAGCTTGCACAATTTTACATTGTCGAACGCTTTTTCCAGGTCGGAAAACCCTGTGAACGTGTCTTGATATTTCTTTACTGTTTCTTCTATTATTAACCGCAACGTCAGAATTGCCTCTCTCGTGCCTTTACTTTTCCTAAAGCCAAACTGATTGTCATCCAGCGCATCCTCAATTTTCTTTTCCATTCTTCTGTACATTATTCTCGTAAGCAAGTTGGGCGCATGAGCTGTTAAGCTGATTGTGCGATAATTCTCGCACTTGTCAGCTCTTTCCGTCTTCGGAATTGTGTGGATGATGCTTTTCCGACAGTCAGATGCTATGTCGCCAGACTCATACATTCTACAGACCAACGTGAAGAGTAGTTTTGTTGCCACTTCCCCCAATGATTTTAGAAATTCTCATGGAATTTTACCTATCCCGTCTGCCTTATTTGACCTTAAGTCCTCCAAAGCTTTTTCAATCCTGGTTCTAATACTGGTTCGCCTATCTTTTCTAAATGAACTCTTGTTTCTTCTTCTATCACATCAAACAAATCTGCCCCCTTATAGAGGCTTTCAGTGTCTTCTTTCCATCTATCCGGTCTCTCCTTTGCATTTCCGACAATCATTTCTTTTTCGATGTCTTCACATTTTTCCTGCAGCCATTTCGTCTTAGCTTCCCTGGACTTCCTATTTATTTCATTCCTCAGCGACTTGTATTTCAGTATTCATGAGATTCCCGGAACATTTTTTATTTCATTCTTTCATAGATCAATTGAAGTATTTCTTCTGTTACCCATGGTTTCTTCGCAGTTACCTTGTTTATACTCATATTTTCCTTCACAGCTTCTGTTATCGCCCTTTTTAGAGATGTCCATTCCTCTACAACTTAATTTATTTATTTAGTGTATGGCATCTACAGAGCAAAATTGCACATATACTATTAATTAATATAATAAACGTTATTGCCTACTGAGCAATTCGTTATTGCTGTGTCTATAGCCTTACAGAACTTCAAGCGTATGTCGTCATTCCTTTGTACTCCCGTATCCCACTTCTTTGTGTATTGATTCTTCGTGACTAATGTATTAATCTTGAGCCTACTCTTCATCACTACTATCTGAGTCTATATATGCTCCTGGGTACGCCTTACAATCCAGTACCTGATTTCGGAATCTCTGTCTGACCATGATCTAATCTAACTGAAGTCTTCCCGTATCACTCTGCCTTTTCCAGGTATACCTCCTCCTCTTGTGATTCTTAAACAGGGTTTTTGCTATTATTAGCTGCAACTTGTTACAGAACTCAATTAGTCTTTCTCCTCTCTCATTCCTTGTCCCAAGCCCATATTATGCTATATCCTTTTCTTCTACTCCTTCCCCCACAACTGCATTAAAGTCCCCCATGACTATTAGATTTTCACTCCCCTTTACATACTGTATTACTCTTTCAACATCCTCATACACTTTCTGTGTCTCCTCACCTTCAGCGTGCGACGTTGGCATGTATATTTGAGCTATCATTGTCGGCGTTGGTTTGCTGTCGATTCTGATAAGAAGGACGCTATCACTGAACTGTTCACAGAAATACACTCTCTGCCCTACCTTTCTATTCACAAAGAATCCTACTCCTGTTACACCATTTTCTGCTGCTGTTGATCTTACCCTATACTCATCTGACCAGAAATCCTTGCCTTCTTTCCACTTCACTTCACTGACCCCTCCTATATCTAGACTGAGCCTTTGCATTTCCCTTTTCAGATTTTCTGGTTTCCCTATCAAGTTTAATCTTCTGACATTCCATGCCCCAATTCGTAGAACGTTATCCTTTCGTTGATTATTCACTCTTTTTCTCATGGTCCCCTCCCAGAGATCCGAATGGAGGACTATTCCTGAATCTTTTGCCAATGGAGAGATCATCATGACACTTCTTCAATTACAGGTCACATTTCCTGTGGATACACGTTACGTGTCTTTAATGCAGTGGTTTCCATTGCCTTCTGCATCCTCATACGGTTGATCATTGCTGATTTAGGGGCAGTTTCCCACCCATAGGACAAGAGAGTGCCCTGAACCTCTGTCCGCTCCTCCGCCATCTTTGACAAGTCCGTTGGCAGAATGAGGGTGACTTCTTACGCTGGACGTCTTCGCCCTCCAATGCTGATTATTAATAAAAATTTAAGCAGCGGCGGGATTCGAACCCGGGACCGAAGAAAATTAAATTGTGAATCAGACGCTACCCATAGACCACGGAGAAAAGCCAGGAGATACGAAGAAATCAATTGGTCTACGTCAAAATCAGGCGAAAACTTAGGCGCAAAATGTAGATCAGCAGAATATAGTGGAGGGAGAGTGTCCATTGAGATCTCGATCATGTAATCGGGTACACTAAGCGGGAATTCAAAAGACTAAAGACAACTGAGCCCATGAGAAGGTGCGAATTTTGTGAAATGAAGTAGCAGGCAGCTTCTAATGGAAATTAAAAGCTTATAAAACCCCATTATTACCAAACTGAAGCAGGCTGGTACAGATTACACACGATGAAAAGCTGATCGCACCATTTAGAGAAAAATACCTTTTTCTGAAAAGTCTTAATTGGTGATCAAAGCAAGAAATATAGTGTATAACACTAAAAGCGCCCAAATCGGTAATGTGTTAAATGCTTACCCGTGAATGCGCTTCACATACGCGTTTCAGTTGACAGGAACAGTGGGCTGCTCTGATTATCTAGTGATTATCAAAGAGAAACTGAAGAAACATTTGTTTCTGTGATAAGCGCTTATTTATTGTTACTTCTTGCACCGTAATGAGTTCAAGATACGATAAACGCATATTTAGTGTCGCTTCTTGTAACATAATGAGTAGATGGGGAGTTACGTGCTTTCTGATACAGAAACTGCTTGCTTTCCAAAGGGTATAATATCCCATCGACCTGGAGTTCAATGAAGGTACATTCTCCACATAGCTCTTTGTGCGTGGTTGGAAGGTTTATTCCAGATCAGCGTAAACGACACCTTCCTACTCCCAAACACATTAATTATTCAATAGGTTAGTCACAAGCTCCAAAATAATCTTAGTGACAGTCGTGCCAGTTCTTTGTGGAAGGTTTAGAAATAAGCGGGAATAAATATAATTCAGACTGCGTTCATCAGAGTTACTTAAGGTGATCGTGTCATTTCGATTTTTCTATGTTATCGATGTGCACGTCAGAGAGAGAACTATTTACGTTACTGTTAAACAATCTTGACGTGACACAGTCTTTGTCTCTGTGCAGTCTGATACTTTGTAGTTGAAGTGTGGGTGATGGACGTATTCTGTAGTGCTGTGTTGACTCGTGATTCTATCTTTTAGTTGAAGAAAGACCTATTGTAAAGGACAGCAAGGATGAATATGGTGTATATATTGCAAGGCGAAAGGAATATAAATTTTGAATAAAGTTTCTTTTTCGAAGAGAAAAAGTTTGAGGTAAAACTGTAGCACTGCGCAGCTAGTTTGTCGGGATGATTACTGTCAGCTAGTTAATTTTATTCACTTGCTCAGAGCTAAGAGAAAGACGACCCCACTTCCCAGAATCATGCATTAAGGTATCAACTGATTAAACTATTCAATTTTTATACAAATTCTCTGTTAACATTTTACCCATTTCAAACCGTTGTTCACTTTATTAAGTACAGCATTGTTGAGACCGATGTTATGTGTGAAGATCACGCGAAGTTGTACTCTCCCTTTTTAAATACATACTTCATTCTAAAATCGTCATCTTGAAATATCATTTCATAGGAATAGTTACTCTCCCCATGCCACTGTTTATCATTGCGCGTTACCACATTGCGCCATGTGGTATGCAACAATTTGAATATAGTTTGGAAATTTTATTTAGAAACAGAAATCTAGCTTAGCCACTGTATGCATACTGTTTGCTGTCGTACTTTCGAGAAGTCTCCAACAGTAAGACGCGAAGTAAGTGGAAATTGTGATTATGACCAGATAATTTTCTTTTTTACTTCAGTTGCGCATTTAATACAAAGAGACGTTGTATTCAGACCAGTTGTTTAGTCAAAGGTTTGCATACGAGTTTAAGTGGGATAACAGTTTGTGGGTACAAAGTTTCGGTAATATGTAGGCTTTTATAGAGTAGGCAGTAAAGTTGTTCTAAATGTCATACAGAAACAAGCGCAGTGGGGAGGTTACAGTTAGGCTTGAAAGTGAAAGTCACTAGTGAAGTGAGAGTGAAAAACAGTATCTGTATATGAAACAAGCACAATGATTCAGAATGTCGTCGAGCAGGCTGAGCAGGAGCCAGGTAATGAGTTAGGCTAGTAAAAACAGTCGACATGCTAGGAAGGCATCGAAGAGCACAGTTAGTGTTACAAACTGAATTTCTGCGTCCTCGTACTGTTGATCAGCGGAGAGCTGAGTGGCACCTTCGATGAACAGCCTAACTTTTTGGGTTAACCATGATCAGCCGAAACATAATGACCAGCTACCTAATAGCCAGTCTGTCCACATCTGGCACTGATAAAAGCGACGATGCGTCGTTGCATGGAAGCAATGAGGCTGTGGTGGGTTGCTGGAGGGAGTTGGCACCACATCTGCAAACACGAGTCACCCAGTTTTCGTAAATTCCGTGTAGGAGGGCGATGAACTCTGACACATCGCAGATGTGTTCGATCGGGTTCAGTTCTGGCGAGTTGGAGGGCCAGTACATCAGTTGGAACGCGCAGTTGTGTTCCTCGAACCACTCCATCATACTCGGCGCCTTGTGACATGGCGCATTGTCTTGCTGAAAAATGCTGCTGCTGTCGGGAGATATGATCGTCATGAAGAGATGTACGTGGTCTGCCACCAATGTACGATTCTCCATGGCCGTCACGGTACCTTGCACGAGCTCCACTGGACCCATGGATGACCCTGTGAATGTTCCCCCGGAGCATACTGGAGTTGCCGCCATCTTGTCTCTGTCCGCAGTACAGGTGTCACGGAGCTGTTCCGCTGGAAGACCATTTATTCTCGCCCTCCCATCGGCATGATGAAGAAGGTATCGTGATTCATCATATCATGCACCGCTCTGTCACTGCGCCAACGTCCAGTGCTGATGGTCACGTGACCATTTCAGTCATAGTCTCCGATGTCGTGGAGTTAACATTGGAACATGCACGCGTCGTCGGCTGCAGCAGCCCATCGGTAGGAGGGCATTGTGTGTGTGTGTGTGTGTGTGTGTGTGTGTGTGTGTTCAGACACACTTGTACTCTGCCCAGCATTAGATTCTGATGTTAGTTCCGCCACAGTTTGCTGCCTGTCCTGTTTTACGAATATGGCCAGCCTACCACATCCGACATCTACAATGAGGGGAGGCCGCCCAACCCCACGGTATCTGGACGTGGTTCTTGTTGAAGTCACTCACCACAGTGTTCCTCGAACACCCGACGAGCCGTGCAGTTTCAGAAGTGCTCGTGCCGAGATTGCGGGTCATCACAGTCTGCCCTCGGTGAAACTCAGATAGATCGCGCGCCTTCATCATACTGCACAGGTACAGCATGCTCACCGATACTACATGCTCCGTGCGTGTGTCTGACTAGCAGTCATTCCTCGCCAGGTGACGCTGCTATCGCCTGAACTGGTTTGTATTGATATTTATTTCATTTACAGTACAGAGTAACCCACTGCCTTGAAGTATAAGGTGGGTCGGATGCTTCTAAATTTAACAGCAAAGGCTTCTTATTATTAAAATCTTACTGGAATACAGTTGTTGATGGTTTTTTAAATAATATAAAGAACATAGTATATAAAATTTTCTCTTAGTTTGCAGAGAATTGAATGCTTAACAATCGTTAAAGTGGTTCTATAAAATTTGTTTCTGGCTAGTTGAGGTGAATATAATTTATGTAATGCAAATTTCAAAAAAAGTAATACAATAAGTGTGGTGAAAGTAGGTTGCAATATGTAGAAGGGAGTGAAACGCTATATTTGGATGTATAATATGTATCGATGGTAGGTCAATGGTCATAATATTATGGGTGACCAGTGTACAGTTTGAGCCAAACAGCGAAGAATGATGCACAAGGTCGCCTTACTGGCTACGCCATCGGGGAAGAGAAACATGTCACGATTATGATGTTAGACGAGTAGTCAACAGCATGAAAAATAAGGACTACATTTTTCACAGAATGCCAGCTAGGGCTGTTAGGAACAGTTTGCTTGATGCTGGGTTGCGAGAAATGGTCTCGGCCACATAACTCCTCTCGTGTTTTGTGATTCTGCAGCTCGGTGTAGTAGAAGACACCACTAGAGAGATAATGGTACAAATTTATGTTTAGTAATGAGTAATTTTTAGTTTGACCTCAGTGACGTCCTGTTGTGCATGTGCCAGTGACCTTAATGAACAATTCCGCGCACTACAGTGAAGAGAGTTTTTGTCTGCCATCTATCTACATTTCTGGTCGTTGAGAGAACACTAGTCCATGGCACAGCCAGGACTTACTTATCTGTTACATTGGCCAAAACCACTTCAAGACGTGTTTCCCTTGAGGCGTTCGAGACAGCCAACTCTGCGGGCAATAGACCATGATCCATAGACCAGTTGCGATAACAAGCTGAAGTACTGTAGAATTTTGTTGTCCAAGATGACACTCCATACTTTTATAGTAGTCTCTGTCCTAGACTACAGGCTAGCATTGTAGTTAGAAGAGGCAAAATACGACACTGATACCGTTCTCCATGACGATTTACCTACATGTGAATGTAGGTTCTAGTATCTACTGGGTGCAAAAATACGAACAAAAGACCTGTTGATCTGAAAAAAAGAAAGGATAATAATCTCACAGCAGGAAAAAATAATTAAGCCATAGTTCCTAACGAATCTGGTAGGAGAGGTAGGAAGATATCTCCTTAAATGGTGAAGCTCTCTTCAACTCGCAAGTTGCTATGAACATCGTACTGTTTTACTAGGTTTGATGCTAACATAGGTGGTATACCCTTTCTTTTTCCGATCTTTTACATTATCTACATAGCTATTTATACAAGGCTCTACAGTTCAATGTGGAATACGAATGACTGTGCAAGTTGGGATTTTTATGTTACGAACAGTGACAGAGGTGAAGGAAGTGATGAGAGGCATATGAAACCACTAAGACTGGCCGCGGATAGTAGCCAGGTCATGAGATGCACGGTCTGGCACTTTACGATTGGGCCACCGACCCATGCACTCCTCCTTCTCCGTAATAAGGATGGAAAGAAAAGAAGAAGCTACCTCATGACAAAGGCCAAGCATTCATCTATGAGGAGGAGAAAGAGAATGAACTGAGGCTCAAATTCAGAAATATAGACCATATGCTAAGCAAATTTGTTTCGTGGAACCCTTTGACGGATCCAAGTTAAATAACAATACTGCACAAGCACAACGGAAGCGGCGAGAGAGAAAGAGAGAGATTAAGAGAGAGGTTGAGGAAGGGTGAGAGAGAGAGAGAGAGAGAGAGAGAGAGAGAGAGAGAGAGACAAGAGGATACCAGATTTAAAGGAAATATTTGGACACAAAAAAGCTAGAAAGATCTTTGTGAGGTCTGTCAATGAATTTGACAGCAAGATCATACCTGTGTTAGCAAATCACCATATAGAAGTTTTACAGCTACTTAACAGTACTTACTTCCG
The DNA here is from genome assembly GCF_021461385.2 of Schistocerca piceifrons. NCBI lineage: Eukaryota > Metazoa > Arthropoda > Insecta > Orthoptera > Acrididae > Schistocerca > Schistocerca piceifrons. The sequence continues at coordinate 585,956,158 of NC_060142.1, read as the reverse complement.
AAATGCCTTCACAACAGAAGACAAAGTTAATATTGAATTGAAAGAAATTAAATCGACAGCAATTGAGATATTTATAACAAATAAATGGCAAACGACGTAGCTGCTTCCCCATCGTACACAAAACAAGTCATAACACTGTTGCAAAATCGACGAAAAAACATGCCAAACCCAAACCAAAGCAAAATTCCCAAGGTAACAACGTTTTACCAAAAATCGAAATTGAGTGTAGACTTCAACGTGAGATCCAGAATGAGATTTTCACTCTGCAGCGGAGTGTGCGCTGATATGAAACTTCCTGGCAGATTAAAACTGTGTGCCCGACCGAGACTCGAACTCGGGACCTTTGCCTTTCGTGGGTAAGTGCTCTACCAACTGAGGTACCGAAGCACGACTCACGCCCGGTACTCACAGCTTTACTTCTGCCAGTACCTCGTCTCCTACCTTCCAAACTTTACAGAAGCTCTCCTGCGAACCTTGCAGAACTAGCACTCCTGAAAGAAAGGATATAGCGGAGACATGGCTTAGCCACAGCCTGGGGGATGTTTCCAGAGTGAGATTTTCAATCTGCAGCGGAGTGTGCGCTGATATGAAACTTTGGAATGTAGGAGACGAGATACTGGCAGAAGTAAAGTTGTGAGTACCGGGCGTGAGTTGTGCTTCGGTAGCTCAGGTGGTAGAGCACTTGCCCGCGAAAGGCAAAGGTCCCGAGTTCGAGTCTCGGTCGGGCGCACAGTTTTAATCTGCCAGGAAGTTTCAACGTGAGATGTTTATAATAGTATCCACAAGGGAACTTTTATCTAAACTGACAGAAAATCCGAACAATTTCTAGTCGTCTGTATGGTATGCTAGCGCCAAGACACAGTCAATGTCTTCTCTGTGCGATGGCAATGCAGTACTGTCGAAGAAAGTGCTGCCAAAGCAGATTTACTAAACACAGCCTTCCGAAATGCCTTCAAAAAAGAAGACGAAGTAAATATTCCAGAATTCGAATCGAGAACAGCTGCCAACATGAGTAACACACAAATAAATATCCTAGGAGTAGTGAAGCAACTAAAATCACTTAATAAAAGCAAGTTTTCTGGTCCAGACTATATACCAGTAAAGTTCCTTTCGGAGTAAGCTGATGCATTAGCTCCATACTTAACAGTCAACCGTTCGCTCGACGAAAGATCCGTACCCAATGACTGGAAAGTTACACAGGTCACACCAATATTCAAGAGAGGTAGTAGGAGTAATCCACTAAATTACAGGCCCATATCGTTAACGTCGATATGCAGCAGGATTTTAGAACATATATTGTGTTCTAACATTATGAATTACTTCGAAGAAAAGGGTCTATTGACACACAGTCAAGAAAGATTTAGAAAACGTTGTTCTTGTGAAACACAACTAGCTCTTTACTCACATGAAGTGCTGAGTGCTACTGACAAGGGATTTCAGATCAAAACCGTATTCCTCGATTTCCGGAAGGCTTTTGACGCTGTATTCGTCTCAGTTATGCGACTGGATTTGCGATTCCTGTCAGAGAGGTCACCGTAGTAATTGACGGAAAGTCTTCGAGTAAAACATAAGTGATTTCAGGCGTTCCCCAAGGTAGTGTTACAGGTCCTTTGCTGTTCCTTATCTATATAAACGATTTGGGAGACAATCTGAGCAGCCGTCTTCGGTTGTTTGCAGATGATGCTGTCGTTTATCGACTAATAAAGTCATCAGAAGACCAAAACAAACTGCAAAACGATTTAGAAAAAATATCTGAATGGTGCGAAAAGTGGCAGTTGACCATAAATAACGAAAAGTGTGAGGTCATCCACATGAGTGCTAAAAGGAACTCGTTAAACTTCGATTACACGATAAATCAGTTTAAACTAAAAGCCATAAACTCAACTAAATACCTAGGTATTACAATTGTGAACAACTTAAATTGGAAGGAACAGATAGAAAACGTTGTGAGGGAGGCTAACCAAAGACTGCGTTTTATTGGTAGGACACTTAGTAAATGTAACAGACCTACTAAGGAGACTGCCTACACTACGCTTGTCCGTCCTCTTTTAGAATACTGCTATGCGGTGCGGGATCCTTAGCAGATAGGACTGACGGAGTACATCGAAAAAGTTCAAAGAAAGGCGGCACGTTTTGTATTATCGCAAAATATGGGAGAGAGTGTCACAGAAATGATACGGGATTTGGGATGGAAATCATTAAAAGAAAGGTGTTTTTCGTTGCGACGGAATCTTCTCACGAAATTCCAATCACCAACTTTCTCCTCTGAATGCGAAAATATTTTGTTGACGTCGACCTACATAGGGATAAAATAAGGGAATCAGAGCTCTTACGGGAAGATATAGGTGTTCATTCTTTCCGCGCGGTATACGAGATTGGAATAATAGTGAAGGTAGTTCGATGAATCATCTGCCAGGCACTTAAATGTGATTTGCATAGTATCCATGTAGATGTAGATGTAGAACATGATGGTTGTAATTAATTTTTCGCTACTTCAGAAAGCCCCTACAGAAAAACGAGTGATCGCAGGACGATGAAACTTTGTGGAAAAATTTGTAAAGACATGCGGAAGGGAAAACGAATAAACCATTGAAAGAAACACATTTAATTTTCACATGAGAGGTTAACACTTGTTAATTGCGCACCGTGTTTACGTTCCGGGCTACAAACGTTGCTCACTGTGACAACCGTTTCCATCAATAACAGCCTGGAAATTTGTACGGACACCAAGCCACAATTGTTCGCCGCAATTTTCGAACTGTCGTGACACAGTTCTTGCACTGTTTGAAGATCGCACATTGCGTCCAGCATTCTCAGCTATGGCAACAGCAGCTCCAAGAATCTGTGAGTCAATTGGCCGTCGGCCTCTCCCAGGAGCATTACCCAAATCGCCAGTTAATTCGAACTTCCAAATGATGTTTTGCAACCACGGTGCGGAAGAGGAACTTTCCGTATTCTATTAATGCGTCGATATTCGTAAAGAACAGCAGCACTATTGCTGCTCAAACAGCTGACACTAACAGCACTAACAACCAAATCCTGCAGCGCACACTCTGAACAGCATTCCCATAAAATTGACTACTCATACGGTAAATAGTTTTCCGTCCTACGCTGGCTCAAGTAGTGAAAGTTTTACTATAACCACTCTGTATATCTACATAATACACATACTGCAAGCCAGTGTAAAGTGCACAACGGGAGTACTCCGTCCCAGTGTTATCGATTATTATCTGTCCTGTCCCATTCGAGTATTGAACGAGGGAAAAGCGATGTCTATACGTCTCTGAATAAGTTCTAATCTATCTTTATAGATAAAAGCTGATATACTAGATAGAAAAAAACGCTATGGGCAACCCTCTGTGTCCTCTATTCAACACGGAGAAGAATTTCTGTTTCTTCTAGCCGCAATGTATCGTAAATCACCGGAACAACGGAAAGTCTCACGTGACTGTAAAAAACGACTTGGATATGACTAAAGAAAATATTGCAACCAGTAACACTTTTTGGTTGAATAATTTATTTCACCTTAGCTAGTTTCGGGCCTGGACCCATCGGCAGTCACCAGCGAGAATTCCTCGTACAAATTTCACACATTTGTCCTATAATATAACAGAATATTCGTGATTTTCTTGTTTGTGAAGTTTGCACATCATATAAAATGATTTTAAGTTTTGCTTGATTCAGGAAAGTTTTATCTTATACACCGCAACATAGGAGTCTGTATCAGCCATATGTAACATGCTGAACATAAGTTAGACTAAAGACAAGATGGCGGACACATGTGACTACACTTGAAGTCACATCACCAAGTGATTTGGTTGGCTCTACAGTAGAATACGATGGTACAATAACAGAATACTTGTATATCTCTGATGTATATTATTTCAAAACATTCTTCTTGTTGTAGATCTCGATGGAAGCTATGAATTAAACCTTAAACAATAGTAGCAGTAACAGTGAATTTTTTCTGTAGACCTATTCTCTCTATCTGTACAACCTTATAGAAACTGGATGAAATTTGTAGGAACATTTGGTTTCTTAACCGTAATTGGTCAAGCAAATTAAAGTCATGTCTGTTTCTTCTGGCAAATTCATATTTACTTCTTTCTCCCTTATAAGGTCGAGGAGACGACCTGGCACCCACTTTTCTATAACTCAAATCGACACTAACAATTTCACAAGGAATAATAGTAAAAATTCAGGAAAGAGCAAGCTCAGTCTACCAACAAAGAAGCGTCTGTCCTGTTGAATTTCTTCCTCAATACTTGTTTTGAGTTCGTCAGACACAACTGAGAGTCGGCCAAATCGTTCGTCTCTATGAATATTCCTTCGTCCTCTTTTAGCACGATGCACCGTATTTCGAACTAAAACTTCATTCACTACATTTGCAAAATATTTGATCAGGTGAACATCCGCAACTGAAGAATATATTTGTAGAATAGAAGTCCGCTTCAGCTGCCAGTAATTTCCTTTGTTTTATTCCATGACCAGTTTCGAAGCTTAAAGCTTCAACTTCAGGTGTCACCAACTAATTATTGTAACATAGATGTGTGTCGGTCGGGTCAGGCAGTGATGGAGATCACACGGAACTGTTGTGCTCTCCAGCCGGGTGGTTGATGATCCCTTGCTCCTACGCGTTTGTTTGATGGGTGTGTAATCCGTCGCGATCCGACCGCCATACATTTATGTTCCCACAGTTATTTGGTGGCACCTGCTGATGAAGCTTCACGATTCGAAACTGGTCGTGGAATAAAACTAAGGAAATTACTGGCAGCTGAAGCGGATTTTTATTCTGCAAACATCACATTTCGATAAATTTCCAGCCGGCCCAAGTGGCAGAGCGGTTGTAGGCGCTTCAGTCTGGAACCGCGCGACAGCTACGATCGCAGGTGCGAATCCTGCCTTGGGCATGGGCGCGTGTGATGTCCTTAGGTTAGTTAGGTTTAAGTAGTTCTAAGTTCTAGGGGACTGATGACCTCAGAAGTTAAGTCCCATAGTGCTCAGAACCATTTGAACCATTTTTGATAAACTTCCGTCATCTGCCCACAACTTTCCATAGGGTGTTTACGGAAAAAGTTCAAGGCAATCGTAAAATGCATTTTAGACAGGTACGTGCCGAGTAAAACTGTGAGGGACGGGAAAAACCCACAGTGGTTCAACAACTACTGCGAAAGCAAAGAGAGCTTCACTCCAAGTTTAAACGCAGCCAAAACCTCTCAGACAAACAGAAGCTAAACGGTGTCAAAGCTAGCGTAAGGAGGGCTATGCGTGAAGCGTTCAGTGAATTCGAAAGTAAAATTCTATGTACCGAGTTGATAGAAATTGCTAGGAAGTTCTGGTGTTACGTTAAATCAGTAAGTGGATCTAAACAGCATATCCAGACACTCTGGGATAATGATGGCATTGAAACAGAGGATGACACGCGCAAAGCTGAAATACTAAACACCTTTTTCCAAAGCTGTTTCACAGAGGAAGTCCGCAGTGCAGTTCCTTCTCTAAATCAGCGCACGAAAGAAAAAATGGCTGACATCGAAATAAGCGTCCAATGAATAGAAAATCAACTGAAATCACTCAACAGAGGAAAGTCCACTGGACCTGACGGGATACCAATTCGATTCTACACAGAGTACGCGAAAGAACTTGCCCCCCTTCTAACAGCCGTGTACCCCAAGTCTCTATAGAAACGGAAGGTTCCAAATGATTGGAAAAGAGCACAGGTAGTCCCTGTTTTCAAGAAGGGTCGTCGAGCAGATTCGCAAAACCATAGGCCTATATCTCTGACATCGATCTGTTGTAGAATTTTATAACATGTTTTTTGCTCGCGTATCATGACATTTCTGGAAACCCAGAATCTACTCTGTAGGAATCAACATGAATTCCGGAAACAGCGATCGAGTGAGACCCAACTCGATTTGTTTGTTCATGAGACCTACAAAATAATAGATACAGACTCCCAAGTAGATGCCATTTTTCTTGACTTCCGGAAGGCGTTCGATACAGTTCCGCACTGTAGCCTGATAAACAAAGTAAGAGCTTACGGAATATCAGACCAGCTGTGTGGCTGGATCGAAGAGTTTTTACCAAACAGAACACAGCATGTTGTTCTCAACAGAGAGACGTCTAGAGACGTGCCACAGGGGAGTGTTATGGGACCATTGCTTTTCACAATATATATAAATGACCTAGTAGATAGTGTCGGAAGTTCCATGCGGCTTTTCGCGGATGATGCTGTAGTATACAGAGAAGTTGCAGCATTAGAAAATTGCAGCGAAATGCAGGAAGATCTGCAGCGGATAGGCACTTGGTGCAGGTGTGGCAACTGACCCTTAACATAGAAAAATGTAATGTATTGCGAATACATAGAAAGAAGGATCCTTTATCTTATGATTATATGATAGCGGAACAAACAATGGTAGCAGTTACTTCTGTAAAATATATGGGAGTATGCGTACGGAACGATTTGAAGTGGAATGATCATATAAAATTGTTGGCAAGGCAGGTGCCAGGTTGAGATTCATTGGGAGAGTCATTAGAAAATGTTGTCCATCAACGAAGAGGGTGGCTTACAAAACACTCGTTCGACCTATACTTGAATATTGCTCATCACTGTGGGATCCTTACCAGGTCGGTTGACTGAGGAGATAGAGAAGATCCAAAGAAGAGCGGGGCGTTTCGTCACAGGGTTATTTGGTAAGCGTGATAGCGTTACGGAAATGTTTAGGAAACTCAAGTGGCAGACTCTGCAAGAGAGTCGCTCTGCATTGCGGTGTAGCTTGCTGCCCAGGTTTCGAGAGGGTGCGTTTCTGGATGAGGTATCGAATATATTGCTTCCCCCAAATTAATACCTCCCGAGGAGATCACGAATGTAAAAGTAGAGAGATTCGAGCACGCACGGAGGGTTTCCTGCAGCCGTTCTTCCTGCGAACCAAAACATGACTGGAACAGGAAAGGAAGGTAATGACAGTGGCACGTAAAGTGCCCTCCGCCACACACCGTTGGGTGGCTTGCGGAGTATAAATGTAGAGGTAGAGGTATGGTGGATGTTTATTGCACTCATAAACCGCCATTGCACTAGAAATGTCACACTTGGAGGGGCTGTCAAATATTTTAAAACTGCACAAATAAACAGTAAGCGACCGCTCCTACTCGCTGTTGCCATCACACTGGCGCCAAAGGTTAGGTACGTCTATGGCGGAGAATTGCGCTCCTTGCCAGGACAAAGCGTCCTTTACATTCAGAAAGACCGTCGTGTTTTCAAACTTCCCAGTAGAAAGCTACAGATCTTTAAATTGGAAAAACGGAGAAGGTATCATGTTGGTAGAACATTTCTGATTCAGCATGATGCAGATTATATCCATCAAAAAATATGAAGAACTTAATAGAGCAGCTTGAAAGAAGTATTTAAAACAATTAAAATAAGACTAAAATAACACACAACCAGGAGCTTGTTGTTTCTGTAGTCTTCAATCCGAAGAAAGTTTTTATGCAGCTCCCCAGACTACTCTATCCGGTGCAAGCCTTATCATCTCCAAATGACTACTGGAAACTGCATCCATTTGAACCTCCATACTGTATTCATCTCTTGGTCTCACTCAATTTTTACCCCCACATCCACCCCCTCGTACACCCCACCAATACAATAGTGGAAATCATTATAAAAGCATGGATAATTGTAGGAAAATGAACTTTGCAGTTGGAATAGTTGTGCACAATATATATGCAGTGGTATGAGATCCAGTACATCAACAGACGTAGTCAGATGGTATCGCATCAATGTCGGTAGTACAGTATACAACGAAACATCAACGATTCGGATGATGGTGGAAATCAGTACAAAGGCGGTCGCTCTGATGTTAGTGATTGCGTATGTTCTTTTACTTCAAGTAAGAAACACACCAATAGCGACAGTTTGTGTTATGTACATAAACCACGGGTGCGACAATGTCACGGGGAAAACAGTTATCATGAGATCAAAAATTAAAAATCAGTGCATACAAGAATATGTGGTACTCTAATCGTCAAATCTCAAAGAAGTTGAACTGTTTAAGTACAGTGACTGATAATTTAGTTACTTTGGGCGTGTGATATGGACAGAACGGAAAGCATGGCCACCAAGTATAAGATTATCTGAGGCATTGAAACGGTTACTTTTGATCAAAACAAGGCGGGCAAGCCGTTATTTTTCTCAGTCTGGTGCTGATTTATAGTTGCCTAGTAACTGCTAGACGTGTACGACAAATTTTGTCAAACGAAAAAAATCTTTCATTCAAGAAACGACTGCAGAAGCCTGCTGTATCACTCAAACATAAACACGCTGGATTGACGTTTACTGAAAAACGTATGTCATTCAACTCTGAGAGTGATCTTCAGTGATGAGATAATGGATTTCAATATTACTAGTATGATCTGAGAACAAGGTAAGAGCGAGCAGAAATTTTCGTACTGGGAATGTTATGGTTTGGGCAGGCTCCTGTGCTAAAGGCAAATCAGGCACTGTTTGGCTGAACACTAGAATGGACTGTAACGTGTCCACTGAGATGCCAGAGACAGAATTGATTAGAATGTATGAGGACCTAGGATACGAAAGTCAAATGTTTTAACAAGATATGTATCTACGCATGTTTCTGATGCAACCAAAAAGTGGTTTGAAGATAAAGATATCGATGTCTTGCCCGTGTCTGCGTATATCCCGGATACGAACTCTGTGAAAAACCTTTGGGCAACACTCGCAAGGCGTCTTGATCACAGTGGAAGGTAATTTGAGGTCACATGCTGGCTGAAAAGTGCGATAGGAGAAGAGCAGGCGACAATATCACAGCCAGAACTACAAACCATAACAAAATCAGTGACGAGGAGAATTTTTGAGGTAATTAGGAAGTTATAAGAGTCGAGGGGCATGAAAGGGAAGCAGTGGTTGGGAAGGGAGTGAGACAGGGTTGTAGCCTGTCCCCGATGTTATTCAATCTGTATATTGAGCAAGCAGTAAAGGAAACAAAAGAAAAATTTGGAGTAGGTATTAAAATCCAGGGAGAAGAAATAAAAACTTTGAGGTTCGCCGATGACATTGTAATTCTGTCAGAGACAGCAAAGGACTTGGAAGAGTAGTTGAACGGAATGGACAGTGTCTTGAAAGGTGGATATAAGCTGAACATCAACAAAAGCAAAACGAGGATAATGGAATGTAGTCAAATTAAGTCGGGTGATGCTGAGGGAATTAGATTAGGAAATAAGACACTTAAAGTAGTAAAGGAGTTTTGCAATTTGGGGAGCAAAATAACTGATGATGGTCGAAGTAGAGAGGATATAAAATGTAGACTGGCAATGGCAAGGAAAGCGTTTCTGAAGAAAAGAAATTTGTTAACATCGAGTATAGATTTAAGTGTCGGGAAGTCGTTTCTGAAAGTATTTGTATGGAGTGTAGCCATGTATGGAAGTGAAACATGGACAATAAATAGTTTGGACAAGAAGAGAATAGAAGCTTTCGAAATGTGGTGCTACAGAAGAATGTTGAACATTAGGTGGGTAGATCACGTAACTAATGAGGAGGTATTGAATAGGATGAGGAGAAGAGAAGTTTGTGGCACAACTTGACTAGAAGAAGGGATCGGTTGGTAGGAAATGTCCTGAGGCATCAAGGGATCACAAATTTTGCATTGGAGGGCAGCGTGGAGGGTAAAAATCGTAGAGGGAGACCAAGAGATGAATACAGTAAGCAGATTCAGAAGGATGTAGGCTGCAGTAGGTAGTGGGAGATGAAGAAGCTTGCACAGGATAGAGTAGCATGGAGAGCTGCATCAAACCAGTCTCAGGACTGAAGACCACAACAACAACAACTATTAGGAAGAACAGAGGTTGGACAGAGTACTAACAGTGGAACAGTACAACAGGACAGTGAGTGCCTTTACACTAGTTTCCACCGAGGAAAAGCAAACGCCTAATTATGTTATTCGTATTACGAAAGAACTGTTTATGTCTTATAAGTATCTACTACTTTCATTACTAATTAGATTCAGTGTGCTTCAGACATTGTACTATTACTTTCGTAGAAACCCTGCCTTCATAATGGTATCTGCTACTGTACTAAATATACGATTCCTTGAAGTCTCAGAATGCGTGCTATTACCTGATCCCTTCTTTTAATCACGATACCAACATACCAAGAAGAAATTATACAGATGAACAACAAAGGTATAGAAGCAGTTTATGAGGTTGCAAAGCTTTAATGAAGAAAATGTCCCCTTTGGTAAAATAAAAAGGGTTTCGAAAGTTAATTTTCAGTTTTGTGTGAAAACGAAAGTTTACACTCAGTGAGGGCGAGGAGTAGTTATGAAGTTTCAGTTTCACCTCGAAAAAATTAATGATACGTAATTACTTTTTTAATATTTTCAACTTTGAAAAAAGAGCTCCTGTTGCCACTGAGATACGGGCCTTTAATATGAAAATCATTAAAAAACTGACGGTTGATTAGCGACGAATAGGGAGGTGCATGTTGGAAATTACCAGGACAGGCGGGAACACAGACATATGTATTAGGGGGCAGACTGGAGCGCAAGCCGTAATTACGACGGTACAGAAAATATCATGGTGGCGGGCAGGACAAATTGCCATCTTAGTGGATGGTATGCGGACCAAATAATTCTTTGAAAATACCGACATTACTACCTGATGGAGGCTGGCAGAAGATACTAGAAAACATGTAGGGGGAATATAGAGGCATACTGCGTCAAAATGTCCGGAGGAGACCTTAACTGAACAGTGGATATCAAATGGTGATGATACTGATTACGTTATTGAGGAGTTTAAACTAGGCATTTTGTTCAATAAGGAACACATAATTTATGCACCTGCTTTGGAATATGATCACTTAAAAAACAGTATTGCGGTGATTAAAATCAGTTCTTCTAGTTTTGGACTATCACTACAAAATAGCAGCCACAGCGTGCGATACAGAGTAAGAATTCTTTTACATCAGAGCGTAATATCAGACAGCCGTTCATATGACGATGATGAGCGCGTCATTTACTGTACTAATTCCGATGCATGAATCGTATGAGATCATGATCAGCATGCTTTTCGGCACAACAATGAGGCCGACCAAGTATCGTGGTAACACAAGGTATCGTGGGGAATCATCAGTGTCAACAGTAAGTCTAGTCTGTGTATACTTGTAACTCAGCACGATCCAGCCACTACACTTATACAGAAATACAGCCTCCCAAGTCATGCTCGAAATTTCTAAGTCGTTTTCGCAACACCGCTGCACTGCTTCTACCACGGGTGATCATGTTGTCAGTCATGTCACCCAAAGGACATGCATGGCTTATGGCAGGCGTAAGTTCCCATTAGCTTTGCAAGCAAATCAGTACCAACACTGCTTGTGTAAATGGAATACTTCAGTAAAACAACAACTGCTTATTTGAATTCGTGCAACGCACTATAATAGCTATTAGTTTAATTCGTAACTACGTTTCAGCGTTTCTGCAGTACTTTGCTCGTAACTACACTCGTTCGTTTATGCAGCTATCACTTACACGGGGCCACTTCTTCATTCCCTTCGCATGATTTTTTTTTTCATTAACGAACTCTTATCGTCTAAGTTATTAGTTGCCTCAGAATGTACCCTTTCGCTTTACTAGACCGATCAAACCTGTAAATTGTAGATAGCGAAATATGTTAGAAACGATAACTGAAGCAATGCTGCGAGCATATTCTCAATTGTAGTGACATTTACCCTGCTTAAAATGAATTTCGTCAGCAAGAAAAGTGAAAAGTTTTCTTCTGAAGGAGACAACGGTCAGTATTTCAAAGATGAAAGTTCGTAACTTCAGTTGGGGTCGTATGACATAATTTCTATATTCTAAAGGGAATTTAGAACATTAGGGAATGTAACTCTGTTAGGGCCGTTAGTTGATCATTCTCGTTAACATTTCGATATTGTAGCTTGCAGGGTGAGGATTTCCTTCTGTCATTTGATAGCTTCGATCATAGCTACACGTACATCTACATCTACGTGATTACTCTGCTATTCACAATAAAGTGCCTGGCAGAGGGTTCAATGAACCACCTTCAAGCTGTATCTCTACCGTTACACTCTCGAACGGCATGCGGAAAAAATGAGCACTTAAATTTTTCAGTGCGAGCCCTGATTTCTCTTATTTTATCATAATGATCATTTCTCCCTATGTAGGTGGGTGCCAATAGAATGTTTTCGCAATCACAGAAGAAAACTTGTGATTGAAATTTCATGAGAAGATTCCGTCGCAACGAAAAAGGCCTTTGTTTTAATGATGGCCACTCCAATTCACGTATCGTGTCTGTGACACTACCTCCCCTATTTCGCGAGGTGCCCTTCTTTGTACTTTTTCGATATCATCCGTCAGTCCCACCTGATGCGGATCCCACACTGCACAGCAATACTCCAGAATAGGGCGGACAAGCGTGGTGCAAGCAGTCTCTTTAATGGACCTGTTGCGCCTTCTAAGTGTTCTGCCAATGAATCGCAGTCTTTGGTTTGCTCTACCCACAATATTATCTATGTGATCGTTCCAATTTACGTTATTTGTAATTGTAATCCCTAAGTATTTAGTTGAATTTACAGCCTTCAGGTTTGTGTGACTTATTCCGTAATCGAAATTCAGGTGATTTCTTTTAGTACTCATGTGAATAAATTCACACTTTCCCTTATTCAGGGTCAATTGCCACTTTTCGCACCATACAGATACCTTACGTAAATCATTTTGCAAGTCGTTTTGATCATCTGATGACTTTACAAGACCGTAAATGACTGCATCATCTGCAAACAATCTAAGACAGCCACTCAGATTGTCTCCTATGTCGTTAATATAGATCAGATAATCTAATACTAGATAAACTAATACTCTTCCGACAGAATATAACGGCTCGAAGACTTAAATTAATAGATCATCCACAAAATCATTTGAGACTCTAAATCAATGTCTTTTGCTCGCTGTTTCTCAAATGTTGTCTTCACTTGTAATGTATTCTCCTGTGTTACGAAGGCACATAAACGTAGTCTGCAGTTTGCATCTCGCCGTCAAGCAGAAAGCTTGGAGGTGCTGCTCGGAATAGCCAGTTATGTTAAGTAGATCGTAGGAAGACCAAGGCGAACCGCCAGCATCAAGATCTGCCCACTACTCTGCATCTTCATAACGCCTGCTCAAGTTTAGGAAACAACGATGCCGTTCATTTCTTCAGGGTTAACACACGAACGACATCCAACCCCCCACGAGAATGGTTTTCCCACATCCTCAAAATAATAGAAATAATGACGTCGATCGATGGCATTTTAACCTGCAGGCAATACTACCTTCGCGATCGCGAAAGACTGGTATCAAGACCGGGCTACAGCTGTGGTCCACTTCTCAGCTCCCTCTTAGTCTCACGACACTTGCCACATCGTGCAGTTCCTTAACCTGATGCATACAGTCCGCCCCCTGTTGTTGGCGAGCGGTGTCGTTAGGTGGCTAAGACGCAGGAATCCCATTCCGAAGGATCACATCCACGACAGAACGCCAACCTTTATGTATTCTGTCTGATTCTAAAATGATTTTAGGCGTATTAGGAAAATATAATTTACTGGCGAACCCAACAATGCTTCGAAATTGCTACATATAAACACATCAAAAAAAGTTTTGCATCACTTCGATTCCGAGAGTTCCGGAACCTGGACAGAAAACTGGAAAAGAGATCTACATAAACATCATTTCCATCCTTCTTATTGCTCACGAAAACCACACATTGCATGGTGTAACACCATACAGCGAGATCTTCAGAGGTGGTGGTCCATTAAGTCCCATACGATTTCTCACACACATTTTGTGGTGGTCCAGACTGCTGTACACACCGGTACCTCTAATTCCCAGTAACACGTCCTCTTGCATTGATGCATGCCTGTAATCGTAGTGGCATACTATCCACAAGTTCATCAAGGCACTGTTGGTCCAAATTGTCCCACTCCTCAACGGCGATTAGGCGTAGATCCCTCAGAGTGGCTGGTGGGCCGCGTCGTCCATAAGCAGCTCTTTTCAATCTATCCCAGGAATGTGCGATAGGGTTCATGTCTGGAGAACACGCTGGCCACTCTAGTCGGTCGATGTCGTTACTTTGAAGGAAGTCATTCACAATATGTGCACGATGGTGGCACGAATTGTCGTCCATGAAGACGAATATATCGCCAATATTCTGCCAATATGATTGCACTATAAGTTGGAGGGTGGCATTCAAGTGTCGTACAGCCGTTACGGCGCCTTCCATGACCACCAGCGTTGTACGTCGGCCCCACATAATGCCACCCCAAAACAGCAGGGAACCTCCGCCTTGCTGCAGTCGCTGGACAGTGTGTCTAAGGCGTTCAGCCTGACCGGGTTGCATCCAAACACGTCTCCGACAGTATGCTGGTTGAAGGCATATGCGACACTTATCGTTGAAAACAACGTGATGCCAACGCTGAGCGGTCCATTCGGCATGTTTTTGGGCTCATCTTTACCGCGCTCCATGTTGCCTTGGTTGCAAAGATGGACCTCGCCATGGACGATGGGAGTTAAGTTGCGCATCATGCAGCCTATTGCACACAGCTTGAGTTGTAACACGACGTGCTGTGACTGCATGGGTGTAGATATTTACTTTATTGACACCATTACGCAGCTGCAGTCTGCTAAGTATCTGGAAGAGCAGCTGAACGAAATGGACAGTGTCTTGAAAGGTGGATAGAAGATGAACATCAACAAAAGTAAAACGGGGATAATGGAATGTAGTCGTATTATGTCAGGTGACGCTGAGGGAATTAGATTAGGAAATGAAACACTTAAAGTAGTAGATTAGTTTTGTTATGTGGTGAGCAAAATGATGGTCGAAGTAGAGAGGATATAAATTTTAGACTGGCTATGGCAAGAAAAGCGTTTGTGAAGAAGAGAAATTTGTTAATATCGAATGTAGATTTACCGGGTGTAGAAGTAAGAAACCGGAATTTGGATGCAATAATTACATGTCTGTTGCTTGCAACTGATAAACAATATTTTATTCAAAATAATCTCCATTGCTTGTTACAAATTTCTCCCACATTCAGGCTATGAATGGCACGCCAACAAACATTTCTTCTTTTGAAGCGAATCAGTCAGCGAGCGTTGTTCAGCGAGAGCGTGTCCCAGTGAAGCAAATAGATAATAAACGGACGGAGCAAGTGTGGAGAATAAGCCGCATGCCCTAGCATTTCCCAACTGAAGGTCTCGATCGTCTCCCTGACCCGTTTTGGTGTGTGTGATGGAGCGTTATTACAAAGCAATGACATTGTGTTGCTTTTTTACATATTCCTGTCATTCTTCGCGTAATGCTTGATTTAAATCGATCATTTGTAGTAGGTAGCTATCAGTGTTAACGGTTTCACCAGGTTTTAGCAGCTCATAATAGATGACGCACTGCTGATCACACCAAACACAGAGCATCGTCTTCGTTCCAAAGCGATTTTGTCTTTCAGTGAATGTCGATGGTTTGCCTGGATTCACCCTTGATTTACGACACCTAGGATTCTCAAAATATATCCATTTTTGTCACCTGTCACTATTCGATGGAGAAACGACTTTCTTTTGTATCTAGCGAGTAGCACTTCACAAGTGATCTTTCAGTTTGCTTGCTGCCATTCATTCAGGTCATGAGGAACCCATTTTCCCACTTTCTGCACGTTCTCATAGCTTTCAACCGAAGAGAAACGGCTTTGTGCGTCACATTCAATTATTCTCCGAGTTCCTGTTGAGTCTGAGTATCATCTTCATCCAATAAGGAATGCAATTTGTTGTCATCAAACTTTTTCGAAAAGCATTCGATGCGATTCTGCAGCAGTTTTCTTCAAATCACAACAGAAAACCAATGTTGTCTGCAAATCGAAGTTCGTAGACACAAAATTCGACACATTTACGGATTTGAAACAGATACCGATGTATGAAACTTGGGTTACTGGGTGTTGACATTCGTCGTCAGCTGTTATAGGAAGCAGATGGCGCTGCAGACGCGGTGTCACGGGCCCCACACTGACGGCTAGCACCATCTATAGGGAAAATGTCTTTTCTGAAAGTATTTGTATGGAGCGTAGCCATGTACGAAAGTGAAACATGGACTATAAATGGTTTAGACAAGAAGAGAATAGAAGCTTTCGGAAAGTGGTGCTCCAGAGGAATGCTGAAGATTAGATGGGTAGATCACGTAAGTAATGAGGAGGTACTGTATAGAATTGGGGAAGAGTGTCGCACAACTTGACTAGAAGAAGGGATCGGTTAGCAGGTAACGTTCTGAGGCATCAGTTATCACCAAATTAGTACTGGAGTGTAGCATTGAGGATACGAATTCACTAACACCGTTCATAGGGATGTGTATGGCAGCAGCCCTTCGAAGACGATGAGGCTAGAACAGATTACTGCAGCTAGCGCCAAGCCTGCATAGCTGCTTGCCTGCGACAGCTAGCTACTTGCCTGCGACAGTAACATTACAATCCACAAGCTCGACGAGAAATTGATAAGCATTAATAACAACTTTGACAAACTGCCTGCTGGCTTCTGTCTCGGGTTCTTCGGCCGACGTTCATCTAATGATTTTTCTGACGTTTCGCCAGCACGAGTGGCTGGCATTGTCAAAGCTTCACTCTCCATTGCCGGTGGTGAACTGGAGCCGAGCTCGCGGGCGCAGACTATATGTACCTGGCGCGCCAACGTCCGAGGGCTTCTCCGCGGTCATTTCCGGTGCGGTTCTCCTCTTGCTACCTGCGACGGTCGTTCGCTGCAGTACGGGAAGCCAGGATCCGTTTACCTTAAGGCTTTCCTCTTTCTTGTTCAAACTATTCGCGTGTTTTTGTATTTCCACAGCTTCTCCGAACAAGCGCGTGTGATAGTGCTTCTCTACAGCCAGAACTTCCGTGTCGGCGAATTTTATTACGTGGTCGGTCTCATTCAGTGCGTGCTCTGCCACGGCCGATTTCTCCACCTGCCCCAACCTGCAATGTCGTTTATGCTCTTTGATCCTGGTGTTAATGGATCGTCCAGTCATTCCAACATAAACTTTTCCGCATGTGCATGGTATACGGTATATTCCCGACATTGCAAGTGGGTCTCTTTTCTCCTTCGCCGATCTAAGACACTCTTTGATCTTCCTTGTCGGTTTGAAAATCGTCTTTACGCCATGTTTGCACAATATACGGCCGATTCTGTCCGTTACACTTCTAATATAATTTGTGGAGTACCCATTGCTCCTCAGGACAGTTTCCAGGTGTTGCATTTCTCGTTTGAGGTGTTGCGGCTCACATATTCGTCCTGATCTCGTTACTAGCGTACTAATCATGCCTCTTTTCTGGCTCGTGTGGTGGTTTGACAGTTTGTGCAGCTATCGGTCCGTGTGTGTCGGTTTTCGATGCACACTGTGTCCCAGGTTTTCGCCGTTCCTTGTGACCAACACATCTAGAAATGGCAGTTTCTTGTCCTTTTCTACTTCCATGGTAAATGTTATGTTGGCATGGAGGCTGTTCAGGTGTCTGAGGAAGTCACCGAGCTGTTGTTCACCATGGCTCCACACCACGAAAGTATCATCGACGTACCTGTACCACACCTTAGGTTTGCAAGTCGCCGAGCCCAGTGCCTGTGCTTCGAATTGTTCCATTAAGAAGTTGGCCAGCACTGGACTGAGAGGACTACCCATGGCGACGCCTTCCAGCTGTTCGTAGAAATCGCCATTCCACGTGAAATACACTCCTGGAAATGGAAAAAAGAACACATTGACACCGGTGTGTCAGACCCACCATACTTGCTCCGGACACTGCGAGAGGGCTGTACAAGCAATGATCACACGCACGGCACAGCGGACACACCAGGAACCGCGGTGTTGGCCGTCGAATGGCGCTAGCTGCGCAGCATTTGTGCACCGCCGCCGTCAGTGTCAGCCAGTTTGCCGTGGCATACGGAGCTCCATCGCAGTCTTTAACACTGGTAGCATGCCGCGACAGCGTGGACGTGAACCGTATGTGCAGTTGACGGACTTTGAGCGAGGGCGTATAGTGGGCATGCGGGAGGCCGAGTGGACGTACCGCCGAATTGCTCAACACGTGGGGCGTGAGGTCTCCACAGTACATCGATGTTGTCGCCAGTGGTCGGCGGAAGGTGCACGTGCCCGTCGACCTGGGACCGGACCGCAGCGACGCACGGATGCACGCCAAGACCGTAGGATCCTACGCAGTACCGTAGGGGACCGCACCGCCACTTCCCAGCAAATTAGGGACACTGTTGCTCCTGGGGTATCGGCGAGGACCATTCGCAACCGTCTCCATGAAGCTGGGCTACGGTCCCGCACACCGTTAGGCCGTCTTCCGCTCACGCCCCAACATCGTGCAGCCCGCCTCCAGTGGTGTCGCGACAGGCGTGAATGGAGGGACGAATGGAGACGTGTCGTCTTCAGCGATGAGAGTCGCTTCTGCCTTGGTGCCAATGATGGTCGTATGCGTGTTTGGCGCCGTGCAGGTGAGCGCCACAATCAGGACTGCATACGACCGAGGCACACAGGGCCAACACCCGGCATCATAGTGTGGGGAGCGATCTCCTACACTGGCCGTACACCACTGGTGATCGTCGAGGGGACACTGAATAGTGCACGGTACATCCAAACCGTCATCGAACCCATCGTTCTACCATTCCTAGACCGGCAAGGGAACTTGCTGTTCCAACAGGACAATGCACGTCCGCATGTATCCCGTGCCACCCAACGTGCTCTAGAAGGTGTAAGTCAACTACCCTGGCCAGCAAGATCTCCGGATCTGTCCCCCATTGAGCATGTTTGGGACTGGATGAAGCGTCGTCTCACGCGGTCTGCACGTCCAGCACGAACGCTGGTCCAACTGAGGCGCCAGGTGGAAATGGCATGGCAAGCCGTTCCACAGGACTACATCCAGCATCTCTACGATCGTCTCCATGGGAGAATAGCAGCCTGCATTGCTGCGAAAGGTGGATATACACTGTACTAGTGCCGACATTGTGCATGCTCTGTTGCCTGTGTCTATGTGCCTGTGGTTCTGTCAGTGTGATGATGTGATGTATCTGACCCCAGGAAAGTGTCAATAAAGTTTCCCCTTCCTGGGACAATGAATTCACGGTGTTCTTATTTCAATTTCCAGGAGTGTAGCTCGTGGTGAGACATGCATGGACGAAAGTGCCACTCAGTGACGCTCTGGAGCACATCGGTTCCATTTTCCCGCAAGACATCAGAAAGCTCTTCCATGCATGTCTCAAGAGGAGAACCGCGCCGGAAATGACCGCGGAGAAGCCCTCGGACGTTGGCGCGCCAGGTACATATAGTCTGCGCCCGCGAGCTCGGCTCCAGTTCACCACCGGCAATGGAGGGTGAAGCTTTGACAATGCCAGCCACTCGTGCCGGCGAAACGTCAGAAAAATCATTAGATGAACGTCGGCCGAAGAACCCGAGACAGAAGCCAGCAGGCAGTTTGTCAACAAGTGGCCACGAAAGCCTCATCAATTTTGGAGTAACAACTTTGCTCTTTAACTGACTGCGAGAGAGAAAACGAATCCACCCAGTATCGCAGCGCAGCATTTTCTTTCTCGCAATCGCTTTTAACAGAAAATCTGTACATTATAGTTTAAAAACTTGCTCGCGTGACGTCTCATATAGAAATTGGTGTCCAAAATCAAAGCAACAAACCGCTGTTGCGCTGATACACGACATGATCATACAAACTCCTAACAGGCGTCCGTACGATCATCTTCTGCGTGAAAGACGGCTGATGACGTCGTGGCATCTATCAAATGTGTTAGTCCTTGCCAGGTAGCCCCACATCCACAAATACTGTGTACACAGTCAAAGACGGTGCAGCATGACTCAGAGAAGACGCCTACCAGATTCTCTGCGGGAAGGGCCATAGAAAGAATGGAAACAGGTCGCAAATTGATGTGGCTAGATGCCTTAATGTGACACGCTCTATTATTTGTAGGATATGGCGATAGTTATAGAGGCCGAAACGGTACGCCAAGACCAGCACGAGGCCGCCCACGTCAGACATCAGAAAGGATAGTTATCTGGCTGTAAAGGTACGGTAGGTACCGCCTCAGAACAGCGCGCCAACCGGCGTCTGGCCTCGCAGCATTCTCTGGACGTATTGCGTCGAGACAAACAGTGTACAGGAGGCTTCAGCAGGTTGGCCTTCATTGTCAGAGATCTGCTGACGCGACCTCACAGAAGGGCACGTCTATAGGCCTATTGGAGTCGTCAACATGCCACCTGGATGATCGAACAGTGAGCCTATGTTCTTTTCATAGATGAGCCCCGGTTTGGGCTGAAGAGCGACTCTTGACGGATTCGCGTCTGGAGGGAACGTGGAATAAATTTTGGGAACCAAACACTGTGGAAAGGGACTGATATCGAGGTAGATCTCTAATGGAGTCCGCAGGGGTTATTTTGACCACCCAGAACCTGTTCGTGAAATTGTGCGGGTGAATCGACAAGGTTTAACCGCTGTCAGGATCGTGACAAGACCTTGGGACCTCATGTACGGTTTTGTGAGGTGCTGCGAGCCCAGTCTTCGTATTGATGGACGATAATGCTCGAGCTCATAGACCACAGGCGGTCGATGTTTCCTTGGAAACGGAAGATACTGCATGCATGGCATGGCCTGCTCGCTCTTCCGAAATGAATCCAATATAACATGTCTGGGATGCACTAGGCAGAAGGGTTACATCACGTCATCAACCGCCAACTACGCTCCAAAACGTGCTGCAGCTCTTCAGGAAGAATGAGCTTTATTGCATCAACATGAGATTGATGACATCATTTACAGCATTTTCCGTCGTAGTTAGGCCTGTACTGCTGCCAGGGGCGATCACGCCCTATACTGAGCACGGTAACCAATGGTCGGAATGTGTGTGCAAATCGGGTAAGCTGGAAGAAACGAAGAACACTTTTATCTACCGTTATGCGTGTTGCAGTAGCTTACCTTCTGTGTTGGTAATATCTTTTCTACTCTCCTGTTACTTGTTTATATTGTTTTGTGGCAAAATAAACGCAATCTTGCAAAATTTCTGTGTGTTGCTTTAGTTTTGGACGCCAGTGTCTTTATGTACCATATACAGGGTGAGTCACGTAAGACATGAACGGTTAGACGTAACGAAAAGCGGTTTTCCGCAAATGTTAGAGTCGAGGGGCATGTTTTTTTTGTCCTTTGTTCGGTTAGGCTCTAATGCTTTTAGAGCTGGTACGTTTTTTTTAACTGGAGCCGTATACTTTTCATAACTACATTCGATAGTTCTTGAGAAGACAATTACAGTGATAAAGCGTTTGTTAATGTTGACGTTGTCGTAAGAAAAATCGAGAAATGTCTTTGAATTTGAGAGCACGGTGGCCGGAATAGGCACTAGTGGTGCAAACACCATCAAGCAGAGCTCTTGTTTCACGCTGTCAGAATGTCACACATTTGCCTGTTTACATGTCTACACTATTAAAACTCCATCCGAACAGGCCTCGGAAGGCCAACAGTACCGACAGGCAGCCGTGTCATCCTCTTAGCCCAGGGGCATCACTGGATGCGGATACGGAGGGGCATGTGATCAGCACACCGCTCTCCCGGCCGTTGTCAGTTTCCGCGACCCTACAGGCCGCTTGTTTCTGCTTGAACATTCTTTGCATACAGACATGTACACCAGTGAGGAGAAGTTGGATATACTACTTTTATATGGTGAATGTAAAAGAAATGCCGCAAAAACAGTACAGCGGTATAGGGCTACTTATCCGGATAGCCAACATCGGACGCACTAGGCAACTGCACGAATTACTGAGACGCTAGTGCGGACAGGTTGCTTGAACATCGAGAAGAAGACCGCACCTGACAGAACACGAAGAAGCTGTTCTGGATACGACGCTAATGAATCCGCATAGTGGTACGAGACATATTGGCAAGGAATGTGGACTCAGCCAAACGACTGTCATTCGCATCCATGACATCAGACACTAGACTCCCGTGATTTCGAACGTCTTACAGAATTTTCTCTGTTTTCCCTTCAGCAACTGAGAGACGACCCTACGTTTTTCCAGCGTGTCCTCTTTGTCGATGAAGCAACGTTTACTAACCACGCTAATGTAAATCTGCATAACGTTCTCTACCGGGTGTCCGAAAATCCACATTGGCTTCGTCAGGTACAACATTAATGGCCGTGGAGCATTAGTGTGTGGTGCGCGTTTGTACGAAATTGCATTTTGGGACCTTACTTCATCTCAGACGTTCTAAATGGACATTCGTTCTCACACTTTCTCACGAACATTCTGATGTTTATCCTGGAGGGGTTACCACTGGATAATCGACCGTGTATGTGGCTGCAACACGAGGGTTGTCCAGCTCACTCGTCCCGTGTCGCAGCGCAAACACTGAATGGGAACTTACGTGAACGTTTGTTAGGACGAAATTCTGTTGTCAAATGGCCTGTGAGGTCCCCCTATTTGACTACTCTCGATATTTTTTATTTATTTATTTATTTTTTTTTTTTGTCGTCGGATTGCTAGTGTGTGCTCTACCATATCATCCACTCTAATTACATCGGTCTTCCTAACGGCGACTGCAAATGTGTCTTTCAGTTCATGCCCAACAGTTTGAACACATGCTTGAATAAAGGATCAAATTATTTATTGGAAGACAAAATTTATGTTATGTGATTTGGGTGGTTACCAAATCATTGTTAGTAACTTGTTTATTTCACTTACGTGTGTACGAAACTGCGCTGCAGTGTCAAATAAGTCGATAGCGTCTACTGCACGTAGCTGATAAAACTATCATCACGTTCCGCATGAAACGACGTTTCGATAAGAAGAAGATTTGTTTTGCGGCGAATGAAATATTTAGTTCAACGAATGTATCCCATATGACAAAATTTTGAGCAGTATAGGTAGAGATACTTGCCCGACAGCTTTGTATTTTACCTCTAAGAAGCACACATCCAAGAACAGGAAAAGAGAAGTCAACTCTTCCTTCTTCCATTCAGATATTTAACAAAGTAATTGCATTTTGTAGCGTATAACTCCTCTTTATTTTTGAAGAATGAACGGTTGTAACCTCCCCACAAAATTCATTCTAATTTTAGTGTAACCTCAAAACAGAAAATATTTCTAAACCTCTCGACAGAAAAAATTATAATTATGTCGTTCACATTCAGTGTAACGTTCCAACAAAATAATTTCCGTAACCTGGTAATAATACAATGTAACAAACCTCTCAATTAAATTGTCGCTCACTTATAACTTTTCAATAATTGACTGTGAATTTAACCTGGTAAATTTTGGACGTCAGCAGTGCTGCGTCATGGCCCTGAAAGATCACTCTGAATAAAAAAGAGAAAAATTCTTACCTCAATGAAGTCGGCTGATAACGCACATATATCTGCTCTTACAATAAATTTTGCTGGCACAGCCCTGTGCAATGCTGGCCGATAGATTTGTCATTTATGAAAGGGAAACAACTGATTTTTCTTTTGCAATAATCGGGATGATCATGGATTGGAGAAATTAGTAAATTCTGTAAGTTGAAATGAATGGTTGTTAAAAATTACTTTATATGAGAAAGATTATTATTAGGACTTTTTAAACATTTACATGGGACTTGACATAACATTACTACATATGCGCGAGGCTGCTTTTTACCTTATACAATAATACTCAGGCTCCGGCATCGCTGCACCACGACCGGCCCAACCAACACGATACACCAGAGCAGACCAGAGCAGACCGCAGACTACTCACTGGCAACAACTTACTGCAACAGCTACACAGTTCCTACTGCAGTCAACACTGCTCTCTGGTCAGCGATTCTCTTATACCTTGCATATCGCAGGCAGCGCATGAGCAATACATCGAAATTACATCTGCTCGGACCTCTCACACAGTTGATGTTTATGTTTCAACTCACGTGAATCTGGGAGGATATACAAACGTGAAATAGTTGTCCTAAGCCCTTTGTGATGCGCTAGATTCTAGTCTGTCATTTTTCCATACGCAGCATTCTAGGTGAATCAGCATCTAAATGGTAAGTTGGTTGAAGGGAAAATAAAGCTTTATTCTCGTAGCGCAGGCCAACCTTACGGTATACAACTACGCAGAATGGTCCGAGACGCCTGCTTGGCAATTTTTACACAGCAAATGCAGTTTCCGGCCACCGTGCTCTCACATTTTAGGACATCTCTCGAATTTTTTGTCAACATTAACAAAACGTCTACAAAAAGTAAATTGTTCCATTTAAAAAAAAGTACTTGCGTCCATAGCTTTGTTGATTCCAGCGCTATAAACATTAACCAAACAAAAAAATACATGTCGCTTGACGCTCTAACATTTACTGAAAATCACATTTCGATATGCGTGACCGTTCACGAAATAAAAGGGCTGTTACGTCTTA
The DNA here is from genome assembly GCF_021461385.2 of Schistocerca piceifrons. Taxonomy (NCBI): domain Eukaryota; kingdom Metazoa; phylum Arthropoda; class Insecta; order Orthoptera; family Acrididae; genus Schistocerca; species Schistocerca piceifrons. Next base: position 585,931,728 of record NC_060142.1, on the reverse strand, counting down.
CCTGACTCACCATGTATATTAAAAAGTATGTATCCTGTCGAAAGTTTGTTATAACATCGTGTGTAATGTGAAGTAAACAGGTCAAGAAATTTTCGAGAATTTTGGTATCAATGACTCCCCTTTCCTTAGCTCGTGGTCTAGTGGCTAGCATTGCTGTCCCTGAATCACGGCATCCCGGGTTCGATTCCTGGCCGGGTCGGGGATTTTCTCCGCCCGCAGACTGGATGTTTGTGTTGTCCCCATCATTTCATTATCATTCGGAAAAATGGCGGGACTGGACAGTGAAAAGATTGGGAATTTCTCCTGGTGCTGACAACCACGCCGTTGAGCTCCCCACAAACCAAACTCATCATCATTAGAGTTATGTATTGTACATACTAAAAATATATAGCCCATGTCCGTTCATATGTTTAGTTAAGTTTGTTTAAAAAATCTGAAGTAAATCGGTCAAGTACTTTACGAGATTTTTGGTTACAACTTGTTTAACGAAGGCTTGTCATTGTATAGTAATATAGATTTATTAATGCCGAAACTAATTCGATTCTGAACCGTCGGGAGCTAGTTGGTGAGTGGAAAAGTACTGGGACTACAAAACGTATAGTAGAACAGCAATTTATTGACAGAAAATTTTAATAAATACGTGACATTGTTCGCTGCAGAGGAATCAATTAATTCAATGTAAACAAAACTTCATATCAGACGCTTTCTTTACATTAAAAAAAATTACCTTTTACAATGATAAAATACTATCCTTGAGAAGCATGAAAGTAAGCTGATAATTTAAAAAAAAAAAAAAAAAAAAAAAAAAACAAAGAAAAAAACCGAAGGTGGCCTCAGTTTGGCTTCCTAAAAGAAACTATCAAATTTTTCAAGTACTAAGCAGCTGCTACGGAATTGTTGATAGTCCCACGGCATTGCTCGTTAACAAAAATGGCTCTGAGCACTATGGGACTCAACTGCTGTGGTCATAAGTCCCCTAGAACTTAGAACTACTTAAACCTAACTAACCTAAGGACATCACACACATCCATGCGCGAGGCAGGATTCGAACCTGCGACCGTAGCGGTCGTGCGGTTCCAGACTGTAGCGAACTTCCGACGGGGTAAGCTGCGCGAACCGCGGCAAGGCGCCCTAAACCGCACGGCTGCCCCGCGCGGCGAGCGGCATAAGGCCCAACGATAAGTGTCTTCCACCCTATAGACATTTCAGCAATACAATTTTACAAACAATTTTCTGTTAGGGTAACACCGACCGAGCTTAGGTGGGCAGAATTACATGGCAAAGAACCTTAATAGCATTTACGACACACACAGGGTAACATAATTAACGGCCGGCGGCCCCGTGCAACAGTTTTACGAATTGGAAAAGGTACTTCAGGGTTTGCAAAAATTACAATCTCTTTAGAGGATCTTAAGATTAAACACAGACAGGTATAGAGCGTAACGGCCGAGCAAAACATCAGGTTAAACTTATACTAAAGGCCGCCTCTAGATAGTGTCGCTTAGATTTACTCAAATGGGTAAGAGAAGGAATCATATATCATAAACAGCCAGCCATCAGTCGTTGCCTGGGGCATGAATGGACTGCGCAATGAAAACTGAACATCATTCGCACTAGCAACATAAGTTATTTTATCTCCGGGTGTGGCGTACAACTCCAACAACTTTACCCACATCATAGCAAAGTACAAATGATCGAACTATAAACCATCAAGGCGAGTCCCTGTAGCACCTCAGGAGGCAGGGCTCAAACCCCGACATCACCCATTAGTCTCGACGCACTCCAGTATAAACACTGGAGGGGTAACGCCAACATTGCGTAATTCTAAAACAAATATACACTGAGGTAACAGAAGTCATGGGATAGCGACATACTCATAACGATGGCGGTGGTATCGCGTACACGAGGTATAAAAGGGCAGTGCATTGGTGGAGACGTCAGATGATTCATGTGACGAAGTTTGCCAACGTGATTGTGGCCGCACGACGGGAATTAAGAGACTTTGAACGTGGTATGGTGTCGACGGAAAGCAGTCGAAGTGCGCTGGCCACGGTAAGGGAGGTTTTTTTTTTTTTTGCCAAGGGTGTCCTGTCGCCAACTGCCTCGCTCCACGGTATGTTCGCCCACTAGAGAGTTCGCCCCGGAGCCATCATGCCTCCTGGTGGCGGAAGTTCGCCGAAATAAGAGTCTGTGGAAGCAAAGAGCGTGCCGCGACCTATCGATTCTCGTGGTACTGCTCAATTAACATTAAACCATTCGTAGCTAACATATGAAGCACCAAACGGAGGTAACCGTTTAATGTACAGACAGAATCAACTAAGCCTGTTGGGCAGAAACTATAAACAATCAAATGGTAATATATTTGTCACACAGGCGTCTAGTCCGGGAAATAGGAAATGACGAGTAGTGCGGATTTTATGTCATCAGTTGGCCAGCTGTCTTACCAAAATAGATACCTTTTCCACAGATGGATTAGAAAATCGTTTGGCGAGAGCCACCAGACCGACCAAAGTATACAATGAAACCCCTGATAGTAAGCTACGAAATAATGGCTAATCTGTCCTGTAACATACACGTATAGATAGAATTGAGCACTATTCTAATTAAGTATAAAACCAATGCATAGACCAGTTTTGACAAGGACTGAAAGCATTAAATAGTATTCTAATAAAATACAGGATGGCAACGAATAAAGTCAGTTGAGCAAGCCCTAAGCGCTGAACACCGTTCTAATGAGCTGCCAAAACCAACTGTGAACTAATAGGGTGGCGAGCATTGAACAAACTATTTTCATAAAATAGAAGACACTGGATAATATGTCAGGTAGGTAGTTTACAGTTAACCTTAACAGTAAGTACCACGGACACTAGTTTAATAAAATACAAGATATTTTAAAGTAAGCTGGATACCATGGCAAAAGGAAAAAACTCAAGGAAGTTACCTAGAGAATTATGTGACAGGAGGTGCGTCTTGCACACACACACGCAAACAAGACCGCCACGATACTCAATAATGTGCCGATTAGACAACAAAATTCGAAATGTAAACATACATTCGCCACAAATTGCGAATACCTGTCCAGAAAATTGGCCAGACATAGCCAAGTAGCAAAGAACAAACGAGTGCCTTCGGCTCGCAACAGCGGACCAGAGGAAATATACAAATATCAATTTGGCCTGGAAAAAAAAATGATGAAATGGCTCACACGTAGGTTGAGGACAAAATTACTGCACATTACAAACGGGCCTCAGTATATCGTCCACAATGGTGGCACGCACAGTTAGTCCAGGAGGCTTGCTTCCTCCAATGGTCGAGTAGCTGACAGTTAGCTTGCAACAAGCGTGATGTCGCCAGTAACACTCCACAGGCCAAGCCAACGCCCTCCAGCTGTGTTCGGCTCAACGCGGCGCTCAGGTGTCCTCGGTATACCCAGACCTCCAACTGCCCGCTGACGCCATTAAGTCGATTGCCCCACTGCTAGCCGAGCACGCCTCTGCATCACGGTCCGTCACTCCTTTCGCGATATCGAGCGTCTAGGCGTCCTCTGGTCTCCCAGCAATGGACCAAAGACCAACAAAGGGCAATTATAATCGATAGTAGACCGCTAAGGATGTCACGCGCACGTGGCACACCTTCATTAATTTTGCATTAAATGAATTCGCAATTGCGGATGAGGATGTCCATGCTAGACCGGGACTCCAACGCGGGTTTCCCTCTTATCGCGAACGGTCGCCTTACCATTTTTTTGTTTTTTTTTTATATCATATTGTTCGTTCTGTTTGTCTGTTTGTTCGGGGCAGACATCCCACGACGCTTGTTCAAGTTCATCGTTGACCCACCAACTCTGTTTTTTTTTAGTTGCAGAAGGAGCCATTTGGCTATCCGTGCACGACTCACGGCCAGACCCAACAAACCTCCACATGTCGTCAACCATGCGTCTGCGACCTGTACTCGTACACCCATTATGTATATTTCAGTAAGGTCAGATATTGTACTTGAAAGTCGCTTGCTCGGTATTCGCAGATAAATAGGATGTTGAAAGGCCTGTGTTATGCATGCCCAAAGGAACTTTGCATCGTAATCAGTATAACATAGGCACTGCAATATCGTACTCCTCAATTTTGTCCAACTGAGGCCGTGATACTGCTAAAAGAACTTAGACGACGAGAGGGGTTAAATTTCAGTCCTTGATTTAAATCCCGATTTCGATGTAAGTGGTTTTGTCCACAGTTATAGCGATAATTTTGCGTATATGTATGTCTAGATGACTAGTCGCCCCAGTGCAGTTTTCAAAAGGACTGATAATAGAATTTTCATGGTTTTATAACCAGTCCATTATCACTAACTTCTGAAAAGACTACTCACCTCTAAGAATTGTCCTTCAGCTTACCTGTAAAATATGAGGGCACGGCCGACCGCTGTGGCCGAGTGGTTCTAGGCGCTTCAGTCTGGAACCGCGCTACCGCTACGGTCGCAGGTTCGAATCCTGCCTCGGGTATGGATGTGTGTGTTGCCCTTACGTTAGTTAGGTTTAAGTAGTTCTATGTTCTAGGGGACTGATGACCATAGATGTTAAGTCCCATAGTGCTCAGAGCCATTTGAACCATTTTTTTTTCTAGGGGCTGATGACATCAGATGTTAAGTCCCATAGTGCTCAGAGCCATTTGAACTATTTATGAGGACGTGGAGATAAACGGGGTATAAACATTCAAATTCTTGGAGTGAATACCTATGACATGGGTGGAGCATGTTGCATAACTGCTGAAAAGCCTAAAAAAGGCATTATTTGTAGTGTAAATGTAGCCAGAAGAAAACTAGCACACTTCGCACACTTTCATTCCATAACGTCATGTGAACGTCTTTGCTACACAGTCAACGGAATGATACGCTTACAGGACAAATGTGTCTACACTTACTATCTGCTAAACTGATGCATCTTACAATGGTGTTTCAAGGCGACGGATACGATCCCTCACTGAGGAAAGTTACACTGCGTTTCACGTGGAATATCAGGTCGTTTGCAAAGCTTTTGTGTGGCTTGTTGTTTATCGGTCAGTTATAAATAAAGCGAGAGGGTGGGAAAAATGAAAGAAGAGCAGCGCGCCCCTTTGGTCGTTAGTACTTGGGCAGCTATATGCAGCGAAATATACTGCATGACATTCGTTATTCGTCAGTTGAAGCGACGCTGTTAAAGTACGTGAAAGTTTGTAGACAGACTAGTCGGTGAAGACAAAAGTCATTGTCCCATCTCACTACTGTCTCTTCACTTCAGTTCCTCAGAACGTACTGAACGAGAACCATAGAGCTAACGTAAGAGATACAAAAGGCATTTTGTGTGCGACACAGGGAATCCAATGACCGATTTAGACGAGATTCACTCTTACTGCAAATTCTGAGGATTGTTACCGGCTCGTTGAATATGTAAATCATCCAAGTCACACATGCGACGCCACTCCGTTCGAAAAAAATACGACGGAAAATGTCAAAGCCACTAGTAAATTTTAAAAACTGATGTACATTTGAGACGAATGTATAAAACTGACGAGAGTGCCAGCCTCCAAATCAAAATATCTCATTTGCAGCTTATGCCGTTCACGGCAGGGGTAACGTAAGAACACCACTGTCAGGAATTAGCTAGAGAGAAATTCAGAAATGGCACTGAGATGCAACCATGATGCACTCTATGTTGAAGGAAAGTATAATGTTGCTTCACTTTTACAAGGTCGTTTCATGGTTATCTTTTCTTTTTTCAAAACAGTTGATTTCATAATATTTTTTTTTCTTGCGATCAGTCATCAACTATATATATAGTCAGACCTCCGTTGAAATGTCACTGACATCTTTTTCTCACCTAAATTGATAAGAATCTCATATATGCAGCTAACAGTATAATGAACTCACTTTAAAAAAGACAAAAACAAAATGGACCCCGAGATAGAAGAAGATCTTTGGTGTGACGTCATATGTGCTGGACTGCTGTTCAAATCGCTCGCCAATATTTTATAAGGTTTTAGACTTCATATTCTTATTTTAAAGTTTATTGGTGTTAATATTTGCTGTAAAACTAACTTATTAGTGGATTGTGATTTATCTCAATCTTTCTTTTCGTGTTATTGATTCAAGTAGTCTGTTATTTATGAGTGTGCTTACGCCGTTCATCGAAGTCTCACCATTGTGTTTACATTCGACGGCGTGCCGTTGCAGCTGTAGCGGTTCTAAAAGTAAGTACTGACAAAGTTGTTTGTGCACTGTATTCCAATATTAAATTTCGTAGTTTTCAGTCGTTCATCCACGTATTAGCAGAGTGTTTACACGTCGCGGCCTACAGTTGCAGCTGTAGCAGTTCTTAAGTTCCGACAAAGCTGTTTGCGCACTGTTATTCAGTTATTGAATTTAGTAGTTTTCAACAGTGTCTCGTGCTGTTTCTGGTGAAATAATAGATTAATAAACTTTCGAAACTTTCGCCCAGTGGGTTTTTTAGAATTGTGTGCGCGTTGAAGTCATTTATTAAATTTCGTATGGTAATTGTCAGCTGACGTTTTTTCTTATTTGTAGTGAAATATTTCAGTAAAATTTTCATTCACTTTGCTTAATTTCGTTGAGTGTTCCAGTGACCACCTGAATTTTTGGTTTTATGCAAGAAATTTTGAAAAGTATTCGTGGTATTGGTATTAGTTGTGGTTTAGTAGTATTAATAAAAGTAGTCGCTCTCTAATTAGAGAGAGAATTTCGAGTTCACGGTTGTTAGTTCTTTAAATAGTACTGCTGTTGTAATTGAACTTAGGTTATGTAGACGCCCAGTTTTTTCAGTAAGTGTTTAAATTTTACCAAGCGCAAGAAGTGTGTGCCTTGTCGTAGGTTTGTGAGTGGAGGGTTACGGTGTGAGATTTGTCCAAAGCATTTTCATTTGGGGTAGGAGGGGTATGCTGTGGCGAAGCCATTGAGCATTCTAGTGAGATCTTCTGCTCTAAATTCAGAATTTGTAGCAGAAACAAGTAGATAGAAGAGCAGGAGTCTAAGATCTGTGCCCTCCAGGGGGAGTTACAAAACGCAAAGGAGGAACTAGATAGGCTGAGGAGGGTGAAGGGCGCTGAGGAATGGGAACTGACAGTTGGTAAGAAAGCAGCTAGAAGGAGGAGATAATCAGACAGTTGTATTTTGCTTATAACCAACAAATTTGACCAGCTGTCAGGGATGAATGGAGAGGAGCCTCTAGTAGGTGTAGGAAACATGCAATAAGCCTCAGCAGTTTTGGAACCTAAGTCAGTTGCAAATTGTAACATAAAGAAGGAGATTCTGCTGCTAGGTAGTTGGCATGACAGAGGTGTGGGCCAGCAGCTGCAGGAAGTGTTGGGGTGTAATTACCAGGTCACCAGCATTGTAAAGCCTATTGTCGGGTTGGCTCAGATGAGTGTTAACTTGGAGGAGTTTCGAGGGTTGGAACTTTAATAATGGCATCTATTTATTTACAGCTCGTACAAAATACATACATGTTTCGAAGTTTTGCTGACCTCCAAAGTAGACATCATCATTGTGCATAACCTGTTGCCAGCGATGTGGAAGTCATAGAATACTCTCAGTAGTGCCAATTGGGTTGACAGCTCGAGCGGGGCGGTCTGTTGCCCGACGAATTTGTAGCAGTTCTGAAGCGAATGCCCTGAAGTGTTTCCTTCAGTTTAGAAATCGAGTTGAACTTACGAGGGCTTGGGTCAGGGGAGTGCAGTAAGTGGTATAGCACTTAGCAGCCACACCAGTCAAGCAAATCAGTAACAACTTGCACTGTACGTGCTTGAGTATTGTCCTGCAAAATGATGGTCAGGTCCTGCAGGAAGTGTCATCAGTTCTGTCTCTATGATGTTCATTTTTGGAACACAACCTGCGACCAGCTTAGAGACTGAAGTGATGACACTTTCTGCAGGAGCTGACCATCATTTTGCAAGACAATGCTCAAGCACGTACAGTGCAAGCTGTTACTGATTTGTTTGACTGATGGAGCTGCTAAGTGCTATACCAACTACGGCACTCCCCTGACTTAAGCCCTCATAAATTCAGCTCGATTTCTGAACTGAAGGAAACACTCCAAGGCATTCGCTTCGGAACTGCTACAAATTCGTCGGGCAATAGACCGCGCCGCTCGAACTGTCAACACAACTCGTACTGCTAGGAGTATCCTACGACTTCCACATCGCTGGCAACAAGCTATACACAATGATGATGTCTACTTTGAAGGTCAGTAAAACTTTGAAACACGAATCTATTTTGTGCGAGCTGTAAATAAATAGCTGCCACTGTTATTAAAATTCCATCCCTCGTATGTAGGAAATTTACGAAATACGATCAGATAGTGATTTTGGATGGAGACTGGAATGGCTTTAATAGGGACACGAAGTATGATGTAGATGGTGACCTGGTAAGGATAGCTACTGGAACTGGTGGCACGAATGTGCACTTCGTGCAACTGTTTCAGCGTCATGATCGGCCTCATCTTAATGCTGTTGTTAGGCGTATTAACGTGGGGCTGGAGAAGGCATTGATGGCGCAGCCCATTGCACACATTGCAGTGGTGCCATTTGAGTCTATAAATAGATCGGGTTTCACTAGGTATGGTCTTCACTTTAGTAGGTATGGGAAGGGGAGGCTGACAAAGTTTATAGGTGACAGTGTAGAGGTCAGTGGTGGGATCACTCATGGAAAATTCCTGTAGTAGTTGGTTTTAGATCTGCACCTTTTTTAGATTGAAGTCAGCTGATAGGTAACCCTGAAGGAAGTCCCTCTAACAAAGGAATTACCTTCAGAGGAGGTCAGTTATCCAAGTACAGAAGGAATTAGGATATTTCCTCAAAATATAAGAGGTATTAGAGAGAAAGCTAGTGGACCTCTTATAGATGCTGACACTGACATTGTTGGACGTTATTGACTTGAATAATTGGACAATTCAGAGGCCTCCTTTACCTGGATATAGATTAGTTGGCTGTTTTTCCAGAAGTTCTTCGCAGATTGGAGGAGTGGCCATGTACATAAAAAACTCTGACTTCAGAGAATTTCTGCTCAAGCTAGAGAGGGTTCTTTCTTCACTTTATAGGAAGTACCAAAAATTAATTATATATGGTGACTTCAGTATTAATCTTGTATATGATTGTGGAGGAAAAAGGATGTTGGTAGAACTCCTAAATAATGTGATCTGAAGCAGACTGTGATTTTTTCCAAACAGTGTGCAGGGGAACAGTAGCACTGCCATAGACAATATTCTTATTCATTCTTCATTACTAGATGGTCATCCTGTTAGTAAAAGGGTGAATGGACTTCCAGATCTTGAGACACAAATTGCAACAATAGAAAGTTTTGTACTTAAACAAATGTCACATATAATTACAAGCTATGTGGAAAAACTAATCCAATGGCAATAGAGTTTTATAAACCTCGTTAAGGACCAAGAGTGGCAGCATGTTTATAGTGCCGTAACATAGATGACAAATGCAATGCTTTCCTTAACACATTTTTATTGCTCTTTGAAAGGTTTTTTTTCATTATAAAGTTGTAAACAGGGTACTAGGAGTAAAAGGCAGCCTGGGTGGCTGAAAAAATGGTTCAAATGGCTCTGAGCACTATGGGACTTAACATGTAAGGTCATCAGTCCCCTAGAACTTAGAACTACTTTAACCTAACTAACCTAAGGACATCACACGCTGCATGGGGGCTTAATTAAATAATCAATTGAAAATGTTTTTTTTTTGTTTTGTTTTAGTAACTGTATGTCCGATTACGTAAGTCTCGTAATCGGTTGGCCCTGACTAGTGTATTTACGCTATCTGACTGCAAAGAACAATATAAGAAAATTTCCGTAAACACAGTTAATTAATTAAGTCCCCAGCAACTAAAAAAAAAAAAACCAACAAAACCAATAAGCACAAATGTAACTGTTCTGTATGTGGGAGTGTGACTCAACGTACGCATCTGGCACGGTTCTTTTTCAACAAGACAAGAATTTTTTCAAATACCAACTATGCTGACGTGACAAAAGAAATTTAGAAAAACTGTAATTGCGTAAGAAAACCAAAATTCACTCTAATACAAGAACACGAGCCAGATGCTTTGTTGACTGAACCTGTAGTGACACATTATTTCAGATACACAACTAGTAAAGGAACATTATAAATTTTACCTTCATATATTTTGACGAAATGCACTCATTACATCTGCTATCTCTCCCATCAAATAACTGCATACAACATGGAACAACACTCTTTACTACAACATATCCCTCCGATTTCACGACAAGCAGTGCCCACTAGCACATCTCGGTACGAACTCTTAACACATACTGCCCTCTACGATGTCACAACAAGCACTGACTTTCACGAACTCTAAACACGCACTGTGGAGGCGGCTTAATAGTACTCTTTGGCGCACTCTCTGGCGCAGTGGCACAGTGTAGCCACCTTTCATATGCCCCTCCTCCACAGGCCAGAATTTGATGGTATTTTTGCCAGCATTGGTGGTGAAAATACCACCAAATTCGTCCAGAAAAATACAGACAAAATAAAAGATAATATTAATACCTAAATATAACATAATTAGTTAAAATTTTTGGCTTTGCACTGACCTTTTACTAACCTAATATATGAAATACAGTAAGCAATACAACTTCTTTTCATGCATGTGACTTTACATAATAGTTTACAGAAAATCAGTTTATACAAATGTTCACATAAAATGCTTTCAATGATTAGTTTATACAAAAAAAAGATACTAACAGGTGACATCTTTTCAGTAGAAGCAGTCCATCAGTTGCACCCAGTAAAGTTTAGCAGGTACACCCAGCAACAAGTCACATTAATTCAGTAGAAGCAGTTCATCAGTGGCACCCAGCAATGTTGAGTAGGTGCAGACACCAACCAGTGACTTTATTTCAGTAAAAACAGTTCATCAGTTGCACCCAGCAATGTTGAGTAGGTGCAGACAGCAACAAGTGACACCATTTCAGTAGAAGCAGTCCATCAGTTGCACCCAGCAATGTTGAGCAGGTGCAGACAGCAAGAAGTAACATCATTTCAGTAGGAGCAGTCCATCAGTTGCACCCAGCAATGTTGAGCAGGTGCAGACAGCAACAAGTGACATAATTTCAGCAGAAGCAGTTCATCAGTTGCACCCAGCAATGTTGAGCGCAGGTGCAGACACCAACAAGTGATACCATTTCAGTAGAAGCAGTCCATTAGTGGCATCAGCAATGTTGATCAGGTGCACACAGCAATAGGGGACATCTCTTCAGTAGAAACAGTTCATCAGAGGCACCCAGCAATGTTGAGTAGGTGCAGACAGCAACAAGTGACTTCATTTCAGTAAAAACAGTTCATCAGTTGCACCCAGCAATGTTGAGAGCAGGTGCAGACACCAACAAGTGATATCATTTCAGTAGGAGTAGTCCATCAGTTGCACCCAGCAATGTTGAGAGCAGGTGCAGACACCAACAAGTGACACCATTTCAGTAGAAGCAGTCCATCAGTGGCACCCAGCAACGTTGAGCAGGTGCAGACAACAACAAGTGACATTATTTCAGTAGAAGTAGTCCATCAGTTGCACCCAGCAATGTTTAGCAGGTGCAGACACCAACAAGTGACATCATTTCAGTAGAAGCAGTTCATCAGTTGCACCCAGTAATATTGAGTAGGTGCAGACAGCAAGAAGTAACATCATTTCAGTAGAAACAGTTCGATAAAATTCACTAGCACTGATCACACTGTTCATCAGCAGAAATTAAACACGACCAAATGTCACACATCATATTGAAAAGTGCAGGTAACAGTTCAGAATATTTATCTTCACTAATCAGACAGTTCAGGCATGAACAATAGTTTGAATGCACATACAAATGCTTTTACAGTAACATACAAATCATAACAAACACACAAATGATATCAGATAATTGTCCTATTAACTATTACAATACACAAATACCAGTAAACCTATAATATTCATGGGTGTCAGTGCAAGCCACTACCAACAAATAAAATAATATTTAGGAGATAGGTGGGTAGGATTAGGAAAGGAAAACACACAAAACACACTCACGCATCTCTCATCCACATTAAATACTACTGTGTAATTGAATAGTGTTAATTGTGTAAATGAAATTCTGTCTAAATCTGATGTTCATTATGTGTATCAAGTAGTACTGGCAGCAATGTATAATAGTCAATAATAGTTAGTCAACGTCATAGTCATCATGTCAAGACGAATGTTTGCCAAGCCAGATCAAATGTACTGTTGTTGAACAACTGTCAGTGAGCCACGATATGCAATTACTTCCTCTCTTCAAAATAAAGTATATACTGCTTAGTGATATAACAAAGTGTGTGTATAGACTATCTTCCTTCTATTTTAGTGTTCTAGTCTGCTCTCTTCATCCTCCTTGTTCCATAAGACCAACAAAAAAATATGCTCCTCATTTACTTTACCTCTTATCCACCAAAACTCCAATAATTATCAGCATCACATAATCTCAATAATACCTCAATAATACGTCGATAAATGTAAACCTCAGCACCAATATCACCTTACCTCTTGTCCACAAACAACTTCATATACTCTCAATACCTATAATAATACATCGATAAATATAAACCTCAGCACCAATATCATTTCACTTCCAACACAACTCTTTCCTCTAGTCAGTCTCCTTGAACAAGTACAGATAAAATCCTAATGCAACTTCAATTCAGCATCCCATACAATCCGAAGACACAGTGTCCACACACAACCTCTGTGTAATCCATCTGACCCACATTTTCTACTCATTATAAATTATAAGATACATTTTGGTTCCTTGTCCATCATTAAATAAAAGAAATGCATACCTGACCTCTAACAGACTTAGTTCGAATAACTCTCAGTAATTAAGTACGATTACGGAGTGTGAATAATCATAATGTTTCACAGTGTGTACACCACTTCAAGAATCATAGCAGAAGCAAACATTTGGAGTATTTCTTGTGTCAAGTGTCACTTCCTATTTCAATTGCTCACGAAAAATGCAGTGTAATAACTGTCAATGGTCTAAACCTAGTTTTGGTCTGTCATGTTGTTAGCTTCCTTCCTATTAGCATAAATTTATACAGCTTCCATAAAACTTTAGCTCATGTGACTTCTATGACTTTCTTGTACTAATGTCGTTCGTCGAATGATAGCAGTTAATTTTTTTTATCTTAAAAATATAAGGCACTGAGCGTAAGCAAAACAAGCAATAGCGATTAAATATACCAGTAGTGAACAGAATGTCCACAAGTGTATGCAGCACAATTCCTACAACGAGGCTCTGCCAAGTGAACAATCTATAATTAATTCAATAGTGTGACCTAAACTCTATGTTTATACACAGTATATCAGCATTTCTATACACCAAATTAAAGAGTAGTTATGGCAACAAAACAGAAATGTGTAAATATGTAATCCATACGCATAGCAGTAAACATATATCTTACGTAATAAACAGGTCATTAGCATCATATCAGCCTAAGCAAATAAATGTCCATATGTCATCTTAATAAGTAAACATGAAGGCGCAAGCAGATAAATCACAAAGTATAACTTACATACCTAATCACATCAGCACAATAAATCAGGTTACAATTATAATTTAAATAAATAAGCACAGCAGGCACATAATTAAAAAAATAAGACATGAGTGAAAAAGCAGTGCAGCCAAGCGATGCATAATATATACAAGTCACAACCCAGTTCATTAATAATCATTGTCAAATTCAGTTAACGTACGCAAGCGCGTCGCTTCACAAGTAAATTCATAGAACATGAAATTAGCACAAAGTATGAATCACGTAACCGCGAGCAGCAAATTACGTCTAAGTACGTACCTAAGTGGAAATATGTTACCTGAAAAATAAACTCAATTAATAGTTACCTTTTTTAGTTAATTAGTTTCTTCTTGGAAATTACATTCGTTCTGAAATTTTCTCGATAGCAAGTCGTCTTAACGTCGGACACGCACAGAATTTACCTGAAGGTCTTAAATACTTTATACACCGTATCCTGCAAAATACTGAATGTTAATAACACAATTCAACAAGTCCTTATAGCTTCATACTGAATTTAATCGGAGAAATTAGACTGTGTGTTTGTTTACGGCTGTCAGTGCATTCGCACTGAGCGCTCGATCAGCTGTGGGCGCGTGACGTAGGAAGCTATTGTTCGCGGTCAACGACTGCCTTGTGCGGCGCGCAGACTTGACTGTTGCTTTGACTATGTGCCGCCGCCAAAACACAGCGCGGTATCCTTATACTCTCTGCGTGTTTACATGTAGCTGTTAGTTTCTCACAAGTATGTCATTCCACAAAAATTTTAACGTTTGGTATATGATGTATTCCCTTAGAGCGTCGTGATTTAAGAGTTTCTACTTCAACAGTGTTATCATGTATAATTTTGCGAATTCTATATGGACCGTTATAAAGCAGAAAAAATTTGCGACACAAGCCTTTTCCTTTGTGAGACCAACGGTGAGACTTAATTAACACTTTTTGACCAACTGACAAGATTTTTGAACGACCAGGACGCTTAGCTGATTTCTCTCTTCTAGCAGCCGCAGATGCAATATTTTGCAGAGCCAGGTTGACAACTTCAGAATGCCGCAGTTTCCGTGAAGGCGGAAAAGGAACGATTTCAGATATGCGATTTGTCGGTGCTTTGTTTTTTAATATCAATAGAGGCGGTAAAGAAGTTGAGTCATTAGGAAGTTCATTCAGAATATTTTGAAAAATATGAAGATACTGATCCCAAGTTCTGTGATTCTGATGACAATAAAGACGGCACAATTTATTGATTTCCTTCATCCATCTCTCTGAAGCGTTAGATTGAGGGTGAAAAAGTGAAATGAAAATTGGTTTAATTTTACGACGGTGTAGAGTACGAAGCCAAATTTTAGAACGAAACTGTGATCCATTATCTGATATAACCTTATCAACATGACCAACTTCTTTAAGAAAATGTTTGATGAAAGCGTTAGATACTGAACGAGCTGTTGCTTTGCGTAAAGGTGTAAAACGTACATATTTTGATGTCAGTTCCACTGCTACGAAAATGTACGCAAAACCATTAGTAGATCGAACCACTGGACCAAACAAATCGACTGCAGCCATTTCCTTTAATTTCGCTGGAATGATGTGAAACAACGGTGCTCTGTGAGAAATCGTTGGAGGCTTAGCCATTTGACATAATTTGCATTTGGCAAGAACAGATCGAATACGTTTTTCCATATTACTGAAATAACAATTTTCTCGTAATTTGTGAAAGCATTTTCGGGACCAAAGTGTGCATAACTGAGATGCGTATACCAAATCAGCTTATTAACCCACTCATCAGGAATACAAACTAACCAAACGGAGTTGTCGACCGATTTTCGTGTAAAAAGAAGTTTCCAGATAGATCGCAAAAACGAGGTGTGGCCTAATCGTCCAAACTAACAAAGCGTCTAGGAAAATTACAGACACCAAGGAACTACGAACATCACGTTTTGCGGTAGGTACAGTATAATTACGAATAGCGTCTAATTTCTCTGAATCAGGAAGAATACCTTCTGTAGAAATAATGTGACCGAGAAATTTCACCTGAGAACGACCAAATTCAGATTTTTCCAAGTTCACTGTCATGCCAACTCGTGCAAAAATACGTAACAATGAATCCAAAATTTTGTTGTGCTCACTCCAAGAACGTTCAACAATAAGAATGTCGTCAACATAAGAAGTAATGTTGTCACGAAGATAAACAGGTAACATTTCGTTTAAACTACAATGAATGCTGCAATAGGTACAGTAAGTCCAATCGGTAATTTCCAAAGTCACTTTTGGGTAAAACAGTCATATCCGGTTATTGTTCACTTACTCACTAGATAGATTGATAGTCGAAGAGCTGGTTTGACAGATACAAAGAATAGTAAAAGAGTAGGCAGCGGTACAGAAAACTAAAAGAGAAATAGCACCACTACAGCTCGGGGCCCTATGCTCGCTACGGCACATATTCACTTAGAGTAGTGAACCCCCTGAGGACTTTAATAACTGCACATAATTTCCAGTTTGTGACTTTGTGGCACATCTGGCGGAAGTGTGTACGCAAATTGACCTGACCATGCACATGAATGTATCTCATTCTTAGAATTACGGAAGATCTTAAATTTCCGAACAGTCAAAAAGCGTTTATAATCAAAGTTTTCGCCTCGTGGCGACAAAGACCTACCGCGTCTGTCCCAGTCCGAATGCCGATTATTGTAAAATTCGCGCGCCTGGCGCTCTCTTGTTGCATCCCGTAAATGAAACAAATTATTTTCTTCAAACCCTTCTGCTAAACTAACACTTGTCAATTTATCTGAGATCTCCTCAACTCTTTCCGATGAGTCACTTAATTGTTCTTTCACTTTATTTACGTCTTCTGTAAATGTCGCGACTCGGGTTTCAGTATTGACACATTTGGTAGATAACTGTTCATATTGTCGTGTTAGATTATTTATTCTGTCGTTTGGTACGGATTCCTCGATTCTTTCAAATATTTCTTTCTTATCGTTTGCACGTTGTAAATTTAACTCTGAAAATTTCTGTACTATCACGCGATCTTTTTCTTCCTGTTCTCTGTCCTGTTCCTCTTGTCTGACTTCTGTTGAAATTACGCTATTATTGT
Organism: Schistocerca piceifrons; assembly: GCF_021461385.2. Lineage (NCBI taxonomy): Eukaryota > Metazoa > Arthropoda > Insecta > Orthoptera > Acrididae > Schistocerca > Schistocerca piceifrons. Next base: position 585,915,051 of record NC_060142.1, on the reverse strand, counting down.
GAGAATCTAAAATCGGTTGTACTTCTTCTCTAATTTCTTTCTTTGATTCATCATTCGTATTTTTGAAAGCTGTCCCTCTTTGTGAGCGTAACCATGTTGTCATTGCTTCCATCTCAGTTCCAAATCTTTCTATTTGTGATCCCAAATTTAATATTGCACTCATCAACTGCTCCATAGTAACCGGTTCGCAATTCTTTTCGCGCCTAACATTTCCCGCAAAACCAGTTTCCTTCGTCATAGCTGTAGGGCTATCTGTGTTCGATACTACTTCAAAATCTTCTATCGTTGATCTCGTATTCTGTGAATTTTCTGATTGAGAAAAATTTTGAAATGGTTCCGGACTATTTTCCCGACTTATTACATTGTTTTCCACCTCATTATCCACCATACTGTTTTCCTCTGTTGGCGAGTTCGCCATGTCAACAATTTCGTTATTCTGACTATTCATCATTTTTGCCTTTTTCATTGATCGCGTAATCATTTACAAAATATACGAAAGATTCGTCACTGTACGAAAATCACACACCGTGACTCTTATCTCAACAATACCATTCACATGAAATGTCTCCCTCAGACACGATCAATCGAACAATTGAAATAATTGCACTAATTTGTCAAACGCGTGTACAAGGCAATAAAAATTAAATTTTGAAAAATACCATTAGAAGAATGCCAATTACCAAATCTACACACTCAATACAGACTACAATCACTAAACTCAAAATTACTACAACAATACTACAGTCTACAATTTTCACAATCAGAAAAATTCCAAGGGACGATCCGAAGCAGCGGTCGCCACGTGCATGGGGGCTTAATTAAATAATCAATTGAAAATGTTTTTTTTTTGTTTTGTTTTAGTAACTGTATGTCCGATTACGTAAGTCTCGTAATCGGTTGGCCCTGACTAGTATATTTACGCTATCTGACTGCAGAGAACAATATAAGAAAATTTCCGTAAACACAGTTAATTAATTAAGTCCCCAGCAACTAAAAAAAAAAAACCAACAAAACCAATAAGCACAAAAGTAACTGTTCTGTATGTGGGAGTGTGACTCAACGTCCACATCTGGCACGGTTCTTCTCAAACAAGACAAGAATTCTTAAATACCAATTATACTGACGTGACAAAGAAATTTAGAAAAACTATAATTACGCAAGAAAACCAGAATTCACTCTAATACAAGAACACAAGCCAGATGCTTTGTTGACTGAACCTGTAGTAACGCATTATTTCAGATACACAAATAAATAAACGAACATTGTAAATTTTACCTTCATATATATTGACGAATGCACTCATTACAATATCATCTGCTATCTCTCCCATCAAATAACTGCATAAGACATGGAACTATACTCTTTACCACAACATCTTGCTCCAACTTCACAACAACCACGAGCTCTCGACAAAACTGTCCTCTACGATCTCTTCACAAGCACTGACTTCCACGAGCTCTCTACTAGCACTGACTTCCACGAGCTCTCTACTAGCACTGTCCGCCATGAACTCTCGACAGCCACTGACTGCCACGAACTCTAAACACGCACTGTGGAGGCGGCTTAATAGTACTCTTTGGCGCACTCTCTGGCGCAGTGGCACAGTGTAGCCACCTTTCAACGCATCCATGCTCGAGACAGGATTCGAACCTGCCACCGTAGCGGTCACGCGGTTCCAGACTGAAGTGCCTAGAACCGCACGGTCGCAACGGCCGGCCTGGGTGGCTGACTAGTGGGATAAAGATATCACGTAGAACGAAGTGGGAGTTACATCAGAATGTTAAATGTAGTCACAATCAAGCTACAATAGCCCATTACAGACAGTATTGTAAGGTGCTTAAAATTATCAGGAAGGCAAAGAGTATGTGGAACGCAAATGGAATAGCTAAGTCCCTCAAACTTCCAATCAGAGGGATGGACGCACACAAACTTTTTTCATCTGAGGTATCAACGTCTAAGGCTGTAGGTAATGTCGCAGTCAAACACGTAACTTTAAAACAAATTATAATAACTTATTAATTGATTATTCATATTGAGACTTAGCAAGCATCTAGTGAACTACAAAAATCTCCGTGCGTCACTGAGGTGGAACTGCCATCAGCTACAGGTTCGTCCTCCAGTAACACCCGTCGCGTTCTACACGAACAATGGCATGCGACCCCTACTGATAACTTCCGCACTGATTGTGATGCTAGATACGTAACTTTTCCTGATGAATAGAATTTCGATATTATTATGCTACAAACTGGCTCCTCCCGTGCCAACTCCCTAGTAACGATGTTTTAAACAGTTTTGCGAACGTGCTATGTCCTGCAAAAGTATTTTTCTGATTTAACTACATTTGCTTCTCCCATCCTTCAGGGCCTGACAAGAGTCCATCTACATGTTGGTAACGGGCGTCTTACTTTCAGTTTTATCTCCTAGTAATCCGCAATCCTACGAAAGCTTAGCTCCAACCCCCACTGCCCCATTCCCCCCCCCCCCCCTCCTGCCCTCGTGGCTAACTTCAATTTTCACCGGACGCTCGACAGCCTGTGCCCTCCTTTCAATTCTGATGTGCACACTCAATTAAAATAGAAATATCTATTTATCCAAACGTTAGATCACGATGATATTTAAATCAGCCACCTGTGAAATAAACAGAGCACACATGTAGATGTTACATCATAAATTCCTTTCACCCTTAGTTGTTATTTGTTTCCCCGTCTTAACCTTACTGCAGTATAATTAAAGTTAAACTGCAGTAAGCTTAAGACGGAGAAACAAATAGTGACTGATTTTTAACTGTGCTGCGGAAGATGGCCATGCAAACAAACAGATTCTTTTGCACTACTTATTCGATTACACCCTACCTAACGGTACCGTTAGTAGATTAGTGTGATCTGTGAGGTAGCAGATCACCATCACGTCTCAATTGCTGCCATTATATTCATCATCGTCATCATTTAAGTTGATATAAATTATATTATATTACAAAAATCAATTTCTTGGTCACATAATATTTAAAATTTATTTTACGAAAATGTTATTTGGCCAAGACACTGCATTTTAAAATTTGTGCACATGAACCAATGGATGATGTAGGAATCCATCGGATTTTTTGTAGGTGATAAAGTGGTACACCTGCTTAATATCGTGTACGGCCCTCGTGAGCAAGCAGAAGTGCCGCAACACAACGTGACACGGACTCGACTAATGTCTGAAGTAGTAGTGGGGGGAACTGACACCATGAATGATGCAGGCCTGTCCATAAATCCGTAAGAGTGTAAGGGGGTGGAGGTCTATTCTCAACAGCACGTTACAAGGCATCGCCGATATGCACAATAATGTTCATGTCTAGGGAGTTTGGTGGCCAGCGGAAGTACTCAAACGCAGAAGAGTGTTCCTGGAGCCACTATGTAGCAATTTTGGAGTTGTGGGGCGTCGCATTGTCCTGCTGGAATTGCCCAAGTCCGTTGGAATGCACAACGGACATAAATGGATGCAGATGATCATACTGCATGCCTACGTACGTGTCACCTGTCAGAGTCTTTTCTAGATCTATCAGGGGTCCCATATCACTTCAACTGCACATGCCCCACACCATTACAGAGCCTCCAGCAGCTTGAACAGTCCCCTGTTGAGATGCAGAATCCATGGAGACATGAGGTTGTCTCCGTACCCGTACACGTCCATCCTCTCAATATAATCTGAAACGAGACTCGTCCAACCAGGCAACATGTTTCCAGTCATAAATAGTCCAATGTCGGGCCTAGGCGATGTGTGAAGCTTTGTGTAATGCAGTCATCAAGGGTACACGATTGGGCCTTCGGCTCCGAAAGCCCATATCGATGATGTTTCGTTGAATGGCTCGCACGCTGGCACTTGTTGATAGCCTAGCATTGAAATCTGCAGCAATTTGCGGAAGGGTTGCACTTCTGTCACGTTGAACGACTCTCTTCAGTCGTCGTTGGTCCCGTTCTTGTAGGATCTTTTTCTGGCCGCAGCGATGTCGGAGATTTCACCTTTTTCCGGATTTCTTACACTCACGGTACACTCGTGAATAATTTCACAAATTATGTAATAGGATGTTCAGTGACAATTTCATACATACTTTTGTTATGAAGGTGTCGGCCAGGAAACCCGATTTCAGCAGTTTCAGTTCTTTATGGTCTGATGAAGCTAGTAAAAACCAATTTAAGCTACTGATTGTCCCTAGAGATCCTTGATCTAACCCCGGCTTAAATATTTTGAGAAACGGTTGCTGTCCGCGGGACACAGAAGTACGATAGCTGATTCCATGTTTATAATCCGCACCCCACTGCCTAAGTGCGTTTATGGCTGTACGGTTAACAGTCAACACGTGCAAATGCTGGCAGCGGGTTACCGTCACCGGTGGAAAGCCTTTCTGGTGAAAGGCGCGGCAGGTCAAAAAGAAGCGAGTGTGTGTCGTCTTTGTGTCGCTGACGAGCAATGAGGAAGAAGAGGCAAGAAGGGGCCGAGCGAAAGAAACGCGTCCCACGCCAGGAGAAAGCGGCCGCCGCATTGCGTGTCTGGCTGGGCTCGATCTTGGCGGCGGCGGCGGCGGCGCATGTGATCGCGTCAGGCAACAATAAGAAGATTGAGCGGGGGAGGGAGGGCGCTGATGAATGCTAGCTGGCGGCAGGCCGTTCCGTCAGGGGACGGCGCGCGCCCGTCTGACGGCCGTGGGAAGCCGGCTGAGGAGCGGCCCCTTGTGCTGTTCCGTTGCAGACTGAACGCGGCGCGACTGCGCGTCCGTATTTCGTTATGGCCTGCGCTCCTCCCGCGGGAATAACGCCCCGGACAGAGCGGCGCTGAGCTACGCAGAGTGAGGTTCCGTGTACTCCCCGCACGGACGCAGATGCGCCGAGTCATTAGTCTCTACAGCTTGCCGCTCCCTCAGCAATAACAAGCTACACAAAGGGAGAGCAATAAAATATGCTGGATCAATTACTTGTACCTCTCAAAGCACCACTGATGTCTCTACGACTCAAAATGGCTCTTTATTCGCACGAAGTAATGGCCGCTATCGACAGGGGATCTCAAGTTGATTCCGTTTTTCTAGATTTCCGGAAAGCTTTCGACACCGTTCCTCACAAGCGACTTCTAATCAAGCTGCGGGCCTATGCGGTATCGTCTCAGTTGTGCGATTGGATTCGTGATTTAGTGTCAGGAAGGTCGCAGATCGTAGTAATAGACGGCAAATCATCGAGTAAAACTGAAGTGATATCAGCTGTTCCCCAGGGAAGCGTCCTGGGACCTCTGCTGTTCCTGATCTATATAAATGATCTGGGTGACAATCTGAGCAGTTCTCTTAGGTTGTTCGCAGATGACGCTGTAATTTACCGTCTAGTAAGGTCATCCGAAGACCAGTATCAGTTGCAAAGCGATTTAGAAAAGATTGCTGTATGGTGTGGCAGGTGACAGTTGACGCTAAATAACGAAAAGTGTGAGGTGATCCACATGAGTTCCAAAAGAAGTCCGTTGGAATTCGGTTACTCGATAAATAGTACAATTCTCAGGGCTGTCAATTCAACTAAGTACCTGGGTGTTAAAATTACGAACAACTTCATTTGGAAAGACCACATAGATAACATTGTAGGGAAGGCGAGCCAAAGGTTGCTTTTCATTGGCAGGACACTTAGAAGATGCAACAAGTCCACTAAAGAGACAGCTTACACTATACTCGTTTGTCCTCTGTTAGAATATTGCTGCGCTGTGTGGGATCCTTACCAGGTGGGATTGACGGAGGACATCGAAAGGGTGCAAAAAAGGGCAGCTCGTTTTGTATTATCACGTAATAGGGGAGAGAGTGTGGCAGATATGATACGCGAGTTGGGATGGAAGTCATTAAAGCAAAGACGTTTTTCGTCGCGGCGAGATCTATTTACGAAATTTCAGTCACCAACTTTCTCTTCCGAATGCTAAAATATTTTGTCGAGCCCAACCTACATAGGTAGGAATGATCATCAAAATAAAATAAGAGAAATCAGAGCTCGAACAGAAAGGTTTAGGTGTTCGTTTTTCCCGCACGCTGTTCGGGAGTGGAATGGTAGAGAGATAGTATGATTGTGGTTCTATGAACCCTCTGACAAGCTTTTAAATGTGGACTGCAGAGTAATCAAGTAGATGTAGATAAGGAGAAAGAAAAGACGACCAACGAACGATGTTCCACTCACCTCACTGCATAGTGACGAACTGCTATCTGAAGCAGTCGAGCATGTGGAGGAACCGGACAGACGACATCGGCTGCTTGCGCTGTAGACGTGCGGGCGTGGTCCCAGGCTGGCGGCCACGTGCTGACACCAAATATAGAGGGCCGGGTGGATCTGAAAATTGACTTGTACCATTAATAAATGGGGTGCCAGATTCCCTCGAATACCCAGGATAGCATAGTATGGAGTGGAGGCGTGAGGATCTGTCGCACACGCAAAGGCGCTAACAAAATATCGGTAACAGAGACACGTACATTAATCACAGTTTTCGTTCCCAGGTCACCAACAGTCAATTCAGCCAGTGTACCGCACACCAGAGTGGTACGTGCTGACGCGTGTGTGCCTTAAAGTTCTGGCGTCGTAGTGGCAAGCCTGCTCACGTAACGACAGCTACTTCACCAGTGGTCGCTGGCCGTGCAGATGGTGCCAGCTTGGGCCCAACGGCCAGTAACTCTGCTAGCACGTTATCAGGAAGCTCTCGTGCGTGTCTCTGGCAGCGCACCAGGAAGGCACCTAACAGCTCTGCACGAGGTAGCTGTAGTCTTGAAATAATACGTCATGGCTTCTCTGTGACAGGACACCCCACGACGCCGGCATCTGCTCCTAGATGCTGATCAGACCGGCAGCTACTGGGTTCCCACAGAATGATGGCAGTTGGTCAGCTCACCAGGTACCATCAGCCAAACCTCCACGCAGGCAATGGAGACGAAGACGAGGCAGCAACATCCCTCAACAGGCAACTCCTTCAGACCAGACTAGCAGTTACATCATAGATCGTAGTCACGTTGCCAGTCTGCCGATGAAGTGGTAAAGGTGAAAGGTGGAACTGTTTAGCTGTAAACTGGTAGCTAAACTGTGGAAATCAGAGTATTTGTACTAATCTGTCTATGCCGATGACATCCTGGGGCAAGGAGGGCCGACTGAGCCCTGGTTTTCTGAGACAGTCAGCACTCTGCACCATGCTGTGGCGTCACAACATTTCCTTTCAGTCAATCAAATCAGTTGTTTATTTCTGCCGCTTCAGTGACACGTTACTGGTTTGTATTAGTCATGGTTTTCTCTCAATGAGCCTCTGATGAAGTAGCTAACAACATTGGTCACTTAAATACCAATAAAAATTCGTTCACCACTTTTTGATGGCTAGATGTGTTCCTTTGGTCTTCTGTGCCCATCTGAACTGGAAAAATACTTATTCATTGTGTCTTTCTGTCTCTGTTCACACACCTCGGTAAATTGAATAAAGCACTTGGCTGATATGGGAACATTCTCTGGAGGGATCCACAAAATTTTGCTTAAGAATATTTTACTTCTTAAGAGAACAAATCGCGCTTCCCATTGACACTGGGTATGGTGCAAAATCCTTGAGGACCAGCATTTCTTTGGTTCTACTCCACCCACACATTTCAGAAACCAAAGAAATTGCAAATATATCTAAAAAGAACCGAGGAAATGCTTTAAACGAATCACTGGAAAGACACCAAGGGTGTACAGGGCGTATCACAATTAAGAGCGAAAACTGTGTTGTACGATAATAGAAGCAAAAATATTGCAGCAATCATGGGTCTGCACATGACCCACGGGAGCGTAATGCTCGCCTCTTTGGTGGCATTCTACACACACATACTTCCTGTGTCAAGCCAAATGGCGGGCACCGCAGCGAGCGCAGTCTTTAATGATTGGGTACAGTTCTGGAGATCACGGGTTTCCTGTGCTGGGGCTGGTGAGCGCCGAAGGTCCTCCGCAACAGTAAGCTCTGGGCCTGCTTCAGCGCTTGCAATGTGGCTGGTATTGGAACGTTGTGTGTCATAATGATTGGAAATCTTGACTTTAATGCCCAGCTCACGAGCATGGTAAAAACCCCATTCTCCAGCTTTGTCGCCCATAGGACATCGGTGAGATGATGAGATGCATAGCTGTTCAGGTGGAACAGTCATTAGCGGGCAACTTCTAGGGAAGCTGGCGAATCACAGTTCTACAGCTCCTGAGACAGTGATATACTGTCCTAGTCCTCCCAATAATCTGACTTGATTTGGTAATTCAGCACAAGAAGTACTCAAACGGAATGTGTTTCTCGTGATCAAGGGGAGCACGTGACATTTGAGGTGTCCCTCTTTAGTGTTCATAAAGGTTTATAAAAAATGGTTCAAATGGCTCTGAGCACTATGGGACTTAACATCTATGGTCATCAGTCCCCTAGAACTTAGAACTACTTAAACCTAACTAACCTAAGGACATCACACAACACCCTGTCATCACGAGGCAGAGAAAATCCCTGACCCCGCCGAGAATCGAACCCGGGAACCCGGACGTGGGATAAAGGTTTATAAGGGCTTGCTGGTCCCTTAAAGAATATTTGAAGACTACACAATGGTTTATTGTCGCCGAAACTAACAGGTCAAAGCACTTCTACACCACAGACAATAACTTCTAGAAATCTAGAAAATTACGTGAATTTTGTGTTGTTGTTGAGAGGCACAACTGTCTCAGCTCACGTAAGGATGAGGATGCATGCTGTGATCTCATGGACATGGAAACTGAAACAAGACTGGGCGTCACAAGAAAGAGTCGATATCATGCGAAAAACGTGTAGCAATAATGGAGGAATTCATTGTGACATTCAGTTCTCCATTCCTACCTGAGTAGGAAACAATGTTGTACCTAGAGGATAGTCTCCATCTGAATAGGGGAGTATGGTGTACCCAGGAACTGGTGATGATTTTTGGATGGTATTGCAGTATAACGATTGATTTTAGAATCGCATAAAAAAATGCATACTGATGACCATAAGCAGCTTTACCAGTTTCTACAGTTTTGTTGTTGTTAGATATAAGGTATTTTGTGCAGCGTTTCAAAGTGTTTTGATTTATAAAAATTTAAGTGCTGTATAACATTTTAAAACCTTTTGGAAAGTATCGTTAATTTTTCAGTTACAGATATTTGTAGCAAGTACAAACATATATATTTTAAAAACTGCTTACATAATGTGTGGACAATTCAGTCACGCTTCATTCGTTGTGGACCATCTTGTACCTTGCAACATAGGAATGCGTTCAACCATGGAACGTGTGATGTTTGCAAATTAACTGATTTTCATTAATTTCTTAATACTTTTACCTGCCTTGAAAATGGAAATGTTTGCTAGTTTCCAATAGCTTCAATTTCAAAATGTATTTTAAGTTGTAACTGGTTTTTATAATACTTCTGCTCGATTCGATTTCACTTACTGATTGTGTGTAGCAGAATACTAATTTAACAGATAGACAACTAAATATAATACTGAGAAGATTTCCTTGATTGCTACACTTCTAAATTTGAGTAGAACATTCCTTACTACGTACACATGACCATATTGTACATTTCAACAGTTTTCACATTTGGTAAAACCTTAATTTTCTGGAGTAATTTCAGTAAAAGACTCCAGCACATGTAAAGTGAATGCTATTATTTCAAAATGGAATAAGAAATTGCATTAAATGTTTTAGAGGTGAGAGTCTGGAAAGTATTCCCAGCTGCAGCACTCTCCCCTAAACTTAAAACACTCCCTTGAGGGACTCCATTCTCGTGCTTAGAACGGTCAGACAGGATATTGCTATGAGACGTGGAAAGCAGTTACGTACGCTTTTTTCATTCAGTTCGATGTTTATTAGGGAACTACAGGGCGATAACTGTGCAGATTCATTAAAGTATATCAAATGACAGTGATTGTTTCTATGTTCATTTTCTTCCATTTAAAATGGTGTGGGATGGGCTTGTCTTCTGTATTAGTTTTGTCTCCGTGGGATAGCACAGTGCGTTGTATTCGAGACGTCTTGGCCACAGAATGCTACTAAAAAGGTGGTCTTTTGCCGTCACCAGTGAGCCAGGAGGTTGCTGGATATTCTATATTTGCAACCGGGGCCCTGTTCAGCGGTCGAACTGCGGCCAGAATGATACATTTGTAGCTCAAGGGCGCCGCTCCCTCACGTTTTACTGAAAGCTTTTTGTAGATAACCACCAGAATATGTCCTAGCCCCCATGAGCTGCTTTCCACATTCAGAGGATCTCGGATGCGAAACTAGTGCTGGTCGCAAAAACGCGCCATCGGTAAATTAGTCATCGACGTCATGGAGACAGAATTGCGACGGCTGTTTTGTAGAAGTGGGAATGCTTCTTGTCAAATGGTTCAAATGGCTCTGAGCACTATGGGACTTAACTTCTGTAGTCATCAGTCCCCTAGAACTTAGAACTACTTAAACCTAACTAACCTAAGGACGTCACACACATCCATGCCCGAGGCAGGATCCGAACCTGCGACCGTAGCGGTCGCGCGGTTCCAGACTGTAGCGCCTAGAACCGCTCGGCCACGCCGGCCGGCGCTTCTTGTCACGTGCCTGATATTGTACACGAAGCTTTGTCTTGGCAGAATTTTGTATGCTCGAAGGATCTATCCCAGTGGGGCAGCATATATGCGTTGTTTGCTTTTGGCAGACATGCAGTGTTCGGCGGGAAATGATCGCAGAGCATAGAATCAGTGAAAATTTGGGGATTCGGTGGTTACATGTGTAAACTATTGGATAGGAAGAGACGTGGAGCTGTGCACATAAAGTGCATAATCAGTCACATGTGTCAGAGATGGAGACCAGGGTGCATCCTAGGAGACGAACGGAGACTTCTCTTCGGGAGAGCCATTCGTAACGCAGCGGCATTCACCATGGCTGTCGATGAATAATCAGTCAACACAAGTAGCAGAGTCGGCATGATGGGGCAGCTCTTGGTCCACACCAACAGACATCTGTACGATCGCCAGCCTCGAACATGATATTTTGTAGTTTACGTTAATAAATATGAGACTTGTTACTTTCTCCAAAACAGTAGGAAACAGCAAGCTCTCAGATCTAAATTACCGAATATCGGGTTGGAGTGGCTAATAAAATGGAACTATGTGAATATACGGCGTTAGCAGCGCGCCAGTGCGTTAGTCCCAGTTCAGTTCTATCGTGATTTCCTTCAGTCTTTGCTTGTGGGTGCTCAGGACAAGCCCATCAGTGAAGCCAAGTTCGACTCTTCTGCCCATTCATGCTCACATCACCAGAGTTGTCGCCCCCAATAATCGTGGAAAACGATTTCTTGTTCTTCGTCGACTATGTTAACTTGCCAATAGCTGACACGCTGCTTCTTAATTTAGAGGTGTGTTTCATAGAATTTACCGATTAGTCTTAACAGATTTGCGGCTGCTTCGGAATAAAAGTTGGATGGAGGGGCAGAAAACGATGGAACATAACCGGCTTCGTCTCAGTGGCCAGTTAATTAAGAGATTAGAAAATAGAAGTGTGTAAAAGCGCTAGACACCGTTTAGAATAGAGACAAGTAGTGGCTCCTGGAAGACTGTAGTACGCGAGAGAGCGCTGCTAATGCCAACTGCTGTCGTGAGCGCGTCTGTTTGGGTACTTTTAGCAGCGTGCGCAGACATCGCCGAGTCTTCCGCACTTGGCGACTATGGGCGGACGGCTGTACGATATGACTGGGCGGGGCGCCGCCTTTATACCCGCCAATTAGGAAGCACTGCCGTAGGTGTGAAAGCACGGTGTGACTGGCCTCTGCAGCAGTCGGTGGCTGGCTCGTATTCCAGTCACAGCTAAGGTGCGAGGCTCGTCTCCATTCTGTAACGGCACTAGCTGAGAGAAAATTATAGCATATAGTCGTCTTCCTCAGTTTTTATTGACGAAGGATGTCCTTCCCCTTGCTTAGAAGATATCAAGATGATTTGTTGCTGGATGGTTACTACAAGAAAAAACCGCTGCCATCCTGTTCCATCTCTGATTTCACATGGCTACGACATTTTCAGCACTTTCATTTACCAGTTGATTTTAGACATTATGGGACGTCAGGCTCGTTGTGATATTCCTGGCTGTGGCCGCCAATACTTTCTTTTGCTAGAATGTCGCCTTGATGCAACTTCATACAAGCGACGTAGCATATGGTACAAAAGTGCAGTCCGGTGCAAGCGACATGTGGTACAGTATGTCCCATGGGAGAGTCCGCCAATTGTACTGAACTTACTTCTGACTGGTCGGCACGTTCGGGTGCTAGGCGCCAATACGCCTAACTTCCCTAATTAATTATTTATATACTTTTCATTGTATTCAACCCACTTTTTAGTATGACAGTGTCTCATGATTACTCTACGAATCTATCGTTTTTGTTTATTAAATTTCACTAGTTTTAAGAAGCATAAGAGTAACGACATTGCGACCGAACTGCTTCGGCCACGTTCGGGTCGCATTGCCACGGTTGGGAAACGAAGTACACTACTGGCCATTAAAATTGCTACACCAAGAAGAAATGCAGATGATAAACGGGTATTTATTGGACAAATATATTATACTAGAAATGACATGTGATTACATTTTCACGCAATTTGGGTGCATAGATGCTGAGAAATCAGTACCCAGAACAACCAACTCTGGCCGTAATAACAGCCTTGAGACGCCTGGGCATTGAGTGTGAAACGTCCCCTTAGAACAATTATACATGACTGTCCTTAAACTGACACACAATATTTTTAGCGCAACGCAATCTGACTTTCAAAACTCCCTACTAAAGAATGGCCCTGACAAACATTAAACTATACCTTTCACAAATCACTTACCTCACAAAAATCTTCGCTGCTCAAGCTACTGCAATACAGCGAGCGCCACTACTGCCAGCTAAATAAAAGATTCAAACTACTAAAGGCACTAACTACTGATAGGGATAGTTAGCAAATGAAAGATATTAATAGAGAGCAAACAATGTATTTACCTTAATATCATCACAAATCATAATATATATATATCAGTTCATGACAAACTGCAAACCTCCGCCATCTCTCTCCCCACATCCACCACTGCTGGCGGCTCACCTCCAACTGCGCAACGTTACGCGCTGTTCACAGCCAGCTGCCGCTGCCCAACACTACAATGGCAGACAACAATGCAAACTAGCCACAGACTGCACACAGCACAGCCAGTGATTTTCATATTGAGCGCTACGTAACGTTGCCAATAAGAAAACATAAACAGCCTACTTACATAGAGAAAACATAAACAGCCTACTTACATACAGAAAACATAAACAGCCTACTTACATAGCCCCCATGCTCCCCACAAAAAATTTTTACAAATGGTGTTGGGCACTGGCCAATACAGATTTGACAAAAATTTTTCACAATTACAGTAACAAAGATATAAAATGCACACACTTATTGATACAATGTTGGTCAAAAGCTAAAATTTTCTCACAGTCTATAAAGACAGTCTTGATCATTCATCACAGTGAAACTGCCGTTTCTTTTCTCAAAGTCTGAGCAGTAAAAGACAATGCACACAGAAGTAGTGGATTTCCATGCAGTCTTGAAGAAGTAGTGTTGTCCTTCCAACGGAAAGACAGTGCTGACTCTTGACATGCTGACAGGTAATGGGCCACAACAGAGCAAACCCACAGCAGAGTTCATTCGACGTTTTGAAGAATATTGTTAGGTAGGTCATCACAGAGCAGACCCACTGGAGTCCTGGTAGAGATTGTGGTATTGGTGGGCCACCAGAGGTGCAGACCCACTGCAGTCCTTGTAGAAATAATGGCGTTGGTAGGTCATCATAGCTGCAGACCCACTGTAGTCCTTGTAGAGATAATGGTATTGGTGGGCCACCAGAGGTGCAGACCCACTGTAGTCCTGGTAGAGACGGCCAGCAGCCATCCGTTGCGACTGTGCAGGTGCACAATCACCATCGAAGATTCTTGCAGAGAATATAGCAAGTCCATAAACCACCACTTGTGCACTCAGAAAGTTTTTCTTTTAATTGTCCTTAGAACCAGCAATGCTGTTATCCAGTCCCTTGCTGAATTACCAACACACGTGCAAACACTAACAGTCCCTACTTCTCACATATTGTCCATATACTATGACCAACAGAAACGTGTGCAGTGAAATGGAACTCACAAGTTAATAATATCATGAACTGGTGACAATTACAATTTTATAACAGAAGAATACAATAACAAAGGTACAAAATACATCATTAAAAACATAATAATACAGATAACATTTGTAGTACAGGCTTTACAAAAGAATAGAAATAAACATATACATGAGTGTTACAAAAATAGTGACATAAGTACATACATAAAATAATGAGAATAGTTTTCGAAACATTAATTTCACACATGAACATTGAAACAGAACAGAATTGTAAACAACTTTACAAAGAAAATAACATATTATTAATGCAACTTATATTTGAGGATAACAGTATTCCTCCTCATAGTGAATATAGCTTAGTATTAGAAGAGAAAAAAATTCTATGAAACAGTACACAGAGACAGGAAGAAAACAAATACTCAAGGGTACACAAACACATAGTGGGATAACACCAATAGGAAAGGACAGGGTTCGTTTTCAGTGTAACATTTGGTACTGCAGTCCAACCCAAAACTTCATATATCTTTCCTCTTATTTCATCCTTTGTTTCCACCAAAAAAAATTCTATCTAAGCATGCTTTCTGTATTTATATGTTCACACATTTCTTACCTCAACATTTATTTCCAAGAAAATCCTACCTAAACCTGTTTTCTCAATGCATTTCTTCCAATTCATCGCAACTCATTCTCTTAGAGGCTACCCCCTCTTAAGCTAACTTAAATCTACTGAGCTCAGATGCTAAACTAAGGGACGAGGCAATGCAGCATCACATAACAATTAATATAAACAGCAATTACCAAAAAATTGGAAAATTGCAAAGCAAGCTACCGTAAATCTAAATTAACAGATAAAATGCAAAATTACAACTAATATGAGCCAATGTGCAGCAACATGAAAAATCAATGAGTAGTAAAATTGGCTTAGCAGAGTAACACAAATTAAAGTTCAGTAGCACTATGCCTGGCAAACAGCAGCTTATATCTAAACATGACATAGCTCAAGAAGAAAAAATATTACAGTAAAAACAACAATGCAGATAAGGGAAATGTATATTCACATCTTAATGTCTATGTAATTAAAGTGGTGCACCACAACAACTTATTGTAAAAGAAATATTACCATGTACTTGAAAAGAATATTATGTATGCAGTTACTAGTTCCTTCTTATTGTTCTTTCCTTTCCAAGTGCTCCTTTTTTAAAGAATGTGGATCATAAAATAATTATTTAATAGATCTGTTGACAGAAAGTGTTCACATTAGCAAATGCATTTTATTTTATAAAAGCAATGCTGCAACACAGCTGGAAACCAGATATCAAGTGAAATAAGCAATTACGCAAACCAAAGCATAAAAACATCATTCAATAGTCATGTGGCATTTCGTAAGTCAGTAGCTCTCAACTCTCATAGAAAGACACTTGTCATAATCAGGTGTGCAGATGTACGAATATTTCCCATCAATTCATAAGCATTTCAGCAATTAGCACAAAGTGCGAGTAATCATATGTTTTCAAATAACGAGGGTGTCGCATTAGCGATGAAAGGCACACCCTAATGGCTTGTTCTCCAGGTGTTTGACACGTCCCACGTCCCCTTTTTTTTTCTACCTGTGCCGCTGAAAAGGGCTCGCAGTAATGGCTTTTTCTCCAGGCGTCTGACACAGCTGGGTGCCCGCGACGCATTACGTGCAGATGGTCACTTAACTTTCGTACGGAAATATTTACGACAGCAGTTTCTGCTACCGTTGCAGTCTCATTTAAAATATTTCACAGGTCAAGAATTAGCGTTGCAAATCTGTAGAAACAAAATCCTATAAATATAAGTGTCCAAAAAAAAATATTCGTCAGCATTGTGATACAGTCACACATTTCATAACTCTTAAAGTACGTTTCTTGGTTTCCAACATCCTTTTCATAAATCAGAGTCCCTAAACACTACTCATTATTCCTTACCTCATTATACATATACATATTCGTCGACACTTCTTCAATATTTCATCATGAGAAATACGTAGCATAATAAACATTCCTCAACAACATAATACACATCGTCGTCGTAATAATAACATCATAACACTTCAGTCAAATCTCAAAATCGTCGTAACTTCCTCCAATAATTTCTAAGCCTAAAATAATTCTCTGCTCATGTCAAAAGTGTCAGCTGCCTCAAACGTACTTTAAAAATCATGATCTCATACCAAATACATCATTCAAAGCTCTCATAGTATCACAATGATTCCGAAAAAATATGAACAGTTTACAAAGTACAGACAAAATACAGTTTCATAAGTGTGAAGTTATCCAACGGTGTAATTGCGTAAACATCTGTCACTGATGTAGTAAAAAACATGTTTATCTCTCAGTTAAATGATCAGATAGCTGTGTAATTTGTGTGTTAGAGAAATATGGTACCGATGTGTAAAGTTGTATAAGCAAATACCATATTAGCTAGGGCTCCTTGTGCTTGCCAAACACATGGTACACAAAGTAAGCGTGTACCCCCCTGAGGATAAACGTAATTATACCCTCAGGTGTTACAAATTACAGCAATAGAATGAAATGTATCACGGAAAACTTTCTTTGTAATTAAAAAATCTTTGAAAATAAGTGTTTTAAGTATAAGATTAATCACTCAAATGCGTGTCCTGTAGCGCTAAATGCGCGTCTTGCTGTAAGATAATTCTGTGGAACTGTCGTAGTTATCGTCCTCTGTAAGCAAAGTTCTGCTAAAGTCAATGTACTTACCTCATGATACACAAAAGTGAAATGCTTTACGTATAGATATCTTAGTTATTACGCTTATTGGCGTGATGAAGAAAGTACTGTACAGTAACGTATTGTTGTGCCACGAAAAAGCTGTCTCATTGTTGCTATACCACAAAAGTTACTACTAAAACATGTTTTTCTTTCCAGAAGAATTCAGAAAACTGTGCAGATATAAAACAGATACACTGCGAAAGCAACATTGTAAATTGTCACTCATTAGTAGCGTCGTGATAAAAATCGTGTAGCTGTCACATAAACTAACCTCTGTGTCATCTGGTATCTCTCAGAAAGTACTTTAAATCCGGAATGTATTTTCAAGTAAACCAAAATGTTGCATTAAAATCTCATTAGCAGTACTGGTAAATGTTCTAATCGTACAACTAACAAGCAAGAATGTACACACACAATTACACTGTGTCGTCTGTTCGCAATAACAATGCATTCGTAATTTCTGTTTAAATAATTTCTCTTGGTTCTTGGCTGGATATTGAACTTCAAACATTGTTGCATGGTAACAGTTTCTAAAGCATACTAGTAACGTGAAGTGAAACGTTTTATGGCAAAGACAAAGTTAAAAGGCAGATTATCTGTCAATAAATGGTTTTACATGAGAAATGTGGTGTAGCCCTTTACTCTTCCTAGCACGCAGAGTTTCAACTTTAACGCAATTATCATGTTGTTTACATCGGTAAAGAATGCTAAATCTTTTCTCAAGGCTAGCGTCTTTGTTATTTTTCCCTGAGCCAGCGGCCGCACGCAGCTGCCTGCTGTGCTAGTCATTGTCTGTCTCTTTGTTGGCGCGCGTCGTTATTGGGATTTGGAGACCTAACTTCTACAAATTCACCGTGACGAGAGGGCCCTGCTCTGTTTGAATCCCGCCAGTTCTGATGCAATTCAGGTCTGTCGTTACGATCATATCGTCTGTCGTCATGTCGGTAGATTCCATAGTTTCTTTCTTGTCGGTCACATGGTGGAGAATTTCTCCCTGAATCGTAACTGCGCGCTGGTCCGTTGCGTCTAAAGTTATTCTGTCTCCCTTGATAGTATTTATTTTGGTTCCCATATTGTCTGTTTCTCTTATTGTCTCTGTGATAGTCATTACCACGGAGAGGTGATCTTTCCCTGTAGTTATTACTACTCTGCCAACGGTTGTCATACGGGTGGTGTCTGTTTTGGTCACGATTTGTGTTGTGAGAATAGCCTTGTCGTGTAAAGTTATTACTTCTTTCATCGCGGAATTGCGACGGATGTGACCTGTAATTGCTGTGTTCCTGGTTTCGCGTTCCGCGATTGTCAGTGTCAATTTCTAATTCTTGTAACAGTCCCTGAAATGCTTCAATGTCGTCTTTGCAACGCCCTGCCAAAATAATGTGTCGTAAATGTTCAGGTAATTTGATTAAGCAAATGCGGATGAGTTCTGAGGGGCTGTATGGGTTTGACAGGTACTGATTCTTGTGCAACATGTCTTCAAAATATTTCACAAGACTGGAAAATTCAGATTGTTCGAAATGTTTCATCATTATGATGCCATGTTTTACGCGGTCTTGTGTGGCTTGAGACCAATATGCTGAGAGGAAGGCATGGTAAAATTCTCCTTCACTGTGGCAATCGTGAATGACCGATCGCATTCTTACAGCTGGTTCATTCTCCAAGTAGCCACACATAAATTCTAATCTGTGTTCTAACGACCAGTTGGGAGGAAAACAATGAGAGAATTGATGGAGCCATGCTTGTGGATGAATGTCGTTGCCAGAATTCTTAAATGTTTTGAATTTACGTGTAGTAATGAACAGCTTATAGTCAAAATCATCATGACGGCGAGTCGCATATCGGTCATTGTTAGGTCGTGTCGGCCGTTCCATCTCAAAATTCGGTGCACATTCCCAATTTCTTTCATTACTTCCGAAATGCCCTGTGTTATTATTTTGCAGCTTTTCCGTGTTTCTAAGTCCCTCTTCCCGTGTTGGAGCGCGAGTGTCCTCTGAAATACGTAATTCTTGTATTACCTGTGTCAGCTGATCTTGTACTTCCCGGATTTCTCTTTGGTGTTGTGTATTAATTTGATTCTGATTTTGTTTGAATTTTCTTATTTGTTCATACTCTTCTGTGTCAGTGAAGGCTACGGGTCTTGTGTCATTCAGATCATCATCTACCTTTGTAGATAAGTTAGTGAATTGATCCGAAAGTTCGGCTACTTTCTCTGATAGTGTACTTATTTCCTCAGCGTGTTTTTCTGAACCAAGTTTCAGAGTATCTACTTTGTCCTTTAAGTTTTCCTGAGCTTTTGCAAGTTGCGTAACCGAATCGGTAGATGCAACTGAGTCAAATTTAGCCCACAAGGTCTCAAGATTTTCATGAACAATGGTTTGCAGCTCTTTTATGGCTGCTTCGTGATTCTGTAATGCATTTTCATGCCGCGAAAAAATAGGTTGAAAATGCTCACAAATTTGTGTTTTTACGTCATTACAGACTTTTTGACATTTCGATTCGATGTTATGTAACTCAGTGGTTAAATCTTCACGTGTTTGTTCAAGTGTAGTGTCTAACTTTTTGAGATTTTGTTCCACTGTGTCTAACTTTTTGAGATTTTGTTCCACTGTGTCTAACTGTTGCTGTGTTTGTCTCTGGTGTTGTTCCATTGTGTCTAACTTTTCAAGCTTTTGTCCCATTTGTTGCATTAATTGCAATAATAATGTATTAGTGTCTGGAATCTGTTTCTCTACGCTTTTCGGCAGTGCATTTGCACCGACAACATTCACATTTTGACAAGCAGAAAATGTGTCTTGACTTATTTGAGAAAACGGTGATGACCCAAAACCTGAATCTACAGTATTTGCGAAATTGTGTCCTGTCATTTCGGATTCCTGAGGCGAGCTGTTGCCGACCGATCGATCGATAATGCTTCCCTCTTCACTAATTGTTTCACTGTCCACGCCATTGTTTGCCGCCCGCTCCATTTCCCTATGCACAATTACCAAATTACTACTTTGAACATCAGTTAATTCATAACTCGGTGGCGCTAACACACTGCTCTCATTTTCACTGTCATTTCTCAGTTTACTTTGGAGCCTAGTATTACGTTTTTCACACGCCATTATTGTCACAGTATTTCACACGACAACACAGAAAAACACAATTTGAAGAGCAAAAATAAGAGAACACATTAACATAACACTGAAAATAATATCTTGTTAATTACAGCTGCGAAATACTTGGTGCAAATCTATATGCATGCCACAACTGTTTTACTGTACAACAATGAAAGGCTACAACTACAAAGGAGATTCTCTCTACAATTACGCGCTAGCAATAAACAAAAGCTACACTAAATACACAAACTACAAGAAAAATCAGAAGATTCCAGTGAGGTATCCTGGCAGGGTCGCCATATGAAACGTCCCCTTAGAACAATTATACATGACTGTCCTTAAACTGACACACAATATTTTTAGCGCAACGCAATCTGACTTTCAAAACTCCCTACTAAAGAATGGCCCTGACAAACATTAAACTATACCTTTCACAAATCACTTACCTCACAAAAATCTTCGCTGCTCAAGCTACTGCAATACAGCGAGCGCCACTACTGCCAGCTAAATAAAAGATTCAAACTACTAAAGGCACTAACTACTGATAGGGATAGTTAGCAAATGAAAGATATTAATAGAGAGCAAACAATGTATTTACCTTAATATCATCACAAATCATAATATATATATATCAGTTCATGACAAACTGCAAACCTCCGCCATCTCTCTCCCCACATCCACCACTGCTGGCGGCTCACCTCCAACTGCGCAACGTTACGCGCTGTTCACAGCCAGCTGCCGCTGCCCAACACTACAATGGCAGACAACAATGCAAACTAGCCACAGACTGCACACAGCACAGCCAGTGATTTTCATATTGAGCGCTACCTAACGTTGCCAATAAGAAAACATAAACAGCCTACTTACATAGAGAAAACATAAACAGCCTACTTACATACAGAAAACATAAACAGCCTACTTACAAGTGAAACAGAGCTTGGATGGCGTGTACAGGTACAGCTGCCCATGCAGCTTCAACACGATACCACAGTTCATCAAGAGTAGTGACTGGTGTATTGTGACGAGCCAGTTGCTCGGCCACCATTCAGCAGACGTTTTCAGTTGGTGAGAGATCTGGAGAATGTGCTGGCCAGGGCAGCAGTCGAACATTTTCTGTATCCAGAAAGGCCCGTACAGGACCTGCACATGCGGTCGTGCATTATCCTGCTGAAATGTAGGGCTTCGCAGGGATCAAATGAAGGATAGAGCCACGGGTCGTAACACATTTGAAATGTAACGTCCACTGTTAAAAATGCCGTCAATGCGAACAAGAGGTGGCGGAGACGTGTAACCAATGGCACCCCATACCATCACGTCGGGTGATACGCCAGTATGGCGATGACGAATACACGCTTCCAATGTGCGTTCACCGCGATGTTGCCAAACACGGATGCGACTATCATGATGCTGTAAACAGAACCTGGATTCATCCGAAAAAATGACGTTTTGCCATTCGTGCACCCAGATTCGTCGTTGAGTACACCATCACAGGCGCTCCTGTCTGTGATGCAACGTCAAGGGTATCCTCAGCCATGGTCTCCGAGCTGATAGTCCATGCTGCTGCAAACGTCGTCGAACTGTTCGTGCAGATGGCTGTTGTCTTGCAAACGTCCCAATCTGTTGACTCAGGGATCGAGAAGTGGCTGCACGATCCGTTACAGCCATGCGGATAAGACGCCTGTCATCTCGACTGCTAATGATACGAGGCCGTTGGGATTCAGGAGGGCGTTCCGTATTACCCTCCTGAACCCATCGATTCCATATTCTGCTAACAGTCATTGGATCTCGACCGACGCGAGCAGCAGTGTCGCGATGCGATAAACCGCAATCGTGACAGGCTACAATCCGACCTTTATCAAATTCGGAAACGTGATGGTACGCATTTCTCCTCGTTACACGATGCATCACAACAACATTTCACTAGGCAACGCCGGTCAACTGCTGTTTGTGTATGAGAAATCGGTTGGAAACTTCCCTCATGTCAGCACGTTGTAGCTGTCGCCACCGGTGCCAACCTAGTGTGAATGCTCTGAAAAGCTAATCATTTGCATATAACAGCATCTTCTTCCTGTCGGTTAAAATATCGCATCTGTAGCACGTCATCTTCGTGGTGTAGCAATTTTAATGGCTGCACTAGTCGCTCTGTTTCGGGCGTTCTTCAGAGCCGGACGTGTATCTCTGTTTCCGGCGGACATGTCGTACTCTATATTGGAGGTGGATAGAAAAGTTACTCTACAATTGAGAAAGCTATTTCGAGTGTTGTAAAAGAGTGAATATTTAAATAATAATCAAACAGGAAACACTAAAAAGAAGAAGTCCTCTATCATCATTGTCAGTACTGCATATCTGGCCCTCTTTAGATACAGAGAATAACCTTGGCAAGTAGCATCCCATAAAAAGCACAATCACAGATTCAAGTTAACAGCGTAGCAGCCTCCGCCGAAGAAGATCGCACGACTGACGAGCTGTCTTCTGCGCTGGGGACACAACTTTAGAAGACGACAGGCTGGTGGAAAGAACGGTTAGAGACTCTGATTCAATCTCTCCAGATGTCTCCAGCTTCCAGATCTGACTTCCAAAGCACACATAATTTATACCGTCCTTCACTGTCTGGCGGGTGCTTTATCCGCAGGAGATTCAACGCACGAGGGGCGTTCAGTAAGTATTTCTCGACCAGTTTCGATTGAAAAAATATCATGGAATACTCTCGTTTCAGCCCCTGTAGCTTCAAGTTCCGATAGGTGGCAGCGCTATACGTAGCCTTCAGAATGGTGTTCGTAACTGAGGTGCGTTCGACGCAGGGAATTGAGAATCACTTTCTTTTTGGTAGAAAACAAGACCATCGAAGATGTTCATGGGCACTTGCAGAATATCTATGTAAACCCAGCTGTCAACAAAAGCACGGTGAGTCGTTGGGCGAAACCTCTATCATCATTGCAACAAGGTAGCGCAAACTTTTTCGATCGCCCTTGTGCCGGCCGGCCGCATACAGCTGTGACTCCTGAAATGTTGGAACGTGCGGATACTCCTATTCGAGCAACGACGAATCATCTGTGTGGAATCGCTTATGCGATACGAGGCTGATCGTGACTATTTTTTGTCGAAGATCGTCACGGATAATGAAACATGGATTCACCGTGGAATGGCACCACACACACCTTTCCTGCGAGGAAAATGTTCAAATACACATAATTAGCCGGTAAAGTAAGGACGACGGTCTTCTGGGACTTTGAAGGAGTAATTTTGTTTGATATCCTCGCTCATAGTGCAACGATCACCTCGGAACTGTATTGTCCTACCCTCAGGACATTGAAGAAACGACTTCATCGTGTTCGTCGCCTCAAAAATTCGAACAAATTTCTCCTTCTCCAGGACAACGCAAGGCCTCGCACAATCCTGAGCACCCGAGAGGAGCTCACAAAACTTTACTGGACTGTTCTCCCTCATCCACCCTACATTTCTCATGTCGCACATACCGATTTTCATCTGTTTGGCCCAAGGGACGGATGCACTCCGCGGGAAGCAGTACGTGGCTGATGTGGAGGTTATTGATACAGCGATTCGTTGGCCCCGACGCCCACCATTGGAGTGGTACCACGCTGGCATACAGGCCCTCCAGTAAGGTGACGTAAGGCCGTCGCACTTAATGGAGATTGTGTTGAAAAAGAGTTTTATACCCAGTAAAGTGGGAAATAATATGACGTACTTGAATACTTAATAAAATCAACCTGCTTTCAGAAAAAAATACTTACTGAACGTCTACATTTACATCATTACTCTGCAATTCACATTTAAGTGCTTGGCAGAGGGTTCATCGAACCACAATCATGCTACCTCTCTACCATTCCACTCCCGAACAGCGCGCGGGAAAACGAACACCTAAACCTTTCTGTTCGAGCTCTGATTTCTCTTATTTTATTTTGATGACAATTCCTACCTATGTAGGCTGGGCTAAACAAAATATTTTCGCATTCGGAAGAGAAAATTGGTGACTGAAATTTCGTAAATAGATCTCGCCGCGACGAAAAACGTCTTTGCTTTAATGACTTCCATCCCAACTCGCGTATCATATCTGCCACACTCTCTCCCCTATTACGTGATAATACAAAACGAGCTGCCCTTTTTTGCACCCTTTCGATGTCCTCCGTCAATCCCACCTGTGCTCCCTGCCGCCGTTTGATAAGCAGCTGCAGCAGCAAGTCGTATACTCTTACCTCACTTATTTGTTACATAGTTTAATTCTTAATTTCTTTGCGTGTTTTTGGTACTTGCATTGTTTAATTCATAAATTTCGGGCGTATTATAGTATTTGACAGTTGTAGCATCGCGTTTTAGTACCTGAATAGTGTAAAATCGCGTAGTCTCCTTCCGCCGCCGAGCAGTGAGTCAGCAGTGCGCAAGTAGCAGCATTACTGCATTTAATAGGCAATGTTGTATTTTAATAACAGTTTAAATTTTGTGTCGATTTGTTTGTGCTCTCTGTAGATTAGTTCAGACGTTCTTTGCACAACAGTTTTTAGCACGGATAGGGACTGCAACTGCTGCGTTCGGATGCAGGCTGAGTTGGCATCCCTTCGCTCCCAGCTTCAGGCAGTGTTGGCTTTGGTCAGACAGCTTGAGGCTGTTGCTAATGGGCATCACTGTGGGGGTCCGGATGGGGGTTTGTCGGGGACGACCAGCTCGTCCCACGCATCCCCGGATCGTACTACGACTGTGGCTGCCCGGGATACTGCCCACATTGAGGCTGACCCCTCACCTGTGGTAGAGTGGGAGGTCGTCTCGAGGTGTGGCAAAGGGCGAAAGACATTCCGGAGTGCTGAACGGAAGGCCTCTCCTGTTTGTCTGACGAACCGGTTTCAGGCTGTGTCTCAGGCTGATACTGATCTTCGGCCGGACATGGCTGCTTGTCCTGTTCCAGAGGTTGCCCCTCAGTCTGCAAGATCCGGGCGGTCGCAGAGGGTGGGCTTACTGGTAGTTGGGAGCTCAACGTCAGGCGCGTAATGGGGCCCCTTAGATATATGGCAGCAAGAGAGGGGAAGAAAACCAATGTGCACTCCGTGTGCATACCGGGGGGAGTCATTCCAGATGTGGAAAGGGTCCTTCCGGGTGCCATGAAGGGTACAGGGTGCACCCATCTGCAGGTGGTCGCTCATGTCGGCACCAATGACATGTGTCGCTATGGATCGGAGGAAATACTCTCTGGCTTCCGGCGGCTATCTGATTTGGTGAAGACTGCCAGTCTCGCAAACGGGATGAAAGCAGAGCTCACCATCTGCAGCATTGTCAACAGGACTGACTGCGGACCTTTGGTACAGAGCCGAGTGGAGGGTCTGAATCAGAGGCTCAGACTGTTCTGCGACCGTGTGGGCTGCAGATTCCTCGACTTACGCCATAGGGTGGTGGGGTTTCGGGTTCCGCTGGATAGGTCAGGAGTCCACTACACGCAGCAAGCGACTACACGGGTAGCAAGGGTTGTGTGGCGTGGACTAGGCGGTTTTTTAGGTTGAATGGCCTCGGACAAGTACAGAAAGGGCAGCAGCCTCAAAGGGTGCGGGGCAAAGTCAGGACATGCGGGGGCCAAGCAGCAATCGGTATTGTAATTGTAAAGTGTCGAAGCTGCATTGGTAAAGTACCGGAACTTCAAGCGCTGATAGAAAGCACCGAAGCTGAAATCGTTATAGGTACAAAAAGCTGGATGAAGCCAGAGATAAATTCTGCCGAAATTTTTACAACCGCACAGACGGTGTTTAGAAAGGATAGATTCCATGCAACCGGTGGTGGCGTGTTTGTCGCTGTTAGTAGTAGTTTATCCTGTAGTGAAGTAGAAGTGGATAGTTCCTGTGAATTATTATAGGTAAAGGGTTACACTCAACAACCGAGCTAGGTTAATAATTGGCTCCTTTTACCGGCCTCCTGACTCAGCAGCATTAGTCGCAGAACAACTGATAGAAAATTTGGAATACATTTCACATAAATTTTCTCAGCATGTTATAGTCTTAGGTGGAGATTTCAATTTACCAGATATAGACTGGGACACTCAGATGTTTAGGGCGGGTGGTAGGGACAGAGCATCGAGTGACATTATACTGAGTGCACTATCCGAAAATTACCTCGAGCAATTAAACAGAGAACCGACTGGTGGAGATAACATCTTGGACCTACTGATAACAAACAGACCCGAACTTTTCGACTCTGTAAGTGCAGAACAGGGAATCAGTGATCATAAGGCCGTTGCAGCATCCCTGAATATGGAAGTTAATAGGAATATAAAAAAAGGGAGGAAGGTTTATCTGTTTAGCAAGAGTAATAGAAGGCAGATTTCAGACTACCTAACAGGTCAAAACGAAAATTTCTGTTCCGACACTGACAATGTTGAGTGTTTATGGAAAAAGTTCAAGGCAATCGTAAAATGCGTTTCCTACTGGTACGTGCTGAGTAAAACTGTGAGGGACGGAAAAAACCCACTGTGGGTCAACAACAAAGTTAGGAAACTACTGCGAAAGCAAAGAGAGCTTCACACCAAGTTTAAACGCAGCCAAAACCTCTCAGACAAACAGAAGCTAAACGATGTCAAAGTTAGCGTAAGGAGGGTTATGCGTGAAGCGTTCAGTGAATTCGAAAGTAAAATTCTATGTACCGACTTGACAGAAAATCCTAGGAAGTTCTGGTCTTACGATAAATCAGTAAGAGGCTCGAAACAGCATATCCAGACACTCCGGGATGATGATGGCATTGAAACAAAGGATGACATGCGTAAAGCTGAAATACTAAACACCTTTTTCCAAAGCTGTTTCACAGAGGAAGACCGCACTGCAGTTCCTTCTCTAAATCCTCGCACAAACGAAAAAATGGCTGACATCGACATGAGTGTCCAAGGAATAGTAAAGCAACTGGACTCACTCAACAGAGAAAAGTGCACTGGACCTGACGGGATACCAATTTGATTCTACACAGAATACGCGAAAGAACTTGCCCCCCTTCTAACAGCCGTTTACCGCAAGTCTCTAGAGGAACGGAAGGTTCCAAAAGACTGGAAAAGAGCACGGGTAGTCCCAGTCTTCAAGAAGGGTCGTCGAGCAGATGCGCAAAACTATAGACCTATATCTCTGACGTCGATCTGTTGTGGAATTTTAGAACATGTTTTTTGCTCGCGTATCATTTCGTTTTTGGAAACCCAGAATCTACTCTGTAGGAATCAACATGGATTCCGGAAACAGCGATCGTGTGAGACCCAACTCGCTTGATTTGTTCACGAGACCCAAAAAATATTAGATAGAGGCTCCCAGGTAGATGCCATTTTCCTTGACTTCCGGAAGGCGTTCGATACAGTTCCGCACTGTCGCCTGATAAACAAAGAAAGGGCCTACGGCATATCAGACCAGCTGTGTGGCGGGATTGAAGAGTTTTTAGCAAACAGAACACAGCATGTTGTTATCAATGGAGAGACGTCTACAGACGTTAAAGTAACCTCTGGCGTGCCACAGGGGAGTGTTATGGGACCATTGCTTTTCACAATATATATAAATGACCTAGTAGATAGTGTCGGAAGTCCCATGCGGCTTTTCGCGGATGATGCTGTAGTATACAGAGAAGTTGCAGCATTAGAAAATTGTAGCGAAATGCAGGAAGATCTGCAGCGGATAGGCACTTGGTTCAGGGAGTGGCAACTGACCCTTAACATAGAGTAATGTAATGTATTGCGAATACATACAAAGAAGGATGCTTTATTGTATGATTATATGATAGCGGAACAAACACTGGTAGCAGTTACTTTTGTAAAATATCTGGGTTTATGCGTGCGGAACGATTTGAAGTGGAATGATCATATAAAATTAATTGTTGGTAACGCGGGTAACAGGTTGAGATTCATTGGGAGAGTCCTTAGAAAATGTAGTCCATCAACAAAGGAGGTGGCTTACAAAACACTCGTTCGACATATACTTGAGTATTGCACATCAGTGGGGATCCGTATCAGATCGGGTTGACGGAGGAGATAGAGAAGATCCAAAGAAGAGCGGCGCGTTTCGTCACAGGGTTATTTGGTAAGCGTGACAGCGTTACGGAGATGTTTAGCAAACTCAAGTGACAGACTGCAAGAGAGGCGCTCTGCATCACGGTGTAGCTTGCTCGCCAGGTTTCGAGAAGGTGCGTTTCTGGATGCGGTATCGAATATATTGCTGCCCCCTACTTATACCTCCCGAGGACTTCACGAACGTAAAATTAGAGAGATTCGAGCACGCACGGAGGCTTTCCGGTAGTCGTTCTTGCCGCGAACCACACGCGACTGGAATAGAAAAGGAAGGTTTTGACAGTGGCACGTAAAGTGCCCTCCGCCACACACCGTTGGGTCGCTTGCGGAGTATAAATGTAGATGTAGAAGGATCCCACACCGCGCAGCAATACTCTAACAGAGGACGAACGAGTGTAGTGTAAGCTGTCTCTTTAGTGGACTTGTTGCATCTTCTAAGTGTCCTGACAATGAAACGCAACCTTTGGCTCGCCTTCCCCACAATATTATCTATGTGATCTTTCCAACTGAAGTTGTTCGTAATTTTAACACCCAGGTACTTAGTTGAATTGACAGCCTTGAGAATTGTACTATTTATCGAGTAATCGAATTCCAACGGATTTCTTTTGGAACTCATTTGGATCACCTCAAACTTTTCGTTATTTCGCGTCAACTGTCACCTGCCACACCATGCAGCAATTTTTTCTAAATCGCTTTGCAACTGATACTGATACGGTAAATTGCAGCACCATCTGCGAACAACCTAAGAGAACTGCTCAGATTGTCACTCAGGACATTTATATAGATCAGGAATAGCAGAGGTCCCAGGATGCTTCCCTGGGGAACAGCTGATATCACTTCAGTTTTACTCGATGATTTGCCGTCTATTACTACGAACTGCGACCTTCCTGACAGGAAATCACGAATCCAGTCGCACAACTGAGACGATACCGCACAGGCCCGCAGCTTGATTAGAAGTCGCTTGTGAGGAACGGTGTCAAAAGCTTTCCGGAAATCTAGAAATACGGAATCAACTTGAGATCCCCTGTCGATAGCGGTCATTACTTCGTGCGAATATAGAGCTAGCTGCGTCGCACAAGAACGATGTTTTCTGAAACCATGCTGATTACGTATCAATAGATCGTTTCCTTCGAGGTGATTCATAATGTTTGAATACAGTATATGCTCCAAAGCCCTACTGCAAATCGGCGTCAATGATATAGGTCTGTAGTTCCATGGATTCCTCCTACTACCCTTCTTAAACACTGGTGCGACCTGCGCAATTTTCCAATCTGTAGGTACAGATCTATCGGTTAGCGAGCGGTTGTATATGAACTCCACGACAATGCTGGTCATCAAATGAACTTATCATCAACTGTATCTGTATGGAACTCTTGTCAGTTGCTGAGATGTGACAATGAAGGTGCTACAAGTCTTCCTCACACGACCTCCAAAAAGGCACTTTATTGACGGTATATTAGTGTGTGTGTATCAACACGCTAATAACGTTAGTTGACTCTCAATTAGCAAGCTTAGCGCGATAATGTTTATAGTTTTCCTGACTATCGTTTCGAGAGTGTGCGTACTTCTTATGAGTATATGGCTCTTTATGACAGGGAGAGCGTGTCAGCCGCTGACAGTAACTAACAAGAGATCTTGTGTAACGAGGCTCTGGTGCAATTCGTTTTATTTGTATGCGCATAAAGCGGGATTTCACGCCTGTACGTACCTTAGCTCTTGCTGCATCCGTGTCTGTAACAGTGTGTACTTGATTTCATCATTAGCCGTTTCTCAGCGAGCGTTGCGAGCTGCGGCTGTCCCCCCAACTTCATTTGCAGTTCCTGCAGACGCATCCATCAGCGCTCTAATGGAACGCATGACTCTCCTGCGATGTCCTTCGTGACATCATCTCCTGCTAAATTGCTGTACCACCTTAAAATAGCCTTGTCCGGTTTCAACCTCATAGACGCTATCGAACAAGTAAGGAAAATTTGTATTAGTATTTCATCGAGCAGTTTGATCGGGGAAATGAATATGTAAAGAGCTTGCTTGAACTACCACATTCTCGATTTTGGTTGGGTCATGAACGTAAATAAATAAAATAATTCTCACTCGTAATTTTGAAACTCTCTTTCTGTGAATATAGTTTCCTCGTCAAATACATGAACTCTATCACAGCCAACCCTTGTCTCATCTTTTCTTTCTCTTCAACATATTAGGAATTCTGATCTTTCTCCCCCTTCCCCCCTCCCCCCCCTACCAACCAGGTGCCAGGAAATGCCACGCTTCCGTTTAGTGCGACTGAATGCATCTGCCTCCATGGTCTCAAATCTACCAATGGTAGGAAAAGAGATGTGTTGTTACCTCATAAGGCAATATCACGTGTATCACCACAATGCAAATGCGTGACAGTGAGTGCAACCCGCTGTCGTCCCCAATACTGCATCTTAACAAACATGGAAGCTGGACTAAGTAAACCTAGTATTTGAAAATCATAGCTTTGTAATTGCGAATGCAATAAATCTGCATGATATATCAGCTGGAATGACGACACCTGGTTATCTAATCTTAAAATGTAATTATGACAAATTAAAATTGTCAAATGTTTCTTTTGAAGTTAAGGAATCTGCTTTATCCAATCTTAAAAATTTTACTGCGATATATTAAAATAACAATACACACGAAGTGATTTGTTGAACTATGTTTTTGTACCGAAGAAAAACTTGAACACACCTTTCTTAAACATAACACAGGACAACAGATTTTCACTTAAAAATTGCACAAACTTGACCTGAGCGTTAATATATTTCAGGCGTGCTAAATCCGAACCTGCCAACCATTTCCTTGTATCACGTCAGAATTTTCTGTCAAAACAGAGATAAATGTAAGACTTAACACACAAATGCAGTGGTTTTAAGACAAATTTCTCTTATGATGTTTTGAGTAAAATAATAATGCACCCACTACAAGAAATGACTAAATATTGCAATATTGTCAATTTTATTTATCTAAATTGTCAATTTTAGTTGTCTCTTACAGACCATACGTTTATAAATAAAAATTAACGTGCTGTAAATTAGGAAACTGTACACGAAACCAGCATAGCATACTTGTCACAGTACCTACACTGAGGTTTTATAAACAACTTGTTGTCATAAGACGGTCGAATTAGTTAAGCAAAGACGTAAAATATCAGTACTCAATGTGATCTTGTTTTCTGCATGTGAAGGTTCTTCTAGGGATGTCCCTCTTCGTCACATAACAGCAGTGTATCTTGTTTATAATCCATTGAGATCTTAGTGGAATCTCTCCCCACGTTCTTCACTGTAGCCCCAAGATACTCGGGAAAGTAGTCCAAGTGAGACCTTGAAACTCATGTTATATCAAAGTTTCTTAATCCAGTATATTGATTACCAAGATTTTGTACCCTGCGTCCTTGGTATTAGCTACAAACTTTGTAACAACGTCTCGGAATGTTTGCCATGCTAACAACTGTTTCGAACTCGTTTTAGTTTCAAAAGTATCATCACGAAGCAGCTTCCTGATCCGGGCCTGTAAATATAACTTCTTTCAACTTTGTGTCGCTTAAAGTGGGAACTTGTCACTACAAATTGTTTCACGAGCCCTAAGTTAACATAGAGAGGAGGTAAGAGAACATAGCAGGCCTCAACAAGAGTCTTCTTCTTAATGTTTTTGAACTAACATTCCACTGTCTTCGGAGCCATTTCTTCTTTATCCAATGCTGTGCCTTTTCCCGACCCTCCCACCCGCAAATACTTCTGCAGATCCCTTTAACAGCCCAAAATCACGAACTAGAACATTCAGTTTTCCTTGAGTCAAAGATCTGGGGATATTGCAGCCATCGTCTGATCCGTAGTCACTACGTGCTGTAGATTTATGAGTCAGATGCAGATTCGGAAAAATTATCGATCTTTTTGTGACAGACCATGGGGCGTGGGCAGAATAGCAGACGGAATGTTTGTATATGTTTTGCCGTACCTGTTTCTTGCATTATACCCTGTCAGACTGCAGGAGCAAAAATAAGTGTGGTCCAGGGTTACTTTGTTCGCCCCATGTGATGGGCACCGCCAATGTCGACGTTTTTCTTGTTCCGTCGATCCACTGTCGAAGTTGTTCGGTACCCGTCCTGGATACGTTATGTGGAGCCAACTATTTGTCCTGGTCACCAATCTGTACTCAAAATAAGCATAAAACGTAGTTACGTTCCGGCGCTACTCCGTAGGAGCAAACTATCCACACACATAACAGAAAATGTCAAGAGTGTTTTTGCACGCTCGATGCGACATTTTGAATTAATCACTGGAACTCGCCACTTCAGCGTCGAACAATCTAGTCAAACCTAAGGCAAAAGAACACACACAATTAGAATTAAAAATAAGCATAAATCTGCAAGCGCTGTGAAACAAGTGTTTTCAGAAAACTGCACTTATTAGAAATTCGTAAATGGTGATTTTTTGAGGGAACGTGATAGGAGTTTTCTGAATTCAAATATGGACTCTGCTGGTTAGTTTCTCTCTAGAAAGTTCAGAAGTTCAATGCAATGAAATCAGTGTCGCCTAGTGTCATCGGACTGGGAGTGGTGTGTTTTAAAACAGTCAGGCATACAACGAGCTACATCACAATTTGGACACCACTAGTATGTTTCTTGTCGGGGTGTTTTTTCCCTTCTGACTCTGACATGGGAACACGCTTTGCAGACACTTGTTGGGAGCGGTTTTTCATGACACTTTTTACTAACGCAGTTGTTTAACAAATATTCACTTAGGCGGTACAATATTCCAAACGCTCCACAACATTATTTTCTTTTATTCTTCGATACTTACCTGATGATTCAGGATTAATATCACAATCATTAGCTTCCTCTTCTGAACTGTAAACGGCGATTTCTCCTTCCGCAACATTGAAAACATCGATGTCATAAAAATTCATCTATGTCAAATCTATGTAGAGCACGAGTAATGGTCCAAGAAAGATTATCGGCAGCAGCAGACAACA
Source organism: Schistocerca piceifrons (assembly GCF_021461385.2). Lineage (NCBI taxonomy): Eukaryota > Metazoa > Arthropoda > Insecta > Orthoptera > Acrididae > Schistocerca > Schistocerca piceifrons. The sequence continues at coordinate 585,882,022 of NC_060142.1, read as the reverse complement.
GTGTGGGACTCAGCACAGGGGAGCAAAATGCAAAGCCCTTGTGTGGAGTACAGACAATTTAGATTTCGAAAACTACATGGAAGGACAAAGCAGAGACCGTTCATTGTGCAGTGAATATGGCTACCGTTAGGGATCGGGAGGTGCAATGTCAGCTACGAATTTTTACATACTGCCTGAACAAAACTCGGACGCCGCCGGACTGAAGAATTGTCGCTGCCCGTGCCCATCCAGGGCGACGGAAAAATGGTTAAATCCCTCTGTACGTGCTTTAATCAGCCTGATCTTGTCTTTGAGATCCTAGGTGTTGTAGTTCATTGCAAGATTCCTCACTTGATGCTGGTGAGCTGAAACTTTGTAAGTAGCCTTTTCTGGGGCAGATGCGGTCTTCCTTCAGGCGCCTGCCCGTTCAAGTATTTCAAGATCTCCGTGACGACGTCCCTTGAGTCAAACAAACTATATGTAATTTTTGTATACGGTCAGTATCCCCTGTATGGGTCCCACACAGTTAATCGATATTAAGGATGGGTCGCACGACTGTTCTGTAAGCAGCCTTTTTTGTATACTGGTTGCATTTTCCCAGTATTCCATCAGTGAACCGAAGTGCAACCTGCTTTATTTACGGCTGATGTGATGTGATCATTCCATTTCACATTCCTACTTAGTGTAATACCTAAGTATTTATATGAGCTGGCTGATTCCATTTGTAACTCAATGATATTAAGATCATAGGAGACTACGTTTTTCGTCTTGTGAGACGCAAAAATTTTGTTTTATGAAGATTTACTGCAAGTTGACAGTCTTCGTAAGTCTTTACAGCATACATTCATTGAGTTTTCTTTCTCACAAAGATATGTGGCGAATGTATCGTTGGACGCTCGCGTTTTCTAAATTCTCTGAGGTGAAAGTTGCGCTATGGTTCAGCAATCGTCGGCGGCAGCTTTGCGGCTGTGGCTGAATGGGAAAGCTGCGTCACTTTACATCCGGAATCGCTCGCAGTGGTGAGAATCGCACACAACACGATGCCGTTGACCGGTAGGCAGTTGCAAGCATCATTCATGGGCTGGCTTTACTTTGTTCATTTTCCTAATTCCCTGCACTCACACCGCAATTTGGTTTTTAATCAATCATTACTTGCTAAATCCTGTTCAGTGGAGCATAAGCTGTTAAACTCACTGCAAAATGATCTAGGCCAGATGGGGTGGAGGAGAAATCAGTAGGCATCTAGTCGTGATGCAGTTAGATCTCTTCAGTTTAAATTTGGCTCTAAAAATCTATCTGATCGGCTGCTGAAATGAAGGAGGTTCAGATTGTCATAAATCCTTCACTGTGCTGACGCGATTCGGGCTAAGCCCATCATCGAAGCGCCTTGTAAAACGTACAAAAAAACCATACAAATAATAGTACATACAGTGACATAGCGTTTCCACTTGGAAACGAGTAAAGCAGCTAAACAAGAGGAAACACATAGAACTTCTTACAAAAGAAGTGAAAGTGGATGCATAATGACGTCCACCCAAAAGTGAAAATCAACAATAGTGGCCGAATATAGTAAGTGGAGTAGATCAGTCGAAACAAAAACATGAAATGAAGCTGGTTCACTAAGGAGCCATAATGAAAGCACAGAATACATAAGCTGAGCTCCCTCTATATAGTACGAAGCGTCATACGTGTAAGAAATAAAATCAAACAAAAAAATTTTTATGTTTTGCCATTTTTCTTTAAAATTATGAAATGTTGTCATTTAAAAACGGCCATCTGAAACTTTCTAATTTCTCTCGAGAGAAATACGCCACAGGAAAACTTACGATACTCCCATTAAAGGACCACATGATTGACTATAGCTTTGAGTGCACGAAGCCTAAAAGCAAATTTATAGGGAATTTCACAATATTTAGATTGTGGCCTGAATAGAATCCAGTATACAACAAAGCAGATGAAGGTTAAAATATAATTAAAAAGTATTTGTTTTTTCTATACACTGTTGCATCGAGGAAGAAATCGAAAAACCGTTTTCGACAGCTCCCTACCTGCTCATTTATCAAAAGATTCGTATCCTCTTGATAGCTCACGTAAATTTCAAACTCATGCAAAATATCTAGGGTTATGACTTTACTACCATAGTGCAGGATAATCAAGTCATCCTTAATGTTTCTTAAGCAGTGCTTGAATTCTCTTGGATGGTCCCCTAATGCATTACCATTACTATGCTTATCCATGCTCACGATTCCTGAAATGAAAATCCCTCCCAGTCTGTCCATTGCAACGTTTCGCACGCGAGCCACAACTAATCTTGTAGACCCCTGCTCTGCTAAACTTATTAATCGCTGGTTCCAAGCTTTGTCGCAGTATTTTGTCCAAATTATTATTTGTCCGGAAACACACTGTAGCGTTGACATTACCGAATGCATTAGTTATTTTATCTGACACAGCATCATGGTAAGAGAGTGAGACATACTTTCTCATAATCGGCACTCCACTAATCCCAGATTCCTCCCCAACTTTCATATAACCGCTTTCTTGATTTTTTCATATTTCTTCTTCAGTGAAACCATTTGCTATAACCACGTTAATAATCAAACTTGTCTCCTTCTGAATAACCTCCTTAGTGGGGCCTAATTTTTGCACACGATAAAACATGGAATTTAAAAATGGGACTTTTGTACCGGTGGGTGACATGAACCCTTTGCAGTGATCAAATCAGTGGGTGATGGCTTACGATAAATATCAGTCTTCAGTTTCTGTTCAGTCCCAATGATTTGCAGGTCCAGAAAATTAATTTTACCCTCTACTTCTATTTCCATCGTTAGTTCCATATTTTTATGCAATGCATTAAATGTATTTAAAAGCTCATGAAAATCAACCTCGTCGCCTGTGATCTTTTCAGACCGATGACGCACGCTGCTTGAGCAGCGTTTTCCATTTGTTCTTAGGCCATCTGCTGCAAAGATAGACTTAAAACTACATGTACATATTCTGTATATCTGCATGTACATGTATATTCCTCAAGGCACTATCTAGTATCTGGCAGAGAGTACATAGTACCGATATAATGGATTTTCTATCCTATTCCTTTTGCCTATTCAGACAGGGAAAATTTACAGTATGCAGGCTTATGTATCCACCGTAATCTCTTTTCAATTTGCCTCATGATCTCTAGGTGAAGCATTTGCTGAAGACAGCATGATCGTATGACATTTTTTAAAGTAAAAAACGGTTTGAAGATGCGTAACTATTACAATGTGCCAGACCGGTACTCGAACTCGGGACAATTGAGCTACCCAAGCATGACTCACGCCCCATCCTCACAGCTTTACTTCTGCCAGTACATCGTCTCCTACCTGGTTAGAGCACTTGCCGGCGAAAGGCAAAGGTCCCGAGTTCGAGTACCGGTCCGGCACACAGTATTAATCTGCCAGGAAGTTTCATATCAGCGCACACTCCGCTGTAGAGGGAAAATTTCATTCTAGAAACATCCCCCAGGCTGTGGCTAAGCCATGTCTTCCCAATATCCTTTCTTTCAGGAGTGCTAGTTCTGCAAGGTTCGCAGGAGCGCTTCTGTGAAGTTTGGAAGGTAGGAGACGAGGTACTGGCAGAAGTAAAGCTATGAGAACGGGGGCGTGAGTCGTGCTTGGGTCGCTCAATTAGTAGAGCACTTGCCCGCGAAAGGCAAAGGTCCCGAGTTCGAGTACCAGTCCGGCACACAGTTTTAATCTACCAGGAAGTATAATATCAGCGCACACTCCGCTGTGGAGTGAAAATTTCATTCTATTACAATGTATTTTTTTTAGCTGTGGTTGTCCTATGTAAAAATAGCATTTTTTTTTGTCGATATGGTCTTCCAGTATGGAAACGCACTGCCTTCAAACAGCCTCACCCCCTCGCAGAGTGACTCACGCTACATTCGGGGATCTGTATGTTATAAACATCAAAATACCGGAGAGGGGCACTACTGGATAGGCTTGTGGTTTGTTTTATGTTCATGGCTGATTACCTGTGTTAGTACGCACACTTCTCACGCTAGCAGAGTCCAACTACTCGTACGTTACGTGCGGCACCTCTGTAGACGTCGGGAGAGCAAGAAAATTGCCAGCGTGCGTTGTATACTGTACCTGATTACATGCAATGACGTGAAGTAGGTATTCGGAATACGTGTGAAGGTCATTTGGCGGAATAAGCTTTTTGATTATTCATAATTTCAGATATAATGGTGCTTACTGCGTTGTTAAGCAAACTAAGCAGAATAATACAGCGTACATACTTGCTTTTACCGTGTCACATTTCAGCAAATAGATGGGAATTTGCTTCCATTGGTGGAGAACAATCAATATATTTCATAGAGGAATGAGTTGCACAAAACAGCAATTTCATCTTCATACGAACTGCATTCTCTATTGCTGGGCAAACTACCTAGTACTGCTATCCACTGTGTCCACTCATCTTTTGCGTGCGTCTCATTTCAGCGTTTTAATCGAGTGAAGGTACTTTCTGTATTTGCTCAAGGAATTCGCTAAGAATATACCCCATCTTACTAGCAGAAGAGAATGTGCCGTGCAGTAGACATATAAATTACTGTGCGGAGACACTATGCAACGTGATTTACAGCCAGCTTTGAAAATCACTTTCAAATACCGTTGTATAATTTATTTGGTCGCTTCTATGTTTCATTTAGTGCTAGTGTACACATTTATGAAAGGTGCACAAAAGAATTGAAACAGGTGTTTTAGAAATAAAAACGGAGACACTATAAAGAATAGTTCGATATTTCCATGTTCGATGGGTCATAATTTTGACTCAGGTTCACGATTATAGTATACTTCCTGAGTGAAAAATATACTACATGCTGATGATTCACATCACTGCCCTAAGCTACATATTCTCCATATAGGGCCTTATACTGAACTATTAACTACTACTTTCTCTCTCTCTCTCTCTCTCTCTCTCTCTCTCTCTCTCTCTCTCTCTGACACACACACACACACACACACACACACACACACACACACACACACAAATAAATACGAATTATATTGTTACACATTCAGAAATTTTTTCTATGGAGCAGAATCAATTTTCAAGCAGACATTATTTGTTCGGTGTTTCAAGTTAATTTTTTCATCCATACAATTCTTTACATCAGTGGGAGAGAGGTTGAAGATTTTTGTGTGTGAATGTCTATTTATTAACATAACTGTGGTTTCCAAACTGCGTTTGATTGTTGACAACGAACTTCACATGTGAGTGAATGTACTGAGAGACTGCCTTCAGTATGCGCGATTATTTGAAGAGCTTACTGGAAGAGGTTCTGGAGTAGACATCACATAGTACCCTTATTACGCACTTATACAGGGTGTCCGAAAATTGACGTCATGAACTTCTACGACATGTAGAGGGCAGTGAGTACGTAATATTCTGAATAGGGAACCCATATCCTGAAACGTATCGTTCCATTCCTCGACCATATTAGTTCAGATGTTTAACTAGTACACTTCTGCTTGTGGAACTGAATTAGATGTGACGCAGTACAACTGTTAGGTAACAATTCGAGAGGAATCATAAGTAAACATCCATTTATCACTTACGCATAGTTTTTTGTGTTAACACTTAAACATTACGTTTTTACATTATTCCAAAACAAAAACTAACTCAGTATGCTGTACGTACAGAACAATACTGATGCATCAGATGTGGCGACCACCAGCGTTGTCACAGACATCGTACCAACGAAGCATATTCTGGTACAGACTCAACATGTCACCTGTCGTCTCTTCAGCTTCTAGTGCAGCGGCCACAACACGTGCCAGCAGATCTTCCTCCGCGTCTAGGGGAGTCTTGTAAATTAAACTTGCATACGACCCCACAAGAAATAGTCCACAGGAGTTAAATGCGGTGATCGCGGCGGTCCTGAGATTGGGCCACCTCAGCCTATCCATCTTTCACCATATAATCTGTTCAGGTGTCTCCAAACCGCGCCTGAGAAGTGAGTTGGTGCACAATCATGCTGAAGCCACATATCCTGACGGACATTCAGTGGCGCAGTATCGTAGTACGGATCTAGTATGTTTTGTAGGAATATCAAGTACACACGACCATTTAGCTTCAGTGGAAGGAGGTATGGGTCAATCAAATAACCGTCCAGATTACTCACCCACACGTTAATACCAAACAGGTACTGAGATCACTGAACACGCGTGACGCGAGGGCTTTCGTTTGCCATGACATGGCTGTTTTGCAAGTTGAGAACACAGTTCCTAGTGAGCTTATATTCATCTGCGAACAGCACTCGATTTGGAAACAGGGGTATCTCGATGCAGTGGTTTTGGAACCACGTGTAGTAGGCAACGTGTTGTGGAAAGTCGGATGGACCCTTAGCGTGAACCCATTATAAGTGGTAAGTGGTCGTCCCGTCTACCCCATTGCATAGCAGGACAAGCAACTATGAGACTTCGACGCGTCACACACCTGAATTGAAACTGTCTTATCACGGAAACGGTACGTTTCAAGAAGTGGGTTCCTATTGAGAGTATTATGTACTCACTCCCCTCTACAAGTCCTAGAAGTTTGCAACGAGAATTTCGGAACACTCCGCATACAACCAATATTTTCTTCCTCAGCGACGAGTTGCCACAGAAAATGATTCAATATTAGTAAGTAAAAATTGGAAAAATAAAACAGCTGGTAGTTTAATCTCAAAAATCTGGCAGTGTTCGTAGCGCATAAGCTGCAGTGCTTACACAGTAAGATCTGTAGCAAACCGTTCAAGTACTTACCAATATAAACATTTAAAAATTAAAATTTTCTATGGCATTCACTAATTTGCTATTATCCTTTATTTCTAATCGTGTGATCACGCCTGGTGCAGTGCAGATGGCATGTATTGCGTCTTATATAAGTTCAGTGACAGTCCACTTGCAGAGAACCAGTTATTAGCTTCGAAGAAAATTTTATCTACTTGTATACATCTTGAAAGTTCTCCATTAGGCTTGACTATAATACTTGCACTGTTACCAAAACAAAATTATTTCTGCGTCTTTCATATACGATGTTAGCTCAAGAGAGGATCCCAAACATCGACCTCTGTATTACAACCGAAGTGATGGTTCATCATTCTGTGAAAGTGTTTCGGTGTTGTAGCACCATACATCCATACATTCATGATTTTTCAACTTCCTTATCAGTATTTGTCTTATACTTCGAACAGTTCTCCTAATCATTCCAGTTGAATGTCGTAATGATTTTCTGAAGAATGCGAAATAAAAAAATGATAAGACAGAATATCTTCCATATGCAGGCTCAGTCTGAACTCGTGATTCGCCAATGATGATCAGTGCGGACGGAACTTTAAAGCTAACGTTTCTCGTTTCCAACGAGCAAGATGGCGCAGTAGCGAGACACTGTATTTGCGTTCGGGAGAACGGAGTTTCAGAAGCCCTTCCGGTCATCTGACAGATTCCTCAAGATGTCCCTAAACCGTTCAAGGCAAATTCCGCGATTGTCCTTTATCCATCCCTGTCTTTTCCAAATACTATAACTTGTTCTGTTTCTTCACTGAAGAGCCAAAGAAACTGGTACACCCGCCTAATATCGTGCAGGACCCCGCGAACACGCAGAAGTGCCGCAACACGACGTGGCATGGACTCGACTAATGTCTGAATTAGTGCTGCAGGGAACTGACACCATGAATCCTGCATGGCTGTCTATAAATCCGTAAGAGTGCGAGGGGCTGCAGATCTCTTCTGAACAGCACATTGCAAGGCATCCCAGATATGCTCAATAATGTTCATGTCTGGGGAGCTTGGTGATCAGTGGAAGTGTTTAAACTCGGAAGAGTGTTCCTGGCGCCACTCTGTAGCAATTTTGGACTTGTGCGGAGTCGCATTGTCCTGCTGGAATTGTCCAAGTCTGTCAGAACGCACACCGGACATGAATGGATGCAGGTGATCAGACTGCATGCCTACGTACGTGTCACCTGTCAGAGTCGTATCCAGACGTATCAGGGGTCCCATATCACTCCAACTGCACACGGCCCCACACTATTACAGAGCCTCTAGTAGCTTGAACAGTCACCTGCAGAGTCCATGGATTGATGAGGTTGTCTCCGTACCCGCACACGTCCATCCGCTAGATGCAATTTGAAACGAGACTCGTCCGACCAAGCAACTTGTTTCCAGTCATCAACAGCCCAATATCGGTGCTGACGGGCGCAGGGGAGGTGCAAAGGTTTGTGTCGTACAGTCATCACGGGTCTTCGGCTCCGAAAGCCAATACCGAAGATGTTTCGTTGAAAGGTTCGCACGCTGACACTTGTTGACGGTCCAGTATTGAAATCTGCAGCAATCTGCGGAAGGGTTGCACTTCTGTCACGTTGAACGATTCTCTTCAGTCGTCGTTGGAGCCGTTCTTGCAGGAGCTTTTGCCGGCTGCAGCGATGTCGGAGATGTGATGTTTTACCGGATTCCCGATAGTCACGGTACGCTCTTGAAACGGTCGTACCGGAAGATCCCCACTTCAATGCAACCTCGGAGATGCCGTGTCGCATCGCTCGCGCACCCTCTACAACACCCAACTCAAGCTCACTTAAATCTTGATGACCTTCCATTGTAGCAGTAATAACCGTTCTAACAAATGCGCCAGACACTTTTTGTCCTATATAGACTTTGCCGACAGCAGCCCCGTATTCTGCCTGTTTATATGTGCTGTGTATGAATACACATGCCTACACCAGTTCCTTTGGTGCTTCCTTGTAATAATCTGGCCGGCTGGTGTGTCCGAGCGGCTCTAGTCGCTTCAGTCTGGAACCGCGCGACCTCTACGGTCGCAGGTTTGAATCCTGGATGTGTGTGATGTCCATAGGTTAGTAGGGTTTAAGTAGTTCTAAGTTCTAGGGGACTGATGACCTCAGATGTTAAGCCCATAGTGCTCAGAGCCATTTGAACCATTTGAACCATTTTTGTAATAATCTCTTCGTCAACGAGACGATAAACGGTAAGTTTTCCTACCTTTTTCTCTCTGATGATATATTATTCAGTGAAACATAAAGGATATTGTTAGTTTAAGAAAGGAAAGAGTCTTAGAATTTAATGGTTCCTAGATGTCACTGTATGGGGAACTATCTCAGCTGCTTATGGATGATGGGCGGAAAAAATCGCATTAATGTAAAGCCACACAGACTTGAGATTTTACTAATTCGAAATTCGAGATTATTGGGACTGGTTTTTTTGTTGCTATGTGAAACGCCGCCTTACTGTACCGGGTATTATTCGCGTCGAAGCTCATTTACTTTGAAATATTTAACGCAACCGTCCCTTCATATTCGCTTCATCTGTGGACAATAGTGAATAGTGTATGTATCATTTTTGGGGACAAGAACGCAACAAGTTCAAAGCGTCTCCATGGTTCACTTACAAACTGAGGAGGATACAATGGACCAGACACAAGGCGTCTTAAATGAAGGACAAGAAACCAATCAGATAAGCGGGAGTACAGGTAAGAGACGAATTTTCAAAAAGTTTCAAACTTAAGGGAAATCTTGGACACAGTCATCAGCTTCGTTGGCATTATTCCGGATTTCCAAAATCCTACACTGAAAGATATGCGGAAGGAAGTTATGAAAGACAAGGACCACTTTTTTGAAACCTTGTAATTCCCACCCACTGCGCCGCTTAAGTTTGAAATTTTGCTCAAAAATGCGTACAACCTTTCTTTGTAATGCTGCAAAATCGTGCTGCCATGTGACGTCATCCTCTGGCTAGACGACAGTTTAATCTGCAAGGTGTCGAGACATGCGGGACAAAGGACAGAGATCAGAAGTTCATGTGACGTGTAGCGTGGGTTAATGCTGTCACACCGACACTGAACCTCACCACAATTCTGGAAAACGGCACCGTGGACGTATCACGCGATGGGAAGGTCGTGACAGGTCGTCTTACCCAAATTTGACCCCTTCTTTTGATGCCCCTGCGATGGAGGCTACAACCGCAACTCACAGCGTTGAAATCACGCAGTTTTCTTACGAGTGGCCGAGGAAAACATTCCAGACACACCGCCGTTCAGGATCGGGACGAAAAGGCGTCAAGAGATGCTATGAAGGGTGATATTTAATTCTTTCGCGCAGGGCATATAAAAATGACAGCATGAAGTCCATACATATCATGATTGTGTGTGTGTGTGTGTGTTTGTGTGTGTGGGTGTGTGTGTGTGTGTGTGTGTGTGCGTGTGTGTGTGTGTTTGTGTGTGTGTGTGTGTGTCTGTGCACTCACCTGGCGTATTTTTCCCTGTGAATATACCTGAAAAAAGGCTTTAATGTTTTTCTATAATATGTCATTTGCCTGGAGTGAAAAGGACAAAGAAATAAGCACGATTTATCATCTGTGTAGACAATGACTAAAGAAGACAATAAGAAGACACTGTACTTTTTCGAGTAGTACCGCACTCTTCCTACACTCCATATTAAGATGTCTGTGATATGTGCAATAATTGTTAATTTATGTTAATCTTTCCAGAATACAAAGAGTTATTTGTTGCTATTGAACCCATTTTTATTTATAGAAGAAGCGTGTCCTTCCCTGCAGTTATTAAAATTTTATTAGTTACGATCATACCCTATTGGTGTCCGGCATTACGGTTAGTACAATTATTTTGGTAATGTAACCTCCCCAGAAAATAGTATTCCGTAACCTCCCTACAGAAAAATTCCTAAACTTCCCAACAGTAAATTGCGTAACCTATCAATAATTTAAAAAATGTGACTAATCTGTCAATAAAAACTGCGACTCGCTTATAGCCTTTCAATAGACTGTCAGTTTAACCTGGTCAATTATGGACGTCAGCAGTGCTGCGTCATGGCCCTGAAAGATCATTCTGAATAAAAAAGAGAAAAATTCTTACCTCAATGAAGTCGCCGGATAACGCATATACAGGGTGAGTCACCTAACGTTACCGCTGGATATATTTCGTAAACCACATCAAATACTGACGAATCGACTCCACAGACCAAACGTGAGGAGAGGGGCTAGTGTAACTGGTTAATACAACCATAAAAAAATGCACGGAAGTATGTTTTTTAACACAAACCTACGTTATTTTAAAACGGAACCCCGTTAGTTTTGTTAGCACATCTGAACATATAAACAAATACGTAATCAGTGCTGTTTGTTGCATTGTAAAATGTTACATCCGGAGATATTGTAACCTAAAGTTGACGCTTGAGTACCACTCCTACGCTGTTCGATCGTGTGTATCGGAGAGCACCGAATTACGTAGGGATCCAAAGGGAACGGTGATGGACCTTAGGTGCAGAAGAGACTGGAACAGCACATTACGTCCACATGCTAACACCTTTTTATTGGTCTTTTTCACTGACGCACAAGTACATTACCATGAGGGGGTGAGGTACACGTACACACGTGGTTTCCGTTTTCAATTAGATGTTCAATGTGGTAGCCATCACTTGCTGCACACAATTGCAATCTCTGGCGTAATGAATGTCGTACATGCCGCTGTACATCTGGTGTAATGTCGCCGCAAGCTGCCACAATAAGTTGTTTCATATCCTCTGGGGGTTGTAGACACATCACGGTACACATTCTCCATTAACGTACCCCACAGAAAGAAGTCCAGAGGTGTAAGATCAGGAGAACGGGCTGGCCAATTTATGCGTCCTCCACGTCCTATGAAACGCCCGTCGAATGTGTACCTCATCCCTCATGGTAATGTACATGTGCTTCAGTGAAAAAGACCAATAAAAAGGTGTTAGCATGTGGACGTAATGTGCTGTTCGAGTCTCTTCTGTACCTAAGGTCCACCCCCGTTCCCTTTGGATCCCTACGTAATTCGGTGCTCTCCGATACACACGATCGAACAGCGGAAGAGTGGTGCTCAAGCGTCAACTTTAGGTTACAATATCTCGGGATGTAACATTTTACAATGCAACAAACGCCACTGATTACGTATTTGTTTATATGTTCAGATGTGCTAACAAAACCAACAGGGTTCCATTTAAAAAAACGTAGGTTTGTGTTAAAAAACATACTTCCGTGCATTTTGTTATGGTTTGTATTAACCAATTACACTAGCTCCTCTCCTCACGTTCGGTCTGTGGAATCGATTCGTCAGTATTTGATGTGGTTTACGAAATATATCCAGTGGTAATGTTAGGTGACTCACCCTGTATATCTGCTCTTACAATAAATTTTTTGTGGCATAGCCCAGTGCAATGCTGGCCGATAGATTTGTAATTTATAAAACGAAACAACTGATTTTTCTTTTCAATTATGGGATGACCAAGGATTGAAGAAATTAGTAAATTCTTTAAATTGAAATGAATGATCGTCAAAAATTACGTTTTATGAGAAAGATTATTATTAAGAGATTTTTTAAACATTTACTTAGGTCTCGATATAACAATAGTACATATGCGCGAGGCTGCTTTTGCCTTATGCAATAACGATCAGGCTCCGCCATCGCTCCACCACGACCGGCCCAGCCAACACGATACACCAGACTGCTCGCTAGCAACAACTTACTGCTACTGCTACACAGTTCCTACTGCAGTCAACACTGCTCTTTGGTCTCAGATTCGCTTATAGCTTACATATCGCAGGCAGCGCGTGAGCAATCCATCGAAATTGCATCTGCTCGAGTGCGCCAGCAACAAATTCCTTAATCATGGACCTCTTACATAACCCTCCACTGGGGGGGGGGGGGGGGGGGGGGGGGGCGGCAAAAATTTGGCAGCGATGGTGAGTCAATTGGACTTGCCATGAGCAACAAATTTTTCTATAATCTAATTAGTTTACTAAGGCTACAGCACAGAGTATATACATTATTGATAAGTGCAGAACATTTTAAGAGGGACAAAATGTATGTGCAATGAATACAAAATATATTAACAAATGACATAAAGTGCACATTCACTGTAAAACTCTTTAGCATTTTTACAACAAATAAACATATCAAGGAGTGAAATAAAGCGCACAAGCACTGTAGAACTCTTTAGTATTTTACAAGAACTAGGAAAGGAATGGGAAGGATTGCATCATGGTTGTAGCAGAGTAGGTTGCACGTAGCTGCACTGAAAGTTCATATCTTTCTACAGAAGTACAACACCAAGTGAGACAATCTGAAGTTCTCTTCCCTGAAGTATTAATCAGAGTAGCCAAGACACTGAAATGTTGTATTAATATTCAATGTTATCATTTTGGTCGTACATTAGGTACAACAAATAGTATAACCATAATAACATCTCCATCGTTCAAGGTGGTGGACAGCTTGATATGTCAACACCACATTCTTGTAGAATCCATACTCTCACATCAACGTAGAATTAGTGCAAAAACCAAATATAGTGCTCCATGATCATGAGGATGGACAGGACAAACGGATATTGCAGTAATTTCTGGTAATTAGGTCAGAAGGTGAAGGACATTAATTCTTATGCTAGTCATCATTGAGAACTACATTAGTGTATCAACCGATTTGAATAATTATTGGCACTCATTGGTTAGTTGCTAAACATTTCTGTACTACGTATGGAGTATTACAGAACAGTATTCATAAGTCATCTCAATATAGTAATTATTGGCACTCATTGGCCAGTTACAAAGTATTCATATAGTTTTACAAAACATTATTCAGTATTATTCAGAAGTCATCATTCAAAGCAAGAGTTAGTTATTGGAATAGCATTAATGCATAAGCCATCATTTAGTATTACTCAGAACTCATCATTCAAGTGACATAGGACATGTAACACACTGTAACTATTACTCAAGGTCTGTAGTCCAGTAATACATAGATATAATGGATTCAATACAACAGAGAAATTTGTATTATATTTAGAACTAGAAATATATCTTAAACTGGTAGCATTATTTGGTTGTATACTGGTAATAGTTGGGACTGGTAATTTTTTTTTTTTTTTTTTTTTTTTTTTTTTTTTTTTTTTTTTTTTTGCTAGCAATGCATTGCGTTGGGATCGATAATTAATTGCTGGGGCTTGAAAATATTTGCTTTTGACTTATTGCTGGAAATAAGGATTAGTAACATCATTCGTCATGAGTCAGCTGCAGCAAGGTTATGAAACAAGTAGAGTTTATGTGATCACATTCATGAATGATAGACAACTGGGTAAAGAAAATGCAAATACTAGAACAGGTTTAATAACTAAGTGTTTATAGCATATTAATATCATGAAAAGCTTCTCCTGGAAAAAATACAAAATGGATTATTGAGCTGAAAGAAGAAATGCATATTATGCTGAAAAGTAGTGAACTTCGAATTAACAGTTAATGAAACGTGTACTCAATATGTATGTACTCTAGCTGTCTTTCACAAAACATTCAGTCATTATACTATGCGACATAAGACATTCCGTCAAAAGGAACTGCAACAAATTCTTATATAAATACATAGCATTTCTTAACTAACAGTAAATATATAAACGTCATCATTATCATCATCTGCAAAGAAAAACTTCATTATTCCTATTACCATATTCTTTATACAACTATTCATCATCATTTATTATCATCTGCAAAAAAATAGACACTTCATTATTCATATTCATATTACCATTTACTTCATACAACTATTCATAGTATAGAATCTCTTATTTCTAGCATATTTCATCACTAAAATTAACATGTGTAGTTCTGTCTGACAGCTTGCATCAATCGCTACATATTCTGAAAGAAAAATAATTGGTCAAGACTGCTGTCATACGATGTGTATAGTATATTCTTGTTAATGCTTGTTAATTCTGATCTAATTACTCTTCATGACAAGTTATTGCATTTTCTTTCGTTCATTCCGAAGGTGAAATTTCCATTTCACAGTAAACCACTGTGGTTTCTTTAATGTATTTCTTTACATGTCATTGCTTTCTGAAAATGATGAATAAGGATTAATATCTTGCATTTAAATCACATGCCCATTAGATAAAAACTTGTTTCTAGTGATACAACTAAGCATGCAGCATAGCATGACAGGAAACGTATTAGGTCAAAACATAGTGTGTTCAGGCGCAACAATGTACACACAGTCTCATAATGCAGTAGCCAAAAAAATTTAGAATAGTCAAGATATTAAGATTGACATTTTTTTCTATCATCTGGTGTTTGTTACGTCTTAAACATTTTATAGTGGATACAGACAAAAATTCTACTTTCGATAGGAAAACAATCATACATACACAAAAAATGGAAAACGTGCACGGTCTGGTATGTAACGACAAGAAAAGCGACCTGCTAACCTTACCTTGCCGGGCACTTGCCAGGAAAAAATATGATAATCATCAGTAAGTAGTCACATAGATAGAATTGCATAAGTGATCATAAAATATGTAAGTTTATCTGGAAAAATGTGCACGGTCTGATGTGTAACAACAAGAAAAGCGACCTGCTAACCTTACCTTGCCGGGCACTTGCCAGGAAAAAATATGATAATCATCAGTAAGTGTTCATATAAATATCTGGAAATGACATTACAGTGTGATAAATCATAAAGTATGTTCATTCAATAAAGGTTTAATATTGGAGACATGGTGATTGCCCTTGCTTTTTCTGGTTCTCAAAGTTTCGACGTGTACTACATTGGGGTGAGGAATGCTGCGAATTCTGTATGGACCTGCGTATAGAAGCTGAAATTTACTGCATCTACTCTTTCCTCTGTTGGATAAATAGTGTATACATACTAATATCTTCTGTCCTACGTGAAAGTCACGGCGTGTACAAACCTGTTTTTGCTGTCTCCTCCGGCGCTCTGTGGCACGTTTGATGTTGTTCAGCGCAATGTCAATTATTTCATGGTGGCGTAGTCGACGAGATGTAGGAAAAGATACTAGTTTTTTAATTTTGTTGGGTGGTTCAACATTTTACAGTATAACAGTCGGAGATAGCATAGTAGATTCATTTGGTATCGAGTTAATTACATCCTGAAATGACAGTATGTGTGTGTGTCCCAATCAATATATTTTTTATGGCAGTATATTCTACATAGTTTACCAATTTCTTTCATTTCAGGAGTGTCTAAAGAAAACTGTTACTTTCGGTAAAATTTGTCATATCAGGTTTTCTTTACTTATTCTTAATCCTAGACAGATCGATAGTTGAAGAACTGTTTTGATAGATATAAAGGATAGTAAAAGAGAAGGCATCAGTGCAGAAAACTAAAGAGGAAATAGCACTACTACGGCTCGGGGCCCTGTGCACGCTACGGCACATATTCATCGAAGTGTAATGAATCCCCTGAGGTCTTTTACGCGCTGCAAATAAATTTTAGTTTCTGCGTTGCAGGCAATGGCGGTGAAAATTCAAAAGTAAATTGTTGCATCCAGTCCAATTGTAGTTTCTGCATTACAGGCCAAGCTGGAGAAAATACACAAGCAAATTGTTGTATCCAGTCCAAAGCGTGAATCTGTGTTCTGTCATTATTAAGTAGCTTAAATTTTCTAACGGATAGAAAGTGCTTATAATCAAAATTATCGTCTCTGTATGCCTGAACAGGTTCAGGATTGAATGATAATCTGTTTGTCTGTGACTGTTCGGAATCTAAGTCACGTACTCTCTGCAAATTACCTAAATTATACTGGCTGTGTAAGTGTGAGAAATGTTCGGAATGTGGCGTATGCTGTGCCGTGTTAGAGGCTGAAACATTTTTCATCTCTGTCACTTCTTGCTGTAAAGATGACGATTTTCTACGTAATGTGTTATTGGACGAACCTATCTCACTGATCGTCTGCTGTACATTTTGGAATTCGGGTGTTTGATTGAACGAAATTGGTGACGTATCGTCTGATTTAGTGTCGTTGTTATTTTCGATAACGTCAATACGACTGGCCAATTCATCAAATTTTTCAGTCAGTGCTTTTACGTGATCGTCGTTTTTAGTGTCACAAGCATTAATTCGTTTTTTGATTTTACGTGTGGTTTTGTTTAATTTCTTAACGTCTGCTTTGATGGCATCAGGATCCTGTATTAGTTCCAACTTTTCAAGTCTGTTGGTCATTGTCTGAAAGTCTAATGTGTGTGTGTCTGTTTTTGTTTTAAGATCGGAGATTTCATCATGCAATTCGGTGTTCAACTGTTTGATTTCGTCTGATACTGTAGCAATATTGTTGTCTACGTATGTTTTTGCCTTAGTAAACATTTTACGCTTATCTTCCTGTCTCTGTGCAGAAATTGTTTCCATAACTTGTTGCTTTACTTTATTCTGTTCCTGTATAAATTTACGGTAACGGGTTTCACTGTTTTACAGGTGGTGATTAAAACGTTCGTCAATTTGGCTGTTTTGTTGTTCAAATTTCGTATCTACTTTCGCATCCAGTGTGCGTGAAAGTTCTGATGACATTAATTTAAACTCGCCGCGTAACTGTGTTGCGTTTTCAGAGCATTGTTTAGCGACTGCACTAATTTCATCTCTAAGTAATTTCGTTGTGGCTGCATGTGTATTACTTAATTCTTGTGCAACAGATCTAATTTCTTCACTACTGTTCCTAGCACAAGCCTTAATTTCCTCGCGTAATTGTTCTTTAGTATCCTGACATTGCACGGCAACGGCTGTAATCAGTTCACTAAGTTGTTTGTTCTGTTCATTTAGTTTGTCGTGTTTTTCATTCAACTGTTTAAGATTTTCATTAAGTTGTTTGAAGTTGTTGTCTTGTTTTTCATTCGACTGTTTGGAATTGTTGTCTAGTTTTTCATTTAGTTGTTTGTTAGATTGATTAAGGTTGTCCTGTTTTTCATTCAACAGTTTGAAATTTTCATTAAGTTTTTTGTAATTGTTGTCTTGTTTTTCATTGAATTGTAGCAATAATGCTACAACTTGAGCCAACTTGTACTGTGTGATGGTGTATCTGCATTTGTCACGTTTTGTGAAACCATTTGGTCATTGTCTGATTCACGAAAAGATTTGCTAATTGGATGTGCACTGTGGGTCACTACCTCGGAATCAAATAAATCTGACGTATTTTGACGACATTGTTCATCTCCGTGAGAAAAATTTGTCTGTTCACTATGCAAATTTTGCAAATCAGGCGTGTCAAACTGGGCAGCGTTCATTGTATTGGAACGTGCCACGTCATCAATTGTTAAATTTACTGTGGACATAATTGAACTTGTTTGCCCATCATTAGGTTGTAACTCACTACCAGTGATCGGCACGCACT
Organism: Schistocerca piceifrons; assembly: GCF_021461385.2. NCBI lineage: Eukaryota > Metazoa > Arthropoda > Insecta > Orthoptera > Acrididae > Schistocerca > Schistocerca piceifrons. Next base: position 585,863,862 of record NC_060142.1, on the reverse strand, counting down.
GATTGTCAGTAATTAGAGGATTATCACTATTACACTGAGTGGCGCTAGTATTATCGGTCAAATTATTCGAGTCGGCTTTTTCACTCATTGCACATCGCGATGTACTGTTAGCAGTTTTTCGCAGCATTTTCACAAATCAAAGTTAAGCACAAAATCAAACAAAGACAAAGCAAAAATGGAACAAATACAATTACAACAAAGAGCAATAAATTGCCGATGATCTGTGAAAGAAAGAGTGACAAATTAGTAAATCCGTTGCGCCAGATGCAAACTACATTTAATATTAAGTAAATAAGAGCAGATATAAAACTGACTACTTCTCAGAACATCACAAAAATACGATCCTGGCCGGTTGTCGACAAGTGTAACCTCCCCAGAAAATAGTGTTCCGTAACCTCCCTACAGAAAAATTCCTAAACCTCCCAACAGTAAAGTGCATAACCTATCAATAACAAAAAAAATGTGGCTAATCTGTCAATAAAAATTGCGACTCGCTTATAGCCTTTCAATAATTGACTGTCAATTTAGCCTGGTCAATTTTGGACGTCAGCAGTGCTGCGTCATGGCCCTGAAAGATCATTCTGAATAAAAAAGAGAAAAATTCTTACCTCAATGAAGTCGCCGGATTACGCATATATATGTGGTCTTACAATAAATTTTTTGTGGCATAGCCCAGTGCAATGCTGGCCGATAGATTTGTCATTTATAAAAGGAAACAACTGATTTTTCTTTTCAATAATCGGGATGGCCAAGGATTGGAGAAATTAGTAAATTCTTTAAATTGAAATGAATGATCGTCAAAAATTACTTTTTATGAGAAAGATTATTATTAAGAGATTTGTTTTAAACATTTACTTGGGACTTGCTATCACAATAGTACATATGCGCGAGGCTGCTTTTACCTTATACAATAACGCTCAGGCTCCGCCATCGCTGCACCATGACCGGCCCAGCCAACTCGATACACCGGACTGCTCGCTAGCAACAACTTACTGCTACTGCTACACAGTTGCTACTGCAGTCAACACTGCTCTTTGGTCTCAGATTCTCTTATAGCTTACATGTCGCAGGCAGCGCGTGAGAAATCCATCGAAATTACATCTGCTCGAGTGCGCTAGCAACAAATTCCTTAATCATGCACCTCTTACAGTAATTACTACTGTTCTAGCCCAGATATTTGTCATATAAGATATATAGTTTATGCATTTATGAAAATATTAAAGTGGCTCAGTCATCATTTTCATTATCTGATGCAAATCTTACTGTACTGGCCGCAAATGTCGAGTACGTAGGTTCCATCACAGAGAAAGCAATAATTAAATATGCTTCTTGCAATTAATATTAACAAACCAGTGTGCTACTAATAAACATATATACATACGATCCCAAAAGCTTCAGTTCCTGAGATGAAGAGAGATCATGCTCATATGTTGTTTTTGCTTCGGTGTGCAAAAACGTATCTTCACAGTAATGCATCTTCAGTAAATGTAAATAATTGTAATCAGCTATTTAGCACGGCGAAGTGTGGAGTGTAATAAGTTTGTGTTAATATTTTTACAGTTTACCAGACTGTACGAAGAACTGTGAGAAAAATAACTAACAACTATCTGTTTAAAAGACAATTTTATACAACACGTTACAATTAAATTGTGTTCTACATCCCCTCCTAAACCACTGGACCGATTACAACCAAACTTGGTAGACATGTTTCTTACAGTGACGCGGCTATCGCTGTGAGGGAAAGAACCACCTACCTGTCAAAGGCGGGCCTGGTGAAAAGGACCGTAGCTAGCGACGTGTGAATTCCCAGACTTTATCCAACCAGTATTTGTGAATGAAAGTACTTAACGACTTCCAACAAACTTTAAACATAGTTTCAAACCTTTACGAAAATTTTTGTCGCAATCAACCACCACAAAATGGTGAAAGAAAAAATCTTTTTCTCTACTACATTTCCGCTGTTCATGGAGTAAAAGTACCGCATTAGGCATGACGTTATAATTTATTACTAACTGTACTCGCGACACATTTTTACAGACAGTATGCACCTGTAGCACTGAATGTAAATGTATGAGTATACCATTGTACGACACTCATAAACAGATGCATGAAAAACTGCGATATCCTTCTTGAACTTTAAATTTGTTACTTCGTTGCTTCTAACTCCATTCGAAATAGATTTTGCAGACAGTATCCACATATACTGCAGAATGTACCTGTAAGACACACAGTCCAGGATACACGACATCATAAACATTAAACATAATCTCAGACACTGCCTGATACGACAGTGGAGGTGCAGCTACAAATAAACACATGAGCAACGACGGGTCTCTCCTCTCGCAGCTAATAAATTTCGTACCATTCTACAGTAAATGTGGCAATAAATTTCCAGTACAGTACAGCGTTAATTTTTGAATTCTGACAGTAATATATACGTGCAGTAATGTACATACTATTTGGTTTAATGAAGCCTTTGGAAGTGTGTAGTAGCTTCAACTTATTTACTCTTATTTCTCATACTTAAATAATTAAATTAGTGGATTTTACATTAAATAGACTATATAGTATTTCGTATAGCATTAAATTTAATCTAATTTTTATTTAACAACTACAAACACTGTACGTTATATTCCTAGTAACAACCCCATATGAAAATTCTACAAAACATTTATGAAATTCGGACTTTCAATAATTTATACTAGTAATTACATTAATTAGTGGGAATTAATGATGTTTCACTGTGTATTTAAGGAACTGTACCGGAATTAACTGCATAAATACCTGCGTTTGTTCATCGTGCTCTACCGCATGTGGTATATGTTTCATTTCCTCTCAGATTCATTTACCGTCCGTTGGTATTTATGGTTGGAAACTCGTCCATATCTCTTTGCGTAGTCTCTGATTTGTCCAATTTGACGATAGTGATCATTACACGAGCTGTACGTTAGTGAAGTAACACGTTTGCTAATTAGCACTGCAGCGCGCGCTCTCAGAATTTTGACTGTTGTCTTCTCTGTAACTCTCAAAGACTTTCACGTACCGTCAACACCAAACATCTGTATTTCAGTGTCGCCTTTTCGCTGTGTAAATTGGCGCGTGTGAAAGCGCGTATATTTGCTGCTTTAACCCTGTCTTCCCTTAATCCAACTTTATAAGGTCCCTGACCAATGAACAGACCCCTAGAAATGTTGAAACAACTAGTTTATAAGAAATTTCTTTCGTCAGTCGCTATAACTTCTTGATATTCTTCCAACAAATTTTATACACAGTCATGTTTATATTAATGATTCCACGGTATATCACTCCTAGATATTTAATCATGTGGCCGACAAAAGTATTTCCCTCTTTTTATGTATATTACATCGTATTTACTTATGATGTGAGGTGCCGGCCTTTGCACGACGCGCAAATGATCTGTTTTTATTATTTTTTATTTCATTTTTAACAGTTTTCCAACATCTCGATTTGGGTTGCTGGTAGCGTCACAGAGATGTAAACGTCGCATGCTAGTTCATTTAAAAACAGGGTTTTTCATATTCTTTGTGACAGACATCTTAGAATGATAGGTCACGTCATGGGGAACAACTTTGGTTAGAGCGCAGGCCACCACCGAGTGGTTCTAGGCGCTTCAGTCCGGAACCGCGCGACTGCTACGGTCGCAGATTCGAATCCTGCCTCGGGCTTGGATGTGTGGGATGTCCTTAGGTTAGTTAGGTTTAAGTAGTTCTAAGTTCTAGTGGACTGATGACCTCCGATGTTAAGTCCCATAGTGCTCAGAGCCATTTGAACATTTTTTTGTGTGTATTAGAGGAAAAACGCATGGAGAGCTGCATCAAACCAGTCTCTGGACTGAAGACCACAACAACAACAGTGGAAAAACGTTCCGTTGACTCTACGCAGTGACGGTCGGCGCTCGTAAGAAATCGTCGGTCCTGGGAGGACGAGATTTCACCGCACTAGTTGCTCCATTAAACCAGGTGAAGAGCATAATGTCAATCCCAGTACACTAACAGAGTATTTTAGACAAGACAGTCGCAAGAATGAGTGTCTCTAAACGATGAAAGGTGTTTTAGAATTTAATCACTAACTTCAGATATGTCCGGACTACCGCATTCCACGCGATGTGGATAACTGGATGATAGGCAACACACGTTGCATTCAAACTCCTCAGAGTGAAGTTTTCGTTTCAAGAGGGACACCGATGGCAGCTATTGCTTCTCATAACGTCTTCTAGTTAAAAAGTACGGAGTGTGCTGAATCTACAATAGGTTCCCTATTTCCGTAAATACGTATTTCCTTTGTTAAGGACATTGCAGAGCCATATTGAAAGCTTTCATACTGTCCAGGAACCTAGTATCAACATTAGCAACATTACAGTTTTCTAGATGCTCACCAGAATCTCCAGACGTAAATCCAATCAAAACGGTTTCGGTATTAATGGTTGAAGACCGGTAGATTCGTCAGGAACGTAACTGAAAGAGTTTTCGCAATTGTGATTTTGTCACACTCAATGACACTAGGCAAACTCCGGATATTTACAACGCCTCTTTTCCTATACCCCTCGACTCAGAACAGCTCTCGACAATGAGGATGCGCTTACCTGACACAATTACGAAAAACGACGTAAATTACTTTTAGTTTATGAATTTGATTTGTGGTACTTTTGTGTTCGTCATTGTTTCACAACGGCGATTCCCATACAAAATGGATATTTCAATTTTTATTTTTGAAATTATGTTTCGATATGTATTTCAAAAAGTAATGAAAACGTAGTTCTGCTTCAGGTGAGTATCTCACACTTAATTTCACCTTAACCAAATCAATAATGTGAGAGTTTTTTGACCCTACCGAACTAGTGCAATCGTATCAAATACATGGGACAGTCACCTGATTTCTGGGAAAAAATTCAGCGACTGGTCACTTCTAAGACTTGTTTACTCGAAACCGTTACAGCTTTGGGAGTTTGTAAGTACAGGGTGGAGCAAGTAAAAGTGGCCCGGACGAGTCGATACGATTGGTTGTGAATGTATGCATATAACAACACCCTGTAATGTGCACACCACGTTTACGCCCGCCACGTGATCCACACAGAAACTTAGACCCCATTTGCATATTCTTAACGAAATGGTTGGAATGGCTCAGAGCACTATGGGACTTGACATCTGAGGTCATAGCTCCCCTAGAACTTAGAACTACTTAAACCTAATCTTAAGACATCACACACATCCACGCCTGAGGCAGGATTCGAACCTGCGACCGTAGCGGTCGCGCGGTCCCAGACTGAAGCGCCTAGAGCCGCTCGGCCACTTCGGCCGGCATAATCTTAACGCCTGACAGAGATGCTGGCAGAGGTCAGATTGGTCGCGGCCATAGCTGTCCACCCAGATCAACTGATTTGTCAGTGTGCAATTACTTTGTGTGGGAAGCCCTCAAGTTTAAGATGTTTCCAGTAACCTTCATAGTCTTCATGAACTGCAGCAGAACATTTCGAATGAGACTGCAGCAATTTCAGGAGTCCAGCTTCGATTTGCCTTCAGCAATTTGCTGACGAGGGAATGAAAGTGCCAAGAGACGAATGAAGGTCACTCTCAACATCTTCTATAGTCAAGTTACTACTGTATTTCCTTATCTCTGCTGTATTTCCTTGTACCCTGTAACTCGGTCCGCCGGGGTACTTTTATTTGCCCCCAACCTGTAATACGTCCTCTGGTTTTCATATCGTATTAAAAATTTAAAATGGTGCTTAGTCTCACAAATAAAAATTCGTTGCTATTCTACAGTGAACACGCACAATAGTTTGATGTTATTTATGCAGAGGATACCGAAAGCTTCAATAAGCAGCCATTGGAGATAGACCATGAGATGACAAAATTTTTTTGTTTATATTTTTAAGTTTCGACATGTGCGAAGCTTTCTCAGTCTTCCACCTGACTATGCTGGATGCCATAAGTACAAACGTACACTTTATAAATGAGAGATTTAAACAGTCGAAGGCGGCAATACTCTCTTAAAATTATGTTCCCGTGACACGCTTTCCATTACACTGTGATATTGCAGGATTTCAATACGCACGTAAGTGAAAAACTAAATGAGAAAGTACCAACAGAGACAACAATCATCACACATTAGGGGAAAATGCTGTGACGAACATGTTTGTCAGTAACACCTTTTCCAAAACAACTCAAGTAAAGAGTGAATGTGGAGATGACTAGACGGCACTTAAACTGGCTATATTTCCTCAAACATTAAAGAAATTGCCAAGAATTTAACAACGGTAAATCAATTAAAAGTGGTTATAGACACGTAAGGTGCATGGAAAATACCTAAACTGCATTAGTTTTGGTCATATATTGCTGTTTTCTCCTACCACAGATATACGCTAGTTCCCCGTGGACCTTGCAGCAGAAGACGACTACTAGGTGGTCAAAAAAAAGAAATAAACGCAAGAGTGAAAGTAGCGTCTAGTGCTTTTGGTAAACTACATAGGGTTTTCAAAACTAACCTTCTGACATGTCTGAAACGGGATGTTTGCAGTCTGTGTGCATTTCCCGCTTTCATCAATTCCTCTGAAACATTGACTTAAATAAGAGAACCGTACGAAACCTGAGAGTTACGCAGCCAGTAAAGGGAGAATGCACAATTATCAGGAGAGACTGCAAAACGAACAGACGGGTAAGGAAAATGGCTGAAATGGAAAGTGTACTTAGGATTCTAACGAAAATGCGATGTAGGTGACCAGAAAATGTAGCCAGACGAATGTGTGAATGAAAGACGAAGGAATTACTTTGTAGGAAATGCTAGTACAGGGGGATAGAAAATAAACAGTTGCAACATGGATGTGCGTATCAGAGGACTGTAAATTCTTGAGGTGAACTTCATCGAGCAGTGGACGATAATCAGCTGTGAAATGATGATAGAGCACCTGGTACCTTACAACCCTTCCCAACTAAAAAACAAATCGTCGGTCACCGGAAATTTAGGAAGAATGTGTCAGTAGTCAAGGATCCCAACCAGTGCTTTTTATTGGGTACATTCTGCTCATTTACAAAAATGGTGTTCACAAATGAGCAAAGCTGACACGGACGTGACTGTTGGTTAAAAATTACTGAGTTTCATAAAGCTTCTTTGCATCTCTGCTCTCAAAACCTATGGTTTTAGCTATAGATTAACATCGAATCCAACGCAAATGGCAAATAGAATTTCCTGCTATCTTGAATAAGTGCCTGGAGTATAAGAAATCATAGCACCATTCATAGATTGACCGCCACACTTCAGAATCTGTTGTTTGATTGAGAAAGTTCAGCTACCTAGGAGACACAGGAGCTATGGGGATTACTGCGGTGCTGACAGCACTGTCGGTGAAAAACGAGTGTGTACTCGAATCTCGGTCTGGAATCTAACATGCACTCCTCACATTTACTCGGAGCGTCGCTGTGTGCTACTTACAAGGACTAAAGGAAGATTAGTGCGTACGCCGCCGCATTCTCCAATCCCCACTAGTACATGAGAAACGTAGACGTAAACAAATGCCGCTATGAGTCTTGGAGTTTTCCTGCGACAGGATAATTAATTACACGTGTGCACCTTCACTGACCGTGAAAACTACACGTGCGACTCATTAAAGAAGTGAATTACTGCTCAGAATATTCATTACTTCAAAGAAACGTACGTATCAGTTTGCGGAATCGTCATTGCAGAGAGCCGTAAAAGAAACCGTTGCTTTCAGAAGAATAGGCACTAAACATGATTCACCAGACAGTACACTTTTAGTGTAAGATGCCACCAACAAGGAAACGCATTGCTGTACATACAGTGAATTTACATCTTTCCGGCAACTAGACTCAGCTTTTCAAGGTAAAAATACGTATTGCAGGAGATACATAGAAGTTGAGGAGGAATGGAATCAGACATTATCATCCTTTCTCCATCAACAGCTTTCCCACTACCACGTGTTGTTGGAACTCAACAAATCCTACTTTCATTCTTTCCACATCAGCTCCACTGAAAGCCTATACCGCTGGAGGATAAAAAATATGAAAAAAACATACACTCAACGGATTACCTTATAACACTGCAACAGCATTTACGTAGCTTATGCAATAAAATACCAAATTTGGTCTATTACGTACTATGCCCCAACAACATTTAGTCCTGTCACGGAAAAGTCACGTATAACACTACTGTCTGCTACTGCTATACCATAACCTTAAAGTAGGAGGCAGGTCGTGAAATATAACTATCTAGTTAAAACAATTATGGTATAAAGCAACAGAGCAGTGTTACCCCCTAAGAGGAATTTTGTTGTGTTGACCGAGTTGTACCTAACGGGGGTGGCTTATCGGAAATGAATGTCAGAATTGCGTAAATATTTGAACAGTAACAAACAAAATTTTTGCCTATCTGCACTGTTCAACAGATAAAGAAAAGGGTCGCCAGCCTAATTAGGCACGGGAATGATTAATATTCTTGTTCAAGAAAATAGTTATTAGTAGCTTTAACGGATAAACACAACCTATACTTTGCACACGCGAGTGCAATGAACTCTGACACGTACATATGTTTAAGGTAAGATTGAAGCTAACAGCTAGCGCAGCACAAACTATTTGCAAAAACATAATAAATACCGAAACACACTATTACTTTCAGGGCTTGTTCAAACTGAACGGTCTTTATAACATTACTGTTAACATTCACTGCAGGATCATAAATTGGACATAGGTTAAGTCTCTCTCAGTTAAATACTTTACTATTTAAAATGAAGTTAATTGGAATCCACTAACAGGTTGCTTCTCACTATCTTTTGAATAAAGATATTATGGTTTTTATAAATAGTGGTCTTCCCGTTACTTGTTACCTAGCATTTGCACAGTTGACAAATTGTGGATCCGGTTATACTATTTACATGCACTTCTAGTACGCAAGAGAGACAAACACTTAGCAATCATGAACATATAATTTTCTACTATTGCAGTTCTCCACTTTTACTACAGTGAAACCCAATGTTGACAAAATTGCAAGAAACTGACTCACCTTTAAGAATTTATTACAGGTAGCACTATGATCATTTACTAAGCAAAACTTTATAAGCCTCAGTTTTATAAACTTTTAATCTTTAAAACTTTACAAAACTACATTTACTGCTTCCCACAATTTCATTAAAGCCACGGTAAATCTGAATACTTCCTTCTTACCAAAGATCAAACAACATTATTTAATGTTCTGAGGCTTTCACTTTTTCCACAAAATAGGACACTAGGTAATCATAGTTCAAGAGGAGAGGAACCTGAGAGGTGTTGTGATAGGGAAAAAAATCAAGGTAGGTACATAAATTCAGTTATACGTTACCTTATATTTGGGCACACTAAATCATCCAATAAGCTGATCCTTCACTGTACATCATTATAGTACTCACTTACAGTGATTGCGCAATGTGGCGGCAACTGCATGTTGGTAGGCGGATTTGCAGACAGAATTGCTGGACTCTGGCCCTTCTTGGTGGAGATGATGAATACTAATTCCAGAATCGTTCCAGCTATTTATCCATCCATCCGAGGCATTGGAAAGTAGCAGAAAAAACCTCTCTCGGAACCAGCACAATATGCTACGTTTACAGGGCAGTGCACAGTTTGGTAGCTCGTCACCGACTGACTCTCAATTCCACCTTTTCTACTTAGGCCAACCACAATTTGCGCGCACTACACAGTTCCGTTGCCGAGGGGAACCACAACACCTTTTACATACAAAATAACTAAGAACCCTAAGTGAGGATCAGCAATTTACATAACAGTAAACAAACATTTTAATTAAAACAGAACATTTACACATATTGACATTTCTACAAAAAATTATTCACACAGAAATTACAATTATTTATAGTAAGTTTTGTTCCCTCCAAATAGGACAAAGAATTTAAATGACAGATATACTACATTGCATAGAATCAAACCACGACGTCAAAGTTTTTACAAAGACAGGAGTATACAATTTTGTGTTATCGATTCAATCAAACAATACTTACAGAAGCTCAACGATGTAACATTAAATGAAACGAAAGCAAAATAAAGCAGTATAGCATTAGAGCTATGGTGTTACAACCTTTCCTAACACGGTGTAGGAAAGCTGGTGGCCTTTAAAACAGATTCCAGTCGTATCGAAATGGAGGAATAAGGTTCTACATGCTTTTCAGTGGATTCTTGAGTCATTCTCCCTACGAAATAGTGGCAAGATTTGGCAGCTGACAATCTACGTTCTAAATTATTTGCTGGGTGTATTCCAGTCTCTGTTTTCCTCAACAGTTCTTACCCTCTGCAGTTTCCTCCAGTACCATGGAAGTTATTCCCTGATGTCCTGACAGATATCCTACCAACTGTCACTCTTGTCAGTGTTTTCAATACATTCCTTTCTTCGCCGATTCTACTGAGAACCTCCTCATTCCTTACCAGTCCTCCTAATTTTCAACATTTTTCTACAACATCACATCTCAGACGCTCCGGTTCTCTTCAGTTTCGGTTTTCCCACAGTCCATGTTTCACTGCCATACAATGCTGAGCTCCAAACGTACTTTCTCAGAAGTATATATCCTCCTCGCTCCTTCTGACAGGGTTAATTTGCTGCCTACGTGATAGAATTCCTTACCATCGTCTACCTAGTGATATCTTATTCTGATGTTAAGTTTCTCACTGTTCTCATTTGTCCTACTTCTCATTACGTTCGTCTTTCTTCGATTTACTCTCAGTCCATATTCTGTTCTCATTAGACTGTTCATTCAACAGATCCTCTAATTCTTCTTCATTTTCACTCAGGATAACAATGTCCTCAGCGAATCTTATTACTAATATCCTTTCTCCTTGAACTTCCGTCTCACTCTTGAACCTTTCTTTTATTTCCGTCATTGCTCTTCGATGTATACAGGGTGTTACAAAAAGGTACGGCCAAACTTTCAGGAAACATTCCTCACACACAAAGAAAGAAAATATGTTATGGGGACATGTGTCCGGAAACGCTTACTTTCCATGTTAGAGCTCATTTTATTACTTCTCTTCAAATCACATGAATCATGGAATGGAAACACACAGCAGCAGAACATACCAGCGTGACTTCAAACACTTTGTTACAGGAAATGTTCAAAATGTCCTCCGTTAGCGGGGATACCTGCATCCATCCTCCGTCACATGGAATCCCTGATGCGCTGATGCAGCCCTGGAGAATGGCGTATTGTATCACAGCCGTCCACAATACGAGCACGAAGAGTCTCTACATTTGGTACCGGGGTTGCGTAGACGAGAGCTTTCAAATGCCCCCATAAACGAAAGTCAGGAGGGTTGAGGTCAGGAGAGCGTGGAGGCCGCGGAAATGGTCCGCCTCCACCAATCCGTCGGTCACCGAATCTGTTGTTGAGAAGCGTACGAACACTTTGACTGAAATGTGCAGGAGCTCCGTCGTGCATGAACCACATGTTGTGTCGTACTTGTAAAGGCACATGTTCCAGCAGCACAGGTAGAGTATCCCGTATGAAATCGTGATAACGTGCTCCATTGAGCGTAGGTGGAAGAACATGGGGCCCAATCGAGACATCACCAACAATACCTGGACAAACGTTCACAGAAAACCTGTGTCGATGTGATTGCACAATTGCGTGCGGATTCTCGTCAGCCCACACGTGTTGATTGTGAAAATTTACAATTTGATCACGTTGGAATGAAGCCTCATCCGTAAAGAGAACATTTGCACTGAAATGAGGATTGACACATTGTCGGATGAACCATTCGCAGAAGTGTACCCGTGGAGGCCAATCAGCTACTGATAGTTCCTGCACACGCTGTACATGGTACAGAAACAACTGGTTCTCCCGTAGCACTCTCCATACAGTGACGTGGCAACGTTACCTTGTACAGCAGCAACTTCTCTGACGCTGACATTAGGATTATCGTCAACTGCACGAAGAATTGCCTCGTCCATTGCAGGTGTCCTCGTCGTTCTAGGTCTTCCCCAGTCGCGAGTCATAGGCTGGAATGTTCCATGCTCCCTAAGACGCCGATCAATTGCTTCGAACGTCTTCCTGTCGGAACACCTTCGTTCTGGAAATCTGTCTCGATACAAACGTACCGCGCCACGGCTATTGCCCCTTGCTAATCCGTACATCAAATGGGCGTCTGCCAACTCCGCATTTGTAAACATTGCACTGACTGCAAAACTACGTTCGTGATGGATGAACACCAACCTGTTGACGCTACGTACTGATGTGCTTGATGCTAGTACTGTAGAGCAATGAGTCGCATGTCAACACAAGCACCGAAGTCAACATTACCTTCCTTCAATTGGGCCAACTGGCGGTGAATCGAGGAAGTACAGTACATACTGACGAAACTAAAATGAGCTCTAACATGGAAATTAAGCGTTTCCGGACACATGTCCACATAACATCTTTTCTTTATTTGTGTGTGGGGAGTGTTTCCTGAAAGTTTGGCCGTACCTTTTTGTAACACCCTGTATATTGAGCAGTAGGGGCGAATGACTACGTGTCTGTCTTAGACCTTTTTTAATCCAGCACGACGTTCCTGGTCTTCCAGTCTTACTTTTCCATCTTTGTTCTTGTACGCATTGTATACTGCCCCTCTTTTCTTTCAGCATACCCCTATTTTTCTCAGAATTTCGAACATCTGGGTCGAACGCTTTTTCCTGGTTGACATATCCCATTTCTCTTCAGACTTGCTTCCATTACCAACTGCAAAGTCAGAAATGCTTCTGTGATGTCTTTTCCTCTCCTAAAGCCAAACTCATTGTCATCTAACACATCCTCAATTTTCTTTTTCATTATTCTGTACATTATTCTTGTCCGCAACTTAGATGCATGATCTGTTAAGCCAATTGTCCGATGATGATCTCGTACTTTACGGCTCTTGCTGTTCTCGGAATTGCTTGGATAACGTTATTCCAGAAGTGTGATAGTATACTGCCAGTCTTACCTGTAGTATCTAGGAAGCCTGCACACTCGGTTTGCCTGACAAACAATCAAACCAGAGGTGTTAATGAGTTTTATTGTAATAAGAAAAGATACATTACTTAAATTGCCAATTACACGGACGTGTCGCAGGCATTGGACGAGAAACAAAACAGTCAGTCTTCTTCACTATCTGAGCTACCGCACTACAGGGGATATTACAAGAACCATAGCGAATATAATGGTGTGTCAGGTGCAATTTGCGTTTGTCCTGAACGAGGTAAGTAGTTAACCTGTGCCCCTTCAAACTCCTCTTGAAGCTGTGGCTGTCAGGATACGGTCAATACAGCAAATAACTGTCTGCAACGTATATCTCCCTCCAGATGGTGCGGTGCCCCTGAACGTATTAGCTGCACTGACTGATCATCTCCTTAAACGTTTCCTACTTTTGGGAGAAGAAAAATGGCTCTGAGCACTAAGGGACTTAACATCTGAGATCATCAGTCCCCTAGAACTTAGAACTACTTAAAGCTAACTAATCTAAGGACACCACACACATCCATTCCCGAGGCGGGATTCGAATTTGCCACTGTAGCAGTCGTGCGGTTCCGGACTGAAGAGCCTAGAACCGCTCGGCCACCACGGCCGGCCTTTTGGGAGATTTTAACGCCCATAACCCCTTGTGGGGTGGTAGCACTATGCTTACTTGCCGTGGCAGAGATGTCGAAACTTTACTGTCTAAATTCGACCTCTGCCTCTTAAATACTGGGGCTGCCACACTTTCAGTGTGGCTCTTCGCAGTTAATCGTTCCTTTATATATCAATTTGCAGCAGAAGACTAATCCCATCTATCCACTGGACTGCACAAGACGACCTGTGTGGTAGTGACCACTTCCCCATATTCCTGTCACTCCTCTGGCGTCATGCCCACGGACGCCTACACAGAGCCGGCCGTTGTGTCCGAGCAGTTCCAAGCACTTCAGTCTGGAACCGCGCGACCGCTACGGTCGCAGGTTCGAGTCCTGCCTCAGGCATGGATTTGTGTGATGTCCTTAGTTAGGTTTAAGTAGTTCTATGTTCTAGGGAACTGATGACCTCAGATGCATAGTGCTCAGAGCCATTTGAACCATTTTTGATCCTACCCGGATGGGCTTTAAATAAGGCAGACTGAGTAGCCTTCACATCTGCTGTCACCGTTGAATCTCCCTCACGTGGTGCCATCGATAATGTGATTGAGCTGACCACTACAACGATAATTTCTGCTGCGGAAAACGCGATCCCTCGCTCTTTAGGGTGCCCCCAGCTAAAGACAGTCCCTTGGTGGTCACCGGAAGTCGTTGAGGCAATTGCAGATGGTTGGCGAGCTCTACAGCGACATAAGCGGCACCCGTCCCTAGAGCACCTAATAGCCTTTAAGCTGACCCCCAACAGGTGTCCCTGGCGATAACATCAATGGCGTGCTCTCTGCCGACGCAAACGCATTTGCCGAGCACTTTGCCGAGCACTTTGCCGAGCACTTTGCCGAGCACTTTGCCGAGCACTTTGCCGAGCACTTTGCCGAGAACTTTGCCGAGCACTTTGCCGAGAACTTTGCCGAGCACTTTGCCGAGCACTTTGCCGAGCACTTTGCCGAGCACTTTGCCGAGCACTTTGCCGAGCACTTTGCCGAGCACTTTGCCGAGCACTTTGCCGAGCACTTTGCCGAGCACTTTGCCGAGCACTTTGCCGAGCACTTTGCCGAACACTTTGCCGAACACTTTGCCGAACACTTTGCCGAACACTTTGCCGAACACTTTGCCGAACACTTTGCCGAACACTTTGCCGAACACTTTGCCGAACACTTTGCCGAACACTTTGCCGAACACTTTGCCGAACACTTTGCCGAACACTATGCTCGAGCACCTGCGTCTGAGAACTACCCCCCCCCCCCCCTTCCTTTTGCACCCTAAGACGGCGGTTGGAAAGGAAAGCCATCGCGTTCACTACACGCCACAGTGAACCTATAACGCCCCATTTACACAGTGGAAGCTCTTCAGCGCCCTTGCACTTTGCCCCAACACAGCTCCTGGGCTGGATCGGATCCACAATAATGTGATTAAGCATCTCTAGTCTGACTACAAGTAATATCTCCTCATCATCTTAAACTGGATCTGGTGCGATGGCGTCTTTCCATCGAAGTGGCAGGAGAGCACCACCATTCTGGTGCTCAAACCCGGTAAAAAGCCGCTTGATGTGGTTAGCTGTGTGCCCCTCAGCCTCACCAACGTTCTTTCTAAGCTGCTGGAACGTATGTTGTGTCGGCGGTTGGGTTGGGTCCTGGAGTCACGTGGTCTACTGGCTCCATGTCAGGGCGGTTTCCACAAGGGTCGCTCTGCCACTGGTAATCTTGTGTTCCTCGAGTCTGCCATCCGAACAGCCTTTTCCAAACATCTGGTTGCCATCTTTTTTGACTTACATAAATCATAAGACATGATCTGGCGACATCAAATTCTCGCCACATTAAATGAGTGGGTTCTCTAGGGCCAGTTACCAATTTTTATCGAAAACTTCCTGTTGCTACGTACATTTTGTGTCCAAGATGGTGCCTCTAATTGTTCCCCCCTTGTATTCAATGGCGTTCCGCAGGGTTCCGTATTGAGTGTATATTTTTAGTGGCCGTCAACGGCCTAGCAGCAGCTATAGGCCCTTTGGTTTCCCCTTCCCTGTGTGCGGTTGACTTCTGCATTTCGTACTGCTCCTCCAGTACCGGTACTGCTCAGTGGCGCCAACAGGAAGCCATTCACAAGGCGCAGTCATGGACTCTAGCCCACGGCTTCCAGTTTTCATCCGCGAACTCGTGTGTCAGGAACATCTGTCGGCGTCGTACCTTTCATCCGGAACCTGAACTTTATTTTAATAACTACCCACTCACTGTAGTGGAGACGTATCGATTCTTAAGACTGGTTTTCGACGCCCAACTGACTTGGCTACCTCACCTTCATCAGCTTAAGCAGGAGAGCTGGCAGCTCCTCAATGCTCTCCGCTGCCTGAGCAACACCAACTGGGGTGCAGATTGCTGTACGCTGCTGCAACTCTACAGAGCCCTTGTTCCATCCCGCGTTGACTATCAGTCTCGTTTATTGTTCGGCTGCGCCCTAAGCATTACGTGTCCTCGACCAAGTGCACCACTGTGGCGTTCGCCTAACTACTGGAGCTTTTAGAACGAGTCCGGTGACCAGTGTCCTGATCGAGGCCGGAGTCCCTCCATTGCGGATACGACGTGCACAACTGCTCGCCAGTTATGTTGCACACATTCGTAGTTCTCCTGAGCATCCGAATTACCGTCTTCT
Organism: Schistocerca piceifrons; assembly: GCF_021461385.2. Lineage (NCBI taxonomy): Eukaryota > Metazoa > Arthropoda > Insecta > Orthoptera > Acrididae > Schistocerca > Schistocerca piceifrons. The sequence continues at coordinate 585,847,590 of NC_060142.1, read as the reverse complement.
TTACACACCCACAACAGTTCATCTCCCACATCAGCAGTCCAGGTCAGGGCTGAAGACTGCAGAACACATACGATCCCTTCTCTCCAAATTGGAGTCCTTCTCTTTACCACCTCTACTTGAGGTCCATTCACGTACACATCCATGGTGTACACCTCGGCTGAAGCTTCGTCTGGACCTTTTGCATGGCCCTAAGGACTCTGTTAACCCCGCCGCTCTCTGCTGTCGCTTCCTCTCGATTCTTGACATGTTCCGGGGTTCTGAAGTTGTTTACACCGACTGCTCGATGGCTGATGGTAATGCTGTTCGGCTATGTCCACGGAGTCCATATTGAGCAGCATTTTTTGCCCGCTGACTGCGATGTATTCACTGCAGAGTTTCTGGCCATATCTCGTGCACTTCAGTACATCCATTCCTGTTCTGGTGAGTCGTTTCTTCTCTTTCCTAACTCCCCGTGCAGCTTACAAGTTATCGATCAGTGCTACCCTCACCATCCTTGGTAGCGAACATCCAGGAGTCCATCTCTGAACTGTAACGGTCCAGTCGTTGGGTGTTGTTTGTGTGGAACCCAGGACACGTCGGAATCCCTGGCAACGAACTTGCTGACAGGCTGGTCAAACAGGTTACGCGGAAACCGCTCTTGGAGATGGGCATCTCTGAAACTGTCCTGCGTTCTATCTTATGCCGAAAGGTTTTTCTGCTTTGGGAGACAGAGTGGCTTAACAGTATGCACAACAAACTGCGCGTCAAATGGTTCAAATGGCTCTGAGTACTATGGGACTTAACAGCTGAGGTCATCAGTCCCCTAGAACTTAGAACTACTTTAACCTTACCAACCTAAGGACGTCACACACATCCATGCCCGAGGCAGGATTCGAACCTGCGACCGTAGCAGTCGCGCGGTTTCAGACTGAAGAGCCTAGAACCGCTCGGCCACACCGACCGGCAGAACTGCGTGTCATTGAGGAGACAGGGAATGTGTGAAAATCTTCCCTGCGGGCTTCTCGCAGGGAATCAGTTGTCCTTTGTCAACTCCACATTGGCCATACGTGGCTCACACATGGTTACCTCCTCCGTCACGAGGACCCACCTCAGTGTTGCTGTGGCTCCCAAATGACAGTCGTCCACCTCTTGCTGGACTGCCCACATTAAGCCGCTCTGCGGCGGACTTTTAACTTTCCCAGCAACCTACCTTCCGTGTTGGGCGACAATGCCTCAATAGCAGCTTTAGTTTTACGTTTTATTCGTGAGGGTGGGTTCAATCATTTGATTTGAGTTTTAGAACATATCCTTTGTCACTCTGTGTCCTACACCCTAGGGCTTTTAGGGTGGAGGTTTTAATGTGTTGCAGAGTGGCTGGCTTCTCCCTTTTTATACTCATGGTCAGCCAACCATGGTAATCTGCTTTCTTGCTTTAATCTCCTCCCTGTTTCTTGCGTCTCTGTGTGGTTTTCTTGTCCTGTTTTGTCCATTGTAGTGTTTGTTTTCCTTCAGTCGTTCTTCTGTTTCTTTCTTTCTTCTGTTATTATTATATACTGAATCAGTCCTTCCGACAATAATTTTTATTTTTCGGTCTCTTCATATCTTTCCTGCAGCCATTTCGCCCTGACTTTCCTGCATTTCCTACCTATTTCATTCCTAAGTGGCTTATATTTATGCAATCCTGAATTTCCCTGAACATATTTGTTCTTCCTTCTTTCGTCGATCAACTGAAGTATTTCTTCCGTTAACCATGGTTTCTTTGCAGGTACGTTTCTTGTACATATGTTTTTCTCTCCAACTTTTGCGATTGCCTTTTTTATAGATCCCGATTATTCTTTAAATGAAATGCCTAGTAACATATTCATTATCATATAGGCTCTCTGTAGCTTCAAAGAACTTCAAGCGTACGTCTTCATTGTTTAGAAATTCCGTATCCCACTTCTTTGCGCACTTATTCTTCATGACTAGTATCTTACACCTCAGCCTACTTTTCATCATTATTACATTGTGATCTGAATCTATATCTGATACTGGTAACGTCTTACAATCCAATATCTGATTTCGGAATTTCTGCCAGACCATGATGTAATCTAACTGGAATCCAACCGCATGTCCCAGCCCTTTCCAAGTATACCTCGTCCGCTTGCGATCCTTGAACAGAATATTCGTTGTTACTAGCTGAAATTTGTTGCAGAATTCAATTATTCTTTCTCGTTTCTAGTACCAACCCATATTCTCCCATAACCCTTTCTCAAAAATGGCTCAAATTTCTCTGAGCTCTATGGGACTTAACTTCTGAGGTCATCAGTCCCCTAGAACGTAGAAGTACTTAAACCTAACCAACCTAAGGACGTCACACACATCCATGCCCGAGGCAGGATTCGAACCTGCGACCGTAGCAGCAGCAGCACGGTTCCAGACTGTAGCGCCTAGAACCGCTCGGCCACCCCGGCCGGCAGCACTTTCTCCTACTCGTTCCCCGACAACGACATTACAGTGTGTCATGTCTATCAGATTTTTATCTCCCTTTACGTACTGAATTCCCTTTCAGTATCCTCATATACTCTCTCTCTCTCTCTCTCTCTCTCTCTCTCTTCTGCCGGTCGCGGTGGCGGAGCGGTTCTAGGCGCTTTAGTCCGGAACCAGGTCACAGGTTCGAATCCTGCCTCGGGCGTGGATGTGTATAATGCCCTTAGGTTAGTTAGGTTTAACTAGTTCTAAGTTCTAGGCGACTGACAACCTCAGATGTTGAGTCCCGTAGTGCTCAGAGCCATTTGAACCATTTTTCTTCATCTTATGCTTGCGACATCTGCATGTATACCTGAACTACTGTTGTCGCTGTTGGTTTGCTGTCGATTCTGATGAGAACGACCTTATCACTGAATTGTTGACAACAACTCACTCTCTGCCCTAGATTCTTTTTCATAACGAATCCTATTCTTTTACAACTTTTTGTCACTTCACTGCCCCCCGACCCCTCTGTATTTAGACTGAGCCTTAACATGTCCCGTTTCATATTTTCTGGCTTCACAACCACGTTCAGTCTTCTAACTTACCCATCCCCACATTCGGAGAACTTTATTCTTTCGTGGGTTACTCATTCTTTTTCTGATGCTTACTTCCTCCTTGGCAGTCCCGAATGGGGTAACTCGTCCTGTATGTTTTGCCAATGAAGGGATCAGACTCTTTTTGCAATTACATGACACATGTCCCGTGGAAACACATTATGTGCCTTTTGTACTTCATGTCGTTGATTACTGCTGAGTCTTTCACCTTTTAGGGGTAGTTTCTGACCCCAAAGGGAGTAGTGTGCCCCGAACCTCCCTGAGAAGGTCGTTGGCAGACTGATGGTGACTTCTTACGCCGGAGTCTAAGGCCGCCGTTGCTGACGACTTTTATTCAGAATTTAAGCAGTGGTTGGGTTGCAAACCGGGATGCACGTCGTTTTGATTACTAATTAAAGACGCTCCCCTGCATCACGGATGCACGCCATGTGTATGGTTATATGGCTGCGCACATCATCACTGAACCCTCACCATTTGTCACCCTTGGGCCAGAAGCTGGAAACGGTGTGAAGCAAGACACATCCGACCAAATAACGTGCTCCATAATTCAGGTTTTATGACTTCGGCACGATGTTTTCCCGTTACGGGTATTTGCATCACCGATGAGTTCTTCTGGAATTCCAGCACGTTCAGCAGTTCTTTGCTTATAAAGTTCTCTTCGTGTTGTTTTGGTGCTGACAGGGTTCGTGAGTGCGACATTCAGCTTTACAGTGCCGTTTGCAGCTGTTGTCCTCTCATTTCTTGTAACAATCCTCTTCATTATCCGTCTGTCGGAATTACTCGACATACACTTTTGTCCGTTACCTTCGTTCACTCACAACTAGACGGGAACACAGCCCTGACCACGACTACCACTTGCAGCGTATTGAGGGCACTACACAGGTGCCGTTCGTGGCCAAGTACAGCAGTGCAACGTGCAGACTTCACTAACATCTGCGTTTTACGTTGAAGCATACATTATTTCCATGTCTTTGTACAACTCCTGGCAGCGAAAATTTAATGAGTACATCTTGTATCAAAAATATTCATCTGATTTCGCAAGACTGTACTTCCCACAGGAACAAAGATAGAAACTTGGAGTAGATTTTAACTTACACATAGGTTTACAAAATTCCTATTTTCAAAGACTCATCCTATTTTATAAGTGTACATCTTTCAAATGCATTCTCTTACTACTTTCGGCTACTTTTTACAATTAAGTTTGGGACAAAAGCTTTTCTTTACCTTTCACGGAAGTTCATGGAGGTCTCCGCCGGATGCAAGAAAAACGTCCAGATGAGAGTTAAACACGTCGCGTAATGTTATGGGCATGTCTGCTTTCTACTGCCCTCACTGATGTTACTAGGCTCCGTAGCAGTTCACTCAAAGTTGTTGCAAGGGGAGACAAGTAAGCGAAATCTTTAACAAACCCCTATAAATCACACCGTGAGATCAGGCGACCGTGATGCAACGCAACATCCATTCGACCCTTGCGGCTGATCATCGAGGTAACGCATTGTTAGGTAATGCTCTTAAAAGTACGTGCCCCTGTGGTGCTTCTCCGTCGTGTTGAAATATGTAACTGAGGAAAAAGTCGAATCTCTGACATATACAGGTGCGTGATTCCTGTAGCTGTGATTTCGGAAAAAAATGAGCAGAATGTAATTGTTTTCTGAAGAAATGACACAGAGAACATGAAGCTTCGGAGAGTCTCACTCTCGCGCTCGATTGTGGTATTTGGCTGCCGCATTCCTCACAATCCTACATCTTGGTTGTTCACTTTCCCATTTAAATGGAAAATGACGTCACCACTGAGCACTAAACGCAAAAGGATGATTGCAACGGGTTGCTTATGCAGCCACCAGTACTTCTCAAGTAAACTCATCCACTAGTAGTTGACATTAAAACGCCTGCAAAGAAAATGAAAATCTCTGGAAGTGGGGAAAATTTGACTCAAGGGACACTGGTACATCGTACAATGAAATAGTCGATTATTTAGCGAAGACCTCATTCCAGAACGGCACACTTAAAGGTAGCCTATCAAACTACCGTCATCAGAGCTGAATACCATATCATACAGCCGGCCGGGGTGGCCGCGTGGTTCTAGGCGCTACAGTTTGGAACCGCGCGGCCGCTACGGTCGCAGGTTCGAATCTTGCCTCTGGCAAAGATGTGTGTGATGTCCTTAGGTTAGTTAGGTTTAAGTAGTACTAAGTTCTAGGGGACTGAAGACATCAGATGTTAAGTCCGATAGTGCTCAGAGCCATATCATACAGAAGAGCAAGATGCCAGTGAAAAGACAGGTATATGAAATTACAGGAAATATTATGGACAAATACAAATGAACAAACAGTTAAAACGAATAAAAGATTTATAAGTTCCATAATCCGCATGAGATCTAATCACGGATTATTCGCAGTCCGTCATTACCGAATATCAGTACCTAGCACCACTTCCCATGAATGTGATGTAGTAACAATAGGACATACAAACCTTATTTTCATTGCCAACAGGTCACATACTAACACAGCAAATGAATTTTATACAGCGATAAATCAGGCAACATAAACCATTACCGATTGGATCGGCAATTCCCCTTCATCAAAAAATATAAGTTCATACATATATTCAGTCGAGCAACCGAGCAGACCATCATAAATGTTAAAGTAGGGATTAGCAGCGAACGCATTTCGCTCATTAAACAGTCTGGCTTCTTTCTTTTTACAACACAGATCGCCTATTCTTCTAAAACATAGCCTCCTTCATATTTCTATTTTTTTGTTCCATTTTCAATAAATATTCAATGTTTCTCCGTATAAAAATGGCAACCTAATGCAGCTTTGTTGCTACCATAGGTATGTTCTTTAAACTGGGAGGTCGTCGGGCAACCTACGTTTAGAACAACTCAAAATTTTTAAATAAGAATGAACCTTTGTCTCCCACAAACCGAAGCTGAATTTGCTAATTCTAGGGTTTATAAAACGTCCTCCTTGATTGTAACAACACAGAAGATATTCCAAGATAACAGTTAAAGAACATACCAATATCAGCGACGAACTGCATTAGGCTCGCATCTTGAAGATCCTGCTGCCGCAGAAAGACTGTCATCGAGATCGACTTAAAGTTCTGCGATATGCTCTCCGATATACGCATATTGCACTAGTGATCCTTGTTTCCCCATTGAAATGCTGTTTCTCCTTATTTTATAATACATACTCTGTCCTAATTTGAGAAATCATTGTGCACTTTTACTGTAAAAAGTTTTTAGCTAGATATTTGGTAAGTCATTTTATGGAACATAATCTTCCCTTTTAAGGTATATCTTACTTAACATTTTATAATTCTGATATATCATTCCCTGGCGAAACTGACAAAACCTCCCATCTTTTGAAGTCTCATGTAATAGACGCATGCGTGTAGCGTCTGAACTGGGAGGAGTAACTTTGCGTAGCTTACCTCATCTATACGCGTCCATATCCAAAGCCCTTTAGTTAATATCAAAACTACGACCATATACACTCCTGGAAATGGAAAAAAGAACACATTGACACCGGTGTGTCATACCCACCATACTTGCTCCAACCACTGCGAGAGGGCTGTACAAGCAATGATCACACGCACGGCACAGCGGACACACCAGGAACCGCGGTGTTGGCCGTCGAATGGCGCTAGCTGCGCAGCATTTGTGCACCGCCGCCGTCAGTGTCAGCCAGTTTGCCGTGGCATACGGAGCTCCATCGCAGTCTTTAACACTGGTAGCATGCCGCGACAGCGTGGACGTGAACCGTATGTGCAGTTGACGGACTTTGAGCGAGGGCGTATAGTGGGCATGCGGGAGGCCGGGTGGACGTACCGCCGAATTGCTCAACACGTGGGGCGTGAGGTCTCCACAGTACATCGATGTTGTCGCCAGTGGTCGGCGGAAGGTGCACGTGCCCGTCGACCTGGGACCGGACCGCAGCGACGCACGGATGCACGCCAAGACCGTAGGATCCTACGCAGTGCCGTAGGGGACCGCACCGCCACTTCCCAGCAAATTAGGGACACTGTTGCTCCTGGGGTATCGGCGAGGACCATTCGCAACCGTCTCCATGAAGCTGGGCTACGGTCCCGCACACCGTTAGGCCGTCTTCCGCTCACGCCCCAACATCGTGCAGCCCGCCTCCAGTGGTGTCGCGACAGGCGTGAATGGAGGGACGAATGGAGACGTGTCCTCTTCAGCGATGAGAGTCGCTTCTGCCTTGGTGCCAATGATGGTCGTATGCGTGTTTGGCGCCGTGCAGGTGAGCGCACAATCAGGACTGCATACGACCGAGGCACACAGGGCCAACACCCGGCATCATGGTGTGGGGAGCGATCTCCTACACTGGCCGTACACCACTGGTGATCGTCGAGGGGACACTGAATAGTGCACGGTACATCCAAACCGTCATCGAACCCATCGTTCTACCATTCCTAGACCGGCAAGGGAACTTGCTGTTCCAACAGGACAATGCACGTCCGCATGTATCCCGTGCCACCCAACGTGCTCTAGAAGGTGTAAGTCAACTACCCTGGCCAGCAAGATCTCCGGATCTGTCCCCCATTGAGCATGTTTGGGACTGGATGAAGCGTCGTCTCACGCGGTCTGCACGTCCAGCACGAACGCTGGTCCAACTGAGGCGCCAGGTGGAAATGGCATGGCAAGCCGTTCCACAGGACTACATCCAGCATCTCTACGATCGTCTCCATGGGAGAATAGCAGCCTGCATTGCTGCGAAAGGTGGATATACACTGTACTAGTGCCGACATTGTGCATGCTCTGTTGCCTGTGTCTATGTGCCTGTGGTTCTGTCAGTGTGATCATGTGATGTATCTGACCCCAGGAATGTGTCAATAAAGTTTCCCCTTCCTGGGACAATGAATTCACGGTGTTCTTATTTCAATTTCCAGGAGTGTAGATTATCAGACGAAGTATATGGCTGGATTGAAGATTTCTTGGTAGGGGAGATCTAGAAGAAACTTCGGATTTACCACGGGGAAGCATGTTGGCTCCCTCGCTGTTCATGTTGTATATGGACTATCTCGTGGGCAATAGTCGTAGTACCCTCAGACGTTTCGCTGGGGCTGCAGTTATCTACAACTAAATACAGCCTGAACGAAGCTGCACAAAAGCTCAGTCAGACCTTGATAGGATTTCAAAGTGGTACATGAAATGGCAGATAGCTTTAAATGTTCAAAAATGTCACATTTTGCACTTCACAAAAAAAAACGTAGTGCCCTATGAATATAATACTAGCGTGTCATAGTCGGAATCTGTAAAATCGTGTAAATGCTTAGTAGGACTTGAAGTGGAACGATCACGTACGCTCAGTTGTGGGTTTTAGTTAGAATACTAGGGGATTGCAATCAGTCTACATAGGAGATTGCTTACAAATCACCTCTTATGCACAGTACATGTACCGTATGCTTATCTACAGGTATCGACCAGATTTTATTTTATGTCTATTTTAAAGTGTGCTCTGTCAAGTAGAAGAGATTCAAACTTTAAGCACTAATTTGCTTCCTATTTTTTCCACAGCAGTTTCTGAAGATAGCCGAAGTTTGTCGAAACTGTTCGTAACTAAAAAATTTTGTTTGAGTTAGATAGCTTTTGTGGATTATTAAAAAACTATGCGACGCCTAGGTGAAATCTAAGTTATTAGAAATTACCTAAGAGTATGTTGTTCCTGCTCGCCCTGCTAGTCGTGCGGTGTAAGGCACTGCTTCCCGAGAGGGAAGTCGTGCCGGTCCCTGGCACGAATCCGCTCCGCAGATTAGTGTCGAGGTCCGGTGTGCCGGCCAGCCTGTGGATGGTTTTTCAGGAGGTTTTCCATCTACCCCTGTGAATGCGGGCTGCTTCCCCTAATTCCGCCTCAGTTAACTATGTCCGTGATTCCTGCGCAAACACTGTCTCCACGTAAGCGTACACTGTAATTACACTACCACGCAAACATTTGGGGCTACACTCGTCCAGTATGAGTTCCTCGGGAAGGGGGGGGGGGGGGGTCCGCTGGGAGTCGAACTCACAATAACCCTGGGTTAGGTGTGGGGTGGCGGTGGGGCGGGTGGACTGCTGTGGCCTGTTGTGGGGTTGTGAACCACTGAGGACTACGGCGGGACAAAACCCCTCCGTCGTTTCTAGTTCCCCGATTTCAATGCACAATACATAGTGTTATTCTTCAGCGTACACAAGTAGTGAGACAAGGGTGCCCTTTATCGCCCGCTCAATTTAATAGGTATACAGTCAATAAATGGCGAAAACCGGGAAAATTCTACCCAACGAGATGTACAGTATTTAACATAACACGTGTTGGAGATAGAACGGTAATCCCTGCCGATACGGAAGACAACCTACAACCAGCCGTATGGATTTCACCTACAGAGGCCAAGCATTATAATGTAACCAGCTCCACAAAGGAAACTAACGCTATCACCTGTCGTGGCCAAGAACATCTTAGAGCCAAAATCAAATCATGATCGAGAATAATATACTGAAACAAATGGATACATTCGACTACCTGGGCTGTGATATTCTTATGCTTATGATAATGATCGTGGGATGAAATTAGAAAGTTTCTTATACGTGTTAGGTACGATTAAGAGAACGCTGCTGAACAAAACCTGGGAAGAGACAATACTTAAATTCTGTAACACGAAGACTGTACGTTTAATGTTCCGTAGTTCTGAAGTTTCAACTCTTAACGACCGAACAGTTACAGAGAATTGAAGAACCAGAAATGGGCAGCAGCAATGAGATAAGAGAGGAGCGTCACATTCTAGGACTAGCAGAAGGAATCCAACAGTAAAGAAAGAAACAGCATGAGCTATTACTTAATAAGCCCTATACCAAGGACAATCTGCGACTACAGACCCAACAGTAGGAGGAGGATAGGAAGACCAAGAAGAAAAATATTGTGCGATTGGTTTTAAATTGCTTGGTTTTGGAACAGTCAAAGATGTCTAACATGAAAATGTACAAGACGATCTTGACGAAAACTAAAATAAATTACTATTATTGCTGTTCAAAATGTTCAAATGTGTGTGAAATCTTATGGGACTTAACTGCTAAGGTCATAAGTCCCTAGGCTTACACACTACTTAACCTAAATTATCCTAAGGACAAACACACACACCCATGCCTGAGGGAGGACTCGAACCTCCGCCAGGATCAGCCGCACAGTCCATGACTGCAGCACCATAGACCGCTCGGCTAATCCCGAGCTATTGTTATTATTATTATTATTTCTTTCTCGTCTCAGACGTTATGTCTGGTTAAAAATGGAAGGTGACACGGACCTTGATCAAGCGTGACTTCCTTTTAACTGTACGGTATATGTTACATTACATTTAGGAACTTTCGGATAATTGAACAAGTGTCAATAATTACAGATTTCTGTAGTTGTATATATAAATTTGGATGTAGCTGTATTGCATTGATGTACTGGTGGATATTGTGTGGTATGACTCCTGTAGTTGATAGTATAATTGGTATAATGTCAACTTTATCCTGATGCCACATGTCCTTGACTTCCTCAGCCAGTTGGATGTATTTTTCAATTTTTTCTCCTGTTTTCTTTTGTATATTTGTTGTATTGGGTATGGATATTTCGATTAGTTGTGTTAATTTCTTCTTTTTATTGGTGAGTATGATGTCAGGTTTGTTATGTGGTGTTGTTTTATCTGTTATAATGGTTCTGTTCCAGTATAATTTGTATTCATAGTTCTCCAGTACATTTTGTGGTGCATACTTGTATGTGGGAACATGTTGTTTTATAAGTTCATGTTGTAAGGCAAGTTGTTGATGTATTATTTTTTTACATTGTCATGTCTTCTGGGGTATTCTGTACTTGCTAGTATTGTACATCCGCTTGTGATGTGATCTACTGTTTCTATTTGTTGTTTGCAAAGTCTGCATTTATCTGTTGTGGTATTGGGATCTTTAATAATATGCTTGCTGTAATATCTGGTGTTTATTGTTTGATCCTGTATTGCAATCATGAATCCTTCCATCTCACTGTATATATTGCCTTTTCTTAGCCATGTGTTGGATGCGTCTTGGTCGATGTGTGGCTGTGTTAGATGGTATGGGTGCTTACCATGTAGTGTTTCCTTTTTCTAATTTACTTTCTTCGTATCTGTTGATGTTATGTGATCGAAAGGGTTGTAGAAGTGGTTATGAAATTGTAATGGTGTAGCCGATGTATTTATATGAGTGATTGCTTTGTGTATTTTGCTAGTTTCTGCTCGTTCTATAAAGAATTTTCTTAAATTGTCTGCCTGTCCATAATGTAGGTTTTTTATGTCGATAAATCCCCTTCCTCCTTCCTTTCTGCTTAATGTGAGTCTTTCAGTTGCAGAATGTACGTGATGTATTCTATATTTGTGGCATTGTGATCGTGCAAGTGTATTGAGTGCTTCTATGTCTATGTTACTCCATTTCACTACTCCAAATGAGTAGGTCAATATTGGTCTAGCATAAGTATTTATAGCTTTTGTCTTGTTTCTTGCTGTCAATTCTGTTTTCAGTATTTTTGTTAGTCTTTGTCTATATTTTTCTTTTAGTTCTTCTTTAATATTTGTATTATCTATTCCTATTTTTTGTCTGTATCCTAGATATTTATAGGCATCTGTTTTTTCCATCGCTTGTATGCAGTCGCTGTGGTTATGCAATATGTAATCTTCTTGTTTAGTGTGTCTCCCCTTGACTATGCTATTTTTCTTACATTTGTCTGTTCCAAAAGCCATATTTATAATTGCTGAATACTTCTGTTATCTTTAGTAATTGGTTGAGTTCTTGATTTGTTGCTGCCAGTAGTTTTAGACCATCCATGTATAGCAAATGTGTGATTTTGTGTGGGTATGTTCCAGTAATATTGTATCCATAATTTGTATTATTTAGCATGTTGGATAGTGGGTTCAGAGCAAGGCAGAACCAGAAAGGACTTAATGAGTCTCCTTGGTATATTCCAGACTTAATCTGTATTGGCTGTGATGTGATATTATTTGAATTTGTTTGGATATTAAGTGTGGTTTTCCAATTTTTCATTACTATGTTTAGGAACTGTATCAATTTAGGATCTACTTTGTATATTTCCAATATTTGTAGTAACCATGAGTGGGGTACACTATCAAAAGCTTTTTGGTAATCAATGTATGCATAGTGTAGCGACCTTTGTTTAGTTTTAGCTTGATATGTCACCTCTGCATCTATTATCAGTTGCTCTTTACATCCTCGTGCTTCTTTGCAACAGTCTTTTTGTTCTTCATTTATAATTTTGTTCTGTGTTGTATGTGTCATTAATTTCTGTATAATGACTGAAGTTAATATATTGTATATTGTTGGTAGGCATGTTATGGGGCGATATTTAGCTGGGTTTGCTGTGTCTGCTTGATCTTTAGGTTTCAGATAAGTTATTCCATGTGTAAGTGTATCAGGGAATGTGTATGGGTCTGCAATGTAACTGTTAAATAATTTAGTTAGATGTGAATGTGTTGAGGTGAATTTCTTTAGCCAGAAATTTGCTATTTTATCTTTTCCAGGGGCTTTCCAATTGTGAGTAGGATTAATTTCTTGGGTGACTTCATGTTGCAAAATTATCACTTCAGGCATTTGTGGTATCATCTTGTATGTATCTGTTTCAGCTTGTATCCACCGTGCATGCCTGTTATGTTGTACCGGGTTTGACCATATGTTGCTCCAGAAGTGTTCCATGTCTGTTATGTTTGGTGGATTGTCTATTTTAATGTGTGTGTTATCTATTGTCTGGTAAAATTTCTTTTGGTTTGTGTTGAATGTTTAGTTTTGTTTCCTTCTATTTTCACTTTTTTTGTATCTTATAAGTCGTTTGGCCAATGCTTGTAATTTTTGCTTCTTTTCATCTAATTGCTCTATCGCTTCTTGTTGTGAGATTTTACCTAACATTTTTCGTTTTTTTTCTGACATTTCATTTCTTATAAATTGTGTTAGCTGTCCGATGTCTTTTCTCAGTTTTTCTATTCTGATCTGTAGCCTGTGTTGCCATGATGATGGGTTTGTGGATTTCTTCTGTGTGTTGGTTGGTTCTGATCTCTGCCTAGTGTGTATATTTAGTGTAGTGAGTGCTCCTATATAAACCAGTAGTTGTAACTCTTCCATAGTTGTGTTTTCATTCATTTTGTTGTGTATGATTGTGTTGATAGTCTTTATTGTTGTTTCGACTTGTGGGTTATTTGACGGTCTATGCAAGAATGGTCTAATGTCTGTATTTGTGTCTTTGTATTCTATGTATGTCAGCTGAAATTTTTCTTCTATATCTAACATGTGTGTCACTTCGTGTTCTATTTGTGCTTGTTCTGGTGGCTGTCTTAAGATTTCGTTTTCCTCTGACTGTTTAATTGATGCGTGTTGTTCTTTGTTCGTTTGCTCTGGGATGTTTGAGTCCATTACTGTATTTTCTTCTTCTTCTGATTGCACATTATTTTGTTCCAGTATTTGTTGTACTTGTTGTTTAATGTTTTCTAATTCTGACTAGGGTATCCTGTTATTTTTGATTATTACACGGATCTGATCAGCTAGTCGTTGTTCTGTTAAAAATTTTAATTCTGGGTGTCTGGTAATAAATGTTGTGTATACTTGTGATCTATATCCAGTTGCGTTGGTTCCTAGGTTTGTTGCTTGGTAATAACAGAACATGAGGTGTCGATTAACTTCATCTGACCATCTCATCCTCTGTCTTTGTTTTCCTTCTAGGGTGGTTGCAGGAAGCATATCCTGCAAAACACCTCTATTTGGATTTGAATCATTTTCCAGTTGGCTAGAAGTGTCGTTACCATTGTGGGCGGGCATAGGGTTCAAGCGTCGTCCCCGACCATGACGGCGCTTGTCCGAGGCTTCTTTAGTTCTGTCCTGAACCAACTAATCACACTAAAAGGGGGGTTAGCCCTATTAGTGGTTTGTTCTTTTCGTCGCCTTTTACGACTGGCAGAACATACCGGAGGCCTATTCTTTTCCCGGGCCTCCACGGGAATTATTATTATTATTATTATTATTAGTATTATTATTTACATTTTCTCATTGCAGTTCTTGTAAGAGTATCTCCAGTCCTCTTTGTCAGTAATTATTATAAAATAAAACACCACGTAAGGAACCGTCGACTCTGCTGCTTGCAGGGCAAGCTACTGAGTTAGGAAAGAGGGCTTAGCGGACATTTCGTCGACCTTTCCTGGGCGTGAATTTCGAGGGTGTAAATTTCACTATGCGCACAAGCCTCACACGCCTCTGGAACACTCCTCAGCAGATTATGATCGTTGAGGTAGCGCAGTTTTAAGACACCGGATCCGTGTGCGGAAGGGCGGCAGTTCGAATCCACGTTCGACCATCCAGATGTAGGTTTGTCGTGATTTCTCTAAATCTCTTACAACGAATTCCAGAGTGGGGTCTTCGAATAGTTCGGTCAGTTTCCTTCTCCATCCTTCCTTTCTAGGGACTGCGTCGTCGACGGGGTGTTAAACCCTTTATTCTTCCCGTCATTCAAACCATTTTGACACTGTTCGGGAGCGACGGGTTGGCTTGATGAAAGTACAGACTGGCCGAAGGGTCTGTGTTGAAGCAGAGAGATACACACGTACGGTAGGTTCAAAATGGCTATGAGCACTATGGGACTTAACATCTGAGGTCATCAGTCCCCTAGAACTTAGAACTACTTAAACCTAACTAACTTAAGGACATAAGAGATATATATGCCCGAGGCAGGATTCGAGCCTGGGACCGTAGCGGTCGCGCGGTTCCAGACTGAAGCGCCTAGAACAGCTCGGCCACTCCGGCCGGCCCGTACGATAGGTGCACTTGTCATTATCCACGGGACATGTCAGCAGTCTTTTTCCCTCTTTCGGCCTCATGAAGTTTCTCATACACGGAATTGCATCCCCACCTGCCTGAACGATGCACTGTACAGAAGAAACATCGGCGTGCAGCAACGCGTGGAGCGCCTCATCAGTCCAGGCATCCTTTCACAAGTTTCCGCGATTTGAGCAGCGCTGTGGCTGCGGTCACCATTGTACCTAGTGAGGCGGTAGATCCTGTACCCATAGAGATGGAAATGTTCTGGTTGGCTTGGCTACTTACCGGTTGTTGATGGTACAAATTTTTTGCTGATAGAACTCAATATTTTAGAACAGAAAGTTAACAGTGAAGGAAAAGGAAAGTAATGGATGGTGCTCGAGGGTTCTCAAAGGATGTAAACTACGCTGCACAACACAGTTAAATGATAACTTTTTGAAATCACAAAATTCTCTCTCATATCAACGCAGAAGTTCCAAATTTAGCTCAGAGGTGCTACAAGCTTCCTCTGCATTGGTACAAAAGTGTGGCGCGCTGTGACTTCCCCTTGAGCTCAGCGATATTTCAAACAGCGTAAACAAAAGCCACAGCTCAGAAGTTCAGGTGGGGTGCAATGTGGACTGATGACGTCACAACGGCATCAAATTCCACCACAATTCAGCCAACGCCACCGTACACATGTAACATGACGGAAGGGTAGGTACACGCCCTCTTATTCACATTTCACTCCTTCTTTGCACGCCTCTGCGATGGACGACATATTCGCAACTCCCAGGGCAGGCAACCCTTTTGACACCCCTTAGATTCCTCACGCCCTCGATCAAGTGCAAGAGTAGCAGTGGACCGCCATTCGGCTGAATGGGTGTCGAAGTACCCAACATCTGTGCGAGGGTGGCACTGAGGGTGTTAATGAACTAGGGGTCATAGGGGGACCCTTTTGCGTTATATTCAAGCACGCGCCCCCTGCCCCCTCACCCCTGTGATCACGCCACAGGAGGGGGCCGCGATGCAGGAGGGCTACAAAAGTGTGAACACCGTTTGTTGCTTCAGATCTCGTCCATATTTCGTCGAATGGTTTTGAACTGTTCCTAGTGGTTCCATCCTGTATAGGAAAGCAAAAATTACGTTGAGTGGGGTTGCAGTCCCACAATGTCCTTACAAAAGGGAGGAGGGGAAGTCAGGAGTGTCAAAAGTTCTCAAGAACGTCGTCCTTTTGCTGCGAACTGTCGTTTTTGACCGCGAAATGTGTGGAGATCAACGCCCCAGGGGAAGGGGTGTCCTCATTGACGCATTTAGACCACATCCTGAGTCCTTTTCGTGTCGGTTCTAAGCAGTGGCATGCCTGAAATGTTTTGCACGACCAACATCAAAAGAAGGGGTGAAATGTGGGTAAGAGGGGTATGACGACTTTCCCACGTTGTGACACATCCACGGTCGCAACGGTGAAATTTGGTGCCAATGTGGCATTATTAACACACCTTACACCTCACATGAACTTCTGAGCTCTGCTCGAAAAGTAAGAAACTGCACCTTAAAGATGAGAATAAACCCGAAATTACTGGACTGTACTGCTAGTGCACCTGTTCCAGATTAGTGTTCCAGTATTTGAGGTTTTTATAGAATCGACAGAGGTCGAAGAAATTAAGAGAACACTTTTCTCAGATGGCAGTAGGTTTATGTAGTTAAAATAAGTCTCTGTTTAATTTACGAACGGAACGTCTAAGTGCCATATTCCGCGCATCTCATCTGGTGTTGGCGGTAACTATCACGGGAATATCTACGTTGAACATTACTACGACCGTCGCTATCGGACCAAAACCCAGTTTCTAGCTACGTCGCTAATTATTACGAAGACTGGAGCTCATCACTGAAATTCACACCAGACTAGTAACTACTTTAATATTTAATATTTATCTATCACAGAGAGATACAGTAATTAGGACTGCTTTGTGCCGTAAATAATTCAGTAATTTGCATTAGATACAAGGAAGCCTTATGGTCTACTCGAATGAAAGCAGAAATTACGTAATGTCACATTTATTACAGAGCTCAGATTACGTCGTACCCTTCAGAACGAGCATCAGAGCAAGAGTTGGCAGTATTCTGTCACACAGAGCATTATATTATACCGCGTAAGAGTCAGCCAAGTACAAAGGGTTGATACAGAATCACAGCTATAAGTTATGTTTGTTCATCGTATGCGGCCAAGGTCAGAATTACTGCTCACAGCACGCCAATTTAGAAAACTGATGGAATTTTCTTATTACATGACAAAAGTCATTACTTTCGCTCCCAATAGCAAATACTGGGGATATAAAATTAAACCCGTGTCAAGACGTTCAGTTTTGTTTCAAACACAAATGTTCTTTGCTTAGTACAGTAGTCCGTTGTTCTTGTAAGTTAACATCACACAGTTCTTGTTCAAAACCAGAAGGATCACTTGGAGTAGTACATTATGTTTAGGAGCTTGGATGAATACATAACAAACTACAATACACCTACTCTGTAAAACCATTGAATATCGATTGTTATTATGGTGTCTCGAGAATTATTAAAAAAGTCAGCCGCATTTAGTTTGTCTCCCCATTCGGGGTAGCTTCTACGGAAAACTGGCAAAAACTAAAGATCAGAATTTCACAAAGGACCCTCGGGAGAGGCATACTTTGGAATTAGTAGTACGCCCCGCTGGAACGTCCATCCTCTTTTCCGTATTTTGTATATTTTGAATTCCACCTGTTTGCAAGTCTATAGTTACATGTGGCATGTAGCTGTGAACGTTGGGAGGCAGCCGTGTCTGGGCTTTCTGAAATGCTTTCAGAATATCGCATCATGGATAGAATGTACTCACTGAAAAACCATCGGATAAAGTACAAATACGAAACGGTACTTCGAAAAAGGAAGAACGCGCAGTCTTTTACTGGCAGTGCTGTTCTTCTCAGTTTACCTACGTGGATGCAGAAATGTTCCTGCCAGCAGGTGTACCCCAAAGACGGACTGAGTTCCAAACAGGTCAGTTTTGCGGAAGGTTTTTGTTAACTACCTACAGTCGCGGTGCAGCAGTGAGTGGACATCAGTTACAACGATACCGCACGACGGGTGCGAGGACTACGATGAAACGGAAGAACACAGCCTTGCTCTACGTGACAAGCCCACGGAGTGCTGGGGGGAAAGAGGGAGAGGTACACATACGCACACAGTACCGGCAGCACTCCTGGTTGAGGGAAGGGGGGAGAGAGAGAGAGAGAGAGAGAGAGAGAGAGAGAGAGAGAGAGAGAGACACTACAGCCGCAACCGGATCTGCAGAAACGCTTCTGATAGGCGGCCGTTACGTGTGAAGGACAATAGCCGCGCCGCGCGTATATCTGTCTCATTGTGCCGCGTTGGCAACGGTCTCACGCAGCACGCACGAATGCTATTGTGCGCGGGATTCCGTGATGTCGAGGAGCGGGTAATTAACTCGTGTGGGTAGAGGGGCCTGCGAACTCAATAACTCTGCGATAGCCATCTCAACATCTGCCGGCTCATCTGCTGCAAAGTTCTGGCCAGCACGCAGCCTCTCCGGACTTGTACTGCTCAGCTGATTGCGTGCTGACCACAAATGTAAATGGCGGTTATCGATGGCATGAGGTGAAAATCGTGGCTGACGTAACAACTACATCTATACTCCTCAAAGATAACGAACGACGAAACTATTTTGGAGGATGTTCCCGTCTTTTGTCATCAGCCATCTGAGTGCGTTCAAATCTCTTCATCTCAGAGTACCATTTAAATCCGACATCTTCGATCATTTGTTTGATATATTCCAATCTCTGTCTTTCCCTAAGGTTTCTACCGTCTACAGAGTCCTTTAGAACCACTGAATTTATTCCCTGACATTATTGTAAGAATTACAGCAACCAGCCACTTTTTATGTATTTTTATTTATGCCAAAATGCGTTTCGGGCTTTCAGCCATCTTCAGTTACCGTAATATGTATTTCAGTCTTCAGTTGGCACATCGTTAAAACGCTGACTGCAGTTGGCCTGTGCAAAATAACAATTTTGTTAAGCTACTATACTTCGTGAGTTGTATATTTACGGTATATTACTCACTATATTTGTTTACTTTCTACTCTGCTCATTGTTGTTCCTAGTACAAAGTAAGTATGTGTGCTATTAAATAAAAAATGATCATAATTTTTTATGGTCATACTTTCTCGCGCTAAAATTTAATCTTCGATATTCTCTAAACTTAATGTGCAACAACCATGCCATAGTAGTTTCATTGTTGGTACTCCTGGTTCCCTCCTGTGGGAGGCAGACAAGGTCAGACATGTTAAGTATTGCGTACCGCTACAATGGAGGTGACATGCGAGGAACAGCATGCGGCTTTCAAATTCTGCTTTCGTCTCAAAAAATCTTCACCCAAGGCCTATACAGTGTTAATAGGATATTAACAGAATCTTCCGTCGGTTCTTGGTAGAACATTATAATAAATGAAAAGCACCAGTTTACTTGTTGTTCTATAATATTACTTTTATTGTTAACCGGTTTTCGGCTTACAAAGCCATCTTCAGACATTTACTGAGTATTATCACCAAAGAAGTTAAATGTTAGCATACAACACTGGAAGAGAAGTAACACATCTAGACTGAAGTAGAAACATACAGTAAGTAACATCTTTGCAATGAAATAGTAAAAACTGAACAGTACATAAATAACAATGGAGTTGACAGGAAAACCTTTACCCCAAAATAGAAATGGCATGCCTATGTAACAGTTTCTATTAATAAACAAAACTAATAAAATAAAATAAAATTAGTACTAGACAAGGCTGCATCAGGAGGTATGAAACATGGAGAGTGATACACAACCAATTAAAAGAAGAGACAGTTGTCAATGTAAATACAGAATACATAAGGAACTTAAGCAATGTCAATAAGATAAACAGAAATTAATAAATGCAGTAAAATGGAGGTGTTTGAGGGAACCTACAGTTTGAGAGTGTGGTGGTACTGCATTTTAACATTGACATTATAATCAAAGCAGTGGCTGTGTACCAGTTTTCATTAAATAAATGAGCAAAGTAAAATATGAACAGTATTTGATGAGACAACTACAAGGGGTGTTAAACATGGACAGTAATATAAGTGCCAGTTAAAAAGAAAGCCTTAACTATTCAAACTACAGTCTATGAGGAATACAAAGACAACTTCAACAAATAAAACAGTTTAATTAATACAGGAAAATGGAAATATGTAGAAAGAGAGTGTGGGAAGTAATGAACAACAAAGATGATTATATGAAGTTTAGGAGAGGGGAAGTGTTGAGTTGTGTCTGGTCATTTAGGATGAGATCTGGACTGTGAGCAAGATGTTTGTTAATTTCGAGGGCTTCCAGCTGGTTGAGTTTATGGCCTTTGTTTGCTAAGTGAAGTACATGGGACACTGGCTGGTAGTTGTGACCCTCACTCAGTAAATGCTCAGCAAATGCAGAGTCTGAATTCTGCAACCTCCAGCTGTGTTCATGTTCAGCCAGCCTAGTTGATATGCCTCTGCCTGACTGACCAATGTAAAATTTGTCACAATCAGAACAGGTGATTTTGTATACCCCATTGTTGGCTAATAACTGGATCTTGTCTTTGCTATTAAAAACACACTGCGCTGTCGTGTTCCTGACATAGTAGGAAGGCCTATACTTGTAGGATTTCAGTGCTTTGGTTACAATCTGGGATACTTGACCTAGAAGTGGTAGTGTACCCCATTTCTTGCAGACAGTGAACGGGGAAACAGGTGGGGCATAGAGGAGGGGTATAATTTTCCGTTTCTGTTTCCTGTGCAAGATGTGGTCAATAAGAACTGGATTGTAGCCATTGGCTATGGCAATAAATTTTATTGTATCTAACTCTGCTTTAAAATCATCTCTGGACATGGGAATAGATATGAGACGGTGTTTCATTGAGTGGAAAGCTGCATGTTTGTGAGCTATGGGGTGTTTTGAGCAAGAAGGTATTACTATGCCCTGTAGTCGTTGTTTTTCTGTAAATTTTGAAACAATGTGTGAGCGTACTGATGTTAGTGGTGAGATCGAAGAAGTTTATGGATTTGTTGCCAATTTCCATAGTGAAATGGATACTTTTATGATGACTGTTTAGGTTTTTCAAGAATGTGTTGAGTTGTCTTGTAGTACCAGTCCACATACACAGGACATCATCTACATATCTAAACCAGTATTTGATGTTTTCACTCAAAGGTTCTGTTTTTAGAAAATTTTGTTCAAAATGGTCCATAAGTATTTCAGTCAACAGTGGACTAAGAGGGGAACCCATAGCTAAGCCATCTAATTGTTTATAAAGAGTCCCTTGGAACTGGAAATAGTTCTGTGCGAGGCATGTCTGTGTGGCCAGTCTCAAGTCATTCAATTCCACAGGATTGATATTAGACTTGTGCATCAGCTCTGTTAGAATGTCAATGCATTCTACTACTGGTATGTTAGAAAACAAACTTCTGACATCAAAGAGTACTAATTTATCACTGTGTGAGACAGATATACCTTTTAACTTGTTTACTAGGTCCACAGAGTTTGAAATACCATGCTTTGGTTTGAATTTAGTCTTGCTCTTAATTAGGGCATCCAGTTTACTGGCTAGTTTGTAAGATGGAGCAATAAATTATGATACAACTGGACGAATAGAAACATCTTGTTTATGCAGTTTAGGAAGGCCATACTTTCTAGGAGGTACTGGGTTCATATTAGTTAACAGTTTTGCTTCAAATTCAGAGAATATGCTTTTGCATGAAGTGATTACATATTGAACATCCTCTTTGAACAATGTTATAGGAGGTCTATTTATTCTGTTTTTCCCTACAGCACAGCTCGAAGGTGGTTTAAAATGTTTAAAGAGGGGAGACAATCAATTTCGTAGCAAGGTGGACACGGTGCTCCAGTTACTGCTCTTACGGAAGAAAACATCACCACTGGTGCTGTCATTGTGAGAGAGGATCGACAAGTACCTTAATATCACTTTCTGAAATACTGAACATTTCATTGCGTTCCACCCACGCGTTGGTGACAGAAAAATACACATACGTGTTTGTGTGCGATGGGCTCCAAGGCTGTTGATTCCCGAACAAAAGGACATTCGCGTGCAGTTAAAGCTGATGTTAGAGGAAGATCCGGAGTTTCTTACAAATGTAATCAATGCTGACGAAACTTGGCTACATCATTTTGATCCTGAGAGCAAACATAAAATCTCAGTGTGGAAATCTCCTTCATCACAAACCCCCGAAAAAGCAAAAGTGGTTTCTTCTGCTGGGAAAGTTATGGTCATTTCATTCCTTGATATTGATGGAATGATTTATTAGCATGTTGTAAGTGCACACGCATCAGTAACTGGAAAACAATGCAGGGATGTCCTGAAAACATTGCAAGTCCACATCAGGCGCAAAAGACCGCTGGATGCTGCACTACAATAATACGTGGCCACATATTGCCAATGTTGCTGCTGAATATCTTGCAAAAATCAACGTGAAGTGCATCCCTCATCCACCCTACAGTCCTTATTTAGCCAATGTGACTATTTTCAATTCCATAATGCCTCCCTTTCGTGGAAAGCATTATGAATCATGAGAAGTAGTGGTGAAGGCTGTGGAGGCGATTTTGAAGGACCTCTCAAATAATAGTTTCCAGCGTGTAATTGAAGACTGGCAGAAACGCCGGGACAAGTGCATCGCATTCATGGGAGACTACTTTGAGAAGGACGATGAAAATTATGAGGATGTTGTCAAAAAATTATGACCATTCTTTATTGAACAACCCTCGTACATCTAAAGAGTAACATACGGTATATACAGAATAGCTACTAAATGAAATTATTATTTTGCAGAGGCCAGGTGCAGAACCAAATTGCAGTCGATGTTTTATCTATATACTAAATGGAAATTCAAACGTATATTACGTCAAGTGAAGATGGTCGAAAACCCAAAATGCGTTTTGAAATTAATAAAAATACATAAAAGGTGGCTGGTTGCGGTATTTCTTAATATGATCCACAGCCACGCAACTCAACATCCAATAAAATGGATAAATCGTTGTCATTCCGTGATATGTAAACACATGTACTGTCATCCTTTGGTTTCTAGTTGCAGGTATTTTCCACGTATCCCTTTTCAAAGAACATCTACACTTCTTATCTTAGATACCCACTTAATTTTCAGCATCTCTTGTGACACCTGTCTAAGAAGAATCGATTCTATTTCTTTTCTGGTTTTCCAATGATCGATGACTCACTCCAATAAAATCTTTTGCTCCAGACGTAATTACCACCTATTTCTTCTCAAAACTGCGGTCTATGTTTGATACTAGCAGATTTCATTTGGGAGGGATAACCTTTCTTTCTGTGCTAGTCTGCTACTTAAATCGTCCTTAAAACTTCATGGCCGATTAAAACTTTGTGCCGGACGGAAACTCGAACGCGGTACCTTTGCCTTTCACGGGCAAGTGCAGTACTGACTGAGCTACCCAAGTACGACTCACGACTCGTCATCATAGCTGTAATTCTCGTCTCCTACCTTCCAAACTTCACAGAAGTTTCGATCATCACAAACTGGTCGGCAAGGGATCGCTGTTTGAAAAGTCTACGGATAGCAGTCATTCAATTCTGGCTACTAGTTTGACTGGACCAGAGGGAGGAACCTTCCAACACATCGGTAAGGGGCCTGAAGATGGCGTAATATATCGCCGAAACTGATTACTCAATGAAATAACAATTAGAAACTTAGACGACTGAAAGATGTTTTGATACGATATTTGTGTCTAAATTATGTTACTGATGTATACTACATGAAACATATGCCAATCTTGGGTCACTTTTCACTTTAAAGTGGTATGCAGTCTTACAATAACACTGACGTTAAGTGCAAGTGCTTACGCTGGTTGCCTAAATGCAAGTGTAATGATGTCAGAATCCAAAATGAAGGTAAGCCCTGCCCCTGTTACAGCGACGTCATCCCCGTTATCAATGGTGCTTTCACCCTTATCAATGAAGAAATCACCCTCTCATCATCATCATCATCATCATAATCATCATCATTTTATAAGCCGCGCCCCTCCCCGTTCTCTCCCCTCCAGACCGTAGTATTTTAGTCACCATTCAAATAAAGTAGTCATGCTCAATAGCGTTTTTAAGAGCAAAGTCGTTCAAGTTCGTCATAGATATACTACTAATGGGTAAATATTAAATAATGTAGAGGAGGTGTTGGAAACTCACGTAATGAAGGAGTCGGCCAGCAGCACCAGTGGGTTGCAGGAGATAAATTTTGTGCCGTCTGTGGCAATGGCAGTGCTGCAGAGTGTATTTACAAAGTCAGTAGTCAGAGATTCTTGTAAATTAAACCCCTGTGGAAAGTTTCAAACCAGTTTCAGTGAGCTATTGTTTGCACACTAACTTGTGGATTTCACTTTGTGATTATTAGCATCACCTTTAGCGCCATCTAAAAGATGCCAATGCTACGTTTTGTTGTCTTGCTTATATTTTTCTGCGTTTCACAGTTTTAGTGGGGTGGACTTACGCATGCAGCACCACAGTAAAGTTTTTTAAACGTTCTAGACCAACCAGTTCGTACTCTCAGTTCGCTGTCTGTCTGCGAGCGGCTCACTTATATTCAGTCGGCTAGTATCTATCCTAGGCTGCAGAGCAGATTTTAATCCTGTTTTCGCTTTTGTAGAGGTATGTTTGTACTTTCTGTGTTAGACCTGACAGTTTTATTTGTATTTTTCAAACATTACTCTGCTTTTATACGTTGTTATATGGCTAAGGATTTTGCTTGTTGTGAGCAGAGACAAGGATAGTTGGCTACTGTTCGTAAACAGCTGGAAGCTGCGTTTCCCACAGTCGACAGGCTTCTGGCTTCTGCTGAAGGCTGCGGGATCATCGGGGCATCTGTGACGAGACCTTTGGCACCTCTGGTGCCATTGAAACCCTCTTGCGATGTGAAAGTCACTGTGCCTTCCAATACTCAACAGCTGACCAGTAACTTTTTACTCGAGAATGAGTGGAGGACTGTGGCTGGTTCCCCTGTCGCTGGGTGGAAGGCAAAAGAGAAAACAAGCTACAAAATAGACTCCTTATGCCAAGTATGAGGGGCTATCCAATGTTGATAATACCTCTGATGAATCACAGAATTCCTCTCCTGTTGGGTCAGCAGCCGATTTTCCTAACCAGTCCGAACAGGTGCACTGGGTGGGTGTCGTAGTCATTGGGAGCTCCAACGTTAAGCGGGAAGCGGAGATCCTTAGGGACAGAGCAAGCAAGCGGAAAAAAATGCGTGCGTACTTGGTGTGTTTGCCAGGGGATCTCTTCCGAGACGAGGAGGCGGCTCTGCTAGCAGCTATCGAGCGCACCAGATGTAACCGGCTGCATGTAGTGGCACAAATCGGCACGAATGACGCCTGCCGCTTTGATTCTGAAGCCACCCTCCGATCTTTTCGGTGGATGGATGATTTAGTGAAAGCAAAAAGCGTCACACGCGGGAAGCAGCCTTAGCTCACCATTAATAGCGTCTTACTCAGGGTCGATCGCGGTCCTCTGGTTCGGAGCAGAGTGGAAGGTCTAAACGAAAGGCTCAGACGATTCACCGATGAATCGTCGGAAAATTTCTCGATCTGCGCTATCGGGTGGAGAATTGTAGAATCCCCGTTTATTGGTCTGGCTTTCACTACGTGCAGAAAGAAGCTAATAGGGTAGCATAGCACGTGTGGCAAGTACATGGGGCTTCTTTAGGTTGGAGGAAACACCACATGGGATCAGAGACGAATTTCCTGCCAAATCCGAAGATACATCAGCCACTATGTTCTCAGAGAATGCTCGTCGTCGCAGATCAGTTACAGAAAAGATTAATATGGTATTAGTAAAATGCAGGAGCATTCAAGGAAACGTTTCAGAGTTAGAATCTTATTGAGCATTATAATGCCCATATAGCTTTAGGAACAGAAAACTGGTTGAAACTGGAAGTAAACAGCAACGGAATTCGAAGTTCAGATAGGAATTTTTATCAGAAGGATAGATGAGTCGCTAATAGTTGCGGCATATTTATTGCAGTAAATAATTAGATAATATCTATCGAGTTTATCATGGATTCCGAATGTCAATTAATCCTGGTGAAGTTAAGCATCAAAGGTCGATCGAAAATGGTAATCGTTTTATAGACGGCCTGGGCCAGGAGCTGTACTAGTAGAGCACTTCAGAGAGAACTTGCAGTGTATTCTTGCCTGATTGTGCCGCTCTAATATGGGGTGACTTTAGATTGCCTGGAATACACTGAGAGCGTCATGCCATCAGAACTGATACCAGAGACAGGGATTCGTGTGACATTATGGTCAGTATCTTGCCCAAGAGTTACTTCGAGCATATAATTAAACAACACATGAAGTTTATGTCTTAGACTTCCTATCAATAAACAGACCTCAACTTATCGAATCACTTAACGTAGAGGAAGATATCACTAATCATAAAGCTTGATAGCATCTATGACCACAGGTGTTACAAGGTATGTTAGTAACTATGGGAAAATACTTTTCTCAGCAAGAGTGACAGTACACAAACCGCCGTACATCTGAGTAGTCAACATTAACTCCTGAGGAAGAAGAATTGAAGCACAAATGAAAAAAATTCAATAGCACCGTTCACAATGCCTTAGACAAGGTTTTAAGGAATGGTAAAGAGCCACCGTGGTTTCCGTGTTAGAAAACTGCTACCTAAAGAAAAATAGTTTTATCACAGATTCAAGAGAGGTCAAAACCCAGCTGACAAACAGAAGGCCAACGAGAGCGTCAGGTAATGAATGAGACAAGTGTCCTGTGACTTTTTAAGTAAAATTTTGTCAACTGATCTGACCAATAACCGTAAGAGGTTTTGATCTTACGTAAAATCAGTAAGCAGTTCGAAATCATCTTTTCAGTCACTCAGTGACTAGAATGGTACCGAAAGAAGGCCGAAACACTAAATTCGGTCTTCCGAACTAGTTTTGCTGCGGAAGATCGTAATACGGTTCCCACTTTCAGTCATCGTACGAATTTTGAAATGGCATCCGCGAAAAAAAAAAAAGAAAAAAAAACTACAATCGCGTAGTAGGGAAAGGCATCAGGAAAGACGCCTGTAAGATTCTACAAAGATTATGCCAAAGAACTTGCTCCCCATTTAGAACCGGGTTATTGTAGTTAACTGGGGTCCTCAGCTAGTCCTCTAGTGACAGTCCTCTGTAGTAAAAAAACTGAGCTAATGGATCAACTATGAACTTGAACAAGCGTCATGGGGCGTCCGCCCCGAACAAATACAACGACCAATAGAAAAAAGAAGTGGCTAGCATCTGCCTCCGGATAACGGGGCTCCGGGTTCGATTCCCGGCCGGGTTGGGGATTTTCTCTGTCCGGGGACTGGGTGTTTGTGTTCTCCTCATCATTTCACCACCACCACCACCACCACCACCATCATCATCATCCGTGACAGTGGCTAGAATGGACAGTGTAAAAAAAATTGGCCTGTGTAAAAATTGGGACTTTGTACGGGCGCTGATGACCGCGCAGTTGAGCGCCCCACAAACGAATCATCATCATCATCATCATCATCATCATCATCGTAGTTAACTGGAGCAGTTAAGCGTACCTAGAGAATGGAAAAAAAGCTATTATTCCCGTTTTCAAGAGCGATCATAGGACGGATGCAGATCGTTGTAGGCTTATATCGTTGACGTCAGCCTGTTGTAGAAATATGGAACATGTGTAACACTCAAAAATTGTGACGTTTTTGGAGAACGAAAATCTCCTCCTTTAAAATCAACATGGATTCGGCAAACACAGAGCCTGCGAAATTCAGCTCGCTCTGTCCCTCCATGAGATCCATAGCGCTGTAGACGACGGTGCTGAGGTTGACGCTGTGTCCTTGACTTCAGGAAGGCATTTGATACCCTTCCACATTGCCGTTTAGTGAAAAAAATTAATGCAAGCTTATCGAGTAGCGGAGAAGGTCTTCGACTGAATTCAAGACTTCTTTGCACGTAGAACTCAACACGTCACTCTTAACGGAACAAAATCGGCAGTTTCGAAGTACCCAAAGGGAGTGTGATAGGACCGTTACCGTTTACAATGTATATAAATGACCTAGTAGAAAGGGTTGGAAGCTCTTTAAGAATGTTCGCAGGTAATGCGGTTGTCTGTAACAAGGTAGCAACGCCACAAGACATTACTGATTTACTGAGTGACTCACAGAGGACTGATAAATGGTGCTGGCTCTGGCAGTTGACCCTGAACGTCAATAAATATAACATGTCACCCATGCATAGGAAAAGAAATCCACTGCTGTACAAGTACACTGTCGATGACTAATTGCTGTAAATAGTACCTACTGTAAAATGTCTATGAGTAACTATCCAGAGCGACCTTAAGCGGAATGACTACATAAAACGTATAATAAGAAAAGAAGATGCCTAACTGAGAGTCATAGGAAGAATTTTAAGGAAATGTTTCATTCACTAGAGAAGTGGCTTACAAGGTGCTCGTTCGACCGATTCTTGAGTATTGCTCGATGTGGGTCCAATATCAGGAAGGACTGATAGAAGAGACGTAGAGAATCCAACGAAGAAAGGCGCGTTTCCTTACGGGGTCATTTAGTCGATGCCAGAGCGTTACGGAGATGCTCAACAAACTCTAGCCGCAGACGCTACGAGAGAGGGGTTGTCCATTACGGAAGGTTTACTATTGACATTTCAAGACGGTACTTTTCTGAAAGAGTCGGACAACATATTACTTCCTCCCACATACGTGTCTCGAAACGAGCACGACTAGAAGATCGAGGAATTAGATCCAATATAGGGGTTACCAAGAGTCATTCATCCCATTCGCTACTGAAACAGGGAAGGGGAGCCTGCCGCTGTGGCCGAGCGGTTCTAGGAGCTTCAGTCCGGAACCACGCCGCTGCTACGGTCGCAGGTTCGAAATCTGCCTCGGGCATGGATGTGTGTGATGTTAGTTAGGTTTGAGTAGTTCTAAGTCTAGGGGACTGATGACCACAGCAGTTAAGTCCCATAGTGCTCAGAGCCACTATTTTTGAACAGGGAAGGGGAGATCAGTTAGTGCTACCAAAAGTACCATGGCGGAGAGGTAGCGTGTAAGTAGGCCCAGCAGTGCCCTCTTTTGTGTGACCGGACAAGTCAGTATTACGCAACTATCGGTTTGTGTGGAACTACCGTACGAGGTGGAAACGTGTAACCATGTACCACTACGCCTCGCCGACTTCACAGGGTGGAACATCGGCATGTCAGTGCGTTAGAACGGGCCACAATGGCTGGTCTCCGGGAGGCGACTCTATCGTTCCCTGACTTTGTCACTCGTACAGGGCACGTAGCTCCAACAATGAGGCGTAAGCGGAGACTGTGAAGAGCAGAGGGCCGAACACAGGGCCGACAGGGCACTCGAGGTGGTGGTGGTTATTGGGATGTTTAAGGGGGACTAAACAGCGAAGGTCATCAGTCCCCCACAGGGCACTCGACAACACAGTCCGACCACAGAGCGAGATGACCGCCATCTTATTCCCTTGGCCATAACGGACAGAACAGCTTCCTTCACAGCATTGGCGCAAGCTCTGCAAGGGTGTGAATGTGTCTACATCCACTGTTCAAGGCCGTCTCCTTCTGGGACAACTGATGGAAAGCACGCCATTGCGTCGTCTTCCACTGACCGGAAAACACCAACGCCGCAGACTGCAATGGGCACGTGGACGTAGACATTGGCGTGAGCAGTGGCAGATTGTAATGGCTTCGAACGAGTCCCACTTTAATTCGTCCTACAATGATGGCCGCATACGCGCTCGACGCCACCGTGTTGAACGCAATCTGGCAGGCCGTGTCTGTGAACGGTATAGCTGACAAACGCCAAGTACGATGGTTTGGTGCGCCATTCCCTGTAACACTCGATCTCACTTTGTATGTCTTGATGACAATCTGAACAGCTACCACTGCATCATGTAGGTCTTACTACGTGAGGCACTGCCTCTACTTCAGGACATTCCGGACGCCATATTTCGACAGGACAACGCCCTGCCGGATGTGGCGAAGAGTATGGAAGCCTTCGATGAGCGACAGGTATCATTGTCTCCCTGGCCTGCTCGCCCACCTGACATGTCGCCCATCGAACATGTCTGGGATATGGTCGGTTGGTAACTTGTTTTTTCAGGTCCTCCTGCACCACAATTGACGCTTTTTGGGCAGAATATGCCCCAGAAGAATCTTCGGGCACTCTTTGATTCCATGCCACAATGTCCAGCAGCTCTGATTGCAGCAAGTATTGGCGCTATTCCTTACTGACTTCCCACAGTCATAGTACATGAACACGTCTCTAACGCTAATCACTAATGTAATCTTATGTCCCTAATCGGCGGAATAATCTTCATCGAGATCGCATCTCTGTCTTGGTGTTTCACTTCTTCCAAATGCTACTGTAGAAGTAGATGCAGTTCGCAAGTGCGGAACCTGCTTAGGCGTTTGCACATTTTCGTAGCGGATGACTGAAAAAAATTTGTTCAGTTTTATTTGGTGCCATGGAATGTGAACTCTCACCGATCGAATATTATTCATTGAAGTTTTCCTGATCGCCCTAAATCGCTAGCAGTCGGTAGCATCTTCAGGCCGCTAACGATTTATTTCTGGTTACCTCCAACGTTTTAGGTGCAACAAATAACAATACACTCAATGACGCTAAAAATATAAAATTTAAAATAATAAAACAAATTGAAAAATTAGTATCAGCAGCCCTATAGCAGCCATTACTGAATCCAGTTATTGTCGCACTGTGCTATACCGTTTTTTAAAAAAATATGCGAGGAAACAATTCGGAGACCTTGGCGGGAGCTACGAACGACTATTCATAGAACGTTTGTTAGGAACGAGTAAAATAATTAAGTTTTTCCGAATGGTGCTTCCGAGAACTATCATTGAAAACGAATATCCCAGTAAGGCAATTTCACGAAACTTTAAATCCTTTGGTACTTCCCTACGTCACCTCTGCGTCGGTGACAACACACAGCACCCGTATAGTATCAGCACTGCACGGGAAAGACAGAGTTTATCCTCTACGTACAACTTTTTGCTGGTCATGTCCAGCAGAAACCAGCTTTATTTTTTAAACACGTGTGAAAGAAGTGCAATATGATAAGTCTCTCGCATGTATGAACTGGAGACCAGTGACACCAATACCAAGTCAGGAAAATCTTGTTTCTTATTTTTTGCGTCTTATGCGCTTTTGCTTTTCTAGTACGCTTTAAAATCCTCTGTCGAAACGATCGATCTGATAGACTATTGTGTGGTTATCAGTTCGGGGGCACAGCATATTGGCATGCTGGACAGATGAGGGACTTCACAAGCCCCTACCATCCTCTTAGTTTTGCCACTTTGTTCAATTTCTTAATCTCAGTTTAACGGTTTTTCAGTATACTTAGCAGGACTGTCATTTTGTTACGGGGATTGCCAGGTGTCCTGTAAATTTCGTTCAGAATAGGTAAACTATTGTGTAGGCGGTTGATTTTGTTGAAGGTAGGGCAGAGAGAGTGATACTGTGAACAGTTCAGTGACAGGGTTCTTATTATCAGAATCGAAAGCAAACCAACACCGACAACAATAGTTCATGTATACATGCCGACGTCGCAAGCTGAAGATGAACAGATAGAGAAAGTGTAAGAAGATATTGAAAGGGTAATACAGTATGTAAAAGGTGATGAAAACCTGATAGTCATGGGGGACTGGAGTTGTGGGAAAGGAGAAGAAGAAAAGGTTACAGGAGAATATGGGCTTGGGACAAGGAATGAGAGAGGGGAAAGACTAACCGAGTCCTGTAACAAGTTTCAGCTAGTAATAGCGAATACTGTTCAAGAGTCACAAGTGGAAGAGGTATACTTGGAAAAGGCCATGTGATACGAGAAGATTTCAGTTAGATTACATCATGGTCAGACAGAGATTCCGAAATCAGATACTGGATTGTAAGGCGTACCCAGGAGCAGATATAGACTCAGATCACAATATAGTAGTGATGAAGAGTAGGCTGAAGTTCAAGACATTAGTCAGGAAGAATCAATACGCAAAGAAATGGGATACAGAAGTACTAAGGAATGACGGGATACGATTGAAGTCCTCAAAGGCTGTGGATACAGCAATAACGAATAGGTCAGCAGGCAGTACAGTTGAAGAGGAATGGACATCTCTAAAAAGGGCCATCACAGAAGTAGGGAAGGAAAAAGCAGGTAAAAAGAAGGTAACTGCGAAGAAACCATGGGTAACACAAGAAATACTTCAATTGATCGATGAAGGAAGGAAATACAAAAATGTTCCGGGAAACTTGGGAATACAGAAATACAGGTCGCTGAGGAATGAAATAAAGAGGAATTGCAGGGAAGCTAAATAAAATGGCTCCAGGAAATATGTGAGAACATCGAAAAAGAAATGATTGTCGGAAGGACAGACTCAGCATACAGGAAATTCAAAACAACCTTCGGTGGCATTAAAAGCTAGGGTGATAACATTAAGAGTGCAACAGGAATTCCACTGTTAAATGCAGAAGAGAGAGCGGATAGGTGGAAAGAACGCACTGAAAGCCTCTATGAGGGAGAAGATTTGCCTGATGTAATAGAAGAAGAAGCAAGAGTCGATTTAGATGTGATAGGGGACCCAGAACTAGAATCAGAATTTGAAAGAGCTTTGGAGGACTTAAGATCAAATAAGGCAGAAGGAATAGACAACATTCCATCAAAAGTTCTAAATTCATGGGGGGGAGTGGCAACAAAACGGCTACTCTCGTTGGTGTGTAGAATGTATGACTCTGGCGACATACCATCTGACATTCGAAAAAGTATCATCTACACAATTCCGAAGAGGGCAAGAGGTGACAAGTGCGAGAATTTTTGAAAAATCAGCTTAACAGCTCATGCTTGCAAGTTGCTTAAAAGAATAAAATATAGAAGAATGGAAAAGAAAATTGAGGATGCGCTAGATGACGATCAGTTTGGCTTTAGGAAAAGTAAAGGAGCGAGAGAGGCAATTCTGAATTTGCGGTTAATGATGGAAGCAAGTCTAAAGAAAAATTAAGACACGTTCATAAGATTCGTCGACCTGGAAAAAGCATTCAACAATGTAAAATGGTGCAAGATGTTCGAAATTCTGAAAAAAGTAAAGGGTAAACTATAGGGAGAGACGGGTCATACACAAAATGTGCAACAGCCAAGAGGGAATAATAAGAGTGGACGACCAAGAACGAAGTGTTCGTATTAAAAACGGTGTAAGACAAGGATATAGTCTCGCCCCTACTTTTCAATCTGTACATCGAGGAAGCAATGACGGAAATAAACGAAAGGTTCAAGAGTGGAATTAAAATTCAAGGTGAAAGGATGTCAGTGATACGATTCGCTGATGACATTGCTATCCTGAGTGAAAGTGAAGAAGAATTAAATGATCTGCTGAACGGAATGAACAATCTAATGAGTACGGAGTGGACTGAGAGTATATCGAAGAAAGACGAAGTTAATGAGAAGTAGTAGAAACGAGAACAGCGAGAAACTTAGCATCAGGACTGATGCTCAAGAAGTAGATGAAGTTAAGGGATTTTGCTACCTAGGCAGTCAAATACGCAGTGACCGACGGAGCAAGGAGGACATCAAAAGCAGACTAGAAATGGCAAAAAGGGCATTCCTGGCCGAGAGAAGTCTACTAATATCATACAAAGGTCTTAATTTGAGGAAGGAAGTTCTGAGAATGTGCTTCTGGAGTACCGCATTGTATGATACTGAAACATGGACTGAGGAAAAACCGGAACAGAAGAGAAACGAAGCATTTGAGATGTGGTGCTACAGACGAATGTTGAAAATTAGGTGGGCTGATAAGGTATGGGATGAGGAGGCTCTGCGCGGAATCGGAGAGGAAAGGAATATGTGGAAAACACTGATAAGGAGAAGGGACAGGATGATAGGACATCTGTTAAGACATCAGAGAACGACTTTCATGGTACTAGAGGGAGCTGTAGAGGGCAAAAACTGTAGAGGAAGACAAAGATTGGAAAACATCCAAAAAATAATTAAGGACGTAGGTTGCAAGTGCTACTCTGAGATGAAGAGATAAGCATAGGATAGGAATTCGTGGCGAGCAGCATCAAACCAGTCAGAAGACTGATGACCAGAAAAAAAAGCTTTCTGCTGGTGTCGTAATGGTGGCTTTGACTGAATCCATCTCCTGTATTACGCTCACCTGTTGTTCGTCGCCATGATGTCCGTCTTAAAATCCATCTAACGACTTTATTTTTCACAGATTGTGTTCTGTCCATTATAATTATCCGGGTTGTTATGCCGTGGTCGGTTGATGAATTCTGTGTCGATTCCCAACGTTTCGTCTCCGACTGCGGGAGACATCTTCAAGGGGGTCCGTAGCTCGATGGAAGGTCAAACACACCCACTGGCTCGCTACTGAGTGTGGAGCCAGTGGGTGTGTTGGACCTTCCATCGAGCTACGGACCCCCTTGAAGATGTCTCCCGCAGTCGGAGACGAAACGTTGGGAATCGACACAGAATTCATCAACCGACCACGGCATAGCAGCCCGGATAATTATAATGGACATGATATTTCCGGCCGTGAAAGTCTACATTTTAGTATCAGATTGTGTTTTATATAGTTGTGTGTTAGATGCAATACCCAAAACTGAGCAAACGTACATTACAATTGGTATCGCTGCAGCTTTCTATTATCTCATTTTTATTCTCATTTCCAGCTTACTGCTTAAAAAGAATGAGGCCAAAACTCTTACCATTTGCTGATGAATATTATGACTTTATGTTGTACAATTTACGATGAACAGCTGTCTGTGGAATTACAATGTATGTGACAAAATCACATGAATAAAGTCACACTAATGTTCCGTAATGCAGTAGTTGCCTTCGACCAGCCAGTAGTCAGTTTAAGACAAACTCTAACAACGACCAGGGAAGTTACATCACCGCTTTCAGCATGTGTCTCTATTCTGAAGTTGATCACTGGGTGGTCGAAATCCGTTACGGCCTTGTGAAACGCTCATGTGGTGCGTCGTATAAAATATAAAATATTAAATAAAATAATCAGTCAGTTATTTAATACCCATGGACAGTATGTCTCTTTTCTTCAGGAAAGTGGGCTTTGTACATAGATCTATAAATGACTGTCATCAATTTGCAGCTGATATACGGATCCTAAGGATAGTGTCAATAACAAAAGAATACTGACTGAAACTTAAACCCCACATTTTTCCTATGCTCCTTCAAGAAATAGAACATTAGGTAAATTAAAAATTCTCCAGTGGGAAGCACTGTTCACTCCAAACTCTAACATGGTTGTTACAATACGGAAATCGAAGTAGCTGTTCACCTAAACGCATTTGGCTCACAAACTTTTGGTAAATGAAAAGGATTTACGCTCACATTGAGCTGCTTCTGGTACGCGATCTCTATTGTTAAGCGTTTGCGGGAGTTACGGCGAACGAGGTTAGGTTCGGCTAGCTACGATCTGTTACAGAATCACAGAGGAAAGAGATTTCTGGAAAAATTATTTATACACTGCCGGAAAAAGTTAGTACACCTGCAAAGACGATGTCGACTTTGAT
The DNA here is from genome assembly GCF_021461385.2 of Schistocerca piceifrons. NCBI lineage: Eukaryota > Metazoa > Arthropoda > Insecta > Orthoptera > Acrididae > Schistocerca > Schistocerca piceifrons. Next base: position 585,812,092 of record NC_060142.1, on the reverse strand, counting down.
CCGATGACGGCATATGGCACTTGGAGGACAGTAGAGGTACTGAGGAGGATTTCAACGTAGTCTACCTACAGATAGCGTAGTGACATAGCTATGAGAGCGCCAAACTGTCTCTCCCCATTAGTGTCTACCCATTAGAAGGGAATGCTCAGAGCTAAAAGTCTCATTGTGGTGCAAGCGTGTAAAGCAAGCAGGCAACCATGTCACAGAGACGCACTCGTGCTTCCTACAGCCTACTGGGCGAGTTTGGAAGGGTTCAAATTGTGGCACCCCGTGTTGCGGGATGGTCCTTTCGGAGAATTGCTACTCAAGCTAGACGTGTCAGTTGTGCAGCGATGCTGGTATCACTGGTCACGTGGAGATCCTCACTCCTGTAGACGAGGCTCCGGACGTCCACGCAACACAGATGCCCATTAACATCGCTGTATTGTAAATGCAGCACTGGCAAATCGTACAGCAACCGCAACACAGCTAAGAGCGCTTGTGAGGCTAGACGTCAACAGCAACTGCTGCGAACCGGTTATTAGCACTGGGACTATGAGCAGGTACACCTCTAGGCAGTCTCCCAGTCTCTCCCCAGCATCGACGTACACCGCTCGGCTGGGGCTGTGAGAGGATCACTTGGAAAATGGAATGGAGCGCCATGGTCTTCAGCATTGAAAGCAGATTCTGCCTGTACACAGATGATGACCGATTGAATACATGACATACGCGTGGTGAGCTCTGGTTCGTAGAGTGCATTCGTCCAAGACACACTAGGCCGACTACAGGCCTTATGGTCTGGGGCCACAGGCCTTGCGGTCATGGGGGCTTTAAGCTACAACCCTCGTTCACCTTTCATGTTTCTTGAGGGGTCGCCAACCAGTGCAGAATGTTGTTAGATTAGCTCGTTTGCCGTCCTTGCAACAAGAAGGTGATGTTCCAACAGGATAACGCTGGCTCACAAACTTCCCGTGAAAGTCTACATGCTCTTCGAGACGTGTAGCAATTTCCCAGGCCAGAACTATCTCCAGACTTGTGTCCAATTGAGCACGTGTGGTTTATGATGGAACGAGAGGTGACTCGTCCGCCAACAACTCTCACAGAACTACGTGTACAGGTCGAGCAAGCGTGGCATAACGTATAGTAGGACAGTAATCCCCACCTGCACGATCGTATGGATACCACAGTAAGCGCCCGCTTTGCTCGCCGTCGGGGCTACACCGCGTACTAGCATGGCTGTTTCAGCATGGTTCTTTACCTGATAGCTCAGAAACGCTTGTGCTAATGATCTGTAGATGTAATCATTTCATGTAGACCATATGCACTGTTGTTGTTGTGGTCTTCAGTCCTGAGACTGGTTTGATGCAGCTCTCCATGCTACTCTATCTTGTGCAAGCTTCTTCATCTCCCAATACCTACTGCAACTTACATCCTTCTGAATCTGCTTAGTGTATTCATCTCTTGGTCTCCCTCTACGATTTTTACCCTCCACGCTGCCCTCCAATACTAAATTGGTGATCCCTCGATGCCTCAGAACATGTCCTACCAATCGATCCCTTCTTCTAGTCAAGTTGTGCCACAAACTTCTCTTCTCCCCAATCCTATTCAATACCTCCTCATTAGTTATTTGATCTACGCATCTAATCTTCAGCATCCTTCTGTAGCACCACATTTCAAAAGCTTCTATTCTCTTCGTGTCCGAACTATTTATCGTCCATGTTTCACTTCCATACATGGCTACGCTCCATACAAATTCTTTGAGAAACGACTTCCTGACACTTAAATCTATACTCGATGTCCACAAATTTCTCTTCTTCAGAAACGCTTTCCTTGCCATCGCCAGTCTACATTTTATATCCTCTCTACTTCGACCATCATCAGTTATTTTACTCCCCAAATAGCAAAACTCCTTTACTACTTTAAGTGTCTCATTTCCTAATCTAATTCTCTCAGCATCACCCGACTTAATTCGACTAAATTCCATTATCCTCGTTTTGCTTTTGTTGATGTTCATCTTATACCCTCTTATATCCTCCTTTCAAGACAACCATTTGCACTATTGCAACAATAAATCTTGAGTGAAATAGAAACCGCTAAAAGGCTGTACTAATTTTTTTCAGGCAGCGTACGAAACAAGCGGATGGAGAGGGGGCAGGCTACATCAACATCCGCACCGGCGTCAGTATGCGCCGCGTACACACCACAACACTAGTGACATAAATCTTTATTCTCACCAGTCCGTTTTCGCCGAGGATAATCACCGTGCGGTATCGGACAAAATCCACAGTGCCACTTTTAAATCGTTTACACTGTAACAGTCCAGGTGTAGAATAGTGCTTTTTTATCTTCGTTACGCCGATTCGAAGCGCCGGATCACTAGAACGCCGCAACCCGGGAATAAGTCAGAAGTGCAGCGGCTGCGGAGCGCTATTTCGCGTTCCTGCTGTCTGTGGCGATAGCGCACAAAAAGCGGCGGAAGGCTCGAGACGAGAAATTCCTGGTGGTCAATAGCGCGAGGACGGCGGCCCGCGCGCTGCAAATAATTCACGGCCGCTCCCCCCGCTGAGCGCTGAGCAGCGAGCAGCCCGGCTGCGCCACACGCACTCGCGCCGGGAGGAACGACCGGCCGGGCGGCGCATCCGCGCTTTTTCCCCGCCCCCTGATTGCCTGCGTCGGCGGTGCCATCAATTACGTGATGGAAGCAGTCGATACTTCACGGCAGATAAACGCTCCGGCAACCGAGCCGGACGACAGTATAAATTTTAATCGAGTAGGGACTTTCCGATAGTTCTGTTCATCGCGGCCAGTGGCTTCGACGAGTACGAGTAGTTTGGGGCGGTCCGTTCTTGTGGAGAGAACCAGTCGGTTCAGAGAGATTGTACGAGATGCTGCGGAGAGTTACATCCGGGCGGCTCTCCTCTGTTAAAGAACTTAGGAAATTACGAGAAAATGACCGCAAAATACTTGAGAAACGAGTCCTGTGACTCTGTCGCAAATTTCTGGTAGTTAATCTCGGCTAAGCCACATTGTAGCACAATTGCTTGGTTTTTGCTGCTTTTTTTCGTTGATACCATCTGTATTATATGTAAACGTATACACTGAAGCGGAAAAGTAACTGGTACAGAGATAAGTAAACAGACAATACGGCGCTACGGTCGACAACGCCTGTATAAGACAACAACTGTCCGCCGCAGAGTTAGACCTGTTACTGCTGCTACAGTCACAGCTTATCAAGATTTAAGAGAGTTTAAACATGGCGTTATAGTCTGCGCACGAGCCATAGGACACGGAATCTCCGAGGTAACTATGAAATGGGAATTTTCCCGTAAGACCAATTCACGAGTGTACCGTGAATATCAGCAGTCCGGTGAAACATCAAATGTCTGGCATCGCTGCGGCTGGAGAAAAGTCCTGCAAGAACGGAACCAATGATTCAGTGCTGAGCCACCAACAAGTGAGGGCGAACCATTCAACGAAACATCATCACGGGGTTTTACTCGTGTACCCTTGATGATAGCACGAAGCAGAGCTTTAAGCCTCTCTTGGGCCCGTCGATACCGACATGGGACCGTTGATGACTGGAAACACGTTGCCTGATCGGTCTAATCGCGTATCACATTGTATCGAGTGGGCAGACGTGTACGGGTATGGAGAAAACCTCATGAATCCATAGACCCTGCATCCCAGCGGGGGACTGTTCAAGCTGGTGGAGGCTCTGTAATGCTGTGGGGCGTCTGCAGTTGGAGTGATATGGGACCCCTTATACGTCTAGACACGACTCTGCCAGGTGACATGGACTTAAGCATCCTGTCAAATCACCTGCATTCATTCATGTCCATTGTGCATTGCGATGGACTTGGTCAATTCCAGCAGTACAATGCGACACCCCACACGTCCAGAATTGCTACAGAGTGGCTCCGGGAAAACTCTTCTGAGTGTAAACACTTCCGCTGCCATCAAACTCCCGAGACATGAACATTGTTGAGCATATCTGGGAAGCCTTGCAATGTGATGTTCAGAAGAGATCTCCACCCGTTCGTACTCACACGGATTTATAGACAGCCGAGCAGGATTCATGGCGTCAGCCCTGCGGCACTTCTTCAGACTTTCGTCGAGTCCATGCTACGTCGTGTTGCGGCACTTCGGCGTGCTCGCGGCGACCCTACACGATATTACGCAGATGTAGTTTCTACTGCATAAGCACTACGCTCAGAGTAACAAATCTGGATTTGACAATGTTAGTGGTAGAGGGTAGCAGGGTGCCTTTCCCATAATTCCTCTTCCCTTCATTTCCCCCTCCCCCCACACCGCGGGATGGAACTTGTGCACCTCATGTGTCTGCGTATAGTGTTATGCCATGTGTATACTTTTTGCAAACTTTCGAAATGTTTGCGCATCGTGTAACCGATACGGGATGATTCACCCTATTGGATGAGGGAAATCATCTATAAAACACATGGAACGCACCAGCCCTCGTCGTTAATCCGCCAGGCAGATTCGATCCGTTGCCTTCGAGCGTCCCCGAATCCCGAAAGCGCCGTGCTAACGTGCACGTCTATCCGGGTGGATCTGGCGTTGATCTAGTACACAATTAGAAAATGATGCACGGGACAAACACTACACCTTCCCAAATCTGTGATCCACATGCATTTTTACCTGCTGTTTTATAAGCAATTACTGCTCCAATGGTGGCGCAGTGGTTAAGATACTGGACTCGCTGTCTGGAGATGACAGCTTCAAATTCTCACTCGACCATTCCGACTGATGTATTTTTTAGTTTTTCTCGGTCGATTAACGACTGAGGAAAACTGGTTTCTCAATGAGCTTTTGTATCTTTGTGACGTACAATGCGTAACGTTATGTCGAAGGAATGGGCCATGAGGGACTTAATGCTTATCAGGCCTCTGTCAAAACAATGATTGGGCCGTTAGGGTAGTATGGCGGAAAGCACAATGTTGATCTGTCCACCTGTGCGCTGAAAGCGCGCCAGTTTTCTCGCCAAGTTGGCTCTGTCGCACCCACGACCGCTTTAAGTCCTAACAACACTGAAACGCGCTAGTCTGGGCTGGAGGCTGTACCCATAGGAAAGGGAAACAATAAAAAGCACAGTGCAGCTGTGAGAGACAAAATAAAATGTGATTGTCGAACCTTTACTTGGAATTTGGTAGACTTTTTTTCTCTTAAGTAACTACTCATCAGTTCAGTGTTTAAGGGAACTTTTGGGAAGACGCAGTGTCCTGGTTTGCCATGTCGAAATCAGTTTCCTGATCTAAGAAGAACAACGAAGTGTGTGTGATAGTTGACTGAACTAATCTATATCAAGTGGTCATATGACTGGCTAATGTCATGCTTGTAACTACTGTAGTACAGACGGTATTATCCCTTTTTAGACAATTAACTATGGGAAGCTATTCTCGTTTCTGGTAGATATCCCCGTCTGACCCAAAAATACATGTGATTCGTTTTAGATCCGTAATCGACGTGGTGAGGCCAACGAAGAAAATGACAGCTATAAGGAGATCCATAGTCAACGGGGTGAGGTCAACGAATGAATGACGCTATGTGGAATCCTGGCGACGTGACACACCTGCCAATATGCACATACCCACACACCAGTTCCGAAGATGGTGTCACAGCTAAAATATAAGCTCCCATGTTTGCTACCTGTGAACTTTTTGCCGCAATGAATCTTCGACGCGTTGGGAATGAAATTAATTTAGAACAAACCCAAAAATCGTTTGCATATGCTGAGTAGATGAAATGGGTAGTTCGATCGTGATTTCAACGCCAGATTTACTAGGCTGTTGAGTGCATGATTGCAGTTAATAGTGATGGAATTATATGGAAGCTCTCAAATTAATGTTAATATAATGCATGAATTTAGTTTCGGGAGCGGTAGGCACATAACGTGGCGCAATGTTGAAAATGCCAATTCTCAATGGTTTGGTTACATTTGAACACATACAGCAGTGGTGACACAAGAACCGAATAAAGGTGGCTTGGTAAAGGAGTCAGAAAACTTGTTATTGAGTTTACCACCTGATCATAGAGGCATCTTCTTGTAATATTTCGGCGATCTATGTCGTCATCTTCAGGTAAGAGCGCGGTGTGCTAAATTTTACCTGAAGTTAGCGACCAGATTGGCCACTGCAATATTACGTCAAGATGATTTCATTATGTGGCTGCAGACCCGACAACAATGTGGCGAAAAGTTTATGTAGTCACAAAGCAGGCAGTTTTTTTGCTGGATTTCGAGGTCGTATTGAAATTCGTCATCTCATGTTCCGTATGTACTCATCTCTCTGTTTTAAGTAAAATCTGACGGGAAGTATAAATCACACGCCATTTTGGGGCCAGTGTCTATGTGTCTATGTGCACAGGGGCTAGGAAAAGAGAAGGAAAGGATGGGTGGGAAATTCGTGACTTCCAGCCGCACAGGGCATTGTGCTAATGCAATGGCGAAAGTTGAAAATTTTTTTCGTACCGCGACTCGAATCCGGTTTTTACCACTTCTAACGAGCGGTTGTCTGAACGGCTATTTTTGCCAACTGTCTACCTGTCTAACTAGTTCAATCTTTAAAAAGTGAAACAAAAATCAAACCTAACTTGTCACTTCTACCCTACCATAGAAAAACAACAATCCCTCTTCGGGCGTTGCCCCTAATTATTGCCAAAAATTCTCCCAAGGTGATAGGATTCAGGGTTCTATAATTTTTAGATGATTATAATGAGCGAATGTGTGGAAATGAAAATCGTATAAAACATAATGTTACAAAAAAACGTTATTCAAAACAAAACTAAAGTATCATTTGTAGATTTCTCATACAATTTCGGCTAAAAAAATCCTTCAAGAAATGGTGCAACTGGACGTTTCTTGGCCACTGCCATCGGCGTTTTCTATCCTCAACAATGCCGTGTTAAAATAGTTACAACAGACTCATTATGCTTTGCCAATGCTTCAGTGGATGCAGCTTTCCATGAAGAAGTCAGTCTCTTATCGTTCACACTGCTCACAATTCAGGACTTTCTGTCTTCAGTGTGATGCGGAACGTCAGACTGAGCCTGTGACTCCTCAAAAGTGGATGGGTTAACGAAAACATTGCGTAAATAATCTGCGACGACCGTACGGTACTGCAGTGTGAGTCTAAGGGCGTTGTGAGCGTTTTGCAGATACCACCAGCAATCAAGCTCTACTCCCTCCTCTTCGCCGAAGACGTAGTCGATGGCTACTCCCTTGAACCACGTATTCACAAGATATTTTTTTTTTGGGGGGGGGAGAGAGTAATAGTCATCTGTGCAGAGGAGGGTCCGAATTTGTCACTTCAGGTTTGACGCGGAGGCAACAAGCTAAGATCTGTGTCTGTCTTAAAACGTCGGCAGCTTGGCACGCACGCGAAGCGATGTCCATCAGCGTCCATAAGTAGACAGTCAGGGCAAAGGGGGGAGTCCGTTAATCCGATAGTTTGGAGCCGGCGTCTCGTCGCATATTTTTTGTTTGTGGACATCCGGACACGGTCTCTGACTGACACAAGTTTCTAATTTATCGCGCGCTGCAGTGCAGTGTCTGTCGTCTGCTAACCCCCTACTCGCAAATTATTGATTCCCGTAGGAGTTTAGACGATGTTAGTGCATCCGCACCTGCAACAAACGTCAGGGAACCATTGTGCTCGTACAGAAATGTATGCAAGTTTCAATTACAAGCTTCTAGGACTTGTAGGTGGGAGTGAGTTCATAACATTTCGAACAGGAACCCACGGGCGGAAAGCATCTTTTCCGTGCTACAACCTCTTGAAAACATGTTTGCGGGGTAGGTATGCAACAAGGTAGTTATGATGTAGGGTGGTAATGTCATTCACGTCTATCCTACGTCTCTGACATGTCTGGAGCCAAATTCTCGTGTCTGGGATTATTAGAAAACATTTGTTGAGTACATGTTTGCAGAATACACCGACATGAACCTTCTAATGGTGAAGCTCATGGTAATGGAAGAGCTGCTCATAGCCTTTCTCAAGATCGTTCTCCACAACGTCCGACTCCATCGCACGCCCTTTTCGTCACAATTAGACAACGGATATCTTCAACCAACAAGCGTGACAGTGGCGCACCAAGGACACGCCGCACACCTGTATTGGAAGAGGCCGTACTGCATCACGTCGAACAGAACCCGTCAACGAGTACAAGAGCAATTTATCTGGCTCTTAATGAGTGGAACGGTAAAACAAACGATATACTGGGTTAAGCTTAATTAGCTACTTGTAAACGCGGTCGCATTACCAACATGTTTTCAAATGGGCGTAGAACGAGGATGGCATGTCTCCGGCAATGAATCCCAATACAGAATGGTGTCTACTCATTCCCCTCAACAAGTCTTAGAACTTTGAAACGGGAATTTCCGAACACCCTGTAGATGCGAGTGCCAATGGCCTTGCCGTAGTGGTAACACCGGTTCCCGTCAGATCACCGAAGTCGAGCGCTGTCGGTCTTGGCTAGTATTTGGATGGGTCACCGTCAGAGTCTGCAGATTATTGTTGGCAAGCGGTGTGCACTCAGCCCTTGTGAGGCCAATTGAGGAGCTACTTGACTGATATGGAGCAGCACTGTACACGAAAACTTACAACGTCCTGGAGAGCGGTGTACTGATCACATGCACCTCTGTATCCCCATTTGGTGATGCTAAAGGGCTGAGGATGACACGGCGACCGGAAGGTACCGTTGAGCCTTCAAGGCCTGTTCGGATGGTGTTTGTTCTGTATATCTAAGTAGCTTCTGTTATGTCGGACATGTCCGACTGAACAGACACGACTCAGATACATTCGAGTACAAGCTCACATAGTATTTTAATTCCTCTTCGATTTTACAATAAGTAGTTGAGTCAGTATCGAAACAAAAATTATAAGTACGAAGACGGTAAAAGGTTGTGAAAAGGAGGAGGATATGAATGCAATGACCAAACACCAGATCAAATTAGACCAGAAATAGTCTGTGAACCCCTACTCTCATGGTGACAGTCGAGACGGCGTTTCATGAAGCAGTGGAGCGGTTTGTCGGTACATAGTCGTTAGTTGGACGCACATTGTGGAAAGAGAGAGAGCGTGTCCACGTGGTTCGCACGTGCAGCGGGGGCAGTGGCTGGCTATCGCAGGCCAGCAATCAGCGGTCCCTCCCAGAAATACAGCGGCCGCTCTGTTGTCTTTGGACGGCGCGGCATCCGCCGGCGTTGCGGGCGAGAACACGCGGAATGCGAGCCCCCGCCAGCTGGGCGCTGCTCACCTGCCCAACAGGACCGGCGTCTGCGACAGCAGCGTACGAACCGCTCAGCTGCGATATTAATGCACTTGCCAGTAATCGTAAACATGCGGTGATGTTACAGTAAACAAGTACAGTCGTCATTAGGGAAAACTCACAGCATTGTCGGTGCTTTCAGGTCAGTAGTGCATATACACTGGGGTGACAAATGTCATGGGATAGAGGAAAGCACTTACACAATGGCGACAGTATCGCGTACACAAGGTATAGAAGGGCAGTGCGTTGGCTGAGCTGTCATTTGTACTCAGTTGATCCACCTGTAAAGGTGACCGACGTCATTATGGCAGCACGACACGAATTAACAAACTGTAAACGCGGAATGGTAGTTGGAGATAGATGCAGGGGACATTCCATTTCGGAAATAGTCAGGGATTTCAATATTCCGCGATCCACAGAGTCTATCTAGAGTGTGCCGAGAATACCAAATTTCACACGATATGTCTCACCACGGAAAAAGCATCTGCCGCCAGCCTTCACTTGACAACTGACAGCAACGGCGTTCTTGGAACTGTCAGTGCTAACAGACGAGCAACACTGCGGTAAATAACCGCAGAAATCAATGTGCGACCTACAACGAACGTATCCGTTAGGACAGTTTGGCGAAATTTGACGTTAATGAGCATAGCATCAGACGACCGACACGAGTACTTTTAGCAGCACGACGCGGTTCAAGTGTGGTGCAGACTCCACGACGCCCACGAAACAAACCATGGACTTAAGATGTCAACAAGGCACTGTGCAAGCTGCTGCTGTCTCCATAATGGTGAGGGCTTTGTTTACATGGAACGCACTGTGGATTCTGGTCCAACTGAACCGATCATTGCTGGCCGCTGTGGCCGAGCGGTTCTAGGCGCTTCAGTCCGGAACCGCGCTGCTGCTACGGTCGCAGGTTCGAATCCTGCCTCGGACATGGATGAGTGGGTTGTCCATAGGTTAGGTAGGTTTAAGTAGTACTAACAAGGGGAGGCCGCCAATTGTAAAATTCAGATTCGATTCATACTGCGCATTATAAAAGCTCATGGCCAGAGGTGTAACGTGGCAAAGCACCAAGATGCACTTCTCAGCCGTTGTCGAGAAAATCGACAGTTAAAAGAAACCGTTGCGGTGAAATACTCTCTACGATTAATAAATCTCTGCAGCGTCGTGGCGCAGCGGTAAGCGCTCGGGTTCGTAATCCGAAGGTCGCCGGATCGAATCTCGCGCTATGTAACCCTTTTTTTAGTATTTGTTTTTTATAATTCAAATATATATATATATATATATATATATATATATATATATATATAAAATTCCCGGCAATCAGTTGCAACAATTATGCATATAATAAGTTGTTGAAAGTCGTTTGTCGGGGAAAAACTGGCGACTTCGAACATCATTATGTTTTCCGCAAACAAATTTGTATTTCACAAATGTTATTAATTGTCTTCATAATGTTAACCACGTATAGTTAACGGAAGACGTAGAAACGATATTCCGAAACGAATACGTATAGCGTAAGTCAAACGTTCGAATTAGAATAGAGACCCCACGAACACAAATTTGCTGTGGCAGGTATGAAATATAGACTCCGTTACTCGCTCGTTACACTTGAATGACAGATGTTGAATGGACCGAAACGAGCCGTCGCATAACAGCGTAGTTGCCTGCTAACTTCGAAAGAAGGTAGATGCGGTCCCTAGCGCAACTTATAACATTGTCGAAAATCAGCGCGGACGGGAGAGCTTTGGTACACCCTGTTAAAAAAAACGGAAAAATGGAGGCGGTACAATTGGAGAGCGATCCGCCTTCACCAACATGCATAAGCAAATCATTAATACTTTATATATATATATATATATATATATATATATATATATATATATATATATATATATATTTGAATTACAAAAAACTAATAATAAAAAAAAATTGCATGGCGCGAGATTCGATCCAGCGACCTTCGGATTACGAACCCGAGCGCTTACCGCTGCGCCACGACGCTGCAGAGAATTATTAATCGTAGAGAGTATTTCACCGCAACGGTTTCTTTTAACTGTCGATTTTCTCGACAACGGCTGAGAAGTGCATCTTGGTGCTTTGCCACATTACACCTCTGGCCATGAGCTTTTATTATGCGCAGTATGAATCGAATCTGAATTTCACAATTGGCGACCTCCCCTTGTAAGTCTAGGAGACTGATGACCTCAGATGTTAAGTCCCATAGTGCTTAAAGCCATTTGAACCATTTGAATTTGAACCGATCATTGACAGGAAATGATTATGTAAGATTGCTTCGAGACCATTTACAGCCAACGAAGAAGGAATTTTTGTGGATGACACTGTGCTATGTCACCAGGCCACAGTTGTTCCTTGTTGGTTTGAAGAACATTCTGAACCATTGCAGAGAATTGTTTGGCCACCTAGATCGCGCGACATGAATCCCATAGAGCTTTTATGGGATACAAGCGAGAGGTCAATAAGTGCACAACACCCAATACTGGCAACATTTTCGCAACTATGGACTGCTATTGAGGCAGCATGGCCCAGTATTTCTGCAGGGGACTCACGAATTGTTGAGTCAATGCCACTTAGAGTTGCTGCAGTACGTCGGACAAAAGAAGGCCCGACACCGTATTAGGAGGTATCCTACGCCTTTCACGCCATTCTATCCTAACAGATGTGCTGGAACGGTTTTTGGAAGACACTAAGGCGCATCATGTGGTACCAACCTGACATATGTTCCACCAATTCCACAAAGATTACTACAGGCCTCTTTAATAGAACATTTGGAAACTATTGGATCGGCCCCTCGTTATATACGCTACGGCGTGCACGCTCTACAGGATTAATACCTCAGGACCTGTACCAGTGGCAGTTATTAACAGAAGCGGCCTACAAGGAAACACCGACCACTTCAGATGAAATGAAATGCCCTATAACTCTGCGTGAGGTGACCATGTCGTCGGACTCTCAGATGTCACCTCACATTTTTATTAATACGCGTCTGAGTAATTTTTACTGTGTAAATTAACACCTGATTAGTCCACTGAAATCAGTGCCTCTTGGATTTAACTCTTTGGCAATAAAAGTACCATAAAATAAAGGAATTGTTCAGAAAATCATTATGTTCATCAATGTTAACTGTTGCGTGGTGTTCACATGATCAGAGAACGCCAGGCCGGTGGAGAGACCACGCTAAAGAGATGCCAGCGAGGTAGTCCAAGGGTGACAACATTATCAAAGCGACGGAAGAGAGAAATACACCGGGAAGGAACCGTGCATCGCGTGTGGTCAAGGTCGGTAGAATGTGTGCAGGAATTAAAAAAATTGTTAAAATCATGATGTCAGTGCAAGAAAGGTGCGAGTATCACAAGTGAATAATAGGCAAAGTAATGTGTTCATTACAGTGTTCACTAGAGCATCTAAAGTAACTGCCAAAAATGTTTAACCGTTTCCAGCTATGTACATGATCAGATGGTGCCGAGAATTCGAGAGATTAATAATAATTCATAACTCAAAAACGAATACAATTATGGGGTTCATTACAATATAATCATGTTGGCTCGAATAATTACGACAGAAATTTACAATGTCATCACTATTTTTGTAGACCATCGTCGCAAGTTTTGTATAGCCCTCGTCGCTACTGCTGTGGAGGCCGACTTGCCGCTATTGCGGTAGGCAGAGTTTGTGAGTTCGAGAAATGGCTTCTGGTGCAGTACACCGTTAAGGCAATTTCTCCTTGCCACAACTACACAGAAATGCTCCAGGGTGAGGTAACAGGATGGGAGAACGAAGGTTGTACAAAACTCCGACAAATTACCAACACACAAATGAGTTAAAAAGGTTTACTTACCTTTGTGGCTTGTTGAATAATGAAGCCTGCAACACGGCATGTAATATAACACAAAACGCCCTTCAATGGCTAATTGTAAATAATCGCAGCTAAACTTCACAGAACATAGTAAATACAATTTACAACTACCGTCTGTCACCTCTAAGAATTCACTAAACGACATTCCCTGTCTGAGTCATCCCTCGACGGTGATCTAGAAACAAGTGGGTGGGAGTATCTTCCGAGTACGCTTCTGTCCCCTGTCGTCCATTCATTGGCGGATTGTACTCGGCCGGAAATTGGCCGAGGCGAAGCCGATATCTTCATCGTCAGCGCCGCCCGTGGCGCAGGTGGAACCCGCATAAGTGGCGAGTCTCTACGGCACTGGTACCAGCGCACATCTTTGCACCTGTGGTGCTTTTGCCCTGGCTGTGTCTCATTCGGACGACTCAACAACTAGGGTGGCAGAAATGCGTTTAACGAAGGTTTCGCATCGACTACACAGATTAAAAGAGCACATTATTGTCGTGTTCCGGAATTTATCACGACGGGCGTGGAGAATAGATCAAGATCCACTTCGAGTGATATCAGTGAGATTCAGTACTCAAGAATAAACATTGTATTTTGCAAATTCTTTTACTAATAAGAAATTAACGGTAACAAAATAAATATGTCGCACAACAATAGATAAAATGTCAATTACGTGACTATAAACAGAAAAGAGTTTTATATATTTTTTTTTCCTTTCTCTTCAGTAAGAAGTCCGGCATGAGCCAGCCATCTATGTCTATCCTACATCGTCCCCCCCAAAAGTTCCGATACAGATTTTATTCCTGGCTTATAAGCGATGTCAGCGCACTAACAACGGTGGCAGCTTGAACTAACAGCTGTAAACAGGTGTATTCGACCTGTGAGTTAAGAATGGTTCAAATGGCTCTTGGCACTATGGGACTTAACATCTGAGGTCATCAGTCCCCTAGAACTTAGAACTACTTAAACCTAACTAACCTAAGGACATCACACGCAGCCATGCCCGAGGCAGGATTTGAACCTGCGGCCGTAGGAGTCGCGCGGTTCCAGACTGAAGCCCCTAGAACCGCTCGGCCACACCGGCCGGAAGTGAGTTACGAGCACGCAATTTTAGGTAGTGGACGTGCGACTTTAGTGTGTCAATGTTCTTATGTCAAAAATCCAATGGAGCGACGAACTGAACATCTCCAACTCAAGTGTTGAAGACATTCTACAAAATAATTTAAAGAAGGGAAATGTGTATGCAAAGTTTGCCCCGTGCAGTTGACGTGTGGACGTCAGCTGCGACTTGACTGAAATGGAAGAAGCAGTCAGTCACTTTCTGGTAAAAAATATTCACTGGTTACAGAATTTTTGTTATCAATACGAACCTCCCCAAAACCACAAATTGCGGATTGTATCTGACGGTTCATGATGTACCAAGTACGTGCGAGTATGACAAGAGACTTTCATAACATCCGAAAGAAGGACTCCTCTTACAGTCTACATGGTAGAACGATCGTCTGTGGGTTGTAATCAAGTGTGTTAAGATTGTATACAACACCCGAAGCATTAAAACGAAATTCATAACTTTTCTCTGTTTTTTTTTTTTGACAGTTTATTAAGCTCTGTGTAACTACTGCAAGCTACTACGATTTGAACCTGTTACACTGAGGTAACAGTGATCATGGAACAGCGATATGCATACATACAGATGGCGGCAGCATCGGGGACACAAGATACAACAGGGCAGTGCATTGGTGGAGCTGTCATTTATACTCAGGTGATCCATGTAAAATGGTTTCCGGCGTGATTATGGCTACATGACCAGAATTAACAGGCTTTGAACGCGGAATGATAGTTGGAGCTAGACGAATGGGACATTCCATTTCACAAATCGTCAGGGAATTTAATATTCTGGGATTCACAGTGTCAAGAGTGTGCCGAGAGTTACAAATTTCAGATATTACCACAAACCGCGGATAAAGCTGTGGCCGGCGGCCCTCACGTAACGGCCACAGCTGCGTTTGCGTAGAGCTGTCAGTGCTAAAGGATAAGAAACACCGTGTGAGATATACGGCAGGGATCAGTGCGTTCATGGGCTATAGCAGCGGACAACTGGCGCCAGTGCCTTTGCTAACTGCACTACATCGCCTGCAGCGCCTCTCCTGGGCTAGTGACCGTATCGATTGGACACCAGACGATGGGAAAACCGATGTCTGGTCATATAAGACCCGACTTCATTTGATAAGAGCTGATGGTAGGCTTCGAGTGTGGCGCAGAGCCCACGATGCTCGTGGACTTAAGATGTCAACAAGGCACTGTGCAAGTTAGTGTTGGCTCCATAATGGTATGAGCTGTGTTTACGTAGCCGGCCGGTGTGGCCGAGCGGTTCTAGGCGCTACAGTCAGGAACCGCGAGACCGCTGCGGTCGCAGGTTCGAATCCTGCCTCGGGCATGGATGTGTGTGATGTCCTTAGGTTAGTTAGGTTTAAGTAGTTCTAAGTTCTAGGGGACTGATGACCTCAGAAGTTAAGTCCCATAGTGCTCAGAGCCATTTTTGTGTTTACGTGGATTGGACTGAGTTGTCTGGTCCAACTGAACAGATCATTGATTGGAAATCGTTATGTGGGGCTACTTGAACACAATTGGGAGCCATTCACAGACTTCATGTTCTCAAACAAGTAAGGTATTTTTGTGGATGACAATGTTCCTTGTCACCGAGTCGCCATTGTTCGCGACTGGTTTGAACAACATTCTGGACAGTTCGATCGAATGATCTGGCCATCCAGGTCGCCCGACATTAATCCCACCGGACATTTATGGGTCGTAATCGAGAGATCAGGTGGCGCAAAATATCCTGCCCCGACAACACTTTCGCAGTTATGGACGGCTACAGAAGCATCATGACCGAGTATGTCTTCCAACGACTTGATGAGTCCCTGCCACGTCGAGCGGCTGGACTACACCGGAGAAAGGAGGTCCGACACCACATTAGCAGGTGTCCCATGACTTTTGTCACCTCAGTGAACCCTAATCCAGCCTAGCCAGCCCCCCCCCCCCCTACACTTTTTTATACCTCACAGTTTTCTCTATTACCAAAATCACGATTGGTTGGTATCACAGGAAGTGCCCTATCAACCGATTCCTTCTTTAGGTCAAGCTTTGTCAGATATTTCCGTTTCCCGTAATTTCGATTCACTACCTCCCCATTAGTTATTCGACCCATTCACCTAATCTTCTGCATACTTCTGCATCTCACATTTCAGAAGCTGCTATTGTCTTCTCGTACGAACTACTCATCGTGTGCTTTTCATTTCCGTAGAAGGCTATATTTGACCGAAGCACTTCCAAAGAAGACTTCTTACCACTTGAATTTATATTAGATGCTAACAGTTTTCTCTTTTTCAAAAATTCTTTTTATGCTACTGACCTAATATTCAATTGTAGCTCAGTTAATTTACGTTTATCTTTCGGCACCAGTACATCCGTTTTGTTCAAAACTGTTATACGTGGGTTTCCGTGCCGCCTTCATGTTGACAAACTGCAGTTTAAATATAAAGGGCCTACGCTGCCATAAATGGCGATGAAGTTGCAGGTGTAGTTTCGTCTTTCTGGAATCGGTTTGGTTCAAATGGCTCTGAGCACTATGGGACTCAACTGCTGTGGTCATAAGTCCCCTAGAACTTAGAACTACTTAAACCTAACTAACCTAAGGACATCACACACATCCATGCCCGAGGCAGGATTCGAACCTGCGACCGTAGCGGTCGTGCGGTTCCAGACTGTAGCGCCTTTAACCGCTCGGCCACTTCGGCCGGCAAATCGGTTTACATGTACCAGTACTCAAGTTCAACTTTTTGTGCTGTAGACTTCCCTGCCTCATTTCTGTTACCTACTGCAGTCAGTAACGTACGAATGAATGAGCTATCCCCTCAGAGAGGCCACGTACTTCCATTATTGCGTGAACGATCTGTGTGAACAAGACATTAGAGTCTTAGGTAATGTCCGCGAATCACATTGCTGAAACCGGTTACCTGAAAAGGCGTTCGCATACCAGTGATTGGGAGGCTGCTCTTTCCCATACGAGGTTGCTACCTTGTGTTTCGCAGAGCCCGCTGTGGCGGTTTGAGCGGGAGGACCGGCTGGGCAGGCATCTTCCAGCACTTCGCCTCGTGTCCGGACCGCCGTGTATAACGGCTGTTTTATGAGCGGCGAGGAAAGTCCGCGACGGGTCCAGACAGCCATCCGCGCTTTCGCCGCCGGGCTCCAGTAGCTGCTCGGCCGTGCGTTACCTCGGCGCGACGCGCCGCACGCACTCTCACGCAGCAGCTCTGCGACGTGTCTGTCCGGTTGTGGGAGGCGTTCTTGCAACAGGATACGGCTCCTAGGGGTTGCTGCTAATTCAATTACTGCGTGGCGCATTAACAGCGGACGTGTGTTCTGCCACAGCAGCGTAATAAATCAGACTAGTTGCGACATATGCGCTTGTTAATTCCAACGCAATCGTTAATGGGCCGGCACGCAGGTATTATTGTTCTTGCAGCGGGCCGCTAAATCCTTCAGTCTGTACTTACCAGTTGCGAGTGAAGTCGTGGAACGCAGTGGGCTCACACGCCGGAGTAAATAGAGTTCAGCGTCTAGATTTGGCGTACCTCTATTTCCATGACACTATTTCTCTCGTTAAGATATGAGATATATTCACTGCGTATTTCCATTTAATATGCACTCAGATACGGAAGTCATCTTATTGAGAAGACATCGTGTCCTGGCCAGCACCCCCTCCCCCCTCCTCCCACACTTACGCACATATACCAGGATGTGGTAACTTACAGAAGTGCTGTAAGGAGGAGCATGAAACAGCCATGAGTATTTCTACATTCTGCTTCTGATAGTGATCGGCTGAAAAGCCTATATGTCTAGTAATTTGATGGGGAGGTTTGGAGGTCGTAAAATCGATCGATAGGCCGACAGTCCTTCTGTGCTGAAGTCGTGTGCACTGTGGGAAAGTCGTCAGCAGGAGAGCCTTTCTGATTAACCAAGCTACTGAGTGCAGTAGGAGAGAGTTTCTGGACGATTTACAGATTCTCGCCTCTAGTCAACCCCTTTTATAGAAGCTTAATATATTTTTATTCCGTTTTTAAATCACGGTAATCACTTTTTATGTGTTGCAGTTTTTTCCTGAAGTTAAAAAAATACGTCAGAAAATTAAGGCTTTTCCAAATATAAAAATATGTTGCAAGGTTGAAAATTGGCAAGCCATTTGGCCTGCCTCTATTCATAATTATTCACCCTACCCAATTATTCAACTGCATAACAAGAACAGAAAGAAGTGAGCTAAGTGAACATGGATATAAGATTAACTATTAGAAATATTAATTTGCATTATACTCGTTGGTCAAGCATATTTACATTTGTCGCTAAAAACTCCAAATATCTTAGTGTTGGTAACTTTCTCTTCTGAACATCTGGAAGCGAACCATGAGTTTCGTGGACTCTGAGGACGGGATGACCGTACGGTTCAGAGCAATTTGGTGGCTGCAATCCCGTAGAGGCGTTCTGCAAACTGTGGCCCGTGAGTAGGCCGGTGACTGCAACCACCATAGGCGTCATTTACTGTGCATTGGGACCACGAAGCAGCCTTTAGCTTCTGGGCACGATACAGCGGTTTTTCTGTAGTAGGCGTCTGTGGTATGTTGAATTTGCCCCTTCGATAAGATCTGCCGGCTATGAGTGTTCTTCCAAAAACGGCCAACACAGAGTAAGTCTTCCTACTTCGTCGTGTGCTGTGTTGCCAGACTAGCTGTTTAATAGAAGGCACGGATTGGCCATTGGTTCGGAGTGTCAAGTGAATAGCCGGCCGCGGTGGTATCGCGGTTCTAGGCGCGCAGTCTGGAACCGCGCGACTGCTACGGTCGCAGGTTCGAATCCTGCCTCGGGCATGGATGTGTGTGATGTCCTTAGGTTAGTTAGGTTTAAGTAGTTCTAAGTTCTAGGGGACTGATGACCACAGCTGTTAAGTCCCATAGTGCTAAGAGCCATTTGAACCATTTTTTGGTCAAGTGACTATTGGGAATCTGTTTAACAGATGATTTTGTCTCGCTACTTTTTGGAGGGAAAGTAACGGCAAGGCAGCTTTGAACAGTGGAGAACAGAAGCACCGATTCTGAACATTTTTGCGAGGAGAGTAGCTAAACAGATCTTACATGATAATGTCATGTGCATCGCTGGATCCATTTCCATCGGCAGACCTGAGCAACAGATCACCGCAAGTGTTGTACTGATTCACATCCTTTCACGACACCACTCAACTCACATGGTAACACGCATTATGGTTAGCTTGAATGCAGTCGTCGGCGTGTTAAGAGGCCCAGTCAGTAGTTAGTTTACATTCTCGCAGGCCATCAGCGGATCATCAGATCCAAGCTGCATATATCACTTCATCTAACAAACAATCAGCGACTGTAGGCAATTAATAGGTAAGACAACCATTCGGTACGATGTTAGAATATACGAGCAGCTAATTTCATTCACCTCGTGTAACTTTGCCATGAAGTAGCTTCTATTGATACAGTATTTTAAGCATTGTAAAGCAACATTTATTAAAATAACGTACGTTTTGCGATTAATTAAGATTTCGCAAGTTTGTTTTTATAGTAATAAACAAGGTAGTTAAAATCTGCATTTGACTCTTACTCCATTAGTGAATATTTCCTTTATCATTTGCAAACAAATTGAATGTAATTCTCCACCTTAAGTTTCAGTGATAGGGCCCCGATCTGTCTTCTGTCCTTTATTCTGTTGTGCGTATACCATCAGCGTTGAATATTAAGATTGTATCTCGATTACGACCAAGTCCGATTCAGTAACCATACCATCTCACACAAGTGGGGTTTTGCAAGGTCCAAAATGGTCCTGTACCTACAAACAAACATTCTATTGGAATCTAAAAGCATTTCGAAATACAAAATCCTGTCAACACCGTACTTTGTCATTTGTTTGTTGCATTATTACCATGCTGCACATCACACTAAACAACACATTTGAAGTGAAAGTGTGTAAATTGCATGATTATGTTCCATATAAAATGATACAAAACCATCACCTTCATAAATATTTAGCTCTAGATTTTAAAAAAAGTAATCTACATTTTTGCATAAATAGCTCTGAGTATGCATTCATGTTCCAAAATTCAACATAACAAATTTTAAGTGAATTATTGCTTGAATTATGTTATGTGCTATGCATTGATAAATTTCAGTTCCATTCTGGAAGTACAAAAGTAAAATATTAACAAAAAATGAAGATAATATTACATTAATGAAAATACTTTGTAACTTTACACTCTACCAGAACTATGTAAAACACAAAAGGAAATATATAAATTAGCTGGTCATAAATGTATATGAAGGATTACAAATGTGAAATGTCCATATGTCCATATGTACAGTATATACAATTACATATTTTGTTCAGAGATAAATTCAGACGTTTATACATATAATTGCGAACATCCCTTTATGACAGTCCAGCAGTAATCTGTTAAAATAGTACGGCTCAACTTTCCGGCATACCTCTTCTCAAATGTGGCAATAGCTTGATGAACTCGCTCACCATGTCCATCACGTACTGCATCACAATCTTTGGAGAAGTAGTCATGATGACTATGTAAGAAATGCATTTTCAATGACATGTTGCAACCAAGTTTTTTGTAAGATGATAACATGTCATCTACAATCTCCTTGTAATTTATTGCTCGATTGTTCCCTAAGAACTGTAAACAGACTGTCTTAAAACGCTCCCATGCATGCTTCTTATCACCTTGTGTGATTCCATCAAAAGAATGGTCTCCAAAAAGCTCTCGAATCTGTGGGCCTACAAACATGCCCTCCTTTACTTTGGCATCACTTAAGCAAGGGAGTTTTTGTCTTAAGTAATTAAACGAGTCACCATCTTTGTTCATTCCCTTAACAAAGTTGTTCATGAGACCCAGCTTGATGGGTAAGGGCGGGAACAGAATCTTTTTAGGGTCTACTAGAGGTTCGCTCTTAATGTTCCTTATACCTGGCTGAAGAGATTCTCTGGTGGGCCATTCATGTTTACTGTAATGAGATGCACGAGCTCGGCTACCCCATTCACAGAGAAAGCAGCAATATTTAGTATACCCTAACTTCATAACTAATAGCACTGCAACCACTTTCAAGTCACCACAAATCTGCCATTGAGAGTCACTATACTTGATGGCTTCTAGTAAAATTTTCATGTTTTGGTACGACTCTTTTATACGCACACTATACCCAACTGGAATAGAGGGAAGCTCATTACCAATACGTAAAAGCACTGCTTTTAAGCTCAACTTTGTGTAATCAATAAAGAGTCTCCGTTCATCAGGGCTATAATTAATTCTAGACCATTTATGTCTACACATGCCACAAGACTATCTTGCATGTTAAAAAAAGGAGTGAATTGTTGCTCTCTTCTGCAGTAGAGTGAACCATTTACATTGGTTTTCAGAAAATTGCGCTGCTGCAATCTTGATTCTAAAATCTCAGCATTAGCTTTAGAGCGCTCCAAATCTGTAGTGAGATCACTTAATTCATTTCGAGACAATGTTTGTGGATCATCAGATGATGATGTATTTGGAAGAAACTCTGGATATTGTGATGTACATGGTTCAGGACATTCAGAATTCCCATCAGAAGTAATGTCGTAGTCTGTCGGTGGTTCAGGTACTGGCAATCCTTCCCTATGTAGAACTGGACGTATGGCAGATGGAATGTTAGGATTGATCATTGTCCGCTTCTTCTTCTTAGATATTTCATTCTTGATAGAATGAACAATACAAACGTAGCAGTCACTGACACGGTTAGCTGGTCATGCCAGATGGTGGGCACTGCAAAGGGCGTTGAACGTCCTTTCCCATGCATCCAATTCCTGAGGTTGCTGGCACAAGTGTTGCAGATCATATGTGGAGCTCATAGTTTATCCTGATTACTTATTTTGCACCCAAAATAACAAATTTAAGCTTTTTTAATCAATGGAGTTATATGCTGTTTCTGTGAAGCAAATGTCACTTTTCCACACACATAGCAAAATGTGTAAGCACTGTTCACAAAAGCTAGTGGCATTTTTGTTCACTTCAATAGCCGTCATCTTGAACAACTGGTGTGTAATCTGGAAACAAATGTGCAAAAATTATTACATGCATTAATAAAGTCACTGAAGTTCAAAAGGAGGGAGACATAAAGATCCCTAAATTGGCATCAAAATGTTTATATCGAAAATGTTGCACACAAGTAAGACCAGGGACACTAATATAACTCATTATTACTAGTTATTATGGCTCTGACAAAGCATTATAATATTTGATTTTAAACTTAACATTAAGATCTGTAATTAATTATCTCACTGTAACAGAACAGTGTAAAATGAAAACTAGAGCTAATTTTGAATTGTCTTTGTGATATTTGCGATCAGCACATTACAAATGACAGGAAATGCCTTTTTTCATTCGATTTACGTTTTCATTGTCGCAGAATAATTAGTAAGTGAAATTACATTCGGCAGAAATGTTATCAAAAACCAGATGCAAGTTAAACAAATTCAGATGTGTAGAACAATTTATAAATGGTACACAAAACATAACCTCGTATTTGTTGTTGTTGTTGTTGTGGTACTCAGTCCTGAGACTGGTTTGATGCAGCTCTCCATGCTACTCTATCCTGTGCAAGTTTTTTCATCTCCCAGTACCTACTGCAACCTACATCCTTCTGAATCTGCTTAGTGTATTCATCTCTTGGTCTCCCTCTACGATTTTTACCCTCCACGCTGCCCTCCAATACTAAATTGGTGATCCCTTGATGCCTCAGAACATGTCCTACCAACCGATCCCTTCTTCTGGTCAAGTTGTGCCACAAACTTCTCTTCTCCCCAATCCTATTCAATACTTCCTCATTAGTTATGTGATCTACCCATCTAATCTTCAGCATTCTTCTGTAACCTCGTATTTAGCAACAGCAAAAACTGAAAAAAATGGCGCGCACTGCTTATGGGGGTCTCTTGTGTACATTCTCTCATGTAATTCTAAAATCACCCACTAGAGTGAAGTTCCGAACAAAACGCCTCATACGTTTGTAATTACACTGTCAACTAACCACAACACTCTCCCCTACAGACGATCATAGGATGATTTCGAAGTACGTTTCCGGTTTGGAGCGTCGTATTTTGCTCAGGCAGGTTCCTGTTTTTCTCGGTGGGTGCTGCGTAATAGTGAGTGTGGACTTGTGCAGGAAAAGAGGGACCTGTGAGAACAGTAGAGTGTCATTAGCTAGCTTTAGGTGCGATGGATAGGTTTATGTGGCAGGAAATAAATTTCATCTATTTCTGTGCAAGCTGGAGAGTGATGTTTTCCTACGATTCTTTGCCTATTTACTTTGAACTGGCATCTGTGTTTCCCACTAATCCATCGTGAAATTCTACCTGTATATGGGCCAAATGCAATGTCGCGTTGACCCGTACTGGCATAGTGCGGACAATATGACCGAGGCCGGAGAGATGTGAGTGGCGCTGATCCGTCGGACAGTGCAGATCTTGCACCATGAGATTTCAGTTGTTTCGACAAACTGAGAGAACGTCATGGGAAGGATACGGGTTGGGGGAAAGAGATTTTTACAACGTCCGGGACTTTCACACAGCGGTTCTAGAACAGATACGTGACCAAGGAGCAGATTTCCATCGTTAAGGAACTGAGCAATTGGTGTACTATTCCGTCTATTGTTCACAGAAACTTGGTGATTAAGTTGAAAATAGTGTCATGTATCCGTGTCATTTTGAAATTTAGTGCAGCATTCAGTAAAGTTATTTGGCCTGAAGTATTGATGGATGACTTTCATTTTGAAGTCCCCTTTCATCATATGGAGCTGTGACCACTCTTCTGTAGCCAACAAATAACAAGTCCACAGAAAATAAAACACACTGATTTGTGCTTAAAAATATCACAATAAAGATTTAGTGGAGCCTCATCGGAATTGAAACACGTGGAACACCAGTTCTATGGAACGTTTCAGCAGCTTACCGAGAGAAAGAGGTCACAGGTTTGGAAACCCCGTACTGCCTGCCGGTTTGGCTGGCTGCGCTACTCGGTGGGTGCCCTGAAGCGGATTCAGTGTACTTTTCTGCCGTAAAGTAAATAGCAGAGTGTTTTCCATCTAAAAATTATCAGTCCAGTGTCCTTACACATCGAAAAGTCACCAGTGTGTGTGTGTGTGTGTGTGTGTGTGTGTGTGTGTGTGTGTGTGTGTGTGAGTCAGTGAGTGAGTGAGTTGCAACAATGAAACTATTCTGAACTACGTCTGATAGGCTCAAAAATGGTTCAAATGGCTCTGAGCACTATGAGACTTAACTTCTAAGGTCATCAGTCCCCTACAACTTGGAACTACTTAAACCGAACTAACCTAAGGATATCACACACATCTATGCCCGAGGCAGGATTCGAACCTGCGACCGTAGCAGTAGCGCCGTTGCAGACTGTAGCGCCTTTAACCACTTGGCCACTCCGGCCGTCTCTGATAGGCTCTACGATGAAACTACACTTATGTTCAGAAGAAAAACTGAACACCTTGAAGAGCTACAGATAGGCCGTCATATTCACTGGACATGTACATTAGCATGTTCCGCAGAAATGATCAGCATTTGTCAGCTAGGTTCAGCATATGTCCCGTTGCCTAGTAGACATAAGGTCCGAAATGGGCCCTGATAACTTGTTTCATGCGTGTTGGCATCTATACGTATAAGACGCGAATGGCGTCCTGTGATATAGCCACCCATACTGCATTCACGTGGTAACAATCTGTGGTGGTCGGCATTGGGCACTGCGCCCGTCGTTTTACCATATCCCACACATTTCTGATTGGCGATAAGTCTGGTGATCTGGCTGGACAGGGCAAAAGGCTTACATTCTGTGATACCAAGAAGGCACATGTTCATGCAATACATGCGATCGTTCACTGTCTTGCTGAAAAATGGCGTCTGAGGTGTTGTGCAGAAGCGGTGTGGCTACTGGTCGCAGGATGTCATTCACGTAGATCACACTGGTCACAGTGCCCTGGACCCGCACCAACTGTGATTTGCGGTTGTACCCAATAGCACCTCACACCATAAGGCCTTGAGCTGGCGCTTTGACTTGTGCGAATGCAGTCACTGTGACGCCGCTCCCCCTGTCTACAGCGAACGAAAATGCGGCCATCATTTTCAAACAAATAGTACGCGGATTCGTCCGTAAACACTACGCGATGTCATTCCTGCACCAAGTGACGTCGTTGCATACACCATTGCCATCTAGCACGTTTCTGCACATGCGTCAAAGGTAGACGAAATGGTCGCCGAGCACGTAACCCGTACCGTAATAAATGGCGACGGACTGTCATCTCTGAGAGTGTATGATGTGTTACACTGTTCCACTGTCGCACCAGAGCCGAGATGGTCGCAGATCTGCCCTGCAAAGCCATTCGGATGAGGTGTCGATCTTCTCGGGATTGGTCTGGGTCGTCCGACTTGACCCATCTCGTCGTATTCTACAGCCTTCCGTGAATCATTCTGCACACACCCGTTGCACTGCCGAAATACTTCGTCCCATATGGCCAGCAATGTCGCGGGTGGATGCGTCGCATTCTCTCATGTCAGTAATGCGCCCTCTTCTAAACTCACTGATTTGACTGCGCGGTTAATGCAAACATCTGCGAGGCATCATGTACGTCTGCTCAAGTCGTACTGATCCATTACCTTCAGTTTATGGCGACAGCGAGAGCCGCAGGTACATTTTACCGGTAGGTGGTGTTGCGCTGCGATATCGATGTTGACCTTGAACCCGTGGGCCAACATGGTTCAAATGCTAATCATTTTTGCAGAACATACTAATGTATGTGCTCTGTATATACGAACGTGCGAAGTCTAGGCGTACAAGATATTCTGTTTCTTATGAAAATGGGTGTACATTCCTGTGAATCGTAAGCTATATTGATAGAGCACACTGTATGTAAAGTGCCTAAGAGTAATTTTTCCTTTGCCATGATTCCAGATGCACAGTCAGCTTTATTCAGTGAAGGAGTATGATGGACGGCGTGCTGTCTGAGAAGGTTTTATATCTGCATTTTGCTGTTCGTTGTTCAAATGGCTCCTGCTCAACTGTTCGGAGAAAGTTCTTGGTGGCACGATGTACATACAGATGTACATGCAGATTTGTAAATTATCACATGGCTCATCAGATCAAACATAAAAAAATTGAAAAAGAAATAAGTAAACAGTGTAGCGCGCCAGATACCCGAAGGCTTATAGGGTAGAAAGTGGAGGGACTGGGCAAGTGGAGGATTGACCATCATTCGTTATGAACTACAAGACGGAGCAGCATTTATTTATAACAAAAGCTAATTTTGAAACAAACACAGTCAAGAAGCAACACTGAATTTCCTCTTAAGATTACAAGAACACCCAGCTAAACTTTAAACTGAATAGTGAATGTTTAAACACGAAGAAACAAATTTCTTGCTTAAGACTGATCAGTTAAATTTCAAACGGAACAGAGATTAGCTTTAAATCAAATGTGGACTTTTTAGTGGGAAAATTGCAGCACAATTTCTAATCTCATATCGACTTCGACCAGCATTACAAGCAGTCAAGTTTCAACAGAGCAGAAAGCGCTTTAAAAACTGTCAATTAAACAATAAGCACCAAAAAACATTACTAAAGCATAACAGGTTGCTCAAAATCGGGTACTAAAGCCTCAGGTTGACTCCGGAGCCGAGGAGAGTTGACAAAATAGCCCCTGACGTCACCCTGATCCTGACCGCTTCACAATAGTCTGGCCGAGGCGTCGAAATTAGCTGCTTCCAAATCACACAAAGTACAAATTTTAAAATAAAGAGCAGATACATATGATTCCACGGTAGCAATGTTCCGACCTTAGTGATCCACAGGCTAAGCAAAGCAACTTATTTTTCTCTCGGCAGTTCACAAAGAAAAGCCAGAATAGAATGTTCACACATCGATCAACACTGTCAGTCCCGAGCAAGAACTAACCAACATGAGAGAACCCAAAAAATACGACAGATAGTGCAGTTACTGGCCCATGACCAACAAGACGCTTCTCATATAAGAAGCAACAAAAGGTTATTTAATAATCAGTAAACAACTCCCGCATGAGCGCTAAGAAGGAAACCGTTAAATTTCAGCTCTAAATGCTAAGACATCCGAAACGAAACATTAAATGTGTAGCATACAAAAGGTTACTACACATCTACATGAGCCCCCTGCGGGACCGGGGTAAGAATAGGCCCGAGGTATTCCTGCCTGTCGTAAGAGGCGACTAAAAGGAGTTTCAACCGTTTCGGCCTTCCATGTGATGGTCCCCCTTGGGGTTTGACCTCCATTTTTCAAAATTCTACAGAAGTACGAGCCTTTTGGGGAAGGACTCTTACGTGGTGTCTCACTGGTCCTCAGTGCACTAAGACCTTGGCACTCAGCGTTGTAACCACACCCGCTATTCCTCAAATTGGGCCTAAACGCCTGATGGGTTGCACAAGTTATGAACATAGTGCGTCCCCATCTGCACCTACAATCATGATGGACTTTCCATGGCACCCGAAATCCAGCACGGTAGCCAGCCCGTTGTGGTGGGGTCGTCATGTACCCTCTAGGTTGTAGCCCCCTGACAACACAGGGATCGTACTGCCGATACCTGAGCTGCACCCTTCCCACGTCGGCCAAGGAGTAGATGCCCGTCTCCTTGGGGCATCAGGACTCCCAGCAACAGTCATCCTGCCAGGTGGCCCTTGCTGAGGCTGGGTGGCGCCCGTGGGGAGAGCCCCTGGTCGGAGTGGGTGGTATCGGGGCGGACGTTTCGCAGATGAAACGTCAACATGTATCGGGTCGCTCTGTGGCCGAGTCTTTTAAAAAGAAAGGTACTGTCTCTGGTTCTGGTTCTCCTGCCCCTTCCCCCTTGGCCTCTCCCTGGGAGGAAGGACAGGCCCGCCGGCTTGGGGCGAAGTACTTCCCCCGCTATTTAGTCTGTTCTCGGACCGATGGGGGGGACGTTCGCCACCTCCAAGCCCATGTTCTTTGTCCAGCACATCGAGGACATCTTCGGGGAAATCGAGGCTCTCAGTAAAATGCGTTCGGGGTCCGTTCTTATTAAGACCACCTCCGCCACTCAGTCGGCGGCGCTCCAGGCGTGCGACCGACTAGGGGATATCCCAGTGTCCATTGTCCCGCATCTGGCACTGAATATGACGCAGGGGGTTATTTTTCATCGGGACCTCCTGCTGCAATCTGATGAGCTCCGGGCCAACCTGGAGCGCCGAGGCATGCATTTCGTCCGGCGAGTCCAGTGTGGCCCCAAAAACCGTCGCATCGACACCGGGGCCTTTATCCTTGCCTTCGAGGGGGAAGTTCTCCCGGAGAAGGTAAAGGTGATGTGCTACCGGTGCGACATGCGACCTTACGTCCTGCCTCCTATGCGCTGCTTTTGGTGTTTGCGCTTTGGGCACATATCGTCACGGTGTGCGGCTGAGCCCCTTTGTGGCGATTGTGGACGTCCTCTTCGTGAGGAACATACATGCACCCCACCACCTCAGTGTGTCAATTGTCCAGGCATCCACTCGCCTAGATCTTTAGACTGCCCCGCGTATCAGATGGAGAAGAAGATTCAAGAATTAAAAACTTTGGATCGCCTCTCTTATTCTGAGGCCAGGAATAAGTATGACCGCCTCCATCCTCTTGTAGTGTAACGACGTAAGTTTTCGTTATAACCGATTTTCGTTTGACATATGACCATGTGCAGACTTCGTCACCTACGTCAGTTACAACCCACTTCAAAAATGATTTATATGCCTTTTAAATTGTCATAGAATGGTTCTTGAACGAAACTGTAAAACATCAGTTGAGTCGTATGCAAAGAATTACATCACTTGGGCCAATTGGTTTTTGTAACTTCTTCGATTTTAAATTTCGTTTGTTTCTCCTCAGAAATTATATTGACACACGTTATCTTGATCTAATCGATATCAGAATCACACATTAAATAAACTTTTGAGATTCAAAGTTTCGGTGAACGCCGTAAGAATCACTAATCTTGTCAAATATATTATTAATCCGTTCACATAATTCTTCATAAATAAATCTTCAAGACACGTGTTTCAACTTTAGTAGCATACACTATTTTATTAGCTTCATACACATACAGATGTGAACTTGAGCGTTGAGAGTTAGTGACTGACTTTTCAATAAGATTAAGCTCTATATGACGTCATTGTTGTACAAAAAGAGTATAAAATTCATTTTTAATTTTTAGAAGCACGACGCAACAACTCGGTTCCAGGATCTTCTGTTGCTCCTTGGCTGTCGACCCGCGACGTATAGCGGCCAGCAATTTCCTCTCTGGTCGCGGCAACGAAGATGCTGTCCCCGTTCGTTGCGCCGCCCTCTCCGTACATGAAACACACAAAAAAATACAAAACTTTTAGATAATTCACATCTATTACAAATAATAAGAAAAACACATAAACAAAACTAAATTAAACTTATAGTCACCTGCAAACTGGGCTGACTTTGGTGGATGGGTGACGCTTAATTTCGTCCCACTACATACTCCACCCACAAGCTCAGTTTGTCAGGTTTTAACCGAAATTAAAACTTTTCAATATACAATATTTAACTGTTAATACATTTTCCTCACATTTTACGTAACCTAGAGTCCTTGCTCTTAGATAGATTTAATCCCTTTAATACAATATTGTTGTGACTATTTGTCATTTACTCTTAATTGTGCTATTATGGTAATTCGTAACCGAATATAGGGAGATTGCTCCTCTTCGGTTAATAGTTGCTAATAAATACTAATTTAGTACGTTCTTTAACGTTGTTACATTAGGACAGAGCGTTCAAATTGTGATAGATTAGTTTCAGTTTCATTTATTTACTAGAGTTATTTTTTCCAAGAATGTATATTACTAATAAGTTTCTCACAATAACTGATAGTACTATTTACTTTACGTCATTCTCTTCCATAATGCCTTATTTATGCCTGAGGTCAAGAAGAAATCAAGCAAAACTTTCTTTAGAATCTCGGCACGGCTTTCTTTACCCTCGGACACCTTGTTGGGTAATGGCCATTTATTTAGGAGAAACAAGCGAGAGAGCCCCGTTTGGTGTGTTCTATATTAACACTATTACAAACCTCTATTAAAGGCACTCTGCTATGTTCTCGTGAGCCATATAGCTCTGGACGCCCATGGTCCCTAAAACTATTAACCATCCCCTTTGGTTCCTACTATCCGAGTAAATTTAAAATACGCAAAATTCCTTTTGACGTAAGAGCAAAATTTCTTCCATATAAATCCCCCTTTTGGTTATCTTTCTCTTTTTGAAGTACCAGTAGATTATTGTAGAACACTTGTTTAAGCTTTCTGTTTCATTCTTTGAAATAATACGTAACTATCACGAAAACTTCCCATGAATAAACTATGAACGCTCTTCCGTGTGTAACATATACTAAATATTAACTTATTTAGGAATGAAGGGTATCATTTGATCAACACTATATAATCCTTTAATTACACCTGATGAAGGTTCCATAAGAAGTAACGCTTTGGGATGTACAATCTTATGTACAACATATGGACCTTCAAAGATAAAGAAGAATTTTCTACATTCCTTACCAATCTTAGAACTTTTAGGATGAGATCGTACTAACACAAGATCTCCTACCTGAAATGAGGGTTCTATAGCCTGTTGATTATAACTTTTAATTCTCCGTTCGGCATTTTTTACAATCTGTTCGCAAACTTTTTCGTCTGGAATGCATTGTTGGATCTCATTTACCGGTGGCCAAGGTAGAGCAGCTAGTAAAGGCTCACCTATAATTCGTTTGCCTAAAATTTCTATAGGTGATAATCCCGTCGTTAGGTGAGGCAATTCGTTTAATATCTTTTCGAATTCGGGCATTAGTTTGGCCCACCGAGTATGTTTATGTGCACAATAAGTTCTACATAATCGTCCTAATTCATTCATGACTCTTTCTATTAAATTACTTTGAGGGTGATATTTCGAAATTAAGATATGTTTGATTCCATATTGTTTTATCATATCTTGAAATCTTTGACTAATAAAGGCACTACCGTTGTCAGACATAAGTCGTTTAGGAATGCCCCAGTTAACGAAGTAATTTCGGGTGAGGCAGCGTATAACGCTTGCTGTATTCGCTCTTTTCAAAGTACACTCCTGGAAATGGAAAAAAGAACACATTGACACCGGTGTGTCAGACCCACCATACTTGCTCCGGACACTGCGAGAGGGCTGTACAAGCAATGATCACACGCACGGCACAGCGGACACACCAGGAACCGCGGTGTTGGCCGTCGAATGGCGCTAGCTGCGCAGCATTTGTACACCGCTGCCGTCAGTGTCAGCCAGTTTGCCGTGGCATACGGAGCTCCATCGCAGTCTTTAACACTGGTAGCATGCCGCGACAGCGTGGACGTGAACCGTATGTGCAGTTGACGGACCTTGAGCGAGGGCGTATAGTGGGCATGCGGGAGGCCGGGTGGACGTACCGCCGAATTGCTCAACACGTGGGGCGTGAGGTCTCCACAGTACATCGATGTTGTCGCCAGTGGTCGGCGGAAGGTGCACGTGCCCGTCGACCTGGGACCGGACCGCAGCGACGCACGGATGCACGCCAAGACCGTAGGATCTTACGCAGTGCCGTAGGGGACCGCACCGCCACTTCCCAGCAAATTAGGGACACTGTTGCTCCTGGGGTATCGGCGAGGACCATTCGCAACCGTCTCCATGAAGCTGGGCTACGGTTCCGCACACCGTTAGGCCGTCTTCCGCTCACGCCCCAACATCGTGCGGCCCGCCTCCAGTGGTGTCGCGACAGGCGTGAATGGAGGGACGAATGGAGACGTGTCGTCTTCAGCGATGATAGTCGCTTCTGCCTTGGTGCCAATGATGGTCGTATGCGTGTTTGGCGCCGTGCAGGTGAGCGCCACAATCAGGACTGCATACGACCGAGGCACACAGGGCCAACACCCGGCATCATGGTGTGGGGAGCGATCTCCTACACTGGCCGTACACCACTGGTGATCGTCGGGGGGACACTGAATAGTGCACGGTACATCCAAACCGTCATCGAACCCATCGTTCTACCATTCCTAGACCGGCAAGGGAACTTGCTGTTCCAACAGGACAATGCACGTCCGCATGTATCCCGTGCCACCCAACGTGCTCTAGAAGGTGTAAGTCAACTACCCTGGCCAGCAAGATCTCCGGATCTGTCCCCCATTGAGCATGTTTGGGACTGGATGAAGCGTCGTCTCACGCGGTCTGCACGTCCAGCACGAACGCTGGTCCAACTGAGGCGCCAGGTGGAAATGGCATGGCAAGCCGTTCCACAGGACTACATCCAGCATCTCTACGATCGTCTCCATGGGAGAATAGCAGCCTGCATTGCTGCGAAAGTTGGATATACACTGTACTAGTACCGATATTGTGCATGCTCTGTTGCCTGTGTCTATGTGCCTGTGGTTCTGTCAGTGTGATCATGTGATGTATCTGACCCCAGGAATGTGTCAATAAAGTTTCCCCTTCCTGGGACAATGAATTCACGGTGTTCTTATTTCAATTTCCAGGAGTGTATATAGCTTCACATGTTTGGACCAACATTCCATTACAACAAACACATAAGTTAATCCTCCTGAACTACGAGGAAGAGGGCCGAAAAAATCTAATGACAGTAGATCCCACAAACCTCGAGGAATTACAGCATATAATTTATAACGCTTAGATTTGTTATTAACTTTAACCTTTTGACAGGTTTCACAAGCCCTAATAATACTTCTCACAATACGGGACATATTTTTGAAATAATAATACTTCATTAGATGTTTAATACATTTATGAATTCCAAAATGCCCGTAAGCTTCATGAATATAAGTAATTAACTCGTTCACAACAGTTTTCGGAATGCAGATTTTCCATCTCTGGTGTTCCCTCTGTGCTTTCCAATACAACAAGTCGTTAAAATATAACCACACACCCCGGGTGTTAACTGTTTCGTCCCCATTATTAAGGTTTTGTATAAGGTCCCTATATTGATCGTCATTTCTTTGATTGCATCTAACAGCAGTTATTATCCGTTTAACCTTACGTTCGTTCTCCTTAGTTAAAAGGAAATAAACACGGTAATTTGTTCCTGGTTCTTCTGCAATATTAATATTCTCCATTCGTACGGGAAGCCTCGACAAAGCATCTGAAACTACATTCTGAGATCCTTTTATATACCTAATTTCGTACTGAAATTCTTGCAAGCATAATACCCAACGTAATAGCCTACGGTGAAGTAACCGGCAATTGTTCAAAAAGATTAAAGCCTGATGATCAGTATATACAATTGTTTTTCTTCCCATTAATAATCCTCTAAATCGTTGAAAACCCCATACCACTGCGAGAGCTTCCTTCTCGGATACAAAATAATTTCTTTCATGTTTATTTAAAGTTCGACTAGCGAATCCAATAGGTCGATACGATCCCTCTTCATTGGTCAGATCACCTTGGAATATTACACAAGACACACCATAATCAGAGGCATCCGTACACATACAAAAGTCCTGATTGAAATCTGGGTGGTATAACATTTTGGCTTCGGTTAACGCTCCTTTTATTTTATTAAAAACTTCCTCTTCCTCTTGTCCCCAGAGCCATACTGACTTCTCTTTCAATAAATCTAGTAATTTAGGATTAACAATATCCTGCCCTGGAAGAAATCTTCTCAGGAATCCTACCATTCCTAAGAATGATTTCAATTGTTTCCGATTTCTAGGACTCGGGCATCGAGCAATAGCTTCAATACGTGCTGGGTCTGGCCTAATACCTTTACTATCCACTATATGCCCCAAAAATCTCACTTCTTCCTTTCCGAAGTAAGACTTAGATAATTTTAAAGTAACTCCTCTGTCAATTAAATGGTTAAACAATTCCCGTAATATCGTTACGTGTTCTTCCCACGTTTTAGTAGCTACCAAAATATCATCTACATATAAAATAATCTTTTGTAACAATTGCTGACCCAAAGCAGAATCTAATGCCCTAATGAAAGTTGACACTGATATATTAAGTCCAAAAGGTAAAACTTGGAACTGATATGATCTGCCTTCAAAAAGAAAAGCCGTATATTGCCGTGAATCTGGGTGTAATGTTACTTGATGGTAGCCGGCGGTTAGATCCATTGTAGTCATATAACGAGAACCAGCAATCTTAAGAAGTACGTTCTCCATAGGAATAGGTCTGTCTCTTTCCATCTCTATAATTTTATTTAATTCCCGAGCATCCAGAACTAGTCGTACCCCACCAGTGGCTTTCTTAACTACCCACAACGGACTGTTAAAAGCGCTACATGATCGTTCGATAATGTTTTGTTCTAGCATCTTACTTATTTCTCTACTAGCCGGTTCTTTGAATTGTACTGGAATAGGATAAGGTTTCTTAAAGAATGGTTTTTTATCTTTAATCTTAAGTTTACAAACGTAATCTTTAATTCTCCCCGGTTTATCTGAGAAGACGGCTCTAAATTCTAACATCAAAGATTCCAACTCTTCCTTTTCTTGTTCGGATAGACAAGTCGTAGAATAACATTTTTCTTTCACTTCAGTTTCGATACTATTACTAGCCTGACATTGGTATACTGCATACTCAAGATCACTAAAATCTGTTAATAGGTTCATGGACGATGCGTACTTAATCTGTAAGGATTCGTAGCAATTTTCAGGTACTTGATTATTAGAAAACCGTACTTTAAAAGCACATGCCTCCTTATGGATAGTTAAGGACGAGTCTTTAAAATCTAATATAGCTTTGTATTTACACAGTCAATCTACACCTAAAATTATGGCCACATTTAAGTTGGCTACGACGAGTACAGAGTGAGCAATTAATTGTTTAGCAATTTCAAAAGTTGAATAAACTTCCTCAGTAATATTTTGACTTCTTTTACCAGTAACTCCTATAATTTTCACCCCAGTTACAGGTAAGGTTGGGAAATTCCAATATTTTCTTTTAAGCTGAAATAATTCTTTAGATAAAATACTTACTTCGCTACCCGAATCAATTATAATATTTACTTCGGCATCTTTAATATAACCTTTAATAACGGGTTTATAAGTTATATTCTCCCTTATCTGATTGTCTTCCTGAAGTAAATCTTGTTGCCAGTCACCGTCCTTTTGGCAGCTTAATGATAAATTGCAATTGGGTCTTATATAATATTGACTAACAGTTCCCTTTAGTTGACCCGTACTAAAGGACTTTACTAGTTTTCCGAACTTTCTATGATGACGTCACCTACCACTTGACCTTCATTAATTACTTGAGGATGATTTATCTCATGATCGTTATTGTGTAATTTCCGCATTTTCGAGTTATTACCACGATTTTGTTGGCTCTCTTTATCTTTAGATTGACGTTTTATATAACAAAACCGGCTATGATTGTTGTAGTTAGCTTTTCGTGGTTCTGAATTATTATTATTATTTCGAGGATTGTCATTTCTACCAAATCTAAACTTCTCGTCTTCCCTTTCTCTATTAAGTATATCTAACTGCTCTAAATATCCTAACAATTCGCACGGCTGTGACCATTCTCTTTCTATCATTCTTTCCTTTACATAATACGGTAACCTACTAATTAGGACTTGTATTAAATGACTTTCAATAATTGGTTCTTCAATTAATTTAGCACGGTTTAAATGCCATTCAAAATAATTCCTATAACCTCCCCACCGCTTAGAATATGGAGGAGGGTCTAACAACTCTAAAGTTAAGTGTTGTTGTTTTCCTCTTGACCAATAATTTTGTTTAAACTGCTTAACAAAATCATCCCAGTCCCTAAATTCAGTTCTATGCAGTACTGCCCATTCCGCAGCTTCTGCTTCTAAATGTCCTATTACAAATTGAATGCGTTTTTCATTACTCCATTTAGGAGATAATGATGTTTCAAAAGCTTTTATAAAGATTATAGGGTGAAGTTCGCCTCCTGGTTTGAATACAGGAAATCGACTTGCTATATTTGAATTTGTCGTTATGTCATCCAGACATTCTGCGAGAGAAATAGTCGGATTTTGTTTAGATTGCGGAGACGGAGTTGCATCGGATTGGCTTGCCGTGATTTCTTTATTCATATTGTTGTCATCCGAGCTAGCAAATTCGATGCGACTGTTGTCTCTGGTTATGTTATTACCTCTGCTATCTGAAATGTTTTCATTATTATCTAATTCCGATAACCGTTTAGTAATTTCCTGTTTTCGCATTTCTGTATTGGAAACGCGATTAGCTAATATCGATTCTTCACTGTGTTCACGATGTGAACGCTCTGTACCTTCGTCAATGTTATTATCTTTGGCAGTCTCAAGGTTACTGCATATTTCAGTAATTAAAAATTTCATGTTTTCGATTTCGGTATGGTCCTTTTCTACTTGATGAGTTAATGTCTCTAATTCTACATTATCTATTGAAGAAATCTCTACAGGTTTGGTAGAGACCTCTTTAATAGATTCCAATAATTCTCAACGAACAGTTTCCGTTTGCATAGAAAATTCATCTCGTAACATATTGTTATTTTTCTGTATTTCATTTACAACTAAGATATTGACACTATCTAGTCTCTCGGTTAAGTCAGTAATATCGTTTCGCATGCGAGCTTTTTCTTCGCGCGATTCCTGGATATGTTCTTCTAACCTTTTACAATTATCAGCAATCTTATTACTAAGTCCTGCTAATTTTTCCTGCATTTCAACTTTAGAAGACTCTATTTTATCACTTAATTCTCGACTGGTTTCATTAAGATATTCCTGTAACCTGTCCGTAGATTTTGTTAGGTCCCCTTTAAGTCTAGCAGTAGATTCCTCGTTAGACTGTTTTAACTCCTGTTTTAGTTCCTCTTTCAATCTAGCAGTAGATTCCTCGTTAGACTGTTTTAATCTAGCCACACATTCTTCGTTAGACTGTTTTAATTCAGCTAGAAAATCCCCGTTAGATTGTTTTAATCTAGCGATCGCCCTAAAAAGGGATCTCATGCTCCTATCGGACATAGATTGATCTTCGTCTGACATTTCACTTCCCGACATTATTTTAAGATATTAACTATTTACACACGCAGACTTGTAATCAACAATCCTATAAAAGCACACTCCCTATGTACAACACTCCACTTCCAACTTGAAACAAACTCACCGGACACTAATATTGTAATTTGTAGTTCTCGATGATCAGTGTGCTGCTATGGGCTGCAGAAGTAACAGCCGTCGATGCAGCCGCTGAGATGCTGCGACCCCGCTTCCGCAACCGGCAGGACGCTGAGTCGAACACCGGAAACGTCACTGGCTGCGACCACGCCCAGCACCGCCGTAGACAGGCGAAGCCCTCAGCAACACCTCTAATTCCAGCCGGAGGAACGCCCCGCAGCTGACGTACTGGGCCTATTAGTTTAGGGAGAAAAAAGGTTGTCGGGGTTTGCAGCGTTCAGCTGCTGCCCAACAGATGCGCCTTCTCGTGGAACAACTGCGTGACCGTACTGCTTGGCTGCGCTCCGTCAGATGCCCACACCCGCGAAGTCGCCGCTGGCTGGTGAAGGCTCCACGAAAACTCGCGTTGACTTCCGAAGGACTCTTGATGCTTTGTTTCGTACCTGTGTGCCTTAGTTGCACACAAGTCCTGTTTCTAAGGTCGCCACGGTGTAGTGTAACGACGTAAGTTTTCGTTATAACCGATTTTCGTTTGACATATGACCATGTGCAGACTTCGTCACCTACGTCAGTTACAACCCACTTCAAAAATGATTTATATGCCTTTTAAATTGTCATAGAATGGTTCTTGAACGAAACTGTAAAACATCAGTTGAGTCGTATGCAAAGAATTACATCACTTGGGCCAATTGGTTTTTGTAACTTTTTCGATTTTAAATTTCGTTTGTTTCTCCTCAGAAATTATATTGACACACGTTATCTTGATCTAATCGATATCAGAATCTCACATTAAATAAACTTTTGAGATTCAAAGTTTCGGTGAACGCCGTAAGAATCACTAAACTTGTCAAATATGTTATTAATCCGTTCACATAATTCTTCATAAATAAATCTTCAAGACACGTGTTTCAACTTTAGTAGCATACACTATTTTATTAGCTTCATCCTCAGTTTCGCCGGGACGCTCTGCTGCCAGGTGCTCAGCTGGCCTCTCGTCAGCAAATGATGCTGCCCCTCCTACGCAACCCGGGAAAGCGGCCGCTGCTGGCGACGACTCGATGGAACAGGATCCGCCTCCCGCCGGTTGTAGCATTGTTCCCTCGAAACCTGGCCCTCCGCGGCCGTCGAGGTGACCAGCTCTTCACCCGTTTCGTTCCCCCTTTTTTCTGACTAGCGATGGATTTGTTACAATGGAACATAAGAGGTATTCGATCTAATAGGGGGGAATTACAACTGCTCCTCCGCCTGCACTGTAGGTTCGTCCTTGGTCTCCAGGAAACCAAGTTGTGCGCAACTGACCGTCTTGCTTTTACCCACTATACCTCGGAGCGGTCTGACCTCACCCCTGTGGACGGTATTCCAGCTCATGGTGGGGTCATGTTGCTCGTTCGGGACGATGTCTATTACCATCCCATCCCATTGACCACCCCACTCAAAGCAATAGCTGTCCGTATTACTCTTTCTGCCTTTACTTTTTCCATTTGTACCGTCTACGCTCCATCGTCATCCGCAATTAGTTGGGCTGTCATGATGCACCTGCTTGTTCAGCTTCCTCCGCCGTTTTTATTGTTTGGCGACTTCAATGCCCATCATCCCCTCTGAGGCTCTCTTGCATCCTGTCAGAGAGGCTCCCTCTTGGCGGATGTCTTCAACCATCTCAATCTTGTCTGCCTCAATACTGGCGCCCCGACTTTCCTCTCGGACTCTACTCACACCTACTCCCACTTGGACCTCTCGATCTGTTCTACCACTCTTGCCTGTCGGTTCGAGTGGTATGTCCTTTCTGACACCTATTCGAGCGACCACTTCCCCTGTGTCGTTCGTCTCCTGCACCACACCCCATTCCCACGTCCTTCGAGCTGGAACTTACCGAAAGCTGACTGGGGACTTTACTCCTCCCTGGCGACCTTTCTGGACCACGATTTTCTCAGTTGTGACAGTCAGGTCGAATACCTCACGGCTGTTATCATCAATGCTGCCGAACGTTCCATTCCTTGTACTACCTCTTCTTCACGTCGCGTTTCCATCCCCTGGTGGAATGAGGCTTGTAGAGACGCTATCCGTGCTCGACGACGTGCTTTACGCACCTTTCGCCGCCATCCTACGTTGGCGAATTGTATTGGATACAAACGACTCCGAGCGCAATTCCGTAGAGTCATCAAAGGCAGCAAAAAAGCTTGTTGGGTCCCTTTCACCAGCTCCTTTAACAGTTTTACTCCCTCTTCTGTCGTCTGGGGTGGCCTGCGCCGGCTGTCGGGCATTAAGGCCCACTCCTCGGTACCTGGCCTGACTTCAGGTACTGAGGACCTTGTTGATCCTGTGGACGTCTCCAACGCCTTCAGCCGCGTTTTCGCGGAGGTTTCAAGCTCCGCCCATTACCACCCTGCCTTCCTTCCCAGGAAAGAGGCAGAAGAGGCTCGGCGACATTCTTTCCACTCGCTGAATCTGGAAAATTATAATGCCCCCTTTACTATGCGGGA
Organism: Schistocerca piceifrons; assembly: GCF_021461385.2. Taxonomy (NCBI): domain Eukaryota; kingdom Metazoa; phylum Arthropoda; class Insecta; order Orthoptera; family Acrididae; genus Schistocerca; species Schistocerca piceifrons. The sequence goes on along the minus strand of NC_060142.1, from coordinate 585,772,218 downwards.
ACTCGAACGAGCACTTGCACTGTCCCGGTCCTCTGCTCCGGGGCCAGATGCCATTCACGTTCAGATGCTGGCCCACCTTTCTCTGGCAGGCAAAACCTTCCTTCTTCGTACCTACAATCGCGTCTGGACCGTAGGTCAAGCCCCCATGCGTTGGCGTGACGCCATCGTTGTTCCTATACCCAAACCCGGGAAGGATAGACACCTTCCTTCTAGTTACCGCCCCATTTCTCTTACAAGCTGTGTCTGTAAGGTGATGGAGCGCATGGTTAACGCTCGGTTAGGTTGGATTCTTGAATCTCGACGGCTACTTACCAACGTTCAATGCGGCTTTCGTCGCCGCCGCTCCGCTGTTGACCACCTTGTGACCCTGTCGACATTCATCATGAACAACCTTTTGCGAAAGCGCCAAACGGTAGCCGTGTTCTTCGATTTGGAGAAGGCTTATGATACCTGTTGGAGAGGAGATATCCTCCGCACTACGCACAGGTGGGACTACGCGGTCGCCTGCCCCTTTTTATTGATTCCTTTTTAACAGATCGCAAGTTTAGGGTACGTGTGGGTTCCGTATTGTCGGACGTCTTCCTCCAGGAGAACGGAGTGCCTCAGGGCTCTGTCTTGAGTGTAGCCTTTTTTTGCCATAGCGATCAATCCAATTATGGATTGCATTCCACCTAATGTCTCAGGCTCTCTTTCTGTCGATGACTTCGCGATCTACTGCAGTGCCCAGAGAACATGCCTCCTGGAGCGCTGCCTTCAGCGTTGTCTAGACAGCCTATACTCATGGAGTGTGGCAACTGGCTTCCAGTTCTCTGAAGAGAAGACGGTTTGCATCAACTTTTGGCGATACAAAGCGTTCCTTCCGCCATCCTTACATCTCGGTCCCGTTGTTCTCCCATTCGTGGAAACAACTAAGTTTCTAGGGCTCACACTGGACAGGAAACTTTGTTGGTCTCCGCACGTCTCTTATGTGGCTGCCTGTTGTACACGTTCCCTTAATGTCCTCAGAGTTCTTAGTGGTTCATCTTGGGGAGCGGATCGCACTGTCCTGCTTCGCTTGTATCGGTCCATAGTCCGATCAAAGCTGGATTATGGGAGCCTCGTCTACTCGTCTGCTCGGCCATCCCTCTTACGCCGTCTCAACTCCATCCACCATTGGGGGTTACGTCTTGCGACCGAAGCATTCTACACTAGTCCCGTCGAGAGTCTTTATGCTGAAGCTGCCGAATTACCATTGACCTACCGGCGCGACGTACTGCTTTCTCGGTATGCCTGCCGGCTGTTGTCAATGCCTGACCACCCCTCTTATCAGTCCTTCTTTGCCGATTCTCTCGACCGTCAGTATGGGTTGTATGTGTCTGTCCTGCTGCCCCCTGGAGTCCGCTTTCGTCGCCTGCTTCGACAATTGGTTTTGGCCATCCCTACCACCTTCAGAGAGGGTGAGAGCCCGACACCACCTTGGCTCCAGGCTCCGGTTCATATTTATCTCGACCTCTGCTCGCTCTCGAGAGAGGGTACTCCGGCTGCAGTGTATTGCTCACGGTTTGTCGAACTTCGTGCGCGACTTGCCAGTCACACCTTTATTTACGCTGATGGCTCCAAAACTGACGATGGTGTCGGCTGTCCCTTTGTCGTCGGGGCCGGCACCTTTAAATACTGGCTCCTCGACCAGTGTTCCAGCTTTATGGCCGAGCTTTTTTCTCTCCATCAGGCCGTTCAATATACCCGCCGCCACCGCCACTCATCGTATGTACTCTGCTCTGATTCACTCAGTGCTCTTCAGAGCCTTGGAGCTCCATATCCGGTCCATCCCTTGGTGCAACGGATCCAGCAGTCCCTCCATTCTTCTGCTGCTGATGGCTCTCCTGTCAGCTTTCTGTGGGTTCCCGGCCATGTAGGAGTGCCTGGGAATGAGGCTGCTGATGCTGCAGCCAAGGCTGCAGTCCTCCTGCCTCGGCCAGCCTCCCATTGTGTCCTGCCATCTGACATTAGTAGGGTTGTTTGTAGGAGGCTTGTGTCTTTGTGGTGGGATACTTGGTCATCACTTCAAGGAAACAAGCTCCGGGCAGTAAAACCGTCCCCAACTGCTTGGACAACCTCCTCCCGACGATCTCGGCGAGAAGAGGTCCTTCTGACCAAGTTGCGGATTGGGCATTGCCGGTTTAGCCACCGCTACCTGCTCTCCGGTGACCCAGCCCCGCAGTGCCCTTGTGGTCATGCATTAACTGTGCGCCATGTTTTATTGTCGTGTCCCCGTTTTAGTCAATCTCGTGTTGTCCTGTCTCTGCCATCTACTTTACAGGATATTTTAGCTGATGACGCTCGAGCAGCTGCTCGTGTTCTTCGTTTCATTACTTTGACTGGCTTGTCCAAAGACATCTAACTCCTTCACTTATTTTATCTGCATCTTTGTAAGAACTTTCTGGTGTGCCCCCCCCCCCCCCCCCCCCCGAGTTTTACTAGATTCTATGTGCTCCAACAATTGTGACTGGACGCTAATGACCTCAGTAGTTGAGCGTCCTTAAACCCCAAACAAACATCTACCTGAGAGGAAAAACAGTAAATTAATGAGCAATAAACACACTAGGAGAATTTACCCCATGAGAATCTGAGCTTAGCCAAACACGACTGCAAGTTCCACTGGCAAAAATAATCGCTTGCCGTCAAAATAGCTCACTTTCCAAACACCATGTAAGAGGTCCATGACTAAGGAATTTATTGCAAGCGCACTCAAGCATATGTAATTTCGATGGATTGCTCACGAGCTGCCTGCGATATGTAAGCTATAAGAGAACCTCAGACCAGAGAGCAGTGTCGTTTGCAGTAGGAACTGTGTGGCAGTAGGTGTAAGTAGTTGCTAGCAGTCGTGTGTATCGAATTGGCTGGGCAGGTCGTGGGGACCGATGGCGGTGCCTGAGCGATGTAGTATAAGGTAAAAGCAGCCTCGCGCATATGTACTATTGTTATATCAAGTCCCATGTAAATGATTTTAAAGAATCTATTAATAATAATCTTTCTTATAAAAATTAACTTTTGACAATCATTCATCTCAATTTAAAGAATTTACTAATTTCTCCAATCCATGGTCATCCCGATTGTTGTAAAGAAAAATCAGTTGTTCTTTTTATACATGACAAATCTATCGGCCAGCATTGCACTGGGCTGTGCCAGAAAAATTTCTTATAGGAGCAGATACATACGCGTTATCCGGCGACCATATTGAGGTAAGAATTTTCAGTTTATTCAGAATGATCTTTCAGGGCCATGACGCAGCACTGCTGACGTCCAAACTCACCAGCTTAGATTCACAGTCAGTTAATTATTGAAAGGTTACAAGTAAGCCACAATTTTATTGAGAGGTTAGTCACGTTATTATTGCGAGGTTACTGAATAATAAACTGTTGCTAGGTTACACTGAATGTGAATGTTATAGATAATTATTATTTTTTTCTGTTGGTAGGTTACGAAATTTATCTGTGGGGAAGTTACAACCATAAACTAGCAAATTCGCACTTAGACAAAAACAGCGGTGCAGACGTACAATGAGGTTTGCGTGAGACAACCACGCTGGGAAGTAAGTCACATGAGGACTAAATTCTAGCGTAGCATGCAGAAACTGTTCACCCGATCTTTCATATGATGGCTCGGGCAAGACTGCTTTCGGCTGCAAGGTGCTATCCACTATCGTCCCTGGAGCTAGAAGACAACAGAAAAATGCGCCCCTCGGCCTGCAACGGTCCGCCTACTGCCAGCTTTCGTCTCCTGGCTCCCTACGGTCGCGCTGTTCTGGTCCTCAAACTCGCTGTTTTCCAACACGTGTCCCCGACGGCACAGCACAGCCACAAATTCAGGATTCCCCGGAACGGCCCATACGACTCAGACCACGTATCAGAGACCGGGCACAGCCGACCACGTGCTTGCCATACTACTTCCTTTCTACTCTCCGGTTCGATTCCAAGAGAGCGAGAGCGCGTGCGCCCGCCAAGGATTCAGGCCCCTCTGCCCAAAACTCAGCCCACCAGCCACCGGACGCGATCTATCGACCCGCAGCACTGTTAAAACAGTACAACAGGTGAAAAATTACATTTTCTCGAATATCCTGAGAAAGTTTGCGGCAGGTCGATCAGTAACCTTACATAATTGCGCATCCTTGCACCCCAGAGTCCCGACACTATTCGTTTCCTATTCTGAGTTGAAATCGCATTTCCCGCGATTTGTATACTTGTACACTCGCAGAAAATTACTTCATTGATGCGTCCGATCTTCGCAGGTGATTTTTGCTTTAGCTTCGACGCAGGCCTTCACGAGCCTACGAAATGCCTCTCCTATCATTTCTAGAGTGCTAGACGTTCTTCTGAAACTTAAGAAGCTACTTCTGATGCACTCTGTACTTAATCACTATCCTTATTCATGTGTTACTTTCTATGAGAACGTTAAAGCATAAGAAAAATAGTGACTAAACTGTATTGCAAAATTCCTCATTAAAAAGGAATTCTGAATTTACACAGATAAATTTTCAGGAGATAACTTTTCAGAACATAATCGATGTTATCGATCAGTAGTTCGTTATTTCAAAGCCTCCTGTATTTTCGTAACACCTTCTGCTCTGTTTCTACAGGGCTATTACAAACGATTGAAGCGATTTCATAAATTCACTGTAGCTCCATTCATTGACATATGGTCACGACACACTACAGATACGTAGAAAACTCATAAAGTTTTGATCGGTTGAAGCCGCACTTCAGGTTTCTGCCGCCAGAGCGCTCGAGAGCGCAGTGAGACAAAATGGCGACAGGAGCCGAGAAAGCGTATGTCGTCCTTGAAATGCACTCACATCAGTCAGTCATAACAGTGCAACGACACTTCAGGACGAAGTTCAACAAAGATCCACCAACTGCTTACTCCATTCGGCGATGGTATGCGCAGTTTAAAGCTTCTGGATGCGTCTGTAAGGGGAAATCAACGGGTCGGCCTGCAGTGAGCGAAGAAACGGTTGAACGCGTGCGGCCAAGTGTCACGCGTAGCCTGTGGAAGTCGACGAATAAAGCAGGCAGGGAGCTAAACGTACCACGGCCGACGGTTTGGAAAATCTTACGGAAAAGGCTAAAGCAGAAGACTTACCGTTTACAATTGCTACGAGCCCTGACAGCCAATGACAAAGTCAAACGCTTTGAATTTTCGGCGCGGTTGCAACAGCTCATGGAAGAGGATGCGTTCAGTGCGAAACTTGTTTTCAGTGATGAAGCAACATTTTTTCTTAATGGTGAAGTGAACAGACACAATGTGCGAATCTGGGCGGTAGAGAATCCTCACGCATTCGTGCAGCAAATTCGCAATTCACCAAAAGTTAACGTGTTTTGTGCAATCTCACGGTATAAAGTTTACGGCCCCTTTTTCTTCTGCGAAAAAAACGTTACAGGACACGTGTATCTGGACATGCTGGAAAATTGGCTCATGCCACAACTGGAGACCGACAGCGCCGACTTCATCTTTCAACAGGATGGTGCTCCACTGCACTTCCATCATGATGTTCGGCATTTCTTAAACAGGAGATTGGAAAACCGATCGATCGGTCGTGGTGGAGATCATGATCAGCAATTCATGTCATGGCCTCCACGCTCTCGCGACTTAACCCTATGCGATTTCTTGCTGTGGGGTTATGTGAAAGATTCAGTGTTTAAACCTCCTCTACCAAGAAACGTGCCAGAACTGCGAGCTCGCATCAACGATGCTTTCGAACTCATTGATGGGGACATGCTGTGCCGAGTGTGGGAGGAACTTGATTATCGGCTTGATGTCTGCCGAATCACTAAAGGGGCACAATCGAACATATGTGAATGCCTAAAAAATCTTTTTGAGTTTTTGTATGTGTGTGCAAAGCATTTTGAAAATATCTCAAATAATAAAGTTATTGTAGAGCTGTGAAATCGCTTCAGTCATTTGTAATAACCCTGTATATGAGGTAATGGCATGGTTTCTATACCGGGTGATCAAAAAGTCAGTATAAATTCGAAAGCTGAATAAATCACAGAATAATGTAGATAGAGAGGTAGATATTGACACACATGTTTGGAGTGACATGGGGTTTTATTAGACCCAAAAAAATACAAAAGTTCACAAAATGTCCTACAGATGGCGCTTCATCTGATCAGCATAGTAATACTTAGCATAACAAAGTAAGACAAAGCAAAGATGATGTTCTTTACAGGAAATGCTCAATATGTCCACCATCATTCCTCAACAATAGCTGTAGTCGAGGAATAATGTTCTGAACAGCACTGCAAAGCATGTCCGGAGTTATGGTGAGGCATTGGCGTCGGATGTTGTCTTTCAGCAACCCTAGAGATGATGTTCGATCACGATACGCTTGCGACTTCAGATAACCCCAAAGTCAATAATCGCACGGACTGAGGTCTGGGGACCTGGGAGGCCAAGCATGATGAAAGTGGCGGCTGAGTACATGATCACCACCAAACGATGCGCGCAAGAGATTTTTCACGCATCTAGCAATTTTTTTGGTTCTAATAAAACCCCATGTCATTCCAAGCATGTGTGTCAATTTTTACTTCTCTATCTACATTATTCCGTGGTTTTTTGAAGTTTTCAAATTTATACTGCCTTTTTGATCACACAGTATATACTCATGTGGCTCAAGGCCTCGTGCTAGACTTTTTAGTTGACCTCACTTGGTGGCTTGCATGTCCGGTATTGTTAGCAGACCTACAGTTCTTACGTATAGGCGCCTGCTGAAACACGAGAATTATTTCCTGAGACATCCGGATTCAACATACTCACTTCTCCAATGTGGCACTATTTTGCATCGGTTTCTTAGGTAGGCACTATGTCCTTTGGTTCGCTGATGGCTAGTGGGGCGTCACTCTCTGGAAGAGGACCTCGAAAGGATTTCGACTGGATCTACGGGCATTGGTCGCGCTGTTTAGCCGCAAGTTGAGACCGGGCGTGTTTGTGTGAGGTCGCCCACATGCACGGCAGCGGCCGTGAGCCCGATGACCTGAGCGGATCTGAGGGGCTGGAACATGTGCCTTACAGATACTGGTTGTAGTGTGTAGCTGTTCTTTGCATGTCAGACACACCGAGTTATGCTGTGACCATGATGTGTATACAGGGTGGTCCATTGATAATGACCGAGCCAAATATCTCACGAAATAAGCATCAAACGAAAAAACTACAAAGAACGAAACTCGTCTATCTTGAAGCGGGAAACCAGATGACGCTATGGTTGGCCCGCTAGATGGTGCTGCCATAGGTCAAACGGATATCAACAGCGTTTTTTTAAAAATAGGAATCCCCATTTTTTATTACATATTCGTGTAGTACGTAAAGAAATATGAATCTTTTAGTTGGACCACTTTTTTCGCTTTGTAATAGATAGCGCTGTAATAGTCACAAACGTATAAGTACGTGGTATCACGTAACATTCCGCCAGTGCGGACGGTATTTGCTTCGTGATACATTACCGGTGTTAAAATGGACCGTTTACCAATTGCGGAAAAGTCGATATCGTGTTGATGTGTGGCTATTGTGATCAAAATGACCAACGGGCGTGTGCTATGTATGCTGCTCGGTATCCTAGACGACATCATCCAAGTATCCGAACCGTTCGCCGGATAGTTACGTTATTTAAGGAAACAGGAAGTGTTCAGCCACGTGTGACACGTCAACCATGACCTGCAACAAATGGTGATGCTCAAGTAGGTGTTTCAGCTGCTGTCGCGACTAATCTGCACATCAGTAGCAGACAAACTGCGCGAGAATCGGGAATCTCAAAAACGTCAGTGTTGAGAATACTACATCAACATCGATTGCACCCGTACCATATTTCTATGTACCAGGAATTGCATGGCGACGACTTTGAACGTCGTGTACAGTTCTGCCACTGGGAACAAGAGAAATGACGGGACGACGACAGATTTTTTGCATGCGTTCTATTTAGCGACGAAGCGTCATTCACCAACAGCGGTAACGTAAACAGGCATAATATGCACTACTGGGCAATGGAAGATCCACGATGGCTGCGACAAGTGGAACATCAGCGACCATGGTGTGGCATCTACATCCATACTCCGCAAGTCACCTGACGGTGTGTGGCAGAGGGTACCTTGAGTACCTCCGTCGGTTCTCCCTTCCATTCAAATCTCGTATTGTTCGTGGAAAGAAAGATTGTTGGTATGCCTCTGTGTGGGCTCAAATCTCTCTGATTTTATCCTCTTGGTCCTTTCGCGAGATATACGTAGGAAGGAGCAATATACTGCTTGACTCCTCGGTGAAGGTATGTTCTCGAAACTTCAACAAAAGGCCGTACCGAGCTACTGAGCGCCTCTCCTGCAGAATCTTCCTCTGCAGTTTATCTATCATCTCCGTAACGCTTTCGCGATTACTAAATGATCCTGTAACGAAGCGCGCTGCTCTCTGTTGGATCTTCTCTCTCTCTTCTATCAACCCTATCTGGTACAGATCCCACACTGGTGAGCAATATTCAAGCAGTGGGCGAACAAGTGTACTGTAACCTACTTCCTTTGTTTTCTGATTGCATTTCCTTAGGCATTATGAGAGGAAGGATAACTGGCCCCCATTTTATCGATGGCAATCTAAATGGTGCAATTTATGCTGATTTCCTACGTAATGTTCTACCGATGTTACTACAAGATGTTTCACTGCATGACAGAATGGCGATGTACTTCCAGCACGTTGGATGTCCGGCACATAGCTCGCGTGCGATTGAAGCGGTATTGGAATAGCAAATTTCATGACAAGTGGATTGGTCGTCGAAGCATCATAGCATAGGCGGGACGTTTTCCGGATCTGACGTCCTCGGATTTCTTTCTGTGGGGAAAGTTGAACGATATTTGCTATCATGACCCACCGACAACGCCTAACAACATGCGTCAGCGCATTGTCAATGTATGTGCGAACATTACTGATGGCAGTCTACTCGCTATTGAGAGGAATGTCGCTACACGTATTGCCAATTGAATTGAGGTTGACGGACATCATTTTGAGCATTTATTGCATTAATGTGGTATTTACAGGTAATCACGCTGTAACAGCATGCGTTCTCAGAAATGGTAAGTCCACAAAGGTACATGTATGACATTGGAACAACCGAAATAATATGTTCAAACGTACCTACGTTCTATATTTTAATTTAAAAAACTTACCTGTTACCAACTGTTCGTCTAAAATTGTGAGCCATATGTTTGTGACTATTACAGCGCCATCTATCACAGAACGAAAAAAGTGGTCCAACTAAAACATTCATGTTTCTTTACGTACTACACGAGTATGTAATAAAAAAGGGGGTTCCTATTAAAAAAAAACGGCAGTTGATATTCGTTTGACCTATGGCAGCGCCATCTAGCGGGCCAACCATAGCGCCATCTGGTTTCCCCCTTCAAGATAGACAAGTTTCGTTCTTTGTAGTTTTTTCGTTTGACGCTTATTTCGTGAGATATTTGGCCCAGTCACGATCAATGGGCCACCCTGTATAGATAGCTGTGCCTAGCAGCTTTTTGCTGTAATCTGATGTTTGCTAAAACGGGCATTATCTAACAACTTCCTACAGAGAATTCATCCTAAACTGTGTTAATAACAGGTGATGTGAGGCATCTTCCCACATTCCCACCGCTCTGTGACTTACGTGTCTTCTCACTGTTTTTGCTGCTTGTGTCTTCTATGGCTGAAGAGCAGCGTAGTGTGCTGCTGACAGCCTGCCTGTTGTACAGGTTTTAAAATAACAATAAAGTAAAAAAAAAAAGCATCTTCCCAGGACTGGCGATACACATTCACCCGTTTAAATGCTACCCTACCAATGAACTCGTCCAAGTTCTGGTCAGCCTTCCGTTGCCTTACCGGAACTAAACCTTCCCCCTACTATCCTCTTCTCCATGATAATGAACCCATCCCTGACACCCTTAGTAAGGCCAATCACTTTGCCTCCTACCTCTCCGATGTCTCTTCCATCCCCGACGATCCCCAGTTCGATTACTCCCTCTTCCCGGATGTCCGCGATCGAACTGACACCTCTGTCCCTCCCCTCGCACCTGGTTTCCAGTACTTGGACAACATTGCACACACGGAACTCAATGCCCCTATCACTACACATGATCTCATCGCTACACTCCGCACGAAACGCAACACTGTTTCTGGTCACGATCGTGTCACCTACTGCCACCTCTGTGAAGCTCCTGCCTCTTTCCTCTCCACCCTGGCCAGGCTCTACAATGTAGTTCTGTCCACCGGCTACTACCCCGACCTGTGGAAAATCTCCCGTATCCTGATGTTCCTTAAACCCGGTAAACCGCCGTCCGCCGTCTCCTTATACCGTCCCATCAGCCTTACTTCGGTCTTCAGCAAGGTTCTGGAATCCATCCTCACCCGCCGCATCCACCAGCATCTCCACCAGCACCGCCTCCTTCCCGTTACCCGTTGTCGCTTTCGGCCGTCCTTCTCTTCCGATGACCTTCTCCTTGACCTCACTCACCTCCTTTCCGAACGGTTTAATTTCCGACGCTCCGCTATCTTCCTGTCCCTGGACCTCGAACGTGCCTATGACCGCGCATGGCATTCCGATCTCCTCTTCAAGCTCCAAATCTTCGCCCTTTCTATTAACTACGTCCGTCTGATCGGCTTCTTTCCGTCCTATGTCACCATTCATAACACTGATTCCTACACCTTTTTTCCCCCCGCCTGTGTGTCCCAAGGCTCCGTACTCTCCCCCATTCTGTACCTTTTGTATACGGCGGACATGCCGCCGCCGTCACCCCCCGTCCACCTTCTCCAGTTTGCCGATGACCCCGCCTTCCTTGCCCTTGCCCCCACCCTGCAGTGTTCCCAACACCTTCTCCAATCCCATCTTGACCAGTTCACCGCTTGGTGCAACCAGTGGTTGCTTAAGGTCAATCCCTCCAAAACCCAGGCGATCATTGTAGGCAAAACCACCCCTTCCTTCCGCCTCCTCGATTTCTATCTAACCGTCTATGGCCGTCCTATCGCCCTCACCCCCACCCTAAGTACCTTGGCGTCACCCTCGACCGTCGCCTCTCCTGGACCCCCCATCTCTGGCCAATCCAAGCCAAGGCAAGCTCCCGACTCCGTCTCCTCAAGCTCCTTTCCGGCCGTACGTGGGGTCTGAACCCCTCCACCATACTCCACACCTATAAATCCCTCATCCGCCCTATCCTCTGTTACGCCCATCCTGCCTGGATCTCCGCCCCCCCCCCCCCCTACCTTTTACAAATCCCTTCAGATCCTTGAACGCCATGCTCTCCGTCTCACCTTTCGCATCCATCTCCCCTCCCCCACGCTGATCCTGTACGACCTCATTCCGTTCCCCCACCTCCTCCTTTTCCTTGAAAGGATACAGATCCTCTACACCTCCCATAAACTCGATCCTCCTCACCCGCTTGTCTCCCCCATCCTCTCCCACCCCTGCCCTCTGCCGTGCCTGTATTCCCACTTCCCACCTGCTCTCCATCTCTCCACCCTCCTTACCCTCTTCCAAGGTGGCTTCCACCTGCTCCCCCTCCCTGATGATGCCCTCCTCCCCTCCATCTACCCCTCCTACCAACTTTGATCCTCCCTCCCTCTTCCTGTGTTTGTTCCTTTGGGCACCCTCCCTCCCCTCTCTCCCCCTTCCCTCCCTCCTCCCTTTCTCCCCACTCCTCCCCCGGGCTTCCCCTCCCCTGTCCCTCTACTCCTCCTCCCATCTCCTCTGCGATTGGCATCTTTGTTCTCCCCTCTCCCCCCCCTCACCCTTCTTCCCCTCTTGGCAGGTCCCCAGACTGGCACACGTTACGTGGACATTCGCGCGCCGGAGATCATCTCCATCCATGTCTCGTGTGTGCCGTCGTGTTTTCTGTTCAGTGTTCACCGTCACGCTCCATCGTTCACGTGTACCATCAAAGTCATCAGTGCTTGTGCGTCGTGTCAACAGTTTGTAGTGTGGATTATCATCGAGTGTGAATGGCTTCATGTTTTTTATATGTTCATGCGTCTACTGTTTTTTACCCGCCGATTTGTTCCAACTCATGTGTCTTCTCTGTTTTACCATTGTAATATCTTGGGTTGAAGAGCGGCGTAATGTGCTGCTGCCAGCCTACCTGTTGTTTTACGGTATTAAAATCACAATAAAGAAAAAAAAGCATCTTCCCACATTGTATTGCGTTTACAGTATAGGCATCGTGACTAGCTTATGTTCTTGATAGAATGTGACATTGTTGTTTCCTATTTATCATACTAAACTTTTTAAGGTTAGTTTCTTTGCTATTTTCTTGTGCCTTCGAAATGCAGATGTCGACTGCGCTTCGTGTGCTGAAGTGCAAGTTTATGCCAGTTTTCAAACGGCAAACACCCTTTGTCCTTAAAAAGGGAAGTTTAAGTGTTGTGTTAAACATTTGATCTTTCAGTCTCAACCTAAGTAACCTAAAGACCCACACACATCCATGTCCGAGGCAGGATTCGTACCTGCGACCGTAGCAGCGCGGTTCCTGACTGAAGCGCTTGGAACCACTTGGCCACAGCGGCCGGCAGTTACGTTGTAAATTCATTTAAATTTTATTTGATATAAATGTGTGACCAGGTTATGCTGATAAAGTCTTAATTATGATGCTAAATTCAATTACATTTTATTTACTCTGAGGCATTAATAGCAATTTATTGCTGTATTAACTTTCAGTGTTTGAAGCATTCTGTTCGTGTATCCAGAGGTTGTAGCTGGTTGGTACGATCAAGTCAAAAATGTATCTGTGTGACGACCTGATGCTATTTATTCATATTATTAATAACTGTATAAATATTGAACTGGTGACCCAAATTCCATCAGTCGATTCTACCCTTTAATCCCAACTGCCAAGAGCACATATAATCATTCTGGTTTTCATCTTGTGTGGTTATAAATACTACCAAAAGTTACATTGGCTTTACTGACAGACATACGCACTTAGGCTTACAGCCTTATACAGGGTTACTCATAAGTACCTGCATGGTTTCATAAGACGTCCGCACGGAAACTGCAAGACAGAAGAAAGACACAGATGACTGGGTAGAGCAACTCTCCAGGTTTTTAACTCACCTAATGGTCCGCAGCATGGAGACCATTTGTGACGCGACAAACGTCAATACGTGTGTGTAATTCATTGAAGTTACTGTCCTGGAAGCGGCAGGAACAGCAGTCCACTTTGGTAATCTGTCCATTGGATTGCCTATGTGCAAGGTGGGAACTAATTCGGTGCGACAGTGCTGCGTTGATGACTTGGGTACATGTTCTTATATTCCTGTTCCCACGTGGTGCGCTCTGCTACTATGCTACAGCATGTATTATGAATTGAAACTTGTAGAGATGCGCTATCCACTGATATGTGTCATTCTCTGTACGCCTTGTACTTTTCACGAAGTCAGTCGTCTTCTGAAACCTTGGCGGTACTTATGAATAACGCTGTCATTTGAAAAATGAGCTCTGTGATTAGCAACGCAGAAGAAAAATGTTTCATAAACACATAAATCCAATTATAAAGGCAGATCGTAAAAGCCAACAACAAAAAACTTAAACTAGAGCTAAGGCAAGGCAGTTCCTTATCACCATAATTAGTTTATTCCTTAAGAAACCCGACAATGTACCAAAATTCTGTCTCTATTGCACTTTATTTCCTGAAATGGTTAAAGCATTTGGCGTACTGCCATCATCAGATCGAAACCTCAGACAATCTATACATCGTATTACGCCAAAAGGTACGTAATCATACAGAGTATAAGCGTATGCACATGTGCTTATACTCGCCACGATCTTAGTTACAAAACGACGTAACATTACTGGCTTACGTTGTTAAACATAATGACGAAGAAACACTTTTGAGATGAAAGTACGCTCATCAAACCTGTGCGAGCTTACAGTGAATGGGTAAAATGTTCGATAAAAGCTTCAAGAAACTTCTTATCTTAGTAGAGAAAGTTCAGCCAAAAACAAAAAGCTTATTGTCAGTCATAACGGATTCGTTCCTCAACAGCAGAACTTGTTAAATTCTATAAGGATGGCATAAAACTATGTGTTTCATAAACTAAGAACATCACCTTAGGAAGCAACATATTTTGTCCCACGGCTATATTCTGAAAGACATTTTCTGATCTTGGCCATGGTTGTTCCTTTCTTCGCCATACTGCAGAAGTATGATACTGTTCGACACCCAGATTGGTTCTGTGGCTGAAAAAATAAAATATGTGACCATTTCATTTATTGCCTGGAGCTATAAATCGATTTTCTTTTGGTCCTGTTCGTGCACACATTACTGTTGAAAGGCAGTACTACAAATTAAAAGTAAATCTTACTGAAACATATAATCACCATCTGACTGTATGACATGCCTTATTGCACGATCTATATTTCAATCTTAAGCCATTTTCACGCGTTAATAATGTCAAAAATCATCTGACCGAAAATATGTATCTTCCGTTATGTACACCCGATGTTTCTTAAGTAGAAGTGAGAACATTTTTTTGATGTGTTCATTGCCTTGAGACTTGCATGACATATTACAGGATAAGGCTGTGAAGTAAAACGGTGATTTTTGACATTTGTGACACTTGAAAATCACCTAAAGTTGAAATCTGGATTGCGTAATGAGGCATATGGTGGTTATATCTTCCCATAAATCTTATATGAATGTGGCTCCAGATGAAGGAAATATCATAAGATAAAAGTAAATCGACAAGATGACGAAGACTTTTTAAGCTGACACCTCCAGCTTCTCCAGTGCCCTGTCGTGTGGGACATAAATTATGTTCTTTGTCTTCACATAACTGCCGCGCACCCTTCTTCCGTTTCTTCGTGTTCCGTACCATGTTATATCGGCCGTGGGGGCAGAGCGGTTCTAGGCGCTTCAGTCCGGAACCGCGCGACTGCTACAGTCGCAGGTTCGAAATCTGTCTCGGGCATGGACGTGTGTGATGTCCTTAGGTTAGTTAGGTTTAAGTAGTTCTAAGTTCTAGGGGACTGATGACCTCAGATGTTAAGTCCCATAGTGGTTAGAGCCATTTAAATCACACTACGTTATGATCACGCGAAACACATCTAGAAGAAAGAGATGAGAGCAATTTATTAGAAAGCGAGAGGAATAAATATTTTCACCAAGTAATGTTAAATGCTCTATTGCACAATAGGTAATGCTGAGTTTCGCGTTTTTTAACTGATACCCTTCCAGACGTTCACAAATCTCATTAGGTGAAAATATTCGTGTTCTATCTGTTGGCTGCGATACATTTATTGTAATAAACGGGTTTCAAGTGATCCGGGCTGCAGGTTTTTCCTAGGCAATGCAGACGACCTCCCCCTTCAATTATACAGCAGAATTTTGTTTATACAGTATATTCAGCGAGTATCAACAGCTCTACCGTGAAGTGAGCGACAAAGAAAGAAGCAACTGCTGGTGGATTAATAAAGCAAAAGAAGGGACGACAGTAGAGTAGGAATGTCTGTACTGAGCAAGTCGCCAACATCAAACGTTAATGTGATGTGACCACTGGTACAATGCAATTGTTTGTTGTAATTACCTGACATAGTCACCATGGAGACAGCAGTCTGTACACTTGCGTGACGTAGATTTTACTAACAACCTCTATTTGGTCGAAATCACTATGTAGGAATAAGTGAGTACTGGTTTCGACCCCTTAAAAAAAAGACCATCTTCAGTTCAGGATAGAAACATGCGCTGTCAAAAATTGAGAGATTTGGTCAGACACTTTGTCATTACATTGTTAAAATTGTTAAGATAATTTTAGCTTGGAATCGTATTTACAATATACGCATCTGAAGCGTATTGTACAAACTTAGTTGTGATAATTTGCATATTACATAAGATAAAGTCATAATATCCGATCACAGAGTCAGTCAAAGTTTACTAGACCATGGCAGCAAACTGATTGTATACTGTAGATATGAGAGTAAGTTAACATTGCCTTAAGGATATTAGTACTATAATGACAAAGAGTCTGATCAATTCTCTTAATTTAGATGCCACATAGTTCTATACTAATCTGCAAATGACCAATTAAGCGACTGAAACTAGTAATCACTTTTTCTACATTGCGATCTTAGCCAAGTAAAAGTTTTAACAAAATCTACATAATTGCAGTTGTTTGCATGTAGTGCTGCGACCTAAACCTTAATGTTACCCTATTTGTCCTACTTTTACATATATATATTTGTTCAAATGGTTGAAATGGCTCTGAGCACTATGGGACTTAACTTCTCAGGTCATCAGTCCCCTAGAACTTAGAACTACTTAAACCTAACTAACCTAAGGACATTACACACATCCATGCCCGAGGCAGAATTCGAACCTGCGACCGTAGCGGTCGCGCGGTTCCAGACTGCATCGCCTAGAACCGCTCGGCCACTTCGGTCGGCCATATATTTGTTAGTAACAGTTGTGGTGAATGTGATTTCATGTTTTCTCGAAGTGATTGGTTAATGGCGCACTTTCAGGTGTTCCAACGTTTTGTTGATTTCATTGTATGCACAATATTTTTTATGATCTCTTGGTTTTCTTAACCCGAATAAAACAAAGTGTATGGTAATAGCAGCAACAAATCAATATCAGAAACAGGATGAAGGGATGAGAACTGATGATTACAAATATCTAGGAGTAAAAAGCACTCAAGACGGTAAGCAAGATAAGGAAATTAATTCAAGAATAAATGCTGGGAAGATCATTATTGAAACATTAAATGGTATTTTATGGGATCAAGAGATCAAAAAAACAAAAAACCTTCAAAACAATTATTAGAAGATGTGGTGTCACCGCCAGACACCACACTTGCTGGGTGGTAGCCTTTAAATCGGCCGCGGTCCGTTAGTATACGTCGGACCCGCGTGTCGCCACTGTCAGTGATTGCAGACCGAGCGCCACCACACGGCATGTCTAAAGAGTCGTCCTAGCACTCGCCCCAGTTGTACAGCCGACGTTAATAGCAATGGTTCACTGACAAATACGCTCTCATTTGCCGAGACGATAGTTAGCATAGCCTTCAGCTACGTCATTTGCTACGACCTAGCAAGGCTCCATTACCAGTTCATATTCAGTGTAATAATGTCTAAACAAGAGCGATGTTCTCCAATTGTGGATTTAAGTTAAGTATTCCAAGAACTACGTTCTTTTCTTTATAGGATAATTACTTTACCTTGTTCCAGACCTCACGCCAATCTGCGTGAGCTTAACGCGTGCCTTTCGGCTACCTCCGAGTGGCTTGGCTGTCTTGCCACGCCACTACAGAAGAATTATGACATAAAGACCAGAAGCATGGGTAGTTAGTCAGCGGCCTTGCCGCAGTGGTAACTCCGGTTCCCGTCAGATCACCGAAGTGAAGCGCTTTGCTAGCACTTGGTCTTCCATATCCGCCTCCACTGACGCCCATCGTCTGAGGATGACGGGCTATCGGTAGGCTTGTACGGACGGAATATGGCTACCTAAATCTCCATTAATGAAAAGATTGGTGGCAAATCAGATAAACATTTGGAGACCGTCTGCATGACTTCGTGTGGGAGGTTCAGAAATTAAGTCATCCGGAAGAAAATGGATGTCACAAGTTTGCTTATTGATTTCGTGGAAGATAAACAACTCGTATGCACTTGCCACTCGGATGACGGTGGAGAGATTGTCACGACAGATCATGGAATGGGATCCACCAAGACGGAAAGAAAGAGATCACCTTTCAAAAAAATTCAAGGATTTCAGATATTAAGTAGGAGAAGAAATATTGAAGAAAACCTACGGACAGTAAGGCACAAATGGAACATGAAAATCAAAACTGATGTATAATTTTTATTACCGGAAAGTTTAATACACAGCAAAATCTGGAGCAACAAAAATTTTTACAGCCAGTCCAGTCGCCTTCTTCAGGTGCTGAAGTTTTGTTGTTATGTGCTCTCCCTGCCTGGGGTCCAACCAGACTGTACCTCACCGTTATTTACGGCCGTGTTCAATTTCCGGCACCCGCAATGCCCTTAGATGTTTACTTGCCTTTCAGTGACCGCACTATTTCTCCGCGAATCGAATAGTCTCTCAGTATTTTACAGCTCTGAGGTGGCTGGGGAGTTCTTATTAATCTGACTGCCAATACCAAGACATTTAAATTGAAGTTTATATCCCGGTTTATTAGGTACTTACTTCGTTGCGTCTCTGTTTCGTTGATTACGTTGACATAGAAACGTGGCGTTTGCACCACGGTATTGGTATAGCTGTGTTTCGTTTCATGATTTTATTTGATGCAGTACTGACTGACAGCTGATTCGCTTTGTTTGTTTTGTTCGGGTGTGCCTCTGATGTTCCCTGCATCTGTCCTCGATTATTCTAATAGTCTGCCCCACATTACATTCGCAATAAATGCGCTACACAATCGGTTTTCCGAGACACAGTTTGTCTTCAGCATTACCAAGAAGAATTTTTGTCTTAGATGATTCGAGTGAAAATCACTGAATGCCATTGTTTCTGTAGGAGTCTACCGATATTTCCGGAGACTGAGACAGCATAAGGTTGAAAACTGTTTCTTGGCTACCGTTTATCTGTCAGTCTCCACCGCTTCTTCAGGCGTTATTTACGTTGATGGCAACCCCCGCTCAGTTTGTCGATCTGAGTACCCATTTTTTTCGGTACAGTATTCGTAGGTGTTACAAGTATTTACAGAAGTTCTCCTTTGTTGAAAGCGGTGGCACGGGATTTCTTCGCGACGGACTGAGATAACTCGAGATGTGGAGTAGAGCTCAGAGTGCGTGAATTGTGTATCTCTATACACGGTGAGTCATGGATCCATCTGTTATGAGCAAACACTTCTACGTAAGGTAAACTGACGTCTTTTTCAGGTTCCATCCTGAATTTTGTATTTAAAAAATGGTTCAAATGGCTCTGAGCACTATGGGACTCAACATCGGTGGTCATCAGTCCCCTAGAACTTAGAACTACTTAAACCTAACTAACCTAAGGACATCACACACATCCATGCCCGAGGCAGGATTCGAACCTGCGATCGTAGCAGCCACGCGGTTCCGGACTGCGCGCCTAGAACCGCTAGACCACCGCGGCCGGCTTGTATTAAAAAGGGTAAAATTTAAATGCTGCGCTATCCTCTCAAGATTTCGTTCCGTGTGGCAACACTAGAAAAGAATTGTTAACGTGTTGTCGATAGAAGCCCTTTGAACTTGGCGAAATTAAAGCGTTTGTTGCCAGTCTTTCAACAGACGACGTTCATTTGTAGGTATTTCTACATTTCACGCAATTTTCTAACCACCTGTTGACTGAGCCGTTCATCGACTCATGAACATAACGCGATAGAACGCTGCTCACTACTGTATATTTGAACGTCGTAATTTGGCATCGAACGCCGTCGCATCCTGCTAGAACAGGGTTTCCCCAACGATTAAAAGTACGTCGTTCTTTTTTCCGACGCTTTGTAGATACCTTTACAATACAAATACAATACAATACAAATTATGGTTTCTGAGTTATTAATTATAATCTGAAATTGAAATAACCAGTGAATAAAATAAGTTTTCCTCATTTTTAAAAATTTTATTAACCCTCAAAATAAACAAAGTGGTCCAGGATTCTCAAAGTGTTCAGTTGGAGTACCCAGTCGCGGTACAGTTTCTGTTCTTCGCATAGACTAACTAGCAGCACTACAGTTCAAATGCTTCGATGGAGAGAGAGAATGTTTTTCGTGGTGTTGCATGTGAGGTCTGATATCCTTGTCTGCCTTCTCTTGACTCGAGGCTTACGAGCTCGACGCTTCCATCTTTCGGTCCGTTGGAGGAGACACAATCCGTACATTAGATCTGAGGAGACCTCGCTCGCTGCAGCCTGACACGAGGATCTGGTGTCAGACCGATGACAGCTGCGCGCAAAACGCTAACATTTGTCTGCTTCACAGAAAATTTAATTCGTTGAGAAACATTTTAAAAGAAATGTTTTCAGCTTTCCTGTCTACCACAGCAGAGTGACTTGTATGTTTCCGTAGATGGTCACTGCAAAATTGACCTTACCTTTCTTTCTTTCGTTTAACTTGCCAAGCTTCATTTGCTCCTGTAGTGTCGATGCTGTATTGTCTGTCTCTTGTTGTTTCCATTACTTGCATATAGCTCCCGTGCGAGAATGTTAAGAAATTTTATGTGTTAACTTTTGATTGGTTTTGCTTGGATTACGCCCACAAGTTGTTATAGCCTAGGGTTCCGTCACTGCTTATTGCCATTGGGTTTAAGAAGTGCTTCTTTATACGGGTTGATTCAGCTGCCCTACCCTCGGTCTTATGCAGCTCGCAACGTCTTCAAATACCCCAAGCAAGATATCCATATTCTCTCACTCTCTATATGCAAATTATTAGTCCAACAGAGAAAATTAACTGGTCTTTTTTGTGGGAAATTTAATGTAGTTAAATTCTATACTGGATACTTTTTCCCTGGATTCCTCGGTTTTCTCGTTATTGAAGAGAATGCATTCGAACCTTTCTTTCGTATCTTTTTCTTGATTAAATTTCCTACAAAAAGTGCTGTTCATTTTTTCTGTAGGATCACTGTTTGTGATTAGTTAGCAAGACAATACGAAGACCTTGGGCTTGATATTATAAAGCATTGTGGGTTGCATGAAACCTAGAGGTAGGAGCAACTCAATCACCTGTTTACTCACAGGTGAGGCACCCATTCTGTGTTTTGATGTCAGCACAAGTACCTGTTCTATGTTACTTAAAGGTAGTCGCTCTTTTGATTACAGTTGTTGAAGCTGGATGTCTATAATGTTAATAGTTTCTATACTTAACGTTATCTGATATTACGGATTTATAAATTTTTATTCAGCGGTCTGAAAGGTTTTCTTGTAATCATGGCTAAGCTCTAATGAACGAGCTCTGTGTGTAAGCGTCGAATTGTCTGTTATCCCATTTTTTGGTGTTGTGTATATTCAGCTGTTTACATGTTTTATGAGAGTTTCTAAATCTTTAATAACCATATATGACCAGTTAAATGCCCTGGAAAAATCGTAAAATTGCATCATATTACCGGGCGGCGTGTACCGCAAGACTGTCAGTGACAAAGGCTAGCTGCTTGTTGTAGACTGGATGCGTTAATGCGCGTCTTACAACACGTCATTCTGATTCTTATGCACATGCATTAAGGCTGACAGCAATAAAGTTGTGGAAGTTTTATTGTTATCTACAACGAGCAGGACTGACCTCGAGGCAAATAAAATAACTTCGCTCTTTTCTTGAGGGGAGGGTGAGGGGAGATTAAATGTGATTTTACTGGCAGCTCCTCGCTCTCTGCCATACCCTACACAACTGAATGGTCTACGAACAACCTGAATGCTACCGACGTGTTAGCTGTCAGGTCAATTCTTGCATGGTATGTAATAACATCCTAGTCTTAGATTCTTGAGAGACGCCCGGTTGTAACGTTGTTTCTGACATGTTTCTCCACTGAAAATGATGTGGTGCAAGTGCAGCCAAGCGAAGTGTGTCCTTGGAGAGGAGGGATAACAGAATTGTGTTATGCTAATTATAGTACAGTTCTGGACGCAAATGGAAAATGTAAAAGGTGAAACAACCACCTCTCTAAAAAGTAAACGCTCATACGAATTTTGATGGTGTTGAGACAGCAACCAGCCCCAAATTTATTTTCAGTTCCTTTATTCAAAGGGTACCGTTGCCGGTTTCGAATTGTTATGATTCATCTTCAGACGGTTTTCATGCTTTCATTACAACGTCCGAAGATGAATCATAACGATTCGAAACCGGTAACGGTACCCTTTGAATAAGGGAACGGAAAATAAATTTGTGGCTGGCTGCTGTCTCAGCACCATCAACATTTGTCATTACAACCACGGTTTCCAACCATGTCATCATATGACAAAATTGCAACATACGAATTTGATGGTGTTTTCAGTAAAATACTGAAGAATAGTAATTACTGTTCACATTAAAATATACAATATCATCACTGAGGGAAGGTATTTTTCCATAATGACTGAAATATTCACTTCCTAAACCCCTTATTAAACAAGTGATACCAGTGGGGTCAGTCATTATAACATACAATTGCTAATCCTCATTATGAAACAAGTGATAGGAGTGAATTGAGTAATTAGAAACCTGCCTTTAACTGTTTAAAATTTTTGAGAAAGTAGTAGTTTCGTCTTGGTAATAACAATGCACTTGATAAATCACAATTTAGATGTATGATTGTTTGCTCACTGACAAACCGCTTACAAGCTTTTATGAGGACTAAATGCCAAGACAGTCCGCAGTTTCTGTAACGTATCAAAGGCATTTGCGTAAAACACAACACTGAGTTAGTAAAACTGTACTTTTATGACTGTAATTACGTAGATAACAAATTGCTCATGTTGTAGTTAAGAATAGGAATGCAGGAAGTTGTATCACACAATTTAGAAAAATATAGATGTGATATGTTTGTGACTGCGGAAAAAGCTATTAAATTATGTAATACTGAATATTGACTCGATTGTTGCTTCTGATATAAACGACCGATTTAATATACATCAAGCAGAATCAGTTATTTTTAGAGATTACTCAAATAATACACTGAATCCCAATAGACATAAATATGAAAACAAAATTCTAAGTAATGTGTTTTAAAGAATTATTTAGTGGTGTGTTGTAAATGCACCTATCTTAATTCTAAAGAAAGTTAAAAAATAAAAACCTTCAAAATATTTAGTTCGCCACACCAAAAGCAGGTATTTCACAGCGGAGTGCTTGCAGCACAGATGGACTTGTAAACGTTTGTAGTACGTACTTTTTTCTTTTGCATTTTAACGTTGTTATTGTTTTTTGTTGTTGTTGTTGTTGATATTGTGATTTTCAGTCCGAACTGGTTTGATGCAGCTCTCCTTGTTGCTCTATCTTGTGCAAGTCTCTTCATCTTTACACAGCTTCTGCAACTTACGTCCATTTGAACCAGCTTATTGTATTTACGCTTAGGTATTCTTCTACAGTTGTTATCCAGCAATCTTCCCCCACAGTGCTATCTAATGCTGAACTAGTAAAGTCTTCACATGCTTACTATAGCGCAGCATAGTACTGCTAACCTTAGGGGACCGAGACAAGCAAATCAGAAGCCTTCCACATTCAGACTCACACACCTGAAATTTGTCAGCCATAGCTCAGTGATATTTCTGTAATGCTTGTAGATATGCTAAAAGATGGTTGATGTTTCTGTAAAACTTCTTGTTCCCGCTACAAACCACTTAAAGGTATTGAAATAATAAGAGAAATGCTGAGAAAATTGAAAACTATCGAATAAATTTCTTTAAGCATCAAAAAGTGCTGGGAGTACTAAAAGTATCTCAAAGGAGAATTCCGTTAAGAATGTCCAAAAGATAATTGTTCAGTTTGAATTGCAGCTCTCCGGTAACGAGGCAGATGCATCTCGTACATGCATTTAAGTCTGTTCGGCGCAATAAAACACGATTGTAGACTGCGTCAACAATTCCTTGAATGCACGTGTGCAGACGTCAGCAGGTTTCAGCTTGCTGACTAAGCAGGAAGAGAAGTACGAAAAGCAGATCAGGCTCTAGTAGTATTAAGTCATTGATGCTCTTACTGGCCAAGGTACCTGTCCCGTGTGGGTGTGTGATTGAGACACCCTGCGTGCACAGGTACACAGGAGTGATTCTCGCTGGTAGGAGGCAGTGCTACACACCGCTCCGATAGGGTACTCTGTTTCCGTAAATGTACACCGAGTCATCGTAGTGTAGTTATCAGCACTACCGCGAGGAATGCCGTATCACATCGGATAATGCAAGGGCGAATACGGAGTAGCCTAGCGGAGCTATGTCTGGCACTGCCCCCTCCCGGGACCTTCCTTTTAATTTTAACCCCCCCCCCCCCCCCCCCCGGGGCGTACGATCGAAAAGGCCAACCACTGCATGAGCGGTGTGGTACATCTGGTGACGTCACATGTTCAAAATTTGCTATCCACTTTTGGGGTACTACACGACATCTGCAACCCCATGTGTCTTGTATTAAATTACTCGTCCCAGCTGCACCAACGTCACTTCCGAGGTTTTTAGACGTTGCAAGTAGGCTGTTGGGCTGCTGGATGTTAACAGCGCGTAGGGTTGCGCAGTTGGAGGTGAGCCGCCAGCAGTGGTGGATGTGGGGAGTGAGGTGGCGTAGTTTTGAGAGCGGATGATCTGGACAGAGACAGTAAATTTGTAAGACTGGATGTCATGAACTGATGATATATATAATGACTTTTGAACACTATGAAGGTAAATACACTGTTTGTTCTCTATCAAAATCTTTCATTTGTTAACTATGCCTATCAGTAGTTAGTGCCTTCAGTAGTTTGAATCTTTTATTTAGCTAGCAGTATTGGCGCTCTCTGTATTGCAGTAGTTCGAGTAACGAAGATTTTTGCGAGGTAAGAATTCATGAAAGGTATAGGTTATTGTTAATCAGGGCCATTCTTTTGTAGGGATTATTGAAAGTCAGATTGCGTTGCACTAAAAGTATTGTGTGTCATTTTAGTGTTGATCAGAATAGGTAAAGAGCGAAATGCGAAATGTCTGAGTACGTTCAGTTTTGCTCAGCTGTTTGAAAAGCAAATAACGTAGGGGCTTATCAGCACAGTAATTCATTAATTTTTCTAAGGGGACGTTTCATAACGTTAATGAGAATCAACCTGTACAATTCACTCCAACTTCAAAATGTAAGTAATGCGCATTGCTACCAATAATCTCAGTTCTTATGTGTTCTGTACAAGACT
The DNA here is from genome assembly GCF_021461385.2 of Schistocerca piceifrons. NCBI lineage: Eukaryota > Metazoa > Arthropoda > Insecta > Orthoptera > Acrididae > Schistocerca > Schistocerca piceifrons. Next base: position 585,747,440 of record NC_060142.1, on the reverse strand, counting down.
GCTCATATAGCTCAAGAGATTACTCTTCTTCTTGCAGCAACAAAATACAACCCCAATATTGCGGAACACTGTGAAATTTTCAGCTGCAAATTTTTAGTGAAAGATGGTGCTATAGAAGTTCACATACTATGGAGAACATCGCTGAAGATACTGGAATCTTCCAAAACTCAAGAAGGAAGGAGTAGCCTGAATGCTAAAGTTAATCAGTGAATAACGTACTATAGATTTAGAGCAGTTGTATTTGAATTTCTTATATAAAGTCTAGACTGAAAAGAAAAACTGCAAACAAATTGACCATTTTCTCAGCGAACGACAGGAATGGAACTTAGTGACTTTTTACGATAAAAAACTGGAAATGATTAATGTTTTAATTTGTTTCTAAGGTAGTCATCGTAAATGCACTGCGTGCCATTTATATGCATTGGAACCTTAATCAAAGAAATTGGCTCAGTACTTATCTCCCCACAAAAAGTCAGCACACCTTCTTACTCGTTACGAGAAACAAATGGCGAACTAACAGCAAAACGGTGCTAACCAACTCGTTAAGCCTAGCAAGGAATTTAGTGGCAGCGCAATAAATCGTGAAGATCTTTTAATTCCGTATTAGGCAGCGAGCAGTTTCCCCTTTCCACCGATAGAAACGAAACTGCTGGCGTCCTAATAAGTCACGCAGAACGGCTTCGCGGCTAAGTGGGACACACTTAACCCCGGCCAGGCACAGCGCACAAGGGGCCCCCTCGTACTTTCACCGTGACGCAATGATAAACACGCCGAGTTGGCCGGACTATTGAATTTGAGCCGGCATGAACCTCCGTTGTGCAACAAATGAGAACCGGATAAACATCGGCCCCACACGGCCAGATCCTTCTCTTTTTTGCGGCGTCTTCCGCGCTGCGCCCGCTCGCAGCTCGGCAATTACACGATCGGCCGTCCCGCCGCCTGTTTCGCGCGTGCACCTGCGTGCAGTGATACATCACGACCGCGTTTCAAAACACGGTTCTGCGGCGAGTCCTCCTCCTCCGCCGCCGATCTTCTCCGCCGATAGCGCAGTCCGCGTGCGTCCGCCTCGGACTCCGTGCGGTCGTGTCCCGGCCGGGCTGCAAGCAGGAACCGCTCTAATGAGTAATTAGCGTCCGTGCACAATGCACGCATTAATCAACTTCAGCGGTGCGGTGTCGGCCGCCGTCGCCGTCCCCTGTCGCTGCCAGCTCGCGGTCCCGCACGGCGAAATAATTGCCGGACAGAAAGGCGGTCGCGCGCGTGTCAAAACACCCGGCAATTAGCGGAAAGCCGCTTATCTGGAGCACGCACGCCGGGAACCGCTTTGTGCCGGCCGGCGCACGAACCACGCCGCCGCGCTGGTGCCGGACCGGAGCACACACTCCAGGCCTGTCTTTCCTGGCGGTCGTTCTGCTGACATTTTCGCTTCGCACAACACTCCACTGTTCTCCTTACTCCTCGATTTGACCGGCCAGTTTACGAACCGCATCTTGGTGACGCCAGAGGGACGATCAGACGGCTTGGATGACGTGGTGCATCAACGATGTGTTTCGTCGTAAAGTCAAGCACCGGCATGCCAGTCGGGAACGACAGAGCGCAGAAGTTTGTGGGAAGGGGTCAGCCAATAGTACGCTGGTCGACCCCCTTCCAGGACGACAACGCGACAGCAGAGACCCCTATGTGAAGAGGTGTGAGGAATACACAAGCGCCACTCCTCGACATGTGGCGGCCCAGTTCAATAGCTGCTTCAAAATTAGTGACTTGGATAGCAGCGTTAACGTTAGGCACTTCGATAGCAGTTCAGGAAAGACTTTCGTCAGTTTGAGATCAACAGTCACTGCAAAGACTGATTATTTTGAATGTCGCCCTTTGCCTGTGCCAAATCTGTGTAACTTTCAAACTTAAGTATTGTATTTGATTAATTGTAATAAAATTCATTAGTACGAGTTGTTTGATGGTTTGTCTAGCGAACCGAGTAGGTGCCGGCACGGTAACTCAGCGTGTTCGGTCAGAGGGTTAGCTGCCCTCTGTAATAGAGAACCTGAGTTAATGGATCAACGGCGAACTGAAACGGGTGTCTTGCGACGTCCACCGCGAGCAGATGCAACGAACGAAAACGAACAAAATGAGAAAAAAAAAGTAGGCAGCGTTTCTCGACACAACATGATCAAGGATGGTGGACGCCATGGCACCCCCTCCCCCACCCCCTCCTGACAACAACAGAAACGTTTGTAATTTTAGTTATATCGATTTACAGCGGACTTCAAGGCCTAAAGTGTCTCTAAAATTGCAAAGCACTTTGGAAACCACAAGCTACGTTTAACTTCACCCCGTCCCTAAACCTCAATCGATCACCTAGTGTGCTGCTAAGTGAAAATGATGTCCGTCCCCGGTAGCTGAGTGGTCGCCGGCACGGTAGCTCAGCGTGTTCGGTCAGAGGATTTAGCTACCCTCTGTAATAAAAAAACCTAGTAAACGGTTCAACGAACAACTTGAACGACTGTCTTCGGATGTCCGCCACGAACAAATTCAACGACCAATATAGAACAAAATGAGGATAAAAAAAAAAGTGGTCAACGCGACAGAATGTCAATTCTAAGGGCCCGGGTTCGATACCCGGCTGAGACGGAGATTTTTCCCCGCTGAGGGACTGGGTGTTGTGTTGTCCTAATCATCATCATTTCATCCCCATCGACGCTCAAGTCGCCGAAGTGGCGTCAAATCGAAAGACTTGCGCCCGGCGAACGGTCTACCCGACGGGAGGCCCTAGTCACACGACATTTACATTTAGTGATAATGCTAAAACCTCGTTGTCGAGCGAGTTCAAGATGTTGTCATTTAACAAGGAAACTCGCCAAACAGCCGTGCATTTGGGGTTTTATTTTATTTCAGCAATTTACTATGCAATCTTCAGGCCCCATATGCATCTCTCAAAAATAATCGATGTTGTCATACTAGGACCATATGTTTCTGGATGTCATGAATTTGTAGTTCAACTGCTTCCGTCGTAGACTCGACTGCACCGTACAGCCGCAGCCAACGTTTGCAGAGTGGGTGAACCACAATTTGAAATCACCGCTTATCATATTTCATTCGAAGCCTCGGACTCGGTGGGACAGTCGACAGGGTGGCTGACTGTTGCGTTGAATACTCTGAGCCATGAGGCTAATCGATCTTCACCTCCTGGTGTCATCTTTGCCTTCCTTGTTAATTCACCAAGGTCAAATGTCTGTTCTATCAACTACATACTGTCCACTGATGATAGTCCTGGAACTGTGACGAAGATCTGGGAGGCCGCTAGGAACAATATCCTACGTGTGTATAGAAGGAAGGCAGCGAGTCACAGCAAGGGTAGGCGTCGCACCACTCTGCTCGTTGGTTGTCAGGTTTATTCGAAAAATCTTTGGGCACAGAGTAAGGGTGGTGATAAAACTACACGTAAAATAATACCGCGTTTTTTCGAGTCCCTGTGAAGTGACCAAGCTTCTTCCCCAATTTACGTTCCTGGTTTGTGGAAATTCCGGCGGTAAATCGATAAGGGAACACATTACCCAACTGAATGCGGTAAGCAACCAGGGTGTGGGGGAGCGGTCGAGTAATGGTCCCACGATCTCCTACCCGAAAGCGTCGGTTTAAAGGGAGTGGGGATTTCTGTGCCGTGCGCGCAGCCCTCGCGAAAGTTATTTTGTATTTTCCCGACTTTGTGCCCCTCTGGTGGAGTCGACAGTGGTATCGATTCTCTTTGCCAGAGAGTAACTTGTCGTGTGAAGGTGGTCCGCTGGGCTGTGTTTGCGGGTCAGCGAAGAGGGTTTGCGTTAGCAGCGGTACAAGGAAGGTAGCGAGACAAGCCGGTGCTGGGAACAGGCCCGTTTATGTATCGGAAAACGTCTTGTCAGGACCTGGAGTGTGAGCACTGCCTTGTTGGGGTTGAAGGCCGTTTGGAAAGAACCACCGCTTCTGGATTCAAGCGTTCGGTGGTCGCACTGCGCTGGTGTTCGCAGACGAGTAGATAGTGAAGGGTGTCTACGCTTTGGGATCCTGTGTCGGTTGTCCGGAAAAGACGGTCGGTCAGAGCAAAACTGAAAGGTCTGCATTTACGAACGAGTACTTAATCACTCCGTGCGAAGCTGAGTAGTTGTACTATTGCATAGCGGGTGATTTGTTTATTTTACCTGTTCTTGCTGCGAAAATCATCATTGAGTCTGTCCTTGTGGCCTCCATTTGTGTTGTGTGTAAGTTGGGACCGGTAGTAATTGATTTATGTTACAGAGTTTATCATGTCAGTTTAATGGTTTGCACAACGTATCGCCAAGAAGTGGACGCAGGACTGAACTTTGAAATGAAATTTGACTGCAGGCTTATGGCGCTGTAAACTCACTGAGGTGGCCATGATGAATTCTAATACTGCGAATGAACCTTTGGGTTAAATGATCACATTTTGTAATACATGAATTCGTGTGTCCTTATTTGGTGTTCATCTGATGCCACTCGGCGCCTAAAGTTGTTTTGAAATTGTGTGGTACTTCCGCACAGTGCTTGCGTAAATCTTAAATTGTGCGACGAGTGAAATTGGTGTGCGTAAAGCTTGTGAACAGGGGTCCCGCTGTAATTGTTATTGAGCATTTTAAGTTCTGTTGCCAAATTGATTCCATGCGAAGATTGTTCTGGAATTTCAATTGATGTCAATTTATCACAATGAATTTTGCTTAAGGATTGGTTCAAATGCCTCTGAGAACTATGGGTCTTAACTTCTGTGGTCATCAGTCCCCTAGAACTTAGAACTACTTAAACCTAACTAACCTAAGGACATCACACACATCCATGCCCGAGGCAGGATTCGAACCTGCGACCGGAGCGGTCGCGCGGTTGCAGACTGTAGCGCCTAGAACCGCTCGGCCACACGGTCCGGCTTTCCTTAATGATGCGATTGTAAGATAACTTTAGGGATTTAAATTTTGATGTCAGGTAGTTACTTAGTTTCATCTGAAACTTTCAGTTGATATCGTTGTAATTGTCTCGAGCTTAAATATGACAAGATTGTATCACCACTGTTTGCTAGCACTATTGAATAAGGTTAATATTAATAAAATGTGTTGTAATGGTTACCTATTAAAAAACAGGGGTTTGGGCAACATGTGTTTTCTGCAAACGTTGACCAGGATTTTCTTGTTGATGCATTTGTTTTAAAAACGTACCGGAATTAATGTTATCCCGGCACCTTACCACTTCGTACAGCTCCTGCCATGCCAGCAACCTGCCACGCTGGCCACGGACCTACGGCGCCTAGGTTTAGCACAAGGTTCTTCACACAGTTGCTCCAATAGCGGCCTGACCACGTGGATGGGCTTTCAGACTGACAGGGAACGTTTGAGACAGACGGAAGTGCACTTTCGCAAGCTGCCGTACCTGCTGTCAACTACAAATCCGACATCATTCGTGAGCCTGCAGATAGAATTGTCGAACCACAGGTAACTGAATAAGGGAAGACAGAAAAGAAACACTCACCCACACAAATAAAAAATCGGCCAGATGGAGTAGAACTCGCGCACTAACGATTCCGTACAAATTTATATATGTATATAGACAGTTTATACATTCTTGGATTGAAGGGTATTCACGATTTTTGCTCGCTATTGACTTTGATACTGGCAACATATCGGTTACAGGGATTCTAATGCTTTCCAAAACGTTTTAATTTCAAGTTTGAAGTCGTTTGACAAAAGAATGTTTTGTGATGTAATTGCAGATTAACAATTTTCTGATACTGTTCCTTTACTTCTATTATGAAGCCTTTCTTCTTGCCAAATTTCATTGTTCTACGTTAAAAAAAGGTTCCTTATACGTTTTGATGAGTGAGTTTTCGAGTATCAAAATACGTGAGTTATTGATTCCATTGACTTATAAGCTTAAAAGTTTTGCAACGCCAAGGAACCACAGACCTTAGTATGTGACATAAATTTGAACTTGATACTATTCTTTCCCGAGAAAAACAACTAAGAGAACCTATAAGGATCCCATTTTTACAGATTGAGGTGCGGAACCAGAAAAGTAACATAAAGGCTATCTTTCCAGACGTAGTTCGAAACGACTGAAGGAAACAGAATTCCCTTCGTTTGCACGCTAGCATACCTATGGTATGTAATCAAGGTGGGTGCACACGCACATTGGATATCGTGTAAATTATAACGTTCCCGATGTTGAGGCACATTTGGTATTATTAGACTTCTCAAATAAATTTTTCGGAAGAACGCCTTTAAGAGCTGTATTTCTCTGAAATACAGTTTATTGGGCATAATGGTGTCCGCTTCCGTAGCTGAGTGGTTATCGTATCTGGCTGTTATGTGGAGGACCCAATTTCTCTTCCCGGTACTGCCGGCTATGTTTCCTTGGTGGGATGACTGGAGCGGGGAAACGCTCTGCATCATGATGTCCGTTGATGAGCTACTTGAGTGAGAACCAGCGGCTACGAGGTCAAGGAAGCTGGCAACGACTGGGACAGCGGTGTGCTGATCCCATGTCTTTCCATACCACATCTGCATGACACCATTGGCAGAGGATGACATGGCGGTCGGTCGGACTCGATCGACTCATCAGAGTTACAACGCGTAGCTTTGCTTTTTGCTCTTGCTTGGGCTGTATTGTAAAACAATGTAGTAAAAAGTGATGTAAGCAAATTATTATTATATTGAAAAACATAAATTACTGAAACATTTAATGTATTTTTATTGTTATTACTATTTTAAGCATCTGTTCTACGTAAAATATGAGCATAATGGGAGATTACATTTCTGGGGCAGGATGGGGGGAGGATTACAGTAACAATAGGTGACCGTCCACTCTTTCCATCCAGAACCGAATCTTAGATTCACTCCTGTGTACGCGATCGTACAACATCTCCAATACTTCTTAATAACATTCAATAACCCAAAAATAAAAATAAAACAAATTCTAAGCATAAGCTGTGACGAGTGACTAAATTAGGAATTGTGGCAGAATGAAGGAAATCTCTCTCTAGGCTACATGTTATCCGGTCTATAGGTCTAAAAAGCCTTTACTGCTGTGGTGATGTTCAGCGGGGTACAAACAGTGACAACTCCAGACTACTCGGGATTGCTGTGAATGTTTGTGTATGATGTGTGTGTACGCTCGGTTAATCCTTCCTGTGCCCCTCAAGGGACGCGCGTAACCTCGCACACTCAAAACCGCACGAAAATGCATTATATTTTCTGTCTTTGCCTTACCAATGTTCCTCTTTTAGTCCTCAAATGTTCAAATGTGTGTGAATTCCTAAGGGACCAAACTGCTCAGGTCATCGGTCCATAGACTTACACACTACTTAAACTAACTTATGCTGAGAACAACACACACACACCCATGCTTTAGTCCTCTAAAAGATGATTATTCAAATGTCTTCAGCGGTATAGCGTGCAGTTTTTGAATACGAATGGCGTATACCACTATTTTTGGGGTGAGCTGTTTGCATTCTAAGCATATTTTCGTGCTGTTTTAAGCGTTCGAGGCCACGCAGTTCTCTTGTCAGTTATCCTGGACGTGACCTGACATCCACCGGCTTCGTTTACTTCATCGGTTTTTTTTTAGTCACTGGTGTTCTCAATAATTCTCCTCAAGTGATAAGCACCTATCACAATTCCATAACTGCGACACCAGATGGGATTACTACAGCTTGCGGTTTATACCTGTTGATAACACTAACTCTGTCTCCAAGTGCTTCATCATTTCACCAATACTCAGAAACTTGCGTCTTACCCAAACCACTGTGTCCTCCAGAGGATTATCGACTAGCCTTCACAGCTGTTTCCCGCCAGTGCAACAGGGAACCACTGCCTGTGTTACACGTAGACCATTCACACTTTCCTCATGCCTCCCCATTTCTCTATCCTTCCTTCCATCTCTCCTGTTACTCTTACCCTACACTGAGGTATCAAAGTTCATTAGATACCCCCAAATATTGTGTCGGACCTCTTTTTGCCCGATGCGGTGCAGCAACGCAACAAGTCGTTAGAAGTCCCCTGCAGAACTGTTGAGTCATGCTGCCCCTATAGCATTATATAATTGCTAAAGAGTTGTCAGTATAGGCTCAAATGGTTCAAATGGCTCTGAGCACTATGCGACTTAACTTCTGAGGTCATCAGTCGCCTAGAACTTAGAACTAATTAAACCTAACTAACCTAAGGACATCACACACATCCATGCCCGAGGCAGGATTCGATCCTGCGACCGTAGTGGTCGCTCGGCTCCAGACTGTAGCGCCTAGAACCACACGGCCACTCCGGCCGGCTGTCAGTAAGGATTTTGTATACGAACTGGCCTCTATATTATGTCCCGTAAATATTCGATGGGATTCATGTCGGCCGAACTGTGTGGCCAAATCAATCTCTCGGATTGTCCAGAATGTTCTTCAGTTGCGAACAACTGTGGTGCAGTGACATGGGGGACTGTCATCCATGAAAATACCATCGTTCTTTGGGAACATTACGTCCGTGAATCGCAGTAAATTGTACCTAAATATCCGGACATAACCATTTCTAGTCAGTCACCAATGTAAACACAGCCCACACCGTTATGGAGACACCCCAGTTTGCATGGTGTTTTGCTGGCAGCTTGAGTCCACGGCGTCGTGGGGTCTCCAGCACACTCAGGCGCTACTATCAGTTCTTACCAGCTGAATTTAGGACTCATCTACCCAACCTACTCTTTTCTAGTCATCTAGGATCAAACCAATAAAGCCAGGAGACCAGCAGAGGCGCTACTGCCGATATCGTGGTGTTAGAAAAGGCAATCGCGTTTTTCCTCTGTTGCCATATCCGATTAACGCCAAATTTCGCGGCACTGTAGAAACGAATACTTTCGTCGTATGTCCCACGTTGATTTCTGCTGTCATTTCACGCATTGTTGCCTGTCTTGTATCACTGACAACTCATAATCATGTCGGAAAGCCTTTCATGAGTCACCTCAGTGCAAATAACAGCTCGACCGATACACCGCCCTTTTTTATGTTATGTACACGATACTACCACGATATGTATATGTGCATGTCGCTTTTCTCTCGCTAGTGTAGAACACCAGCGCCAACGATGTATCGCAGTCTCTCGAGAAGTCCGCAATAAAGAACGTTGTGTTGCTAAAAGAGATAACACACAGGAGTTTTTGTTTTATTAATCAAGTTGTCTGCCGAAGTAATTTTAGTTGTCTTCTTATAAACACTGTTCCAAAACTGGACCGTGCCAACTATCAGGTTTCTTGCGAAATTTCATCCGTGTTCCTCACTGAACAATGTTCCGCTACCGCGAATTTTCAGGCTGCTGTAGCCTCAAGTCAAGTCTGTTCCACGCAACTGTCCTCATCTATGCGAATCGACCGGTCGATTTGGATATTCCCACTCTGACAGGGAATTTTGAATATCCCACATCATCCTTCACAGAGCCGGGTCGTGCCCTGATCTTCGCACGTTAGCGTAAAACACTCCTCATGTCAAATTTCCTCAGTGTCCTCCCCCTGCATAAGGAGTAAAGACCACAGATCTGTGGTCATCTTCATGCACTCCTAGGGGCGGTCCAGACTCTATAGCCCAACGAATCTGCTTCTCGGAATGATCATTTTCCTTACGCGCAGGTTTCAAATGCGTGCGCGATTTCCTGTGTTAGGCTTTCAGCATCGGATATAACGTATGCTCTGTTTGATACGGCCCTAAGAATGCCACTGCGGTGGTTCGGTGGGTGGTAAGTGACAATTGCCAAATTAAACACAGCAGAGCCGAGGCGCTTTTTCGAATACCCGAAAAAATGAAATGTGTTACACGAGAGTTAATGACTCCAAAGGAAAGCCAAAACAAATTTTGAAGTAGGCGCAACATATTCGAGCTGGTTTACGCGCCACATACCACAGCGTTGTGCAGCGCTGCGTTGCAAATCACGCTGAGGAGCACGTTCCGTGGCATATGAGCTTGTTACTGAGCGTACACCAACTAAGTTGGGAACCTCGTGTGGCATGCTCCACAATGATAAACACGTTGCTTGTGAGGACGGCATAAGAGTGCGTGCATTTCTCTCGCAACCGTGACACCACGGAATCTCCAAAGACCGACGAGGAAAAACGTTACAGACTTCTTCGGTACAGCTGCCATCCTTTCCACTGGATTATGTTCTGCCAGTCTCTGTTTCATTTTCCATACAGCCATAAGTATGTTTTGTACTACTGTGTGTTCCTAGGTCAGTTTATTTACGTATTTGCTTTCCACTCTGTCCTAATCAGTCCCAGCATGCACCTCACCGTTGCCCGCCGAGTGACCCCGTTCTTACACAATTTTCGCATTAGCTGTCCATATACCACAACCATCGTTCAAAACAGTTAACACACAGGGAATATAAAGCTTACGTTTCAAATAAATTTCGGAATCTTAGTTTTGAAAACTCAGCTTACAGACGTATTGGTAATTCATACTTAAGGGTTCCTTCTCTAACTTAGTTCCAGATTTGAAAGTGGTCTATACTGTTTTACCCACTTCTAAATACCGATAGTTCTTTTATCGTATTTGTAATCCAATGTATTTTCTATGCGTTTGGTGACATTTTAAGCGACTACCTTGCACATTACGGATTGTAAGTTAACGGATCCATTATTATTCACGTCTTATCTGTCTACTTTCCTGTGAGGGGTAACAGTTTCAGCATTGCTCCAGTTTTGCGGAAGTGATCTCTATCTCAGGCATTCTGTTAGTAGTTTTACGATATTCTTTTCTTTTCAATATCTTCCAGGTGTCATGATTGATCGACTAGTATTTTTAAACTTAGACGAATGAAAATAACTTCCTAAATGTTGAATCAGGAATAAAACTTGTACGTTACTGGCCAGAGCTGTACTCAATTAATTTGACTCATACAGAAAAAATTATTTAAGGGGGAACGTATGCGAAGTTGCAATACTTTGAAAAAGTCTTATAAAATCCTAATTTTTCAGGTCAGTGTAACTAAATGAGGCACAGTTTTAAGGAATGTTACAAGGATACACCCATAGATTTTCATGCTTATTGAATCAGTATGTTTTTAATTTTAATCAACTGAAATTTTGTCAACAGGTTGAATACAAATGTTCCTCTCCTGAAAAATCTGTCAGAACGAAATTAATGTATTTTCCTACAAAGTTTGATGTAACATAATTACGGTGGAACAGAATATTGATACCTTCTTTTCCTTGATTTTTACAAATTTCTGTGCAAAAATATCAAATTTTAGCGCTTTTGTTTTACATGAGTTCCTTACTAGTGCAGTAAATGAGAATACCTTCCACAGCATGTTTCACTGTAGTATTCACTAATTTCGAGGCAAATTTGAGTACTATATTGTCAATGGTTTGTGAGGGAAAGGTACATAAAGTTGCCAAAATGCGAGTTACGAGAAACCTGAATCAAAGATTTGACAATGTTTGTATTAGTCCTTACCTTACTTGAGTGAACTAGTGCAAACCATAAGCATTCCCCTCTTAATCCTCAAGCAGTCTTTTATATGCTTGTGCTCTTAGGTGACCCTGATTTTCAAACCGAGTAATAATGTCAGCTCCATAAATTCTCCTGTTATCGATTTCCTTCAAAATCGACAGTGTGAAAGACCCGAGAAAACCAACTAATCGAAATTCCACGACCATAATACGTCCAGATTATGGTTTTAATTTAGTCTGACAGTTAACACAAATAATAGGGATGATCAAAAGCTACGCTGAACCCACACAGGAGTTCCACAACGTGCTTCCCATAAAGTTGCTTACGACAAGTCTATTGCGCTAGTAAGTTGGTATCGTCAAAAAACTCGGCATTCACTATCTCCTTTTACATAACAGGTTCGCCTCTCGAAACGTGTACAAGAACAACGAAGGTTTTCGTTATAGATCCAAAGCACGGCCTATCTGAGGCGGCCGCAACCAGTCTACTGTATCTCAGTTCAGCAAACAAGTGTGCGCTGGCACGGAGAGCTATACATGCTTTTCCGCAACGGAAGATGAAGTCGCAATCCCCGACCAGTTTCACGGAGAAAACAAACTAACGTACGTGTGTCTCTGGCGAAAGACTTTCCTGCCTCAGGTATGTCGATAGTGTTACGGTATCTTTGGTTCAACAAATACTTTGCGTGCTGAAGACTGGCGTAGTACTACCAGCATGATGAACATACTGTATATGTAGGCAGCTCAGCCAACTTCCATCATTTCTGCTCAAATGTCCCTACATTATTACCGGATTTCAACAAGAGTTTCCTTATATATAGTGTACACGTAGTCGAGAAGACTAACACCACTGACATTTATCATTTTTTGTATTTGAAGTTACATTATAGATCCAAAGGTGTTATATAGAGACGATCAAAGATATAACTTCCGTACTCCGATATAATAGAAATCATAATCCATAATACTTCACCGATTCCTTTCCTCCAGGTGCCTTTACTTTCTTCATACCTGGAATGGCTTTGCAAATATCATGTGGTATTCACAGCCGCATGTAATTATTATTTGTCTGCGTTTCTGATACCTCGCTTGAACTACGTAATCTTTTGAAGAAAATTCGAATTTTACTTACTGGGATCCTCCAAAGGAATAAACTGAAGGTTTTAGGGTATAAACTGAAGGTTTTAGAGTTTTAAGATGATATTGTGATCATTGGAAAAACTAAAACAGAGATTTGACAGTTATTATTTGTGGAGCTCGTAGAAGCAGCGTCCAAACTCGGCCTGAAATTAAACGATCAGAAAAAAACACATGGCAGTTCAAAGACGCAGAGATGAACAAGACAACCAATCGTATCTAATAATCGAGAAACATAGATTCGAACGCGTCGAACAGTTCAAATTTCTGGTCGCAGGGATGGACGGACAAGATCAGAGCCAAGCAAAAGTGAAAATGAGACTCCAAAATGCTAACATAGCATTTTAGTGCATACAAAAACTTCCAGGGTCTATAACACTAACATGAAAAATTGAAATGAAGCTATATAGCACAATCGTCAGACCAGCCCTAACCTGTGGAGTTCAATTAAAATGTAAGAACACCAGTTAAAATTACTGGTATTCGAAAATAAAGTTTATAGGAAAATCTTTGGTCCATACTACGATTATGGATCGCAAAGCTGGAAGAGAAGGCATAATACAAAAATCTGTAGGCTATCACAACAAGTAACAATAGTGGCCATAATAGATCCAGGAGGGTTCAGTGGGCAGGCCATCTGACGAGAATAAAAGAGGATCAGGTGGTTTCCAGAACGTTCGTGGATAATTTATTTGGTAAAAGATCAAGGACAAGACCGAGGAGTACATGGAAAAATGAAATTAATTTATTAATTAATGCAACAAGATGGCCGTAAGTAATGGACAGGAAGCAATGTAACGTAGAAGGATTTAAAGTAAATGTTGAGATCGGCGCGGGAGCTCCGAGTCCCTAAGAAGAAGAAGGTATTAATTACTGTGCCTTCTGTGCTGACGAAATGTAATGTCCACCTTCCATCGGCTCACGTTTAGTTTCCTTGGCAGTCTTGACCTAACCTTTTTTTTTTCTCTCTTTTACCAATTTTTCACTGCGCTTTGTTACATCCTTTCGACAACATTCCGAATATTGTAGTTTAGTTTCATTCAACATATTCTGTTATGTTCCTGTCTTCGATTTGTTGAAATTCTTCCCTTCTCCTTTGAAGTTGCCTTGCTCCATTTGAGATTTTCTTTTCTTTTGATTTCTTGGTATCTACCATATCTTTTATACTTTAAGACGCTTGGGAAGCAATTTTTACTGGGAAAAATTATGTTGTAAAGCATATGTCAATAATTAATTTGAACAGTTCCATCATTCAAGAACACTGACCTTATACAAAAGCGACAATTAAGTTACTGAATCTTTCCATGGAGATGTTTACTACAGTGAATGTTACTCGTTTTATTGGTCAACGTCCCCTATTGCCACAGTATTTTTGTGTAATCATCAGTCCTACGCATCATGTGAAGTAACTAACGATTGTAAAGCTCTGACTGTTGTATCCGCTTCGTAAGGCGACTCTTGCTTTATTTGCATAGCGGCAAGAAACTGTTCACAATCTGGCAGTGAGATCAGACTGTTACCGTGTACAGTTACGTACGCACTCGCTGGCCAGGGAGCACGTTTCCCTTCGCGGCTAGCGTTCGTAACCTCGCGCCAGACTCCGGAGAACTCCGCTGCCGAAACGAGGTGTTCGGCGCTGCTCCGTGCAGCGTGCGCCGTGTTTTCGACGTGTTCGTGCGGTTGCGGCGGAAAATCGACCCGTGTTTTGCGCCCAGAACGAGGTATTCATTTCGCGGTAAGACGTGCGAAGGCAGAAGTGCCGTGTTCATCAGGCCAGAAAATTGGTTACCTTGTCCAAGTACGAAACTAATTTAGACGCCGAGAAAAGAAGAAAATGCGAACGCCAATGTGGTCCAGCGTACGCAGGTAGCAGGCCTGAGCGACGACGATCTGACCGGGTACTCAAATAGGAAATGAGAGGTCGTTTCTGGCGCGGGCGTCTGATCCTCCCCCTCTCTCCCCCGCATCCCTCCCCACCCCCCCAATCCCCTGGAGTGGCCTGTCGTCACGTATCAACTGCTAGCAGAGACAGTATCCACAGTAGCTGTCTTTCTGTAGCATGTTTGCTGTCGTGCATTTGTGAACATAAGAGCTTTCGTAACAACGTCATTCCCTTTGCGGAGACGGTGACTGACTTATTTTTCATTTTTTTTAGACTCAGTCAATTTTTTGCCATACCGTCATAGCCTGTTTTGGCCTTCAAAAGCCGTCTTCAGATGCGATGGGCGGCATTTGATGAGCAAGTGTTCATGCATTGTCAACGTTGAGATGGTCTTTGAAGGCCGAAACCGGTTATGATTGTATTACAAAAACGCGATTGGGTCAAAAATAAAAAATAAATAAAAGTTTTTGTTCTACGGATGTAAATGAGATACAGGAGCCACTAATTACAGAATAGAAGGCAGCTGCAGCATTCAAAATACAGTTAAGAAAAACGTTGTGCACACGGAGATCTAAATCTGTTATACAAGTTGAAGATGGGTCAACGCCTGAAACGCGTTCTTGCAGTTAATAAAGCTATCAAAAGAAAAAAAAAAAGGTTGTGACAGTTCGAGTAGTCTACAGCAAGCCCGAGTATGCAGAGCTGACCAGTGGGAGAAAGGGGGGTGAGGCGATTGGAGAGGACAAAATGGTGACTATATTGAATAAAATAAGATGGATATTATATTTTTCGGAAAATTCATTATAAACCTTATAAAATTTACAAAATGAAACCACTCCATAACATGAGACGAATTCATTGCGGTTTAAAGTGCGATTTTGAGGTCAGTTTTAAGAATTTTAGAATTATTTGCAATTTTGAATAGTATTCTAGAAATCAGAGATTAATCAGAATTAAACCATTAGAATGAACACATAATATGTGTTATCAAATTAAAGCTGACAACCTCATCAAACACTAAAACACTCTAAATTTCGACTCCTGCATCTGTATGAAAAGTTGCAAAGAATTTTATATAATATACACTACTGGCCATTGAAATTGCTACACCACGAAGATGATTTGCTACAGACGCGAAATTTAACCGACAGGAAGAAGATGCTGTGATATGCAAATGATTAGCTTTTGAGAGCATTCACACAATGTTGGTGCCGGTGATGACACCTACAACGTGCTGACATGAGGAAAGTATCCAACCGATTTCTCATACACAAACAGCAGTTGACCGGCGTTGCCTGGTGAACATTGTTGTGATGCCTCGTGTAAGGAGTAGAAATGCGTACCATCACGTTTCCGACTTCGATAAAGGTCGGATTGTAGCCTATCGCGATTTCGGTTTATCGTATCGCGACATTGCTGCTCGCGTTGGTCGAGATCCAATGACTGTTAGCAGAATATGGAATCGGTGGGTTCAGGAGGGTAATACGGAACGCCGTGCTGGACCCCAACGGCCTCGTATCACTAGCAGTCGAGATGACAGGCATATTATCCGCATGGCTGTAACAGATCGTGCAGCCACGTCTCGATCCCTCAGTCAACAGATAGGGACGTTTGCAAGACAACAACCATCTGCACGAACAGTTCGACGAAATTTGCAGCAGTTTGGAGACCCTGGCTGCGGTTCCCCTTGACGCTGCATTATAGACAGGAGCACCTGCAATGGTGTACTCAACGACGAACCTGGGTACACGAATGGCAAAACGTAATTTTTTCGGATGAATCCAGGTTCTGTTTACAGAATCATGATGGTCGCATCCGTGTTTCGCGATATCGCGGTGAACACACATTGGAAGCGTGTATTCGTCATCGCCATACTGGCTTATCACCCGGCGTGATTGTATGAGGTGCCACTGGTTACACGCCTCGGACACCTCTTGTTCGCATTGACGGCACTTTGAACAGTGTACGATACATTTCAGATGTGTTGTGTTACGACCCGTGGCTCTACCCTTCATTCGATCCCTGCGAAAGCCTACATTTCAGCAGGATAATGCACGACTGCATGTTGCAGATCCTGTACGGGCCTTTCTGGATACAGAAAATGTTCAACTGCTGCCCTGGCCAGCACATTTTCCAGATCTCTCACCAATTGAAAACTTCTGGTCAATAGTGGCCGAGCAACTGGATGGTCACAATACGCCACTTACTACTCTTGATGAACTGTGGTATCGTGTTGAATCTGCATGGGCAGCTGTACCTGTACACGCCATCCGAGCTCTGTTTGACTCAATGCCCAGGCGTATCAAGGCGTTGTATTAAATTTTAATGGATGTGCAAATAATAAAAAGTAAAACATTTGCACGGAGGAACATGTATTTAGAGGGTAGAAGGACGCACTCTCGTAAAGCAGGCCCTACATATTTTGTGAATTTAACGTAAGTATTTCAAATTATAATCCCCGATGCAAGGATGTTCAGGAAATTTTCTAATAACTTATCTAATACTGTATTGGTTTTGCAATCAGAGGTAAGAAAATGGTCGTAATACTTACTGGATTGCTTTAACATCTTGTGTGTGTGTGTGTGTGTGTGTGTGTGTGTGTGTGTGTGTGTGTGTTAATTTTGAATGGCGGTCATTGTTTCAATATTTAACATTGATTCAATAGTGTATGACGTCACAGAAAGTATTGAAGGGCTGGCAGCAATGCATACGCGGTGTTTGGTCTTTGGTTTCCAGTCCTTCGTCTGGGTAGGCTTTTGTCTTTTACGAGCGACATTGTGTCGGCGGCTGTGCTTGGTGCAGTTAAGACAGTCTGGGCGCTGAAGCAGCCGCGGCTAGCAAAAAAATCCTATCTTGTTTCTGGTCCCGATCTTTGAAATAATTTTGGTGAATACAGGCTCATACTTTAAATTTTCCTTGGACTTCGTATATTTGACAATGATTTATAGTGATTATTTGGAATAAGACGTTCTAGTATTTATGTTGTGGTTAATAGTGAAAGACTATGCTGTCGGATTTTGAGTATTTGGTTACAAATTTCATGATTAATGGGGTATTAAACGATATTTGTACGAATTTACGTTGCTCTGCTGCACTACTTTATAATTATTTGTCTTTGTTTTCATTTGACTCCACAATAAACTGTGTCAGGGCACGATTTGCAGATGCCAGAGTTATTTGCAATAAACATTTGTTAGTGTTAAATGATAATTATTCTGCTTCGACAACACTATTAATCACATGCAGCTTCGTTATTTTTAAATTAGTTTGTTAACCAGTGTACTACAATATAAGGGTCTAAGGACAGATACTTTATAAATGCATTGGCCTTAAGCCGCTAGTGTACAGCCTACCTCTACGACAATGCAACAGACGAAGCTAATAGACTTGGTTGTGCATTGACCACGGCAAAAGCGGATTATAAATCCCCCAGTGCAGTTGTAAGCCGATTGCTGTTTTGCTTCAAGTATTTCAGAACTTTTCATTTGCCCCTGTGTGAGACGTTCGTGTATTTATGTTTTAATTAGTCTGTGTTCAAACTTGTTGGTGTGCACCTTACAACCTCTTTTCAAGACATGATCCACTCTAGTCAACTGTTCTTCCCTGTGTAACAGAATTACAGTGTAACTGGTAAATCTCATAGGTATTTATTTCTTCTTGCTAAACTTCAATTCCCTTTCCAAATTTAGTTTCTCTTACTGTTTGCTCAATATACAGATAAATGGTTCAAATGGCTCCAAGCACTATGAGACTTAACGTCTGAGGTCATCTGTCCCCTAGACATAGAACTGCTTAAACCTAGTTAACCTATGGATATCACACACATCCATGCCCGAGGCAGGATTAGAACCTGCGACTGTAGCAGCAGCGCTGTTCCGGACTGAAGTGCCTAGAACCGCTCAATATACAAATAAAATACATCTACTCTTACTATGAATGGTGTCCGAAACTCTTTAACGTCAAGCGTGTATGGAAGTTGAGGATTCAAAATTCAGTACTTTCAGACACGAAACTAGAGATCTAAAATTAATGTTGATTTTTTTTTTTTTTTTACTAGTGTAAACAATTTACACGTGTTGCGAAATGAACTCCAGTCAGGTCTTTGCAACCAAACAAGTGGTGACTGGTCCAGATACCGCGGTGATTCTGCATCTGGATGCTGGAAGACAGCTGGCACAGTACCTCGCGATGTGGCGTGCTGCTGTCAGCGGCTGACTGGGTCGCTGCACGGTGTAGCACAACGCGGAGTTTCCACAGCCAGCCGAGTGATGGGAGCCTTCCATCTGTCATAACACTGTTGGCTGTAGTGGATATAAATTCTTCCACCTCTGGTGGTAGCAGCATTCCTTTGGTGTCGTGCATTCGACCGACGCGGCCTCTGCGCCAGTCGTTGATCGAATGTATGACTAAGCTGCCGCAGCCTCAACGAGCAGCATACATCACGAGGTGAAGGTGCCGATTTACGAGCCGTCAGGCAGCTATGATGGTTCCGGGCTTCGAACTGGATCTGCTGAGGTGAGGCCCCCCACTGGGAACGTCAAGGGCTGCCTACTCGCCACGACTGGTCCCTGGGCCGCTAAAATGCAGTGATGGAAACAACCGAATGGAAACAGTCATTCGGTTGTTGAAAAATAATCGGAGTAATCGACTGTAGTTAAAAATCGGTCGAATTATTCATTGCTTTGAGTACAAGCAGTCTGTGAGAGCAACCGAAGGAAAACAGTCGTTCAGTTGGTCGGACTACTCATTCTTTTGACTGAAACAAATCTGTGGGAGCAGCCAAATGAAAAGGATCGAGTAAGACGGTTGTAGTTTTACGTGTCAGTTGGATTACTATTCATTTACTTTTCGAGTGAAAGCAGATGAATGAAAACATTGTAACCTCACAACAGAAAAGTTCCGCAACCTCCCAACAGTAAAAAATATAATTATAACATTGACATTTAGTGTAACAACCGAACAGATAATTTCCGTAACCTACCAATAATAAAATGTGACTAATGTCTCAATAAAAGAATGTGACTCATAGATACCTTTCAATAATTGACTGTGAATTTAAACGTGAATTTTGGACGTCAGCAGCGCTGCGTCATGGCCCTGAAAGATCATTCTGAATAAATTGAAAATTCTTACCTCAATATGGTCACCGGATAACGCGTATATATCTGCTCCTATAAGAATTTTTTTTTGCACAACCCTGTGCAATACTGGCCGATAGATTTGTCATGTATAAAAAGAAACAACTGATTTTTCTTTACAATAATCAGGATGACCATGGATTGGAGAAATTAGTAAAATCTTTAAATTGAGTTGAATGATTGTCAAAAGTTAATTTTATAAGAAAGATTATTATTAATAGATTTTTAAACATTTACATGGGACTTGATTAACAACAGTACATATGCGCGAGGCTGCTTTTACCTTATACTACAACGCTCAGGCTCCGCCATCGCTCCACCACGACCGGCCCAGCCAACACGATACACCAGACTGCTCGCTACTACTTACTTCTACTGCTACACAGTTCCTACTGCTGACAACACTGCTCTCTGGTCTGAGATTATCTTATACCTTACATATCTCAGGCAGCGCATGAGCAATCCATCGAAATTACATCTGCTCCAGTGCGCTAGCAACAAATTCCTTAATCATGGACCTCTTACATAACCCTCCACTTGGGGGGGGGGGGCAAAAATTTGGCAGCGATGGTGAGTCCAATTGGACTTGCCATGAGCAACAAATTTTTCTATAATCTATTTAGTTTACTAAGTCTACAGTCACAGAATATATACATATATAAATACTATTGATAAATAATGTAAGTACAGAACATATTAAGAAATGAAATAGAGTGCACATGCACTGAGTACAAAATATATTAAGAAACGACAAAGTGTATACGCAATGAGTACAAAACATATTAACAAATGACATAAAGTGCACACGCACTGTATATATTTTTACCATTTTACAAGAACTAGGATAGGAAAGGGAAGGATTGTATCATGGTTGTAGCACAGTAGGTTGCATGTAGCTGCACTGAAAGTCCGTATCTTTCTACAGAAGCACAACACCAAGTGAGACAATCTGAAACTATCTTCCTGAAGTATTTATCAGTGTAGCAAAGACACTGAAATGTTGAATTAATGTTGTATGTTACCATTTTGGTAGTACATTAGGTAAACCAAACAGTATAACCATAATAAAATCTCCATCATTCAAGGTGGTGGAGAGCTTGATATGTCAACACCACATTCTTGTAGAATCCATAATCTTACATCAACGTAGAATTAGTGCAAAAACCAAATATAGTGCTCCATGATCATGAGGATGGACGGGACATACGGATATTGCAGTAATTGCTGGTAATTAGGTCAGAAGGTGAAGGACACATCAAGCCTTATGCTTGTCATCATTCAGAATTACACTAGTGTATCAAACGATTTGAATTATTATTGGCACTCATTGGCTAGTTACTGAACATTTCTGTAATATGTATGGAGTATTACCAAACATTAATCATGAGTCATCTAATTACAGTAATTATTGGCATAGCATTTATGCATAAGTCATCTTATAACAGTAATCATTGGCATTCATTTATGTATAAGTCCTCTCATCACAGTAATCATTGGCATACATTTATGCAATGTTACAAAACATCATTCATAAGTCATCTCATTACAGTAATCATTGGCATCATAGGTCATCTCATTACAGTAATTATTGGCACTCATTGGCCAGTTACAAAGCAGTTTTATGCGTTATTCAGAAGTCATCATTCAAAACAAGAGTAAATTATTGGCATAGCATTTATGCATAAGTCTTCATATTTCAGTAATCATTGGCATCCTAAGTCATCTCATTACAGTGATCATTGGTATAGCATTTATGCGGTATTACAAAACATCATTCGGTATTATTCAGAAGTCATCATTCAAAATAATAGTTATTGCGTGTAGCAACAAGCTATTAGTGTTTATATATGATATCATGTAAGTGACATAAGACATATTTAAAATGTAAGACATTGTAACTATTACTCAAGGTCTGTAGTCCAATAACATAGACAGAATGGAATCAATACATCAGAAAAATTTACATTAAATTTAGGAATAGAAATATATCTTTAACTGGTAGCATTATTTAGTTATGTACTGATAATAGAAGGGACTGGTAATTTTTTTTGTGTGCTAGCAATGCATTGCATTGGGAACTATAGTCAATTGCTGCGGCATGAAAATATTTGTTTTTGACTTATTGCTGGAGATAAGGATTAATAACGTCATTCGTCATGAGTCCACTTAGCAAGATTATGAAACAGGTAGAGGATATGTGATCACATTCATGAATGATACACACAACTGGTTAAAAAAATGCAAGTATTAGAACAGGTTTCATAACTAAGTGCTTATAGCATATTAGTATCATGAAAAGATTCTCCTGGAAAAAATAGAAAATGGATTATTGACTTGAAAGAAAAAATGTATATTATGCTAAAGTGAACTTCGAATTAACAGGTAATGAAACGTGTACTCTAGGAGTCTTTCCCAAAACATTGTCATTATACTATGTGGCATAAGACATACTGTCAAAAGGAACTGCAACAAATACTTAAATAACTACATAGCATTTCTTAACTAATAGAAATTATATAAACTCCATCATCATCATCATCATCATCATCTGCAAAGAAAAACTTTATTATTCATGTTACCATAACTTCATGATTACCATCATCTGCAAAGAAAAACTTCATTATTCAGATTACCATATTCTTCATGTAGCTATTCATCATCATTTATTATCATCTGCAAAAAATAGACACTTCATTATTCATATTCATATTACCATTTACTTCATACAACTATTCATTATCATTCATTACTTCCTATAGTATAGAGTTTCTTACTTCTAACATATTTCATCACTAAAATTAACATGTGTAGTTCTGTCTGACAGCCTGCAATAATCGCCTCGTATTCTGAAAGAAAAGTAATTAGTCAAGACTGCTATCATACGATGTGTATAGTATATTCTTGTTAATGCTTGTTAATTCTGATCCATGTACTCTTCATGACAAGTTATTGCATTTTCTTTAGTTCATTCCGAAAGTGAAATTCCCATTTCACAGTAAACCACTGTGGATTCTTTAATTTATTTCTTTCACACGTCATTGCTTTCTGAAAATGATGAATATGGATTAATATCTTGCATTTAAATCATATACCCATTAAATGAAAACTTGTTTCTATTGATATAACTAAGCACACAGCATAGCATGACAGAAAACATAATAGGTCGAAAACATAGACAGTTTTCAAGTGCAAAAATGTACACACAGTATCATAATGTAGTAGCAATAAATGTAGAATAGTCAAGATATAGAGATATCATAAGGAAAAACGTCAAAGTCAACTGGTGTTTGTTACATCTTAAAGATTTCATAGTGAATACAGAGAAAAATTCTACTTTAGCCAAGAAAAAAATATGATCATTATCAGTAAGTGGTCATATAAATATCTGGAAATGGCATTACAGTGTGATAAATCATAAAGTATGTTCACTCAATAAAGGGTTTAATATTGGAGATATGGTGATTGCCCTTGCTTTTTCTGGTTCTCAAAGTTTCGACATATGCTACATTTGGGTGAGGGATGCTGCGTATTCTATATGGACCTGCGTATAGAAGCCCAAATGTACTGCATCTACTCTTTCCTCTGTTGGATAAATAGTGTGTGCATACTAATATCTTCTGTCCTATGTGATAGTCACGGCGTGTACAAACCTGTTTTTGCTGCCTTCTCCGGCGCACTGCGGCACGTTTGATGTTGTTGAGTGCAATGTCAATTATTTCATGGTGGCGTAGTCGACGAGATGTAGGAAAAGATACTAATTCAATATAACAGTCGGAAATAACATAGTAGATTCATTTGGTACGGAGTGAATTACATCCTGGAATGAGAGTATGTGTGCGTCCCAATCAATAGGTTTTTATGGCAGTATATTCTACGTAGTTTACCAATTTCTTTCATCAGTCGTTCAGAAGGGTTCGAAGAAGCATGATACCTGGATATATAGATCGGAGAAATGTTTCTAGCTCGTAACATACGTGTCCATATCGCAGATCGAAGTTGTGGTCCATTGTCGGAAATTACTTTCAATACATGCCCTACATGAAATAAAAAAATGTTTTACAAATGCATTCGAAATAGATTTAGCAGTAGCTTTGCGCAACGGAGTGAAGGTAACAAATTTGGAAGTGAGTTCAACAGCGACAAAGATGTAGCAAAAACCTCTATTAGTTCTGGGAATCGGTCCAAAAATGTCTACAGTGGCCATGTGTCTCAATTTAACGTGTATAATGGGATGCAACGGAGGAATATGTGAAGTCGTGTTTGATTTAGCTTTCTGGCAGATTTTACATGATGCTAAAACTCGTCGAATACGTTTCTCCATGTTCGCAAAATAACAGTGCTGTCTCAGTATAAGAAAACATTTTCTGGCTCCGTAACGTTCGTAACTTAAATGAGTATACCAAATTAATTTGTTAACAAGTTCGTCAGGAATACATAGTAACCAGTTGTTGCTGTCAGGGTGAGAGCGACGAAACAGAATGTTCTTGCGTACTGTGTAATGGTTTCTAATGGTAACGTTATTCCTGTCTTGCCAAAGGTGTTTAATTTCTTTCCATACGTTGTCTTTGCTCTGCTCTTGTGCTATGTCTCGTAATGATGACGAAATGAAATTTTCGAATGCAACTTGTTGAATATACATGACGCTAAAATTTGCTTGGCAGAAGTTGGATCCGATGTCTTGCTGATTGTTGCTGAGAGAACGGGATAGTGCGTCTGCTACAACATTTTGTGTAGCGGGAATGTGAACAATTTTAAAATAAATTCCTGCAAATAAAGTTTCTATCTGCTTAATCTGTCATGTGTAAATTTTGTGGAAAGTAAAAACTGTATAGCTCTATGGTCTGTGTAAACGGTAGTATGTCTTCCATGAAGAAAATGCCTAAATCTGGTAAATGCCCATACAACACATAATGTTTCAAGTTCTGTAACAGAATCATTGAGTTCAGCAGGTGACAGAATGCGACTTGCAAAGGCGATGTTTTTAATTACTGTATTACCGTCTTCTTCAATTTCCTGAAAAATGTGTACGTCTAAAGCTGTGTTAGAACTGTCGGTGGCAATGAAAAAATTTCTGGTAGGACCAGGGTGTGATAAAAGTGGTGCGTTCAACAAAGCTTGTTTTAGATTGACAAATTCAGACTGTGCTTGGCTATCCCACGACCAAATAGCGTTTTTACTCGTCAACTGACATAATCTAGGAGTGTCTAAAGCAGAGTAATGAATAAATTTACGGAAAAAGTTAGCTAAACCCAAAAAGCTGCGTAATTGTTTCTTCGTCGTAGGAACAATAATGTCACGTAAAGCATGAAGTTTTTCCGGGTTAGGCGCCATGCCTTCTGCTGAAATTACATGTCCAAGAAATTTTATGGAAGTTTTGCCAAAGTGTGATTTGCTAAGATTAACTGTGAGTCCTTGTGCACGAAAAGTTTGCAACAGTTGTTCAAGAATCAGATTGTGTTCAGACCAGTTAGCTTCTGCGATAAGGATGTCGTCTACATACGCTGTGATTCTGTCTTAAAGTTCTGTTTTAAGTATAGTATTTAAACCGCGAATAAATGCTGCCGAAGAAATTGTTAAACCGAACGGTAATTTGCAAAATTGATAACAATCACCAAAACAGAGAAATGCTGTGTACTTTCTGCAGTTCGGATGGAGCTGAATTTGCCAAAATCCCGATTTCAGATCTAATGTGGAATAAACAGCAGTACCATGAAATTTCTGTAGAAGTTCTTCTAGTGTCTGTGGGCGATGTGTTTCATTAATAATAATGTCGTTGACATGACGAGAATCAAGTACGAGGCGAAGTGAGCCATCCTTTTTCTTAACAATATGGAGCGGGTTTATGTACGGACTAACTGCCGGTTCAATAATTCCTTGGTCTAGCATAGCTTGTAATTCTTTCTTAACTTGTTCTCTGTAGATATACGGAATAGGATAATGTTTGGCTTTAAACGTGTGATGATGTTTAACTTGAAATTCATACATAAAACCGGACATAGTACCAGGGATGTTGTCAAAAACTGGAGCTTGCCGTACAAGAATTTTGCGTAGTTGCGTACGTTCGTCGTCTGTATTTGCGCTGCTTTGTTTTACTTTATCAGAAATCATTTGCATAACGTCACAGTCAGCTTCGTCTGGTGTATTATAGTTGTGTACGTATGTATCTGTGAACAATGTGGAAAGACAGTCCGTGTTACGCGATGTAGAAATGACCTCTGTTTGATTAATTGCCTGTTCATGTGCAGATAAAGAGTGCTGAAATTCTAATGCTAGTTCTGCATCCTTTAACATTAAATAGGAATTTTCAAAGTCAATAATTGCGTCATGTTGTACCAGAAAATTCGTACCTAAAATAACGTTTGTTGTCAATAAGGGAACAATCCAAAAATTTGAGTGGAACATATGACCTGCAACACAAAATGATAAGTGTGTCTGTAATTTTACATCTACTCCTTTACTAGATACTGCTCCTTTTACTTTAGTTTTGCCTAATGGTAACGTAGGATAAATATTCTCTTTGTTACATTCATTGAAGGTTTCTTCATTTATAACTGACATAGGTGATCCAGTATCGATTACTGCTGAAAATGTGGATGATCCAATCTTCACTTCAATGACCGGGTGTGAAATGGTTTTTTGAATAACTGGTTTTTCATGCAAAAGTGTGTCTCGGATGTCGTCAAAAGTAATAACATTTTCGTGAACAAGATTGTGCGTATCTGAAGTATTGCTTGCGTTGCTGGAAGATGCAACCTGCACTGTATGTAGTCAAATTCTATCTGACGTGCTATTATTTTCGGGAGGATGCTGTGACATTTCAACTATTTATACTGTTCTGTTATTTCTTCCTGACGTATTAGGTTCGGGATGATACCGACTGTCTGGTTCATTCATGATAATCTGTTGTTGCGGATGATTCTGCTGCTGGTAAGACCTACTGTTATTACATGTTCGCTGAAATCTGTGCTCATTACTTTTACGTCTGTTATGACAGTCATTACCAAACGGCGCGTTGCGATAGGAATTGAAATGATGTGTTTTCTGTACATACTGATTCCCTTTTTTCGGTGCGTTACTACTTGGTGGAGCTGACGCTATACGTGTAGGCGGCGAAACATTAAAGCTTGGTTGACCTTGCACATTACATTGTAGGTTAGGTATGCTAACCGGCTGGTTTTGTTGCTGTTGTGGGGAAAAACCTCTATTGTTACCAAAATGTGTTTCCTGTTGCTGATAATTTTGACGATACTGACAATTAAAATTTTGTCTGTTATTAAAGTTCTGGTGGTTGTCGTTCCTGGAGCGTCTATTACCTTTGCTATTGAAATAGCTTGGCTGATCGTAATTACTGTATGTTGGTTGGCCTTGGTTATGATGCGAAAAATTTTTGTTTATGAAGGAATAATCTGAATGCTGAACTTCCAAAAGCTGTAACAGATCTCTAAATGCCGAAATATTTTCTTTCTGCTGTCTTGTTAAAAGTGATATTCTTAACGATCGTGGCTATCTAGAAATACATAATTGGATAAGTGCTGATTCACTGTATGGCTCACTTAAGTATTGGTTTTGTTGTACAATGTGTTCAAAAAATTGCGTGACAGTGGGAAAATTTGAGTTCTCATAATTCGGTAAGCTAATTAATTGATCCTTGATTCCGCGCTGTGTAGCCTTCGACCAATACGCTGACAGAAAAGCATTCTGAAATTCTTCCACCGAGTAGCATTGTCTCGCGATCGGTCTCATACGAGTTGCCGGTTCGCCTTCCAAAAAACTGCAAATAAATTCAAGTTTGTGTGTTACGGGCCAAGTTGGTGGAAGAATAAAGCTAAATTGTTGAATCCAATCCAAAGGGTGAATCTGTGTTCTGCCATTTTTAAATACCTTAAATTTTCTAACGTATAGAAAGTGCTTGTAATCAAAATTATCGTCTCGAAATGTCTGAACAGGTTCAGAATTGTATGATAATCTGTTTGTTTGTGACTGTTCGGAATCTAAGTCACATATTCTCTGTAAATTACCTAAATTATACTGGCTGTATGAGTGTGAGAGATGGTCGGAGAGTGGCGTATGCTGTGTCGTGATAGAGACTGAGACATTTTTCATCTCTGTCACTTCTTGCTGTAAAGATGACAATTTTTTACGCAATATATTATTGGACGAACCTATCTCACTGATTGTCTGCTGTATGTTCTGGAATTCGGGTGTTTGATTAAACGAAACTGGTGACGTATCGTCTGATTTAGTGTCGTTGTTATTTTCGATAACGTCAATACGACTGGCCAATTCATCAAATTTTTCAGTCAATGCTTTAACCTGATCATCACTTTTAGTGTCACAAGCATTAATTTGTTTTTGGATTTTACGTGTGGTTTTGCTTAATTTCTTAACGTCTGCTTTAATGGCATCGGGGTCCTGTATTAATTCCAATTGTTGAAGTCTACTGGTCACTGTCTGAAAGTCTACTGTGTGTGTGTCTGTTTTTGTTTTAAGATCGGAGATTTCATCACGCAATTCGGTGTTCAACTGTCTGATTTCGTCTGATACTGTAGCAATATTGTTGTCTACGTATGTTTTTGCCTTCGTAAACATTTTACGCTTATCTTCCTGTCTCTGTTCAGTAATTGTTTCCATGACTTGTTTCTTTACTTTGTTCTGTTCCTGTATGAATTTACGGTAACGCGTTTCTCTGTTTTGTAGGTGGTGATTAAAACGTTCGTCATTTAGGCTGTTTCGTTGTTCAAATTTCATGTCGACTTTCACATCCAGCGTGTGTGAAAGTTCTGCTGACATTAATTTAAACTCGTCGCGTAACTGTGTTGCGTTTTCAGAACATTGTTTAGCGACTGCACTAATTTCATCTCTAAGTAATTTAGTTGTGGTAGCATGTGTATTGCGTATCTCTTTACTATTATTCCTGGCACAGGCCTTAATTTCCTCACGTAATTGTTTTTTATTTTCATTACATTGCTCCGCTACGGCTATAATCTGTTCAGTAAGCTGTTCAATAGACGTGTCAAGTTTTTTATTAATTTGTTTGAACGACCTGTCGTTGTTTTCATTCGTCTGTTTGAAATTTTCATTAATTTCTTGTTTGAGATTTTCATGAAGTTGTAGCAATAATGCCATAACTTGATCCATGCCAAAATTAGCGACTCTATTTTCTGTGCTGTGTGATGGTGTATCTGCAAGTGTCACGTTTTGTGTAACCATTTAGTCATTGTCTGATTCACGAAAAGGTTTGCTAATTGGATGTGCACTGTTGGTCACTACATCGGAATCAAACAAATCTGACATATTTTTAGTACATTGTTCATCTTCGCTAGAAACATTTATGTGCTTACTGTGTAAATTTTGCAAATCAGGTCTGTTAAACTGGGCAGCGTTCATTGTAGCGGAACGTGCGGCTTCATCAATTATCGTTAAATTTAGTGTGGACAAAACTGAATTTGTTTGTTCATCATTTGGATTAAAATCATTACTGGTGGTCGGCACGCACTGATTGTCTGTAACTGGAGGATTATCATTAAGACACTGAGTGTCGTTAGTATTATCAGTCAAATTATTCAAGTCGGCTTTTTCACTCATTACGGATCGCGATGTACTGTTAGCAGTTTCTCGCGGAATTTTCACAAGTCAACGATAAGCACAAAATCAAACAAAGACAAAGCCAAAAATGGAACAAATACAGTGACAACGAAGAGCAATAAATTGCCGATGATCTGTGAAAGAAATGGTGACAAATTAGTAAATACGTCGCGCCAGATGCAAACTACATTTCAATCCCGCGTCCGGCCATCCTGATTTAGGTTTTCCGTGATTTCCCTAAATCATTCCAGACAAATGCCGGGATGGTTCCTCTGAAAGGGCACGGCCGACTTCCTTCCCCATCCTTCCCTAATCCGATGAGACCGATGACCACGCTGTCTGGTCTCCTTCCCCAAGCAACCAACCAACCATGGATTGAAGAAATTAGTAAATTCTTTAAATTGAAATGAATGATTGTCAAAAGTTACTTTTTATGAGAAAGATTATTATTAAGAGATTTTTTTAAACATTTACATGGGACTTGATACAACAATACTACATATGCGCGAGGCTGCTTTTACCTTATACTACAACGCTCAGGCTCCGCCATCGCTGCACCACGACCGGCCCAGCCAACTCGATACACCCGACTGCTCGCTAGCAACAACTTACTGCTACTGCTACACAGTTCCTACTGCAGTCAACACTGCTCTCTGCTCTCAGATTCTCTTATAGCTTACATATCGCAGGCAGCGCGTGAGCAATCCATGTAAATTACATCTGCTCCAGTGCGCTAGCAACAAATTCCTTAATCATGGACCTCTTACAACATTCGTCACCGTCGCAGCTTTGCTTATTGACTGAATTACTCCTTCTTTCTTTTCAAAGGAAAGATGTATAACATTAAAACATTTTCTTTATTCAAATAGTTATTTTCTGCTTTTTAGCCTTGTGTCTGTGAAATTTTTCAATCGATTTCAAACATTTTGATGCCATCACAACAGACACGTGTGGTAAATTTCAGGTTTATTTCAGTTTCTCTTCAAAGATTCAACCAATTTATTGCTTTCTCCTAAGAATATCTCACTAAAGGACAGTAGTGTAAAAAAAATGGAGAGAATCGAGCTCACACGAGAGCTTAGCAGCTATCGTTTTTATCTGCGAAACATTCGCTACAGGACCAGTGCTCTCCGCCACACACCAGAAAAGAAAATGATTTAATACTGCATTGTCTTTCGGTTATGAGCCAAGTTGAAAGTTTGATTTCCTTAGCTTATTGGGAAGGTAGTGTACAAACAGTTGCAAAATTTGTGCCGAACCGAAAACCAAAGTACCCTCCGCCACACACCAGACCCTAAAGAGACTTAGTATTGAAGTGTCATCCCTTTTTGAGCTACGTTGAAAGTTTAAAGTCTTTAGCTTATCTGGAAGTTCGTTTAAAATCAACTACAAAAAAGAGACAAGAAACAAAAATGTGTTAAAATTGATTGTTCATTTTTTCAGTGCAGCACGGGGTCAGTAACTTCCGAAACAAACCAGAAATTGATTTTTAATGCCACAAGCACGAAAATTCGTATTTGAGCAATTAAATACTTACATTTTGAAAATACTTTATTTTTAGAAAACATTTTAAATTCACATGTCCCTGAAATAAATTACTTAATTGACCTCTAAAAAAAAAAGTTTTCAGCCCTAGTCACGGTTTACGTAAAACCAAAAAGGCTCAAAAAGTGTATAAATAAAATCACTCAACCCAGGAGACTGAGTGAAAACATTGATATAACGGGCGCAACCGACAAATAATCGTTGGCCGGAGTGGCCGAGCGGTTCTAGGTACTACAGTCTGGAACCAAGCGACCGCTACGGTCGCAGGTTCGAATCCTGCCTCGGGCATGGATGTGTGTGATGTCCTTAGGTTAGTTAGGTTTAAGTAGTTCTAAGTTCTAGAGGACTGATGACCTCAGAAGTTAAGTACCATAGCGCTCAGAGCCATTTGAACCATTTTGACCCGACACAGACTCATTTCAGTCAGTTGTTTCGCACCATTTAAGCTATGTTAGTGAGTGAAAACATTCATACAGGTGATATGGCCCTAGAGACTAGTTTCATTCGGTTCTTTCATTCGAATGAAAGAAAAAGAATAATGACAGAACGAAAAAAAAAATCGAATGACCAATTGGTTGTTAAAAACTGTGGGTTGTCCCATCAGTACCGAAAAGATGGCATCAAGTAATTAATAACCTTCCCATTGTTTGTACATTGACTCTGTGGTCACCGTCGTACTGTAAAATCCATACCAGGAGCGGCTGTGCCGCAACACACATCATAGCAAGAACAAGCTCATGGCAACTATTCAGAGTGACGAATGGCAGGTTCAGCGCATGCATTGCAACGTAAGACAGAACTGAAGTCTGTGTTCATAATCATTTGGTCCTCTTAGTTGCTTATTTTGTTTACAATGGCGCTGATGTTTCATCTGCAACGGTATGCGCCATAGTGAATTATTAAAAAAAATGGTTCAAATGGCTCTGAGCACTATGGGACTTAACATCTGTGGTCATCAGTCCCCTAGAACTTAGAACTACTTAAACCTAACTAACCTAAGGACATCACACACATCCATGCCCGAGGCAGGATTCGAACCTGCGACCGTAGCAGTCGCGCGGTTCCGGACTGAGCGCCTAGAACCGCTAGACCACCGGGGCCGGCTAGTGTATTATTAGAAGTATTCATTGCAAGAGCAAGTTGGTGGGGACTTCTTATGTATGTTCATTCACTCCATTCAATAGAATCTCCACCAGTTCCAGTGTGCGAACCTTGATCAACTCTGTGTGTGGCTTCAACAGCCACGTTTCTCTACCCATGGAGACAAATTTTTACAACTTTCACGAAACTTTTTACGAGTACCTTTGTTCGTTTTTACGGACATAGTATTCTGTTGCCTGAGACATGAAATGCATTTGTGCAAAGTTCTTTCACGAGTAATTCTGCACCTTCGACATCCAAATGTGACTTGGAAACTGTGTGTTGTAGTTAACGGTAACGATACAAATAACGATTCAGCCGACGGTTATTTTTATGGAATATAAACAGTTTACAAACAAGTGCCTCCCACCAATTAATTACTCAATATTTAGTTTTAACTGACATATTCATTTATGACCACGAGTTTTTCAAGCCAAAATACTCCCGTCAGTCAATAATCCTCTGCTGTCTCTTTCAAGTAAAAATTTCTCTTCAAGTGCTTTATATCCAACCAACAGTGTGTAATAATCGGAGGAAAAAGTTAAAAATTTACCTGCAGTTTCAAGGACACCCAAGGATCAGTACTTGATCTATTACTGCCGGCTGCTGTGGCCGAGCGGTTTTAGGCGCTTCAGTCCGGAACCGCGCTGCTGGTACGGTCGCTGGTTCGAATCCTGCCTCGGGCATGGATGTGCGTGATGTCCTTAGGTTAGTTAGGATTAAGTAGTTCTAAGTTCTAGGGGACTGATGTCCTCAGATGTTAGGTCCCATAGTGCTTAGTGCCATTTTTTAATCTATTACTTTTCTCATTATATGTTAATGATACTTCGAAAGTTCTATCACATGGCAAATATCACTTACATGCTGACGCACTTCAGATCCATCTAAGCGAAAATCCTGCAAATCTGTGCACAACCATCAACTGTGTAAAGGATGAGTTACTTTCCTTCTGAGGATGGCAAATTCATCTAAAACGCAAGCAATTTTAGTCGGTCACAAAAGAACTACTACCCCTTTGTGCAGAGAGTCTCTTCCAACGCTAATTCTACACGTTACGCAATTAACGTTTTCTTCTTTAGCACATACGCTGGGCGTAATTATGGGCCATTACTTAGACTGGGCTGAACAGACCATTACAGTCTGTACGAAAGTTTCTCATTCTCTTCACGCACTGCAGAAATATATATAAAAAAAGTTTCGTTTGGATACTAAAAGAAACCACAGTTCTTCCAGTTCTTGATTACGGTTAATATTCAAACCGTTTCATATGAGAGCTCGTGGCGGATGAAACTGACGATTACCGCTTGTGTGATGTTCGTTTTTTAGATCGTGTAGCTTCTGTTTACGAACAACACCCATCTCTTCCACATACTTGTCTGCAAGCTCACTCTAGTTAACTCTACCTGATCGTCTCTATACAGAGTCTACTTTTTTTGGAAACTATTTCAGTTTTGTTCCCTGCCTGTTTATCATTATGTTAAAAATAGCTTCAAACGTGCTAAGCCCGTTAACATTTTTATTGCTCTTAACGTTTTTTATACAGGGTGTTCCATATAACTGATGACCGCCTGTGCGGCGCAGTAGATGCCGGGCAGCAAGCGCTCCGTTGGCCGGCGATCACATGCCGTGTGGCCCGTCCACTGCTGAAGTACATGACTGCACTTAAAGTACAAGCAAATAAATTTCATACTCACCCATGTCACTCAAAGGAGATGCTGCAACTGCCTGCCATTGTTTTCGACGCATTTCTGACATCT
The DNA here is from genome assembly GCF_021461385.2 of Schistocerca piceifrons. NCBI lineage: Eukaryota > Metazoa > Arthropoda > Insecta > Orthoptera > Acrididae > Schistocerca > Schistocerca piceifrons. The sequence continues at coordinate 585,713,802 of NC_060142.1, read as the reverse complement.
ACTCAAGAAATTATTAATCACACGATGTAATTCTCTCTGAGATATTGAATTAATTGATTCACGAGTATTGTGCTTGAGCTCCTCTGTTGTGTGGGGATTTGTTGTGTACACTTTGTCCTTCGGTGCACACCACAAATAAAAATCGCACGGAGCTAAATCAGGACATCTAGCGGGCCAGATATTGTTACCAATCACTCTTTCATCGAACACATCATGAATTGCCTGCACAGAAACATTGGCCGTGTGAGCCCTAGCCGAATCCTGTTGAAAAAATGTGAAGCTTCGTTCTCTTTGACTCAGTTTATTAAAAAACGGTCGCAAAATGTTTTGCACGTATGTTTCACTTGTAACTGTGTGATTAAGAAAGTTGAGCGTATTATTTTGTCACCACTAACTGCTCACCACATCCCTATTTTCTGATCATGAGGCCGGCCGGTGTGGCGGAGCGGTTCTAGGCGCTTCAGTCTGGAACCGTGTGACCGTTACGGTCGCAGGTTCGACTCCTGCCTCGGGCATGGATGTGTGTGATGTCCTTAGGTTAGTTAGGTTTAAGTAGTTCTAAGTTCTGGGGGACTGATGACCACAGATGTTAAGTCCCATAGTGCTCCGAGCCATTTGAACCATTTGAATCTGATCATGAAGGGGTTCCTCATGAAGCACAGCAGGTCTGTCTGCACTCCAATGTCGACAGTTTTGGGAATTAACACACCCGTGTAAATGGAACCAAGCCGCATCGGTAAACAGAATCAGGTAAGGATCCATTTCACCGTCATGCACTTGTTTCATTCGCAAAACGTAACGTGTGCACTGGATCGTGAGGTGGAAGTTCTTGTACTACGGATACTTAGTGCAAGCAGTTTAGCACCTCTTTGATCAGAGGTGCACGATATTTGTGCGAAAGACGTCAGATAGACTTTTTAGGGGAATTTTCCAGGCAGTATGCAATGTCATGCAGACGGGCTTCTGTGGGCACTGTACGTCGCTGATTTCGCTTCTTGTCTTGAACACTTCCCGTTTCACGAAATTTATTCACTAATTTGTGAACTGCATCACGACTCGGAATTCGAACACCTGGAAACTTCTGTTCAATCTCCGAACAGTACATGCGGACTCTGTACGCCCATAAGAATCTTAAGTACGCCCATAAGAATCTTAAATAAACACTCATTGTAAAATTCGCTCTTGCCGTTGTTGCGTTCGCAAACTTCACTGTTACGCTCGTGATGCTTGTTTCACTGCTCAAATGACGCTAGCCGACAAGGCGCGTATGTCTGTACGGCCTTCAGTCTAAAACCCACAAAATAGAGAAAAAAAGAATGAAATGGGGGAACTAAATTACGGTCGTGCGGGACCCATGCAACCAGCAGTCGCGGTATCCGTGGCTGGCCTGCAATACCCGGGGCAAGCAGTCATCAGATAAATATTTGTCCGAGAGAACAGACACCATTTTGATTCAGGAGCCTCTATGAATTGAGACACAAAGGAATTACAGACATCGGCTGCAACTAGGTATTGATTTATATCAGTGGGAAAGCTGAAATTTTGTGCCAGACCGGGATTCGAACACAGTTCTCTTGTTTACAAGCAGATGCGCTGACCACTGCACCATGCAGCTGCTGAGATTACCCTAGCACGCCTCCCACCAGACCCAAATTCTCAAGTTGTCCACGTACTGCCCCCTTGCCCATTATCCTCATTAGTCGCGGCAGTTCGCGGATTCCCGTAAGTGGGCAGCGCATCTGCCAAATAAGCGGGAGACTCTGGTTCGATTCCCACTTCGGCACAAATTTTCAACTTTATCTACATCTACATTTATATTCCGCAAGCCACCCAACTGTGTGTGGCGGAGGGCACAGTACGTGCCACTATCATTACCTTTCCTGTTCCAGTCGCGTATGGTTCGCGGGAAGAACGACTGCCGGAAAGCCTCCGTGCGCGCTCGAATCTCTCTAATTTTAGATTCATGATCTCCTCGGGTGGTATAAGTAGGGGGAAGCAATATATTCGATACCTCATCCAGAAACGCACCCTCTCGAAACCTGGACAGCAAGCTACACCGCGATGCAGAGCGCCTCTCTTGCAGAGTCTGCCACTTGAGTTTGCTAAGCATCTCGGTAACGCTATCACGCTTACCAAACAAGCCTGTAACGAAACGCGCCGCTCTTCTTTGGATCTTCTCTATCTCCTCTGTCAACGCGACCTGGCACGGATCCCACACTCATGAGCAATACTCAAGTATAGGTCGAACGAGTGTTTTGTAAGCCACCTCCTTTGTTGATGGATTACATTTTCTAAGGACACTCCCAATGAATCTCAACCTGGCACCCGCCTTACCAACAATTAATTTTATGTGATCATTCCACTTCAAATCGTTCCGCACGCATACTCCCAGACATTTTACAGAAGTAACTGCTACCAGTGTTTGTTCCGCTATCATATAATTATACAATAAAGGATCCTTCTTTCTATGTATTCGCAGTACATTACATTTGTGTGTGTTAAGGGTCAGTTGCCACTCCCTGCACCAAGTGCCTATCCGCTGCAGATCTTCCTGCATTTCGCTGCAATTTTCTAATGATGCAACTTCTCTGTATACTACTCTGTATACTTATCAGTACCCATTGATTTAAATCAATGCCCACTCGCAGCCAGTGTGTCTAGTTCCTTTGTGTATAATTATCATTTTTATTGATATTGTTGTTCACTGTTAGTATCTGTGTCGCTATAGTAACAGTGATATCACAGATTTACTTAACTGGGGTTCAAGTACATATAGAAATTTTGAGTGGTAAGTAATTTTTTGTATGAGGAACCTGTATTGGTACTTGAATTACGCAACCATTACGGCACCTCAACTTAACCTCTCGATACCAGCAATATTCTATTGTGTTTCTGTAAAGTAGTTGACATATTTCTGAGACAACATTCAGATTTGATTTCATTAATGTAGAGATACTTTGATGCATCGATATGTTTATGTTGCAATGATATTATTCTTATGTGTATTCTTTCTTTTGTCACTATGATCTTTGACGTACTTGTAACTCTGATTTTTGGGCGCGTAAGCAGTAGTTAGAGTCGGACCTTCGAAAAGTCAAGTCTTGGACGTCATGTTGGAAAGACGCATATTGTATCCAGTTTATAAAATGTGAACTTTAACAGTGAGGAAGATGTTTTCAAGTATTTTTTGTATTGTGAAGTGATGTTTTGTGTGTTACGTGATATTGCAATAAAAGCAATAAAAAAGGAGTGTAACTTAAATTCGGAGTGCTGATTATTTTTTTACATCACCATTGTGCTAACGTTGAAAGGTTTAATCTTCTAGAATGGTTTGTGAAGCGCATCTACAAAACTTTTGAATATAGCAGAATAAAACCTAGGCCTATTTGCATCCGAGCTTGGAATCATCACCACCTAGGTTTTCTACGATTGAGCCATGATTTTACAACGAGACCAGCGTTGGAAACACGAAAAGATGAGTGCCTAGTTTATTCATTATTATATGATGTGACTTTATTAACTGTGCTCTAATGACACCTGCCACATAATAACTTAGTTGTTGCCCGAAAATGCAGTATTTAGCAGCGTGAGCAACACCACAATCGTTATTACATTTTGACCTTCGTTGTGGTAGGGTTGTTAGAATCTCCTTGGTCGAATGTCAAGAGAGGACCTGAAACACCTAATCGGGCTATGTTACGTGACACACAAATCAATCATGCAAGATCTGTAAACAATTATTTTATAGTCTAACTCACGATTAGCGTTAACATCAACGGTATGTCCCAACAACCATATAACGAAATCGGTACCCAAATATCGAATAAGTCGATATTCCCAGGGCGGTGGTTGCGTGTGAAACAGTTTTGGAGCGGATGACGTAGCTGCGGCGACATTCCTGAGGCGAGGAGCGGGCAGCGTCCGCCTAGGGCGGACCACCCACACACTCGGCTGGGCAGAGCCAGTGGGCAGCCAAGGCGGTGAGGCGGTGCGTGCGCGCACACGGCTGCCGGTTGCCACAGGGAGGCCCCCTAAATCCCTCTTCTCTACGCCTCTCCGCCTCATTACGCGCGGCTCCGCGCCTCACACGCAGCGCCGGGCAGCCGTCGCCGATTTATCTGGTCGTCGGCGCGGGTGGACCGACCCCCGTGCTGCCCACCGCTCCCTTTGTAACCTTTCTAATGAGTATTTATCTGCCGGCGGCTTCACGCCGTCGCTTCGCATTACTGGAACTGCTACAAGGCCCTGGTAATCAAATATGTTTAACTGCGATCGATAAATGGAGGAGGAAATCAGAAAAAGAGGTAACTGAAATAACTACAATTCGAAAAATGAGTAAAATTAACCAAGTAACTTCAGGAATCCCATTTTTCTTCTTTTTTTTTTTTTTTTTTTTTTTTTTTTTTGCAGAAGTTCTGCCATAGTACCAACAGTCTCAATGAGGAGCATGGTTATCGGAATTCAACATGCTTCGTCACAGACTTTCGAATTCGTCCCTCTAAGGCCATTACCTAGTCAAATGTCTTTTCCAGTCATTGGTTTCCATCCTTGACGTGCAACGGCAGTGGGTTTGCAAAATGTTAATCTAGGCGGCCGTATTTTCTTCGGCTGGTTGAAAACATTTTCAACAAACAAACTTCTTTAAATGTGAGAACTGGTGGAAGTCAGAGGATCCCAAATCCAGTGGATGGCGTTGGTGAACCAGCAGTTCGTGCTTCAACTGCCTCATTTTTCTCACTATAACTGCGTGGGCTTGTGCGTCGCAATGCAACAAGCCTCCGAACACGACAATGTGTGAAGAGTCGTGTACGTCGAGCAGTGTAGCGCTTAGCGGTAGTTTCACTGTCCTTCTACCTCTTTCCGTACATGCCGACAACAGTAGCACGTGAACATTCTACCAGGTTCGGCGTTTTCGAGATACTTGCTCAAAGGCTCTGCGTAATCGTAATCTGTCCTTTGTCAAAGGATAGATGGATTTCCCAATTTGCAGCCCGTACCTACGCTAGGGTGATGCCCTGTCCGTGCCTGCTCCGCCTACGTACTTTCATTACCGCGTCACGTGCCCGCAACGCCACAACGCGGCATCCAGCATCGCGGTGGACAATGGTCATAATGTTTTGGCTTATCAGTTGCGTCAAATAAAGAACTTTCAAAATATGTGACACAAATATAATATTACTTCCATGCAAAGAGGTAAATCAAAACTTAAATAGACCATTCTAACAAGGAATTGACGTTTAGTCAAAATAGTGTTAAGAAGGTAGTTGTACTCTGACTGATACAATGACGTTAGAGTGTCATCTTTGCGTGCTCGCCGTATGTAGTTTTAGTTACGCAGTGGTATATGTAGTGACGTGCAAGTTGTAGATTTGCGCCTTTGATGGGAAGCTACTGTGCGAAAGTTTGAAGCGTGTTGTGAAGAACCAAAGAAGGTGAATTGCAAATATTTATTGAAAGGAGTCTACTGGGGCACATTTGTGTGTGGCACCCGAATGTGATTTTATAAGCTATGTATGTCTTTGATAGGCTGTATATCGCTGACTGTGTAAGACCGCATACCCAGAGATATTGCTTCTGGTCTGAGATTATTATAGTTTTGGAGTATGAGCACACCAGAAAAACTGTGTACTCCATCGACTTCCCCTCACAGACAGCTACCTACAACTGAGCGCCAAGCACTCTCTTACTCAAACACTATGAAAATCTCAGAGCCCCAATAGAGTCCTTTCAAGCCCATCAAAGAAATACCTCGTTTATAAAACCACATTCGGGTGTCACACACAAATGTGCCCCAGTAGACTGCTTTCATTATTTAATCGAATTCGTGGAGGCACTAAAACATGGACATTCTCTTACAGCAGTAATTCCCAAACTAGGCCACAGAGCAGAGTTTTGCTCCAGTGCCCGACGAAAGAATTACGACAAAAGGTAAATAACAACCGAAAACTTCAATTATGTTAATTCCTAATTATTCGCTTCTTTCTCGTCAAATCATAACACATTAACCAGCAATGTACCTCATGAAAATAAGACGTTTTCTGAATATATCAGTGAACTGTAGTTATAAATGCTACTCAAGAACACTGAAAATGAAAAGGGTAAATTTGGAATAAAAGGAGTAGTAATTAGGAAAGGCATCTATGGGACATTCAAACAATAATAACTGACGGCTTTCTGGCAAGCATCTCAGAACCAGGTCCGTACCGTGGGCATGATGGAATAGCCCCCAGCCAACGGCACAGTTGAAGTGGGGACGCAAAAATGTGGAAAAAAAAGTCCAAGACAGAAAGGTGGCTTAAGAATTAACTGGAAAAGTTTGTTAGTTCACCTGTCTCTCGTGTTCTCGTCTTCTGCTTACGAGAAAGAAACATTATCCTCCGCAAACGACAGCAAACCCACGCTTTGCTTTTGTCACATTGTCATTTCTGCTGTGTCATGTCGCGAGAGTAGAACCGGTATCGTAAAGAAACGACTTCTACCGAACTGACATCCATCGCTAACATGATTTAAGTTACCCAAAATTTGTTACGCTATAAAATTACAGTGCAGCATTGCAGCGATACTAAAAATTACTTACCAAATACGTTATGTAAAAATTTTATAGAAAGCTAATGAAAATATCTTTAACCCTCATCCGCCTACCGCCCACCATAAGAGCTGGTACGGCCACTAGCGGTCGGTAGGGAACAGACTGACTACCACTGCGGCAGTACTTCGCCTCGCACGCAGCTTCCTCGTGTTCTACAATGAAGTTCTTGCTGCTACTGCGATATGGTATATTTATGTTTTCAAAGGTTACCGTGCAGGTGTCGAAGCCTGTGCGCTGTTTGTCCGAAGTCTTCTAATTTTCCCAGATTACTGATGACTGCAACCAGACGCGACAGTAGAAAAAGCGATTAGAAAAGGCGGAAGGTACTTGTACTTTACTAGCCCCTCCAGCCGGTGTTTTTGCTCTTAAACTTGGGCTTCTTCAGTAATTAATGTTCAAATGATTTACGACAACCTATTAATACCGGTAGGTGAATACTCCCTCATTTTTAAGGCACAAATGAAACGTAAGATCATTCTGCCTGGCAACTGATACCAACAAATTTTTCAGTAAGGCATCGTTTTTATTTAGACTTACACTCATGCTCATAAATTAAGGATAATTGCAGAATGTGGTGCCACACAACGTGGCACTACACAAAACTGGCGCTAATAGCATACACACGTAGGGAACACACACGACACAGATCTGTAAGTCCACGGTATTCGTGATAAGTTGAGAAAACTGTTCCGAAACACATGTGCTACAAAACGCCACTGTTTCCTGCGCAAGTTCCTCGGCATCAATATGGGATATGATCACCATGCACGTGATCACAGGACGGACAACGGGTTTGCATACTCAGGATAAGGTGGTCGAGCAGCTGCTAGGGTATAGCCTCCCATTCCTGCACCAGTGCCTGTCGGAGCTCCAAAATGTCGTATGGGTTTGAAGACGTGCAGCGATACGTCGACCGAAAGTATTCCAGACGTGCTCGATGGGGTTTAGGACTGGAGAACAGGCAGGCCACTCCATTCGCCTGATATCTTCTGTTTCAAGGTACTCCTCAGCAATGGCAGATCGATTGGGCCGTGCGTTATCATCCATCAGGAGGAAGGTGGGACCCACTGCTCCCTTGAAAAGGAGGACATACTGGTGCAAAATGACGTCCCGATGAACCTGACCTATTACTGTTCCTCTGTCAAAGACATGCAGTGGTGTACATGCACCGATCATAATCCCACCCCGCACCATCAAACTACAACCTCCATACAGGTCCCTTTCAAGGACATTAAGGGGCTGGTATCTGGTTCCTGGTTCACGCCAGATGAAAACCCGGCGAGACTATACTTGGACTCGTCCGTGAACATAACCTGGGACCACTGTTCCAATGACCATGTACTGTGCTCTTGACACCAGGCTTTACGGGGTCTCCTGTGACCAGGGGTCAATGGAATGCACCTTGCAGCTCTCCGGGAGAATAAACCTTGTCTGCTCAGTCGTCTATAGACTGTGTGTCTGGAGAGGTCCCGAGCAACGGTACCTGCAGTACTCCGTGGCCGTCTGTGGGCACTGATGGTAAGATATCGGTCTTCTTGTGGTGTTGTACACTGTGGACGTCCTGTACTATAGCGCCTGGACACGTTTCCTATCTGCTGGAATCGTTGCAGTGATCTTGAGATCACACATTGTGGCACACGGAGAGCCCATGCTACAACCTGCTGTGTTTGACTAGCCTCCAGTCGCCCTAGTATTCTACCCCTCGCCGGCCAGAGTGGCCGTGCGGTTCTAGGCGCAACAGTCTGGAACCGAGCGACCGCTACGGTCGCAGGTTCGAATCCTGCCTCGGGCATGGATGTGTGTGATGTCCTTAGGTTAGTTAGGTTTAATTAGTTCTAACTTCTAGGCGACTGATGACCTAAGAAGTTAAGTCGCACAGTGCTCAGAGCCATTTGAACCATTCTACCCCTCATAACGACATCAATGTGTGTTCTTTGAGCCATTTTCAACACACAGTCACCATTAGCACGTCTGGAAACATCTGCACACGTACTCGCTGCACCGTACTCTGATATGCACCAATACACCTCTGTGTATGTGCTGCCAGCGCCACCGTGCGACGACCGCAGGTCAAATGCACCGCATGGTCATACCCTGAGGTGTGATATAAACCCTGAAACGTTCCCTTAGAAAAATTATAAATGACTGTGCTTAGACTGACAAACAATATTTTTAGCGCAACGCAATCGGGCTTTCAAAAATCCCTACAAAAGAATGGCCCTGACTAACAATAACCTATACCTTTCATGAATAATTTACCTCACAAAAATCTTCGTTACTCGAACTACTGAAATACGGCGAGCGCCACTACTGCCAGCTAAATAAAAGATTCTAACTGCTGAAGGCATCAACTACTGATAGGCATAGTTAGCAAATGAAAGATTTTGACAGAGAACAAACAATGTATTTACCTTAATAGTGTTCAAAAGTCATAATGTATATATCAATTCATGACATCCAGTCTTACAAATTTACTGTCTCTGATGGACACACGTCCAGATCATCCGCTCTCAAAACTCCTCCATCTCTCTCCCCACATCCACCACTGCTGGCGGCTCACCTCCAACTGCACAGCGCAATGCGCTGTTCGCAGCCAACTGCCCAACACTACAATAGCAAATTCCAGCAATGCAAACCAGCCACAGACTGCACATAGCACAGTCAGTGATTCTCATACAGAGCGCTACGTGGCGATACCAAGATAAAAACCTAAACAGCCGACTTACAACCCGAAAACTGCCCACCAGAGCGTTGTTTCAAAATGTATGTGCATTATCCTTAATGAGTGTATATATGCATCACGCAGGAATTAAAGACGTTAGCTGCCAGTAGCCACTTATTGACATCAAATGGGGCAAGCTGGAAATTTTTGCTGGACCGGGATTTGAACCCGGGTATCCTGCTTACTACGTACTTGCGGTGACGAGTACGCCATCTGGATACGGTAGTCATATACATCAGTGTTACAGGAATTATGACATAAGTAAATAAATAAAATAAAGAGAATAGTTTTCGAAACATTAATTTCACACATGAGCATTGAAATAGAACAGAATTAATAATGTCTAAACATCTTTACAAAGTAGATAACATATTATTAGAAAAATTCTACAACATAACTATTACCAGCTAAACACATAAAGACAGGAAAAACACAAATACACAGGAGTACACAAATACATAGCGGAATAACACAAAAGGAAAGGACAGGGTTCGCTTTCAGTGTAACATTTGGTACTAGTCCAACCCAAAACTTCATTCCATAGATCTTTCCTGCAAAAAAAAAAAAAAAAAAAAAAAAAAAAAATCCTATCTAATGCTGTTGTCCCTAAACCCTACTGTTTTATTCGTATCCTCTTTCAAAATAAATATTTCTTACTGTACAATACTCATTTTTGTCCAAATCTTTTTCATATAATTTCTCAATGCATTCTTTCCCTATTCTTCAAGGTTTGTTTCTTATATAGTCTACCCCTTCTTAAGCTAACTTAAATCTACTTAGCTCAGATATATACACCAAGGGACGAGGCAATGCAACAGCACAAAACAATTAACACAAACAGCAATGACAAAAAATGTAAATTGGCAAAGCAAGCAGCAGTATATATAAATTAGCAAAGCAAATGCAACATTACAACTAATATGAGCCAATGTGCAGCAACAAGAAAAATAAATCTGTAGTAAAATTGGCTTAACAGAGTAATACGAAGTGAAATTCAGTAGCACTATGCATGGCAAACAGCAGCAGCAAATGCAATAACTTATACCTGAATATGACATAACTCAAGCAGAAAAAATAGTACACTAAAGACAACAATGCAGATAAGGGAAATGTCTAATCACATCTTAATGTCTATGTCATTAAAGTGGTGCACCACGACATCTTATTCGACAAAAATATTACCAAATAGTTGAAAAGAAAATTATGTATGCAGTTACTTTTATTAGTCACTTCTTATTGTTCTTTCCTGTCCATGTGCTCCTATCTGGAAGAATGTGGATCATAAAATTATTATTTAACAGGTCTGTTGACATAAAGTGTTCACACTACCAAATGCATTTAATTTTATTTTATAAAACCAATGCTGCAACACAGTTGGAAACCAGATATCAAATGAAATAAGCATCTATGTCAAGCAAAGCATAAAAACATCAGTCAATAGTCATGTGGCATTTCATAAGTCAGTAGAAATTCTCTCAACTCTCATAGAAAGACGCTTGTCACAATCAGGTGTGCAGATCTAAGAATATTTCCCATCAATTCATAAGCATTTCAGTAAGTAGCACTAAGTACGATTAATCATATGTTTCCATGTAATAAGCGTGTCGTATTTGCGATGCTTTCTACAAAGGAATGTCAATAGCGAAGCTAATGGCCTCTTTTTTTCTCCACCTAACAGGTTTTTCTCCAGGCTTCTGGGGCAGCTGGGAGCCCACAATCCATTACGTCAAGCTCACTTAGCTTTCTTACAGAAATATTTACGACAGCAGTTTGCACTACAGTGACAGTCTCATATAAAAAAAAAAAATTCACAGATCGAAAAATTGCAGTAGAAATGCGTAGAAACGAAATCTCATTAATAGCAGTGTTGTGATACATTCACGCATGGACACACAAGTCATAACTCTTAAAGTACGATTCTTGGTTTCTCAAATCAGAGTCCCTAACCACTACTCATTATTCCTTACCTTATTACACATGTACATATTCGTCGACACTTCTTCAATATTTCATCATAATAAATACGTAGCATAATCAAATTCCTCATATGACATCAGCTTATTGATCATAAACATACCTCAGCAGCATAATACACATCGTCATCGTAATAATATCATAAAACCTCAGCCAAATCTCAAAAACGTCGTTGCTTTCTGCAATAATTTCTAAACCTAAAAAAATTCTCTGCTCATTTCAATAGTGTCATCTACCTCAAACGTACTTTAAAAATAATAATCCTATACCACATACATCATTCAAAGCTCTCATAGTATCACAATGGTTCTGAAAAAATTTAAACAGTTCACAAACTACAGACAAAATACAATTTCATAATTGTGAAGTAATCCAACTGTATAATTGCGTAAACATGTGTCACTGATGTAGTAAAAAAAAAAAAAGTCTCTCTCAGTTAAATGATCAGATAGCTGTGTAATTGTGTGTTCGAGAAATATGGTACCGATGTGTAAAGTTGTATAAGCAAATACCATGTTAGCTAAGGATCCTTGTACTTGCCTCACACATGGTACACAAAGTAAGCGTGTACCCACCTGAGGATTAATGTAATTATACCCTCGGTGTTACCGATTACAGCAATGGAATGAAATGTATCACGGAAAACCTTTGTATTTTTTATAATTCAAAAATCTTTAAAAATAAATGTTTTAAGTACAAAATTAATCACTCAAATACGTGTACTGTAGCGCTAAACTGTGCGTCTTGTTGTAAGATAGTTCTGTGGAAGTGTCGTAGTTATCGTCCTCCGAAAGCCAAGTTCTGCAGAAGTCAGTGTACTTACCTCATCATAAACAAAAGTGAAATGCTATGCGTATAGATATTGTAGTTATTACGTACATTATCGTACGTAATTACCGTGGCTGCCTGTGGTTCGAATCATTGTCTGTCTCTTTGTTGGCGCGCATCGTTATTAGGATTAGGAGACTTAACTTCTCGAGAGGGCCCTGCCCTGTTTGAATCCCGCCAGTTCTGATGAAATTCAGGTCTATCGTTTTGTCGGTAGTGTCCATAGTTTCTTTCTTGTCCATCACGTGGTGGAGGATTTCTCCCTGATTCGTAATTGTGCGCTGGACCGTTGCGTCTGAAGTTATTCTGTCTCCCTTGATAATAATTATTTTGTTTCCCATATTGTCTGTTTCTCTGAATGTCTCTGTGATGGTCATTACCACGGAGAGGTGATATTTCCCTGTAATTATTACTACTCTGCCAACGGTTGTCATACGGGTGGCATCTGTTTTGGTCACGATTTACATTGTAAGAATAGCCTTGTCGTGTCCAGTTATTATTTCTGTCATCACGGAATTGTGACGGATGTGGCCTGTAATTGATGTGCTCCTGTTTTTGCGACCCGTGATTGTCAGTGTCAATTTCCAATTCTTGTAACAGTCCCTGAAAAGCTTCGATGTCGTCTTTGCAACGTCCTGCCAAAATAGTATGTCGTAAATGTTCAGGCAATTTGATTAAGCAAATGCGGATGAGTTCTGAGGGGCTGTATGGGTTTGAAAAATATTGATTCTTATGTAACATGTCTTCGAAATATTTCACATGACTGGAAAATTCAGATTGTTCGAAATGTTTCATCATTAGGATGCTATGTTTTACTCGGTCTTGTGTAGCTTGAGGCCAATATGCTGAGAGGAAGGCATGATACAATTGTCCTTAACTGTGACAATCGTGAATGGCCGAATGCATTCTTACAGCTGGTTCATTCTCTAAGTAGCCACATATAAATTCTAACCAGTTGGGAGGAAAACCATAAGAGAATTGATGGATCCATGCTTGTGGATGAATGTCGTTGCCAGAATTCTTAAATGTTTTGAATTTACGTGTAGTAATGAACAGCTTATAGTCAAAATCATCATGACGGCGAGTCGCATATCGATCATTGTTACGTCGTTTCGGCGGTTCCATCTCAAAATTCGGTGTACCTTGCCAGTTTGTTTCATAATTTCCGAAGTGCCCTGTGTTATTATTTTGTGGCTGTTCCGTATTTCTATGTCCCTCTTCCCGTATTGGAGCGCAAGTGTCCTCTGAAATATGTAATTCTTATATTACCTGTGTCAACTGATCTTGTGCTTCCTGGATTTCTCTTTTGTACTGTGTATTGATTTGATTTTGATTTTGTTTGAATTTTCTAATTTGTTCATACTCTTCTGTGTCAGTGAAGGCTACGGGTTTTGTGTCATTCAGATCATCATCTGCCTTTGTAGATAAGTTAGTGAACAGATCCTAAAGTTCGGCTACTTTCTCCGATAGTGAACTGATTTCCTCAGTGTGTTTTTCTGAACCAAGTTTCAGAGTGTCCATTTGTGTTGAAATCGTATCTACTGTGTCCTTTAAGTTTTCCTGAGATTTTGCAAGTTGCGTAACCGAACCGGTAGATGCAACTGAGTCAATTTTAGCTTGCAAGGTGTCGCGATTTCCATGAACAATAGTTTGCAGTTCTTCGTGATTCTGTAATGCATTTTTATGACGTGAAAAAATAGGTTGAAAATGCTCACAAATTTGTGTTTTTACGTCATTACAGACTTTTTCACATTTCGATTCGATTTTAAGTAACTCATCAGTTTAACCTTCATGTGTTTGTTCAAGCGTTTGTTCCATTGAGTCTAACTTTTGAAGCTGTTGCTGTGTTTGTTTCTGATTTTGTTCCATCGTGTCTAACTTTTGAATATTTTGTTCCATTGTGTCTAACTTTTGAAGCATTTGTCCCATTTGTTGCATTAATTGTAATAACAATGTTGTGGTGTCTCAAACATGTTACTCAGTGCTATTCAGTAGTGTATTTGAACAGGCAATATTCGCATTTCGAAAATCAGAAAATGTTTCTTGACTTATTTGAGAAAACGGTGAGGACGCAAAACCTGAATCTACAGTATTCGCAAGATTGTGTCCTGTCATTTCGGATTCCTGAGGCGAGCTGTTGCCGACCGATAGATCGATAATTCTTCCCTATTCACTAATTGTTTCACTGTCTACACCATTATTTGCCACACGCTCCATTTCCTTATGCGCAATTAACAAATTACTATGTTGGACATTAGTTAATTCATTACACGGTGGCGCTAACACACTGCTTTCGTCTCCACTATCATTTCTCAGTTTACTTTGGAGCCTAGAATTACGTTTTTCACACCCTATTATTGTCACAATATTTCACGTGATAACACAGAAAAGCACAATTTGAAGAGCAAAATAAGAAAACACATTAACATAGCATTGAAAATAGTATATAGTTAATTGCAAGTGCAGCTGCGAAATACTTGATGCAAATCTACATGCATGCCACAACTGTTTTACTGTTCAACAATGAAAAACTACAACTACAAAGGAAATTCTCTCTATAATTACGCGCTAGCAATAAACAATAGCTCCACTAATTACACAAACTACAAGAAAAAATCAGAAAATTCCAGCGAGGTATCCTCGGCTAAGGGTCGACATGTGAAACGTCCCCTTAGAAAAATTATAAATGACTGCGCTTAAACTAACACACAATATTTTTAGCGCAACGCAATCTGACTTTAAAAAATCCCTACAAAATAATGGCCCTGTCTAACAATAACCTATACCTTTCATGAATCACTTACCTCACAAAAATCTTCGTTACTCGAACTACTGAAATACGGCGAGCGCCACTACTGCCAGCTAAATAAAAGATTCTAACTACTGAAGGCACTAACTAGTGATGGGCATAATTAGCAAATGAAAGATTTTCGTAGAGAACGAACAATGTATTTACCTTAATAGTGTTCAAAAGTCATAATGTATATATCAGTTCATGACATCCAGTCTTACAAATTTACTGTCTCTGATGGACACACGTCCAGATCATCCGCTCTCAAAACTCCTCCATCTCTCTCCCCACATCCACCACTGCTGGCGGCTCACCTCCAACTGCACAGCGCAATGCGCTGTTCACAGCCAACTGCCCAGCAGTATAGTAGCAAATTCTAACAATGCATACCAGCCACAGACTACACACAGCACAGTCAGTGATTTTCATACAGAGCGCTACGTTGCGTTACCAATACAAAAACCTAAACAGCCGACTTACAACCCGAAAACTGCCCACCAGAGCGTTGTTTCAAAATGTATGTGCATTATCCTTAATGAGTGTATATATGCATCACGCAGGAATTAAAGACGTTAGCTGCCAGTAGCCACTTATTGACATCAAATGGGGCAAGCTGGAAATTTTTGCTGGATCGGGATTTGAACCCGGGTATCCTGCTTACTACGTACTTGCGGTGACGAGTACGCCATCTGGATACGGTAGTCAGCATAACTGCATGGACTACCCAGGCACGCCTATTGCTAGACCCAACTTCTCAACTGCTCACTACTAACGTACATCTCCTGCTCATTAGCCCCATTATTCACGGCATCTCGCCAATTCCTGTAAGAGTTAGGGTTTTGTGTGCATCTGCACTGAAGAGACCGTGGGCTGTCATAGCCTTAATTATGCAGGGTCTTCCACAATTCATGTTACACACTTCCGGAGGTTGTAGAGGGGACTTTGTAGATCACGTTTTACATAGGAACCCATGTGCAGAAACGTCATCCAACGACGTTACATAGCGTCAAAGTTACAGGCGTCACCGCCTGTAAATGTGTGTATATACGACTGATTCCGTAATGATGTTACAAACTTTCATCTGTAATGGAGACAATGAATGTGTCACTTTGAGGTAAGGGTCCCTGTGACGGGAAAAACAAAGAGTCGAAAGTTACCAGAAAACACAGTTCTCATATCTCTGACAGTGGAATACATCTACCGGTACCTGTTGTTGCCAAGATCGCCGGGTACGCAACTTTCAGAGGCATAGTACGGAGCAAGAAAAGATAAAATATCTAGTAAACATATGCTGAAAAATTCATACCTAAGGACCTGAAAACAAATGGTTGTCGTGTAGAAAAATTACTTTGTCATGTCTTCTGGCCCATTCTGGTCTTTTTTTCGATCAATGCATAGTTCAAATTGATCATTTGTTGTCTGTAGCGATTAGTATTCACAGTTTCACCGGGTTTTAGAAGCTCATGATACACTACACCTTTCTGATCTCACCAAACACAGAGCATTTTCTTCTTGCCGAATCGATCTGGTTTTGCAGTCGATGTTGATAGTTGTCCCGGATTAACTCATGATTTTTCCCATTTAGGATTCTTAAAATAAATCCATTTTTCATCATCAGTAACAATTCGGTGCAAAATTGATTTTCTTTCATGTCTTTGAAGCGAAATTTGACAAATGGTTTTTCGGTTTTTCATCTTTCATTCAATTCGTGTGGCAACCATTTTCCACACTTTTTGGACATTTCCCATAGCTTTCATACGGTCAGAAATTGTTTGTTGTGCAACATTTAGCATTGCTGCCATTTGCGTCTGTCGCAAAGTATCATCTTCATACAAGATTGCTTACAATTCGGCGTCTTCGAACTTTTTTGGTGGTCTTCCACATTCTTCATTTCTTAAATAAAAATCATTATTTCTGAAACATTGAAACCGTCTTTTGCATGTTGCTTCAGATAGAGCACGATCACCATATGCCTCGACAAGCATTCGATGCGACTCTGCAGCAGTTTTTTTCGAATGAAAACAAAAAATTAATGCTTTCCGCAAATCATCACTTTCTGGTACAAAATTCGACATTGTTAACACGATGAAAAGATATGATATTGTTTGTTCCAAGACTTGATGTATACTAAATACCTTTGATAGATGTCATACCAACAAAACAGAACAAAAAATTAGGCTCGTTCACAACAAATGTTTCCTATCGACACTTTTGTATCTTAACGCTCATTTGATACCAGTACACCTGTTAACTTTCGAGTTGGTCGTTTCCGGCGTAGGAACCTTAACCTCATGTTGATAGATCAATCCGTCCCTATCATCCTTGAAAGTTTGTACCATCATAAGGCAAGGACCCTGCATATACGTACATTTACAGGCGCCGGCACCTATAACTTTGACGCTCTTTAGCGTTGTTAGATTTCGTTTCCGGACATGGGTTCCCATGAAAAACTTGATCTACTAAGTCCTCTCTACAATCTCTAGAAGTGTGTAACGTGAATTGTGAAACATCCTGTAAATGTAGTGTCTGTTCTTTCGGACATTATAAAATTATAATATTTGCTAAATCTGTTGGATAAATTACCGAACGTAAGTTGAGCTTTACGGTGAGGAGGGAGAAAGGAGCAGCTTTGGTAACCTGCCAACTGCACAGCCTTCCCTCGGTGCGGCTCTGCCTAGGACACTTCGGTACAAGTTCGGTAGACAAGGTGCTGTACCGACAATAGGAAAGCCACCCAGTGCATTCTGGAAGTATGCACTTCTGGAGCAGGGAGCAGGGAACAGGGTGAGGGGTGGGAGGGATGGGGAGGGGGAATCAGGCGAGGCCGCACGGTGGCTGGTGGCTGCTATCCGTGGATCAGAATCCGCCGCCGGTACAGTAGGGCTACCCCAGTTCCTCGAAGCCGGCTGGGAGCGCAGCACTATCAGCTTACTGATTAATGCCACGCCATCTGTTGCGCTCAGATCGCACGCCCAGATGCAACCCGCTGCCGCTCTTAGGCACTCTAATGGCCGTTTAACTACGCGCAGCACCTGATAGCACCAGAATTATGAGCCACGTTTATCGCACGATGTGTTTAATTCGATGCTTAGAGGTGTAATTGCTGTTTTCTGGAGCTTATTAATTAAGACCTTATCTGACTGAGAAGGGCTTTGTTGAATTTGCTTGAATGGTTCGGAGGCGGGGTAATTATGTTATAGAATGTCTAGCGCCTGCCACTTCAGCATACTCGGAGTAAAATTTGTAAGAACGTTGTTCGCAGTAACAGAATGTAAATAGTGATGATTCCTGAGGCAGATTGGCGAACAAGTTGAAATGGTTCAAATGGTTCTGAGCACTATGGGACTTAACTTCTAAGGTCATCAGTCCCCTAGAACGTAGAACTACTTAAACCTAACTAACCTAAGGACATCACACATTGTAGGCTGTTTAGGTTTTTTTTTATTGGTAACGCCACGTAGCGCTCTTTCTGAAAATCACTGGCTGTGCTGTGTGCAGTCTGTGGCTAGTTTGCATTGTTGTCTGCCATTGTAGTGTTGGGCAGTTGCCTGTTAACAGCGCGTAGCGTTGCGCAGTTGGAAGTGAGCCGCCAGCAGTGGTGGATGAGGGGAGAGAGATGACGGAGTTTTGAAATTTGTAAGACTGGATGCCATGAACTGCTATATATATCAACACTATTAAGGTAAATACATTGTTTGTTCTCTATTAAAATCTTTCATTTGCTAACTATGCCTATCAGTAGTTAGTGCCGTCCGTATTTTGAATCTTTTATTTAGCTGGCAGTGGTGGCGCTCGCTGTATTTTAGTACACTCCTGGAAATGGAAAAAATAACACATTGACACCGGTGTGTCAGACCCACCATACTTGCTCCGGACACTGCGAGAGGGCTGTACAAGCAATGATCACACGCACGGCACAGCGAACACACCAGGAACCGCGGTGTTGGCCGTCGAATGGCGCTAGCTGCGCAGCATTTGTGCACCGCCGCCGTCAGTGTCAGCCAGTTTGCCGTGGCATACGGAGCTCCATCGCAGTCTTTACCACTGGTAGCATGCCGCGACAGCGTGGACGTGAACCGTATGTGCAGTTGACGGACTTTGAGCGAGGGCGTATAGTGGGCATGCGGGAGGCCGGGTGGACGTACCGCCGAATTGCTCAACACGTGGGGCGTGAGGTCTCCACAGTACATCGATGTTGTCGCCAGTGGTCGGCGGAAGGTGCACGTGCCCGTCGACCTGGGACCGGACCGCAGCGACGCACGGATGCACGCCAAGACCGTAGGATCCTACGCAGTGCCGTAGGGGACCGCACCGCCACTTCCCAGCAAATTAGGGACACTGTTGCTCCTGGGGTATCGGCGAGGACCATTCACAACCGTCTCCATGAAGCTGGGCTACGGTCCCGCACACCGTTAGGCCGTCTTCCGCTCACGCCCCAACATCGTGCAGCCCGCCTCCAGTGGTGTCGCGACAGGCGTGAATGAAGGGACGAATGGAGACGTCTCGTCTTCAGCGATGAGAGTCGCTTCTGCCTTGGTGCCAATGATGGTCGTATGCGTGTTTGGCGCCGTGCAGGTGAGCGCCACAATCAGGACTGCATACGACCGAGGCACACAGGGCCAACACCCGGCATCATGGTGTGGGGAGCGATCTCCTACACTGGCCGCACACCACTGGTGATCGTCGAGGGGACACTGAATAGTGCACGGTACATCCAAACCGTCATCGAACCCATCGTTCTACCATTCCTAGACCGGCAAGGGAACTTGCTGTTCCAACAGGACAATGCACGTCCGCATGTATCCCGTGCCACCCAACGTGCTCTAGAAGGTGTAAGTCAACTACCCTGGCCAGAAAGATCTCCGGATCTGTCCCCCATTGAGCATGTTTGGGACTGGATGAAGCGTCGTCTCACGCGGTCTGCACGTCCAGCACGAACGCTGGTCCAACTGAGGCGCCAGGTGGAAATGGCATGGCAAGCCGTTCCACAGGACTACATCCAGCATCTCTACGATCGTCTCCATGGGAGAAGAGCAGCCTGCATTGCTGCGAAAGGTGGATATACACTGTACTAGTGCCGACATTGTGCATGCTCTGTTGCCTGTGTCTATGTGCCTGTGGTTCTGTCAGTGTGATCGTGTGATGTATCTGACCCCAGGAATGTGTCAATAAAGTTTCCCCTTCCTGGGACAATGAATTCACGGTGTTCTTATTTCAATTTCCAGGAGTGTATTTCGAGTAACGAAGATTCATTGCCCGTGGCAGGATTCGAACCTGCGACCGTAGCGGTCGGACGGTTCCACACTGCAGCGCCTAGAACCGCTCGGTCACTACGGCCGGCGACGAACAAGTGAACTATGATTTGGACGAAGGGGTTGGCGCTAGAAGCAGTTAAACTAGAGTGTGTGTATACGCAGAAAGAAGCTACAAGTATTTGCACGGAAGTTGGGATTCCAGCCTAGAGCTCCTGCTCACTAGGCTCTGTTGGGACAGCACCTCAGTTTCGAACGAAATTTTCATTCGTCACTTCAGTCTGCATATACAAACCGTAAGCGTTTGAGACTTGGAAAGCTGTCGGGAATCATACACTTTCATTTGATTAAAGTCCCTACTCCTGGGTTTCAGGCAGCATTTCCCCTTTCATTCGATGCTGAGGTGCTGCTCCAATACAACTGGAGACCTTCTGCGGTGTTGTTCGAGCTTAGGGGGCCATACCAAGTGGGCTGCGGCGTGAATGGGAATTTGCATTGAGGAGGTAGGCGTCAGCAGTTATGCAAAGCCACTGTGTCAGTGCGGCGTAGTGGTTAGCGCATCCGCCTAGTGAACAGAAGGTGTAGGTTCGAATCCCGGCCTTGTGTGTAGGTTCCTTACATGGCTTACACATATAAATACATATTTGCGTCGTCCCCATGCGGCAAACATATCGTAGGGAGATATCATTATATCTGCGCTTACAGAAATTTGAATCTCAAAACTATGAATTTTTTATGTATTTTTTTTTCAGCGAACTCTGTGTCTGTCGGTCTTCTGAGATGGTGCGATAAATCCGAATGTATTTGCGCTCTCCCAGTTTTGTTTTACTTAAGAGATAAAATACGCGGGAGTTGCAAGTCTTCATTTCGTACCTAGCTACGTCTTATTCTCCACCTCCCGATGCGGCGAGGGCTTTCATTTTGAAGTAGACCTTTTCGGAGACGAAATCAACACGAAGAGAGAATAGCCACTGGCACCACGCCGGCATTGTTGTACATCGTTCTGGAGAAAACGTTAATATCAAGACACACATCAAAACTACAAGGAATTAACATTTATCCAATGTTCCAAAACTGCCACACCGTTTTTAACACGCACACATCTATAAATGCGCGCATTTCTGGGAGGACAATTTTTGGTGCGGCTAAATGGTAATTACTTCAGCTCTGCGGAAGGATTCGCATTATCTCTCTAACCAACCACTATACTTAGTACAACCACCATTCCTCGCGTCAGTCTCCATATAAACATCTACATATCTGAGGCTTGGAAAAGTCTATGAAGCCGTACAGATTCATATGAAAACCAGAATGTTATGACCTGCACGATAGTGAGTTCCAAAGATTCACCTAAGCCGCCCAAAACGTATTATTGTGTACTGAGGCGATGAAAATGGAGGAAAGTAGTGGAAGGAGACACTTCATAGCCTTCTCGGATTTGTTTCCGGATCGTAAAATCAATTTGATTCGATATTTCAGTCATCTCCAAGACAGATGAATCGCCGAAGTATCGAATCATGTTGATATTATCATCCGGCAACAAATCCGAGGAGACTATCAAGAATAATTACGCCGAGAAATAATATGAAGTCACAATTGTACGAGCTAACGGAAGGATACGATTTGTTCTTAAAGGACTTTAATCAGTCGTATTATTAGGCATAATACCTTACGTTACTCAGAATAGGATGTCAGTGGATAATAAGGAGATTGTGTTCGTTCTAATACAACAACAGTTGGTTGATTCCTTCACATCGGAGATCGTAGTATTCTGCAACTCTTAACATGTTGCTGGTTGCATATGTCTCCAGTCTTCTGGGGAGTATCCAGTCTTTGCCTTTACTGGTTTCTGGGTACTAGGTAATGCGTAGTCAGTAGGGTCAAATAGCGAACAGCGTAACAGTGTGTGGCTTTAAAAAGATCCGTCAGTGTGTGTCCTGTCAAAATCAAGGGTGTCCAAAAACTGACTATAATTATTTTCCTATGGGCAGAGCGACTATAGTAGGGTGCTGTGCAGCTTTTCCTTCTTGTTAAGTCACAAGCCTTCTCACAGGTTTAATGCAGCCCGTCTCATATTCGTCTACTGTATCAGCCTCTTCATCTCAGAGTAGAACTTGCGTCTATTTTAACCTCTGCCACCGCCTATAATCTTTATCATGCACAGCTCCATCAAGTACAATGCAAATTCTTTTTTGATGTCTTACCACGTATCCCACCATGCTGCCCCTAATTTTTGTAAATGTTTCCCACGAGTCCCTTTCCGCGCCTGTTCCGCAGAGCATGAAGCAACTCCTGAAGATTGCAATTGTAGTCTGTGAGAGAAGAAAAACTACTTCCAAGCACGATTGAGCAAGGCATAAAAGTTTGTAATACATGAAATGTATTCGCAGTTGCGAGTATGGACAACCATAAGCTGTGTAATGGAATGACTGTGATGAGAATGTCTGCTGGACCGGTACTCAAACCTGGATTTCCCGTTTTACGCGAGCGTTCGCCTTAACCCCTTTGGCTACCGCTGCGCGTCTCGCGGCCAGACCCAAACTTTCATACGCTGTCGCTCCTGAGTCACAACCAGCGTTAGTACATACATTATGTAATTCCTGTACAGTGGAGGACATTTTAATTGAAAGCTGCTCCCCGATATCGGCGGATAAATACGATATTGCTATGCCTGTTTTCTTAAGAAGAACTGTTCAACTTTCCTTCGGACATGCATGCATTAACAACACAGGCACTGCAACATTGTATATAAAAAAGTCTGTGCGCTTTGGGGCAAAATAGTACTAAGAGATGCTGCTCAGGGAAGCCAACGAATTACGATGTGATGGGTTACAAGCAAATGAAACTGGCGCATATTTAGGAATTACTTAGTATAATCCAGAATGAGAATTTCACTCTGCAGCGGAGTGTGCGCTGATATGAAACTTCCTAGCAGATTAAACCTGTGTGCCGGACCGAGACTCGAACTCGGTTGGTAGAGCACTTGCCCGCGAAAGGCAAAGGTCCCGAGTTCGAGTCTCGGTCCGGCACACAGTTTTAATCTGCCAGGAAGTTTCAAGGTTTGTTTTATTTAAAAAGCCTTAAGAGTTTTCGCAGAAAAAAATTCGGAGCCATTACTTTTCAGCGCATTCTCGTAAGTCTCACTGCTATAGCGCGATTGATATGACACATCGCTTTCTGCTTTGTGAACTAGAATGATGCGCAGAAGAATGACAAGACGAGCTGAAGAATAAGAAAATAGATATGTTTTAGAAATTAGCGATTTTGGCCCAGTGCTTAGCAGTATTTATGAAGGTACGGAACAAACCTTCAGCAATGTTAAGTCCAAGAAGATACTAAAGATTATTTTCCACTGACATAACTAAATACTTGTTTAAAAAATCGTGTCATTTAATTATAGCTTCTTATTGCAGGTAAATATTAAGTAATAAATTCATCAGCTTTATGAAATACACTCCTGGAAATGGAAAAAAGAACACATTGACACCGGTGTGTCAGACCCACCATACTTGCTCCGGACACTGCGAGAGGGCTGTACAAGCAATGATCACACGCACGGCACAGCGGACACACCAGGAACCGCGGTGTTGGCCGTCGAATGGCGCTAGCTGCGCAGCATTTGTGCACCGCCGCCGTCAGTGTCAGCCAGTTTGCCGTGGCATACGGAGCTCCATCGCAGTCTTTAACAGTGGTAGCATGCCGCGACAGCGTGGACGTGAACCGTATGTGCAGTTGACGGACTTTGAGCGAGGGCGTATAGTGGGCATGCGGGAGGCCGGGTGGACGTACCACCGAATTGCTCAACACGTGGGGCGTGAGGTCTCCACAGTACATCGATGTTGTCGCCAGTGGTCGACGGAAGGCGCATGTGCCCGTCGACCTGGGACCGGACCGCAGCGACGCACGGATGCACGCCAAGACCGTAGGATCCTACGCAGTGCCGTAGGGAACCGCACCGCCACTTCCCAGCAAATTAGGGACACTGTTGCTCCTGGGGTATCGGCGAGGACCATTCGCAACCGTCTCCATGAAGCTGGGCTACGGTCCCGCACACCGTTAGGCCGTCTTCCGCTCACGCCTCAACATCGTGCAGCCCGCCTCCAGTGGTGTCGCGACAGGCGTGAATGGAGGGACGAATGGAGACGTGTCGTCTTCAGCGATGAGAGTCGCTTCTGCCTTGGTGCCAATGATGGTCGTATGCGTGTTTTGCGCCGTGCAGGTGAGCGCCACAATCAGGACTGCATACGACCGAGGCACACAGGGCCAACACCCGGCATCATGGTGTGGGGAGCGATCTCCTACACTGGCCGTACACCACTGGTGATCGTCGAGGGGACACTGAATAGTGCACGGTACATCCAAACCGTCATCGAACCCATCGTTCTACCATTCCTAGACCGGCAAGGGAACTTGCTGTTCCAACAGGACAATGCACGTCCGCATGTATCCCGTGCCACTCAACGTGCTCTAGAAGGTGTAAGTCAACTACCCTGACCAGCAAGATCTCCGGATCTGTCCCCCATTGAGCATGTCTGGGACTGGATGAAGCGTCGTCTCACGCGGTCTGCACGTCCAGCACGAACGCTGGTCCAACTGAGGCGCCAGGTGGAAATGGCATGGCAAGCCGTTCCACAGGACTACATCCAGCATCTCTACGATCGTCTCCATGGGAGAAGAGCAGCCTGCATTGCTGCGAAAGGTGGATATACACTGTACTAGTGCCGACATTGTGCATGCTCTGTTGCCTGTGTCTATGTGCCTGTGGTTCTGTCAGTGTGATCATGTGATGTATCTGACCCCAGGAATGTGTCAATAAAGTTTCCCCTTCCTGGGACAATGAATTCACGGTGTTCTTATTTCAATTTTCAGGAGTGTACGAGCATAATGTGGTTCCACACTTGTACACACTGTGGTGTCACCGCCAGACACCACACTTGCTAGGTGGTAGCCTTTAAATCGGCCGCGGTCCGTTAGTATACGTCGCACACACGTGTCGCCACTATCAGTGATTGCAGACCGAGCGCCGCCACACGGCAGGTCTAGTCTAGAGAGACTTCCTAGCACTCGCCCAAGTTGTACAGCCGACTTTGTCAGCGATGGTTCACTGCCTACATACGCTCTCATTTGCAGAGACGACAGTTTAGCATAGCCTTAAGCTACGTCATTTGCTACGACCTAGCAAGGCGCCATATTCAGTAATTGGAATGAATTCTGAACAGACAATAATGTGAATCATGTACCGTCAAGAGCGACGTTCATCATTAACGGATTAAAGTTAAATATCAATTACATCCGCTTTCTGAATTCTAATTCCTTGTCATGTTCCAGACCTCACGTCAGTATAGTCCTTCCCTCCTCACGCCAGCCTGCGTGAGCTTAAACGCGTGCATTTCGGCCTCTACTAGTAACACGGTGTTGGCTCTTCTGCCAACACAATACACACCATGCATGAAAGCATTTTACCCTTACGGACTTTTGGTACTATGACTTGCAGCATGAAATACATATTCTTGTAAACTACAGATGCAGTCATCACTTGTATTTGAGAATTTCAGTTTTATTTCGACAGAATTAACTTTAATATAAGTCTCTTCAGAGTTTACCATTTCGATGACGGAAGTCTATACAGGAAGACCACGATGCGATGTATTAGAAACCAAAATAAATGATACTTTCACTTCTTCAGGAATCGTACGCAACTGGATAATTTTGTATGGGTGCCAGCAATTCTTGCGCAGCCGCATTCAGGAGACCTCTTTTTGTGAATGGAAGAAGGTACGGCGTATTACGGACGTTACTTCACCCGGTTGCGTCCGAGGTCAGCGTAGATTTCCCACTGCCGCTAGCGTCCCGCAAATTGCACGCGGTACGCAGTATACGGCACTGTAGGTGCCTCATGTATGCAAGCATTCTGATGAGCGACTTTTCGGAATTGCCTCTCTGGCTGCGCACAACAGGCAACAGGTTCAGCCTGATTACGGTTATAAACCGAATAGGTGGTTGCGTTACGACCGCCAGAATTCACCGGCCCTTGGTCGCGAAGCCGCCTGTTTTGTTCTCCAGACGAGACAGTAGCGAAAAGACGCACACCGCTAGACGCTAACGCATTCAAAACGGGGCCCAAAACGAATCGTAAATCACGCGCGCGGCTGAAGAGGCGCCGAAGCTGGGGCTACGACGTCTCCGCCGCTGACGTAAGAGAAAGCGAGTCCGCGGCCGGCGGATTAATCCCGCGTTTTATACGGCTGCCGGTTGCGAAATGCGCGGGACGCCAGGAATGAGAACTTATTATCGCCGCTGCCCACGCGGAATCGATACGGACGACGAAAGCGGCCGCCGTGGGAAACGTGTAACGAGCGCTTGCGTAACTCTGCTGCGTTTGAAAAACCACTTATGCCGCAAGATGCAGTCTTACAGTAGGTATCGCAGTGGGATAGACGAGATTCTGCGAAAGGCTATTGGTTCCCAATACTACTTCGCGTGGTTCCCCCACTGGTGTCAGCCATTGTAATCGTCACGACTTCTGCACTTTACGTTTGAGATCAAAGTTTATCAGCCCAAAATTTGATTGCGTTCAGCGCCTCCTTACTTCCCTGCCATAATTCATTGGTTCTACATCTTCAGGGAAATTTAACACAGGACAGGAGACGTTCCATATCCTGATACTCGCTGTGATCACATCTGTCGTCATATTCATCTACAAGGCCCCAACCAGCAAGGTTTGCCTTCATTGGTGATACGAACGTTCTGATCGGTTTAGCCTCATCGAAATCTTCCATCTCTATCTCTCGCCGCTAAGCATCTCTTGAAATGAAGGGTAGCCGTTTGAAGGCTCAGTAATTCCTTTGTTCAAGAATCCCTTGCCGGATTCAAGTCAACCAGGTACACCGGAAACTCCAGATGAGGACTGACGTTCGTCGAAGTTGACCTTCTTGGCAGGTACAGATCTGAACCACATCGAGCGAGCATATTCTGCTATGGAGAAGCACAATGCCTGGGCTGTGGGCCGTATAGGTCTCAATCACATCGAGCGAGCATATACTGCTGTGGCTATAGGTCTGAACATCTATAATCTAGCTCCTTGTTCGCTGTTAACCAATTTTCTCCAGTTGTATCTTGCTGTGACATTATAGTGGGTGTTCTGTTGCGGCTTGGCAAGACAGCCAAGTCACTATGCGAGGATGCCGAAAGGCACGCGCTTAAGCTCACGCAGGCTGGCGCGAGGTCTGGAACAGTTAAAGAATTTGAGTCTAGCAAATAAAGTACGTAGCTGTTGGAATACTTAACTTTAATCCATAATTGGTGTACATCGCTCTTGACGGTACAGGCATCACAAGTTAAATATCTATTGATAATGGCGCCTTGCTAGGTCGTAGCAAATGACGTAGCTGAAGGCTATGCTAACTATCGTCTCGGCAAATGAGAGGGTATTTGTCAGTGAACCTTTCCTAGCAAAGTCGGCTGTACAACTGGGACGAGTGCTAGGACGTCTCTCTAGACCTGCCGTGTGGCGGCGCTCTGTCTGCAATCAGTGACAGTGGCGACACGCGGGTCCGACTTATACTAACGGACCGCGACCGATTTAAAGGCTACCACCTAGCAAGTGTGGTGTCTGGCGGTGACACCACAGTTCTTACAGTGATGTCTGTATATCAGTGACCGGTCTAATACGACATCCAAGTATTACGGTTTCTCTTTGAATTTCAGGGTGACATTTGCTTGATTTAGGCGAAAGTGGAAGCCATTGACTTGTGTCTTTGAGGGATTTGATTTGAGGAAATATTTCTGGTAGTATTCTGACATGGTGCCTAGAGCGTGTACCAGATTCTGTTCTACACCCTCACTCCTCAAAACTCTTTCCTTCAGCTATGATGACCAGATCGTCGGCTTGCGGGAAGCTGCTCGTATAAGCTGGTTGGTCACTGGTACAGAGGTTGGACTGGAGGGAGACCATGACGCTACACTGGACGGGGACATTTCTCTGCCGTTGCTATCACCTTTTCCTGCCCTCCAATTTGATATAGAACATTATGTTTTGCAGAAGACATTCAGTGATTCTTACAAGGTAATAATCTTAATGTGTGCCATTGAGATATCTAGAAGTAAATCTCCCTTAGTCTATGTCACTAAGAAGCATATGCGACGCTACCACTCCTTTATTTATACACATTTATGCATGACCGTCGCGACAATGTGTACTCTGAAACTCAAACTTGGCCGTGTTATTGTCAATCAGATACAGACGTAATATTTTGTCCCTGAAATAAAGTTTGCAGTAGATTGAATTTTATACGGTAAAGCTAGCTCCCTAGTAACCGCGCTTACGTGCACCCGACACCGAGAAACAAAGAAAATACAAAAACCACATTCTTTTTCCTGAATCAGCTATTGACTGTATTTACAAACCTTGCCATATATAATATTTGGAAGCCCACTCCTTACCTAAACGCTACTCGCTGGAAACTGACAACTTATGTACACAAGTACACTTAACAACACATTTTTCCGTTTTGTTCGGTTTCTGTTTTTCATTCAATTTTTTCCTGACGACGATTCTCATTTTACGAAGAGGCAAACCATACGAATTTTTTCCTGCGTACTCTAATAAGAGATTGGCGCATTCTATTTCCTCTTTGTGCGTGATTAAGAGTCACGCGCGTAATAATGCATTCAAAAAGAAATTATTCGTTCCAATTCTAACGTAGGTCTTCAGGCTTATTTTTTTAGTTATTTAAAAAAATCATCGCAGTATGTGGGGAGTATCGTGAATCTGATCATCCACATCCGAAAAATTGAGAGGTTACTGTACTTTAGTGCCACTGACGTGCTATAAATACCTAACATCTGTAGTTTTAGCACGTTCATTTGAATCCCGAAAGAGTTTAAGCGGTTGTGGCACGAACCGGTTTGCACGTAATGAATAACCACGTCTCAGTTGCTAGATCACTCATATAAATATTTACGCTCAATTCCTTAGAATCAGACAGCAGTTGTTCGTAAAAGAAAAACGCGAATTGGTTCCAAGCTGTGCACGAGAGCAAAAACCGCGGCCACGCTACGCTCCAAACTGGTGCGATCACATTAGATGGGTATGGAGACCCACAATGTCCTTAGAGAAGCGATGGAACATCCGAAGGTGTCCGCAGTGTCAAAAGTTGTGAAAGACTGGCCGGCCGGTGTGGCCGAGCGGTCCTAGGCGCTTCAGTCTGGAACCGAACGACCGCTACGGTCGCAGGTTCGAATCATTCTTCGGGCATGGATGTGTGTGATGTCCTTAGGTTTAGTTAGGTTTAAGTAGTTCTAAGTTCTAGGGGACTAATGACCTCAGATGTTAAGTCCCATTTTGCTCAGAGACATCTGAAATGTAGGTCACGTCCACGGTGGCACTGTGCGGAACTGTGGTGAAATTTGGTGCCAATGAGACATCATACACCCACCTTAAACGTCGCATGACCTTCTGAGCTGTGGCCGTTTCTTCGCAAGTGTCGACACCTTGCTGTATGGAGCGTCGTTGAGCCCGCGGATGACCTCACAGGGCATCACGTTTTGGCATCATTACAAAAGAAGGTTATACGCACCTTTGCGCCAGATTTCAAATTTAAGCGTCACAATGGGTGGGAGTTGCGGAGTTCGAAAACGTGACCCTTTAATCTGTTGCACACTGTAGCAGCAGTACCGCTACCAGTTAGCAAACTACACTCACGCTCATAAATTAAGGATAATTCTGATACATGGTGAAACAACGGCCTGGTGGGCGGTTTGCGAGTTTAAATCACCTCGGGGTATGACCATGCGGTGCATGCGGTGGCAGTGGCAGCAGTCCACATACGCAGAGATGTGTTGGTGCACGTCAGAGTACGGTGCAGCGAGGAAGTGTGCAGACGTGCTAATGGTGACTGTGTGTTAAAATTGGCTCAAAAAACACATATTGATGACGTTATGAGGGGTAGAAGACTAGGGCGACTGGAGGCTGGTGAAACACAGCAGGTCGTAGCACGAGCCCTCTGCGTGCCACAAAGTGTGATCTCAAGAATATGGCAACGATTCCAACAGACAGGAAACTTGTCCAGGCGTCACAGTACGGGACGTCCATAGTGTACAACACCACAAGAAGACCGTTATCTCACCACAAGTGCCTGCAGACGGCCACGGAGTACTGCAGTTAGCCTTACTCGGTATCTTACCGCAGCCGCTGGAACAGTTGTCTCCAGACACACAGTCTACAGACGACTGAACAGACATGGTTTATTCGTTCGAAGACCTGCAAGGTGCATTCCACTGACCCCACGTAACAGGAGAGCCCGTAAAGCCTGGTGTCAAGAACACAGTACATGGTCATTGGAACAGTGGTCCCAGGTTATGTTCACGAACGAGTCCAGGTATAGTCTGAACAGCGATTCTCGCCGGGTTTTCATCTGGCGTGAACCAGACCCCTTAATGTTCTTGAAAGGGACCTGTATGGAGGTCGTGGTTTGATGTAGTGGGATGTGATTATGATTGGTGCACGTACACCCCTGCATATCTTTGACAGAGGAACTGTAACAGGTCAGGTGTATCAGGGCGTCGTTTTGCACCAGTATGTCCACCTTTTCACCGGTTCAGTTGGTTCCACCTTCCTCCAGATGGATGATAACGCACGGCCCCACCGAGCTGCCATCGTGGAGGAGTACCTTGAAATAGAAGATATCAGGAGAATGGAGTGGCCTGCCTGTTCTCCAGGCCTAAACCCCATCGGGCACGTCTTGGATGCTCTCGGTCGACGTATCGCTGCACGTCTTCGAACCCCTACGAAACTTCAGGAGCTCTGAGAGGCACTGGTGCTAGAATGGGAGGCTGTACCCCAGCAGCTGCTCGACCTCCTGGTCCAGAGTATGCCAACCCATTGTGCGGCATGTGTACGTGTGCATGGTGATCATATCCCATATTGATGTGGGAGTACATGCGCAGGAAACAGTGGCGTTTTGTAGCACATGTGTTTGGGGACGCTTTTCTTAACTTATCGCCAACACCGTGGACTTGCAGATCTGTGTCGTGTTTGTTCCCTTTGTGCCTATGCTATTAGCGTCAGTTTTGTGTAGTGCCACGTTGTGTGGCACCACGTTCTGAAATTATCCTTAACTTATGAGCATGAGTGTATGTACCACTCCGTCTATCCATCTCATCCGCGGTTCACCAAGCCTACATGAGGAGTGAGAGCCACTAAGTCGATGCAAGGAGTGAGGCAGAATCATGGGTAAATGGCACGTTCTCTAGGTAAGCTCTTCTTAAGAAGCGCAAGCCAATCACAGCCAATCGTCTTGCACTTTTTTAATATTATTCTTCAGTATTTGCTTTTATTATAGTATCGTTTCCTTGCTTCAGTAAATCTTATCTCTGTCTGAAGCCACAATTACTTCCTAATAAAATTTAATTGCAATTTTCGTCGTATTACTCTAAATATCTCTGTCTTTTGTTTTGCTGAGATAGTCTTAGCTCGCACTCTGCGCTAGCCGACCCCTGGGAACAGCGTAAGGTATTCGTACTGCTTGGGAAGCCCATGTATGCTACTGTTCAGGCATCGTGAGTGGTCGTCTTAAGAAAATATGCAGCGTCTGTGGTCTGAAAGTCGTACCGCTATTTCACTGCACCCGCTCTGGCCAGCACAGAGAAGAATTCAGGTGTCCAGCGCCTTTAATTTGTTTTTATTAGCTGCACAATAGGACTGTACCGTTATAAGCGGCGCGGTGTATTTATACATTAGATCGTACGCAATGATGGTTGAAATTTGGTCGCTTTGTCGTGAACTCCTTTCACACATCGAGCAACTGCGCTGTGTGTTAATCACATCTCAACTCATAGGTGGTCAGTCAGTGGCCGTCCCTCTCTGCGACAGCGGAACACCTTTGCCAAAGAGAAAAGAGCGAGTATCCTACGTAGGAATTCCAGAGCTCAGATCAGTGCTAGACAATCTGAACGTTAGGCGCAGCTAATTCTCTTGTTCGCCTCATGCAGTTGAAGCACAAACGCACCTTCGTCCCATCTGTCGACCTGGGCAGTACATGGGAACAGAAGCGAGTCAGACTCTTTCTTGCCTTGTGGATTTGATATCGGTGCGTTAGACTACCAACTTTCAACAGAATGGTGGAACTCTAGTAAGATGCGTGTGTTCAGGGTGAACTCATATCATTGGGAACCACGTTAGTACTGAAGTTATGTAAAATAGTGTCCACTATCCCGGTGCTTGTGGACTTGCCATGGATCATGTATCTTTGTTACAGTTTTCAGTTGCTTCAGAATACGTGGCAATCGGTATCCGTCTCTAAACTTACCATCTGTAAATTCAAGTGACTTACAGGTTCTGTAAATAGTTTGTACAATTATTTTTACGTAGCTTCGTGTCATGATGTTTGGAAGGGATGTTAAGCGTTCGGTTTCGATGACTGTCTTTAACCATACTGGTTTAATTATATATCTGATACTTTCACATATTGTACAGCATTTTTTTTTATACATTTGAGGTTCGTGAATTCATTATCTTACATCTTCAGTTTCTCCACAGTGTCTACTACGTGTATGTTTAAATCTTCTTCTGTGCTACTAATATATTTGTTTGAACATGTTTCTCCAAAACAATTACACGAATTTCCATGGGATTTTCACAGGTAACTTGAGCTTAACTTCGGGAACTGCTTTAGTTCATCAAAATCAGATCAGGGGAAAAAAGATATGGTGATATAAAGTTTTATCTATCTTTTGTCTGTTTAAACACGCTACTCTTTTTCACAGTGTTTTCAGAAGTAACTTAAGCATGTTCTAAGGCACAGAATCAGCATTAATTTAATTACAATCATGTAACGGATGAAAAAGATATCGTGATTTAAAGTTTTCTCCCTATTAATATTATAATTGCGAAAGTAACTTTGTCTGTTACGTTTTCACGACTAACGCACTTCGATGACAGTTGGTGTGGAGATAGCTTGAGCCTTGAGGAAGATCATAAACTGCTTTAGAAAGTGGTAGTACAAGATACTTATTGATCTGAAGAATATTACGCAAATATAGGCAAAAAAATTTTATTCTTTGAAAAAGCTATTTTCCCTTTGACTTTTGAACTTGTGGAAAGGCAATTATTGGTTAACAAGTGCCACGTGACATGATTCAAAGTAATTAAAACAGTACTTATACAATCTCCAATGTATTTAATCCATGCTTGCACACTGTTTGTTGTATAATGCACACGCTGCACAATGTATAGCTACTTGAGCAGCACAGTGCTTAGATGTGCGCTCCTTCCTGTGTCCCTCTGTCTGCACACACTGCTCGGCAGCAACACTGCGCGTACTGACGCATCGTGCGTTGTAACAGCTTAGGATAGAGAGAACACCACGAGCTATGCTAACCGAAATAGGCAGGCATGTCAAGGCAGCCGATGTTATTGCGCGTACAGTAGCTTGCTTACTCACCATCACTCATCATATGAAAACTACTATTATGTGAGTGCAGCTGTGGGTAGCAGCTAGTATTTGCTATTTGTTTCTTAACAAAACCTCCCCCATTCAATTCTACTGCAATTTCCTCAGGAGTTACGCTACGAATGCTGGCAGTGCTTGCAATTATTTTCCATGAGAAATTTTCAGCATGACAGGTAAGGCAACGGCGATGCGTTTCTGTGAGTTATACGACGGTAGGGACGGCGCCATTCCATTCATCACAAAAGATCTCTAAGATAGCGCTCGCAACTGATGACAAAAGCATTTGTCCTGCACAGATAAATCGCATAAGGTGGATTCTTCGATATGATTAAACGCCGTGAAAGGTAAGATTGAAGATAGGAAGTAAAACGACAGAAAGTTTTCTGGGAATAGAATTAAGACCGGAAGATTATCACTTGACGTTTTAAATATGGCACTTGTAAACGTAAAGCGAGAGTTCAACGAAGAGAACTTTTAGGATGTTCCAATCGGCAGCGAAATTATTACCTATCTGTTCTGTGCAAACGACAATGCCCTAATAGCATGCACACAAGACGAATTGAAAAGAACTATTAAGCCCGTGGAATTAGTGGTATCGAGGTAAGGGATAAAAAAAAAGTACTGAAAAGTTTGAGAACATGACCACGGGAAGAAAATTCCATAACTCGCAAGATCTAGCAGTGAACTTCTCCAGCCGTGCGGAGTGGCCGCGTGGTTACGGCGCCTTGTCACTGACTGCGCGGCCCCTCCCGCCGGAGGTTCGAGTCCTCCCTCGGGCATGGGTGTGTGGGTGTGTGTTGTTCTTGGCATAAGTTAGTTTGAGTAGTGTGTAAGTCTAGGGACGGATGAACTAAGCAGTTTGGTCCCTTAGAAATTGACACTCATTTCAACATTTGAACTTTTCCAGATATTATCGTGTGAAATAATTCAAATATCTTAATAAATTTTTCCTGAAGCAGACATTAAGGAAAGGCTGTATGCGGTAAACAGATGCAACTGCTCTCAACACCCTGTAGTACTAGCTAGCAACATATCTCAAGAACTAAAACCAAGGTTATATAAAACAGTAAAAACACCAGTGGCGCTACATGTTGTCGAACCTGGAGAACTCGAAAACAAGACCTTAACCGGCTGTTTCTATTTGAAAGGTGTTCATAAAAACACATGCACCAGCCTGGGTTCCGACTACTGGAAATACAAAAGGCATTACAGTACAGAACTTGTAAGAGCTACGGAATGAGCTTAACATCGTTGCAGTCATGAAAAGCGAAAGATTCCACTGCGATGGAGTGATAGTGAGTATGGAAGAAAGTAGATGACCAACTGCAATGCACTGGATCCCATCAGGCAGCAGACCACCGGCAAGACTTGCTGCAGGTCGGAGCCTTTGAGAACTGGAATCAGCGTACGGAAGAGGGAAGCAGATGGAGAGCCTTAATTGGTGAAAGGAGACAGTATTTCCGGCTTTCATTAATGCTTCGTACAACTTGTGACACGGTTTGTTATGAGCAACTTGTTACTTCCGTTTTTAAATTTTCTTTCACTTCGATGCAACCCTAATCGCCTAACCTGGTAAAGAATAACGTACATAATGCAGTCCTTTATCACTTCCATTCTTCCCTCTTTGTAACTGTATAATTGGGAAATTTGCAAGTTTTGAAGCACGCACCAGTATAGTCGTGGAGTGAGACCAGTGACATAGCTCAATAACTGAAGTGAACACTTCGCTCTGGTGCAAAGTGCATGTATTGGCAACAAGTGCCTATTCCTTCCCCCACGAGCCTCTTGCGGCAGCGGCGCGCTGCCAGGCATAGCTTCTGGCTGGTCATTCAGGGTTCGTAAGTAATGGATGTGCTTGGTTTGCTGTGCTCTGAGAGGGTGAACAAAGGGTTTTGTAAAGCTGTTTCGGCTTGGTGGTAGTGGTAAGTTCCTATGGGACCAAACTGCTGAGGTCATCGGTCCCTAGACTCATACACTACTTAATCTATCTTAAACTAACTTACGCTAAGGACAACACACACAGCCATGCCCGAGGGTGGACTCGAACCTCCGACGGGGGGATCGGCTTGGTATATCAATTAGTTCATAGCGGTTGTTCATTGCAAAAATGTATAGTATTTGCGAATCTTGATTATTCGGTATTTTGGTAGAAATTCACACGACTGAAAGAACTCTGCGCATCGTTCTTTATTCCATGACATGTCCTTCAGGTTTGGCGCTCTGTACTAGAATAAGTTTAAAGACAAGGGGGACTGTTTCTGAAGACATTCGATTTTCCTCGCATCTGCAAACAGCATTTTATTTATTTGTTTGGTCTAAATTCTGATGGCGTTCCTATTATGTAACTAATAGATTTTGGTCATCACCCACAACGTGTCGTCCAACGTAAAGCTAGTTGCTTTTAACCATGTTCAGAGCATAGATCTCCTCTTTTTGAGTTCAGTGAATTCCCAGTATTTTCGGAGTTAGAGAATTTTTATGAGACTAATAGACTTTGAACACCATCCACCGCATGTTCTGTTGTGAGCGTGCACGGTCCCACATCCTAAACGGAGCGTCTAACAGGGTAGAGTTAATGAGGAAGATGATTATATACATATATGCAAGGTTTCTGCCCCTCAGTGAATATTAAATTTTTGTACCTCGTGGTAGTGACGAATTCGCGGAGAAAAGAGACGCCACCTCCGTAGTACCCCGCAGTGCTCTCTAGGCCCTATCGAACGTTCGGTTTAGTCAGGTCGCTGCAGTTAAACTACTAAATGTATGCTTCGTGTATGCCTCACGCTTGAGTATAGCTCTGACTTATATTTCAACAGTGCTACATCTGTTTGGATCACAACCCATCCCGTTCGTTGTTCTGTACTGAATAACATCATCTAAATGTCACATTCGTACTGAATTTTGTATCGGATGTTTGTGAGATACTAATAGGACCCTGTCGAGTGTACGTAATAAATCAGCAGCATAATAAAATAATTCTGAAATGAATAAATGCACCCTAAATTTCACCGCCATTTCTTTGTGGAACCTCAAAAGATGATAATAATAATAATAATAATAATAATAATAATGAGATGGTGGTGGTGGTGGTGGTGGTGGTGATGGTGATGGTGATGAACTTCAGTGGTATTGATAGCTAAAGCAAAGACTAGCTCCTCTCACATCCAACCTATTATTTGCGCTGCTTACGACGTTGTCTTCTTCTTTAGCCTGTATTCCTATCCTATGTCCAGTCGAATCCTACTTTGTTATCCTTTGGGCTACAGAAATTCCTGATTAATTATTTACTCGGGCCATACGTGCCACATGTTGTGTTCAAATCCTGTCGACAGACATACAAGCTACGGAAGATCACGGGAGTGGCCCAGACGTGACCACAAAATCGAGCCATAGCAAATCGAGATATCGAGCAAGCGTTCCTGAGGTCATTTCACATCCAGCGTCTGTGTTCACAATCGAAGGGACTTTGTCATTGTGACGTCGCTCGATCCTCTGTGCTTAATCGCTAAAAGGCGTGTAAGATGAGTTTCGCAGTTAATGTTCTAGTTCAGTAATCGATCGTGTTACTTCCGACTAATCCCCCCCCCCCCCCACACCCACCCCCACCCGCCCTCTACATTAGTTTCGTTTTTCCTAATCTTCGCTGTCTCCAAATTGCACGAATCCAGATTATATTATTAATGGATAATATTCTCAGTGTCTAGCAATATTCTGTTTGACG
Organism: Schistocerca piceifrons; assembly: GCF_021461385.2. Classification (NCBI taxonomy): domain Eukaryota; kingdom Metazoa; phylum Arthropoda; class Insecta; order Orthoptera; family Acrididae; genus Schistocerca; species Schistocerca piceifrons. The sequence goes on along the minus strand of NC_060142.1, from coordinate 585,676,474 downwards.
GGGCTATTCGGAAAGTAAGGTCCGGTCGTTGGTGAAATGGAAACTGCGGAAAGTGCAATGAAAATGCGGTTAAACTTTGCATCGATGTGTTCAACAGTCCGTCAAGTCGATCTTTTCAGTTCTGAGAGCATAGCGAACACGTAACCGGTATACCCGCCTTATATCGTGTAGGGTCCCCGCGAGCACGCAGAACTGTCGCAACAAGACGTTGCATGGACTCGACTAATGTCTGAAGTAGTGCTGGAGGGAATTTACACCGAGAATCCTGTAGGGATGCCCATAAATGCGTAAGAGTACGAGGGGGTGGAGATCTCTTCTGAGCAGTATGTTGCAAGGCATCCCAGAAATACTCAATAATGTTCATGTCTACGGAGTCTGGTGGTTAGTGGAAGTGTTTAAACTCAGAAGAGTGTTCCTGGAGCCACTCTCTAGCAATTATGGACGCGTGGGGTGTCGCATTGTGCTGCAGGAATTACCAAAGTCCGTCAGAATGCACAATTGACATGAATGGACGCAGGTGATCAGACAGGGTGCTTACGTACGTTGAAAGGTCTCTGTTGGATTCCTTTCATGTTAATTTCTTAAATCTGTTCTCATTTACGGCATATATTCCACTTCTAAATTTCCTGTGGTGTTTCTGACTCTATCTGGGAGGAGACTGAGCAGTGTAACGTGTTACTTTTACACATAATCGAGAACGACCTGTCACACTACTGCACTTTAAAATACAGCTTATATGTAATTCATGTCACACAGTCTCATACGGAATCTATATCCGCTTTCTTTTATATACTGTATATGATAAGATACTGTCATCTCCCTTCCCTTCTGTGTAAAGGATGAATGGGCAAATGTATTTCTGGTTGCATGCTTGATGGTAGCAGACAAGCCTGTCTGCTAGAGAACAGTAGGACCAACGTCGGAACAAGTACCTACGTTTTCTAAAAGCAAAGATGTTTCTATTCTTAGTATTGTCCTCTCTGTCCCTTGTCATGTTGTCTGGAGCCGAGCGACTGCTCCGGTCGCAGGTTCGAATCCTGCCCCGGGCATGGATGTGTGTGATGTCGTTAGGTTAGTTAGGTTTAATTAGTTCTGAGTTCTAGGTGACTGATGACCTCAGAAGTTAAGTCGCATAGTGCTCAGAGCCATTTGAACCAACCCTTGTCATGTTGGTATAGGAAGCTGCCTCTCTGGTCACTTCCATTTGTATCTGTGAAGCACCCTCAGTAGGTGCCCACGCCAGTCTGTCCGCGGCGAGCGTCTGAAGTGGTAAGATCTCCGGGTAGGCGCAACTCTGCTTCAGGTTTAGATCTAAAATATGTTATCTTAAATTGCAACACAGTGTAATTCGCATGTGAAGTTCAGAATATCTTCCAGTAGTTGCTTTGTCACTACTTTGTGAGTAAAGTGGAACCATGTGTTGATGATCCGTAACTCTAAGCTCATCAATCTTAAATGCGAATGTGTGTGAGATTATAACGTCTCATCTTGACAATATTTTTCAATATAGCAACTTTTCTTTATGTTCAACCCACGTGAGGTGTACTTTGTGAGACCAGTACAACATGTTTATACAATTATTTGACCCATCAGGTTAATAGCAAGACGGTAATAACCAGTTCGAGGTTTTTCTTTTATAAATTGCTTTTCGATGTAATTTATTTTAACTATCAAAATTATTGTGGAGTTACACTCTTTGTGTAAACCAAGTTGACCACGTGAATCATGTGGTGTAATCATCAAAGTAGCCCTCAGCTATTCGTTTCGGGAAGATTTCACAGAGAGTTAGTATGAATTTAGTATACCAGTGTGTGGTAATTTCATGACAGACAGGATTGCGCTACGATCGTAACTTCTCTGGGTGAAAATTGAATCGTTTGGTTGTGGTTAATTTCCTCTTGCATATGTTTCAACGTTCTTCGTGTGTTGTTTTATGAATGCAGTGTTGTATGCAGTCTCCCAATCTTGGCTCCATATTTGATGTGTTCCGTAAGATTACAAACTCACATTTTCACAATCCTAAATAAGGCACCAGTAGCCGGCCACGGTGGTCTAGCGGTTCTAGGCGCTCAGTCCGGAACCGCGGGACTGCTACGGTCGCAGGTTCGAATCCTGCCTCGGGCATGGATGTGTGTGATGTCCTTAGGTTAGTTAGGTTTAAGTAGTTCTAAGTTCTAGGGGACTGATGACCACAGATGTTAAGTCCTATAGTGCTCAGAGCCATTTAAGGCACCAGTTAAGCTATGAATCAAGTTTAATATCCTGAAATTTTAACGGAATAATGATCAATGTTAAAATAAATGTCCAAATATAAACTGATTTATTTCTTTTTGTTTAAAATCTCTTATATATATAATCACCAGTTGTCGTAAGATGACTATTAAAAGATTATAATTAATGTCAGTCTGGTTGGGAATGTGGTAAGCTAGACTGGATACCTGATGAAACAGGTGCTCAGTAATGCAAGGTTAACTTCTCCAGATAGCTCACTGCTTTAAACCCGCTTATATTATCTTGAATATCAGCACCGCTTTTAGAAAAACTTAATGCATCAACATTACAACGTGTCACCTGTGAGAGTTGTATCTAGACGTATCAGGGGTCCCATATCACTCCAGCTTGAACAATCCTCTGCTGACATGCAGGGTCCATGGATTCATGAGGTTGTCTCCACACCCCTACACGTCCATCCTCTCTATACAATCTGAAACGAGACTAGGCTGACCAGCCAGCATGTTTCAAGTCATCAACAATCCAATGTCGGTGTTGACGGGCCAAGGCGAGGCGAGGCGAAAACTTTGTGTCGTACAGTCATCAGGGATACACGAGTGGGGCTTGGTCTCCAAAAGCCCATATCGACAATGTTTTGTTGAATGGTTCGCACGCTGACACTTGTTGATGGCCCAGCACTGAAATCTGTAGCAGTTCGCGGAAGGACTGTGCTTCAAAAAAATGGTTCAAATGGCTCTGAGCACTATGGGACTCAACTTCTGAGGTTATTAGTCCCCTAGAACTTAGAACTAGTTAAACCTAACTAACCTAAGGACATCACACACATCCATGCCCGAGGCAGGATTCGAACCTGCGACCGTAGCGGTCTCGCGGTTCCAGACTGCAGCGCCTAGAACCGCACGGCCACGTAGGCCGGCTGGCTGTGCTTCCGACACGCTAGACGATTCTCTTCAGTCATCGTTGATCCCGTTCTTGTAGGATGTTTTTCCGTCTGCAGCTATGTCGGAGATTTGATGTTTTACTGGGTCCCTGATATTCACGGTAGTCTCGCGAAATGGTCGTACGGGAAAATCCCCACTTCATCACTACCTCGGAGATGCTGTGTCCCATCGGTCGTGCGCCGCTTTTATCACCACGTTTAAACTCAGTTAAATCTTGATAACCTTCCATTGTATCAGCAGTAACCGATCTAACAACTGGGCACGACACTTGTCGTCTAACATAGGCGTTGCCGACCGCAGCACCGTACTCTGCCTGTTTACACATTTGAATACGCATGTCTATACCAGTTCCGTTGGAGGTTCTATGTATGAATGCCTGTGAGAGGTTTCACCTGATTTCTTGCAGCCCACACAACGTAACTGTCACGCATTCCCGCCTTCATGACAGTTCTCAGCCTGACAGTGCAGGGCCAAGAGAACGCTACTGCAGCGTTTTCGGTGGGATGTGTTTGATCACCCCCCCCCCCCCCCCCCCTATCCACCACTCCTAAGCAGCCTGGACTTGGCTTCCTCTGATTTTCATCTCTGCTCACGTGAACCGCTGGCTATTAAGACAACGTTATGGTACAGACAAGAAACTGCAGATTAGCGTAGAGAATTGGCAGAAAGCACAGATGGCTGCCTTCTATGACGGGGTACTTGGAAGTTGGTATAATGATATGAGAAATGTCTCTGTTCAAATGGTTCAAATGGCTTTGAGCACTATGGGATTTAACTTCTGAGGTCATCAGTCTCCTAGAACTTAGAACTACTTAAACGGTTCAATCCCGCGTCCGGCCATCCTGCTTTAGGTTTTCCGTGATTTCCCTAAATCGCTCTAGACAAGTGCCGGGATGGTTCCGTTGAAAGGACACCGCCTACTTCCTTCCCTAATGCGATGAGACCGATGAGCTCGCTGTTTGGTCTTTTTCCGCCAAAGAACCCAACCTAACGCAAGTATTTAAACCCAACTAACCTAAGGACATTACTCACATCCAAGCCCGAGGCAGGATTCGAACCTGCGATCGTAGCGGTTGCGCAGTTCCAGACTGTAGCACCTAGAACCGATCCGACACTCCGGCCAGCAGAAATGTCTCTGTCTGAGCGGTGAGCATGCAGAGAGGTAGCTGAGCAGTGTAGCTAATTATTGCAAATAAAACAGTTTTGATTTTCACTGTGCTTTCCATTTCACGACCTATAGGACTGTGCTTTCCGAATAACCCACGTGGGCCATAAACCAGGTTCACAATCCTCTATGAAGCCTCAGATACAGTTCCGAAAGAAGTGGAAGGCTGGCAGTCTGTGGATGCGGTGCAAGTTCCAAGTGCGCCTCTGGCCCGTGGCTGTGACGTCAGCCGGTGCACCGGAGTGTCAGCGCAAAGCTGACGCGCTCTCCATGTTAGGCGGGCGTCGCTCTCGATTGGCGCCTCTCACGCCGCTGGCAGCGGCGTCGGCGTCGGCGTCGGCTTGCGTCGTCTGGCCGGGAGCCGCCGTCTCGTGACTGGCGCGGCGGGGGCGTCTCTAAACATAGACGCCGGAGATTGTCCGCGGCGGGCGCGGCGCGCAGAGTCAGAAAAACGCAATTAGTTGCTCGTTAACTGCCGGGCTGCCGCGGTGGCGCCGGCCCCGGCGGCGGCGGCGCAGAAATCCACAGCTAACGACCAGCAGCCGGAGATTGGCAGCCGCCTTCCGCCGAGCAGAGCGCCCCCGGCCTCCCCCTCCCCCGTCCCATATCCCCCCCCCCTCCTTCCGCCACCACCGGAACAGTTCTGTCCACGGCAGAAAAAAGAAAGCACCACAGTTTACTCATTTCCCAACTCCTCTCAATATTGTTCGCTGGTAGTGCAGACGTGTACAGCAAAGTACGCAAGGTGTGTAGGCGGGAAGACGACTTATAGCAGACCACGTCCGACATGCAAAATAAACCGTGCGCCTAATTCTTCGTCATGTGTCTGTAACTAACTACAACACAAAATTAATCACAAATGATAGCAAGGTTCCTCTGTAATAGAAGACGATGTTTCACTCACTCACAGATCCAAGCCCATTTATCTCAGAAGGGCCACAGTCCGTTTACGTTAGTTCATTAAAAATCTGGTTTTAAATCTAGTAACCTCGTTTATAAATTACTCCGCGAGCCTGTGTCTACGTTAACAACGTTTACTATTCACACGAATCGCCTTGACATCTGGTCCAGCCACCATCGCTCTGCTATACACGAAACACGCTCGAAATTTTTTTTTTTTAATCCGATGAGACTCGCCTGCTAAGGTCATCAGTCCCTAAGCTTACACACTACTTAACTTAAATTATCCTAAGGACAAACACGCATACCCATCCCGAGGGAGAACTCGAACCTCCGCCGGGACCAGCCGCACAGCCCATGACTGCGGCGGTAGACCGCTCGGCTAATCCCGCGCGGCCACGCTCGAATTCATGTCGTCTCCTTAATCTTCAGATACGAGCGGCGTTCAATAAGTAATGCAACAAATTTTTCCCAAAAGCAGCTTGGTTTTATTCAAGATTCCAGTACACCAAATTATGCCTTCCACCCTTGGCTACAAAATCCCATGTTTCAACATATTCTCCGTTCAGTGGGACGGCGTTACGCCACCTTGCTGCGAGAGCCTGTACACCCGCGTGATACCATTCTACTGGCCGAAGTCTGAACCAACGTCTTGCTGCATGAATAACCTCCCCATCATCCACGTACTGCCTTCCACGGAGTCCATCCTTCACTGGGCCAAACAGATGGATGTCGGAAGGTGCGAGACTAGCGCTGTAGGGTGGATGAGTAAGAGCAGCCCAATGAAGTTTTCTGAACTTTTCTCGGGTGAGCAGACTTGTCGGTAAGACGGGTGCCAGGTTGAGATTCATTGGGAGAGTCCTTAGAAAATGTAGTCCATCAACAAAGGAGGTGGCTTACAAAACAGTCGTACGACTTATACTTGAGTATTGCTCATCAGTGTGGGATCCGTACCAGGTCGGGTTGACAGAGGAGATAGAGAAGATGCAAAGAAGAGCGGCGCGTTTCGTTACAGGCTTATTTGGTAAGCGCGATAGCGTTACGGAGATGTTTAGCAAACTCAAGTGGCAGACTCTGCAAGAGAGTGTAAGTAGGCTGTTTATGTTTTCTCTATGTAAGTAGGCTGTTTATGTTTTCTCTATGTAAGTAGGCTGTTTAGGTTTTTTTATTGGTAACGCCACCTCTGTATGAAAATCACTGGCTGTGCTGTGTGCAGTCTGTGGCTGCTTTGCATTGTTGTAATACTCGCCATTGTAGTGTTAGGCAGCTGGCTGTGAACAGCGCGTAGCGTTGCGCAGTTGGAGGTGAGCCGCCAGCAGTGGTGGATGTGGGGAGAGAGATGGCGGAGATTTGTAATTTGTCATGAAGTGTTATATTTATATATGATGATATCAAGGTAAATACATTGTTTGTTCTCTATTAATATCTTTCATTTGCTAACTATCCCTATCAGTAGTTAGTGCTTTCCATAGTTTGAATCTTTTATTTAGCTGGCAGTAGTGGCGCTCGCTGTATTGCAGTAGCTTGAGCAGCGAAGATTTTTGTGAGGTAAGTGATTTGTGAAAGGTATAGTGTAATGTTAGTCAGGGCCATTCTTTTGTAGGGAATTTTGAAAGTCAGATTGCGTTGCGCTAACAAAATATTGTGTGTCAGGTTAAGTACAGTCGTGCATAATTGTTATAAGGGGACGTTTCAAGAGGCGTTCTGCATCGCTCTGTAGCTTGCTGTCCAGGTTTCGAGAGGGTGCGTTTCTGGATGAGGTAACGAATATATTGCTTCCCCCTACTTATACCACCAGAGGAGATCACGAATGTAAAATTAGAGAGATTCGAGCGCGCACGGAGGCTTTCCGGCAGTCGTTCTTCCCGCGAACCATACGCGACTGGTACAGGAAAGGGAGGTAATGACAGTGGCACGTAAAGTGCCCTCAGCACACACCGTTGGGTGGCTTGCGGAGTATAAATGTAGGTGTAGATGTAGACTTTGATGAGGCTTTGCGTTTACATGAAGAAGGAGACGTTCACTCGTATATTTGTGGCGACGAACAAGCTGAAGACGTTTCTTCAGTTTCCTGAGGGTAACACAATACTCTTCCGAGTTGATCGTTGCACCGTGAGGGAGGACATCAAACAGAATAACACCCTCAGAATGTCAGGAGATCGTCGCCATGACTTTACCGGCTCAGGTAGCGGCTTTGGTGTTTTTCAATGGAGAGGTGGTTTGTCGGCACTCCGTGGACTGCCATTTGCTTTCAGTTCGAAGTGATGAACCCATATTTCACCGCCTGTGACAATGTTCTACAAAAGATTTTCACTCAGCCTCGTAATGCGCAACCAGTTCCGCCCAGATGGTTCTTTACGGTCTTCTGTCAGGTGGTGAGGACCGCAGGAGGCATACAGCTTTGAGTAACACACCTGATGCAAGTTGCGCAGCGAAGTTTATGATTGTGATCCGCCAACCACCTTGAACGAGTGTGTCCACCCGCTCCAACATTAGATGAGTCACAGCTGTGAGCGGCCAACCGGCAAGCGGGACATCGAGCTAGTTTGCGCGACTTGTTGCGATGGTGACTGACGCCTTGTCCAATGATTCACCGCGCTTTTGTTCACTGCCAGGCCTCCGTAGACATTCTGCAAGTGTCCATGAATATTTACGCTGCTCCGGATTTCCGAAAAGCAAAATACTGTCAGTGACTTGTATTATCTTGGAACGCTCTGCTGTTACCGACACCATTTTGAAGGCTACGTATAGCACCCTCACCTATCAGAACTTCGGGGAACTATAGGGGCTGAAGCAAAAATATTCCACGATGTACTATAACAAACCCCCCATTTTTTAGCCGAAACTGGTCGAGAGAAAAACGCCCTTCGTACGAGCTCAGAACAGCCCTGAATAGAATTGCTAAATCCTTCTGGTTTTAAGTTCCCGCGACTCCTTCTCCACGTGTTAACTCAGCCCTCTCAAAAGCACTACTGACTGAGACTAGGACTGTTAATATTTTGTAAAATATCGGGATACCGATGAATCGATATTTAAAATTTGTACTTATCTGCCCTCGATATATAGAAGAAAAGGATCGATACATCTACGAAAGAAATATCGACATATCGGCCTATAAAAATATCGGCTGTGCAATGTCAATATAATGTCGGTTTTAGAGCTATATTTAAGTATTGATTTATTATTGAATATTGTGCACATAAACAAGATAGCAGCATGCCCATCCCTCTTTTAGAGCAAAAATTAAAAGGAAAACAATGCACGTTCACGCTTGGTGGTAGTCACTTTGTTAAAAATCGTAACAGCACGGAAGCGCTACAATAAAAGGTGTCCGATGTGTCAGTCGTTCGCTTTCGCCACGTATCGGCTTTGTCCGGAAACTTCATGTCGACTGCCTCGTAATTTTTTTTTTTTTTCGTATTAGCCAATACCAGCGACCTAGCGGCTGCAGTATCAAAATTGCGTGGTGAAGTTAAACGTTACAGTTTCTCTTGATAGCACCGATCGTCTATTACGTCTGAATTTCTCCTCAAACATTTCCGCCCACTGCAAAGACCAGTTTTATCATGTAGATTTTTGTTAACCATTTTCAGCAATTGTATTTGAAGAATGCCGATGTGAAGTAATAGCACACTAATTACGTTAATTTTTTTTTTTTTTTTTTTTTGCACAACTGGTGTACTGTTTCTTCGCAACAGAAATCTCGTTATTCCATTCACACTGACACCTCCCAGTGCAATCGGACTTCTTGTTTTTCCCACCTATACTTGCTTCACACAGCCAAATAGAAGGACTGGACGTCATGAAAGCTCAAAAAGTAGTAAGACTACTTCACCCTGTAAAAAAAATATCTATGATTTACTACAATTTCAAAAGAACAGTTTCAAATGTTTACCGAAAATTGCGAAAAAATATATAAAATAAAAATATCGGCATTGCCATTTTGACTCGATATAGCTGGGAAACAATGTCTCCGATATACATCGATATCTTCTGAAAAATTTATCGATATATTATGAACGGTCGTATAAGGGATGGGTGATCATTGCAATTAATCGTAATCATTCTGGTAATCAGTTATGGTTTTACCGATATTTGTTTCACAACTAATTTTATGTGATCGATTATCCTTACGATTAATTATTTCAGTTTTTCTTTCATGTGTTTTAAGGCCTGCGGAGTGTTGACTTGTCTGCAGCTTCGTTCCGGAAAGAAATCACTACCCCCTGGCTCTATCGTGTAGCGAATGTCAGTACGAAATCTTAGCTGCGTGGACGTACTGATTTGTGCCTTGTACCCCTTTTCAAGGGGTCTTGGCAGTAATTACTGCCGTTACATTACGTTAAATACCGTTCTTCAGAAAAAGCAGACACAGAAAACGGCCGATGTTGGACAATCGCAAGTACAGTGGCCGGCTACTGCAGAAGATAACGTGTGGATCTTCATGAGAATTCGGCAGAGCTCTACCACGGTAACACCAAACAGCCAGCTCTTGGTCTCTGAAATTCGAATATATTTACAAGAACCTGTAATGAACTGAAAATCGTCTCGTCTGCAGTTCTGGCAAGACTATGAGCCATTCTACGCTGTCCTGCATAGTGTGGCTCGTGAATATCTGGGAATAGTGGCTTCCTCTATTCTTTCTGAAATACTGTTGTGTAAGGCATACGACACACCAGCTGCTTGCCGTTAGAGACCCATTACATAAATTACTGTTCCTCAGTTCACTTCCTGGCGCTCTTCAGCGTTTTCATTACAGTATCTGTGTCAAAAAGAACGATATTAATCAACTTTACTAATGAATACTGAATAGGTACATTTTTCTTCTATAAATAAGAACAATGGTAATTACGTAGTTCATAACATTAAGCAACTACCGTTAGTTACAAGAAGAGAAATGTAACGTAAGTGTGACGGTACCACTTTACTTTTTCAAGAACAAACATTTTTATCAAAAAATTGTAATTTTAGGGGAATGTTTTGTGGCCCTAAAATAGAGACCTAACAATTAGTCGAATAACGGAGTATTAGGATATAATTAATCGATACGATTAATTGATTGTAAGGATATAAAGAAACTTTTGGACAAAATTTCCAATTGCTAGAATGAGTAGCAGCTGTCTTTAAAAATAGAGAAATGTAACATAAAGCCTATAACAAAAGGAACAATCCATACAGTTCCCGATAAGAAGGTTACTGTTGAACATCTAGAGCACGTCACATAGAGTAGCTGTTTAGGGGTAATATTAAAAAGCCATACGAAGTGGGAGGAACACGTCAAATCAGTATTAGCGAAGGCGAGTGAGAGACTTTAAGTTTCCTTTCGAGGTTAAAAAGCAACGTGTGGAGTCGATAATACTCCCCATCCTAGATTATGCAGACCCTTTGCTCCAAGGACTTCCGTGTGAGACCTCACGTCGGCTGGAACTGGCGATGAATGATGTGTGCGATTCATCTGCGACGTACGCTTTTTCGACCGTATCACTCTTGGCTATGAACAGTTATCATCGATAATTGCCTACATGCGTAGAGATAATCATACCGTGTGTTTGCTGTATCGTCTTCTCAATCACTGCACTTCTTCCTATTAATCTTCAGCCCTCACGCTTCATCTGAACAACACAGCGGAAATATACATTCTCAACTAAGTAAAATCGTCTCTGTATCAGTACACAACTCTGCCATATTCTATAAATCAGTCGCGCGGGGTAGTCACGTGGTCAAAAGCGTCTTGTCACGGTCCACGAGGCTCCCCTCGTCGGAGGTTCGAGTCCTCCCTCGGGCATGGGTGTGTGTGTGTTGTTCTTAGCGTAAGTTAGTTTAAGTTACATTAAGTAGAGCGTAAGCATAGGGACCTATGACCTCAGCAGTTTGATCCCGCTGGAACTTACCACAAATTTCAAAATTTCTGTAAATCAATTTCTTTATCGGGAACCGGACTTTGGAACAATCTTCCTCAAAATATGAGAGAAATTAAAATTTTTTCGAACTTCAAAAGGCACATAACGGCCACCTGCTACCATGATGGCTATCTCTTCTGCAGCTCATTCTGGTAAACCCTCCTCATCCCCCCCCCTCCAACAACCATTCCCCTCCGCCTCACCCCCTTCCCTCCCCCCCCCCCCCCCCCCGAATTGTCTACAGAGTGAGTTCTCTGTTCAAACTCTCTTCCTTCCTGGCTGCCATGATCACTTTCAATTCACCTTTTCCTCTCAAGGCTTCAAGGTTTCAAACATGCTAAAGGAATCAATATCGTTCTTGGTGCCACCATTATTTTACTATTATTATTAGTGTTACTGTTATTATTACTATTCTTTTGGCCAATACTACTTTTTATTAATAATTCAAATTATTCTAGTAGTGATATTTATGTAGCTTTTTTGTATGTGTTGTTCCTGGTTAGATGTAAGGGAGGGGTTTAACGTCCTAATCTGCTCATGCTAAATAAGCAGTAAATAGATAAAACTCGTTGGAAGATTTCTGGGAAAATTCAGTGCACCTGTAGAAGAAGTGGCGTACAAGAGCCCTGGTGCAACCTTGTTCTTTGTTACAACCGATATGGAAAAGTAAAAGGAACATTCGGATGGTTGTAAATGGGAATCCTTGGACGAAAGACGACGTAGTCCTAGTGCAACCCTGTAGGGTAAACTTAGATAACTTCCTTTCAAAGAATACTGGTCAACCACTATATTACTATCGCCCTATATCTCTAATCGGGATCATGAGAATGAGATAAGGGGCATCACGGTCCGTAGAGTGGCAAGTAGAAAGTCGCTTTTCCATCGCTCAACACACGAACAGACTAGAATAATCGATAATATAGCTACGGTGTGCCTCACGCCGTACCCTGTACAGTGAGTTGCCAAGTGTGCAGGGGTCGGACAGAAGTAGGGGGACGCCGCGAGAAGTGCATAATTGAACATAAATGCCGATGATAGCCAAACCTGCAGGTTCCTCCATTATATTCGGTGCGAACAATGTTCTGTGTAGTTGTGAGTGAGCTACGTAAATTCGAACGTGGGTAAATTGTTGGTACTCGTATAGATGGTGCTTCCGTAACCAAGAGACTCGAAGTGTTTGGTAATTCAAGAGTCCTCGCATCAAGTATTTATACCACATACAAGGAAAGTTGAAAAACATTATCCGCTAAGTAACAATACGGACAATAGTGTGTGTTGTGTGACCGTTACTGATGGTCATTGAAGAGGATCGTGAGAAAAAATAAAGAGGACTATAGATGCAAAAGTTGGTGCAAAAATGACTGTCGCACTCTCAAGTCCTATCAGCATCAAAACAACACTCAGGTACTTCCATGAGCTGGGAATTTCAGGTCAAGCTGGAATTGCGAAACCACTCGTCAGCGATTCAAATTCCCGTAACAGGAAAACGTGGTGCCGAAGCCGTGAAACCTGGTCTTTGGAGGAATGGAAGAAAGTCATTTGGTCGAATGACTCTTGTTGCGCACTGCTTCCAGCTTCTGTCTGGGTTTTGCCTTCTAAGAGTGAAACATGGCGGGGTTTCGGCGATGGTCCGGCGAGCCATGTCGTGATATTCCATGAGCCCGTTGGTTCTCTTGAATTTCGGATAACTGCCAAGGATTATGTGATCATTTTAGCACAGTAAAATGTCTGTTCCGCAAGGATAATTCAGTGTTCCAAAACGACTCGGCCCTTGTTCGCACAGTTCGAATCTCGTGGAGTGGTTTTGTGAGCAATAGGGTCGCTTCTCCCCGGTCCCCAGTCACCAGATCTCAGTCGACTTTGGAGGGAAGTGTGCGTCGTCGCTTCCCACCTCCATCATCGTCACCTGAACTGCCCACTAGTTTGCAGGTTGGATGGTGTACGCTTCCCTTGAAACCGTACAGGATCTTTATTTATCCACTGCGAGGCGGCTGGAAGTTATTTTGAATGCCAACGGTTTTCCTACACCTATTAGAAATGGTAACTTTTGTATTTTTTATGTTTCCACATTTTCGTCCAATCCTTGTAGATCTACATCTACATTTATACTCCGCAAGCCACCCAACTGTGTGTGGCGGAGGGCACTTTACTTGCCACTGTCATTACCTCCCTTTCCTGTTCCACTCGCGTACGGTTCGCGGTAAGAACGACTGCCGGAAAGCCTCCGTGCGCGCTCGAATCTCTCTAATTTTACATTCGTGATCTCCTCGGGAGGTATAAGTAGGAGGAAGCAATATATTCGATACCTCATCCAGAAACGCACCCTCTCGAAACCTGGACAGCAAACTACACCACGATGCAGAGTGCCTCTCTTGAAGAGTCTGCCATTTGAGTTTGCTATACATCTCCGTAACGCTATCGCGCTTACTAGATAACCCTGTGACGAAACGCGCCGCACTTCTTTGGATCTTGTCTATCTCCTCTGTCAACCCGACCTGGTACGGATCCCACACTGATGAGCAATACTCAAGTATAGGCCGAACGAGTGTTTTGTAAGCCACCTCCTTTGTTGATGGACTACATTTTCTAAGGATTCTCCCAATGAATCTCAACCTGGCACCCGCCTTACCAACAATTAATTTTATATGATCATTCCACTTCAAATCGTTCCGTACGCATACTCCCAGATATTGTACAGAAGTAACTGCTACCAGTGTTTGTTCCGCTATCATATAATCATACAATAAGGGATCCTTCTTTCTATGTATTTGCAATACATTACATTTGTCTATGTTAAGGATCAGTTGCCACTCCCTGCACCAAGTGCCTATCCGCTGCACATCTTCCTGCCTTTCGCTGCAGTTTCCTAATGCTGCAGCTTCTCTGTAAAATTCAGCATCATCCGTGAAAAGCCGCATGGAACTTCCGACACTGTCTACTAGGTCATTTATATATATATATATATATATATATATATATATATATATATATATATATATATATTGTGAAAAGCAATGGTCCCATAACACTCCCCTGTGGCACGCCAGAGGTTACTTTAATGTCTATAGACGTCTCTCCATTGAGAACAACATGCTGTGTTCTGTTTGCTAAAAACTCTTCCATCCAGCCACACAGCTGGTTTGATATTCCGTAGGCTCTTACTTTGTTTATCAGGCGACAGTGCGGAACTGTATCGAACGCCTTCCAGATATAAAGGAAAATGGCATCTACCTGGGGGCCTGTATATAATATTTTCTGGGTGTCATGAACAAATAAAGCGAGTTGGGTCTCACACGATCGCTGTTTCCGGAATCTATGTTGTTTCCTACAGAGTACATTCTGAGTTTCCAGAAATGATATGATACGCGAGCAAAAACATGTTCTAAAATTCTACAACAGATCGATGTCAGTGATATAGGCCTATAGTTTCGCGCATCTACTCGACGACCCTTCTTGAAAATTGGGACTACCTGTGCTCTTTTCCAATCATTTGGAACCTTCCGTTCCTCTAGAGACTTGCGGTACACGACTGATAGAAGTGGGGCAAGTTCTTTCGCGTACTCTGTTCGTATTACTCTAGTGCACAGCGACCAGCCACAAATAATGCCTGCTTGTAGACGGATGCTGAGATGACGTTAGGTTTGAGTGCCTCTGAGTCCCAGAAAACAGTCCCTAGTTTATGGCAGAGTCGAAGATCCGAGTGACCACCAGCAACCGTAACGTCACATGAAGATCTGTAGATTAACCCTTCCAGACCCTCTGGCTACAATTACGTACATTAATTTCTATTGTGTATTAGCTGCTACAGAAATATTTTTCTTCAGTGGAAACCTCATGTACAATCTGTGAATGTTCAGTCTTTTCATCATGTACAAGTGCTCCCACCTGCTAGGCATCACAGATAAAATATCAACAAGTGAATGTAGCAGTGAAGGGATTAAAAATAAGAAATTGCAAACAGGTAGGTACTTAGGAGATGGTACTGGGTAGGTTGAAATACCAGTCTGGGCAACTTCCGCTGCAAATTGAGTACCTGAACGTCCATGACCACTTTTTCATCTTCGATACTCTGAAACAAATATCTTGTATTGTAAGCTCTTCGGTTTCCGCATTTTGGGAGGAGAGAGTATGGACCAAAAGAAGAAAGAGTATCTAATAAATATGGGCCCCAAAGATGCATATCTTAAGAGGTATGAGCACATTCTCAGTAGAAGAGATGTGTTTTACAGCAACGAAAATGAACAACGGCTCATACCCCTTAAGCTATGCATTTTAGAGCTCATGTATATTGGACATTTTTGATTCCAATGATGGTTCCTGTCACATCCCTGAAACCTGCCCATTCCTCCTAGAACACACTGTACAAATAAATGGCTGTAAAAATTGTTATGCTGCATCCAGTGCTTCACATTTAGAGAAAAACGACTATTAATTTACAATAAAGACCTAGAAGCAAGACTACATACAGTATTGTGTGTGCGGTACTAGTACGCATAGTCGGAAACAGCCCTAGCCTATCCATCACCAGGGCGCTAACATGACCTTGGCGACCCCAGGCTTAACTGAGAGGTATTTCAAAGTCTTTTATTCACGTAGGTGGATTTGTTTATTGTCCACGTTTATACTGAAATTAAAAAATAAGGTAATTTACATATCACTTGGTATGTGAGCAATGACAGCTACGATGCTACATTTCGAATGACAGGAACTGCAACAGCTGACGAAGCGGAAAATAATGTTTATTGAAAATAGTAATTAGCTTAGTTATGTCGAGGCACTCAACCGTTTAGCTATTTTACACGCGTTACACCCCTGGACCCCCCATGAACCATGGACCTTGCCGTTGGTGGGGAGGCTTGCGTGCCTCGGCGATACAGATAGCCGTACCGTAGGTGCAACCACAACGGAGGGGTATCTGTTGAGAGGCCAGACAAACGTGTGGTTCCTGAAGAGGGGCAGCAGCCTTTTCAGTAGTTGCAAGGGCAACAGTCTGGATGATTGACTGATCTGGCCTTGTAACAATAACCAAAACGGCCTTGCCGTGCTGGTACTGCGAACGGCTGAAAGCAAGGGGAAACTACAGCCGTAATTTTTCCCGAGGGCATGCAGCTTTACTGTATGATTACATGATGATGGCGTCCTCTTGGGTAAAATATTCCAGAGGTAAAATAGTCCCCCATTCGGATCTCCGGGCGGGGACTACTCAAGAGGATGTCGTTATCAGGAGAAAGAAAACTGGCGTTCTACGGATCGGAGCGTGGAATGTCAGATCCCTTAATCGGGCAGGTAGGTTAGAAAATTTAAAAAGGGAAATGGATAGGTTGAAGTTAGATATAGTGGGAATTAGTGAAGTTCGGTGGCAGGAGGAACAAGACTTCTGGTCAGGTGACTACAGGGTTATAAACACAAAATCAAATAGGGGTAATGCAGGAGTAGGTTTAATAATGAATAGGAAAATAGGAATGCGGGTAAGCTACTACAAACAGCATAGTGAACGCATTATTGTGGCCAAGATAGATACGAAGCCCACGCCTACTACAGTAGTACAAGTTTATATGCCAACTAGCTCTGCAGATGACGAAGAAATTGAAGAAATGTATGATGAAATAAAAGAAATTATTCAGATTGTGAAGGGAGACGAAAATTTAATAGTCATGGGTGACTGGAATTCGAGTGTAGGAAAAGGGAGAGAAGGAAACATAGTAGGTGAATATGGATTGGGGGACAGAAATGAAAGAGGAAGCCGCCTGGTAGAATTTTGCACAGAGCACAACATAATCATAACTAACACTTGGTTTAAGAATCATGAAAGAAGGTTGTATACATGGAAGAACCCTGGAGATACTAAAAGGTATCAGATAGATTATATAATGGTAAGACAGAGATTTAGGAACCAGGTTTTAAATTGTAAGACATTTCCAGGGGCAGATGTGGACTCTGACCACAATCTATTGGTTATGACCTGTAGATTAAAACTGAAGAAACTGCAAAAAGGTGGGAATTTAAGAAGATGGGACCTGGATAAACTAAAAGAACCAGAGGTTGTACAGAGATTCAGGGAGAGCATAAGGGAGCAATTGACAGGAATGGGGGAAATAAATACAGTAGAAGAAGAATGGGTAGCTTTGAGGGATGAAGTAGTGAAGGCAGCAGAGGATCAAGTAGGTAAAAAGACGAGGGCTAGTAGAAATCCTTGGGTAACAGAAGAAATATTGAATTTAATTGATGAAAGGAGAAAATATAAAAATGCAGTAAGTGAAACAGGCAAAAAGGAATACAAACGTCTCAAAAATGAGATCGTCAGGAAGTGCAAAATGGCTAAGCAGGGATGGCTAGAGGACAAATGTAAGGATGTAGAGGCCTATCTCACTAGGGGTAAGATAGTTACCGCCTACAGGAAAATTAAAGAGACCTTTGGAGATAAGAGAACGACTTGTATGAATATCAAGAGCTCAGATGGAAACCCAGTTCTAAGCAAAGAAGGGAAAGCAGAAAGGTGGAAGGAGTATATAGAGGGTCTATACAAGGGCGATGTACTTGAGGACAATATTATGGAAATGGAAGAGGATGTAGATGAAGATGAAATGGGAGATATGATACTGCGTGAAGAGTTTGACAGAGCACTGAAAGACCTGAGTCGAAACAAGGCCCCCGGAGTAGACAATATTCCATTGGAACTACTGACGGCCGTGGGAGAGCCAGTCCTGACAAAACTCTACCATCTGGTGAGCAAGATGTATGAAACAGGCGAAATACCCTCAGACTTCAAGAAGAATATAATAATTCCAATCCCAAAGAAAGCAGGTGTTGACAGATGTGAAAATTACCGAACTATCAGCTTAATAAGTCACAGCTGCAAAATACTAACACGAATTCTTTACAGACGAATGGAAAAACCAGTAGAAGCCAACCTCGGGGAAGATCAGTTTGGATTCCGTAGAAACACTGGAACACGTGAGGCAATACTGACCTTACGACTTATCTTAGAAGAAAGATTAAGGAAAGGCAAACCTACGTTTCTAGCATTTGTAGACTTAGAGAAAGCTTTTGACAATGTTGACTGGAATACTCTCTTTCAAATTCTAAAGGTGGCAGGGGTAAAATACAGGGAGCGAAAAGCAATTTACAATTTGTACAGAAACCAGATGGCAGTTATAAGAGTCGAGGGACATGAAAGGGAAGCAGTGGTTGGGAAGGGAGTAAGACAGGGTTGTAGCCTCTCCCCGATGTTGTTCAATCTGTATATTGAGCAAGCAGTAAAGGAAACAAAAGAAAAATTCGGAGTAGGTATTAAAATTCATGGAGAAGAAATAAAAACTTTGAGGTTCGCCGATGACATTGTAATTCTGTCCGAGACAGCAAAGGACTTGGAAGAGCAGTTGAATGGAATGGACAGTGTCTTGAAAGGAGGATATAAGATGAACATCAACAAAAGCAAAACAAGGATAATGGAATGTAGTCTAATTAAGTCGGGTGATGCTGAGGGAATTAGATTAGGAAATGAGGCACTTAAAGTAGTAAAGGAGTTTTGCTATTTGGGGAGCAAAATAACTGATGATGGTCGAAGTAGAGAAGATATAAAATGTAGGCTGGCAATGGCAAGGAAAGCGTTTCTGAAGAAGAGAAATTTGTTAACATCCAGTATTGATTTAAGTGTCAGGAAGTCATTTCTGAAAGTATTCGTATGGAGTGTAGCCATGTATGGAAGTGAAACATGGACGATAAATAGTTTGGACAAGAAGAGAATAGAAGCTTTCGAAATGTGGTGCTACAGAAGAATGCTGAAGATTAGATGGGTAGATCACATAACTAATGAGGAAGTATTGAATAGGATTGGGGAGAAGAGAAGTTTGTGGCACAACTTGACCAGAAGAAGGGATCGGTTGGTAGGACATGTTCTGAGGCATCAAGGGATCACCAATTTAGTATTGGAGGGCAGCGTGGAGGGTAAAAATCGTAGAGGGAGACCAAGAGATGAATACACTAAGCAGATTCAGAAGGATGTAGGTTGCAGTAGGTACTGGGAGATGAAAAGGCTTGCACAGGATAGAGTAGCATGGAGAGCTGCATCAAACCAGTCTCAGGACTGAAGACCAAAACAACAACAACAACACCCCTGGATAGCAGCATCTCTTCTCATACCCCATAAAACGTCAAGGTAGAGAAGGTATGTTTAGAAACAAAAATCATCATTATTCAATCTATTGTTCTTCTAAGTTCATCGGTGATATTCTGAATCACCCGGTATGCAATAAGAGAATGGGCTTATTTATACTTTAATGTATCGATGGAGACAATTCGCTGCAGCTGGGAATCCCAATACACCTGTGTTTGGTTGGGACACCGTTGTCGCAAAGGAATGTTCCGATGTTGCTGTTCGGAGAGAAAGAAAACAAGTAGTCTGGTTGACAGCTGAGGAGCAGTTGGCGACGTGACACAGACGCGGATGACGCATCGCGCACCACGTGACCGCAGGGCGCCGGCGCACCTGTCTATATCTGGCGGCTGGCAGCTTCGTGACGCCGCAAATAGCGGGCCGCGGTGTGCGCGCAGCCTCTGCCTACTGATAGCCGAAAAACATCACACTCATCTGACATGGAGGCGCTCCGGTCCTCTTGCCGATCTGCGGGTTTGCTCTTCCGTCGTTTTGTCAGATCGGATTGTAACTAGTGTCTTTACATCGACAAGGTCTCAATGGATTTCTTCCCTCGTTCTTCTCATCTTCATGTCGACGAGACATTAAAATCTAACATTTTTCTTTCCTGTACCAAATCTTTCCAACTGTTTTATCTAACATTCTTTTATGCTCCCTCCATACTGTGTAACTTTAGCACACCATCTTCACATTCTCGTACGGTTGTGAGCAGTTCCAAGGTCTTTCATTTTTGTTTGTCAGTGTTCCAGCCTAGACACCATCTGTATACAAAGTTTAGAGACCGATTTTATTCGTGGCATATAAGTGGCGTCAGCGCAGTAACTATGGTGTCACTGAGGGACGTGGGTCAGTGGTAAGCACACCGGAATCGTATTTGTTCAAATACACATCCAGCCAAACAGATTCAGTTTTCCGTGATTTGTCTAAATCGCTTATGGCAAATGCCGGGATGGTTCCTTTGAACAGGGTACTACCAATTTCCTTCCGCCATCCTTTTGTAAACCGAACTTGTGCTCCGTCTTCCTTCCTTCCTACCTTCCTTCCCTCCTTTCTTTAACTACGATGACAGCTTGCACTAACAACAGTAAACAACGGACGTGAATTCTCCCCTTCAATTGTGAGGAGGCAGTGTTAAATAATGAACGTGCAGCCATAGTGTGTCAACATCGTTGCATTACAAATCGAAATAGCGAAACAAACATTCTCCGGAATGTTTTGAAGAAGAGAAAAGTGTGTGAAACGTTTGTCATGCACGCGCTAACTCCCAAACAACAACGACACGTGGGTGCCTACCGCGATTTGATTGCATTGCAACAATTTTCTGGAAGAAATAGTCACAGGTGACGAGACTTGGTACTACCAGTATTAACGTACCACTAAATTACAAACTGCAGAATTTCACATGAAGAACGAACTCTTTGATAACACAACTGACATGCAACCCACTGCGACGAGCGAGTCGAACAACAGCTCAAATAAGGTTACGGTAAGTTGAAAAAGAGAAAGTTAGAGAGAGGGAATGATTGGGATATATATTGTATGAGTGCGTATGATAAACCTCTTCCCTCAAAAATACACTCCTGGAAATTGAAATAAGAACACCGTGAATTCATTGTCCCAGGAAGGGGAAACTTTATTGATACATTCCTGGGGTCAGATACATCACATGATCAAACTGACAGAACCACAGGCACATAGACACAGGCAACAGAGCATGCACAATGTCGGCACTAGTACAGTGTATATCCACCTTTCGCAGCAATTCAGGCTGCTATTCTCCCATGGAGACGATCGTAGGGATGCTGGATGTAGTCCTGTGGAACGGCTTGCCATGCCATTTCCACCTGGCGCCTCAGTTGGACCAGCGTTCGTGCTGGACGTGCAGACCGCGTGAGACGACGCTTCATCCAGTCCCAAATATGCTCAATGGGGGACAGATCCGGAGATCTTGCTGGCCAGGGTAGTTGACTTACACCTTCTAGAGCACGTTGGGTGGCACGGGATACATGCGGACGTGCATTGTCCTGTTGGAACAGCAAGCTCCCTTGCCGGTCTAGGAATGGTAGAACGATGGGTTTGATGACGGTTTGGATGTACCGTGCACTATTCAGTGTCCCCTCGACGATCACCAGTGGTGTACGGCCAGTGTAGGAGATCGCTCCCCACACCATGATGCCGGGTGTTGGCCCTGTGTGCCTCGGTCGTATGCAGTCCTGATTGTGGCGCTCACCTGCACGGCGCCAAACACGCATACGACCATCATTGGCACCAAGGCAGAAGCGACTCTCATCGCTGAAGACGACACGTCTCCATTCGTCCCTCCATTCACGCATGTCGCGACACCACTGGAGGCGGGCTGCACGATGTTGGGGCGTGAGCGGAAGACGGCCTAACGGTGTGCGGGACCGTAGCCCAGCTTCATGGAGACGGTTGCGAATGGTCCTCGCCGATACCCCAGGAGCAACAGTGTCCCTAATTTGCTGGGAAGTGGCGGTGCGGTCCCCTACGGCACTGCGTAGGATCCTACGGTCTTGGCGTGCATCCGTGCGTCGCTGCGGTCCGGTCCCAGGTCGACGGGCACGTGCACCTTCCGCCGACCACTGGCGACAACATCGATGTACTGTGGAGACCTCACGCCCCACGTGTTGAGCAATTCGGCGGTACGTCCACCCGGCCTCCCGCATGCCCACTATACGCCCTCGCTTAAGTCCGTCAGCTGCACATACGGTTCACGTCCACGCTGTCGCGGCATGCTACCAGTGTTAAGGATTGCGATGGAGCTCCGTATGCCACGGCAAACTGGCTGACACTGACGGCGGCGGTGCACAAATGCTGCGCAGCTAGCGCCATTCGACGGCCAACACCGCGGTTCCTGGTGTGTCCGCTGTGCCGTGCGTGTGATCATTGCTTGTACAGCCCTCTCGCAGTGTCCGGAGCAAGTATGGTGGGTCTGACACACCGGTGTCAATGTGTTCTTTTTTCCATTTCCAGGAGTGTATTTCTCTCCTTCATACCTCCTCTGGGTTACCACGAATGACGTGTCACTGATCTCATTTGTACTAGGATTTCAGTAACTGTGAGGTGCCTCTTTGCCTCCAGCGCCCTGAGTGGAATGCATAACGTCTAATAAGTGTTCACTAACCTGCAGTCTTCTTCAGTAGTTGTCCGCTGCGCAGCACATAGGTCCTTAATTTTGAGGCTGTAACAAACTCTTTGCGAGGAACTGTTATTTTAGAGATGATTAAATTTCCAATCAGTTTGTTTATACGGGATAGCACTCGCTTTTTATTGGCAGAACACGAGAAACTGCACAATTACATTCGTTTTTAGAGTCACAAGTTAATGAACTGCATATTTCCGTAATTAGTATCACGCGGTTCCAAAGTATATGTCCAAATAACCATACATTACTAGCAAAGTCTTAACTAACACCGACCGCAGCAGACAACAAATCTGTCCTCCGAGGCTTCCCAACCACCTCTCACATTTACAAATTACAGATTGCTAATAAAGTCTTAACTGACACCGACCGCGGCAAACAACATGTCTGCCCTTAAACAGTGCCGCATCAGCTTTGATCTTACAGCCGAACCACTTCGCCCGCTATCTTTAAATTCTGTTTCTTACGTATATATCGATATGAATCGGTCACACTGAACAAAACCATGTATCTGAGTAATTTTTGACCATTACTACATCTCCTCTGCCTGAGAGTGCTGGCAAAGTTACGCACATTCTAAGCTGAGCATTGACGAGCCGCAGATGTATTTTGAAGAATGGTCAGGAAATCTTCTTTATAAGTGTGATACGAGATTGATGGAATTGGAGTATGAATTTTTTTGATACAGGCATGGGTAGAGAGGTTAAGGAGATTATTTGTGAGGTTTTTCTGGAATTTTGAGAGATTGAGGTCAGCACACAAGCGTATAGCCTTATTATGTGTTGATGAAATTGTACTAACGGAGCTCAGATAGCAGGTTGTTATATGGATTACTCTGATAGTAAGATGAGATTCCCCTTGCTTAAAATATTTATTTTTTAATGTCATGCTGTGTCAATACCATTGCGAACATTCAGTTGATTTTTAAAGTATTATTTTTGAGTATAGAATTTCATTTGAATTTTGGTAGATCTCATTTCTTACCAGTTAACATTCTCACCCCCTTCATTCAGTTTGTTATGTACATACGCACATTGCACTTTGTGGTACTGAATTTTCAGTCGTTGGTTTTAATGTTTGTTTGATCCTGTATGCTGTGTGCTGATTTTGAAAAATCTGCAAAAGTGTTTGTCAAGACACGAGGTACATGGAAATACAGTTTAGGGCCATTAATTTTTTTGTAAGTTCATCTGCGCATTTATTTCCGAAGTCAGGTTACATTCAGGGTAGCATTTCTTTTTTATAGAAAAAGTTAGCTTCCGTTTGTGGACAGTGTGGGACAAATCATGTTAAGTCTTCCTATAATTCAATATACTCAGAGTTTTGCACAGTACACAAGTTTATGCTAGGAATTAGTTTGTGCGATAATCATTTTTGAGAAGTTTTGGTGCACAGTTTTAGGATGATTCATTCAGATAGAGAGAAGCACACAATCGGTTATGTGATACTGTGATTATAATTTACTAGAAAATATTCTACGTGGAGAAAAAATCTTTACAAACGATGTGATAAGCAGCTCACTCGCACACTGGAGATGATTAAAGCATAACACGTACTCTGTACAATTACACATTTGCTAGAAACTGACCGGCAAAGTCTGCGGGAAGGGCAGCAACATCGTTTTGGTAACTAACACGCGAAAAACCCGGTCACTTTGAACATGATGACTGCATCGTTCAGGAGGTATTAGTAACATCCATGCAGGAAACCAAGTAACGGAGTATGTGCAAAGTCATTGTTTGCCGGAGCGTGCGTTAAAGCGAGATCCATGAAGGTCTACCTGAAAACGCGCCTATTTCTACCTCGGTAGTAGCGTCTTCTGTCGCTTATACTGCCAGAATTTACCAAATTCTTCGTCATGCTAGATGGCGGGCTCAGGAAGCGTCTACTCGACTCTGGCCAAATGTTTTTGTTGAGCAGCCGAACTACATTAAACATTGAAACTTCCTGACGGGTTAAAACTGTGTGCCGGACCGAGACTCGAACTCGCGACCTTTGCCTTTCGCGGACAAGTGCTCTACCAACTGAGCTACCCAAGCACGACTCACGACCCGTCCTCACAGCTTCAGTTCTGCCAGTACCTCGCAGAAGAGCTTCTGTGAAGTTTGGAAGGTAGGAGACGAGGTACTGGCAGAAATGTAGCTGTGAGGACGGGTCTTGAGTCGTGCTTGGGTAGCTCAGTTAGTAGAGCACTTGCCCGCGAAAGGCAAGGGTCCCGAGCTTGAGTCTCGGTCCGGGACACAGTTTTAATCTGTTAGGAAGTTTAATATCAGTGCACACTCGGCCGCAGAGTGAAAATCTCACTCTGGATACATTAAACTTTGTTAACAGTTTGTCTTGTAATGTCGGCGTATTCTGCCGCGTTGCAGATGGATACTTCCCGTATTTATGAACTTTATTTGAACGTTCTTATTTTAAAAGATTCACTTTAGGGTGAGCTGTTAAATGAATATTGCCGACATAACGTGCAACTTCTCCGTCAGTTTATAAATCTATGACCATTGCGTGCTCTGGAAGCCGACGGTGCGCTGAAAGGCAGCGGTGAGATGTGTTGTTACAAAGACTGTTACTGTAAAGGACTTGCCAGCGTTAAACGTTTTTAGGGATTCTGTCAGACTACATATCTAGTGGTTGACTTCGTTTTTCTTGTTTGTAGCCAGCTGCCGCAGCGCTAAGACTATATCACAGCTGCAAAGGAGCAACTGTTTTTACGTTGTTGTTGTTGTGGTCTTCAGTCCTGAGACTGGTTTGATGCAGCTCTCCATGCTACTCTATCCTGTGCAAGCTTCTTCATCTCCCAGTACCTACTGCAGCCTACATTCTTCTGAATCTGCTTAGTGTATTCATCTCTTGGTCTCCCTCTACGATTTTTACCCTCCACGCTGCCCTCCAGTACTAAACTGGTGATCCCTTGATGCCTCAGAACATGTCCTACCAACCGATTCCTTCTTTTAGTCAAGTTGTGTCACAAACTCCTCTTCTCCCCAATTCTATTCAATACCTCCTCATCAGTTATGTGATCTACCCATCTAATCTTCAGCATCATTCTGTAGCACCACATTTCGAAAGCTTCTATTCTCTTCTTGTCCAAACTATTTATCGTCCATGTTTCACTTACACACATGGCTACACTCCATACAAATACTTTCAGAAACGACTTCCTGACACTTAAATCAATACTCGATGTTAACAAATTTCTCTTCTTCTGAAACGCTTTCCTTGCCATTGCCAGTCTACATTTTATATCCTTGTTTTTACGTAAAACTCCTTAATAACTCTGCAGGTAGGTAGAAAGTCGGAGTCACTTATTTTTCCAGTAATTTTTAAATGACAATACGGTACGTCTGAGCTGTCCCAGTAGAGTTCGCATAGCCGTAATGCGACTTACACGCGCATCCCCGGATCGTCATCAACGTTGTCTATTTTGACCGGCTAACGGTGTAGCAGGATCTCTTGCCCAGTGGACCGTGTCGCAACTTGGGCTACCTACAAACTCAATGGTTTCATTCACAGAGGCAGGTGAAAGGTGAGCCTCGGACGCACGCGGATGTAGGCCGCTGGAGATTTGTGGACCGAGGCGACATTCCACATGGAGCGGCGGCGGCCACTCCAGATAGCGGCGGAATACGCCCGCTCGGGGCCTCACGGGAACAACAACAGGTGCTTGTGCTCGCCGATGCCGGCCGAGATCAATTAATCGCCGGCCGGGGCAACCTCGAGCTGACAACTCTTTGTTCCTGCCCTCGCATGAGCCGCGATAGAACTGGACCCTTCCCGCTACGTGCGGCACCTGGAAACAGGACGCTGAACAATGCTGCATACTTGCACACTGCGCTTTCCCCTCTGGCCACAGAATGGGTAATGCAGCCAACTCGTTTCTGTGACCGAGAGATTATCCGAGGCACGGTGAGTTTACGTATAATGTAATGTGGACTTGTAGCGGTACGTTTAAAATTAATTCCTCTCATAGCGTGTAGTGTCTGCCTGAATGATTTATTTGATATTTTAGGGCAGTTTACATTTAAGGCAACTGTGGGGTTGGTCTGCCTTTTTGTTCAGTCTCAATAAACTAAAACTGAAAAGTATTTTTCTACACAGTTACCTTGGCATATTGACAGCGATTAAAAGGTATTGCGCCAGTCGATGTGGTCGATAGTACGGTCTGAATACTTCAACATTAAACCTTAGGTAAGTTCACGGCAGGGAATGCCAAGATTGCATTTTTTCTTAAGCACTTATTTTTGAGCAGATTAATTTTATTCATTTACGTACCCATTTTTCTTTAAATCTTACCGTACACAACATTACGTATTCAATTTTACACAGGGCTCTAGATTTCTGAACACTTACAAACTACAAATAAGCTCCGTGATTCTGTTGCTTGTGTTCAGGGAAGTTTTGTTCCAGAAAGCGAATTTGGTGACTCCAGCTCTTAGAGCTGTCACCGATTCCTTTAGAACAGGCAGCGTAAGGTACTGACAGTAGTAATGGTTTAGTCAGTTCCGTAATAGACTTCCTATACTGCGCTAGGTTAACATCTATGTGAAAAGAATAAAATTAAAAGAATGTTCAAATAGTACAACAGATACATGAAAAATAGAACGCAGAGGATGAAACCACAAAAAAACCTTTCAGTAATGCGTGATGGCCTGGTCTTAAAATATAGAGTGTGGGTGTTTACCAGAGGGGCCAACAATGTGTTACTTCTGCAATATAAGCAAAGTGCGCTTCCAAAATCTGTTTGAAATAAACAATAGACGTTTCAAACAAATATTCGTTCTCAAACTGGCAATTACTTTACTGTAGGACCAGTTATTTTTTATGTGTCGAGATAATAAAGTACATTTTTTATTTATTATGACTCACTATATTTAACAGGCCTGTTCAGAGGAGGAATACAGTGAGATAAAAGCGGAAAATATCTTCATCGTCTAGGCCAAGACAGCCTACCTATAGCAGTTTCACTTTCGTCGCTACGTGAAGTTCGAATCATGGAGGTGATAGTACACTGTAGCAGCAGCAGCACAGATTTTGTAATGTTACACGTTTCCCAACTGTAAACAGTGATAACTATCGTCCCCCTGTAATTCCGTTCACGAGCCTTCAGTAACTCCAAGAAGGGACACGGTTCCATAAAAGAAACATTTGCTCAAGCATTTCCTTAGATGAATAAAGTTACATATTACTTGAAGAGAGAAATACAAATCAATCGGTGGACTGACACTTGTCGAGAACACTTACCGATATCTTAAATACGTTAGCAAATAATTCGGACCTCCTGCTTTCGTATAATGCTCTTTCTGTCGTTCTCTATTTAGGTTATTGGTTTCTCAGTCGAGACAGGATCCTACGTGCGTTACTATTTCAATGTACACTTAAGAACGAGGACTCGAGGAATTCTGTAGGCCTACTGTAGCCTCACGAGAAAGATTTGTGACGTAAAAGGAGCATTGTACAGCGTAACAAACGTTACGCATCCCAAGAGCTACTATGAGGGCATATAGGAAATAGAATGTCCTCGCATCTTTCACTTGAATTTCATCTTTCCGTCATATGGTCGATTGGAATAGCGACCAAGACTTACAGGAAACGAAATCATTAGCTTCTGCCTAAAATCCCGTATATTTTGTCACGTTGTATCGGTTTTGTTACGAAATGCTATATTCAGACCTCATTCTGGCGCGCAGCCATCAAACTCAGTCAACTGGTACCCATTATGTAGTACAATGATTGCTTAATGACACACCTACTTGTGCAACAGAGTTTGACTACTACGCGCCAGGGAATGACCTGTAGATGGTACTTGGTTTCGGAAACGGTAGTCATGCAACAAAATGAAAGTGAGACCGTACAGTGTAGACTGAAGCAATTATATCTTTCTTTACTTTCATTTGAATTGCGACAGGTAGGGGGCCAGAGTGGTAGTACCTGACCTGGAGACGTGAGTATGCCTAGGCCTAGGCGTGGGTGTACAGAAGTGTGTGTGGGGGCGGCCACGGTGCAGGCGCCGTCGTGCGGTGCCCCGCGGGGAGAAAGCCAGCAGAGCAGGGCAGACGTAGACCCCGCCCTGCGGCGCTGGCGGCGGCCAATGCGGCGCTGGCGGCCGCATTTCCATACAATGCCCCCCACCAATCTGATGGTGGCGAGTGGACACCTGTGCTCCTCCCGGAAGCGCCTCACGCCACGCCGCTAAATACTACTGGTCGTTCCGCCACTACCGTCAGCTTCCGGTAGGAGGCCTTTTATAAATGCTTGCGAACTGGTGTACTATCACCTCTCCTTCGTCACTGATGTTACATAGATATTTATTTTTCTATTACTTATCACAAGGACGCTGTATTTTCGTTGTATGCACAGGAGGAGAACAATACGGTGATGTGCAATCTTTCATGAAGGGGGGGGGGGGGGGGGGAAGACAGGATTGCGTAGTCTACGGGAAAGTTTTCCTGTTGAGTTTACTCAAAAAACGAGTGGAACCTGTACAACGCATCAAACGCTATATTTGTAGCTTGTTTTGGAAACATATCTGATTTGTATTGAACATCTTTCCCCTGCTGGTCCAGCACAAAATTTATAAACCGTCATTTAAAATTTATTTAAGTACAGCTGATTAGCGCACACAAGTATGAGGTCCAGAGATCTTATTGAGTGAAGAACCAAATAACAGTTCGTCGCGTAAATTTCATGTGGTTTACTATTCTGAAAAAAATCTAAAATCACTTATTTTTCAGTTTTTAAAAATATTTCAAACTTTGTTTAGCCTCTTAAAATCGCTACAATTTGTCCATACCCGTAAGAGCCTGATATTCGGTCGTTTTAAGGTATATCTTGTGCTACGTTTAAGAAAGATAGTAAAAGATTAGTATATTTTATTTCTCATAGCACATACAGTCAATGACAAATGAGAATGGATTCAGACTCATATCAGACGAAAGAATAACAGTGATAGTAACAGTAGCAGCAACAGTAATAGTAATAGTAAACTAAACAATACCTTTCACTGATATGTATACTGAAAGAAAATCAATACACTGGTTACAGCTACATTTTCCTTACACCTGTAAGTTCTTAATAATTTCAGTGTTAATGCATAATGAATGTTAATTTCATGAATATTGATAATAGTATAATTTATTATATGTAATAATTATTTAGACTGATAAATTATAATATCTTATCGAGCAAAATAATGGTTATATGGGTCTGCGTAGCCCACGAGTGTGTGAGTCTATAGTACTGGTTTAGTTTCTATTAAGGAAACAGAAAGCAGGAAGTTACCCTGAGATGTTCCAGTAACACAAAGAAGAACGCCACAAAATCTTCTTAGGGAGAAGCTACAGTGGTAGTTCCACAGGGTCCCATCATAGACTTTATGTTAACGATCTGCTATCTTAATTGAACCTGGAGGCAGAATTAGTTCTGTTTGTAGATGATACAAGCATTTTTGTGAAGCCGAGCACAGAAGCGACAACAGATAAAATAGTAAATGATGTGTTTGTAAATGTTAGTGACTGATTCTGTGCAAATGGACTACTGCGAGGCTGTGGTTAATACTCGCAGCTACTGAAAGAGATGCTTGCAACATGTGCCTTGAAAATACACAGATTATCTAGTTTTGTGCTGTCAAGAAGATCTAACCTCCTCTTTGTAACAAATAGGATAAAGGGTAGAAAGTTATAAGTTCTTAGTGAGCATAAAATTTAAATTGAAAATTTAAACTGGAAAAATCGTATGGTTACTTCATTTAAATTACATTTATTTTTATCACAATTTTTAAAGATAGAAATTACTTTCGCTTTTAGCCAGTCCTTTGGTACTTTCTTATTTCTCCAGCGATTAAACGTGTGGAGAAGCCTTCCCTATTTCCACAGTTTCATATTAATAACATCTAACTCCGTGGTAAAATCTTCTCGGGGCGACAGCCGAGGCAGTACGTCGTTTCCTGGAATCGTTTCAGCAAGTTTCTTACTTGGAATCTTCAGGCGAAATCTTCGAAGGCTTCGCCTGAAGTTGGGGAGTGAGAAATTTGCTGAAACTTTGCAGGAGAACGACACGTTGACTCGGATGTTAGCCCGAGAAGATTTTATCATCGAGATTCGCCGAGAAAGTCTGCATTATCATTTAAACTCGCGCTTTTCCTAGTCTTTGTAGTTTTAAGAGATTCTGTCAGTTGTTTCATATCAACGTCGTCCAGGCCTTTTATCTTATTTAGTTCAGGTAGTGTCTGAGTTACAGTATCCTCGTACCATAGTTTTTTATAGTGATCTACCCGTTTCTTCTCTCTGACATTATTGTCTGTTGAATGATTTCACTACTTTATAAGCGATAGTTAGCCTACCTCGTAAATCACGCTCTATGTTTCTAGTAAAGCGTTCCCATGATTCTCCGTATGCTTCCCAGTTTTTTAAATAAATGTAGTATCCGTAGATGTATACTCACCCTGGATTCAACCCGTAAATTACATGCCAGTATCCTGAATGCAAGACTAAAAATATAATGGAGAAACTAATATCCGAAGAACAATCAAGCTTTATAAAGAGACAATCAAATATTCACAATGTTTTTACGCAATCAAGTTACAGGAAAGGATGTAAGGGAAAATTAATCAAAATAGAAGAAAACTAAAGGAACATGTAGATCTTATGAGCGGAGAAAGCCCCCCCCCCCCCCCCCCCCCCCCCCCCCCGGTAAAAGCTCTCGATTATAAAAGCACTGAAAGAATAAATGTAGGAAAACCGTACAGAGTTGGAGTACCGTAACGGGCAATTTACCTAATACATGGAAAGAAGAAAAAGAAGAAGAAGAAGTTGATGAAGAACAAAACCATGTAGTAAACCTGTTAAAACATTTTAATTCTGCTGCTACTGACATAACAATAACTGACAACTTTGGGGATACAGAACTGATTACATTGACTTATTTTGCTTATTTTCATTCACTGATGTCGCATGGGATAATGTTCTGGGGTAGTTCCCCTAGTAGGCTAAAAGTGTTCATTGAGCAAAAGAAGATAGAATTATATGTATGGTTTACAAATGTGCATCACGAAGACTTCTATTTAAAGAGCTGCGAATTTTAACCGCAGCCACATAGTACATTTATTCACTTGACAAATTTGTTATCAACGATCTTTCTCAGTTAGACTGACAGAGATATTCATAAGTACAAAACTAGAAACAAAAATGATCAGCATTACCCTCTGATGAATCTAATTAATGTGCAGAAAGGGGTGAAGTATGCAACTATAAAACTCTTTAACAGTATTTCGACGGAAGTAATATGTCAGGCAAACAGTTGAAGTGTTTCCTGATGTAGATTACAGATATTTCTCCTTAACAACTCCTCCTATGCCACACAGAAATTTTTTGTGTTCATTGTTCGTTCTGTTGACATGTACTATTTAATAATCATTACTGTGAATATAATCTATGGAACAAGTAACTAGTAACTGCCTCCACACTCAATTAGAGCTCTTTAACGCACGTGGGCCACGGGGGGCTACCGTACTGTACAATTTCTTGTACATACCGTGATCCACAGTTCCAGTTATACATCTCTAAGTGCGCTGACAAATTATTTAAAGAAGAATGGAAAGACTGGTAGAAGCCGGTCCGATGTTACTGACCTGTACATGGAGCAAGTAATAAGCGAAACGAATCTGATAATTGGAAAGGGCGAAGAAAAAAATCTGTAATATTCTGAAGACATTGTAATTACGTCAAAAACGCGACGGACTTGGAAGAGCAGTTGAAGAGAATGGACTTTGCATTGAAAAAAGATTGTAACAGGAATGTCAACAAAATAAAACAAGAATATGGAATGTAGTCTAATTAAATAATCAGGTGATGTTTAGGAGAAAGGAGTAGTTAAAAGTAGTAGATGAATTTTGTTATTTAGGCCGAAAAAAATAGCTATCCATGGCCGAAATACAGGGGATATAAAATGCAGATTGTTTCTAGGAAGAAATATGTTTCTAAAAAACATAGATTTGTTAACATCAGCTATAAATTTAAACGTAGGAATGCTGTTGGGAAGGTATTTCTAGCCTTTAGAGGAAACAGTTCAGAAAAGAAGAGAATAGAAGCTTCTGAATTGTGGTGCTATGAACACTGCTGAAGACTAAATCACTAGATCAGGTAACTAACGAAGAGGTACTAAAGCGAAAGCCAAAACACAGAAACATGACAGATCCATAGCTTCAATGAAAAGCTGCAGCTGAAGACAACAGCAAATCCACGGGGGAAACAGCAGATACAGTTTTACGAAAAAATATGTCGACAAACGATCCATGCTATGTTACGATGGATGTACACCGAAGAGCCAAAGAAACTACTACGCCTGCCTAATATCGTATAGGGCCCCCGCAGTACGCAGCATTGCCGCAATACGAGGTGGCATGAACTCGAATAATGTCTGAAGTAGTGCTGGAGGAAACTGACACCATGAATCCTGCAGGGCTGACCAGGGGGTGGAGATTATTCGGAAGAGCGCTTTGCAAGGCATCCCGGATACGCTCAACAATGTTCGTATGTGGGGAGTTTGGTGGCCAGCGGAAGTCTTTATACTCCTGGAGCCACTCTGTAACAGTTCTGGACGTGGTGGGGATGGGCGGGGGGTTTCGCATTGTCCTACTGGAATTGCCCAAGTCCGTCAGAATTCACAATGGTCATGAATCGATGCAGGTGGTCAGACAGGGTGCTTAGGTACGTGTCACCTGTCAGAGTCGTATCGGAAGTATCAGGGGTGTCATATCACTCCAACTGCACACGCCCACACCATTACAGAGCACCCACCTGACTGGACACTCCCCTGCTAACATGCAGGATTTATGATGGATTCATGAGGTTGCTTCCACACCCGTACACGTCCATCAGCCCGATACAATTTGAAACGAGACTCGTTCGACCACATAACCTATTTCCAGTCATTATCAGTCCAATGTCGGTGTTGACGGGCCCAGGCGAGGCGTAAAGCTTTGTGTCGTGCAGTCACCAAGGGTACACGAGTGGGCCTTCGGCTCCGAAAGCCCGTATCGATGATGTTTCGTTGAATGGTTCGCACGCTGACGCTGATGGTCCAGCATTTAAATCTGCAGAAATTTGCGGAAGGGTTGCACTTCTGTCACGTTGAAAGATTCATTTCAGTTGTCGATGGTCTCGTTCTTGCAGTATCTTTCTCCGGCCGCAGCGTTGTCCGAGATTTTATGTTTTAACGGATTCTTGATGCCCACGGTACACTCCTTAAATGGTCGTACGAGAAAATCCCCACTTCATCGCTACCTCGAGCATGCAGTGTCCCATCGCTTGTCCGCCGACTATAACACCACGTCAAACTCACTTAAATGTTGATAACCTACCACTGTAGCAACAGTAACCGAGCTAACAACTGCGCCAGACACTTGTTGTTTTGTATAGGCGATGCCTATCGCAGCGCCATATTTTGCCTGTTTGCATATCTCTGTATTTGAATACGCGTGCCTATACCAGTTTCTTTGGCGCTTCAGTGTATAACTCATTCACATTTTTAGCTCTCGCAGTAATAGGCTATTGATAATCCTTGTGTAGTTTTTTTTTATTATAGATTGCTTACAAATTTCGATCATTTGACGTCAAGTCA
Source organism: Schistocerca piceifrons (assembly GCF_021461385.2). Classification (NCBI taxonomy): domain Eukaryota; kingdom Metazoa; phylum Arthropoda; class Insecta; order Orthoptera; family Acrididae; genus Schistocerca; species Schistocerca piceifrons. Next base: position 585,642,405 of record NC_060142.1, on the reverse strand, counting down.
TATCCTCTGCATTGTAAGGAATCATCGTCAGTGATTTTATCGGGCCTCACAACGTTCCTCGACTCAGAAGAATCTGTTTTTTTCTTCTGCAGGAAGTGTTTGTGGAATTCTTCGTAGGTATATCACAGACCACTGTGAGGACTTTGGTACCAACATGTCAGCGCTCCAGGGCATATTGCTGTTCCTGTCCGACATCAGCTCGAAGCAACATTCGAAGGAAAGCAGTTAAACCACATTCTTGCTGTTGAATGTCCACTGATTTGACTCCTTTGGACTTGATGCGGGGCTGCTTTAGACGTCATTTTTACCAAATCCCTTCACAGATGGTAAAACACGTTTTTGTGCGTAATGTGGACACGACAGAAATGATTCAGAGAACATCAAGTAAATTTGATCGAGGATGTCGGAATACGCGAATAGTCAAGAGTTCTTTGTGACATGAAAAAGTGATTCGTTTGTAATATTTCATCTACCAAGTTCCTTGTGTGACGTCCGTGGTTGTCTAGACGGTAGTGCACTACATCTCACATTTCGATTCTGGTTCACACTTCAGTCCCGAATAGGGGCGGGGGATTTTTCGTCGCTCCACTCCCTCCAGGATGGACCCAGGTTCTTTTCAGCCGCGCGTAAAATGCGGCTTAGGCGAACGGACGACCATCCTTGCCTCTTGTAGTGCCGCGGCGAATGGAAAGGCCGAATTCTTCCCGTAGGCAGGCAGACAGTCTTGTTACAGGCTTGCGCCAGAATCGTCACCTTATCCTAAGTCCCTTGTACGACCTCTAGTGATGTGTAATACCTATTACCGATAAACTGCACAAGCATCTGCAGCTATTATCGAATCGTGCAAGAGATGGTGCAAGGCTACGAAACTGCGGTCGTCGACGCAGTCAGTCCTGCTTAGATCGGCCGTGTATTGCTGTCTCACGGCATACAGCGACGTAAGACGCCAACCTTCCTGTGCTGCACTGCGTTCGTAAGTTCCTCCTCTATGCGTAATTGACAGAGCACCTCCAACAGATGACATGCTTCGCTTTGAACAGTAGCGCTGTTCACTTGGTGTTTCTCCCGAAAATGTGGTCTAGCTGTCACTATATTACTGTATTATATCTATCGACAATGCCAAGCTAATTTTGTTTATTATCGTTGTCGATGGCTCTGAGCACTATGGGACTTAACTTCTGAGGTCATCAGTCCCCTAGAACTTAGAACTATTTAAACCTAACTAACCTAAGGGCATCACACACATCCATGCCCGAGGCAGGATTCGAACCTGCGACCGTAGCGGTCGCGCAGTTCCAGAATGTAGCGCCTAGAACCGCTCGGCTACCCCGGCCAGCCGTTGTCGATGCCACGCTTGCTTAATCGTATAATAATAATATAAGAAAATGAAAGCTGATGTCGTCAAGCCCTGAATGAAAATTGCGCAACGGATAACTGGGGATGGGAGCTTGAGAGCGATACCTAGAGAGCGTGCCCTATTCTGTACGATACTAGGCAAGGGGCCGGAGGACTCACACGCTGATGTGTGGGTCCCTGCATTCTATATCTTTTTGGTTATTAGGGTATGTTAAATATTGATGACAATTGATTATCTATTTATTTTAAACATTATCACTCGACTTTAGAGGATTGCAGCAATTGTTCCAGTTTACAGATATTACAATTTTACAACATAGCTCGGGTATATTATACAGGGTGTTACAAAAAGATACGGCCAAACTTTCAGGAATCATTCCTCACATACAAAGAAAGAAAATACGTTATGTTGACATGTGTCCGGAAACGCTTACTTTCCATGTTAGAGCTCATTTTATAACTTCTCTTCAGATCACATTAATCATGGAATGGAAACACACAGCAACAGAACGTAAAAGCGTGACTTCAAACACTGTGTTACAGGAAACGTTCAAAATGTCCTCCGTTAGCGAGGATACATGCATCCACCCTCCGTCGCATGGAATCCCTGATGCGCTGATGCAGCCCTGGAGAATGGCGTATTGTATCACAGCCGTACACAATACGAGCACGAAGAGTCTCTACATTTGGTACCGGGATTGCGTAGAGAAGAGCTTTGAAATGCCCCCATAAATGAAAGTCAAGAGGGTTGAGGTCAGGAGAACGTGGAGGCCATGGAATTGGTCCGCCTCTACCAATCCATCGGTCACCGAATCTGTTGTTGAGAAGTGTACGAACACTTCGACTGAAATGTGCAGGAGCTCCAACGTGCATGAACCACATGTTGTGTCGTACTTGTAAAGGCACATGTTCTAGCAGCACAGGTAGAGTATCCCGTATGAAATCATGATAACGTGCTCCATTGAGCGTAGGTAGAAGAACATGGGGCACAATCAAGACATCGCCAACAATGCCTGCCCAAACGTTCACAGAAAATCTGTGTTGATGACGTGATTGCACAATTGCGTGCGGATTCTCGTCAGCCCACACATGTTGATTGTGAAAATTTACAATTTGATCACGTTGGAATGAAGCCTCATCCGTAAAGAGAACATTTGCACTGAAATGAGGATTGACACATTGTTGGATGAACCATTCGCAGAAGTGTACCCGTGGAGGCCAATCAGCTGCTGATAGTGCCTTTACAAGCTGTACATGGTACGGAAACAACTGGTTCTCCCGTAGCACTCTACATACAGTGACGTGGTCAACGTTACCTTATACAGCAGCAACTTCTCTGACGCTGACATTAGGGTTATCGTCAACTGCACAAAGAATTGCTTCGTCCATTGCAGGTGTCCTCGTCGTTCTAGGTCTTCCCCAGTCGCGAGTCATAGGCTGGAATGTTCCGTGCTCCCTAAGACGCCGATCAATTGCTTCGAACGTCTTCCTGTCGGTACACCTTCGTTCTGGAAATCTGTTTCGATACAAACGTACCGCGCCACGGCTATTGCCCCGTGCTAATCCATACATCAAATGGGCATCTGCCAACTCCGCATTTGTAAACATTGCACTGACTGCAAAACCACGTTCGTGATGAACACTGACCTGTTGATCCTACGTACTGATGTGTTTGATGCTAGTACTGTAGAGCAATGAGTCGCATGTCAACACAAGCACCGAAGTATACATTACCTTCCTTCAATTGGGCCAACTGGCGGTGAATCGAGGAAGTACAGTACATACTGACGAAACTAAAATGAGCTGTAACATGGAAATGAAGTGTTTCTGGACACATGTCCACATAACATCGTTTCTTTATTTGTGTGTGAGGAATGTTTCCTGTAAGTTTGGCCGTACCTTTTTGTAACACCCTGTATACTAATCTGCACGCACATTTCTACGGGCAAGACGTAATTGCTTGGCCAAATGTATACCACCAAAGTCTCCCAATATTTTACATAGGACATCCACTATGTGAGGAGGATAACGGGCAAACTGGGGACCAGATACATTACCACAGGGGGTCAAATTTCCGAAATTAAACGAGAACATCCATTTCCTTACACAATCCGAAACTGGAAATAAAAGAATTAGTACAAATATTCAAATACCTCTCTTCCATGCGTGAACATTGTGACAGACGCATTGAGGGCACGTCTGCTCACATACCCGTCTTCTATAACACTCCGAGAATATCGCGGGCACCCAGAGGTCTTTCTGGGCCCCGGTGGAAGGGATGGTCGAACCACTTGGCCGTGACGAACCTCTCCACCCCAAATCGTGTGACACTGGAATGTTTTTGACTTTTACCTGCCTGTGCTGTCTCTATGCTCCCCTACCCAGGAGTGAGTTTGGCACTGCTATTCTACAGAACTATTTCCCAACTGAGATTTGGCCACGCTTTATGGAAAGTTGTGAGGAGGATTAGGAAAGTTCATGTGCAGATTCACATTCACGTACAAGAAATGCATAATACACGGCACATATAAATACGTATTATGAAGCCTGACACATTTTTTTCCACCCGTCCACACGGAGTTCTGTTGCACCCGCGGCTGGCCGCATCGTGCAATAAAATTTGCTGCGGAGCCGCCTCTGTTTTTATTTTCCATTGCGAGATAGCAGCGAAACCTGCTGCTTATGGAGCGGAAACGACTGTACCGTTTCATTCAGATCTGAAGATTGTCATTATGGACCGAGATCTATAGTCTGACGACATTTCTTTGTGATCATAGACTGTAATTAAAGAAACAGGTTCTCTTCATCATGATTCACTGTTTTTAATCTCGCAGCTTGTATTTCTATCGATGCTCATTAAGTTCTTAGAAACGATGTGGTTGGTGCCTCAAGCTTCTCGCCACGCTCAAAGATCCCATTTGGATCTAATTTTCTGCGTTTACATTGCCTTCAGTGGAAAGAGTCAGACTTGTTAATAGGTCTCAAATATTAGACGTCATCTTCGAAGACTGATGTACATTTCTAAAAAAAATGTAATGAAACTACCTCACTGAAAGAACTCTTGTGTCATAGCTAGGACATCGGTACATGAATCTACCCCAGTCGACAGCCAAATTTCTGATAGCCACCACTTTCGCTAATGACTCCCAACAGTCATTTGCACGCTACCTCATGCTAGAGGTCTTCGTCTACAGTAGCTCTTACTCCTCTATTGCAGAAATCAATCTTAACACATTTAATTGGTTGTTTCCCTCACTCGCTTATAGACATTACAAATGGTGTGCAGCACTGCGCATCACATATACAAAGAGCGCAGAGCCATGCTGCCCCGGCACCAGTTGTAACCCTTCAGTGAGCTTGAATTGTCGATGTGATTCAGAGAAATTCATGCTAAAACAAAAGTGTAGCTTCGTCGGAGTTTGCCACATTTCATGAACGAAAATTACTTACTGGGTTATCTGTCATCTTGTCTGTTGATAGGTACGCGCTTCGAATCTTGTTGCCATCATTAATGCCCTAACGTTATTAATTAAGAATACGTAAATATTTAGCTACATTAACTTAAGAAAGGAAGTGTCAGAATTATTAGCTGTGTGACTCCGTGGGTTGTGCTGAGACGTTCAATCGGAAAGGATCTTCTTCCTCTGAGCACAGTGGCCACTTTTCTCGCGGTGTGAGAGAGCCGCGTCTGACTGAATATGTTGAGTGTGACTGTAACTGGTGTGCATGTTTGTCGTGGGTAATAACGATTGAGGGGAGAGGATGAAAATCGGTGACACCACTCAGCCCACTCTGTAATACCACCAGCGGAACCGCCGGATTTGACGTGCCCATACGACTAACGGATCACCATCAACAGGGCCACGTGCCAATGCTCCGTGAGACACTGCGGACAGGTTTGTAAGGTAATCTCGGGTACTGAGGTATAATGCAGTGATGAGGAACTTTACTCACCACGGGTCCTCCCCTTGCCGGTCAATACTGGCAGCAGAAATTTCGTGCGGTCCCCGAGTCGAGCGAAACCGCACAGGGGTGCAATGGTGATGTTGCACACGTGGTAGAGGAATCAACCCCCGAGAACGATAGCAGTAAATTAAGGAAATGCTAGCAACTGAAAAGTATTCCAGGAAGTGCTCAAAAAGTAAATTCGACCATAAGAGAGCATTTTTAGAAGCATTACAATAACATGATACATCATACAACAACAAAAAATTAGATATGACAGGGAAAAAAATTGAAAATTCAGCACGAGTTTACGTTTGATGCAACGACAATCTCGAATTCATTTTTATGTTACGGTAACATTGTATCTAAGGATGGTTGATATCCAAAGGATGTATCTGATTGTTCTTTTGGTACTGAAAATAAAACGTTAGAGTTTCTGTTGAAGCAGCAACTGGCGGAGACACAAGCAACCACAGGGAAGTAACCGATTTTGTGACGTTTTACGAGTTTCGAACCAGAACCGAATCTATAGTTTCAACTGTGTTCTTCGGTAGTTTACTTTCTTGCGTTTTCACGTTAATTTAATATTTAATAGACACAGTTCTCTCGTTTTCGTTTGCGTCAGAAAGTAAACCGATTTTGAGACATATTACAAGTTCGTAATCAGGAGCAAATTATTTAGTCTCACCTGTGTGTTCTGGCAGTTCGGTTTTTTAATTTATTTGTGTTGATCTAATTTATTGACAGAGCTCTTGCGTTTTCCTCCGTGTCCACAGCAGAGTTCCATTGTGCGTGTCGATTGTCCTTGTTTTTCTGTGTAAATGTAGTGTAGTTTTCCATTATCTTCAGTATGGATAGGGGCTATGATGGCTGTGTGTGAATGCGAGCCGAGTTGGTGACACTTTGGTCTCAGCTCCAGGCTGCTATGGCCTCGGTTACACATCTTGGAGATACAGTGGATGGGCATCACTGTTGTGGACGGTCTGTAGTGTTCCAGTGGACGTCCAGAACGTCTGAGTCAGCCGATCACCCTGCACCGCTGACCAGCCCAGTTACTGCTCGCACTGAGGATGACCACTCACCCGTGGTCGCGTGGGAGGTCGTCTCGGGGCGTGGCAGGCGGCCAAAGACTTCCCGGTTAGTCTGAGAAACAGGTTCCAGGTGCTGTCTGGCTGACACTGTCCCTCAGCCAGATGCAGTCGCTTGTCCTGCTTCAAAGGCAACCTCTCAGCCTGCGAGATCCGGGCAGTCACAGAGGGTGGGATTATTGGCGGTTGGGAGCTCCAATGTCAGGCGCGTTAAGTGGCCCCTTAGGGACATGGCTGCCAAGGAGGGGAAGAAAGCCAATGTGCACTCCGCGTGCGTACTGGGTGGAGTCATTCCAGATGTGGAAAGGGTCTTTCCGGATGCCATGAGGATCACAGGGTGCAGCCAGTTGCAGGTGGTGGCTCATATCGGCATCAATGATGTGTGTCGCTTTGGATCGGAAGAGATTCTCTCTGGTTTCAAGCTGCTAACAGAAGTGCCAAAGGCTGCCAGTCTTGTTTGCGAGATGAAAGCAGAGCTCACCATTTGCACCATCGTCTACAGGACCGATTGCGGACCTTTGGTAAAGAGCCGATTGGAAAGTCTGTATCAGAAGGTCAGATGGTTCTGCGACTGTGCAGGCTGCAGATTCCACGACTTGCGCCTTAGGGTGGTGGGGTTTCGGGTTCCGCTGAATAAGTCAGGAGTCCACTACACGCAGGAGGCGGCTACACGGGTATCAGGGGCAGTATGTCGTGAACTGGGCGGTTTTTTTTAGGTTAGAGGATCTCGGGAAACACAAAAAGAGCAATAGTCGCAAAGGGAGCAGAACGAACACAGGAAGAACATAGATACAGGAACCATCGGTATAACAGTTGTGTTTGGAAAGTACCAGAGCTCCAAGCGCCAATGGAAACCACTGATGCTCAAATCTTCATAGGCACTGATGGCTGGCTGAAGCCGGAGATAAGTTCAACCGAAGATTTTGCGAAGAACCTGACGGTATTTCGAAAGGATAGGCTAAGCACAGCTCGTGGTCGCGTGTTTGTTGCTGTTAGGAGTAGTTTGTCTTGTAGTGAAATTGAAGCAGATAGTTCCTATGAGTTAGTATGGGCAGAGATCATTCTAGCCAACCGGTATAAACTATTAACTGGAAACAGTATCGACAGCAATTGAGAGATTTGTACCAAATAAATTAGCAAACGACGGAGCTAATACCCGTTGGTACACAAAACGGGTTGGAACACTGTTTAAAAAAACATGCCTAATGTAAACGAACGCTAAATCTGCAAGATGGGCGATTTTTTGCAGAAGCTCGTAATTTAGCGCGGAAAACAATGCTGGATGCTTTTAATAGTTTCCACAACGTGACTTAGTCTCGAACCTGGCAGAAAATCCAAAGAGATTCTGGTCTTGTATACAGTATGCTAGCGCCAAGACACAATCAATGCTTTCTCTGAGCGATAGCAATGGAAATACTGAAGACGTCGGTGCTGCTAAAGCAGAGTTACTAAACACAACCTAGCGAAATTCTTTCACCAAAGAAGACGAAGTTAGCATTTCAGAAATCGAATCAAGAACAGCTGCCAACGTGAGAAACTTAGAAGTAGATATCCTTGGAGTTGTGAAGCAATATAAATCACTTAATAAAAGCAATTCTTATGATCCAGAGTATATACTAATTAGGTTCCTTTCAGAGTGTGCTAATGTATTAGCTCCATACTTGACAATCATACACAACCATTCGCTAGACAGAAGATCCGTACCCAAAGACTGGGAAGTTGCACAGGTCACACCAATATTCAAGAAAGGTAGTAGGAGTAATACACTTAATTACAGGCCCATATCGTTAACGTCGATGTGCAGCAGGATTTTGGAACATATATTGTGTTCAAACATTATGAATTACCTGGAAGGAAACGGTCAATTGACACACAGTCAACACGGAATTAGAAAACGTCGTTCTTGTGAAACACAACTAGCTCTTTACTCACACGAAGTGTTTCGTGCTATTAACAAGTGCTTTCAAACAGATTCCTTATTTCTGGATCTCCGGAAGGCTTTTGACACTGTACCACACAAGCGTCTTGTAGTGAAATTGCGTGCTTACGGAATATCGTCTGTTATGTGAAAGGATTCGTGATTTCCTGTCACAGAAGTCACAGTTCGTAGTAATAGACGGAAAGTCATCGAGTAAAACAGAATGATTTCTGGCGATCCCCAATGTAGTGTTATAGGCCCTTTGCTGTTCGTTATGTATGTAAACGATTTGGGAGACAATCTGAACAGCCGTGATAGGTTGTTTGCACATGCCGCAGTCGTTTATCGACTAGTAAAGTCATCAGAAGATCAAAACAAATTGAAAAGATATCTGTATGGTGCGAAAATCGGCGATACACCCTAAATAACGAGAAGTGTGAGGTCATCCACATGAGTGCAAAAGGAATCCGTTAAACTTCGGTTACACGGAAATCAGTCTAATCTAAAGGTCGTAAATTCAACTAAATACCTAGGAATTGCAATTACGAACAACTTAAACTGGAAACAACACATAGGAAATGTCGTGCGGAAGGTACGCCAAAGATTGCATTTTATTGGCAGGGTAGTTAGGAAATGTAACAGATCTACTAAAGAGACTGGCAACACTACACTTGTCCGTCCTCTTGTAGAACACTGCTGCGCAGTGTGGGATCCTTACGAGATAGGATTAACGGAATACATCGAGAAAGTTCAACGAAGAGCAGCATGTTTTTTGTTATCGCGAAATAGGAAGAGAGTGTCACGGAGACGGTACAGGATTTGGGATGGACACTATTAAAACAAAGGCGTTTTTCGTTGAGGAGGAATCCTCCAAAGAAATTTCAATCACCAACTTTCTCCTTCAAATGCGAAAATATTTTGTAGACGACGACCTACATAGGGTGAAACTATCAATATAATAAAATAAGGGAAGTCAGAGCTCGCACGGAAAGATGTACGTGTTCGTTTTTCCGCGCTGTTCGAGATTGGAATAATAGAGAATTATTGTGAAGGTGGTTCGATGAACACTCTGCCAGGCACGTAAGTGTGATTTGCAGAGTATCCATGTAGACGTAAATGGAATAGGTACTAAAACTTTCAAGAAAATGGACCAGTGGTGCGCAGTTCTACGAAATGAATATTTTGTATTAGATCACGTGTCCGATAGTTGGATTACCTGTAAAATAATATAATATACTGACCTTCTTTACAACTCAGTTAAGTTGTAAAGTAACGTTGGTACTGTCCACAGTGCTATTACGAACTGTTATCATTAATACAGGAATCAGGTGTTTGTCATATTTCTTATACTGTAAGTCCAAAGTATCAATAACGTTACACGTGGTCAAGTATGATAAGCGATTGTCCTAGAAGTTGTAGTTGGTCTGTTGTGACAACACAGTAGGGGTGCGTGTTGTACATAGAGGGCACTGTACCTAGGAGCATATGATGTTCTTTGATTTTATAATCACACAAAGGTATGAACGTTGGAGACCGCCATAAGCGTCATCTATTATATTTTTGGTTGTTGTCAGACATGAGGCTTTTTTTTGTAGCATTTTTAAATATTACGCACTCTACACATTTAATCGTCTTATAATATACGGAAGGCATTTGGAATATGTTGTTAATTTTTCAGTTACAGAATCTTATCGTTAGTAAAACTTTTATACATATTAATGCAACATGTGAAGAGTTAAACCACACTTTCTCGGTTGTGCACCGTCTTGAATCTCGAAACAAGCGAAGTGACTTTCTGTAATGTCTCAACAATTTCCTCTGTCCTGAAAATGGAAATTTGAGCTATTTTTTCAAAAGCTTCTATTTCAAAACGTTTCATCATGTACCTGGTTTTTGATAATGTTTAATGTTATTTCACTTATGTATTATTGGTGTTTTGTAGAGAATAATGTAACAAATAGGTGATTAAATACAGTATTGAAAAGATTCCCTCAACTACAATGTTTTTAAATTTCAATAGCGTATTGCTTCTTAGGTACACGGCCATGTTGAACTTACGAACACGTTTTCGCATTTGGAAATACCTTGATTTTTCATAGTAATTCTTCTAATTTCAGGAATATTCTGCATAAAATATGATAACTATGATCTAAAAATACACCGACGGAAAAAAATTACAACACCAAAAAAATAATTAATGTAGAATACTGACAATTCTGGTATACGTAACATATTTAAGTGATTAACACAGGTTAATACAAGCGCAAGATGAGCCATTGCTAATGTGAAGTTCTGCTGCATTAATAATCGGTGTAAACTCCAGAGTGTGGAATGCAAGCATGCAAACGTGCGTGCATTGTGTTACACAGGTGCCGGATGTAAGTTGGTGGGATAGAGTAACATGCCTCTTGCACTTGGTCTGTCAGTATAAGGATGGTTAATGCTATTTGTGGATGACGCTGGAGTTGTCGTCCCACTATGTCACGTATGTGCTCGACTTGAGGCAGATCTGGTGATCGAGCAAGCCAAGGCACATGTCGAGCACTCTGTAGAGTATGTTAGGATACAACAGCTGTATGTGGTCGAGTTTTATCCTGTTGGAAAACACCTTCTACAATGTTGTTCATGAATGGCAGCAGAGCAGGTCGAATCACCAGGCGGGCGCACAAACTTGCTTTTTGGGTGAATAAGATAACCACCAATGCTCCTGCTGTCATACGAAATCGGAACCTAGACCATAATTCCAGGTATAGGGCCGGTGTGTATAGCACGCAGACAGGTCGTTTGCAGGCCTTCAACTGACCTGCTAACCCAACACACGACCAATACTGGCACCGAGGCGGAACCAGCTTTCATCAGATAACATAACCGTCCTCCACCCTGTCGTTCAGTGAGCTCTCGCTTGACATCCCTGAAGTCACAAGTAGCGTTGTTTTGGAATTAGTGGAATCCACAATACCGGTCGGCTGGCTCGGATCTGTCCTTGAAGTGGCCGATTTGTAACAGTTCGTTGTGTCACCGTGGTGCCAACTGGTGCTCAGATTGCTGCAGATGCAGTACGATGCGCCGGAGCCGTACTCCGAACACGATGGTCTTCCCTCTCGGTAGTGCCACGTGGCCGTCCGGTGCTCGGTCTTCTCGCGACCGCTCATTGTCGTGACCACCACTGCCAGCAATCATGTACGGTGACTACTTTCCTGCCAAGTCTTCGTGCAGTCGCAAAAACGAGGTTCTCTTAGGTCTGTTACACGACCACATTCAAACTCAGTGCGGTGTTGACAACGGTGTCTTAGTCGCCTTACAGGTTTTGTTGACTAACATCAACTCACCACGTCAAATCTCAAAGATAACTAACGCCCACTACCGTTATAGCGCGTATTTAAATCAGATCTGATATCCATACCCATAGTGGCGCTACTATGTGACACTCTTATGTGACTGGTGCGAAATTTTAACAGACATGATCTTTTTGATGTAGAAAAACGCCTGCCAACCTTCGTTTATGTCGCACAACTCCTTCTCGGTGATATTTTTCCGTGTATATTAAACTTTCATTACAGGAATAAAGCATGAAAAATGTTCCAAGCTACAGTACTGTCCCCTAAATTGTTTCTACAATCACTCAAATTTCGCACGACTCCTTGGTGATATTTGTTCCATATATATTAAACTTTTATTGCAGGGGAAAGCATGAAAAGTGTTCCAAGCTACAGTACTGTCGCCTAAACTGTTTCTACAATCACTCGAATTCCTAAGTTGACAAGAAATATCTGCTAACACCTCATTTTTGTCAATGCCTTGAGGTGTTTCATGGGAATTAAAGCATATTTCACATCTGTCTAACGAAGAAGAAGAAGAAGAAGAAGAACAACAACAAGGAGAAGATTACTGAACTGGAAAATCATCAGAGAAGGAACTCGGTAGTCATCCCGCTGAAGTAACTGGCCCAGAATTCATATAAGGTAATTTAGGGAAACTATAGGAATTCCTAAATTAGACCGCCGTACAGGGATTTTTACCGCTTGACACAGCATATAAACATTGTGTCAATTCTCTTCGTATCATTCTTCAGTATGTATTGACATTTTGAGTGATTAGGTATCTTACTTGTTGAGATAACTCACACTTTAAATATTTCGGTATTAGGTATCTTACTTGTTGAGAAAACTCACACTTTAAATATTCCAGTATTCTCTAAGAGTAACAAGTTTTCAAAGACACAATATGACTATTAATTAGTATGTATAATTATGATCAGCAGTTTATATGTAAGCTCTTTTAGAATACAGTACATTAACTACTCATGTCGAAAAAATGTTTATATTTCTGGTTCAGTGTGTCGAATTGCTTGAGGCACAGTACCGTGGGTTTCTGAATAAACTACACAGATGCTAGTCTCCAGAGAGATGGAGAAATTTCTAATTCGGCGTGTCTTTCTTGTAGCACGAATGCTGTTTAAGTTGTTAACATGTGTTCTGGAAGATGAGGCCTGGGAAATCCAGCAAATTATGTAATGTCGTTGCGTATTCCGGTTACGAAAAGCCAGTTGCTTCAGAGTGGCCGCAGGCATCCAGAGGTCTCTTTGAGATCCTTGACCTGAGAGTGGCGCACACACACACACACACACACACACACACACACACACACACACACTGTAATGGACGGAGAAATTTATGATAAACGTGAACTCATTTTTATTGGTACTTGTTTTTTAATACGTCCGGAACAGTTACGTTTTCGGAGTAGTGATGAGAAATTCCTTCCCTCTAATTATCTGCTACAACAAACAAAACTATACAGTTAAAAAGCCGTATCTCAAGTTAGTTCTGTAAGAGACGTTTGTATTTTGCGACTCTTTAAAAAGTCGATGACCAAATCACAAATTATAAGGGAAAATAAGCTTTATTGACAGAAGGGATATTAGTGAAACAAGTATGTAAGTTTAAAGATCAATTATCAGCATCCTTAATATCGCAACGCACTGTGAAGGAGCTGCGATGTAAGTAACACTGCTCTGCCTTCACATGAGCACATTTTGTTTCTAAAGAGCATGTAGGGCTCATTTTGGCATACCTGTGAGCGCAGAGATTGAGAGAAGTAAAACAGACTGGCACTGAATACATTGCGTACTGATTTTGGCACTATGAGAATATGCCTTTAGGAGACCTTTATTGATGTATGGCTACAAGGGACTGGAAGAGTCCTTGGGCACTTCACACAAAGAAAATATAACAACAGTTTATTTAAAAAAATTACAGAAATTCGGTCCCTTGGTATGGAGCCATAGCCTTCACTGTGGGAAACTACAGGTGAAATGTTCTCACATGTACGGGGTAGCTGTCAGCTAAAAGTATTACATATTAGGAAATAGTGCACTTTTCGCGTAGGACTGCAGAGAAAGGAAAGACGCGAATTCCCAAAGGGGGAAATCAAGCGGAACAAACCGAAAAGTGTTAACTAATAAATATCATCGAATCATGTTAAAGGACATGTTTCTCCAAAGTTTTTCAATCACAGTGACTATATTACTGCAGACAAGTAACAAAGGCCGTAAAATTCGTTTCAGTAAAAGGGCCAGGACGATGAGCTTGTTATAACATCCAGCGTGCAACAAATACCATTATATTCGATTTACGAAAGGAAAAATTCACATCAGCCACTTGAAATGTATCAGATATCAAATTGAAAATATGAGTAGGAATGATTACCTGAGGCAAAAAACAGGTCTTTGTCACTCGAACACATTATTTCTGTTCTCCCATCACATTTCATGACGCATCAATATTTACGAGAAATAAATAGCCCTCGACAGCTCCATCGTCACACGCATTAAGTTCGCTGTACAGCTGTTAACTGGTATTCACCACTAATTCTAGAAATTATCGTAACATCTGTGCTTCAACTTGAGTGTCCGTGGTTCCTCTAACATCGTTTCCCTTTATAAATATCCCTCCACAGCACAGCTCTTCATATGCTTCCAGTTTCATTTCTTTCCATTTTTCTATCAACCACGTTTCACATTCATGTAACGCTCTCTCTACACACCGAATTTCAGAAACTACTTCGCCATTCTGGCTCGACGCTTGGCATCGGAAGAGTTCCAGTGTTAAAAGTTGTCGCCTTGCTTTCCTCGGTCTGCAAAAAATGGTTCAAATGGCTCTGAGCACTATGGGACCTAACTTCTCAGCTCATCAGTCCCCTAGAACTTAGAACTACTTAAACCTAACTAATATAAGGACATCCCACACATCCATGCCCGAGGCAGGATTCGAACCTGCGACTGTAGCCGTCGCGCGGTTCCAGACTTTAGCGCCTAGAACCGCTCGGCCACCCTTGCCGAACCTCGGTCTGCACCGTACGTATTTCGGTGTAACATCTTCTACCATATCTTATATATAGTCCGATTAAAATTACATGATAGTTGACGTGTCAGATGTTGGAGCTGGTTTCGTCGAACCAGGGCGCGCAACGTCACGCCCGAACCGTTCGCCGTTGTCAAACTGCCACAACAATTGGTCAGTTCACCTCATGTTATCATGTTCTTTTCCGGTTTTCTTTCTTGATGATTTGGATTCCGATTTGTGGATGTGGCACTCTTATTTCGTGTTTCTTCGCACACGATAACCACACAAGAAACGAACACACACACACACACACACACACACACACACACACACACACACAATGATAGTAAAGAAATACTCATCTTTCACACACTGCATTAACCAGGCACTACCACGTACTTCCGCACAAGAATTCAGCGTCACATATACAAGTGTCCTAATCACAGAGATCGGTTTACATTAATTAAGCTACGCACGACACTGCATGAAGCCGAATACTGGAAGGTTGCAATTCATTACTGCGACGGAGTCACCACAGTTATAAATTTAGCTACGTTATCCAGCGCCGTGGCATAGCGAAATGGTTTACACGATAAACCCCTCATGTAGATGGTGTTAGGTTCGAATCTTGCCAAATGTATCAGTCAGCTCTCAGCCGTGACAAGGTACGGATGAGCTCGGCGCGCCGGGCAGCGCTCCGCAGATGTTCTTGTTTACCCGCTAGCGCGCGGTGCTGCGTCGTTGTATTGACTCAAAGAGTACCAACCCGCCATGGCGTTATCATAACGACAAGCTACAATGAAACTAACTTTGAACGTATCGACCTAACACCGAAGGCCCTTGAAATAGAACGATTTCTTCGAGAATGCGCACAGAAGCCCAAGAAATGATAGGTATCTATTTGTCTATTGTATCCAGCACAGTATTCCTCAAACTGGTTAACGAGGCAGTTTGTGACAAACGCCTACAACAATCTACCAACGGCTTCCACTTCTGCAGCACTGACGGTAATGTGAGCGTGGTAGTGGTCGACCATGCTCGTCCGGCGGTGTGTGCCGTACCCAGCCTCATCGTTGACACACTGCGACCATAGGGCACTGCTTTCAACCACACAGAATGGGGTACGCCAGCGACGCACGTTCCACGACATGTTTTCGTTGGTGACTGGTGCGCTATTGTTGTTATGATGGACAACCGAGGACCTACGTTGGCTGCTGCCAGGATGGCCATGTCTGATCTCAGTGTCTGCAGCAACACCTCGTCCAGTTGTCCCGTGCGGAGCTTCTCCAGTGATCCACGATGACCTCATCGCGCTAACGAATGTGGAGGCGGCACGACACGATGCGATGGATGATCAAAACCAGATACCACCTCAAGCCACTATGAGCTCTGTGCAGAGGTTCTTGCAGCCTCTGCACATCGTGGCGCCAGGGTCACCCGCCCGCCCTTACTGTCAGGATTGGAAGCAGGGTTTTCTGAACCCCGACTTCCGGCCGATGTTGAGTCGTTGACTCGCAGACACAAGTAACTCAAGCGGAACAAGAAGAGACAATTGCCAGTTGAAGGAAATATACAGGATGGGGATGTGATGTTGGAGGAAGGCAACGACACCGTCGCAGAATCTGCAGCTGCAATGGATTCCAGCAGCCTCATTCACCAGCAGGCGCCAGACAGTATGGAACACTTACGTCTCCTGGTAGTCCTGAAGACGAGGCGAATCGGGTCGACTCCTGGAACTTGGGCTCCCATGAAAGTGGCTGGCCAAGACTGATCTCCTAATCCGCTCTTGGCGATTGGGCAGGCAACATGGAGGTGGATGACTTGCAGCTGCAGCACACGACGACCATGGCCCGCATTGAGCCAGGATGGTTCTCCCTGTCGGGAGACTATACAGCACAGCTACTCACATCAAGCAGCTGGGTGGATTCTTGGTATCTGACCCCGCCATGGGCGTGCGCCCGCGCCTAGACTCCATTACTTGATATGTCTCAGACCTACCACGTAGGAACAGTCAATGCCAGTGGTATTCACTCCTCTGTCAAGACCCACATGTTACTCGACATGATAAGGGCGGCAGACTTGGGAATTGTTCTTCTCCAGGAGGTCTGTCCAAAGCTGCAGTTAGACTTTTATGGCTACACCACCTGTAGCCTGCCATCTAGTGATTGGGAAGGAGGAACGGCCATCCTTCTCCAAGATGGCATAGAAGCGACAGACGTGACGTGCTCGCCGAATGCATGAGGCATACCACTCAAGTTTGGCATTATATGAATATATGAAGATGGTATCTGTTCTTTCAGACATGTCCGAAAGGATAGATACCATCGGTGACCGTGCAGCTCTGTAGAATGAAATACTAATTAAATCAAGACCTTAAGCTACCGACAGGCGTTGATATACATCAACAGGGACAGTTGAAAATGTGTGCCCCGACCGGGACTCGAACCCGGGATCCCCTGCTTACATGGCAGACACTCTATCCATCTGAACCACCGAGGGCACAGAGGATAGCGCTACTGCAGGGATTTATCCCTTGGACACTCCGCGTGAGACCCACATTCCCAACTTACACACACTACATTCGTAGTGCCCCTGCCCATTACACTCATTACTCGCGGCAGACAATCTTACCGAGTCACGTAGGAGTTCGGGCAATGCGTGTGCATCCGCACAGAAGGAGGTCAATGGCCGGTTCTTTCGGACATATGTTCTTTCGGACATATGTGAAGTGACCTGCCGTTTTTGTATACGTCTGTAACCGAGTGGCAGTCGGCAGCAGATGTGGCAACAATGTAGCGGCAAGTGACAGATGTCAGCTATGAAGTTATTTTAATCGGAGTATAGTTAAATATTTAGAACGAGGTTTTTCTTTCTTAGCGCCGAGACACACTGAGAGCTGTGGTGTGGTAAGGAGGTGAATCATCTCCCCATGAGGTGCTGGCTGTAGGTGGTGGCAGCAATAACAGCGACTTTTCTTTTGTAACAGTGGTAACATCAGTAGGTACAGTGATACCTGCATAAAAATCAAGATATCTGAAGTAACGAAAACCTACGACTCCCCTTTTCCGTCACAGTAAAGGAAGATCCGACTGAGGGCGGACAAAGATGCCATAGGAAACGATAGGTAGCCATCTAAATGTTAGATTGATAGCAGCAGAAAAAGCTAAAAACGAGGAAGGATAACATTACAGACGATGTAAACTTAATTCATGTTCTGAACAGAAAAAATGGAATCGACAGACAAGTATAGTAACATGAAAATTCAGCACATTTAATTCTATATGTAGCGGTCCATTGTTGTTGTAAAGAAAGCGAATTATAACACAAAGTAGATAAGAAGTAATAAATAATTAGCCCTCAAACTAGCAGCTGCTTTACATTCCGAAAGTTATCTAAGAAACTTGGAAATTGATATCCGTAAAAATATAATCCTTTGTAGCAAAATCAGTAGACCCCCAATTCTTGAAGGAATCTATCTCCCATATAAAAGCATCAAACAGCTTCTAACTTTCGGTTACTGTATAAATCAGGTGATGTCTTGAATGTGTGATATTAAGCGTGTAAGCAAGGAAAAGTTTAGAAATGGTGTGAAATTGTGTTTAAATTTTCCTGGAAGTCACTAGGTGCTCTCATTATCAACAACTGGATGATTATGGAGTGAGTAATTTGGGCTCCGTTTTAAGCAAAAACTAGTTTTTACGCATCTCAATCTTTACGACATCGTATCTCGTGAACTGTGAATCTTACGATGATATAATTATGCCGGTATATTCAGTGGTATTCGTGGTTACTTCCTGCGAAATTACTGCGAATAGAGTTAGCAGCAAAGAAATAATAAATTAATACGTCATGCCTGATACGGCAATTGATTACAAATCGATATTCATGAAAGTATCGACGGAAAATGCACAACTGTAAGATTTGGCCGCCGATGGATGAATGTGTGACGCTGCAAGGCAATTCCACCGTGCCGCTGCCAAGAATAAAAAAAAGGGCATATGTCGATACCAGGGCATAAAGTCTCCACGAATTTCACTCCGTGTACCCAGTTGGAGAGTAACTATGAATCACAGGCAGGTGCATGAACAATATACGCAGAAGTCAGCATTTAGGAGAGGATGTGTAGTTGGGCTCAAAGAAGCCGATTGGAGTTAATCAGAGAATCACTGGAAAGCTGAGACGTCCCTAACAGCGATGGGTTACTAACTAGGTTGTCACCAGCTAAGCGGCCCTACAAGCATGAGTAACGGCCTGGGTTTGCCATTTTAATTTTAGTACTTGTCGTAAATTATGACGACTTTCTAAATTTTTAAATTCTGTCAATAATTATGTGAAACATGGAAAATCACGTTTTTATTGCGTTTAAGTAGGCAACCTGCAACTGGGACCACGCACCACGAACCACAAACGATGTATCTCGTTAGCTGCCTAGTAATACAAGTCTTCTATGGTAAAAAATCATGGGACACGCTCAGCAAAAGCTGGCTTTCGAGCTTATACTTTACGGCCATCACAACCATTTGTAACGCCGGAAATGCATATCCTCCTATTTCCATCTATTGTACTATTATTTTTTTTCCTTGTTTTGTTACCTCAAGATATGACATTTCTGTCTCTTTATATATTGTAATTGCTTTACTGTTTGGATATATATATATTTATGCACTTATGTCGATGTATAATTCGTTTGTTTCGTAAATATTATTTGTATTTTTACGCTGGGTCTTGCCTAGGGAAAACTGCTATCGAACGATTACATCGATAGGTCGTGTGAAGAATCAAAGTGTGTAGGATCTTTGGTAGTGTTAACTCTGCCGCGTGGAGCGCGGGCAGGGCAGTGAGAGTCTGGCTGGAGTAGCGAGTGGAGCAGGTGTTGTGTGACGCTCCCGCGAGTTGCCGCGCTTTCAGGGTTTGGCAGCATGTAATTGCGCTCGACTCGCGATGATAGTTTCTGACATGGTGTCGCGGACGGGAAGCATTATCTGGCGCACATCAAGAGCCCGTTTCGCCTGGTGACCGTGTCGAGAAGAAGGCGCGCCAACATCCAGCTTCTGCAACAGCGACGGCCGACAATGAGTGACTGTCGCCACCTCCTCGATCGACGGCTTCAAACCTTCAATCAACCAACAAGGAAGACTAAAAGCACGTAAAGTTTCAGAACTGTGTGGCAGACCTCAGCTTTTCAAATTGTTCCATTTGTCTCGCAAAATTACAGCAACTTAGCATGAACCTTTGTTGCTCATTGTCCCAATTTCATTGCCAAGCAGGGTCCCTTCCTTTTCCGAAATGAACCCGAGTGTCGTTGAAATTCAAACGCCAGCATAATTCCATTTCACTGCTTTAATTTCAAAGTTCAGTTAAAGTCTCAGAGCTGGCTACAATATTCAGATTACACAAGCACGAATTAAGAGTGCGAGCTTTGTTACCGTATTTTAGCTTACCTGTGACTGCAGCTCAGCTTGGTACGTACTACATTTTACTATTGTTAATTGTTCAGAATCATTTAATTCAAGTTCAAAGTTAAATCTCTTCTTTCTAAATTGCGTAGATTCAAGTAGCTTTTGAAATGATTGTTGAGGTAGTCCAAGACTAACCGTATTTTACTGAATTTCGATGTGCTTCAGAAAGAAAGCTCACTATTAACTTCAGTCACTAAATTAACTTTCGATTTTCCGGTTTTAGTAATTCTTTTGCTAAATTAAGTCAGAGTGTAGCGAAATTTATTACTTCTGACAAACTTTCAGTTTTCACACTACACGTGTCAACCTTCAGTTGCCACGCTTCTAGTGCTAATTATATGTGTAATAACCTTTCTTTTTCAGTTACTATAGTAATTGTCCTTAGGACTGGCGACCGTAATTTCCCCCAAATCTCAAATACCTAATTACCGATAGTTAATTGTTAACGTAACGGCTGCACATTTACTTTCCTTATTAACTTTACCCCTTTTCAAAATTAATTTCCACCAGTTTCATTAGCACATTTCCTTTCATTTAGATGTAACCCTTTCCTCCCTCTTTACCGACAGGTTAACTTCGGTGACGATTGCTTTTCCAAAACTCCCATTAGGTACACGCGGTTTCATTTTTCACTGTCATTAAGGTCGGTAAGTGAGGGGGAGGTCACACGTGGCGACCTGGTGACAGGACAATCTTCAGATTTGAGGTTGTTCTGGACACGAATTTTCTTTGGTGCAAATGTCGTAACAAAGTATTGGTTACGTACAGGCCGTTACGTCAGCGAGTAATCCTAATTATATTTGAGATTTGTCATTTATATTGAAAATTATTAAAATGAGTGAAGGCAACAATTACCAAAATTTGGTAGACTTGGATACGGAACAATCGGTCGAACAGTGGGAAACGCGCACGGCGGTTCCCATTGTTCAGGGGCAGGCGGCTAGCATGAAAGACGCGACCGCCGAAACGCAACAAAGAGCAGAAATGGAATTCCAAACTTTAGAAAATGTTTCGGAATCGGAAGCGAAAATCAAATCTGTACCCCTTGATGATGAATACGGGGGAACATGTATAGAGGAACCAGCTACGGAAGTAAAACCGGTAGTCTCCGGGAATTTAACTGATTTATTGAATGTTTTGATTAATGAAATCAAGAGTCAATCGGCAGAAATTATAGCTCTGTCTGCCAAGCAAGAAGCTCAGTCTGAAAAAATTGAACGAAAGCTAGACAATCAGAACAAAGCTATTAATGTTGTTAACAACAATGTTGGAGTTGTTAATACAAAAGTTGATAAAATCAAAGAAGATATTGTTGTAATTAATACTGAAATCGGTAATCTTAAACAGGAAATGATAGGCGTTCAGGCGGAAATTGCGAGCATAAATACTCGTTTTGATTCTGAAATTAGCAGAATCGAGAAAAGTGTAGGAGAAGCAGTTGCTCCGATCATCGAGAATAAGGTGACGGAACAAATTCAATTAATGAAAAATGAGGATCAAAAGAAGGTGGAAACTTTAAAGGCTTTAGTGTCCGAAGTAGACACTAAAGTGAGGGAGCAGGCTAATACCTGCGAAGAGAAAAAGAGGGAAGTGGAAACGCTTGCGACAACCACTTGCCAAGTAATTACGAGAGTGTCGGAATTAGAAAAGAAACTTGACGAAAAACAGAGCTATGTGCCAATCTGTGCACATAGTTCGGAATTGTTGACGAAAGAGGAGCGGTTCGACCCCTTGAAAAAAGGCGGTATACACGCGACGGATTTCATTAAAAATTGTGAAAGAGTTTTACCCAGATCATGGACTAATGAGAGAAAAATTAATGCGGTTATTGATGTGCTGGCTGGTGATGCCAAGCGTTGGGGCTTAAACCTCGACATTACGAACCTGACTTTTGACGAGTTTAAAAATTTGTTTCTGGCTGAATACTGGTCAGAGCAAAAACAGCAAAGTGTCTGGCGCGAATTTGTCGTATCGAGGCCTTTCGATGCGAATTCGCGCGGTTCGATGAGGGAGTTTTGTGAGGGCTGGATCCGCAAGTTGGAATATTTGCGTGATCGCCGCACGGAATCCGAAATAGTCTGGGAACTCTACAAGAAGCTTCCAGATGATACAAAACGCTACGTAGGAAGCAATTATAGGACAGTCAATGATTTCCTGGAAAGAGTTGAGGACGAGGACAATTGGCGCAATAATCGCGACAGTGGTAGAGGCCGTGGTAACAACAACGGGTACCACAGCAACCACAACAACGATAACCATGGAAATAATGCATACCGCAACCATGGCAGCAATAACAATAATGGTTCGAACCGTAATAACAATCGGTACAATGCAAATAATAACAGGAATGACAGAAACCAGTATCATACTAACGTGATACGGGCTTCACAGAATAGTAATAACGCCAGAGGGTGTGATCAGCCGCCTCAGCAGCATCCGGGGAGCGTATCTGCTGGGACGAGACAGGGAAACCATTAGCCGCGCCGGTGAGGGGCCGAGCGGGCGTGGAGAAATTTTGGCGGCCCAATAACAAGAGAAAACCCAGGTGTCGTCGTTATGAAAATTCCGTATGGAATAATCAACGGCGGGAGAGTGTGCCAGTGTTAAGAGAAAGGAGTGCGCCCACAAGTAGTAGATCAGCAGTATACACGGCAGTAGGTAGTACATTCACTGTCAGTGAGAACAATTTAAGTAGTGTTCCGGAAATCGATTATAAAGTGGCAGCTGTAATACCCACAGCGGAACTGGAGATTGAGTTTAAGAATGATTCGCAATTGTTGAGAGAAGATCAGATGTCGGATAACACGTCCGTCATTGAGCGAGGGGATGCAGAGAGGGATGAGGTCTGGTTACGGCAGTTCGGTCGCTTATACGACGAACTAAGAGATTATAGGGGCCTGTACGGGAGAAGTGTTTATAGGGAGCGCGGGCAGGATTTGCCGCGTCTCGTCCCACAGGAGTATAGTAGTTGTGAAGTGATAGAAAGTTCTGGCCCTAACCGGCAGACTTTACTAGAAATAGTTGATGTTAATGGGGAGCACGAGCAAGATGCGTCGTGTTTCGTCCCGCAGGAATTGAATGTTGAAGTAGTAACGGAAAGTCCTGGCCCTAACCGGCAGACTTTACCGAAAGTTGTAGTGGTAGAAGTAGCCGACCCATCCGACGCAAACCTCCAGTTTAAATATTGCGAGAGTATTAAGGAGAAAGATTACGAAAATTTTAGTGATAGCCGGACACGAGTGGTAGAAAAGCACGTAGATTACAGCGTGTACGAGGTTAGAGCTGACGTTATACGGTCAGACGGTAGCAGTGTGGGTTGCGCAGATCCAGAGGAAGTAATTGCAGATACTACTGGGCACATTTCTCCAGGTAGATTGGCGGATGAGATTAATCTGACCAAAGTGGAATCAACGAAGGTGACGATTAGTGAATTGATAGCAAAGCAACACTCACTAGTTGACGAGTTACAGGAAAAGGTTTCGGTATTGGAGGCGAAGCTACAGACTAAGCCTCAGGACAAACGTGTTAAAATTAAAACTGTATGTGAACGGAGGCTGAAAAAGCCGCCAGATAAACCGGATTTGGGATCAAAGCCGGATGGTTTTTTCTGGAATGACCTGGATATAGACGAGGATTTACTGTGGGAAAATAAAGAAACAGTCGAGGACAAGTGTAGACAGATAGTAGTGTCTGTTAATATGCACGACCTACAACTAAACGTGTTGATTGACACCGGTGCAGAATTGAGTGCTGTATCTGGGAAAATATTTGAGTTACTGAAAGACAGACCTGGCATCGTAGTTATGCCAGTAACAGGAGTGAAAATTATCGGTGCTACTGGGAAGGCCAGTAAACCGGTCATAAAACAGATTTTTGTCAACTTCGAGATATGTGGGGCACGATTTGAACAAGAGTTTGTTGTCGTGCCAGACTTAACTACGGAAGTAATTATCGGGTTAGATTGGCTATTAAAGTACCGTGCAGTGATTAACTGCGAAAGCAAAACGTTGACATGTACGTCCCAAGATAAAACAATAGTAGTTAGTTTTGACGAGGCAGAAGACGGTGTGCATAGGCAATACCAGCCTATACACATTGTTAACTGGCCGGATGGTATTGACGTAGGTATGAATCTGAACTACTGTAATGTGAAGAATCTCGGCATTGACAATAATGTAGAAAGTGAATTGGAAAGTATTGTAGAAGGTGTGTCAAACGTAACACACGAACAAAGACGAGGCCGACTTTCCCGTACCTACTGCCATCACAACCATAGGGCATGGGGCAAATATGAAGCAGAATTTAAGAGAATTATGAACACCTTGAGACATGAATCTACGGGATTTTCTCCAGAGGAAATCCTGTTGGATGACAGAAGTAAAAGTTAGTGGAAGTGATAATCAAATTCCCTCCACGGATTGACATTAGTATTGGTGTGAAAAAAGATCGTTTGCGAGAAGTAACGAAGCTAAAAGCTGATGCTCGCATACGTCGTCATGACGCTAAAGCGCGTTTTGCTAAGTTTGCGATCGGAGACTTAGTACTTGTAAAAGCTCATGAGAAATCGAGCGAGATAGACCATGAAAACTCTAAATTTAAGTTTGTTTATAATGGACCATATAAAGTCATTGGTATGCCTCACACAAATGCTTACGGAATATTGTAGACTTGAAATTGTACCAACCTAGGATCGATTAATACCACACAATGGGTAATTTATACAGTATGTAAAATAGAGTGTAAGATTTAACGATTTGCTAGATTGCCATGCTTTTGACTGACCAAGGTCATTAAGGAAGTTGTAATTAATAAGTAATTAATTTTGATTAATCAATTTAATTTTAATCAATTTAATCATGATGTAATCAACTGAAAAATCCAAGCTGCTAGTTTAAGTTTTCAGCTGAGTCACAGTAGATTAAGGAATGTAAATATGATTTTGTAAATAGCTGTAAGATTTCATAAATATGTGATTTACTAGTCATTGCCGATGTACTTAGACGCTGTTTTAAGTTTCAGGCTAGTACATGCGTGTGATGATGGACAGTGTTGAGTTATCCACTGTGATAGTATTAAGGGACTCCTTGAGATTACTCGGGAGTGAGTTTTTCCTAAAGAATTCAGTGAAACGGACGTTCTGGAAACGCCGTCATAAGGGCGAGTGAGATCAAGCGTGCCGCACACGCGGGCGCAACAATACTGGCGAGGCGAGCCGCTGTCGGCTCTTGTGCCGCTGTTGGCTCTTGTGCCGCTGTCGGCATCCTTAGTACTTGCGAGTACGGAAGGCGGAATTGTTTTTCTTCCTGGACAGCTGAAAGAATTCTACTGTCAATATTTATGTTTTTTTCGATCTGATGTGTGTTATTTTCTTGTTTAGCGTTTAATGGACTCCCATGACGAGAATATTAATTATGAAAGGGTTATGTAAAAATGTGTATTCTATGTAATTAATTATTTATTTGCGTATTTTGATCTACCTGTTTTTATGACCATGCACTCTGATTAATTTTGCGAATAGTGTTCCATTTCTTACAGTGCTACGAATTTTAATGATTTTGGAATAGCTAAACCATTTTCTATGTTTTCTATGAATTTTAATATGTTGTCAACCTGTTTTATTTTGTGCAAGATGACAGAGTGGAATAAGATTAGGAGTGTCACCACTCAATTATTATGGTCTAAAGATTGATTTATGCTTAATTAGACGAATGCTAAATTTTGTTGATGTTTTGAGCATATGCATTTCCGCTGTTTCTTTTTTGGAACATTTTCTGAGTCTGTTTACGTTACACGAACATCCTCAGACAATGTGGGGCACGTGTAACGCCGGAAATGCATATCCTCCTATTTCCATCTATTGTACTATTATTTTTTTTCCTTGTTTTGTTACCTCAAGATATGACATTTCTGTCTCTTTATATATTGTAATTGCTTTACTGTTTGGATATATATATATTTATGCACTTATGTCGATGTATAATTCGTTTGTTTCGTAAATATTATTTGTATTTTTACGCTGGGTCTTGCCTAGGGAAAACTGCTATCGAACGATTACATCGATAGGTCGTGTGAAGAATCAAAGTGTGTAGGATCTTTGGTAGTGTTAACTCTGCCGCGTGGAGCGCGGGCAGGGCAGTGAGAGTCTGGCTGGAGTAGCGAGTGGAGCAGGTGTTGTGTGACGCTCCCGCGAGTTGCCGCGCTTTCAGGGTTTGGCAGCATGTAATTGCGCTCGACTCGCGATGATAGTTTCTGACATGGTGTCGCGGACGGGAAGCATTATCTGGCGCACATCAAGAGCCCGTTTCGCCTGGTGACCGTGTCGAGAAGAAGGCGCGCCAACATCCAGCTTCTGCAACAGCGACGGCCGACAATGAGTGACTGTCGCCACCTCCTCGATCGACGGCTTCAAACCTTCAATCAACCAACAAGGAAGACTAAAAGCACGTAAAGTT
Organism: Schistocerca piceifrons; assembly: GCF_021461385.2. Lineage (NCBI taxonomy): Eukaryota > Metazoa > Arthropoda > Insecta > Orthoptera > Acrididae > Schistocerca > Schistocerca piceifrons. The sequence goes on along the minus strand of NC_060142.1, from coordinate 585,615,843 downwards.
TCAGAACTGTGTGGCAGACCTCAGCTTTTCAAATTGTTCCATTTGTCTCGCAAAATTACAGCAACTTAGCATGAACCTTTGTTGCTCATTGTCCCAATTTCATTGCCAAGCAGGGTCCCTTCCTTTTCCGAAATGAACCCGAGTGTCGTTGAAATTCAAACGCCAGCATAATTCCATTTCACTGCTTTAATTTCAAAGTTCAGTTAAAGTCTCAGAGCTGGCTACAATATTCAGATTACACAAGCACGAATTAAGAGTGCGAGCTTTGTTACCGTATTTTAGCTTACCTGTGACTGCAGCTCAGCTTGGTACGTACTACATTTTACTATTGTTAATTGTTCAGAATCATTTAATTCAAGTTCAAAGTTAAATCTCTTCTTTCTAAATTGCGTAGATTCAAGTAGCTTTTGAAATGATTGTTGAGGTAGTCCAAGACTAACCGTATTTTACTGAATTTCGATGTGCTTCAGAAAGAAAGCTCACTATTAACTTCAGTCACTAAATTAACTTTCGATTTTCCGGTTTTAGTAATTCTTTTGCTAAATTAAGTCAGAGTGTAGCGAAATTTATTACTTCTGACAAACTTTCAGTTTTCACACTACACGTGTCAACCTTCAGTTGCCACGCTTCTAGTGCTAATTATATGTGTAATAACCTTTCTTTTTCAGTTACTATAGTAATTGTCCTTAGGACTGGCGACCGTAATTTCCCCCAAATCTCAAATACCTAATTACCGATAGTTAATTGTTAACGTAACGGCTGCACATTTACTTTCCTTATTAACTTTACCCCTTTTCAAAATTAATTTCCACCAGTTTCATTAGCACATTTCCTTTCATTTAGATGTAACCCTTTCCTCCCTCTTTACCGACAGGTTAACTTCGGTGACGATTGCTTTTCCAAAACTCCCATTAGGTACACGCGGTTTCATTTTTCACTGTCATTAAGGTCGGTAAGTGAGGGGGAGGTCACACATTCCGCAAGTTATATTAACAGACGAAACGTGCTCTTTGCTCTGAAGACTATACTATGTGTTACGCACAAGTCCCAGTCACGCTCATAGCCACGGCGCTTTAGTCTTTTTCGTCAACGCGCATGCCGTCGCTAGTGCAAACAGGCCTCGTAGATTCGGTATTCGGACGGAAAATTGCGTTGCGCCAGGCGAACGTCGTACGTAATTAGCAGAGACCGCTGATTTCACGGAATCCGAAGCACGCTGGCGGCGGGCGTACAGGGAAAATGTTAAAGAGCGCCCCATTACCAGTTTAGATTAGGATTCCTCGGCATTCATGCTGTCAGCGGGCAGTCCTTGATCAGCGTCCCAGCTAATTACGATCGTCCCCAGCTGTCGCATTACCTTCAACGCATGATGTGGTCTTTTCCTTCCGCGAAAGGAATACGGTGCACAAGTAGTAGGGACTAAACGGTTGCCTTTCAGGTGAGTCTTTTTCTTTCTGCTTTCATTTTCTCGGAACCACGACCAAATACACCGCGAATAATGGGGAACGCGTGTGTAGGAACTAGTTTCGATACCGTTACGGAAGAAAACTACATCGTTTACTTTGCGCTGATCAGATAACGATACTTAACCTATTTTAAACTCAGTTAGGTATAATCCATTTCCAGTGAAATAGGAGCCGTTTTGACTTTTTTACAAGTGTATACATTAGCCGCCAATGTTAGTTCCTAGAGCTTTCCAACGACGTAATAGGCCTACATTGTTCTAGCGGTTTTTGCAAGTGGAGGAATAGGAGCGATAAAAAAGAAGCCAATTGGAAGATGAAAACGCCCCGTTAATAGGGAAACACTATATCTCAACCAAAGCAAACAGAATAAAATACATTATGTAAATGTGAAAGAATCACTGAATACTAATATGACGTTACATGTAGTCACGCAACATGGTTGCTTGGTAGGCTGACACCAGGGAAACATACTTGAAAAACTTCTAGCCTTAAGTATAAGCCTTATAGTGTGACGATCTTTGCTTGCATTGGAGAGAAAAGGTGGTCACAGTGTATAGTCCATGCCGTTATATGATTCCCTTGGCTTTACCTTATCACTCCAGTGGAACGACGGGATCGTTTTTCAAAGATGCAACCGACTTCCTTCTCAGTTCATATCAAACTAAGTCAGTGTCCCTTCTGTAACAGCCTGGGTGACCGTGCGCTCTCAGCCAACACCCTTTTGAGTCGGGATGCATTTGTGACATGGTTCGTTCCCATCGTTTTCTTTCGGAATCAACGCTGTGTGCATTAAAAAGGAATCTTTTGGTCCAGTTCTATTATTTCAGTACTTTCTTCTATATTCTCTTGTATCGAAGTCATCTTTTGGATTAAAATCAGAAAATCATTCTGCTGTTCGAACGTACACAACAATATTATGGCATGCCATTGTGCTGTCACCATCAAAGCACAACTGAAGGACAGATCTACACCTTAAGCTGTATGGAACTATCTAAAGTTCAACAAGTACATGTACGATTTTTCACAAAAGTAATACTGAAAACTTCAGAGACAACCTTCGACTGATTTTGTACTACCTTTCACCAAATATATTAAGAATAGTAAATGTGTGAGATATGCAGCTTCACACACCGTGAGTCATTAATGATGTGGTTCTTATTAAAAATGATCAGAACTGAAACCAAAACAGGTCAAATTTATTTGGCAGGAATTAGATAATCGCTTCTGGTGGACGCAAGCATTCACTGTTACAGTGGATTTCCTACAGGAAACCCACAGACAAAATTTCGGAGGTTATTCAGCGATATTTTCAGAGAATTTTGATACAACAGAACCGTAGACACCAGAGGCTCGTTATTGTGTTATTTCGTTTGACTTCTCGCCCCAATCTGTTTTTGTACCTGAATTACACTGAAAATATCTGTACAACAGTGCAAATGTCGAAGGTTTGCGCTGTGTCTTATATGGGAACAAACTTATTGCATTCTCAGGCGATACTTAGTTTTGACAACAGTAGTGGCCAACTTTACCCATCTCCGTCAAGTTTGTATTCAGTAGGGGAGAGTGTAGTAACTTGGAAAACGTTTCGGAATTGAGCCTCTAGCGAGCCCTGTAGTAGTTCAATATACGAGAGCTATTCCAAAAGTAAGATCCGATCGGTCGTGGAATGGAAACAATAGCGAAAAACAAAAATATTTTACCTGCAAAAGTTAGGTACATCTTCCAGTTACTCCTCTTCGTAGCCGCCGCTCCGACTTCGGTATTCGTCATAGCGTTGCACCAACATTGCAATAAGCTGGTCATAGAAGTCAGCCGTAGGTGCTTTCGGCCAATTCTCTACGCTGGTCTACACCTTGTTCTCTGTCTCCAAATTTTGTCCTCACAGCCAGCGGTTCTTGCGAGTAGAGGTAAAACTCAAGGGGAGCCGATTATGGGATGTTTTGTGAGTGATGAAACATTTTCCATCCAAAACGCTGCAGGAGCATCTTCAATGCCCCTGCAGAGCGCGGCTGAAAATTGTCATGGAATCTCTCACCAGCCACTCATACGTGGCGGAAGATACTATTTATTTAAGCAACTTTACGCGCTCACTGTGCCCTCAGAACTGAGAAGAACGACTAGATTTTCACTGTGGTTTCCATTTTGCACCCGATCTGACCTTACTTTCCCAATAGCCCTCGTATTTCCCTACTCAGTTTTGAAATTATAGCATTCACTTTATGTACGCTGCAGTCTTTTATGAAATTATAAAAATGCTCACTAGTAAGGTTTTCAGCCGGCCGCTGTGGCCGAGCGGTTCTAGGCGCTTCAGTCCGGTACCGACCTGCTGCTAAGGTCGCAGGTTTGAATCCTGCCTCGGGCATGGACGTGTGTGATGTCCTTAGGTTACTTAGGTTTACGTAGTTCTATGTCTAGGGGACTGATGACCTCAAATGTTAAGTCCCATAGTGCTTAGAGCCATTTGAACCATTTAGCAAGGTTTTCCAAAAGTCAAAAACTATTGCCAGGTACAAAATGGTCATGTATCTAGAAACAATTATTGCATACAAATTCAAAAGCGCTGCAGTCGAGAATGTCTTGTCAATAGCTTATCTAATAGTCTATCTGTTACATTATTGCTCTACTTCAATAAACAGCAAGTGAAATTAAGAAGTAGTATAACCGAAAACCAGTTACGAGTTAAATAAATTTCGACATAGAAGCTACTGGAATCTAGCACAAATATTCGTTTTCACGTCAAGGGAAACTGCAAAGACACTAAAGGAACTCAGTGACGATAAAGTGTGGATTGATCGTTCACACGATACGAAACTACTTCTAAAAATATTCGTAATTTAACTCATCATAAAACCCTTCAAATGAAGAATTAATAAAACACTCCTAACAGCTTTAACATATTTTACAGCACTTCCATAGGTAGTACACCTAATATTTATAAAGCTGCACAAAAGACAACTTCATATCTTGCAACAACAAATTTACTAAAAATTACCAAAATGCTTATGGCTGTTTCTAAGCCGCACTCCTTCATATGATTCTAAATCGCTCACTAGACTCAAACAGCCACCAGTAAACATCGTGTGTTGCTATCTTTTTTTTTTTAATTTATTGGCATTCAGGCCAAGCCTGTCCAGCCATCTGAATAGGGATGCCAATTATGACGATACGAAAGTAATAACAACCCAACTACCAGTTTTCGAGCGGAGGAAACCTTCGATCCGGCCGGGAATAAACAAATTCCTTCTCCGGTTACAACACTCTTCCCAACTGCTCGCTTCTGTCTCTCTGTCTTGGAATATTTTTTTTTCCACCAGTATTGGTGTTCGTTAATATTACTGATGCAGAGTTGGGCGATATGCACCTCGTGCACGGACTTGCTGAATGCACTGTAAGAGGAGCACAAGTAGGCTATGCCGAGCTGTTCTCGAGGCGACGGCGACCACAACACGGGACTTTTGCGTCTCTAAATAGGCGCCTACTAGAAACCGGATCCTTTCATGTTAGAATGTACGATACTACAAGCGACTGGCGACATTCGTCCCACCAGTAGAATGCGCGTTACAAGAGCTTTGAACACAGGCCAAACAACTGTGCAGATAAACTTACATGAAGAACAACTGCATCCGTGTTATCCAAAAGAACTGTAGTCATTGCAGGCGGCACTGACGTCACTGTATCTGTACAGAAACAAAGGTAACTGGTGTAACAAACCGAATAAACCAAACACACTATTACTCTGTAGTGGGTCCCTTCTATCAAAATATTCTGAAAATATCTCCGAACAATATCCGTAACTTTAGTCTGTTTAATTCGATATCACTTTGCATAATGACTTTTATATTTACATGATAGTATTTGTTCACTGGTGTAACTTGAATGACGGAACATATTTCTCGCTAAGGAAACTGTTGAAGGTGAACAAATTAGTTATCTCCCGATTTTCTATAAAAGTTGTAGCTTTGACGAGGGTACAGTGGAATAAAGAACTGCTGTAGTCCTCCAGAAGGAAGGAATAATCTTACGTCAGATCTAACATTTCACTAGCAGAAAGTCACTGGAACGCCTTCCGTCCATGATTAATGAAGTTCATAAGCATCATCGCCCGCCTTAACTTCAATCACTATTGCCTCAAGTAACCACGGTAACACAGTCCTGCTGTTTACGAGTGGTGAAGAGAACTGTATAACCATATTTTCTTAGGGGGAATAATTAGGGTTCATTCCACACAAGAAATCTGTTAAAACTGAACTATACCGTGAAGTCTTCAACAGCGTCGTATTCTGGAAAAATGAATGTGTATACAGAGTCATAAATGTTTTCAGTACACTCGGAAGTCCACTTTCAATAGTAAATCGTATCTAACGATACCCGAAATGGACAACTAGTTCTATAACTATCCGTCAACAGCTGGCCATACGAGCCCTAGCGTCTCGAGTGCTGTGAAAATGATAAAATGAAACACAACTCCTTGCTGGGCTTAGACGATAGTTCTGTCGCCGATGCTCTCTTCGTGTCTGATTGCCTGACGTAGAGCATTAATAGGTCTAACGGTGGGTGATTTTAATTTCGTTGTCAGGCTGCGATATAGGTTAGCAAATCCGTGCTGAAGAGTGTCGATAGTCTATGATTCATCGATGTACTTTGTTGAATTCAATACTTCTGCAACAGCGATGAAACATTTAATCATTCGAAGAGTTTAAAATAAATTGTACTATTGGTGTTAAATATAAGTTTGCTACACTATTATCACAAAAGTGGCAAAGACAGCTATGTTGCATCCAGTATATTCATGTAGCCTTCATCTACATTAAGAACAAATATTCGTTTTATAAATTGAAACGCCTCTTTCTTGCTTCAATTTATATTTATTTACGTTCCAGACGCGTTTCGTCTTTTTTGTTAAGGAATCTTCAGTGGATTTAATCTGAAATAAAACTATTTTGATTTTGTAGGGAATATTCAGAAATTAGAAAAAAAGCTTACGTTATAATTTTTACTTGGTGTCTCTTAATTGCTTACGTAAGTGTTGTTACTCCAAGGAAGTAACTTTTGCTTACAAAGGACTGTTCGGCCGATTGGATATTTCGTTTGGAGGTTATTTGGAGGAGATCAGGAAAGAGTGAGTTGAAAGTGGTTGGGTAACATTGTTCTCATGATCATCTGTTGGCGTATTACTCTACTATTTTGTCTATTCATGTGAACAGTGAGATGCGTGTCATGTAGACATGGTCATTCAAAAGAGTTTTCTTTTCTACTTTGCTCTTTCGTATATAACAGTTTTCTTCACGGTAAAAAGATATCTTTTATTCCAGGATGTGATTTTCACTTTGCAGCAGAGTGTGCGCTGTTACGAAACTTCTTGGCAGTTTAAAACTGTGTGCGGACGGAGACTCGAATTAGGGACCTTCGTCTTTCGCGGGCAAGCGGTCTACCATTTTTTGTTGTTGTTCGTTTTTGTTCGCTGTATTTGGTCGTTACTCATACGACAACCCTGTTTTCAGACAACTTCACTTAACACTTGAAACTCCTATCACTCTTAACACCATTGATTAAAAAGCAAAATACAAACATGAGAAAGACTGTTAAACCTTAATAAATACCGATGGAACACGTTCATTGATTTACTCATCTCAGTTCTTCCCGTTCAAGATGAATAAATACCTTGTATTTTTCTCCTCCTGTACTTGGCTTTAGTAGAATATATCTTCTTAATAAAGACATCTGTCTTTGACAGGGTCAGTTACTTTGTATTTTGTGGATAGTATAGCGTATACATTCGTATACTCGATGAAATGCTTATAGCAGTTTGCAATTTATTTTCTTCACATCACAGCACATAGTGCCGTTACGAAGACTGTTTCAGAACAGACATTTGCTTGTACAAGGCTGTACATTTTCGGTACACACGCTCAAGCATGTGTACATTGGTGCGCTTCCGCAATTTGCGTAAATGGAAATTGATGAAGCCTTAAGTAGCTTTGAACGGTCAGAATGCTGGGGCAAAAATTACAGACATTCAAGAATGCTTGCGCATGGCGCTTGACGTCCGCAGCTCGTGGTCTAGTGGCTAGCGTTGCTACCTCTGGATCACGGGGTCCCGGGTTCGATTCGAGGCCGGACTGGGGATTTTCTCTGTTCGGGGACTGGATGTTTGTGTTATCATCATTTCATCATCAGCCTTATCATTCGTGACAGTGGCTAGACTGGACTTGGAAATAAATTGGACTGTGAACAAATTGGGACTTTGTAAGCGCGCTGATGACCGCGCACTTGAGCGCACCACAAACCAATCATCATCGTCATCATCATCATGGTGCTTGACCGCGAATGCTTGTCAAGCGTGCATATACGTATGTACGTTCTTCTGGCCGTATTTAATGCAAGCACTGGCAGAGAACTATAAACAAAAATGTACATTGAGTTGTGCCAGCTCATACTGATTGTTGTTGTCCCCTGTTATCTGTGGCAGTTACCCAGCAACGGACTCGGAGGCGACGCATGAGATGGTGTGACGTGCCTGCCTGTGAGGCTTTTACATGGCACAGGCTGGAGCGGATGGGGTGGGCAGCACCAGCGCCGCTGCTGTGCAGACTCGCAAGGGGAAGCGGACGTGCTGGCAGCATTGTCTTCTGCGGAAATGTGGGAGCTCTGGAGGTTGGCAGGTAGGTGCTGAAAGGACTGAGGAACTGGCAATTGCCTACTCCATCTAGTGCGCTGGCTGTCACCACCAGCGGAGTTAAAACTGGTGAGTACCTTTCTGAACATTTTCTTCCGACTTTACTGTATTCTGCAATCTGTACGTCTTTTCACTCATCCTAGACAAATTTGTTCGGACCGTCAAGTTTCGTCAGTGGTTGCAGTGACTGTTTATGATATTGTGTTAGGTGCCTGGCAATGCCTTACATCTGGTTATAGTAGGGGCCTGTGAACTTGGATTAATTGAGTTCTGCTGTGGGTTTTGCAGGTTGATAAACAGATTAACTTTACTTTTGTTTTCCTGAGGTTCTAAATTGTTATTTAATTAATTTTGCTGGGTGCTTTGGAACTCAACAAACTGATTGATTTTACCTTGTGTTTTCCTAACCTTAAAATTGTAGTCTCATTCATTCTGCTATGTGTTTCACAAGGGTTAATTACACTGTTGATTGCATTAGTTAAGATAAGTCAGTGTTATGACAGAACTCTAAGGGGTAGGAAATTAGAAACTTTTATTGAAGCTCTTTTGCAGAGGCTGAAGCAAGAAATGTAGTGGCATATCGCAAGTTAAGTTCGACACATTTCAACACTGTTCATTGAGTGAGAAACTTGCACTCAGTAGAAAAAGATTGCAACAGAAAACAAAGGGAAGAGAGGCAAGGATATTCGTTAGTTCGTAAGACATAGCGCAACTCTGCCACAAGAACATGTAACGAGGATCTGATACAGCAATTAACAGCTTGATAAGTGAATATAGCAGAGTAAAGTGGACACATGAGACTCACATCATAACCCTATACTGGTCCCTCTAAACATTTCACGATAATTTACAAGAATGATTGCGTATCGAATTCGCGGTGTCCAGTCGATACATATCGAAAGTGCGATCCTAAAGCCATTACACAACTCTGGTGGCGGTCTTTATGATCAGTTATTTATAATCGTCATTTTTATCTGTTTTCCGTCGTTGCCTTAGTTGCTCTAAGTTACACACCTTCACGAATTGATGGCAAAAAGGGAATTGTTCCTGTAGCGTACACGTCACATGCACTTTCACATGACGACAACACCGACGACGAGTAAGGTAAGTCATTTCCTTTGTAATTATTTACAAGTATTTTTGTAATGGTCTTCTTTTGTCATTGCTGTAGTGACCACCGTAAACATACTCATAACGCCCGCCACCAAAGTCGCGTGATCGATTTAGGACCGCTTGTTCGATATTTATCGTTTGCACATCGCGACTTCGATAGGCAATTATTCTGGGAAATTACCCATTTCACTTTTACAGTTCTCACCATATGATCATTGGTTTCGAAGGTATTCATGATAATAGCCCCAGCTCTGTGATTACGATACTGTGTCCTAGCTGCTCCAGCACAGTCTATGAATTAGCCAAAGATGGTACTCGTGATTATAGTCTTCAGCTGATGAACTTTATGCTGCTCGCCACCTACCATCTACTGATGGAGAGACTGACTGTCTTCCGTCAATATGAGACTACAATGTGCTGCCAGCACTGAACTTCACCACGGAACCCAGCAATAGAGCCTGTTTTGGTCCACATTCCTTTCAACACCCAGACACCCGTAGGTGTTGAAACTACAAGGCTACGAAGGAGGAGATTAACCAACCACACGACTACATCGATGAGGGGTCATCAAAAGTCACTGTAGACTTCGGAGTGGGACTGAGGACATTCCAAGAGCTAGCATGAGACCAAACTTTTGCGCTGATCACAGTCGCCGTTGGCAAGTCGTCAAGCTGCTATGGAGCGAAACTTGGTAACCATCAACCAGTTGTGCGGATGCTGCGCATCTGATGCACAGCTGAATAAAACATCAGTTGACACTGGTGCAGGAGAGCAACGTATCGTTACACACAGTGAATATATCATTTAACTTAAATAATATTTTCTACTGCCGAAGATTCTTTAGGAGTTCACAGCAGCCATCCTGACGTCACAAAGGGCCTCCTGCAGCAGTTTCATTAATCTTTATTTATGTTTTATTAATTATCAGAAACTTCTGGGGATTACAAGGCCATGAAAGCGTTCGTACTGTTTATTTTGTGTAAGGCTGTGATGCCTCGGCTTTAATTGATACACTACTGGCCATTAAAATTGCTACACCACAAAGGTGACGTGCTACAGACGCGAAATTTAACCGACAGGAAGAAGATGCTGTGATATGCAAATGATCCCCCCTGCGGGTTCGGGGGTAAGAATAGGCCCGCGGTATTCCTGCCTGTCGTAAGAGGTGACTAAAAGGAGTCTCAACTGTTTAGGCCTTTAATGTGATGGTCCCCATTGGGGTTTTACCTCCATTTTTCCAAATTCAACAGAAGTACGAGCCTTTTGGGAAAGGACACCTTACGTGGTGCACCATAAGTCCTCTGTGCCCTAAGACCTTGGCACTCTTTATCGTCTTGGCGTCGTAACTGCACCCTCCATCCCTCAGTTTGGGCATACACACCTGGTGGATTGTGTAAGTTACGCCCTTAGTGCGTCACCATCTGCACCCACGATCACTATGGACTACCCATGGCGTCCCAAAATCCAGCACGGTAGCCAGCCCGTTGTGGTGGGGTCGTCATGTACCCTCTAGGTTGTAGCCCCCTGACAACACAGGGATCGTACTGCCGATGCCTGAGCTGACACCTCCCCACGTAAGCCAAGGAGTAGATGCCTGTCTGTCTGGGGCATCGGGACTCCCGGCAATGGCCATCCTGCCAGGTGGCCTTTGCTGTGGCTGGGTGGCGCCCGTGGAGTGAGCCCCTGGTCGGAGTGGGTGGCATCGGGGCTGATGCCCCGCAATGAAGCAGGTGAAATCTCAATCTGGTGGTCGTCCGACCGCCAATGTCTCTAAGCGTGATAAGGTGGAATTTAAAGTTGTGACATGTAACCCCAAATCGTTCCCTTTCCTAGCCACACCATGGGAGGAACGTAGGGCTGCAGACAAGACAGGAGTCGTATTCACCACGATACCTTGTGTGCAGCAGAACTGATGGGGATTCGTTTTTGGGGACTAAACCTCTTTTCTTCGTGCACAATCACGAAGATAAGTTTGGGGAAGTGGCGTCTCTTTCCAAAATGAGTAGTGGGGCCATTCTGATACAAGAAGCTTCATCTGCACAGTCACGGGCATTACTCACCTGGGAGAAGCTCAGTGACATCCCCGTTACCGTCACTCCCCATAAGTCCTTAAATTTGGTCCAGGGGATTATTTTTCATAAAGATCTGCTCCAGTCTGATGACGAGTTACGCGAGAACCTGGCACGACGAGGTGTACACATTGTCCGTCGTGTCTTTAGGGGGCCCAAGGATAATAGGGTCGCTACCGGTGCCTTCATCCTGGCCTTTGAGGGCGACTGCTTGCCTGAGAAGGTCAAGGTCATGATCTACCGGTGCGATGTCAAACCCTATGTCCCACCCCCTATGCGATGCTTCCAGTGCTGGAAATTCGGACACATGTCCTCCAGGTGCACTGCCAGCCCCACGTGTCGTGATTGTGGACGATCTTCGCATCCTAATGCTCCATGTGCTCCGCCTCCCACCTGCGTTAACTGTGGGGAACATCATTCTCCCTGCTCACCAGACTGTGCAGTCTACCACTGAGAGCGGAAGATACAAGAAATTAAGACCTTGGACCGTTTAACTTACCAAGAGGCAAAGAAGAAGCTAGAACGACTCAAACTCATACCTATGTTGAGGAGTTATGCTACCGTCACACTGCCGCCACCAGTTCCTGCAAAGACTCCCTTCTCCTTTGGCCCACAGAGAAATCAAGTTACGCCTGCCCCACCGCTGGTATGGGCCACTCTCTCTTCCACTACTCCCGAAACACCCAGTTTGGGAGCAGTGCGGCCCAAACAACTGAGGATATCAGTCCCCACCTCTCAGCCGGAGAAGCGAGAGCCTTCTCCAGCTACTCAGCCGGAGAAGCGACAGCCCTCTCCGGCTACTCAGCCGGAGATGCAAGAGCCTCTTCTGGCCTCATTCGTTCGGAAGGGGTCCCTTGGGGGAGACCCTTCCAAGGACTCTACCAATGTCTCCCAAGACACTAGCCAGTGGCTGAAGAAGCCACCAGCTGCTGGTCGAAGGGCTTCAGGCTCTTCCTCTTTTCCTGACAATATGTCAGGAAAGCCCTCCCAGCATGCGCACCCTCCTCCCAAAGACAAGAGAGAGAAGAGGAAGTTCTCCAAAAAGAATAAGGACCTAGTGGTTCCCACGCCACCACTTCCTGTCACTTCAGCCTCTGAGGATGAGGTCGAGCTCTTTCCGTCCCCTGATGACCTGGATCTCGCAGTCTCATCAGAAACGATGGAAGTTGCGACGTCAGCCACTCAGTCGAAGTAATTTGTCTTTTCAGTGCCCTCATGCCCCTACAGCACTCGCTTTGTACCATCCTCCAGTGGAATTGTGGCGGTTATTTTAGCCGTCTACCTGAGCTACGCCAGCTTCTAAGCATGACACCTGCTTTCTGCATTGCCCTCCAGGAAACCTGGTTCCTGGCAATGCGGACCCCTGTCCTTCGTGGATACAGGGGCTATTACTGTAACCGTAGCAGTTACCATAGTGTGTCAGGTGGAGCCTGCGTGTATGTTCTTACCTCTGCATATAGTGCTCCTGTGCCCCATCAAACATCATTGGAAGCTGTGGCTGTCCGCGTAAGGACTACCCAGCACATAATCTTCTGGAGTGTCTATCTCCCTCCGGGTGGCACAGTCCCCCTGATCGAATTGACTGCACTTGTCACCCAACTCCCCACGCCTTTTCTTCACCTGGGGGATTTTAACGCCCACAGTCCCCTGTGGAGAGGAACGAAGATTACTGGCCGAGGCAGAGATGTCGAGAATCTCATCTCCCAACTCGACCTCTGCCTCTTAAACACTGGCGCCGCCACACATTTCAGTGTGGCGCATGCCACGTTCTCGGCCATAGATCTGTCGTTGTGCAGCCCAGGGATTGTACCATTGGTCCCCTGGAGGGTCCATGACGACCTGTATGGTAGTGACCATTTTCCCATATTCCTTTCACTACCCCAGCGTCGCTCCCCTGAACGCTTGCCCAGATGGGTACTTAGCAAGGCAAACTAGGAAGTGTTCTCCTCTGCTACCACTGTTGACTCTCTCCCCCGCGGTAGCATCGATGAGGCGGTTCAGACACTGACTGCAGCGATTGTTTCTGCTGCAGAACGTACCATTCCTCGTTCGTTAGGGTGCCCCCAGCGAAAGTAATTGCCTTGGTGGTCGCCGGAGGTCGCTGAAGCCATTAAAGAGCGTCGGCGGGCTCTTCAGTGACATAAGCGGCACCCGTCTTTGGAGAACCTAATTTTATTCAAACGTCTCCGTGCTCAGGTCCGGAGGCTCATCAAACGGCGGAAACAGGAGTGCTGGGACAGGTACGTTTCCACCATTGGTTCCCGTACTTCACCCTCCAAGGTGTGGATGAAGATTCGGCGTATCTATGGATTGCAGCACTCTGCAGGTGTCCCAAGGCGATATGCACCGATGCCGATGTAATCGCTGAGCATTTCGCTCAGCACTATGTTCGGGCGTCTGCGTCGGGGAATTACCCGACTGCGTTTCGTGCGCTAAAACGCCGGCAGGAAGGCAATCGGCTTTCCTTTGCTTTTCGCGACCCTGAGGCCTATAACACCCCATTTAGTTCGTGGGAACTCCAAAGCGCCCTGGCACAGTGCCCCGATACAGCCTCTGGTCCAGATAGCATCCACAATCAGATGCTCAAACACTTGTCCCGGGACTGTGATCTTGCCATCTTCAACTGCATATGGGGCGATGGTGTTTTCCGTCGCAGTGGCGAGAAAGTACCATCATTCCGGTGCTGAAGCCTGGTAAGGACCCGCTTAATGTGGATAGCTATCGGCCCATCAGCTTGACAAACACTCTGTGCAAGCTACTGGAACGTATGGTGAGTCGACGGCTGTGTTGGCTGCTCGAGTCTCGGTGTCTTCTGGCTCCGTGCAGAGCGGCTTCCGTCAGGGCCGTTCCACCGCCGATACTTTGGTCTTTCTCGAGTCTGCAAACCGCACTGCTTTTTCCACGCGCAAACACCTCGTCTCCGTCTTTTTCGACCTCTCCAGAGTATATGACACTACTTGGCGGCTCCATATTCTCGCCGCGTTGCTCTCTCCCCATTTTTATTCAGAATTTTTTATCTGTTCGGACATTCCGCGTTTTTCTTGGCACATCCCATAGTTCACTTCATGTCCAGGAAAACGGCGTACCACAGGGCTCTGTATTGAGCGTGCCACTTTTCCATGTGGCCATTAATGGCCTTGCCGCAGCAGTGGGGTCATCTGTCTCACTTACGTTATATGCTGACGATTTCTGCATCTTTTTCAGCCCCTCCGCCATTAGTGTTGCAGAACGTAGGTTGCAGGGAGCCATACGCAAGGCGCAGGCGTGGGCCCTCGCCCATGGGTTTCACTTTTATCCTGCGAAGACTTGTGTTATGCACTTTTGTCGGCGTCGAACTGTCCATCCCCACCCTGAGCTCTATCTTCAAGATGCCATGCTCAGGGTTGTTGACACTTACCGTTTTCTGGGATTGCTGTTCGATGCCCGGCTTACTTGGCTTCCACATATTCGTCAGCTCAAGCGTCAGTGCTGGCAGCATCTGAATGCCCTCCGCTGCCTCAGCAACACAACTTGGGGTGCAGATCGTAAAACGCTGCTGCAGCTCTACAAAGCCCTCGTGCTGTCCCGACTGGATTATGGGAGTGTGGCGTATGGCTCGGCGTCGCTCTCAGCGTTGCAGCTGCTGGACCCCGTTCACCACTGTGGGGTTTGACAGGCGACAGGAGCATTCCGCACCAGCGCTGTTAATAGCCTACTTGCTGAGGCTGGGGTTCCTCCACTTCGCATCCGGCGGCGACAACTGTTAGCTAACTATGCTGCACACGTTCTTTGTTCGCCCCATCACCCTAACTACCGTCTCCTTTTCGCTAATGCGGCAGTCCATATCCCACACCGGCGACCGCGACAGGCCATACAATTGGGATCCGTGTTTGGTCGCTCCTTCGCGAACTCGAGTGTTTGCCTCTTCCATCTGCTTTCCAGGTCCACCCACATACACTACCTTGGTGTATTCGTCGGCCGCAGCTTTGGATGGAACTTTCCCAATGGCCAAAAGATTCAGTTCCTCCTGCAGTCTTGCGCCGCCAATTCCTTGCTCTCCTAGGCGCATACCATGACGCGGAGGTTATCTATACCGATGGCTCGATGGTTGATGGCCGTGTGGGGTACGCTTATGCTCATGCGGACTATGTCGACCAGCGCTCCTTGTCGGAAGGCTGCAGT
This sequence comes from Schistocerca piceifrons, assembly GCF_021461385.2. Taxonomy (NCBI): domain Eukaryota; kingdom Metazoa; phylum Arthropoda; class Insecta; order Orthoptera; family Acrididae; genus Schistocerca; species Schistocerca piceifrons. The sequence continues at coordinate 585,600,358 of NC_060142.1, read as the reverse complement.
GTTTACACCGCAGAACTGACAGCCATTTTTCGTGCCCTTGAGCGTATTCGTACCAGCACTGGAGAGTCCTTCGTCATTTACAGTGACTCGCTCAGTAGTCTGCAGGCTCTTGACCAGTGCTACGCACGCCATCCCATTTTTGGTGCCATCCAGGGGTCCATTCACGCTCTTGAACAGCGTGGTCGTTCGGTGGTGTTCATATGAACCCCGGGACACGTTGGGATAGCGGGAAACGAACTCGCCGACAAGTTAGCCAAAGAGGCTACCTGCAAACAGACGCTGGAGATCGGCCTCCCGGCAACTGATCTCCGAAAGGTGTTGCACCGTCGGGTCTTTGGGATGTGGGGAGACGAATGGCGCACTCTGTCTGCACCCAACAAGCTGCGGCAAGTAAAGGAGACCACGCCTGTGTGGAGTTCCTCCATGCGGGCCTCTCGCAGGGATTCTGTTGTTCTGTGTAGGCTCCGCATTGGTCACTCTTGGCTGACGCATGGTCATCTGCTGCGTCGAGAGGACCCCCCTCATTGTCACTGTGGTGCAAACATGACGGTGGCCCATATATTGTTGGAATGCCCTCTTTTAACCGCCCTCAGGCGAACTTTTAATCTCCTGGGTGATTTATCATCTCTTTTAGGTGACAATGTCTCTATGGCAGATCGTGTTTTAAGTTTTATTCGAGCAAGCGGCTTTTATAGGTCCCTCTAATTTTATTGCGTCACCCTCTTTTGTGCTGTATATTTTACTTAGTTTTGTGTTGTAATTCGACTCCACCCTAATCTTTTAGGCTGGAGATTTTAACGTGTTGCAGAGTGGCTGACTCATCCTATTATTTTCGTGATCAGCCAGCCACAGTCCTCTGCTGTACAGTTTTAATTGCTTCTGCCTTTCTTCTATGTGTTGTTTTTGTTGCTGTGCTCCGTTTTCCGTGTTGTCTTACCATTGACCTTGGGGCTTTTCTTCCCCTGGAATTTTTATTTTAGTGCTTCGCCTGACTGGTGGATAGTTTCAATGTGCTCTGTGTTTTTATGAAACAAGGGACCGATAACCTTTGCAGTTTGGTCCCTTTAATCTTTAAACCAACCAACCAACCTATGCGAATGATTAGCTTTTCAGAGCATTCACATAAGGTTGGCGCCGGTGGAGACACCTACAACGCACGTTGTGACATGAGGAAAGTTTCCAACCGATTTCTCATACACAAACAGCAGTTGGCCGGCGTTGCCTGGTGAAACGTTGTTGTGATGCCTCGTGTAAGGAGGAGAAATCCGTACCATCACATTTTCGACTTTGATAAAGGTCAGATTGTAGCCTATCGCTATTGCGGTTTATCGTATCGCGACATTACTGCTCGCGTTGGTCGAGATCCAATGACTGTTAGCAGAATGTGGAATCGGTCGGTTTAGGAGGGTAAGACGGAACGCAGTGCTGGATCCCAACGGCCTCGTATCACTAGCAGTCGAGATGAGAGGCATCTTATCCGCATGGCTGTAACGGATCGTGCAGCCACGTCTCGATCCCTGAGTCAACAGATGGGACCTTTGCAAGACGACAACCATCTGCACGAACATTTCGACGACGTTTGCAGCAGCATGGACTATGAGCTCGGAGACCATGGCTGCGGTTACCCTTGACGCCGCATCACAGACAGGACCGCCTGCGATGGTGCACTCAACGAAGAACCTGGGTGCACGAATGGCAAAACGTCATTTTTCCGGACGAATCCGGGTTCTGTTTACAGCATCATGATGGTCGAATCCGTGTTTGACGACGTCGTGGTGAACGCATATTGGAAGCGTGTATTCGTCATCGCCATAATGGCGTATCACCCGGGGTGGTGGTATGGGGTGCTGTTGGTTACACGTCTCGGTCACCTCTTGTTCGCATTGACGGCACTACATTTCAGATGTGTTACGACCCGTGGCTCTACCCTTCATTCGATCCCTGCGAAACCCTACACTTCAGCAGGATAATGCACGACTGCATGTTGCAGCTCCTGTACGGGCCTTTCTGGATACAGAAAATGTTCGACTGCTGCCCTGGCCAGCACGTTCTCCAGGTCTCTCACAAACTGAAAACGTTTGGTTAATGGTGGCCGAGAAACTGGCTCGTCACAATACGCCAGTCACTACTCTTGATGAACTGTAGTATCGTGTTGAAGCTGCATGGGCAGCTGTACCTGTACGCTCCATGCAAGCTCTGTTTGACTTAATGCCCAGGGGTATCAAGGCCGTTATTACGGCCAGAGGTGGTTGTTCTGGGTACTGATTTCTCAGGATCTATGCACCCAAATTGCGCGAAAATGTAATCACATGTCAGTTCTAGTATATTTGTCCAATGAATACCCGTTTATCATCTGGATTTCTTCTTGGTGTAGCAATTTTAATGGCCAGTAGTGTAGTTTTCTGAACGCTAGAGTACGGTCAGTTACTGCGTTACGACTCGTGGCTCTACGCCGGCCGCGGTGGTCTAGCGGTTCTAGGCGCTCAGTCCGGCACCGCGCGACTGCTGCGTCGCAGGTTCGAATCCTGCCTCGGGCATGGATGTGTGTGATGTCCTTAGGTTAGTTAGGTTTAAGTAGTTCTAAGTTCTAGGGGACTGATGGCCACAGCTGTTAGGTCCCATAGTGCTCAGAGCCATTTGAGCCCGTGGTTCTACCCGTCATTCGATCCCTGCGAAACCCTACACTTCAGCAGGATAATGTTTTCTTATTGTAAGCATGTTGGCAACCTGTTAATGTTCACAGTACTGGCCTCAGCAGTTATAATTTTAGTTTTGGTCTGGCAAATTCCACACCCAGTTCCTCGTTCCCCACCTTTCATACATAATTTCCTGTCACTATCAGTGGAGAACACTGGTAAGAGCACTCCCTGACAGCCGCGGGAAGCTGCGCGGCGTATGAGAGACGGCCTGTGGGAACACCGGGGCGTCGCCCGCAGCGGCGGCGTCTGGGGGCAGTGGGCCGTGACGTGTTGCCCCAGGCAGTCGCAGCCGCTCGTCTACTCCCAGGGGCAGGCAGGCTGGCTGGCTGGGTGGTTGGCAGGCCAGATCACAGCTGGCGTCGCGTATCTCTCACTGCTGAAGCAGTTTCAGCCTATTAGTCTCGCTGTGGAAATTCCCTACTGCTACACTATGTGATCAAAAGCATCCAGACACCCCCAAAAACATACTTTTTCATATTTAGTGCCACTTACTGCCAGGTACTCAGTAGTCATTAGACATCGTGAGAGAGTAGAATGGGGCTCTCTGCAGAACTTACGGACTTCAAACGTCGTCATGTTAGTGGGTGTCACTTGTGTCATACGTCTGTATGCGAGATTTCCACACTCCTAAACATCCCTAGGTCCATTGTTTTCGATGTGATAGTGAAGTGGAAAGGTGAAGGGACTCGTACCGCACAAAAGCGTACAGGCCGACCTCGTCTGTTGACCGACAGAGACCGCCGACAGTGGAAGAGGGTCGTAATGTGTAATAGGCAGACATCTATCCAGATCATCACACAAGAATTCCAATCTGCATCAGGATCCACTGCAAGTACTATAACAATTACGCGCGACGTGAGAAAACTTGGATTTCATTGTCAAGCGGTTGCTCATGAGCCACACATCACCCCGGTTAATGCCAAGGTCTCGGTAACTGATATACGGCCAGGAGAGAGGTGTGTTGACCACATGCCCCTCGCTATCCGCATCCAGTGACGTCTATGGGCTGAAGATGACACGGCGGCCGGTCGGTACTGTTGTGCCTTCCTGGCTTGTTCAGGAGGGGTTTAGTTTAGATAATCAGTCGCAACAACACATGTGAGTAATGTGGAACACTGCCTCCCAACATAGCTTACGACTTCAGTGTGGTCCTCTATAGGCAGGATTGCTGGACTGAGTTGTAAAAATAGAGGGCTACATACAGTACACAAATTATTGTCCAATTCAAGGTGTCCGTAGGTGTATGGTATTGCGGTTATCGTTACCAACATAATAGAACATACATAAAATAAGAGTAATACCTACTGGATGTGGGACTATTCAGAGCATTACTCACGATACATACACTTAAAAATGTATATACGATCGTTCCTCCCTATTCGCAGCTTTTTGATAGTCATCCAGAAATAGTTTAAACATAGTGTGATTAACTACGTTCGTTACGGAATGTGATAAAGGAAAGGAAGCTTTAAAAAGTGATTGAGACGATGATTTACATAAATGGCGACCGATTAGGGAATAGAAGAAGACTGGAGATGCATGCTGGCCTGTAGATTATTCACTCTAGTAGTTCACGAAAAGTAGCGATATGTATATGTGATACGAGGCGCGCAAAGTATCCGTAGTAACTTTCTGTTTTTGTGTCTTATAATATAGACATTGAAAAGCAAATTAATCGTTTTCACTCGTGTACTGAAAACAGTCCAAAAATTTTCGGTGTGTAAGAGTAAGGTCCCACGACTAACTGAGATGATTTTTTAAAATTACTCGTTATTTTCTGATGTCTGTAGATCGTCAGCTGATGTCCGATACAAGGCTGCAGCGAGCTGGTTGAAATTCATAACAGTCGATCCGCGCTCATCTGCATAATTGTTCCGGTTTAAGAGAGCAGTTAGAGGCAGTAAAGATCGGTATAGCCCAGTAGCAATTCTATGTTGCATCTAATAGCGCCATTTCTGGTGCTGAAGCCAGCATGTATCCGATCTGCGCGCAAACAAATTCCCGGCTGTTCTTTTTTATTGTTATATCAAGCGTTGGTAGCCATATTACCCTCATGTTTGTAAAACGTGGACGTAAATCTTATTTCAGCGACTGAATTCCAAACTAGTCTCCTGGGAGGTGAGCTTTACAGAACCAGCAAGTGCTCTGTAGACATTTATTAGCTCTTAGCGAGTCGGATCGGGTGCCCAGTGACACCTTTCACGGTCCCACTGACAGCGTTCCAGATAGCGCTTGGAACGTAGCGTCTCGGGATACATTAGGCGTGTGAAAGCTAGTATTTTTCACGCTGTAACTTGGAAAGGAGGATGAAAGGCAGAGATTAACGTCCCGTTGACGACGAAGTAATTAGAGACGGAGCACAAGCTCAAATTAGGAGAATGGTGTGCTTCCGGATCACTTCACCACCTAAATCAATGTTGAAAGTCAGTTTACAGTGGTGAATTCTGAATACACATCAGGTTGTTCTGCATCAAATAAAATCTTCAGGACGTGTTTTTGAACGTGTAACGTAACAAAATGCTTAGAAATGGTGCGTGTGTTGGTGAAGAAGTGGAAAGTAATGGACAGGCAAAAGATTTGGAGAGGATGAATAGCTACTTGTACGTGGTCTGGTGGTACTCTGCCCAGAGAGTCCAGTGCTGTTGGAGCCAACCGTCCTTACGCGCCTACAAACTACCAGAGTCCCCTAAGAAAATGAGACAGTGAATTAGAGTTCTGCGCTTAAACTGTGTATATCTTGTTTAATACAAAAATTGCTTACTGAATTCAACAACCATAGGCAAAGAGAGTCGGTCTCACACCAAGTTATCTAGAAAAATTAATTACTTTTCCAAAGCACAGTTAATTCAAAAGTACCTTAGAATCTACTGTGGATGAAGGTACCTACCACTGATTGGCCCTTAACTCCGCTCTGAGAGACATTCTCGCGAAGGTACCGCGCGATAAAAGCTTTTAGTTGTGTGCACTAAAGAGCGGTGGACGTCCAAAACTTCTTCGTTGGCACTCGTGAGATGACTATAGAACCGCACAACATTGTGAAGACGTCGTGCATCAATTCCCGTGCTTCAGTGGTGTCAGTTGTTCCTATAGGGATTTAGTTCGAGTCCTAGCCGTTTTAGTGCCAGTACTAAACCCCTTCCAAACAGGCCTTGGAATGGCCAATGGTAATGACTGATCGCCTTGTCATATTCAGCTGACAGAAGTCATTGGATGCAGATCTACGTCTACGTACATACTCCGCAATCCACCACACGGCGCGTGGGGAAGGGTACCGCGTACCACAACTAGCATCATCTCTCCCTGTTCCACTCCCAAACAGAAAGAGGGAAAATTGTCTGCCTATATGCCTCTGTACGATCCCTAATCTCTCTTATCTTATCTTTGTGGTCTTTCCGCGAAATGTAAGTTGGCTGCAGTAAAATTGTACTGCAGTCAGCCTCAAATGCTGGTTCTCTAAATTTCCTCGGTAGCGATTCACGAAAAGAACTCCTCCTTACCTCTAGAGACTCCCACCCGAGTTCCTGAAGCATTTCCGTAACACTCGCGTGATGATCAAACCTACCAGTAACAAATCTAGCAGCCCGCCTCTGAATTGCTTCTATGTCCTCCCTCAATCCGACCTGATAGGGATCCCAAACGCTCGAGCAGTACTCAAGAATAGGTCGTATTACTGTTTTATAAGCGGTCTCCTTTACAGATGAACCACATCTTCCCAAAACTCTGCCAATGAACCGAAGACGACTATCCGCCTTCCCCACAACTGCCATTACATGCTTGTCCCACTTGATATCGCTCTGCAATGTTACGCCCAAATATTTAATTGACGTGACTGTGTCAAGCGCTACACTACTAATGGAGTATTCAGACATTACAGGATTCTTTTTCCCATTCATCTGCATTAATTTAGATTTATCTATATTTAGAGTTAGCTGCCATTCTTTACACGAATCACAAATCCTGTCCAGGTCATCTTGTATCCTCCTACAGTCACTCAACGACGACACCTTCCCGTACACCAGAACATCATCAGCAAACAGCCGCACATTGCTATCCACCCTATCCAAAAGATCATTTGTGTAGATAGAAAACAACAACCGACCTACCACACTTCTCTGGGGCACTCCAGATGATACCCTCACCTCCGATAAACACCATCGAGGACAACGTACTGGGTTGTATTCAGACATGGAGAGGCATGTTGTCAGCGCACCACTCTTCCGGCCGTTGTCAGTTCTCGTGACCGGAGCCGCTACTTCTCAGACAAGTGGCTCCTCAAATGGCCTCACAAGTGCTGAGTGCACCCCGCTTGCCAGCAGCGTTCGGCAGAGTCGGACGTTCACCGACCCAAGTGCTAGCCAAGCCCAACACCACGGAACCGGTGTTACTACTCAAGCAAGGCCGTTGTTTTTTGTGGCAGTAAGAGTAACATAAAACAGAAATAGTGCTCCGACAGATTTAAAGTATATTGTAGGTGAAGTGTCACAACAGTAATAAAAAACTCTTGTCCTGATCTAGCTTTCTTTCTTAGCGTGTTTATTAGATTCTGTTGGTGTAACAGATGATGTATGCAGAGGTGTGTCGGATATACGACAGAGCAAAGAGGTAAAGGTGTATCTGAGCAGTACAAATCAGATCTCGGCCTGCTGGTTCCCAAGGTTACGGTTCCGCTCTTACAAGAACAGTACAACAGCTTTTTAAACCACCGATACACATGCCTTACACAATCACTGACATTCTGCTGTGTAATTGTCAGGTACCTCTGATCATGTCTCAGCTTGAAGAAACGCTTCTAAATCTTGCAGATACTAATTTCAATTCGGTCCAGTTTGCTATTTAGATGTAGCCACTACGGTCAGGACAGTCCCGCGTACAGCCGCTCACATCGAACACTGAAATAGCAAGTTGGCGCTAAAATCCTGCATTCGGAGCATACCCTTCTGCGCTTAACTGCCTTCCTTTGAATTTCATAATTAAAATACGCTGAATATTTTAAGAATTACATTCCAGTCATTTTTCACATTTATTGAATCGTAAATATGTCCCAGCCGGCTCTGTGACCGATATCCGGGCTTGTGTTCGGACGAGCAGGGATTCTCAGTAATAGTTGAACATACTGACGTTACATTCCTCGCACCATTTGGGGCAGACGTCTCTTTCGCAACGCTCTTCAGAACTCTGTTACTGCTTCAGACGTCATAACTTCGATCTCGAGCGGGTATGAAAGAAAATAAATGACACGCAAAGGCTCTTACGGGTCCAATATGACACTGCACGAATGCAGGATATCCCAGGAACACCGAGAGCGCTTAATCCGTTGTGCGGGAAGACAAACTGATTGGTTTTCGAGGAGGAACCTACATCCGGAAATGCAAGATTTGGGCGCCTGGAGAGCGTCGACGCTCAAATCGAAAGTTGTGACAATTTTTTCCGATTTGTTTTGGTGTATGAATTCGGAATGTATGCAACCCTTTAGCCATCTGTGTACTGCGGATGGACGACCTGAGCCTAATAACATTCCTGCGCGTGCGCTACATTCCTCCACACACCCCTTGAGCAAATCTTACAGCGGACCTTGCGTGGTCTGCCAGCGCACTAACATTGTTGACAGTAGTGCGACATGTACCAGTACAGAGCAGCGGAAGCGACAGACATGGTGCTTGCATACGGCAAGGCAATGGGAGAGCTGCTGCAGGATTGTATGCGAAACGATTTCGAAGTAGACGTACTGCACATCATTCTACGTTCGCAACCATAAAGAGAAGCTCAGAGAGGGCGGAAAGTTACGCGTAGGCATTTTCTGCCCGAGGTGTTTCCATTGTACAGTAGTAACAGCACTTCGTGGTGAGTACTTGCGAATATTAATCCCAGTCTATTGTTTGTCCTCTGCCAGGTACGGTAACCTGCTGCGGGTCGTCCACGCTCTGTAGAACACTACACTTGGAGGAGGATGTGCTGACAATGTTCGAAGAAGACCCAACGGCCAGCACTCGGCAGGTGGCACAGGCTCTGCAGACGGTTAAAAGTACTGTGTGGTGTGCTGTCCGTACATCACCGGCGCTATGCATACCATCTGCAGGAAGTCCAGGTCTTACGGAAGGAGGACTTCCCAAGACGGGTGCAGTTTGCGCAGCGGTATTCAGAGCAATGCATACCCCAGACACATTTCCCGAGCTTGGTGCTCCTCACCAATAAACGCACGTCACTAGGGACGGCATATTAAACTTTCACAACATACACGTTTGGCTGAAGGAAAACCCGTGTGCTCTGATGATTGAAAATCACCAACAGAAGGTCGACATTAACATCTTGTCAGAGATATTCCGTCACCAAATCATTCGGCCGCATTTACTGCCAAACAGACTGACAGAACCGATCTACCTCACAGTTATTAGAGAGGTTTTGCCTACCGTATTGGATGCAGTGCCACTAAATGTTCGGATGGACATGAGACTGCAACACGACGGAGTTCCACCACATTCTGATGTCGATGTGCGGAATTACCCATACGTCGGTTGGGTGGACTAGTTCCATGGACAGCATGGTGGCCAGATCTGACACTTACTGACTATTTTCTGTGGAGTAGTACGAAGAGCAAAGTGTACGGCTCACTTGTAACGTCAGCGGAGGACCTTATAGCTCGGGTCCACGGACCGATGGAAATACCTCAAAGACAACCGTCTGTATTGGCTGATGCGCGCGAGACTCAGCACCGCCGATGTAGGCTCTACTTTGACGTAGGAGGTAGTTCGAAGCCCGTTTGTAATCCAGACTGGACGATGTGCTGCTCAGGTTGGGTTTATCGACGTAATGAGGAACGGATACACATCTCAGCCTTCGACGCTCTCCAGCACCCAAGCCGTATGGTTCCGGAAATACGTTCCTTCACCAAAACTGGTCAGTGTTCCTTCCCGCATAACACACTAAGTGTAGTCTGTTTTTTTTTTTTTTTTTGGAAACCCTGTGTAGCAGGGGCGTTCAACAAGTAATGCTTCCATTTTTTTTTTCGACCAATATCAGCTGAAAAAATGTGGAATTTAGAATTTATTATGGGTCATCGTGGAATATTCCCGTTTGAGCCTCTCCAGTTTCATGAAGTTCCAACAGGTGGCGACTCTGTACGTAGCCTTCAGAATGATGTGTGTAACGGAGGTGCATTTGTAGCAGAGATCTGTCATTGAATTTCTTTTGGTGGAAAACTAGAGCATGGTTGATGTTCATAGTCGCTTGTAGAATGTGCACAGAGACCGGGCTGTGTACAAAAGCACTGTGAGTCGTTGTGCGAGGCGTCTTTCATCATCGCAACAGGCCTATCCGATCTCCCGCGTGCCGGCCAGCCGCACACAGCTGTGTGACTCCTGCTGTGTTGGAACGTGCGGACACTCTCATTTAAAGTGGTCGATGCGTAGAATGAAACACCTCGCTGCACAATTGGACTTATCTATTGGTAATCCAGACAAACTCATTTCTTTGTTGGGGCACTGAAAGGTGTGTGCCCACTGGGTTCGTCGCCTCCTAATAGAAGACCATAAAGAGGAAAGAAGCACCATCTGTGTGGAATTGCTTGCACCTTAAGAGGCTGAACCTGATATCTTTTTGTGGAACATCGTCACAGGTGATGAAATATGGATTCATCATTTCGAACTGGAAACAAAACTGCAATAGGTGGGCCGGCCTGTGTGGCAGAGCGGTTCTAGGCGCTTCAGTCTGGAAACGCGCGACAGCTACTGTCGCAGGTTCGAATCCTGCCTTGGGCATGGATGTGTGTGATGCTTTCACAAAAAATATCTGTTGGATTACTTACTGTACGTTCCTCGTACTACAAGTCGGTTTACGTAGCGTGGTGCATCTTGTATGCAGCTGTCCTTGAATACCATGTTCTTCCGTCTATGATTGAATTATTACATGTTTATGTGAGGGTATGTAAGTGAAGCAGTGGTTGGGAAGGGAGTGAGACAGGGTTGTAGCCTATCCCAGATGTTAATCGGTGTATTGAGCAAGCAGTAAAGGAAACGAAAGAAAAATTCGGAGTAGAAATTCCGATGACATTGGCTCAAATGGCTCTGAGCACTATGCGACTTAACTTCTGAGGCCATCAGTCGCCTAGAACTTAGAACTAATTAAACCTAACTAACCTTAGGACATCACACACATCCATGCCCGAGGCAGGATTCGAACCTGCGACCGTAGCGGTCGCTCGGTTCCAGACTGTAGCGCCTAGAACCGCACGGCCACTCCGGCTGGCGCCGATGACATTGTTATTCTGTCAAAGACAGCAAAGGACTTGGAACAGCAGCTGAAAGGAATGGAGAGTGTCTTGAAAGGAGGATATAAGATGAACATCAGCAAAAGCAAAACGAGGATAATGGAATGTAGTCGAATTAAATCAGGTGATGCTGCGGGAATTGGATTAGGAAATGATACGCTGAAAGTAGTAAATGAGTTTTGCTATTTGGAGTGAAAAATACTTGATGATGGTAGAAATAGAGAGGATATAAAATGTAGACTGGAAATGGCAAGGAAAGCGTTTCTGAAGAAGAGAAATTTGTTAACATCAAGTATAGATTTAAGTGTCAGGAAGTCGTTTCTGAACGTATTTGTATGGAATGTGGCCACGTATGGAAGTGAAACGTGGACGATAAATAGTTTGGACAAGAAGAGAATAGAAGCTTTCGATTTGTGGTGCTACAGAAGAATGCTGAATATTAGATGGGTAGATCACATAACTAATGAGGCGGTATTGAATAGAGTTGCAGAGAAGAGAAATTTGTGGCACAACTTGACTAGAAGAAGGGTTCGGTTGGTTGTACACTTTCTGAGGCATCAAGGGATCACCAATTTAATATTAGAGGGCAACGTGGAGAGCAAAAATCGTACAGGGAGACCGAGAGATGAATACACTAAACAGATTCAGAAGGATGTAGGTTGCAGTAGGTACTGGGAGATGAAGAAGCTTGCACAGGATAGAGCTGCATCAAACCAGTCTCTGGACTGAAGACCACAACAACAACATGTGTGGAATTTATGGCGAGTATGCATGAATAACATAAGCAATGGCCGGTTTTACCCAGGTCAGAGTCATATAAGAGGTCGCTTGACTTTACCACCGTACGGGCTGCAAGTAACGTGCCCAGCCCACTGTGGCTGCGGCTACCAGTGTAAGTCGCATGAACGTTTGGATTATTCCATAATCCAACTCAGATGTGTGTCATGCACCCAAATACATAGAGACATGGCTATTTCGGACATGGACAGCCTCAGCTTCGCTATTAATCATCTGAGAACGGTTTTCTGGGGGATTCGGTATTTAGTCCATTACATCAGGTTAACTCTGTCGAAGAAACAGAGACGCGTTTGCGCTCAGCCACGCCAGGATGGCCGACAAATCGCGCCGCTTCCATTCTCCGTTGCAACAACGAGTAAGACAGGCAGAGTATTAAAGATGCAAAGAATCAGACAGTCTTTCAGCCATACAGGAAAATTTAGAAAACATATTGCGCACTGTTAAAGATTATCTGAACTTGAGAGTGCCAGAGATTTATAATACGTATTCATTGCGAGTGTAACACCAGTTACGTGAGGCATTGTGCAGAGTAAGTCAGGAGGAAAGGTAGTTGTTTTGAGGGGTGACAGTATTAATGATTCTGAACAAGAAACGTAGTGTGAATATATGTCCTGTTCTTAACAGTTTCCGCGGAAATTAATGAAACAATGGGAAAAGGGCAAATGCAGGTGAAAGTTAACTGAAACATTGTGAGCTAATGTTTTGTTTAATTATGTACATTTCTTTACAAAAAATGTTATAAAAGTCCACCGTCAATAGCAGTGCATTTTGCAGATCTTGTAGGCAGCTGCTGTGTTTCTGATCTGAGCTGATACGTATGGGGCTTTACTTGAGCACACGCATGTAAAATACGGGAGAAAAGATCTTCCTTTGTGTCCACGCTGTGCTTGTAGACTTCACTCTTGAGCCAACTCCACAAAAAGTAATCTAACAGAGTAAGATCTGCTGTCTTCTATAGCCAAGGAATAACTCCGTAGCGATCGGTCCAACTTTCTGGACAGTTTCAACGAGGTGCTGTGTTACTGGCCGTACGGTATGTGCGCTCTGAATTGGTCAGTAAGGCCTAATGTTACTTTGATTGTATTCACATGTGAGTGTTGGTGATGACGGACATGTGACTGACTTTCAAACAGCTGTATTTCAGATACGTTTAAGAAAAGGCCATATGTTTGGTCTGAAGTTCTTCTGTTCAGAATCACCGATACTACCACCCATCAAAGCATCTACCTTTCCTCCTGACTCGCCCTGTGCATAAATTATAACCGATTCGTGTTGACTATCAACGTCACCTGAAGTACAGGAATTGTGAAGCATAGTCTAATCACTAAACATAAGCTTATGTTGGACTAGATTGGGTTTCGGGTACACGCTTCGAGCTATTCGGACTCCGTGATTAGCTAAACAGTGAAATGAGACTAAGTCATAACAACTGCAATTGAGAAACGGGCTATGCACTCGGCACTGAATGGTTGCGTTCGTTTGCCAAACATTATGGAGCAAGAAGGACTTGTCTACCATCAAATGTGAGAGGTGGCGCGCTGCTAAAGACGCTGGACAGAGCAAACGTAGTATGTGGATGTAGAGGGCGGCAGTCGGTATTCGCCATATCTGTGACGCAATCTGGCCAGGAAAAGGCTTTCCTTTCGCTTTGAAAGTGAGAACTTCACCAATTCCACGACTGTCAGACTTAGCCCCTGACGAGATCATGGAGGCAGTCATCGATAGCTAGCAATTTTTCCGAATTTGACGCCCCAAATTAATCGAGAACTTTTAATCCATTTGGACTACTTGCCAAGCCTATAAATAAGCCGCTGCGTTCCAGTAAAATGTCTCGAGTAATCGTAAGTCCAACCACACAAGAAAAGATCACTCGCTGCAACAGCAGATTTAAAAGAGGACTTGCAGAAACCACCGTTCTTTTGAGCAAGGTACTAACTTCGTAACAGTGTACAGAAATTATATCGTAACATAGAAAGACGAAGCACATTCTGTAAGTAGAAATAAGGCCTTACAAATAAAGTGAACCAGACGTCCGTAGAATATAAGACTGATATTGCAAGCGGACTAGTACACAGGGAACATGGAGTTAAGAGAGTCGAGACCGTAGACAGCGTGATGAATGTCGCCTCCAGTGAACGTCTGGAGCACCTTGAAAGCGAGTCTATGAAAAGGTGTTTCAAACTCTGATGTACTTACGCTCTGCAGATGTTTGCCGTACAAATAGAGGACAGGTAGGAGATATTACGTTCTTTAGACAAGACCGTAACAGGTTAGAAATTTTGTCCACGTGTTAAGCGGAAAACCGACTGTGAAAGCGCGTGTTCTATGATCAGATTTTACGTCATTCGGGGCCCTACATATGTCAGTCGCGCTTACAAGTAACTGAACTGCTTACAGAAGGCGCTTTCGGAGCCGGCGTTGTAGCTGTGTCATTATCAATCAAGCACCTTTCACCCGGCTGCAGGCGCGCGCTCAACCCGAGTCCGCGATGGGAGTGGCCGCTCGTATCGGATCCCTGTGTGGTGTGTGGTCAACGGCTGGCCTCGGCTGCTACCGCACCGTGCAACAAATCGGGTTGTTACCACAGGTTGTTTCACTGAGTGCAACAGTGACTTCTTATCGGGGACTGAGTCTAACCAAGCGCCAATCGCTTTCGGTGAGTTCGTCTCACGAGAAAGAGCAGTGCGGTGGCAGATCCCATCGAGTAATACATCCCTTCGCAAAGAATGTAGTCTGATCTCGAGCAACTGATCGAAACTGTCTAACACCACCAGCAAAAATGTGTAAGATCGTATACCTGTCCTATTAACTCCGAAGATCTTTGCATATTTATCTATCGCTGCAGCGCACCTGAAAATGCTCAAAGCATTGCAGAACGACGAAGAACGTACCCTTCTCCAGCAAAATTAATGACGAAAATCATAATAGTGAGCAAGTTTGGTGTTCAATGAGATAATAACTTGTGACAGTTGTAATAATCTGTATATCGGCCGAAAAGACCGAAGTTTTAGTATCAGATTCCATGAACACACCAGAACCATCGTCAGTAATCAATCTGGCTTTTGTTTACTAGCACAATACAACCGAGACAATTGAAGCTGCATTGAAAATACTGCACAGAGTATCAAAAGGACTCACTATGAAGACACCTGAAGAACTGGAGATATATAGGGCCTATGCATTCGAGAGGCTATCCACATGAAATACTAAACGAAGAAACACACTTAAAACATTAATGTTATTTGTAAAAATTTACTGGCTTACTGGAACACGAAAAGGGAGAGTGCAAATGGGTAACAAAAGATACTCAGGCAAAATCCAACCAGTGAAATATGACATTATCGTTACTTATCTAATTATACTTTGTGAACATAGCGCATCATAACAAACGAACTGTCAAATAAATTTCAAATCGTACTTAATAGTAAACTAACTATAAGATAAGTGTCAAAACGTATTCCATACTTCTATAATTACTACGTGTCACACAGCCACTACGAATTAGACAATGATAGTTTACTATAGAACTGTCATATGGATATCAAATTAAACAAGACGTAAGTGCCAACGTATAATTACAATACACAATTATTCACAGGGACAACTACCATATGTGTAGATAATCTCTCCAACGATGTATTCTCAGGTTACTTGAGAATGGCAGTCAAGCCGAAACAGCTGTCGTAAGGAATATTAAGCTTACAGCAGCTATTCTGGACTTTTTATTTAAAAAAGGTAAGGTTTGCCGCCATGTATAAAAAGGTGTACTGCAATCGGACGTGTAATGTAGAACAGTTCCGGCCAATAGAAATTCATTACAAATGCTTTCCACACTCACACATGCATTTTCAAGTAAACCGAAATACAAAAATGGTTCAAATGGCTCTGAGCACTATGGGATTTAACTTATGAGGTCATCAGTCCCCTATAACTTAGAACTACTTAAACCTAACTAACCTAAGGACATCACACACATCCATGCCCGAGGCAGGATTCGAACCTGCGACAGTAGCAGTCGCGCGGTTCCACACTGTAGCGCCTAGAACCGCTCGGCAACATCGGCGGGCAAACCGAAATACACTTCTGTGAATAATTTGTAGTTCTCGCATGATTAGGTAGTCTGCTGGAATAGTGTTTACTAGGTATCACATCTACAAAATTGTAATGCACTTTCTGGCTCATCTACTTTCACTGTACCGTGAACTGATGTTACAAGTTCGTATCACTAACGCCGATGACGCTGCATGTAAAATGTCAATAGTTCTTGTAAATCTAGGTAATTATTCATTACTACCAGGAACAGCTTTTGTGATACTATCTACATTTTGATGGTCGCAATGACTGATAAGTAGTTGGAAGCCTGGAAGACCAAAGAAAATAACGTAGCTTGCGAACTTCATGATGAAATTATTGAACAGAATCTTTAAACACGAAATTCGCTACACCACAGCGGTATAATGTACTAATTTCGGAACTCGGAAGCGTCTTCCATTGGCAACATTGACCAAGAGCGCACCTAACATTGTTCTCTGCAGTCCTGCAGAATCACATCATTCGGGACAAAGCATAATCTTGAATGGGGAAAGGATACCAAGCGCGTCCTTTTTCAAAAGAAGCATCGACATATCTACCTTAAGACCTTAATGAAAACATCGGAAAACCTAAATCTCGATGGTATTCACGGGATGTGAACCCATTTTTCGCGAACGCGAGCTCTGAGTCTTACCATTGTGCCACCTCACTTGGTCTTTTGAAATTATGGGAGTAGACACAGAAACTACACAACATCATAATGTCTAAACAGTCTACTTTATAAGTACTATATCAAAGAACTAAAAGCGTTTGATATTATACTTGACGCATTTTAAGAGTTCTCACACTTATCATTTGGACACTGTGATCTTTTACGCAGCTGACGGTATATACATATCGATTTTAATGGGACACAGCCAGTTGTGTAGAGCATATTGCAGTAACTCACTCTGTAGGCACTAGGTACCTGCCACAGACACACACTTCAAAAACAAAGTATCATACAAAGCAGTGTGGTGTGTGGTGGAGACCAATGTGTTGCCAGAGTTTGTGTAGCAATTTGATTTGATGGAGTACTTGTATTAACACACTGAATGTGTCTGACGGTTTTTTGAATATGTTGAAAATATATTTAATATATCTAATCATAAAGTTCATCTTTGTGATATTCGTATTCGAAAATAAACTATTTATTGTAATAGGCTTACTTATAAATTTGGCTTATTATCTCCTTCGATTACCTGATGTGTTCGGTATGAAATGCAACCTAGAATCGAGTCGAATCTATGTGCACATGTAATCAATTGCGTAAATAATTACACATGTAAGTATCCTTTATTCTATGTAGTTTTGCATTTGTGGCTTTCAAAATGAAGTTCCAACGTGGACGAATTATAGAAACTGTTGGAATTCTAAGTGGACTGTTTTTTGGGGGGAACCTTCGTAATTCGGTAAAACAGTATTTTTGACCAGAGTTATGGACTCAGATATCTAGCACCTACTCTCTCCCTTGACTCATAGGAGATTTAGCTCATCCGCGCACACTTCTGTAGATTACTACCAACGTCATAGATGTAGAATCGGCATTACATGGCGACTTAATCCGTCTGTTAAACCTTGTATTGGAACAAAGTATTTTCTTAATAGTGATTCAGATTCCTCGCTTCGTCGTGGTAGCTTAGATAACTAGATGTGTATCTGTATGTCTCTCTCTCTCTCTCTCTCTCTCTCTCTCTCTCTCTCTCTCTCTCTCTCTCTCTCTCTCTGTGTGTGTGTGTGTGTGTGTGTGTGTGTGTGTGTGTGTGTGTGTGTGTGTGTACGCGCGCGCGCGTGTTTTGATTCACAATCAGAGGCAGGAAAACCATAACTACAACAACAACTGCAGCTATAATGCTTAAAAATTTAGTTTTTTAATTCCTATTTCATAATACTGAAATAAATTTGTTGCTAAATTGAGAAGTATTACTACAGCCGCTAAACTTCAAAATTTTCTTTCAGTGTCGACGTCTGACTCGGTGTCTGTCTTCAAAATAAATAGACTTCTCGAAACTAAGTTTCCACAACATTTGAAACCGAAAATTTACAATCACTGTGCATACAAAACTTTTAATTACGAAACTGAGACATGGATTTTTAATGCGAAAAACCATTCAAAATTACCATGCGGGATGACAACAAGCATACAGATTAGGGAACAGACTGGAGTGGGAGACGCATATATGTCTGTAATAAAAATGAAATGGTGTCAGGAAGGACATGTAGAGAGGTTAACTGACTTCTTTGTACTGGAATTTTCGGTTTAATACCGATTTTCATTTATTTTCCTCACTTTTGGTCCCAGTAGTGCTCAGCAAGATCTTCACAATGGCACCCAAATCAAAGTCCAAGCTAAACACGTTTCCACACTACACTAATTTATAACTTTCAGATCAGCTAATTCGTAACAAACACGCCAATATGCCTATACTGGTACAACGAAGTTGTAGGCATAACAAATACAGAGGCTTGAACTTGAAGAGACATAAACTATCCACTGTGGGCTCCATCGCTATTTACGCATTATTAGTCTCGTAGTTAGCATTATGTCACACAGGAAAGATCGGCTGACGTGAGAATATACCATTCACGTCAAAATAAGTTCAGAGGAATCGCTCATCGGAGGTAGCGCAGTCTTTGATGCTGGAGATGAAATCATTAAAGATGTGCTGTGTCAGCCACTGCAGCGAGACGCGATCCAGCAATACGTTTCACAGTTGTTTATATAACATGACCAAACGAAACGCCAGAAATGAGAGAGCGACTAACAAAGGTGTACAGCTTTTGTGAGGGTTCTCCATAAAATAAGTTCCGATCGGCAACTACATGGAAACCACAGTGAAAATCAGATACATTTTATTTGCAAGAGTTAGCTACACATTCCAGATACTTCTCTACATAGTGGCCGCTCCGACTTAGACATTTTACGGAGCGTTATACCAAATTTCCAACACCATCGTCATAGAAGGCAGCCGCCTGTGCTTTCCGATATTTGTCTATGCTGGTGTATAGCGCGTAGCCTGCGCCAAAGTGTTGTCTTCGTATCCAGTGTTTCATGTGAACAGAGAGAATACTCAGGACGAGCCAATTAGGGCTGTATTGTGGGTGATCGAACACTTCCCATCGAAAAGGCTTTAGGAGCGTCTTCACTGCCCCTGAAGAGTGCAGCTGAGAATTGCCATGAAGGAGAAAGTGCGTGACAGTTATGTTAGGCGGGCTGCATTCATTAAGGCGCAGCCTCTCAGTGAGCCCTCCTACTTGGCGGTAGACATCGTTCTTATAGGCACTTTACTCGCTCACAGTGCGCTCACAACTGAAAATTTTCACTATAGTGTCCATTTCGCGACCGATCGGAACTTACTTTCTGGACAACCCTCTTAATTACATAGCTTTCAGTCTGACTAAGGGTTTACCCACTGATGAGTATGCACTGGCATAATTCTCGGTTTCCAAACTAGAGCAAATTACAGGGTGAGGCAAAGGCCACTTTACAACTTTGGAATGATACAGAAGTTTATTTAGATAATTTACGGAATCGGTAGATATGTCATTTAGTAGCAAACAACCTCAAGTTTTAGATAAAGCGTCAATTGTCATTTTGGTTCGATGAGACTAGCATTTGTGATGTAGCCAACATCCCACTGGTAATGAAGTTCTTCCCACATTCGTTGCAGCAAATCGGGTAAAACTTGCGCAGTGGCAGCGTAGATTCCATTTTTCAGGTCGGATAAATTGTTTAGTAGGGGAGGAACATACACATTGTATGTAATGACACCCGAGGGAAAGACATCCAGTGATATCAAGTCTGGAGGGGCAAGGATATCACGCGACTGGCCCTACACGGCCAATCCACCGACCTACGAAGCGCTTATCTGGAAAACCTCGAACTTCAGTGAGGAAATGAGGTGGTGCACCGACTTACTGTAAGTAAACCAGTCCATCTCGGTTATCTTCATCGTTCTGTGGAGTTAAACAGTCCTTAGGTATATCTAGAAACGCTATACTAATGACCTGGTGGTCTATTACGTCGCAGTGAACAGCCCGTCTCAACAAAGTTCTCGTCCGAAGAGTAAATTGTGTGCCTGCTTGGAGGTCCTTCAGCGTATTCAGCGCGAAATTTTTCAAAAAAATGGTTCAAATGGCTCTAAGCACTATGGGACTTAACATCTGAGGTCATCAGTCCTATAGAACTTAGATCTACTTAAACCTAACTAACCTAAGAACATCACACAGATTCATGCCCGAGGCAGAATTCGAACCTACGACCGTAGCAGCAGTGCGGTTCCAGACTGAAGCGCCTAGAACCGCTCGGCCACGGCGGCCGGCGCGAAATTTTCGTCGAACAGTTGTTGCAGAGCTCTTTTCATGAAACCAAAACGCACAGCGATCACGCTTCCCACCAGTGAAAGACGCCATTTTAACTGTGCACTATGCTGGTGATCCTGGTGGAGTAGGGGGGTACTGATGCAAGACGTGAATCAAACTTGAGGTTGTTTGCTGCAAAACGACACATCTACCGAATGCGTTAGTTATCTCAATAAATTTCTGTATAATTCCAGAGATATAAAATCCTTTTTGACTCAGCAACTATTGACGGTCATAGTGGCAACTCTAGACGCAGAAAACAGGCCCTCAACGGCAGACAGAGCGCCGCGCTGCGTGGACTATTAGTTGCAAGGAGGCGACGCCGGCATTCCGCGGGCGGCATCACGCAAGAGTGCGCACTCCGCACTCCGCAGGCAATTTCGTATCGCGGAATGAATAATACATTCGCACAAATCTCCGGCGGCGGAAGTATGCTAAGCGCTTATTACGGCGGCGCGTTGCGCGGTAGCGCCTAATGTATTCCGTGGCGACGCGGCGCGGCGCTGTGCAGTGGTATCCGCCGCGGATCGCTGCTGCCTCTGATGCTATTGGACGTGACGTGACGTCCGGATAAATCACGGCCGGCGCTCGTAATTAAAGCCCGGCCGCGGCCGACTCCATTTTCATATTTTTGCAAGCATTTCCATCGCCAATACGCGCCGTCGCGAAACACTTGTTGCCTGTTAGCCGGGCAGAGCCGGCAGCAGCGGAGAACACGCGCGGCGCTGTTCTGCTCTGACCAGGAATCCGGTCCAGTCTCGCCGTCCAGGCGTATCGCAGCTGCCGCTGGCCATCTCGATATGGAGAGTGAGCTCTTCGGCTACTAACGAGCGATAACACACCGGCGTAAAAACGTCAGTTTCTTACAGCCGTTCACTGAGATTGCAGCTCTAGGAAGACGGCGTGCAACCAACGTCAAATTGGCGAGAATTGTATTGCATGCTAGGGTATGCAAATGACCGGCATTTCAGCACAACCGCACGAAGTAGGTAGCAGTAAAGAACTTTGCATGTTGTGTATAAGGAAAGATTACGCAGCGAGTTACTCATTCACAAATCGCATTCCAGTGTTGGATGTTTGCGAGAGGATCGCATTATGCTTAGTGTAAAAAGAGGACACGTCACCCACCACGCGTCGTATTTCGACTGCACCAGCACGATCGTGACGTATCGAGAAAGCGGTTTATCGATCCGCGATTTTACTGCTTATATTGGTAGGGATCACAGGACTGTTACGATAATTATGAATTGATGCATGCAGGATGGCGATACCCAGTACCATTTAGGATGTCTAAGGCTCCACACGACTAGCGCCTCAGAGCACAGCCATATACAATGGACGAATGTAGCTTTCGTATCGCGTGTTACTGTCAGATAACATAGTTCGATAAAACTTGAACCATACGTACGAGGGTCACTCCAAAAGAAATGCACATTATTTTTCTTTAAATCCATCTTTTACTCAACATGTTTGAAAGTTTTACAGTGAGTAGATACATCTTCTAGGAACAATATTTTCATTTCTCCACTTAATTTCTACCCCTCTCAACTGCCTTACGCCATCTTGGAACCAGCGTCTGTATACCCGCACGGTAAAATTCTGGACCAACCTGTTGGAGCCACTGTTTGGTAGCGTGCACAAGGGAGTCATCCTCTTCAAACCTTGTTTCACGAAGAGAGTCTTTCAGTTTCCCAAAGAGATAATAGTCACATGGAGCCAGGTCAGGACTGCAAGGCGGGTGTTTCAGTGTTGTCCATCCGAGTTTTTTGATCGCTTCCATGGTTTTTTGACTGACATGTGGCCGTGTATTGTCGTGCAACTGCAAAACATCGTGCTTTTGCCGATGTGGTCGAACACGACTCAGTCGAGCTTGAAGTTTCTTCAGTCTCGTCACATATGCATCAGAATTTATGACGGTTCCACTTGGCATGATGTCCACAAGCAAGAGTCCTTCGGAATCGAAAAACACCGTAGCCATTACTTTTCCAGCAGAAGGTGTGCTTTTGAATTTTTTTTTTCTTGGGTGAATTTGCATGATGCCACTCCATTGATTGCCTCTTCGTCTCTGGTGAAAAATGATGGAGCCATGTTCCATCATCTGTCACAGTTCTTCCAAGAAATTCATCACAAAGTTCGCCGCATACCGTTTTCTTGTTTGTTTGTGAGACACTGTCAACATCCTGGGAATCTACCTGGCACAAACCTTTTTAACGCCAACACTTTCAGTATTCTGCAAACACTTCCTTCCCCTATCCCAACATAGCGTGACAATTCGTTCACTGCCAGTGGTCACCAATTTGTTACCTCTCTGCACATGGTCTGGAGTGTGTTCAGTACGAGGCCTGCCGCTACGAGGACAATCCTCAATATTGCCGTGCCCGCCTTCATCTCGTAACCTGCTTGCCCACCGACTAACTGTACTCCGATCGACAGCAGCATCTCCATTCACCTTTTCCAACCTCTTGTGGATGTTTCCCACTGTCTCGTTTTCACAGCACAGCAATTCTATGACAGCACGTTGCTTCTGACGAATGTAAAGTATAGCAGCCACTTGAAGACATGCTGTGACGACGCCACTCACGGGAACAGGTTGAACTAAATTCGAAAACAAGCGGGAAGGATGTATTTATACACTGTAAAACTTTCACACATGCAGAATGAAAACTGTATTTTTACAAAAATAGTGTGCATTTATTTTGGAGTGACCCCCTTAGAAAGGACTGTTATCGCATAGTAGCGAAGACAAATGAAGAAATTGGCAGAAAGATGAAAAGAAACGACACCTTTATTCCAAGACACGGCGATTGATGACGGCCTCCTGGACTTAACACAGGGGGGGCATGGTTCTTAGTAATGCGTCTGATTAGCACGGAAGGCAACGCATGCTCTACAACGTGGTCCCATGGTGGCCACGTGGTTGGTAAGGAGTTCATGTGGTGGGGCGTTCCATTCCTCTACCAGTGCGCTTCACAACTGCTGAATGGTCACTGATACACGCGAACGTGCTGCAATTTATTTTCCCAACGATGGCGTTTCAGTCGCGGGAACGGGTAGGCCGGTCTACTCGCCGAATGTCCTCTCGTTGCAAGAGCTACTCCAACTACGAAATTCGATGCGGTCTCGCATTGTCAGCCATAATAATTATGTCAAGGCAGAGATCATCCCTCAAAATAAGTTCGTGGAGAAAGTGTAAACTGTCACGACAAAGTTGATGTCGCGATAAAGTTGACCGTTGACTGTACTGCGTTCAAAGATATGGAGGGAAGTCCGCTTAAGCAACATTATGCTTTCGACACCATAACACCTGGCTCGCAAAAACGATCATGTTCGACAGTGTTCATGGGTGCATTAAGCGTTCCAACCTCTTGCCATTTCAGGCTATGCCTAGCATTGTCGAATATGTATCTCTGCAGGCTTCCGTGACCGTTGCCACTGAAGTTAAAATCTTCTTCGTTAGGCCGCGACATTTTTCGTTAAAGAACCAACCTTTCGCCCCTCTGCTGGCATCTTCTTCAGGATTTTTTGGCCCTCGGTCTACAGTGGACACCACAAAATCCTGAAGAAGAACCCATCCCTAGATGAATCGAAACGTCGATTGTTTGAAGAAATTTGATGTGGCCTAACAACGCAGAAGATTTTAACTTCATTGTAGAACATGATCGTTATGGTGGTACGAGTGTGGGAAGGCATAACGTTGCATCATCATACTGACCTACAAAAAACGGTCACCTTTATTGTGACACTGGACTCCTTCCCTATGTGCGTTTTCCAGAGGTGCATTTCGACTTGACTTTTCAGTCAAGTCCTGCTTCTGTATACATCTCACCTGTACTCAATTTATTCCCACTTCCGTGGCAGCAGATCGGGTGTAACCCGTGCAACGGCAGCGTAGATTCGATTTTTCAGGTCGGTCAAATGGTTCGGTCGGGGAGAAAAATACACACGCTATGTAATGAATTACTAGGGAAAGGTATCCAGCGATGTCAAGTCTGGAGCGCAAGGTGGTCATGCGATTGGCTCTTCACTGCCAATCCACCCACCTGCGAAGTGTTTATCGGGGGAACCTAAAACCTCCGTGAGGAAATGAGATGCTCGACGTTTTACTGTTGGTAAACGCCGGCCGCTGTGGCCGAGCGGTTCTACGCGCTTCATTCCGGAACCACGTGGCTGCTACAGTCGCAGGTTCGAATCCTGCCTCGGGCCTGGATGCGTCTGTTGTTCTTAGGTTAGTTAGGTTTAAGTAGTTCTAAGTCTAGGGGACTGATCACCTCAGATGTTAAGTCCCATAGTGCTTAGAGCCATTTGTTAGTAAACTACTCCCTGTCGGCAATCTTCATCGTTTTGTGAAATTAAAAAGTTTACAGGTCTATTCAGATACACAATACCGATGACATGATGATTTAATGTCGATGGACGTATCCTTGTGCAAAGGATTCGAGGAGAAGGAGCGCTGCCAGACTGCATTCGTCATAGTAATATGATACCAGTAACTATTGTGAATATGTGGGGTGCCGCTGGATATACAACGCCACGTCCTCTCGTTCACATAGCTGGCTACACTTTCGGAGTGTTTTGGCCGGTGACTCTGGCTTTTCTTCCTCCGTAACGTTAGCCTTCAACAAACCCCATGTTGCTCGTGCTGTCCTCACCTACTGCGGCACAGAGGGTGATCGACTGTTGCCCTGGCCAACAACTTCTCTAGTTCTCTCACCCTTTGCAAACATCTTTCCATAGGTTACCGAGAGACTGCCACTCCGGCAACCGCAAGTCACTACGATTAATGATCACTGGCATTGAATTGATGTATTGATGTATTAGGGAATGAGGTAACCATATCTGTCACCTAAGCTTATATCGACTCTGTTCCCCGGTAGGTTTGTCATTGCTGCTGCTAGAGGTGACAGCCCTGTCTACAAAATTATGCACCCTGTACATCTCCAAATCACACACAAATGTTTCTGTAATTTACTCTTGTCTTGGTCACTAGATTCGTTTAATCATACTCCTTATAATGCCTTTTGCTTTGCAGCATCACCAGATATGTAGTATAAACAACTAACATTAGAATGTATGGAACAGACTTTTACAAAATAACAATGTTTAGAGTAATTGTGGCGACACATAAGTTGTATTACATACCTTATGGATACGTAGTATGAAGTCCAAGCTAATCATCTTTCTCAGTATCAGAGTCAAAACTGGCTCTCATCGTGCGGAGCCTTACAAAGAAGACATATTCGGCCACCAGGTGGCTGAAGTGACCGGCGTATATCTAACATTTCCCATACAATTTTAATGTCCAACAATTACTCCCATCCATAAATATTACAATTGCAGCCTAAACATATTATATTATAGAACACATTACTTTTTTCTGTGAACTTTACTGCATGTAAAGAATATGTAGCTTAAATTACCTGATGCGGCTTTTACAAAGCGAGGGAATAACTGTTTCATATTAAAGTCAAATGGGGGATCGTATTTGATATACGCCGTTCACTTCAGCCACCTGGTGGCTGAACATGTTTACTTTGTAATCAGCTGCATTGCGAGAGCCAGTTTAACATTAGGAAGTTTGTGTCGGTCCACGAAGTTTGCTCGGATAGCCTAATGGTTTCTTTGCCCTCAGTGTCATACGCTTTCTTCTTTCTTTCTTTCGCATACACCATAGTCCTGCAGCGATCGCAGGGTCGCTGTGGTTAGAACGGATTTGGTAAGGTTAGTTTTAGGGGCAGCCAGATGCCCTTCTTGCCGCCACCCTGTACCCCCAGGGATGGAATCAGTGTACCCCAGCTCTCTGCATGTAGTGTAAATCGTGAAATAATGCGAACATGTTTCAAATGTCTGCGACGCGTGTAACTGAGGCGGAACGTGGGGACCAGCCTGGTATTCACCTAGCGTGATGTGGAAAACAGCCTAAAAACCACATCCAGGCTGGCCGTCATACCGGCCCTCGTCGTTAATCCGCCGGGCGGATTCGATCCGGGGCCAGCGCGCCTACCCGAGTCCAGGAAGCAGTGCGTTAGCGCTCTCGGTTACCCTGGCGGGTCCTCAGTGTCATACGCTTGACAAGGATAAACATCGACTGGAGTGTGGGTCTTCTGCAGAGCTGTGGGTAGCTGTTGATATGGAAAATACTTGCTTTTCTTCTTCGTGCTTTTCCACACGCTACTGTGCCGCAGTCGCCTCTGTTCTCAGATGAGACGTTTTTCCCATGCACGAAGACAAACGGAATGAATTGGATCGAAGGACTGTCGTTTATTTCAAGATTGCAGCAGGAGCATTCTTGAGTTTTGAGCGATTCTCCACCGCCATACCTTTTTAATGTACCATTAGCAGTATCGTCAGTATTACCCCAATTTTTCAGATACTGTTTTAAGCGTCCTCCCCATAGCTGGGGTGTGCCGAGCATGAGAACGTGAATTGTTGTTTGGTCTCTGTTCCGGAACTTGACCCATTTGATAGTTCTATGGAATATGTTTTGTTTGGTTTCACCGGAGACTTTTTGTTGGTTGTTATTTTGATGATGTGCACAGATCCTGAATGCTAAATAAAAAAAAATGACAAAAGTGAAAGATAGAACCGGCAGGACGACCGTTCGCGATAAGCTGGAAATCCGGGTTCGAGTACCGATCCGTCACCAATTTTATTACGTCACTTTAGGTAATACATCTGTACCTGTTACAGTTATGTGCTGATTTTCAGGAAAAAATTTCAATATTTGAAACGGTAGTTCGTTATCAAATTTAAGAAATTTATGTATAGCAGAGAATGTCGGTGCTTTTAAGTAGATATTGTACTTGCTACACGAAATATCTTTTCGTTTTTCCAGTAAGCAGATTCCATGCCTGAGTTGCGATTCTATGAAGCCTGTATACGCTCCATTACAGCTAACATAAAGTTTTTAGATGCGGCAGTACGTGAACGCGAGAAGATGTCAAATCCGATGAATATGGTAGAAATTCCATTTCGTACCTCACCTCCTTGTTTCCTCAAAGCCAAAAACCTCGTCTAGACTGCTGGTTGCCCTTATGCTATGTGTGTCCACATCCATCTATTTCAGGGAACTTGCGTAGATTTCCCCAATTATTGTTTTAACATTTGCTAGGCAATCAGTAAAAAGAAATCCACTTACATCAGTCGTACTTTTTCTGGCATGCATCATACACTTGACCTCTTAGGTGCTGGCTGACAGACTTCCATACACTACTGCGACTGTTGTTTCGTAAGGAACTTTGGTAATGGACCCACGTCTTATTCGCAGTAACAAATAGGAGCGCAAGCAAATTTATCTCGATCGTTTTGAAGACAGTCCAAAAAATACTGAAAAGCGCGTTTTCGGATTTGGTTTCGCTTAGAATTCACGCTCGTGCTTCTTGTGGTATTATGACCTCAGTTATTTAATACATACTCATCGCCGAACATTCAAATCGTGTTGATCACTGGACTGACTGATGACTGAAATCGTTATACAGGCGCGGAGAAATATAGTAAAGGACATCAAAAATTAAATAGTTTCGCCGAACATAGTTTAAAATGAGTCTGCTCTGTTGGAGATCGAAGGGTAAAAATTAATAGGAACTACTGAAGTGCGTGAGTATCCGATTCTCTAATCTTAAATAACAAAAACTTTATTTGAATAGGACATTCACGCATCAGTGTTGTAGAATGAAAAACGTGTGCGAGGAGTTGAAGTGTAAGTGCATAGTACGTCAACTTATAGCGATTAGTAACCGTTAAACGACTACCTATTTGTTCAAATAAAAGTTTGGTGAGTGAGCTATACAAATGATACCGGGGTCCGTGCGAAATTAATATACAGCCCAACAGAAAATCCTGCCATAAAGTGAGCTACGGAAACTGCCAAATCACAGCGATCATCATGTATTTACCAGCCATCTCTAATCTTATCAGCGAATTTCGTAATATTTGAAGGGCGAGTTGCTATACTGGATACACCAGAAACAGGGGAACCTGAGATGGTACTATCACTCGCCGTCTGCTTACGTCACGATGTAGCTACAGTTTACTTGGATATATCTTTGAGCGCAGAGTACATAAACAGTGCGACCTAGAAGCGAACCGAAAACAGTCACACGGTCAGGCAGAGTGTAAAAAAATCATTAATATTTTGAGTCAACGTTCAGGTTAAAAGTATGAAACATTTTAAAAGCACTGCCATAGGCGAAAGTACTTTGGCACTTATTGTATTTTCTTTGTGGAAAGATTTATCCCTCGTAAATTTGCAGAGTTTTCGCATTTAGCTGCTACTGGTAGTATTGGTTGTCAGTAGTCTAAACGTTTATAAGAAGCGTAAGAGTTCATGTACTTAAAAGTTGTGGTAAGTACTCGCACTGGCTGTCAGTTAGTACTATTTGATACCAGCAGTAAATACTTTTGTAAATAGTAGCGTAAGAATTCTTCCAACAGAAGTTGTTCAGACTTAAGAAAGTTTTGCTGTTGTCGAAGTTGTGCATTCGAACGTTACACTGCCGGCCTTAGTGGCCGAGCGGTTCTAGGCGCTTCAGTCTGGAGCCGCGCCACCGCTACGGTCGCAGGTTCGAATCCTGCCTGGGGCATGGATGTGTGTGATGTTCTTAGGTTAGTTAGGTTTAAGTAGTTCTAAGTTCTAGGGGACTCATGACCTCAGATGCTACGTCCCGTAGTGCTCAGAGCCATTTGAACCATTTGAACGTTACACTGAATACAGTAGTACTACGAAGGGAAGATTAGTAGCGAGAAGACAGTTTTTCAACGTTTCTGTACTGGTATCGATGTTGTGCTTTTGAATGTATGTTTATATTGAATTCAGTTTGACTGCGAAGGGACGATTAATAGCGGGAAGACAGTTTTTCACCACTTCGGTGCTAGAACAGAACAGAAAAGAAAGTAGAGGGCAGCTTCTTTGGTTTGCATGAAGTCAAGCTTTCCTCTTGACGACATTCTGAGACCGAGTAAATGCGAAACGGTGATAGCTGCTTACTACTATGGCTCGAAAGCGACATTCTGACGAACAGACTAATGAAAATTTTTAAGAAAGGAAACGCTAATGAAACAAGTTACGATAAATTTTTAGTTAATAGCTTCTCACATAATTCATCACTGTTTACACGTGCAAGCAGTGATCTGCACCGCTTTAGCTTCAGATGACAGTGAAGCAAATTTTTTTTGTAAATATCGGTTTCTTCCTTGCAGTAGTTTTATTTTGCTTCTTCAGTTTTCTTTTCTGGGTCTTTGAGCTGATCAATCAACTTCACTTACAACAGAAACAGCTGTTATGGGGCACACAGCGAATATTTCAATGTTCTCATCAGTACTGGAATTTTCGCTCGTGTTTTCAACCTTATAGTAAAACATTTACTTGCATTTGTTTTTGAACAGTCATTAATGACGGTTGACAGACGTCCCAGATTAATTCGAAATAGGCTGGCCGCTGTGACAGAGTGGTTCTAGGCGCTTCAGGTTCGAATCCTGCCTCGGGGATGGATGTGTGTGATGTCCTTAGGTTAGTTAGGTTTAAGTACTTCTAAGTTCTAGGGGACTGATGACCTCAGATGTTAAGTCCCATAGTGCTCAGAGCCATCTGAACCAATTCGAAATAAATTTATGTGCATGGATAACCAAAATGGTTAACGCGTCCGCTACCGATAAACGTGACTCTAGATTTCATTCCTGGTATGGCTCAAACTTTCATATATCACTAACAGATAGTATATCTATGCCTAATGCAGCTAATTCTAAGATATTCACAGTCAGCTAATTTATTTCGAGTTATCATAGGTATTATTTCAAACGAAGACAGTAAGCTGCAATAAAATTTAATTTACGCAAATGTTCTGAACTAGGCCCAGACCTATAAGTTCACTTTGATATACTATGTAATATGAATCATATTTGATTAAAATAAGACTATTGATAAATGTCGCAAATAAATTTTTGTCAAGCTTAGTCCTAAATATGAGATGTGTTTCAGCTTTTCCATTATGCAACCGTTGGTGTGAAATGGTGTGAAAAGTTCTCTTCTTCATCATTTTCTTCTATAAATAAGTACAACAATAAATCGTGATCACTAATTTGGGTAATGTGTGTCTACTCGCACAAACTACTCACGACTGAGCTGCGGGTTACTTTCTTGTGGCACCGTCAGGCAGCGAGCTCAAATAAAATATTGTAACTTCTATTTTGTCAATGCTGCAGTGAGATGTGGCCTTCCTTCCAACTTAAAAAAAAATGGATATGTTAGTTAAATTTAGTACAAAGCAACATATAACCTAAAATGAAACAAACATAAAGTAGCCAGCGACATTCTTCACTGCAAACCCATCAAATTTGATGTTGAAGAGTGCAGGGAAATTAAATATCGCAGTAACTATGACCAACATCGAAAAAGCAGACACTTCATCACCGAGCTGTCATACTAAACTAAAATACAAAAAAAAAATCAAATTTGTGCTCTAAATAGTTTTCTCAGAAATGAATGAGAAGTACTACACACAGTAAGAAGAGAACGTGCTAATGTGACACAAACTGGTTTTTAATTTTTCAAAGGAAAAGAGAGATTTCGCAAAAAAACAAACTCCAGAAGTTGATGTAGCTTTGCTTTATTTACATAAAGTATGTTTTACAGTTTAATGAGCTATTATTGTTTACAGCAAGAAAATCGGAGAACTCATCTTTCTCATGTGCTGCTATCAGCCGGTTCGTGGGAACCACTCTTTGCTTCCTTGTGTGGTCTTTTCTCTTACTTCCACTCATTATATATTTCTAGCACCAACAGTACATCAAACAACTATTAACTTCTGGGTAAGCCCAACAGCTAAAATGTGCAATTGATAAAATACACGCAAAACGTATCCTTTCGCCTTAGGCTTCAAACACAGCTGTTAAATCGGTGTCAATAAGGCACGCTTGGCACAAACGCACTAAATTTTGGCATATGGACTGCAGACGACTTTCCATTCCATTCTGTATACTCTCTTTTCTGTGGTACAGGACGACGTTTCATGGGCAGAGTCAGAACTTCAGTCTGCGATAACAAGGGAATGGTCAGACTTGTCACGCCGGAACATGTATTGCTTTTTTTAACACTGTTATTGAACTGTACAGAAGGTCCGTATGCAAAACTGTAGCTGCTGACATGAACTGGAAGTCACCTAAAAAAAATCACGAACATGGCTGTGTTTCCTGCTTGGCGCTTGCAGTGACGGCTGGCCACCCCTGGAAATGGCAAGTAACGAGCGCTGTGCGTATGGTCGGGAAGTGCGGCCGTCTTATCGCGGCGTTCACTAAAGAGGAATATCGCTGCACGGTTTTGGTGGAAAGGGAAAACGAATATTCGTTTCTGTGGCATGCACGTCCTTTTAATTTCTGGGCCGGCCGCGGTGGTCTCGCGGTTCTAGGCGCGCAGTCCGGAACCGCGCGACTGCTACGGTCGCAGGTTCGAATCCTGCCTCGGGCATGGGTGTGTGTGATGTCCTTAGGTTAGTTAGGTTTAAGTAGTTCTAAGTTCTAGGGGACTGATGACCACAGCTGTTAAGTCCCATAGTGCTCAGAGACATTTGAACCATTTTTTAATTTCTGGTACGTATTTCGAAACACACCGTCCTGAAACTGGTTAGAGATGTGAAAGATGTTCTGTACATGTTCATCTATACTCCGCAAGCAACTATACGGTGAACATTCAATGTCCCCTCTCAGGTGATTGGCGAGCCCTGTAAATGTTTTGCTGCTTGCCATGGAGATATACCACAGACGCCAAATGAAGCAATCAACAGAAAACACGCGTGAAGACTATGTGTTGTGTGACATGGTTGTTAAACTTCTAGATGAGCATATACATGGCGCAGACATGTGGCTAGAAACAACTGAAACACTCGATATTGCAGACTGTGAATCTACAGACGGCAAAGACACCGACGAAAGTTGCACTCATGAAGACTCTTCGAGTGATAGTGCCACGTACCATCATCAAATATCTCCGAAAGTAACACCAGCAACTACAATTACCTTATCAGACAAAGGAAAAAACGGTGACGTATTGGTTGAACGAAAGTGGTAAGAAACGCCTACGTATCAGTACTGTTCAAAACGAGTATCGCTTTGTCCGTTCTGGACGTGAATTGTATAGATGGAAAAAGGAAGTCGCTGGACGACGTAAGAGTCGACTGGAAATTGCGACGGAGATAAATGCTCGACTTTTTGAGCTATTTACCGATGCCAGACAACAGTCATTTAGTGTCAGCGATACAACTTTGCGTGATTGGGCGTTCGAGATTGCCAACGCTATAGGCGCTAAAGAATTTACAGTGTCTCAAAGTTGGATTAGTCGCTTCAAAAGATCACATAGAATTGTGGCAAGAAAAATAACAAAATCTGTATCGAGAAACAGGTCGGAAAGTGAAGTGACACAAATCGAAATGATAGAAGCTTTTCTTACGAATGCACAAAATAAGATCGCTAGTTTTAGTGAATCGTACGTGTACAATGCAGATCAGTCAGGTATTCAAAAAGAAATGCGTGCGAAAAGGACACTGTCATTCAAAGGGGAAAAACATATTGAGGCGATTGTGCAGTCTACGACTGCACTCACCCATTCACACACTATAATGCCCATAATTAGTGTGGATGGTTCATTGCTGCCTAAACTATATGTGTGTCTTCAAGGACCAACTGGACGTTTTGGACCACGTGTCAAAAGAACAATGTTCTACGCAAAACAATCTTGTGGTAGACGCATCGAAGTCTGGAAAAATGTGAAATGAAAACGTTACACTTTTCATGCGTCATGCTTTTCTTCCGTTCTGCGGGAACAAATCTCTTCTCCTTCTAGATTCGTGGTCAGGTCATAAAAGGTCTGATTCATTACAAGCTGTATTTCGAGCCCACCCTGACAAAGAGGTAGAGATACTTCAGATTCCACCCGCCACGACGAACTTGCGACTTTAGACAGAGAATTTTTCCGTCATTTTACAGAAAACTAACAGAGAAAATTATTGTGTGCAGAGCACTGCAATTTCCTGTCTATCACCGCGACAATATTGTCAAGCCGCAATCAGTAGTACATTATCAATTTTCCTCCCCACGGTTTCAGAATTTGATTAAATATGCGTGGCACTCCTCGAAATATACTGACACTAGGCCTGATTCATTCCTAACACCAACCCAGTTTTGTCTACGGACATCTAACAATGTCTGTGATTTGCAGGGCTGTCATATGTCGTTTTTGCTTGTATGTTCTTGGTGCTCAAAAACTTATGTTTTGAACATTGTATCAAATTTCGCATTTTTGCGGTAATTACAAGAAATAAAATTTGGACGTGTTCTAAACCGTATATTTATTTGTGTCTCTTTCATAGCTATTTGGAAAGAATGTTGTAGATAACATATCAGCCATATTTGTCAACGAATGTTTAATTATCGTACAATCGCTTTCACTGGGGGAGTCAGCTCTCTCATTGCTGTGACAAGAGAGCGGCGCGTAGCTAACGCCACCTTGTCCCTAGATGGCGTTGATATAACGTAGCGAGAGAAGTCAGGGTTGTACAAGAGGCAGTTATAAGCGCGGAAACCATGCGACAATGTCTTACTTCATAAAATTGTTTACAGACTTCCAGGTCATGTCAGCAGCTAAAATTCTGCATACAGACTTCTTGCAATGTTAACTCACAGTGGTGAAAAAAGCAACACAGGTTTCGACATGACAAGTCTGACCATTCCCTTGTAAGTACCTTTTCCTGTTGCGGTTCACATCAGAGGAGCTTTGCTCTCGAAAGGCCGAGCCTCGAACTACTGAATAAATCTTGCCAGTTAGTATCTACCGTATCAGTGTTTACAAGTGAAACATTGTTGTTGGACTGAGAGAAAGTGAACAGGTGTTGTCTTGAGGTAATAAATTTGGATGTGGTGGGAGAGACAAGAGGTGTTCAGTGAAATCGATCGCGGCCGTTGGAACATTTGCCTTCCACACCGCAAACTCAGAAAAAAAGGGGTGGAGGGGCGGAAAGGAATGAGAAAAGTAGTACTACTTCACAGTCTCGCGTCGCCCGCGGGGGCAACGCAACTACCGCCTCGCCACGGACAGAAAGGGACCTGACTTATGCAGACAACGCAACGTAACGGAGCCGCAGACTGCCGTCGGCGCTCTTTCCCGTGTGGCAAGCGCGGTGCGGGAAGCCGCCCTCGCGGCCTCGCTGTGAAAATCGCCACAACAATACCCCGCGTCCGATCGGCAGCGTTAGCGGAGAGGCCTTCTGGCGAAACACGTAATGGGTTTATCTGGCGCGGCCGTACGTGCTAACGGCGATACGGCCGTTTCAATTAGCAGATAGCGTCTGAGGCCTGAATCACCGCGGCTGCCCCAGCTCGCCCGCATTCCTCAACTCGGCTCACCTCAGCGCGCCTCCGGCGAACGCCCTCAGCCGCAGGCAGCCCACCTCATTCCCGACATCTCAACCCTGAGGCCGTGTCCCAAGCAGTGGTGACGTTCAGCAGGTAGATTCCGCCTTATTGTGTGTCAGAAAAGCATTCGTCTACAACTACATGGATACTCTGCAAATCACATTCAAATGCCTGGCAGAAGGTTCATCTAACCACCTTCACATTTCTCTATTATTCCAATCTCGTATAGCGCGCAGAAAGAATGAACACCTATATCTTTCCGTACGAGCTCTGACTTCCCTTATTTTATCGTCGTGATCGTTCCTCCGTATGTAGGTCGGCGTTAACAAAATATTTTCGCATTCGGAGGAGAAAGTTGGTGATTGGAATTTCGTGAGAATATTCCGTCTCAACGAAAACCGCCCTTGTTTTAATGATGTGCAGCCCAAATCCTGTATCATTTCTGTGACACTCTCTCCCATATTTCGCGATAATACAAAACGTGCTGCCTTTCTTTGAACTTTTTCGATATACTCCGTCAGCCCTATCTGGTAAGGATCCCACACCGCTCAGCATTATTATAAAAGAGGTCGGGCAAGCGTAGTGTAGGTCTCCTTAGTAGATCTGTTACATTTTCTAAGTGTCCTGTCAATAAAACGCAGTCTTTAGTTAGCCTTCCCCACAACATTTTCTGTGTGTTCCTTCCAGTTTAAGTTGTCCGTAATGGTAATACCTAGGTATTTAGTAGAATTTACGGCTTTTAGATTATACTGATTTATCGTGTAACCGAAGTTTAACAAGTTCCTTTTAGCACTCATGTAGATGACCTCACACTTTTCGTTATTTAGGGTCAACTGCCACTTTTGGCACCATTCAGATATCTTTTCTAAATCATTTTGCAGTTTGTTTTGGTCTTCTGGTGAATTTATTTGTCGGTAAACGACAGCGTCATCTGCAAACAACCGAAGGCGGCTGCTCAGATTGTCTCCCAAATCGTTTATATACATAAGGAACAGCAAAGGGCCTATAACACTACCTTGGGGAACGCCAGAAATCACTTCTGTTTTACTCGATGACTTTCCGTCAATTACTACGAACTGTGACCTCTCTGACAGGAAATCACAAATCCAGTCACATAACAGAGACCATATTCCATAAACACACAATTTCACTACGAGCCACTTGCGTCAGCATACTCCTAAAGGAACCTAATTGGTATACATTCTTGACCGGAGGACTTGCTTTTATTGAGTAATTTATATTGCTTCACTACTCCGAGGACATTTACTTCTACGTTACTCATGTTGCAGGCTGGTCTCGATTGGAATTCTGGAATAATTACTGCGTCTTCTCTTGTGAAGACATTTCGGAAGGCTGTGTTTAGTAAGTCTGCTTTGGCAGCACTGTCTTCGATAGTATCACCATTGCTATCGCGCAGAGAAGGCATTGATTGTTTCTTGCCGCTAACATACTTCACATACGACCAGAATCTTTTGGATTTTGTGCCAGGTTTAGAGTCAAAGTTTTGTTGTGGAAACTATTATAAGCTTCTCGCATTGAAGTCCGCGCTAAATTTCGAGCTTCTGTAAAAGATCGCCAATCTTGGGGATTTTGCGTCTGTTTAAATTTGGCATGTTTGTTTCGTTGTTTCTGCAACAGTGCTCTCTCAAGGAGGGTCAGCTCTGTCATTTGTTAATTTATTTGGTATAAATCTCTCAATTGCTGCCGATACTATTTCTTTGAATTCAAGCCACATCTGGTCTACACTTATAATATTAATTTGTAATGAGAGGAGATTGTCTCTCAGGAAGGCGTCATTCGACACTATCATACTGTCGACTGATAACCTTCGGACATACAATTTGCTCATTCAGTTTTTGACCAACGTAAATCACAGACTTGAGTCGAGAAGATAAATTTGTATGGCACAACTTGACTGAGTGGAGTAGGTTGACGGGACGCATTGTAAGGCGTCAAGAAATAATTAATTTACCAGGGAATTGAATTAGGGGAGTGGGATGGGGTGGGGCTGGGGGGGGGGGGGGGATGGTTGTAGAGGTCGTAGACAGAGACTGATGCCCAGCTACACGCGGCACTCAAGGCTTGGCAGATTTACGCAGGGCAGATTAGCACTGGGAGCTGCGTCAAACCACTCTCACGACTGCAACTGCGGTATCCAAAATGTACTAAAATAACATTGGGTATTATGCACCAAGGAAGCATAGTCGGACAACTGGTGCATGATACTAAAAAATGGGTCTGAGCACTATGGGACTCAACTGCTGAGGTTATTAGTCCCCTAGAACTTAGAACTAGTTAAACCTAACTAACCTAAGGACATCACAAACATCCATGCCCGAGGCAGGATTCGAACCTGCGACCGTAGCGGTCTTGCGGTTCCAGACTGCAGCGCCTTTAACCGCACGGCCACTTCGGCCGGCTGGTGCATGATACTGTTTTACGTTTTTTGTGGTTAGTTTCTGACGTACGCAGAGGCAAACTACCTGTGAAAGAACCAATATTTCAAAGTTTCTACTTGTCAGTTTCTTTGAATATTATCGATAAGAGTTGGTGTATGATGAGCACACGTTTTTGTGCGTCCTACTGGAAATAGATGTTTTATTCCACATGTGAACGTACTGTTATGAACCTTTGTATTGCAACTTGATGAAGAGGGGCCTCAAAACTTGTCCACTACGTGAAAGATGCTGTGGAGCCGAGCCTCACTAGCGCCCGCTATTGGACGTCAGTAGCATTTCAGGGTCCTCAATACTCTGAGTTGTCTTCAGCATTAGTTGTCGTAGCCCCAGCAGCTGTATACGAATACAACTCATGTTGCTTTGATGATTGGGAAACAGTAAAGTACGGGGAATATATTCACCCAGTCAACTGGAAAGTCTCCTCTCTTCGCTCTCAGTGGCACTATTCCGTTGCTGCAGTCAGTTACGACCGTGTGGACAAAATAGCTGTCTTGTCCTTCTATGGTTACATACAATCGTGTAGCAGTTGCTCAGTACGGCATTTACGTATTCGTTCGACTCAAAGACGCATCATTGTCGTAACACTGAAGCCTATGCGAGAGTAAATGTCTCGATGTAGCAAACAAATTCGTTCGAACTTACTCGTGTGGTGGCATTGCACCGTTTGTCGTACTGACACTTGCCTAGAAGATTACTCTTCACTTGGCAGAAAGACTGAACCTGATATGACATGCACGTGTCCAGACAAACGAGACAGGCTGCTGTGGGGCCTTTATGTGAACGCCCCCTCTGTGACATTAATAAACAGTAACGGTTGACGCGTAATTCTATAGATTCACCCAGTTTGGGTTCATCCTGACCAGTTATATTGTGGGAATTTTCGTAAGATTTATTGCTTATGTCGTCACGAGTACTAAAAACAATCCCGCTTGCTAAGTGGCTGCTCCTCTTAATTTCGTGCCTCATTCGTGCAACTTTCTGTCGCCAGCAATTCTTGGTATCGCCAATCCAGAGACCATAACAGAAGTAGATTTTAATGCTATGTTCCTTCATGTGAACGTCAGCTAGTACAGCTGGGATACGCGCGGGATTAGCCGAGCGCTCTCAGGCGCTGCTGTCATGGACTATGCGGCTGACCCCGGCGGAGGTTCGAGTCCTCCCTCGGGCATGGGTGTGTGTGTTTGTCCTTAGGATAATTTAGGTTAAGTAGTGTGTAAGCTTAGGGACTGATGACCCTAGCAGTAAAATCCCATAAGATTTCACACATATTTGAACATTTACAGCTGGGATAGTCTATGTATGTACATTAACTGCTTGTACTAAGTACTCGGTAATTCTCGGAAATACAGGAGCTGGGTAAATAGACGTGTTACATACTGATGTAGGAAGGAAACAATGAGGTAGTTCAGTGTTTAACGTTTCGTCCACGACTAGGTAATTAGAAACAGTTTATTGTATACATGGCTTTCAAGTTTCATTTAGTAGTTCATTTGCAAAGAAACGTGGTGCTGAAACTCAGTTTATCGATACTTTATGTGTTCTATTACTTCGTACCCTTTTATTTTGAAACGAACAATTTAAGCTTGAAACCCAGGTTCAATGAATCGGTGATATACAGGGTGAGTCACCTAACGTTACCGCTGGATATATTTCGTAAACCACATCAAATACTGACGAACCGATTCCACAGACCTAAGGTGAGGAGAGGGGCTAGTGTAATTGTTTAGTACAAACCATACAAAAATGCACGGAAGTATGTTTTTTAACACAAACCTACGTTTTTTTAAATGGAACCACTTTGGTTTTGTCAGCATATCTGAACATATAAACACATACGTAATCAGTGCCAATTGTTGCATTGTAAAATGTTAATTACATCCGGAGATATTGTAACCTAAAGTTGACGCTTGAAACCTCCGACGTTCAGCTGCGTGTTGTAACAGCTGCAACATACATCGCGTTTCTACAGAATGATCTGCCAACGTTTCTCGAAAATGTCCCACTGGAAACGCGTCGACGTATGTGGTATGAGCGTGATGGTGCACCTCCACATTCCGCAATTAACACTAGGCTGACCATTGACAGGATGTTCGACGGGCGTTTCATAGGACGTGGAGGACGCATAAATTGGCCAGCCTGTTCTCCTGGTCTTACACCTCTCGACTTCTTTCTGTGGGGTACGTTAAAGGAGAATGTGTACCGTGATGTGCCTACAACCCCAGAGGATATGAAACAACGTATTGTGGCAGCCTGCGGCGACATTACACCAGATGTACTGCGGCGTGTACGACATTCGTTACGCCAGTGATTGCAATTGTGTGCAGCAAATGATGGCCACCACATTCAACATCTGTTGGCCTGACATGTCGGGACACACTCTATTCCACTCCGTAATTGAAAACGGAAACCACGTGTGTACGTGTACCTCACCACTAATTGTAATGTACATGTGCGTCAGTGAAAAAGACCAATAAAAAGGTGTTAGCATGTGGACGTAATGTGCTGTTCCAGTCTATTCTGTACCTAGGGTCCATCACCGTTCCCTTTGGATCCCTACGTAATTCGGTGCTCTCCGATACACACGATCGAACAGCGGAGGTGTGGTACTCAAGCGTCAACTTTAGGTTACAATATCTCCGGATGTAATTAACATTTTACAATGCAACAAACGGCACTGATTACGTATTTGTTTATATGTTCAGATGTGCTAACAAAACTAACGTGGTTCCATTTAAAAAAACGTAGGTTTGTGTTAAAAAACATACTTCCGTGCATTTTTTTATGGTTTGTATTAACCAATTACACTAGCCCCTCTCCTCACGTCCAGTCTGTGGAATCGATTCGTCAGTATTTGATGTGGTTTACGAAATATATCCAGCGGTAATGTTAGGTGACTCACCCTGTATATCTCCTGGTAATGGCTTTGCGCTAGGTAAGACTTTCTCTTAAAAATCTTATGAATGGTGTTGTCTGTTTATTTTGTGTTAGCCCTTCAGTGTATGCTATAGTATTCTCGCGCTTTTGAATTCGATTTTTACGATAATTCGGAATCCGTCTTTCGGTGCCGAAGGTTACAATTTGTGTAAAACGGACATCTTGCATTCAGAATGATACTTCGCCGCAGTGAGTAATTCGAGACAGAGCTCTGTTAGTAGTTCCTCTACCTTGTTCTTCACTTGGGAGAACGCACACATGTAACGGTGAAATATTTTTCCTATTATACGGTGTAGTAACTGTAGATAATTACTATTTTCAGGAAAGAAATAGTTATTCTTTCGTAATAATGCGGAAATGACTAAACAGTTGGCTCAGCAACGCTCTACAAACCCTGTTTTGCGAACAACACAGGAGGTATCTAATTTTTTCCAGCGTTCGTATCTGCGTTAACCATCTATCGAGGGGTCAAATGACACCCGAATTTATTGGCGGCTGTCAGCAGGTGGAAACTGATAGCATCCAAAAACTAAAATATTCTGTGTCCAGGCGACGACCCTGATAGCGGGGCACGCCGCCTTTCACGTTCTGTTGCAACCTGCCTTCGCCCCCCTATCTGCCTCCTCGCATCTTTCGCTGCACAGCACTGTCGAAACGTTAGTATAAGATAATAGGGAATTTACGCTTCACGGAGCTTTTGTTGCCGATATAGCGACCAGAACACTCCGCTGACACAACTACACTGCAATCCTGCGCTGTTTGACGTCACCTCACCACATCGATACACTAAGATTATTGAATACACTTTGCGAGGTGCCGGGGTGGAGAAGAGCTTGGGCTTCTTTAATTCTGACGAATTTAGCATGAGAACGAGACATGCAGTCGACCCCCTCCTTACCTAACACATAATTAATTATGGGCACAACGGTAACGAAGGGAAATGATGGTGGACCCTGCTAGTTGGTAAAATAAGGAGTGCACACTCACAAGCATCTAATAAAAATCTTAATCTACTCAGAGACAAAAAATAGAACTTTATCATAATAAACAACAGGAAATGGGATTCTGCATATATCTACGAAATGATATGCGGCTTAAATATTACAATGAGATTTATTATACATCAGAACACAAAGGCACATGATTATCAACACAAACAGTAGGTTAAAGGATAGGGTATAGTGAACTATTATGAGAATAAGAGTTGGCTCGAGAACAAGGGACTCCTACTCTCTGTGGTGGAATAGATTGACGATAATGACTGGAGGTCCTAATGAATCAAATATTACTCTCCCGACTATAATGCAGTATCACTATTATTAGTGAGAGCTCGGATGGGATCACATACAGAAACAAAAAAGGTGGACTTGTAGCAAAGCGAGCGCACGTGCTGCTGAAGGATTCTGTATAAAATAGACAGGTCCTACAATGCTGAAGCCGCATAATACTGTACCAGACCTAACACCTGCAGCACATCGTCAGTAGGCAGCTTTCTGATGATGTAGGCGCCGACTTCTGGTGTGTAAACTCTGTTTCAACCCCTGGCCTCGAAGGCTGTCCGAGAATTCTATGTGCGACTAAGTCGCAAGACCGTCCGACTCTGACGAAGACCATATCCCGAAAACCTGCGCCCGCACAACGCAAGAGCGAAGCCTCCATTGCTCAACTCCCCACCATCCTCGAAAACCGCGAATCGGCATTCAGTTCTGATTCCAAAATTCCCCCACACTGCCTCAGAACATCATTCGCGCCAATAGTGACCATTCCCTCCAATTTCGAGCAGGGCTTTATGACGTCAACTAGCCTCAGTTTAAGTTGACCAATCGTACCTCTGCTACTCAGCTGAGGGGCACTGAACTTGTCATTTGACCGACTACAAAAACAACATGCCTAGACCACCGGCCATCCAGCGCTAGACAGTCGCGCCCAGCAGGGCACGGTCCGCAAGTATTCTCAGAATCATGAGGACAATGCAGTCAGTCGGTGCCAGCAGTCTTCGTTCCGGACGCGCCCGAACGGTAAACACAGAAACTGCGGCGACACTCAGAGGGCACGCAGGTCGTTTCGGCCTGCATACAACAGGCGAAACTCGAGCGACGTCCGTCACTCCGCCAGGTGCTTAAGTCCATTGATGTTCGTCCCTCCCAGTATTCAGAGAAGTGCAGCCCCAACTGGAAACGCAGTGTGCTGCGTCCTCCGGTGCACCCCTCGCACAGACCACCCAGGAAAGTAACCCAAAATGCATAGGAATCAAGTGAAAAGTATTTTGAGCTCTCAGTACAAATACTCTCATTACAATTAGTACTTGCCCATAACATAATAAAAGTTAGAGGTTTTCCCAGCTTGCAAAACAAACTAAAGCCTATCCTTTGAAATAACGTTATCTGTCTATGTACAGTCTAGGGAAAAAAAAGCGACGCACCACGAAGAAATTATCCGAATGGGACAAAAATCTGTAGATGTGATGTACATGTAGAGACAAACAAATGAGTACAGTTTCAGAAATATTGGATGATTTATTCAAGAGAAAGAGCTTCTCAAGATTAGTAAGTCAATAGCGCATTGGTCCACCTTTGGTCCTTATGCAAAAAGTTATTCGGCTTGGCATTGGCAGTGGTGTTGGATGTGCTCTTGAGGGATATCGAGCTATATTCTGCCCCACTGGCACGTTAGATCGTCAAAATCCCGAACTGGTTGGGAGGCCTTGCAAGTAATGCTTCAAACGTTCTGAAGTGGGGAGAGATCCGACGAGCACGAAGGCAAGCAGCAGAAACCCTCGCGGCGTGCTAGTGGGCATGGAATGTTAGCCCAAGATGGCTTACAATGGAGGGCAACAAAGCGAGTCGTCGAATCTCGTCGACACACCACTATACTGTAATGGTACCGCGGATGACATTGCTGCCTGGGGCATCTCCAGCTACGTCTTCGGACTGGAATCTCATTGGCTGTAGTGGAATTGTGTCAGTGACGAGTCCCACTGGAGCTGAGTCTCGACAAGCAGCGCGGACATGTCTGGAGACGGCTCAGACAGTGACGGAATACCAACCTAACTTGCGTCAAGTAGGGCGAGGTCAGATTTAAACGGGAGTAATAGTGGGCCCGTAATTCATTTCTCCTGTCATATTACAAACAGAGAACAGCCTTGCACTCGCAGGTTGCTGCCAAGTTTTTAATAAAACATTGTAGTAGGAGTAGTAACCTTGCGACACATTGCCATCTATCATCTTACACGGGACAAAGAACGTAGTGCCCGTTATTTGAAACTTGTATTGAAATGGAAAACCCTCATAAAAACCGTAAACAGCTTCCAGCCCTAACAGCATGACAAGGAGTTTTAGCGAGATCTGTTCATGAGTAAGTGTCTAAAGAAAGAATGCAGTGAACGGCAAGGACATTTTTTTTAAAGTTCCTAATCTATTGAACCTCTATGTCTGTTCGTGACTCGGAACTCAAACCGCACCTTTCTCGAAAAATGCTTTTCCCAACTGAACTATCTACCATCACGCCTTCTATTCTGTAAGTATCCAACTCCTCATTCCTTTAATTCTAGTACGAACTTCACAAGATCTTGCAAGGTATGTGCTCCTTTATGCTGCTAGTTTTACAAGAAACTCCAAACGCTGTGAAACACACAGATCGTCTAATGGTATAACAGCCTCAGAGTCTTTGTACAAGTTCTTTGGCTTAAAATATAGCCGTGCGATTTGAGGCGTGATAGTGATATTTCATTTCCCTGCCCACGCTCACTACCAAATGTATTATTATGTAACAACGTAAGTTATGGTGGAGAATAAAATACTGTTT
The DNA here is from genome assembly GCF_021461385.2 of Schistocerca piceifrons. Taxonomy (NCBI): domain Eukaryota; kingdom Metazoa; phylum Arthropoda; class Insecta; order Orthoptera; family Acrididae; genus Schistocerca; species Schistocerca piceifrons. The sequence goes on along the minus strand of NC_060142.1, from coordinate 585,556,571 downwards.
ACTGGACTTGAAAATATACCGAGGAAACTCTCCAGGTAATTGATGAAATCTATATATAAATCGAGCTTATGGTTTGATTGCTATGCAGTTTTCAAGGCAGCGAAGCAACAGGAACAAGGAGTGCAAGGTAGCCGTATGAAACTTCCAAGCAGATTAAAACTGTGTGACGGAGCGAGACTCGAACTCGGGACCTTGTGCCTTCCGCGGGCAAGTGCTCTACCATCTGAGCTACCCAAGCACGATTCGCGCCCCGTCCTCACAGATTTACTTCTGCCAGTACCTCGTCTCCTACTTTCCAAACTTTACAGAAGCTCTCCTGCGAACCTTGCAGAGCTAGCACTCCTGGAAGAAAGGATATTGCGAAGACATGGCTTAGCCACAGCCTGGGGGATGTTTCCAGAATGAGATTTTCACTCTGAACCTGATTCTGCGCTGAAATAAAACTTCCAGGCAGATTAAAACTGTGTGCCGGAACGAGACTCGAACTCGGGACCTTTTGCCTTTCGCAGGCAAGTGCTTTACCATCTGAGCTACCCAAGCACGACTCACGCCCCGTCCTCACAGCTTTACTTCCACCAGTAACTGTTTGTCATTGTTCCAGAAGGCGAGAGAAGCAGCCAGGCGTCTAACAACGATGCTGGCGTGGTTGAGAGATGTGTATCATGTGGATGGACCAACGTCGTTTCTCAAACGTTCTAAAAGGCTGATGTATGGATACACGTCCTCCGAAAAGAAAAATGAGGCGCAGTTCGAATGACGGGATACTCCATGGGTCCAGAGAAACGGAACTCGTCCATATCACTGAAGTGGGGAGGATACGAAACAGTGCACCAGTAAATGTATTTTTTGGATCATAAGTACACGTAGTAAAATTCCTGTAGTAGTTAATATGAGTGAGAGTAAGCTTTCGCCACTGTCGATCGCAACAAAAATATTTTGAGTACATTTCCAAGAAATTTTTACTTATCTGATATCACAGGCGGGGTAGCAGTCCCTTGTTTGAAGGAGATCGTGACGAGGGATGGCCGAGCAAAGATCATGTCGCCAGTGATGGTCCAACCTCATTGATGCAGTAAGCTGTAGTAGTAGTTTAACTAATGTTGCCAAGCGCAGTACGTAAATTTCGTAGGAAGTGACGCTGAATGGCGAACAAGTTTTATTTTGAATGGTGACAATAATTACAGCCTGGTGTGTGGTTAGATAATGATGAACAAAGCTAATGTCTTACACTGCGTCATTTATGTCCGCTGTAATGACGAGTAGGGCTATGTTATCCTGCTGCGTGGTACTGTCAGTGTTGTTTAGATAATCACGGATGGTCGCGGTTGAGAGGGTAAACGTTGTAGGAGGGGAAAAGTCTTTGGTGAAGAGTTCCTAACAGTGGTTAATGAGCAAATTGTCATGTGGCAGAATATTTTAACAAGAGTACGTAAAAGAGTAGATTACTCTGAGCCTCCAGCTGCTGTGAAGGCTTCTTGAATTCTAGTGTTAGGCACATATGGCTTTGATTATAAATACGATACCGTCTTAATTGGAGGACACTGGATCTTCATAATATAGTCTGTCTGTGCCAGACGAGTTTGATATTTATCTACTCGCAAAATAACCTCTTCCCCTAGCTATTATTTGTTCAACGGTTGGGGTGCGAATGACCGATACTGTTTCTTGGGAGCCGTCTCCTTGCATGTCCGGATGAGCACGACCTCCACCTGGAGCATGGAAAACAGGAGTGAGGTTGTGGGCAAATGTAGAGAAACGAATGGTGTACATAAGCTGTTTAAAAAAAATGGCTCTGAGCACTATGGGACTTAACTGCTGTGGTCATCAGTCCCCTAGAACTTAGAACTACTTAAACCTAACTAACCTAAGGACATCACACACATCCATGCCCCGAGGCAGGATTCGAACCTGCGACCGTAGCAGTCGCGCGGCTCCGGACTGCGCGCCTAGAACCGCGAGACCACCGCGGCCGGCATAAGCTGTTTATTACTAATTAGTTTAACTTGGAAAATTCAGGTTTGCCATCATCTCCGGGGCGGTTTGGCGTCGATTTGCAATATTCACACTTTTAGGGGCGAACGCGGTGGACTCTCACTGCAGTATACACGTGCTGCCGAGAATGCGGTGCTCTGAGCTGGCGAAGCCAGGAGCTGAGACGGTAGCAGCGGCCGAAGCACCTCGTGTGGCTCTATGCTGTGCGAGGTAGCCGGCGGCGACGACATGCGCCATGGCAGGGCGCAGGGTGGCCCAGAGTCTAATACTGAACCAACTACTGGGGAACGGCGGTGGGCTGGTGGCAGACTCCAATGGGACGGTTCTGGTAGACTATCATTTCGAGCTCCAGTCACTGGGTGGCAACAGGTGCATCGACGACCAGTCTCATTGGGCTGTCTGTTGTTGGCTGCCAAGGGCCTGGACATCCAGGCAACAGACCCTGATTCTCGGCATTTTTAGTGGCCACATAACTTGTGCATGCACTGTCAGTGTTAAGATCAATGTGTCAAGACTGTGACAGCTCTCGTTATAGCGTGCGACATTTTTGTGTGCACATTAAATTTGTCCATGACTTATGAAGTCTCAAGGAGTACGAGCCGCAAGCAGGGCCGCAGCTAAGGACAAACAGATACCACTTCTCACAGATTTGCGATGGTGTCACATGTTGGAACAGATGTTACGGTAACGGAGCAAACACTATAGGTGGACAGTGGTCATCATAAGAGGTACTGTTGGAGCTAGTAACGAGATGGTGAAACACGCTTCCAGTTTCAGTGCCAGAACGAGATACAGTGACAAAAAAATGTTCAACAAAAAAGGCAACGTCCCCAGAGATGGACCAAAGGGTTTACCTCTCTGTATCAGTTCCGTTTTCAATTAATTCAAACTTAGAAGTTTCGTAACAGCTGCCTTCACGTTGCTGAACTGCAAACGCATGACGATGGTACGAAGGTTGGAGAAATTACAATGCTAAAATTTAGCATTGACTCACTGTTATTCCTAGTGTCATCGTGGCCGAGCGGTTATAGGCGCTTCAGTCCGGAACCGCGCTGGTGCTATGGTCGCAGGTTCGAATCCTGCCTCGGGCATGGATGTGTGTGATGTCCTTAGGTTAGTTAGGTTTAAGTAGTTCAAAGTTCTAGGGGACTGATGACCTCCGATGTTAAGTCCCATAGTGCTCGGAGCCATTTGAACCTTTTTTGAAGTGCCGCTTGTTTTGAAGTTGGCATTACACTTTTATTTTATGTACCGTTAAGTTAATTGATACTTGAGATGGAGAAATAATGCCAAATCATCACTTATTTTAGGCTAATGTATGCAACTCGAAAGATCGCAGGCGAAATGATGAGAGTCTATACGAACTGCTCGGATCAACAGGAAAGTACATTCGGCCCTCACGAATAAATATCAGTTAACTGGACCCGTTTCTGTTAATCGTACGAGTGTAACACAACCCACTGGCAAAAATGAAATTATTTTCAGCCACTAAGAGCTACATGTGGTAACACAATAAGCGACAGGTGAATTGATGCGTTGCCGTATCTGGAACAACAGCTCGGCGTTCAGTACAACTAAATTCTTTA